>NC_091283.1:362345335-363584621 GCF_032444005.1 Ranitomeya imitator
TAGATATATGGTCGCTGTTATCAGCCGACCAACAAACGGTGGATAAAGCGAACGATAGGGGTTTTGATAGGGGGAGATCGAAAATTGCTCTAACCATGAATAATTGGATCCAGGCCTTCGCAGTATTGGGCTGTATTATGGGCCAGAAACATCCGGAACGCTGCTCCGAATTGTTTATATATCAGGACATGATATATAGTTCGTACAAGTCGCACGGCGGTTCAGCCTGGCGAAGGTATGACGAGGAGTTCCGCAGGCGTCTGGCCCTACAGCCCGATCTAGGCTGGGGGGTAAAAGCGACAGACGTGTGGTTGCGTATGATGTTGTCTCAAAAGCAGCCCCCCTTTTCAGCCACGACCACTAATTACTCCGGAGCCGCAGGTCAGAACTCAGTGGTCGTGCGAAAACCCGGGGCCTGCTGGCTATATAACGAGGGAAACTGCCGTTTCCACGCGCTATGCAAGTTCAGACACGAATGCTCCGCTTGCGGGGGGGGACACCAAGCATCAAGGTGCACTCGTCAGCCGCACAAAGGGCCTACAAGGCAGAACCCCAGTGAGCGTAACCGCGATGGCCCCCTGGCTAAAGCTCTACCCCAATAAGAAAGCGGCTCAGCAGCTGCAGGCGGGATTCTCCGACGGGTTCTTTATTCCCTTTAGGCTAACAAGAACGCCAACCCTATCCGATAACCTTAAATCGGCTCGCGAATTCCCCAAAATTCTTAGGCAAAAAATTGGAAAGGAGGTAGAATTGGGTAGGGTAGCAGGCCCCTTTACGTCGCTCCCCTTCAAAAACATTAAAATATCACCGTTAGGCATCATACCAAAAAAGGAACCCGGGAAATACCGCCTAATCCATCATTTATCTCACCCAAAGGGCGATTCGGTTAACGACGCAATTACTCCAGAAGAAGCTTCTGTCTCATACGCGTCTTTTGATAGGGCGGTAGAATTAGTGCGGGCAGCCGGGACCGGCGCCCTACTAGCCAAATCGGACATTGAATCGGCATTCCGTTTACTACCCGTGCACCCCGAATGTTTCCACCTGCTGGGCTGCAAAGTGGACCAACACTATTACTTCGACATGTGCCTCCCAATGGGATGTTCCATCTCATGTCACTATTTCGAGCTATTCAGCACCTTCCTAAATTGGGTAGTTCAGTACGAAACGGGCAGTAAATCCCTAATTCACTACCTCGACGATTTCCTGTTCGTCGGCCCCAGAAATTCTAAACTCTGCTCCGATCTACTAGAAAAATTCAAATCTATCTCACTCAAATTCGGCGTGCCATTGTCACCGGAGAAAACGGAGGGTCCATGTAATGTATTGCCCTTTCTGGGCATTGAAATAGACACCAACTTGATGGTGTTCCGCTTACCAGAGGATAAAATACAAAAAACCCTGCAAATGTTGAAAGGCTTCCGCGAAGTTAAAAAGGTAACCCTACAGCAAATGCAGGCGTTATTGGGTCTACTGACGTTTGCCTGCCGCGTAATGCCGGTCGGCAGAGCATTCTCGCGCAGACTATCTCTGGCAACAAAAGGCGCTTCGCAGCCCGGCCATAGAATTAGGCTCACTCGTTCGCTAAAAGCTGATCTGCTGGTATGGCAGACGTTCCTACAATCGTACAACGGTCACACGTGTGTCATGGCTAGAGAGATCACAAGCAAGGAATTAGGGCTGACAATAGGGTGGAACAAAAAGGAGGGTTTCGCAGCAATCTATAAAAACCAATGGTGCAAATCTGGTTGGCCAGAAAGATGGACGACAACAAAGTGGGGGCAAGACCCAGCCCTATGGGAATTGTTTGCGGTAGTAGCAGCGTTGGAGATATGGGCCGATCTGTTGAGGAACATGAACATTCGTTTCCAAACTAAAAATGTGAAAACAGCGAGGAGTCTAAATCACATGTCGTCTTCATCCTTGCCCATACTCGCTCTCTTGCGACGGCTCGCACTGATATGCCTAGAAAACAATATTTGGTGTAGAGCCACCGTGGTGGCGGAGGTTGACGAGAATATCATTAACCCATTGTTATTTTCCAATTGGCAGGCTTTCAGAATCCAGCAGCCCAACGCGCAACCCCTGGGTATCCTGTGTCCACTGTCCCTGTGGGATACAGTGGCCAATCATTGATGCCCTTAATCCGGGCCTCCGTTTCGCCAGCTACCTGGCAGGTGTATGGTAAGGCTTGGGAGGAGTGGTGCTCACTAATTCGGGGTAGGCCAGTCGATAAATGCGATCAAGCACGAAGCGCGGTGACGACTGATTTTCTAATGCGGATGAGAGGAGATGGGGCGTCGGGCACCTCGGCACAACGGAAATTATCGGGGCTAGCATTTTTCTTTCAATTATTGGGATGGATAGACGTAACTAAGTCCTTTTGCATAAGACAAGCCATAAAAGGTTGGAAAAGGCTTCAGCCAAGCCAAGAATGTCGCCGCCCCATTTCACTGAGACTATTGCAGGACCTGATTGCGTTATCCCCGTCAGTCTGCTCATCGCAATACGAGGCAGCCCTCTTATCGGCAGCTTTTGCGACCGTCTTTTTCGGAGCACTGCGTATCAGTGAATTGCTACCGCGGTCAAAAAACGCGTCGGAAGGCGGCCTAATTTATGAGGACATAGTAATATGCAGCGACGCCCTGCGCATCAGGGTTAGAAAATCCAAATGCGATCCCACCGGTAGGGGAACATGGGTCCTGGTTAACTCCACTGATGGCCCAGCTTGCCCGCTAAAAATGGTTAGAAGATTCGCCGAGATAAGACACGCTGGTAGATTTTTCTTCACTCATACAGACGGGTCCCCCCTGACCAAGTACCAATTCCAGGCGATATTCAAGCTATGCTTGGAAAAAAACGGCGCAAACCCAAAGGAGTACGGAACACATTCGTTCCGCATTGGGGCAGCCACGGAAGCGGCTAGGGCAGGAGTGCCAGAGGCCGAGGTGCAGAGAAGGGGTCGTTGGAAGTCCGCATGCTTCGCCAGATACATTAGACCCGACTTGCTTAATTAACATGTGTTGTCTCTTACAGGGGTTGAAGTTTGGGTGGTAGGAGATTCCTACGTTTACTGGGCCGAAAAGAGGGCCGAACGGCGGCCAGGAGGGATAAATCTTTACCTCCCGGGCATAAAAGTTAAATGGAGGGTTGTCAGAGGCCTCCAGTGGAAACAGGTGTTCAAAGAGATGGTTGGAATAGCAGGGATGGCGGAACACCCGGTGATAATGGTGGTACACGCGTGTGGCAATGACCTTGGCAAACAAAAGGTGGCCGAATTGTACAAATGGGTGACAACTGATATGGAAAGGTTCAGCTGTCTATTCAGGAACATGATACTGGTGTGGTCGGATATAACACCACGGGCCGTCTGGCACGGAGCAAGAGATAAAAAAGCCATAGAGCGGACAAGGAGCAAATTCAATGCTCGGATTGGAAAATATGTGAGAGGAAGAGGCGGTATCGTGATTCGTCACCACCAGCTACAAGGGGATAACACGCCACAATTAAGACCGGACGGAGTTCACCTAACGGACATTGGCCTCGATATTTTTCTGTCTGGTTTACAGGATGGGGTTGAACAGGCCTTAACATTGAGGGGTGGGGTCGGAGTCCCGCGTAGGTAGTACACGGGATCCTCCGTGGCGGAAGAAGCGGGGGAGGGCAAAGGTCGTAACCGCTCGTTGGGCCAATTCCCCTGTCGATCACGGACAGGAGCTCGGCGCGAGCCGCTCGTTACGATATGTAATTGCCCTTTCTCTGCTTATTTAATTAATAAACTGTGACCGACCTGTTCAACCCACCTAGGACTGTGTGTGTTTGATTACGGGATTGATGGGAGGGGGGAAGGCACTGGTTACGACACCCAGGTCTCCACAGTCTGGCAGACGCGGTACTGAATAAGGTGCGCGTCTCTGACTGGGGAGCACATAGAGAGCTGCACGTAAAGGTGGTCTGTGCCAGTTCCCCCCTAGCATCACTCCCCCCCCCCCTTTAGTGATGCACTAATTGGAAGACCCCCAGCCGGCCAGTGGGCACTAGAGGGGAGGGGTCCTACGGCCACTCCTACAGGGGTTAAATCCAGGTGTCCGGCCGAGAACTTTCTCTTTCACTCTCGGCAGGACACCTGGAAGCGTTTGTCCCACCCACCCTCCCTTTTAAAGGCTAATTATGATACTAACCCGCAGGAGAATGTAAATGTGTAAATTATGTTGTAATATATAAAAAAAAAAAAAAAAAAAAAAAAAAAAGTGTTTTTTTGCATACGTATGTGATATAACTAACCCTGGTAACCTTTATTAAGTCACAGCGGAAGAAGCGGGGGAGGGCAAAGGTCGTAACCGCTCGTTGGGCCAATTCCCCTGTCGATCACGGACAGGAGCTCGGCGCGAGCCGCTCGTTACGATATGTAATTGCCCTTTCTCTGCTTATTTAATTAATAAACTGTGACCGACCTGTTCAACCCACCTAGGACTGTGTGTGTTTGATTACGGGATTGATGGGAGGGGGGAAGGCACTGGTTACGACACCCAGGTCTCCACAGTCTGGCAGACGCGGTACTGAATAAGGTGCGCGTCTCTGACTGGGGAGCACATAGAGAGCTGCACGTAAAGGTGGTCTGTGCCAGTTCCCCCCTAGCATCACTCCCCCCCCCCCTTTAGTGATGCACTAATTGGAAGACCCCCAGCCGGCCAGTGGGCACTAGAGGGGAGGGGTCCTACGGCCACTCCTACAGGGGTTAAATCCAGGTGTCCGGCCGAGAACTTTCTCTTTCACTCTCGGCAGGACACCTGGAAGTGTTTGTCCCACCCACCCTCCCTTTTAAAGGCTAATTATGATACTAACCCGCAGGAGAATGTAAATGTGTAAATTATGTTGTAATATATAAAAAAAAAAAAAAAAAAAAAAAAAAAGTGTTTTTTTGCATACGTATGTGATATAACTAACCCTGGTAACCTTTATTAAGTCACAGCGGAAGAAGCGGGGGAGGGCAAAGGTCGTAACCGCTCGTTGGGCCAATTCCCCTGTCGATCACGGACAGGAGCTCGGCGCGAGCCGCTCGTTACGATATGTAATTGCCCTTTCTCTGCTTATTTAATTAATAAACTGTGACCGACCTGTTCAACCCACCTAGGACTGTGTGTGTTTGATTACGGGACTGATGGGAGGGGGGAAGGCACTGGTTACGACACCCAGGTCTCCACAGTCTGACTGTCTGGGGGCAATGCTGGACACACTGGGGCAATACTGGAGACCATGGGGCAGATTGCTGGACACTGGGGCAATACAGGAAACCATGTGGCAGAATGCTGGACACACTGGGGCAATACAGGAGACCATGGGGCAGATTGCTGGACACACTGGGGCAATACAGGAGACTATGGGGCAGATTGCTGGACACACTGGGGCAATACTGGAGACCATGGGGCAGAATGCTGGACACACTGGGGCAATACAGGAGACCATGGGGCAGATTGCTGGACACACTGGGGCAATACAGGAGACTACTATGGGGCAGATTGCTGGACACACTGGGGCAATACTGGAGACCATGGGGCAGAATGCTGGACACACTGGGGCAATACTGGAGACCATGGGGCAGATTGCTGGACACACTGGGGCAATACAGGAGACCATGTGGCAGAATGCTGGACACACTGGGGCAATACAGGAGACCATGGGGCAGATTGCTGGACACACTGGGGCAATACAGGAGACTATGGGTCAGATTGCTGGACACACTGGGGCAATACAGGAGACTATGGGTCAGATTGCTGGACACACTGGGGCAATACTGGAGACCATGGGGCAGAATGCTGGACACACTGGGGCAATACAGGAGACCATGGGGCAGATTGCTGGACACACTGGGGCAATACAGGAGACTACTATGGGGCAGATTGCTGGACACACTGGGGCAATACTGGAGACCATGGGGCAGAATGCTGGACACACTGGGGCAATACTGGAGACCATGGGGCAGAATGCTGGACACACTGGGGCAATACTGGAGACCATGGGGCAGATTGCTGGACACACTGGGGCAATACAGGAGACTATGGGGCAGATTGCTGGACACACTGGGGCAATACTGGAGACCCTTTGGCAGATTTCTGGACACATTGAGGCAATGCTGGAGACCCTGGGGCAGACTTCTGGACACACTGGGGCAATGCTGGACACTGGGGCAGATTGCTGGACACACTGGGGGTAATATGCTGGACACACTGGGGCAATGCTGGACACTGGGGGTAATATGCTGGACACACTGGGGCAGATTGCTGGACAACATGGGGGTAATATGCTGGACACACTGGGTCAGATTGCTGGACAACATGGGGGTAATATGCTGGACACACTGGGGGCAGGACTTGAGGCATGGGCAGAATGTAGATACGGGGCATGATTGGAGACACGGGGCAGGATTGGATCATGGGGCAGGACGGATACGATGGAGGCTGGTGGGGCAGGATGGGGAGGTCATATGGAGTAGAATGGATACTCATGAGGGCAGGATGCGAGAACATATGGCTGGAGCCAGGAATGAGATAAACGGGGCCAGGGTGGGGAATAGTGTTACCATAGGCCTAATAGGGGATAATTAAGGGATATTATTACTGCAGTGATGTATTTATTTTATTTTTTGAGTATACTGTTCTAAATGGGGGGGCGGTCCTGTTACTGTGCAGAGTGACACTATATCGCCTTTTTATCTTCATGTGGTGTAATGTAGAAGTTGTGAAAAATTAAGTAATGTGTTCTGCAAGCGGAGCTCTAGATAACTGTGTTATTTCCTGCAGAAACGAGTCCTGGCTGGAAGGAATGATGGCGGTCTGTGCTGGATGAAAGATGAAGGACTTCACCTAGAGACGTCACTGGTGAGTCAGTGTTACCTATACACTGACACGATACACTGTATACTATATAGAGGTCCTGTGTATAATGTCACCAGTGATCTCTGTATTACCTCTATACATAATGCATATCAGATATTTACATTCCGAATCATAACTAATAAAATTACAGTTTTAAAGTAGCCACCAAAATTATTTTTTGGGTTGGGGGTCACCGCAACATGAGGAACTGTATTGCGGGGTCACGGCATTAGAAAGGTTGAGAACCACTGCACTACACAGTACCATTCCTCCTGTCCTGAATATATACACTGCACAGTACCACTCCTCCTGTCCTGTATATATACACTGCACAGTACCACTTCTCCTGTCCTGTATATATACACCGCACAGTACCACTCCTCCTGTTCTGTATATATACACTGCACAGTACCACTCCTCCTGTCCTGTATATATACAATGCACAGTACCACTCCTCCTGTCCTGTATATATGCACTGCACAGTACCACTCCTCCTGTCCTGTATATATACACTGCACAGGACCACTTCTCCTGTTCTGTATATATACACCGCACAGTACCACTCCTCCTGTTCTGTATATATACACTGCAAAGTACCACTCCTCCTGTCCTGTATATACACTGCACAGTACCACTCCTCCTGTATATATACACTGCCCAGTACCACTTCTCCTGTCCTGTATATATACTGCACAGTACCACTCCTCCTGTCCTGTATATATGCACTACACAGTACCACTCCTCCTGTCCTGTATATATACACTGCACAGTACCACTCCTCCTGTCCTGTATATATACACTGCACAGTACCACTCCTCCTGTCCTGTATATATACACTGCACAGTACCACTTTTACTGTCCTGTATATATACACTGCACAGTACCACTCCTCCTGTCCTGTATATATATACTGCACAGTACCACTTTTACTGTCCTGTATATATACACTGCACAGTACCACTCTTCCTGTCTTGTATATATACACTGCACAGTACCACCCTTCCTGTCCTTTATATATACACTGCACAGTACCACTCCTCCTGTCCTGCATGTATACACTGCACAGTACCACTCTTCCTGTCTTGTATATATACACTGCACAGTACCACCCCTCCTGTCCTGTATATATACACTGCACAGTACCACTTCTCCTGTCCTGTATATATACACTGCACAGTACCACTCCTCCTGTTCTGTAGATATACACTGCACAGTACCACTCCTCCTGTCCTGTATATATACACTGCACAGTACCACTTTTACTGTCCTGTATATATACACTGCACAGTACCACTCCTCCTGTCCTGTATATATACACTGCACAGTACCACTCCTCCTGTCCTGTATATACACTGCACAGTACCACTCCTCCTGTATATATACACTGCCCAGTACCACTTCTCCTGTCCTGTATATATACACTGCACAGTACCACTCCTCCTGTTCTGTATATATACACTGCACAGTACCACTTCTCCTGTCCTGTATATATACACTGCACAGTACCACTTCTCCTGTTCTTTATATATACACTGCACAGTACCACTCCTCCTGTCCTGTATATACACTGCACAGTACCACTTTTACTGTTCTGTATATATACACTGCACAGAATCACTCCTCCTGTCCTGTATATATACACTGCACAGTACCACTCCTCCTGTCCTGTATATATACACTGCACAGTACCACTCCTCCTGTCCTGTATATATACACTGCACAGTACCACTTCTCCTGTCCTGTATATATACACTGCACAGTACCACTCCTCCTGTCCTGTATATATACACTGCACAGTACCACTCCTCCTGTCCTGTATATATACACTGCACAGTACCACTCCTCCTGTTCTGTATATATACACTGCACAGTACCACTCCTCCTGTTCTGTAAATATACACTGCACAGTACCACTGTTACTGTCCTGTATATATACACTGCACAGTACCACTCCTCCTCTCCTGTATATACACTGCACAGTACACTTTTACTGTTCTGTATATATACACTGCACAGAATCACTCCTCATGTCCTGTATATATACACTGCACAGTACCACTCCTCCTGTCCTGTATATATACACTGCACAGCACCACTTCTCCAGTCCTATATATATACACTGCACAGTACCACTCCTCCTGTACTGTATATATACACTGCACAGTACCACTCCTCCTGTTCTGTATATATACACTGCACAGTACCACTCCTCCTGTCCTGTATATATATACTGCACAGTACCACTCCTCCTGTCCTGTATATATACACTGCACAGTACCACTCCTCCTGTCCTGTATATATACACTGCACAGTACCCCTCCTCCTGTCCTGTATATATACACTGCACAGTACCACTCCTCCTGTTCTGTATATATACACTGCACAGTACCTCTCCTCCTGTATATATACACTGCACAGTACCACTCCTCCTGTCCTGTATATACACTGCACAGTACCACTCCTCCTGTCCTGTATATATACACTGCACAGTACCACTTTTACTGTTCTGTATATATACACTGCACAGAATCACTCCTCATGTCCTGTATATATACTCTGCACAGTACCACTCCTCCTGTCCTGTATATATACACTGCACAGCACCACTTCTCCAGTCCTGTATATATACACTGCACTGTACCACTCCTCCTGTCCTGTATATATACACTGCACAGTACCACTCCTCCTGTTCTGTATATATACACTGCACAGTACCTCTCCTCCTGTATATATACACTGCACAGTACCACTCCTCCTGTCTTGTATATACACTGCACAGTACCACTCCTCCTGTCCTGTATATATACACTGCACAGTACCACTTTTACTGTTCTGTATATATACACTGCACAGAATCACTCCTCATGTCCTGTATATATACACTGCACAGTACCACTCTTCCTGTCCTGTATATATACACTGCACAGTACCACTCTTCCTGTCCTGTATATATACACTGCACAGTACCACTTCTCCAGTCCTGTATATATACACTGCACAGTACCACTCCTCGTGTCCTGTATATATACACTGCACATTACCACTCCTACTGTCCTGTATATATACACTGCACAGTACCACTCCTCCTGTCCTGTATATATACACTGCACAGTACCACTCCTGTCCTGTATATATACACTGCACAGTACCACTCCTCCTGTCCTGTATATATACACTGCACAGCACCACTTCTCCAGTCCTGTATATATACACTGCACTGTACCACTCCTCCTGTCCTGTATATATACACTGCACAGTACCACTCCTCCTGTTCTGTATATATACACTGCACAGTACCTCTCCTCCTGTATATATACACTGCACAGTACCACTCCTCCTGTCTTGTATATACACTGCACAGTACCACTCCTCCTGTCCTGTATATATACACTGCACAGTACCACTTTTACTGTTCTGTATATATACACTGCACAGAATCACTCCTCATGTCCTGTATATATACACTGCACAGTACCACTCTTCCTGTCCTGTATATATACACTGCACAGTACCACTCTTCCTGTCCTGTATATATACACTGCACAGTACCACTTCTCCAGTCCTGTATATATACACTGCACAGTACCACTCCTCGTGTCCTGTATATATACACTGCACATTACCACTCCTACTGTCCTGTATATATACACTGCACAGTACCACTCCTCCTGTCCTGTATATATACACTGCACAGTACC
Source organism: Ranitomeya imitator (assembly GCF_032444005.1). Lineage (NCBI taxonomy): Eukaryota > Metazoa > Chordata > Amphibia > Anura > Dendrobatidae > Ranitomeya > Ranitomeya imitator. The sequence goes on from NC_091283.1 coordinate 362,355,909, forward strand.
ACTCCTGTCCTGTATATATACACTGCACAGTACCACATCTCCTGTCCTGTATATATACACTGCACAGTACCACTCCTCCTGTTCTGTATATATACACTGCACAGTACCACTCCTCCTGTCCTGTATATACACTGCACAGTACCACTTTTAATGTTCTGTATATATACACTGCACAGAATCACTCCTCCTGTCCTGTATATATACACTGCACAGTACCACTCCTCCTGTTCTGTATATATACACTGCACAGTACCACTTCTCCTGTCCTGTATATATACACTGCACAGTACCACTTCTCCTGTTCTTTATATATACACTGCACAGTACCACTCCTCCTGTCCTGTATATACACTGCACAGTACCACTTTTACTGTTCTGTATATATACACTGCACAGAATCACTCCTCCTGTCCTGTATATATACACTGCACAGTACCACTCCTCCTGTCCTGTATATATACACTGCACAGTACCACTCCTCCTGTCCTGTATATATACACTGCACAGTACCACTCCTCCTGTCCTGTATATATACACTGCACAGTACCACTCCTCCTGTCCTGTATATATACACTGCACAGCACCACTTCTCCAGTCCTGTATATATACACTGCACTGTACCACTCCTCCTGTCCTGTATATATACACTGCACAGTACCACTCCTCCTGTTCTGTATATATACACTGCACAGTACCACTTCTCCTGTCCTGTATATATACACTGCACAGTACCACTTCTCCTGTTCTTTATATATACACTGCACAGTACCACTCCTCCTGTCCTGTATATACACTGCACAGTACCACTTTTACTGTTCTGTATATATACACTGCACAGAATCACTCCTCCTGTCCTGTATATATACACTGCACAGTACCACTCCTCCTGTCCTGTATATATACACTGCACAGTACCACTCCTCCTGTCCTGTATATATACACTGCACAGTACCACTCCTCCTGTCCTGTATATATACACTGCACAGTACCACTCCTCCTGTCCTGTATATATACACTGCACAGCACCACTTCTCCAGTCCTGTATATATACACTGCACTGTACCACTCCTCCTGTCCTGTATATATACACTGCACAGTACCACTCCTCCTGTTCTGTATATATACACTGCACAGTACCTCTCCTCCTGTATATATACACTGCACAGTACCACTCCTCCTGTCTTGTATATACACTGCACAGTACCACTCCTCCTGTCCTGTATATATACACTGCACAGTACCACTTTTACTGTTCTGTATATATACACTGCACAGAATCACTCCTCATGTCCTGTATATATACACTGCACAGTACCACTCTTCCTGTCCTGTATATATACACTGCACAGTACCACTCTTCCTGTCCTGTATATATACACTGCACAGTACCACTTCTCCAGTCCTGTATATATACACTGCACAGTACCACTCCTCGTGTCCTGTATATATACACTGCACATTACCACTCCTACTGTCCTGTATATATACACTGCACAGTACCACTCCTCCTGTCCTGTATATATACACTGCACAGTACCACTCCTGTCCTGTATATATACACTGCACAGTACCACATCTCCTGTCCTGTATATATACACTGCACAGTACCACTCCTCCTGTTCTGTATATATACACTGCACAGTACCACTCCTCCTGTCCTGTATATACACTGCACAGTACCACTTTTAATGTTCTGTATATATACACTGCACAGAATCACTCCTCCTGTGCTGTATATATACACTGCACAGTACCACTCCTCCTGTTCTGTATATATACACTGCACAGTACCACTTCTCCTGTCCTGTATATATACACTGCACAGTACCACTTCTCCTGTTCTTTATATATACACTGCACAGTACCACTCCTCCTGTCCTGTATATACACTGCACAGTACCACTTTTACTGTTCTGTATATATACACTGCACAGAATCACTCCTCCTGTCCTGTATATATACACTGCACAGTACCACTCCTCCTGTCCTGTATATATACACTGCACAGTACCACTCCTCCTGTCCTGTATATATACACTGCACAGTACCACTCCTCCTGTCCTGTATATATACACTGCACAGTACCACTCCTCCTGTCCTGTATATATACACTGCACAGTACCACTCCTCCTGTCCTGTATATATACACTGCACAGTACCACTCCTCCTGTCCTGTATATATACACTGCACAGTACCACTCCTCCTGTTCTATATATATATACACTGCACAGTACCACTCCTCCTGTTCTGTATATATACACTGCACAGTACCACTCCTCCTGTCCTGTATATATACACTGCACAGTACCACTCCTCCTGTCCTGTATATATACACTGCACAGTACCACTTTTACTGTCCTGTATATATACACTGCACAGTACCACTCCTCCTGTCCTGTATATACACTGCACAGTACCACTTTTACTGTTCTGTATATATACACTGCACAGCACCACTTCTCCAGTCCTGTATATATACACTGCACAGTACCACTCCTCATGTCCTGTATAAATACACTGCACAGTACCACTCCTCCTGTCATATATATATACTGCACAGTACCACTTTTACTGTCCTGTATATATACACTGCACAGTACCACTCTAACGGTCTTGTATATATACACTGCACAGTACCACTCTTCCTGTCCTGTATATATACACTGCACAGTACCACTCCTCCTGTCCTGTATATATACACTGCACAGTACCACTCCTCCTGTCCTGTATATATACACTGCACAGTACCACTCCTCCTGTCCTGTATATATACACTGCACAGTACCACTCCTCCTGTTCTGTATAAAAACACTGCACAGTACCTCTCTTCCTGTATATATACACTGCACAGTACCACTCCTCCTGTACTGTATATACACTGCACAGTACCACTCCTCCTGTCCTGTATATATACACTGCACAGTACCACTTTTACTGTTCTGTATATATACACTGCACAGAATCACTCCTCATGTCCTGTATATATACACTGCACAGTACCACTCCTCCTGTCCTGTATATATACACTGCACAGCACCACTTCTATAGTCCTGAATATATACACTGCACAGTACCACTCCTCCTGTCCTGTATATATACACTGCACAGTACCACTCCTCCTGTCCTGTATATATACACTGCACAGTACCACTCCTCCTGTCCTGTATATATACACTGCACAGTACCACTCCTCCTGTCCTGTATATATACACTGCACAGTGCCACTCCTCCTGTCCTGTATATATACACTGCACAGAATCACTCCTCATGTCCTGTATATATACACTGCACAGTACCACTCCTCCTGTCCTGTATATATATACTGCACAGTACCACTTTTACTGTCCTGTATATATACACTGCACAGTACCACTCTTCCTGTCTTGTATATATACACTGCACAGTACCACTCTTCCTGTCCTGTATCTATACACTGCACAGTACCACTCCTCCTGTCCTGTATATATACACTGCACAGTACCACTCCTCCTGTCCTGTATATATACACTGCACAGTACCACTCCTCCTGTTCTGTATATATACACTGCACAGTACCACTCCTCCTGTCCTGTATATATACACTGCACAGTACCACTCCTCCTGTCCTGTATATATACACTGCACAGTACCACTCCTCCTGTCCTGTATATATGTACACTGCACAGTACCACTCCTCCTGTCCTGTATATATACACTGCACAGTACCACTCCTCCTGTTCTGTATATATACACTGCACAGTACTTCTCCTCCTGTATATATACACTGCACAGTACCACTCCTCCTGTCCTGTATATACACTGCACAGTACCACTCCTCCTGTCCTGTATATATACACTGCACAGTACCACTTTTACTGTTCTGTATATATACACTGCACAGAATCACTCCTCATGTACTGTATATATACACTGCACAGTACCACTCCTCCTGTCCTGTATATATACACTGCACAGCACCACTTCTACAGTCCTGTATATATACACTGCACAGTACCACTCCTCCTGTCCTGTATATATACACTGCACAGTACCACTCCTCCTGTCCTGTATATATACACTGCACAGTACCACTCCTCCTGTCCAGTATATATACACTGCACAGTACCACTCCTCCTGTTCTGTATATATACACTGCACAGTACCTCTCCTCCTGTATATATACACTGCACAGTACCACTCCTCCTGTCCTGTATATATACACTGCACAGTACCACTCCTCCTGTCCTGTATATATACACTGCACAGTACCACTCCTCCTGTCCTGTATATATACACTGCACAGTACCACTCCTGTCCTGTATATATACACTGCACAGTACCACTCCTCCTGTCCTGTATATATACACTGCACAGTACCACTCCTCCTGTTCTGTATATATACACTGCACAGTACCACTCCTCCTGTCCTGTATATACACTGCACAGTACCACTCCTGTCCTGTATATATACACTGCACAGTACCACTCCTCCTGTCCTGTATATATACACTGCACAGTACCACTCCTCCTGTTCTGTATATATACACTGCACAGTACCACTCCTCCTGTCCTGTATATACACTGCACAGTACCACTTTTAATGTTCTGTATATATACACTGCACAGAATCACTCCTCCTGTCCTGTATATATACACTGCACAGTACCACTCCTCCTGTCCTGTATATATACACTGCACAGTACCACTTCTCCTGTTCTGTATATGTACACTGCACAGTACCACTTCTCCTGTCCTGTATATATACACTGCACAGTACCACTTCTCCTGTTCTTTATATATACACTGCACAGTACCACTCCTCCTGTCCTGTATATACACTGCACAGTACCACTTTTACTGTTCTGTATATATACACTGCACAGAATCACTCCTCCTGTCCTGTATATATACACTGCACAGTACCACTCCTCCTGTCCTGTATATATACACTGCACAGTACCACTCCTCCTGTCCTGTATATATACACTGGACAGTACCACTCCTCCTGTCCTGTATATATACACTGCACAGTACCACTTCTCCTGTCCTGTATATATACACTGCACAGTACCACTCCTCCTGTCCTGTATATATACACTGCACAGTACCACTCCTCCTGTCCTGTATATATACACTGCACAGTACCACTCCTCCTGTTCTGTATATATACACTGCACATTACCACTCCTCCTGTTCTGTATATATACACTGCACAGTACCACTCCTCCTGTCCTGTATATATACACGGCACAGTACCACTCCTCCTGTCCTGTATATATACACTGCACAGTATCACTTTTACTGTCCTGTATATATACACTGCACAGTACCACTCCTCCTGTCCTGTATATACACTGCACAGTACCACTTTTACTGTTCTGTATATATACACTGCACAGAATCACTCCTCATGTCCTGTATATATACACTGCACAGTACCACTCCTCCTGTCCTGTATATATACACTGCACAGCACCACTTCTCCAGTCCTGTATATATACACTGCACAGTACCACTCCTCCTGTCCTGTATATATACATTGCACAGTACCACTCCTCCTGTTCTGTATATATACACTGCACAGTACCACTCCTCCTGTTCTGTATATATACACTGCACAGTACCACTTCTCCTGTCCTGTATATATACACTGCACAGTACCACTCCTCCTGTCCTGTATATACACTGCACAGTACCACTTTTACTGTTCTGTATATATACACTGCACAGAATCACTCCTCCTGTCCTGTATATATACACTGCACAGTACCACTCCTCCTGTCCTGTATATATACACTGCACAGTACCACTCCTCCTGTCCTGTATATACACTGCACAGTACCACTTTTACTGTTCTGTATATATACACTGCACAGAATCACTCCTCATGTCCTGTATATATACACTGCACAGTACCACTCCTCCTGTCCTGTATATATACACTGCACAGTACCACTTTTACTGTCCTGTATATATACACTGCACAGTACCACTCCTCCTGTCCTGTATATACACTGCACACTACCACTTTTACTGTTCTGTATATATACACTGCACAGAATCACTCCTCATGTCCTGTATATATACACTGCACAGTACCACTCCTCCTGTCCTGAATATATATACTGCACAGTACCACTTTTACTGTCCTGTATATATACACTGCACAGTACCACTCTTCCTGTCTTGTATATATACACTGCACAGTACCACTCTTCCTGTCCTGTATCTATACACTGCACAGTACCACTCCTCCTGTCCTGTATATATACACTGCACAGTACCACTCCTCCTGTCCTGTATATATACACTGCACAGTACCACTCCTCCTGTTCTGTATATATACACTGCACAGTACCACTCCTCCTGTCCTGTATATATACACTGCACAGTACCACTCCTCCTGTCCTGTATATATACACTGCACAGTACCACTCCTCCTGTCCTGTATATATGTACACTGCACAGTACCACTCCTCCTGTCCTGTATATATACACTGCACAGTACCACTCCTCCTGTTCTGTATATATACACTGCACAGTACCTCTCCTCCTGTATATATACACTGCACAGTACCACTCCTCCTGTCCTGTATATACACTGCACAGTACCACTCCTCCTGTCCTGTATATATACACTGCACAGTACCACTTTTACTGTTCTGTATATATACACTGCACAGAATCTCTCCTCATGTACTGTATATATACACTGCACAGTACCACTCCTCCTGTCCTGTATATATACACTGCACAGCACCACTTCTACAGTCCTGTATATATACACTGCACAGTACCACTCCTCCTGTCCTGTATATATACACTGCACAGTACCACTCCTCCTGTCCTGTATATATACACTGCACAGTACCACTCCTCCTGTCCTGTATATATACACTGCACAGTACCACTCCTCCTGTTCTGTATATATACACTGCACAGTACCTCTCCTCCTGTATATATACACTGCACAGTACCACTCCTCCTGTCCTGTATATATACACTGCACAGTACCACTTTTACTGTTCTGTATATATACACTGCACAGAATCACTCCTCATGTCCTGTATATATACACTGCACAGTACCACTCCTCCTGTCCTGTATATATACACTGCACAGCACCACTTCTCCAGTCCTGTATATATACACTGCACAGTACCACTCCTCCTGTCCTGTATATATACACTGCACAGTACCACTCCTCCTGTCCTGTATATATACACTGCACAGTACCCCTCCTCCTGTCCTGTATATATACACTGCACAGTACCACTCCTCCTGTCCTGTATATATACACTGCACAGTACCACTCCTCCTGTCCTGTATATATACACTGCACAGTACCACTCCTGTCCTGTATATATACACTGCACAGTACCACTCCTCCTGTCCTGTATATATACACTGCACAGTACCACTCCTCCTGTTCTGTATATATACACTGCACAGTACCACTCCTCCTGTTCTGTATATATACACTGCACAGTACCACTTCTCCTGTCCTGTATATATACACTGCACAGTACCACTCCTCCTGTCCTGTATATACACTGCACAGTACCACTTTTACTGTTCTGTATATATACACTGCACAGAATCACTCCTCCTGTCCTGTATATATACACTGCACAGTACCACTCCTCCTGTCCTGTATATATACACTGCACAGTACCACTCCTCCTGTCCTGTATATATACACTGCACAGTACCACTCCTCCTTTCCTGTATATAAACACTGCACAGTACCACTCCACCTGTCCTGTATATATACACTGCACAGTACCACTCCTCCTCTCCTGTATATATACACTGCACAGTACCACTCCAACTGTCCTGTATATATACACTGCACAGTACCACTTTTACTGTCCTGTATATATACACTGCACAGTACCACTCCTCCTGTCCTGTATATACACTGCACAGTACCACTTTTACTGTTCTGTATATATACACTGCACAGAATCACTCCTCCTGTCCTGTATATATACACTGCACAGTACCACTCCTCCTGTCCTGTATATATACACTGCACAGTACCACTCCTCCTGTCCTGTATATATACACTGCACAGTACCACTCCTCCTGTTCTGTATATATACACTGCCCAGTACCACTCCTCCTGTTCTGTATATATACACTGCACAGTACCACTTCTCCTGTCCTGTATATATACACTGCACAGTACCACTCCTCCTGTCCTGTATATACACTGCACAGTACCACTTTTACTGTCCTGTATATATACACTGCACATTACCACTCCTCCTGTCCTGTATATACACTGCACAGTACCACTTTTACTGTTCTGTATATATACACTGCACAGAATCACTCCTCATGTCCTGTATATATACACTGCACAGTACCACTCCTCCTGTCCTGTATATATACACTGCACAGTACCATTCCTCCTGTCCTGTATATATACACTGCACAGTACCACTCCTCCTGTTCTGTATATATACACTGCACATTACCACTCCTCCTGTCCTGTATATATACACTGCACAGTACCACTCCTCCTGTCCTGTATATATACACTGCACAGTACCACTCCTCCTGTCCTGTATATATACACTGCACAGTACCACTCCTCCTGTCCTGTATATATACAGTGCACAGTACCACTCCTCCTGTTCTGTATATACAGTGGGGCAAAAAAGTATTTAGTCAGTCAGCAATAGTGCAAGTTCCACCACTTAAAAAGATGAGAGGCGTCTGTAATTTACATCATAGGTAGACCTCAACTATGGGAGACAAACTGAGAAAAAAAATCCAGAAAATCACATTGTCTGTTTTTTTAACAGTTTATTTGTATATTATGGTGGAAAATAAGTATTTGGTCAGAAACACACAATCAAGATTTCTGGCTCTCACAGACATGTAACGTCTTCTTTAAGAGTCTCCTCTTTCCTCCACTCATTACCTGTAGTAATGGCACCTGTTTAAACTTGTTATCAGTATAAAAAGACACCTGTGCACACCCTCAAACAGTCTGACTCCAAACTCCACTATGGTGAAGACCAAAGAGCTGTCAAAGGACACCAGAAACAAAATTGTAGCCCTGCACCAGGCTGGGAAGACTGAATCTGCAATAGCCAACCAGCTTGGAGTGAAGAAATCAACAGTGGGAGCAATAATTAGAAAATGGAAGACATACAAGACCACTGATAATCTCCCTCGATCTGGGGCTCCACGCAATATCCCACCCCGTGGGGTCAGAATGATCACAAGAACGGTGAGCAAAAATCCCAGAACCACGCGGGGGGACCTAGTGAATGAACTGCAGAGAGCTGGGACCAATGTAACAAGGCCTACCATAAGTAACACACTACGCCATCATGGACTCAGATCCTGCAGTGCCAGACGTGTCCCACTGCTTAAGCCAGTACATGTCCGGTCCCGTCTGAAGTTTGCTAGAGAGCATTTGGATGATCCAGAGGAGTTTTGGGAGAATGTCCTATGGTCTGATGAAACCAAACTGGAACTGTTTGGTAGAAACACAACTTGTCGTGTTTGGAGGAAAAAGAATACTGAGTTGCATCCATCAAACACCATACCTACTGTAAAGCATGGTGGTGGAAACATCATGCTTTGGGGCTGTTTCTCTGCAAAGGGGCCAGGACGACTGATCCGGGTACATGAAAGAATGAATGGGGCCATGTATAGTGAGATTTTGAGTGCAAACCTCCTTCCATCAGCAAGGGCATTGAAGATGAAACATGGCTGGGTCTTTCAACATGACAATGATCCAAAGCACACCACCAGGGCAACAAAGGAGTGGCTTCGTAAGAAGCATTTCAAGGTCCTGGAGTGGCCTAGCCAGTCTCCAGATCTCAACCCTATAGAAAACCATTGGAGGGAGTTGAAAGTCCGTGTTGCCAAGTGAAAAGCCAAAAACATCACTGTTCTAGAGGAGATCTGCATGGAGGAATGGGCCAACATACCAACAACAGGGTGTGGCAACCTTGTGAAGACTTACAGAAAACGTTTGACCTCTGTCATTGCCAACAAAGGATATATTACAAAGTATTGAGATTAAATTTTGTTTCTGACCAAATACTTATTTTCCACCATAATATGCAAATAAAATGTTAAAAAAACAGACAATGTGATTTTCTGGATTTTTTTTTCTCAGTTTGTCTCTCATAGTTGAGGTCTACCTATGATGTAAATTACAGACACCTCTCATCTTTTTAAGTGGTGGAACTTGCACTATTGCTGACTGACTAAATACTTTTTTGCCCCACTGTATACACTGCACAGTACCTCTCCTCCTGTATATATACACTGCACAGTACCACTCCTCCTGTCCTGTATATATACACTGCACAGTACCACTTTTACTGTTCTGTATATATACACTGCACAGAATCACTCCTCATGTCCTGTATATATACACTGCACAGTACCACTCCTCCTGTCCTGTATATTTACACTGCACAGCACCACTTCTCCAGTCCTGTATATATACACTGCACAGTACCACTCCTCCTGTCCTGTATATATACACTGCACAGTACCACTCCTCCTGTCCTGTATATATACACTGCACAGTACCACTCCTCCTGTCCTGTATATATACACTGCACAGTACCACTCCTCCTGTCCTGTATATATACACTGCACAGTACCATCCCTCCTGTTCAGTATATATACACTGCACAGTACCTCTCCTCCTGGATATATACACTGCACAGTACCACTCCTCCTGTCCTGTATATACACTGCACAGTACCACTCCTCCTGTCCTGTATATATACACTGCACAGTACCACTTTTACTGTTCTGTATATATACACTGCACAGTACCACTCCTCCTGTCCTGTATATATACACTGAACAGCACCACTTCTCCAGTCCTGTATATATACACTGCACAGTACCACTCCTCCTGTCCTGTATATATACACTGCACAGTACCACTCCTCCTGTCCTGTATATAAACACTGCACAGTACCCCTCCTCCTGTAATGTATATATACACTGCACAGTACCACTCCTCCTGTCCTGTATATATACACTGCACAGTACCACTCCTCCTGTCCTGTATATATACACTGCACAGTACCACTCCTCCTGTCCTGTATATATACACTGCACAGTACCACTCCTCCTGTCCTGTATATATACACTGCACAGTACCACTCCTGTCCTGTATATATACACTGCACAGTACCACTCCTCCTGTTCTGTATATATACACTGCACAGTACCACTCCTCCTGTCCTGTATATATACACTGCACAGTACCACTCCTCCTGTCCTGTATATATACACTGCACAGTACCACTCCTGTCCTGTATATATACACTGCACAGTACCACTCCTCCTGTCGTGTATATATACACTGCACAGTACCACTCCTCCTGTTCTGTATATATACACTGCACAGTACCACTCCTCCTGTTCTGTATATATACACTGCACAGAATCACTTCTCCTGTCTTGTATATATACACTGCACAGTACCACTCCTCCTGTCCTGTATATATACACTGCACAGTACCACTCCTCCTGTCCTGTATATATACACTGCACAGTACCACTCCTCCTGTCCTGTATATATACACTGCACAGTACCACTCCTCCTGTCCTGTATATATACACTGCACATTACCACTCCTCCTGTTCTGTATATATACACTGCACAGTACCACTCCTCCTGTCCTGTATATACACTGCACAGTACCACTTTTACTGTTCTGTATATATACACTGCACAGAATCACTCCTCCTGTCCTGTATATATAGACTGCACAGTACCACTCCTCCTGTCCTGTATATATACACTGCACAGTACCACTCTTCCTGTCCTGTATATATACACTGCACAGTACCACTCCTCCTGTATATATACACTGCACAGTACCACTCCTCCTGTCCTGTATATATACACTGCACAGTACCACTCCTCCTGTCCTGTATATATACACTGCACAGAATCACTCCTCCTGTCCTGTATATATACACTGCACAGTACCACTCCTCCTGTCCTGTATATATACACTGCACAGTACCACTCCTCCTGTCCTGTATATATACACTGCACAGTACCACTCCTCCTGTCCTGTATATATACACTGCACAGTACCACTCCTCCTGTCCTGTATATATACACTGCACAGTACCACTCCTCCTGTATATATACACTGCACAGTACCACTCCTCCTGTCCTGTATATATACACTGCACAGTATCACTCCTCCTGTTCTGTATATATACACTGCACAGTACCACTCCTCCTGTCCTGTATATATACACTGCACAGTACCACTCTTCCTGTCCTGTATATATACACTGCACAGTACCACTCCTCCTGTATATATACACTGCACAGTACCGCTCCTCCTGTCCTGTATATACACTGCACAGTACCACTCCTCCTGTCCTGTATATATACACTGCACAGCACCACTTCTCCAGTCCTGTATATATACACTGCACAGTACCACTCCTCCTGTCCTGTATATATACACTGCACAGTACCACTCCTCCTGTCCTGTATATATACACTGCACAGTACCACTTTTACTGTCCTGTATATATACACTGCACAGTACCACTCCTCCTGTCCTGTATATACAGTGGGGCAAAAAAGTATTTAGTCAGTCAGCAATAGTGCAAGTTCCACCACTTAAAAAGATGAGAGGCGTCTGTAATTTACATCATAGGTAGACCTCAACTATGGGAGACAAACTGAGAAAAAAAATCCAGAAAATCACATTGTCTGTTTTTTTAACAGTTTTTTTGTATATTATGGTGGAAAATAAGTATTTGGTCAGAAACACACAATCAAGATTTCTGGCTCTCACAGACCTGTAACTTCTTCTTTAAGAGTCTCCTCTTTCCTCCACTCATTACCTGTAGTAATGGCACCTGTTTAAACTTGTTATCAGTATAAAAAGACACCTGTGCACACCCTCAAACAGTCTGACTCCAAACTCCACTATGGTGAAGACCAAAGAGCTGTCAAAGGACACCAGAAACAAAATTGTAGCCCTGCACCAGGCTGGGAAGACTGAATCTGCAATAGCCAACCAGCTTGGAGTGAAGAAATCAACAGTGGGAGCAATAATTAGAAAATGGAAGACATACAAGACCACTGATAATCTCCCTCGATCTGGGGCTCCACGCAAAATCCCACCCCGTGGGGTCAGAATGATCACAAGAACGGTGAGCAAAAATCCCAGAACCACGCGGGGGGACCTAGTGAATGAACTGCAGAGAGCTGGGACCAATGTAACAAGGCCTACCATAAGTAACACACTACGCCATCATGGACTCAGATCCTGCAGTGCCAGACGTGTCCCACTGCTTAAGCCAGTACATGTCCGGTCCCGTCTGAAGTTTGCTAGAGAGCATTTGGATGATCCAGAGGAGTTTTGGGAGAATGTCCTATGGTCTGATGAAACCAAACTGGAACTGTTTGGTAGAAACACAACTTGTCGTGTTTGGAGGAAAAAGAATACTGAGTTGCATCCATCAAACACCATACCTACTGTAAAGCATGGTGGTGGAAACATCATGCTTTGGGGCTGTTTCTCTGCAAAGGGGCCAGGACGACTGATCCGGGTACATGAAAGAATGAATGGGGCCATGTATCGTGAGATTTTGAGTGCAAACCTCCTTCCATCAGCAAGGGCATTGAAGATGAAACATGGCTGGGTCTTTCAACATGACAATGATCCAAAGCACACCACCAGGGCAACAAAGGAGTGGCTTCGTAAGAAGCATTTCAAGGTCCTGGAGTGGCCTAGCCAGTCTCCAGATCTCAACCCTATAGAAAACCTTTGGAGGGAGTTGAAAGTCCGTGTTGCCAAGTGAAAAGCCAAAAACATCACTGTTCTAGAGGAGATTTGCATGGAGGAATGGGCCAACATACCAACAACAGTGTGTGGCAACCTTGTGAAGACTTACAGAAAACGTTTGACCTCTGTCATTGCCAACAAAGGATATATTACAAAGTATTGAGATTAAATTTTGTTTCTGACCAAATACTTATTTTCCACCATAATATGCAAATAAAATGTTAAAAAAAAACAGACAATGTGATTTTCTGGATTTTTTTTTCTCAGTTTGTCTCTCATAGTTGAGGTCTACCTATGATGTAAATTACAGACACCTCTCATCTATTTAAGTGGTGGAACTTGCACTATTGCTGACTGACTAAATACTTTTTTGCCCCACTGTACACTGCATAGTACCACTTTTACTGTTCTGTATATATACACTGCACAGAATCACTCCTCATGTCCTGTATATATACACTGCACAGTACCACTCCTCCTGTCCTGTATATATACACTGCACAGCACCACTTCTCCAGTCCTGTATATATAGACTGCACAGTACCACTCCTCCTGTCCTGTATATATACACTGCACAGTACCACTCCTCCTGTCCTGTATATATACACTGCACAGTACCACTTTTACTGTTCTGTATATATACACTGCACAGAATCAATCCTCATGTCCTGTATATATACACTGCACAGTACCACTCCTCCTGTCCTGTATATATACACTGCACAGTACCACTCCTCCTGTCCTGTATATATACACTGCACAGTACCACTCCTCCTGTCCTGTATATACACTGCACAGTACCACTTTTACTGTTCTGTATATATACACTGCACAGCACCACTTCTCCAGTCCTGTATATATACACTGCACAGTACCACTCCTCATGTCCTGTATAAATCCACTGCACAGTACCACTCCTCCTGTCCTGTATATATACACTGCACAGTACCACTCTTCCTGTCTTGTATATATACAGGTCCTTCTCAAAAAATTAGCATATAGTGTTAAATTTCATTATTTACCATAATGTAATGATTACAATTAAACTTTCATATATTATAGATTCATTATCCACCAACTGAAATTTGTCAGGTCTTTTATTGTTTTAATACTGATGATTTTGGCATACAACTCCTGATAACCTAAAAAACCTGTCTCAATAAATTAACATATTTCACCCATCCAATCAAATAAAAGTGTTTTTTAATAACAAACAAAAAAACCATCAAATAATAATGTTCAGTTATGCACTGAATACTTGGTTGGGAATCCTTTGGCAGAAATGACTGCTTCAATGCGGCGTGGCATGGAGGCAATCAGCCTGTGACACTGCTGAGATGTTATGGAGGCCCAGGATGCTTCAATAGCGGCCTTAAGCTCATCCAGAGTGTTGGGTCTTGCGTCTCTCAACTTTCTCTTCACAATATCCCACAGATTCTCTATGGGGTTCAGGTCAGGAGAGTTGGCAGGCCAATTGAGCACAGTAATACCATGGTCAGTAAACCATTTACCAGTGGTTTTGGCACTGTGAGCAGGTGCCAGGTCGTGCTGAACAAATGAAATCTTCATCACCATAAAGCATTGACCCTGCCCTTGATGAAACACAGTGGACCAACACCAGCAGCTGACATGGCACCCCACACCATCACTGACTGTGGGTACTTGACACTGGACTTCAGGCATTTTGGCATTTCCTTCTCCCCAGTCTTCCTCCAGACTCTGGCACCTTGATTTCCGAATGACATGCAAAATTTGCTTTCATCAGAAAAAAGTACTTGGGACCACTTAGCAACAGTCCAGTGCTGCTTCTCTGTAGCCCAGGTCAGGCGCTTCTGCCGCTGTTTATGGTTCAAAAGTGGCTTTACCTGGGGAATGCGGCACCTGTAGCCCATTTCCTGCACACGCCTGTGCACGGTGGCTCTGGATGTTTCCACACCAGACTCAGTCCACTGCTTCCTCAGGTTCCCCAAGGTCTGGAATCGGTCCTTCTCCACAATCTTCCTCAGGGTCCGGTCTCCTCTTCTCGTTGTACAGCGTTTTCTGCCACATTGTTTCCTTCCAACAGACTTACCATTGAGGTGCCTTGATACAGCACTCTGGGAACAGCCTATTTGTTGAGAAATTTCTTTCTGGGTCTTACCCTCTTGCTTGAGGGTGTCAATGATGGCCTTCTTGACATCTGTCAGGTCGCTAGTCTTACCCATGATGGGGGTTTTGAGTAATGAACCCGGCAGGGAGTTTATATAAGCCTCAGGTATCTTTTGCATGTGTTTAGAGTTAATTAGTTGATTCAGAAGATTAGGGTAATAGGTCGTTTAGAGAACCTTTTCTTGATATGCTAATTTATTGAGACAGGTTTTTTGGGTTATCAGGAGTTGTATGCCAAAATCATCAGTATTAAAACAATAAAAGACCTGACAAATTTCAGTTGGTGGATAATGAATCTATAATATATGAAAGTTTAATTGTAATCATTACATTATGGTAAATAATGAAATTTAACACTATATGCTAATTTTTTGAGAAGGACCTGTACACTGCACAGTACCACTCTTCCTGTCCTGTATATATACACTGCACAGTACCACTCCTCCTGTCCTGTATATATACACTGCACAGTACCACTCCTCCTGTCGTGTATATATACACTGCACAGTACCACTCCTCCTGTCCTGTATATATACACTGCACAGTACCACTCCTCCTGTCCTGTATATATACACTGCACAGTACCACTCCTCCTGTTCTGTATATATACACTGCACAGTACCTCTCCTCCTGTATATATACACTGCACAGTACCACTCCTCCTGTCCTGTATATACACTGCACAGTACCACTCCTCCTGTCCTGTATATATACACTGCACAGTACCACTTTTACTGTTCTGTATATATACACTGCACAGAATCAATCCTCATGTCCTGTATATATACACTGCACAGTACCACTCCTCCTGTCCTGTATATATACACTGCACAGCACCACTTCTACAGTCCTGTATATATACACTGCACAGTACCACTCCTCCTGTCCTGTATATGTACACTGCACAGTACCACTCCTCCTGTCCTGTATATATACACTGCACAGTACCACTCCTCCTGTCCTGTATATATACACTGCACAGTACCACTCCTCCTGTCCTGTATATATACACTGCACAGTACCACTCCTCCTGTCCTGTATATATACACTGCACAGAATCACTCCTCATGTCCTGTATATATACACTGCACAGTACCACTCCTCCTGTCCTGTATATATATACTGCACAGTACCACTTTTACTGTCCTGTATATATACACTGCACAGTACCACTCTTCCTGTCTTGTATATATACACTGCACAGTACCACTCTTCCTGTCCTGTATCTATACACTGCACAGTACCACTCCTCCTGTCCTGTCTATATACACTGCACAGTACCACTCCTCCTGTCCTGTATATATACACTGCACAGTACCACTCCTCCTGTCCTGTATATATGCACTGCACAGTACCACTCCTCCTGTTCTGTATATATACACTGCACAGTACCACTCCTCCTGTCCTGTATATACACTGCACAGTACCAATCCTCCTGTCCTGTATATATACACTGCACAGTACCACTTTTACTGTTCTGTATATATACACTGCACAGAATCACTCCTCATGTCCTGTATATATACACTGCACAGTACCATTCCTCCTGTCCTGTATATATACACTGCACAGCACCACTTCTAGAGTCCTGTATATATACACTGCACAGTACCACTCCTCCTGTCCTGTATATATACACTGCACAGTACCACTCCTCCTGTCCTGTATACAGTTAGGGCCAGAAATATTTGGACAGTGACACAAGTTTTGTTATTTTAGCTGTTTACAAAAACATGTTCAGAAATACAATTATATATATAATATGGGCTGAAAGTGCACACTCCCAGCTGCAATATGATAGTTTCCACATCCAAATCGGAGAAAGGGTTTAGGAATCATAGCTCTGTAATGCATAGCGTCCTCTTTTTCAAGGGACCAAAAGTAATTGGACAATGGACTCTAAGGGCTGCAATTAACTCTGAAGGCGTCTCCCTCGTTAACCTGTAATCAATGAAGTAGTTAAAAGGTCAGGGGTGGATTCCAGGTGTGTGGTTTTGCATTTGGAAGCTGTTGCTGTGAGCAGACAACATGCGGTCAAAGGAACTCTCAATTGAGGTGAAGCAGAACATCCTGAGGCTGAAAAAAAAGAAAAAATCCATCAGAGAGATAGCAGACATGCTTGGAGTAGCAAAATCAACAGTTGGGTACATTCTGAGAAAAAAGGAATTGACTGGTGAGCTTGGGAACTCAAAAAGGCCTGGGCGTCCACGGATGACAACAGTGGTGGATGATCGCCGCATACTTAATTTGGTGAAGAAGAACCCGTTCACAACATCAACTGAAGTCCAGAACACTCTCAGTGAAGTAGGTGTATCTGTCTCTAAGTCAACAGTAAAGAGAAGACTCCATGACAGTAAATACAAAGGGTTCACATCTAGATGCAAACCATTCATCAATACCAAAAATAGACAGGCCAGAGTTAAATTTGCAGAAAAACACCTCAAGAAGCCAGCTCAGTTCTGGAAAAGTATTCTATGGACAGATGAGACAAAGATCAACCTGTACCAGAATGATGGGAAGAAAAAAGTTTGGAGAAGAAAGGGAACGGCACATGATCCAAGGCACACCACATCCTCTGTAAAACATGGTGGAGGCAACGTGATGGCATGGGCATGCATGGCTTTCAATGGCACTGGGTCACTTGTGTTTATTGAAGACATAAGAGCAGACAAGAGTAGCCGGATGAATTCTGAAGTGTACCGGGATATACTTTCAGCCCAGATTCAGCCAAATGCTGCAAAGTTGATTGGACGGCGCTTCATAGTACAGATGGACAATGACCTCAAGCATACAGCCAAAGCTACCCAGGAGTTCATGAGTGCCAAAAAGTGGAACATTCTGCAATGGCCAAGTCAATCTCCAGATCTAAACCCAATTGAGCATGCATTTCACTTGCTCAAATCCAGACTTAAGACGGAAAGACCCACAAACAAGCAAGACCTGAAGGCTGCGGCTGTAAAGGCCTGGCAAAGCATTAAGAAGGAGGAAACCCAGCGTTTGGTGATGTCCATGGGTTCCAGACTTAAGGCAGTGATTGCCTCCAAAGGATTTGCAACAAAATATTGAAAATAAAAATATTTTGTTTGGGTTATGTTTATTTGTCTAATTACTTTTGACCTCCTAAAATGTGGAGTGTTTGTAAAGAAATGTGTACAATTCCTACATTTTCTATCAGATATTTTTGTTCAACCCTTCAAATTAAACGTTACAATCTGCACTTGAATTCTGTTGTAGAGGTTTCATTTCAAATCCAATGTGGTGGCATGCAGAGCCCAACTCGCGAAAATTGTGTCACTGTCCAAATATTTCTGGCCCTAACTGTATATACACTGCACAGTACCACTCCTCCTGTCCTGTATATATACACTGCACAGTACCACTCCTCCTGTTCTGTATATATACACTGCACAGTACCTCTCCTCCTGTATATATACACTGCACAGTACCACTCCTCCTGTCCTGTATATATACACTGCACAGTACCACTTTTACTGTTCTGTATAAATACAATGCACAGAATCACTCCTCATGTCCTGTATATATACACTGCACAGTACCACTCCTCCTGTCTTGTATATATACACTGCACAGTACCACTCCTCCTGTCCTGTATATATACACTGCACAGTACCCCTCCTCCTGTACTGTATATATACACTGCACAGTACCACTCCTCCTGTCCTGTATATATACACTGCACAGTACCACTCCTCCTGTCCTGTATATATACACTTCACAGTACCACTCCTGTCCTGTATATATACACTGCACAGTACCACTCCTCCTGTCCTGTATATATACACTGCACAGTACCACTCCTCCTGTTCTGTATATATACACTGCACAGTACCTCTCCTCCTGTATATATACACTGCACAGTACCACTCCTCCTGTCCTGTATATACACTGCACAGTACCACTTTTACTGTTCTGTATATATACACTGCACAGAATCACTCCTCATGTACTGTATATATACACTGCACAGTACCACTCCTCCTGTCCTGTATATATACACTGCACAGCACCACTTCTACAGTCCTGTATATATACACTGCACAGTACCACTCCTCCTGTCCTGTATATATACACTGCACAGTACCACTCCTCCTGTCCTGTATATATACACTGCACAGTACCACTCCTCCTGTCCTGTATATATACACTGCACAGTACCACTCCTCCTGTTCTGTATATATACACTGCACAGTACCTCTCCTCCTGTATATATACACTGCACAGTACCACTCCTCCTGTCCTGTATATATACACTGCACAGTACCACTCCTCCTGTCCTGTATATATACACTGCACAGAATCACTCCTCATGTCCTGTATATATACACTGCACAGTACCACTCCTCCTGTCCTGTATATATACACTGCACAGCACCACTTCTCCAGTCCTGTATATATACACTGCACAGTACCACTCCTCCTGTCCTGTATATATACACTGCACAGTACCACTCCTCCTGTCCTGTATATATACACTGCACAGTACCCCTCCTCCTGTACTGTATATATACACTGCACAGTACCACTCCTCCTGTCCTGTATATATACACTGCACAGTACCACTCCTCCTGTCCTGTATATATACACTGCACAGTACCACTCCTGTCCTGTATATATACACTGCACAGTACCACTCCTCCTGTCCTGTATATATACACTGCACAGTACCACTCCTCCTGTTCTGTATATATACACTGCACAGTACCACTCCTCCTGTCCTGTATATATACACTGCACAGTACCACTTTTACTGTCCTGTACATATACACTGCACAGTACCACTTCTCCTGTTCTGTATATATACACTGCACAGTACCACTTCTCCTGTCCTGTATATATACACTGCACAGTACCACTTCTCCTGTTCTTTATATATACACTGCACAGTACCACTCCTCCTGTCCTGTATATACACTGCACAGTACCACTTTTACTGTTCTGTATATATACACTGCACAGAATCACTCCTCCTGTCCTGTATATATACACTGCACAGTACCACTCCTCCTGTCCTGTATATATACACTGCACAGTACCACTCCTCCTGTCCTGTATATATACACTGGACAGTACCACTCCTCCTGTCCTGTATATATACACTGCACAGTACCACTTCTCCTGTCCTGTATATATACACTGCACAGTACCACTCCTCCTGTCCTGTATATATACACTGCACAGTACCACTCCTCCTGTCCTGTATATATACACTGCACAGTACCACTCCTCCTGTTCTGTATATATACACTGCACAGTACCACTCCTCCTGTTCTGTATATATACACTGCACAGTACCACTTCTCCTGTCCTGTATATATACACTGCACAGTACCACTCCTCCTGTCCTGTATATACACTGCACAGTACCACTTTTACTGTTCTGTATATATACACTGCACAGAATCACTCCTCCTGTCCTGTATATATACACTGCACAGTACCACTCCTCCTGTCCTGTATATATACACTGCACAGTACCACTCCTCCTGTCCTGTATCTATACACTGCACAGTACGACTTTTACTGTTCTGTATAAATACAATGCACAGAATCACTCCTCATGTCCTGTATATATACACTGCACAGTACCACTCCTCCTGTCTTGTATATATACACTGCACAGTACCACTCCTCCTGTCCTGTATATATACACTGCACAGTACCCCTCCTCCTGTACTGTATATATACACTGCACAGTACCACTCCTCCTGTCCTGTATATATACACTGCACAGTACCACTCCTCCTGTCCTGTATATATACACTTCACAGTACCAATCCTGTCCTGTATATATACACTGCACAGTACCACTCCTCCTGTCCTGTATATATACACTGCACAGTACCACTCCTCCTGTTCTGTATATATACACTGCACAGTACCTCTCCTCCTGTATATATACACTGCACAGTACCACTCCTCCTGTCCTGTATATACACTGCACAGTACCACTTTTACTGTTCTGTATATATACACTGCACAGAATCACTCCTCATGTACTGTATATATACACTGCACAGTACCACTCCTCCTGTCCTGTATATATACACTGCACAGCACCACTTCTACAGTCCTGTATATATACACTGCACAGTACCACTCCTCCTGTCCTGTATATATACACTGCACAGTACCACTCCTCCTGTCCTGTATATATACACTGCACAGTACCACTCCTCCTGTCCTGTATATATACACTGCACAGTACCACTCCTCCTGTTCTGTATATATACACTGCACAGTACCTCTCCTCCTGTATATATACACTGCACAGTACCACTCCTCCTGTCCTGTATATATACACTGCACAGTACCACTCCTCCTGTCCTGTATATATACACTGCACAGAATCACTCCTCATGTCCTGTATATATACACTGCACAGTACCACTCCTCCTGTCCTGTATATATACACTGCACAGCACCACTTCTCCAGTCCTGTATATATACACTGCACAGTACCACTCCTCCTGTCCTGTATATATACACTGCACAGTACCACTCCTCCTGTCCTGTATATATACACTGCACAGTACCCCTCCTCCTGTACTGTATATATACACTGCACAGTACCACTCCTCCTGTCCTGTATATATACACTGCACAGTACCACTCCTCCTGTCCTGTATATATACACTGCACAGTACCACTCCTGTCCTGTATATATACACTGCACAGTACCACTCCTCCTGTCCTGTATATATACACTGCACAGTACCACTCCTCCTGTTCTGTATATATACACTGCACAGTACCACTCCTCCTGTCCTGTATATATACACTGCACAGTACCACTTTTACTGTCCTGTACATATACACTGCACAGTACCACTTCTCCTGTTCTGTATATATACACTGCACAGTACCACTTCTCCTGTCCTGTATATATACACTGCACAGTACCACTTCTCCTGTTCTTTATATATACACTGCACAGTACCACTCCTCCTGTCCTGTATATACACTGCACAGTACCACTTTTACTGTTCTGTATATATACACTGCACAGAATCACTCCTCCTGTCCTGTAAATATACACTGCACAGTACCACTCCTCCTGTCCTGTATATATACACTGCACAGTACCACTCCTCCTGTCCTGTATATATACACTGGACATTACCACTCCTCCTGTCCTGTATATATACACTGCACAGTACCACTTCTCCTGTCCTGTATATATACACTGCACAGCACCACTCCATCTGTCCTGTATATATACACTGCACAGTACCACTCCTCCTGTCCTGTATATATACACTGCACAGTACCACTCCTCCTGTTCTGTATATATACACTGCACAGTACCACTTCTCCTGTCCTGTATATATACACTGCACAGCACCACTCCATCTGTCCTGTATATATACACTGCACAGTACCACTCCTCCTGTTCTGTATATATACACTGCACAGTACCACTCCTCCTGTCCTGTATATACACTGCACAGTACCACTTTTACTGTTCTGTATATATACACTGCACAGAATCACTCCTCCTGTCCTGTATATATACACTGCACAGTACCACTCCTCCTGTCCTGTATATATACACTGCACAGTACCACTCCTCCTGTCCTGTATATATACACTGCACAGTACCACTCCTCCTGTCCTGTATATAAACACTGCACAGTACCACTCCACCTGTCCTGTATATATACACTGCACAGTACCACTCCTCCTGTCCTGTATATATACACTGCACAGTACCACTCCTCCTGTCCTGTATATATACACTGCACAGTACCACTTTTACTGTCCTGTACATATACACTGCACAGTACCACTCCTCCTGTCCTGTATATACACTGCACAGTACCACTTTTACTGTTCTGTATATATACACTGCACAGAATCACTCCTCCTGTCCTGTATATATACACTGCACAGTACCACTCCTCCTGTTCTGTATATATACACTGCACAGTACCACTCCTCCTGTTCTGTATATATACACTGCACAGTACCACTCCTCCTGTCCTGTATATATACACTGCACAGTATCACTCCTCCTGTCCTGTATATATACACTGCATAGTACCACTCCTCCTGTTCTGTATATATACACTGCACAGTACCACTCCTCCTGTTCTGTATATATACACTGCACAGTACCACTCCTCCTGTCCTGTATATATACACTGCACAGTACCACTCCTCCTGTCCTGTATATATACACTGCACAGTACCACTTTTACTGTCCTGTATATATACACTGCACAGTACCACTCCTCCTGTCCTGTATATACACTGCACAGTACCACTTTTACTGTTCTGTATATATACACTGCACAGAATCACTCCTCATGTCCTGTATATATACACTGCACAGTACCACTCCTCCTGTCCTGTATATATACACTGCACAGCACCACTTCTCCAGTCCTGTATATATACACTGCACAGTACCACTCCTCCTGTCCTGTATATATACACTGCACAGTACCACTCCTCCTGTTCTGTATATATACACTGCACAGTACCACTCCTCCTGTTCTGTATATATACACTGCACAGTACCACTTCTCCTGTCCTGTATATATACACTGCACAGTACCACTCCTCCTGTCCTGTATATATACACTGCACAGTACCACTCCTCCTGTCCTGTATATACACTGCACAGTACCACTTTTACTGTTCTGTATATATACACTGCACAGAATCACTCCTCCTGTCCTGTATATATACACTGCACAGTACCACTCCTCCTGTCCTGTATATATACACTGCACAGTACCACTCCTCCTGTCCTGTATATATACACTGCACAGTACCACTCCTCCTGTCCTGTATATAAACACTGCACAGTACCACTCCACCTGTCCTGTATATATACACTGCACAGTACCACTCCTCCTGTCCTGTATATATACACTGCACAGTACCACTCCTCCTGTCCTGTATATATACACTGCACAGTACCACTTTTACTGTCCTGTATATATACACTGCACAGTACCACTCCTCCTGTCCTGTATATACACTGCACAGTACCACTTTTACTGTTCTGTATATATACACTGCACAGTACCACTCCTCCTGTCCTGTATACATACACTGCACAGTACCACTCCTCCTGTCCTGTATATATACACTGCAGAGTACCACTCCTCCTGTCCTGTATATATACACTGCACAGTACCACTCCTCCTGTTCTGTATATATACACTGCACAGTACCACTCCTCCTTTTCTGTATATATACACTGCACAGTACCACTTCTCCTGTCCTGTATATATACACTGCAGAGTACCACTCCTCCTGTCCTGTATATACACTGCACAGTACCACTTTTACTGTTCTGTATATATACACTGCACAGAATCACTCCTCCTGTCCTGTATATATACACTGCACAGTACCACTCCTCCTGTCCTGTATATATACACTGCACAGTACCACTCCTCCTGTCCTGTATATATACACTGCACAGTACCACTCCTCCTGTCCTGTATATAAACACTGCACAGTACCACTCCTCCTGTCCTGTATATATACACTGCACAGTACCACTCCTCCTGTCCTGTATATACACTGCACAGTACCACTCCTCCTGTCCTGTATATAAACACTGCACAGTACCACTCCTCCTGTCCTGTATATATACACTGCACAGTACCACTCCTCCTGTCCTGTATATATACACTGCACAGCACCACTTCTCCAGTCCTGTATATATACACTGCACAGTACCACTCCTCCTGTCCTGTATATATACACTGCACAGTACCACTCCTCCTGTTCTGTATATATACACTGCACAGTACCACTCCTCCTGTTCTGTATATATACACTGCACAGTACCACTTCTCCTGTCCTGTATGTATACACTGCACAGTACCACTCCTCCTGTCCTGTATATACACTGCACAGTACCACTTTTACTGTTCTGTATATATACACTGCACAGAATCACTCCTCCTGTCCTGTATATATACACTGCACAGTACCACTCCTCCTGTCCTGTATATATACACTGCACAGTACCACTCCTCCTGTCCTGTATATATACACTGCACAGTACCACTCCTCCTGTCCTGTATATAAACACTGCACAGTACCACTCCACCTGTCCTGTATATATACACTGCACAGTACCACTCCTCCTGTCCTGTATATATACACTGCACAGTACCACTCCTCCTGTCCTGTATATATACACTGCACAGTACCACTTTTACTGTCCTGTATATATACACTGCACAGTACCACTCCTCCTGTCCTGTATATACACTGCACAGTACCACTTTTACTGTTCTGTATATATACACTGCACAGTACCACTCCTCCTGTCCTGTATACATACACTGCACAGTACCACTCCTCCTGTCCTGTATATATACACTGCAGAGTACCACTCCTCCTGTCCTGTATATATACACTGCACAGTACCACTCCTCCTGTTCTGTATATATACACTGCACAGTACCACTCCTCCTGTCCTGTATATATACACTGCACAGTACCACTCCTCCTGTCCTGTATATATACACTGCAGAGTACCACTCCTCCTGTCCTGTATATACACTGCACAGTACCACTTTTACTGTTCTGTATATATACACTGCACAGAATCACTCCTCCTGTCCTGTATATATACACTGCACAGTACCACTCCTCCTGTCCTGTATATATACACTGCACAGTACCACTCCTCCTGTCCTGTATATATACACTGCACAGTACCACTCCTCCTGTCCTGTATATAAACACTGCACAGTACCACTCCTCCTGTCCTGTATATATACACTGCACAGTACCACTCCTCCTGTCCTGTATATATACACTGCACAGTACCACTTTTACTGTTCTGTATATATACACTGCACAGAATCACTCCTCATGTCCTGTATATATACACTGCACAGTACCACTCCTCCTGTCCTGTATATATACACTGCACAGCACCACTTCTCCAGTCATGTATATACACACTGCACAGTACCTCTCCTCCTGTCCTGTATATATACACTGCACAGTACCACTCCTCCTGTTCTGTATATATACACTGCACAGTACCACTCCTCCTGTCCTGTATATATACACTGCACAGTACCACTCCTCCTGTTCTGTATATATACACTGCACAGTACCACTCCTCCTGTCCTGTATATATACACTGCACAGTACCACTCCTCCTGTCCTGTATATATACAGTGCACAGTACCACTCCTCCTGTCCTGTATATATACACTGCACAGTACCTCTCCTCCTGTATATATACACTGCACAGTACCACTCCTCCTGTCCTGTATATATACACTGCACAGTACCACTTTTACTGTTCTGTATATATACACTGCACAGAATCACTCCTCATGTCCTGTATATATACACTGCAGAGTACCACTCCTCCTGTCCTGTATATTTACACTGCACAGCACCACTTCTCCAGTCCTGTATATATACACTGCACAGTACCACTCCTCCTGTCCTGTATATATACACTGCACAGTACCACTTTTACTGTTCTGTATATATACACTGCACAGAATCACTCCTCATGTCCTGTATATATACACTGCACAGTTCCACTCCTCCTGTCCTGTATATTTACACTGCACAGCACCACTTCTCCAGTCCTGTATATATACACTGCACAGCACCACTCCTCCTGTCCTGTATATATACACTGCACAGTACCACTCCTCCTGTCCTGTATATATACACTGCACAGTACCACTCCTCCTGTCCTGTATATATACACTGCACAGTACCACTCCTCCTGTCCTGTATATATACACTGCACAGTACCATCCCTCCTGTTCTGTATATATACACTGCACAGTACCTCTCCTCCTGTATATATACACTGCACAGTACCACTCCTCCTGTCCTGTATATACACTGCACAGTACCACTCCTCCTGTCCTGTATATATACACTGCACAGTACCACTTTTACTGTTCTGTATATATACACTGCACAGAATCACTCCTCATGTCCTGTATATATACACTGCACAGTACCACTCCTCCTGTCCTGTAAATATACACTGCACAGCACCACTTCTCCAGTCCTGTATATATACACTGCACAGTACCACTCCTCCTGTCCTGTACAGGTCCTTCTCAAAAAATTAGCATATAGCGTTAAATTTCATTATTTACCATAATGTAATGATTACAATTAAACTTTCATATATTATAAATTCATTATCCACCAACTGAAATTTGTCAGGTCTTTTATTGTTTTAATACTGATGATTTTGGCATACAACTCCTGATAACCCAAAAAACCTGTCTCAATAAATTTGCATATTTCACCCATCCAATCAAATAAAAGTGTTTTTTAATAACAAACAAAAAAACCAACAAATAATAATGTTCAGTTATGCACTCAATACTTGGTCGGGAATCCTTTGGCAGAAATGACTGCTTCAATGCGGCGTGGCATGGAGGCAATCAGCCTGTGACACTGCTGAGATGTTATGGAGGCCCAGGATGCTTCAATAGCGGCCTTAAGCTCATCCAGAGTGTTGGGTCTTGCGTCTCTCAACTTTCTCTTCACAATATCCCACAGCTTCTCTATGGGGTTCAGGTCAGGAGAGTTGGCAGGCCAATTGAGCACAGTAATACCATGGTCAGTAAACCATTTACCAGTGGTTTTGGCACTGTGAGCCGGTGCCAGGTCGTGCTGAAAAATGAAATCTTCATCTCCATAAAGCATTTCAGCCGATGGAAGCATGAAGTGCTCCAAAATCTCCTGATAGCTAGCTGCATTGACCCTGCCCTTGATGAAACACAGTGGACCAACACCAGCAGCTGACATGGCACCCCACACCATCACTGACCGTGGGTACTTGACACTGGACTTCAGGCATTTTGGCATTTCCTTCTCCCCAGTCTTCCTCCAGACTCTGGCACCTTGATTTCCGAATGACATGCAAAATTTGCTTTCATCAGAAAAAAGTACTTGGGACCACTTAGCAACAGTCCAGTGCTGCTTCTCTGTAGCTCAAAAGTGGCTTTACCTGGGGAATGCGGCACCTGTAGCCCATTTCCTGCACACGCCTGTGCACGGTGGCTCTGGATGTTTCCACACCAGACTCAGTCCACTGCTTCCTCAGGTTCCCCAAGGTCTGGAATCGGTCCTTCTCCACAATCTTCCTCAGGGTCCGGTCTCCTCTTCTCGTTGTACAGCGTTTTCTGCCACATTGTTTCCTTCCAACAGACTTACCATTGAGGTGCCTTGATACAGCACTCTGGGAACAGCCTATTTGTTGAGAAATTTCTTTCTGGGTCTTACCCTCTTGCTTGAAGGTGTCAATGATGGCCTTCTTGACATCTGTCAGGTCGCTAGTCTTACCCATGATGGGGGTTTTGAGTAATGAACCAGGCAGGGAGTTTATAAAAGCCTCAGGTATCTTTTGCATGTGTTTAGAGTTAATTAGTTGATTCAGAAGATTAGGGTAATAGGTCGTTTAGAGAACCTTTTCTTGATATGCTAATTTATTGAGACAGGTTTTTTGGGTTATCAGGAGTTGTATGCCAAAATCATCAGTATTAAAACAATAAAAGACCTGACAAATTTCAGTTGGTGGATAATGAATCTATAATATATGAAAGTTTAATTGTAATCATTACATTATGGTAAATAATGAAATTTAACACTATATGCTAATTTTTTGAGAAGGACCTGTATATATACACTGCACAGTACCACTCCTCCTGTCCTGTATATATATACACTGCACAGTACCCCTCCTCCTGTACTGTATATATACACTGCACAGTACCACTCCTCCTGTCCTGTATATATACACTGCACAGTACCACTCCTCCTGTCCTGTATATATACACTGCACAGTACCACTCCTTCTGTCCTGTATATATACACTGCACAGTACCACTCCTCCTGTCCTGTATATATACACTGCACAGTACCACTCCTCCTGTCCTGTATATATACACTGCACAGTACCACTCCTCCTGTCCTGTATATATACACTGCACAGTACCACTCCTCCTGTCCTGTATATATATACTGCACAGTACCACTCCTCCTGTCCTGTATATATACACTGCACAGTACCACTCCTCCTGTCCTGTATATATACACTGCACAGTACCACTCCTGTCCTGTATATATACACTGCACAGTACCACTCCTCCTGTCCTGTATATATACACTGCACAGTACCACTCCTCCTGTTCTGTATATATACACTGCACAGTACCACTCCTCCTGTCCTGTATATATACACTGCACAGTACCACTCCTCCTGTCCTGTATATATACACTGCACAGTACCACTCCTGTCCTGTATATATACACTGCACAGTACCACTCCTCCTGTCGTGTATATATACACTGCACAGTACCACTCCTCCTGTTCTGTATATATACACTGCACAGTACCACTCCTCCTGTTCTGTATATATACACTGCACAGAATCACTCCTCCTGTCCTGTATATATACACTGCACAGTACCACTCCTCCTGTCCTGTATATATACACTGCACAGTACCACTCCTCCTGTTCTGTATATATACACTGCACAGTACCACTCCTCCTGTTCTGTATATATACACTGCACAGTACCACTCCTCCTGTCCTGTATATATACACTGCACAGTACCACTCCTCCTGTTCTGTATATATACACTGCACAGTACCACTCCTCCTGTCCTGTATATATACACTGCACAGTACCACTCCTCCTGTCCTGTATATATACACTGCACAGTACCACTCCTCCTGTCCTGTATATATACAGTGCACAGTACCACTCCTCCTGTTCTGTATATATACACTGCACAGAATCACTCCTCATGTCCTGTATATATACACTGCACAGTACCACTCCTCCTGTATATATACACTGCACAGTACCACTCCTCCTGTCCTGTATATATACACTGCACAGTACCACTTTTACTGTTCTGTATATATACACTGCACAGAATCACTCCTCATGTCCTGTATATATACACTGCACAGTACCACTCCTCCTGTCCTGTATATTTACACTGCACAGCACCACTTCTCCAGTCCTGTATATATACACTGCACAGTACCACTCCTCCTGTCCTGTCTATATACACTGCACAGTACCACTCCTCCTGTCCTGTATATATACACTGCACAGTACCACTCCTCCTGTCCTGTATATATACACTGCACAGTACCACTCCTCCTGTCCTGTATATATACACTGCACAGTACCATCCCTCCTGTTCTGTATATATACACTGCACAGTACCTCTCCTCCTGTATATATACACTGCACAGTACCACTCCTCCTGTCCTGTATATATACACTGCACAGTACCACTTTTACTGTTCTGTATATATACACTGCACAGAATCACTCCTCATGTCCTGTATATATACACTGCACAGTACCACTCCTCCTGTCCTGTAAATATACACTGCACAGCACCACTTCTCCAGTCCTGTATATATACACTGCACAGTACCACTTCTCCTGTCCTGTATATATACACTGCACAGTACCACTCCTCCTGTCCTGTATATATATATACACTGCACAGTACCCCTCCTCCTGTACTGTATATATACACTGCACAGTACCACTCCTCCTGTCCTGTATATATACACTGCACAGTACCACTCCTCCTGTCCTGTATATATACACTGCACAGTACCACTCCTCCTGTCCTGTATATATACACTGCACAGTACCACTCCTCCTGTCCTGTATATATACACTGCACAGTACCACTCCTGTCCTGTATATATACACTGCACAGTACCACTCCTCCTGTCCTGTATATATACACTGCACAGTACCACTCCTCCTGTTCTGTATATATACACTGCACAGTACCACTCCTCCTGTCCTGTATATATACACTGCACAGTACCACTCCTCCTGTCCTGTATATATACACTGCACAGTACCACTCCTGTCCTGTATATATACACTGCACAGTACCACTCCTCCTGTCCTGTATATATACACTGCACAGTACCACTCCTCCTGTTCTGTATATATACACTGCACAGTACCACTCCTCCTGTTCTGTATATATACACTGCACAGAATCACTCCTCCTGTCCTGTATATATACACTGCACAGTACCACTCCTCCTGTTCTGTATATATACACTGCACAGTACCACTCCTCCTGTCCTGTATATATACACTGCACAGTACCACTCCTCCTGTTCTGTGTATATACACTGCACAGTACCACTCCTCCTGTTCTGTGTATATACACTGCACAGTACCACTCCTCCTGTCCTGTATATATACACTGCACAGTACCACTCCTCCTGTTCTGTATATATACACTGCACAGTACCACTCCTCCTGTCCTGTATAAACACTGCACAGTACCACTCCTCCTGTCCTGTATATATACACTGCACAGTACCACTCCTCCTGTTCTGTGTATATACACTGCACAGTACCACTCCTCCTGTCCTGTATATATACACTGCACAGTACCACTCCTCCTGTTCTGTATATATACACTGCACAGTACCACTCCTCCTGTCCTGTATAAACACTGCACAGTACCACTTTTACTGTTCTGTATATATACACTGCACAGAATCACTCCTCCTGTCCTGTATATATACACTGCACAGTACCACTCCTCCTGTCCTGTATATATACACTGCACAGTACCACTCCTCCTGTCCTGTATATATACACTGCACAGTACCACTCCTCCTGTCCTGTATATATACACTGCACAGTACCACTCCTCCTGTCCTGTATATATACACTGCACAGTACCACTCCTCCTGTTCTGTATATATACACTGCACAGTACCACTCCTCCTGTCCTGTATATACACTGCACAGTACCACTTTTACTGTTCTGTATATATACACTGCACAGAATCACTCCTCCTGTCCTGTATATATAGACTGCACAGTACCACTCCTCCTGTCCTGTATATATACACTGCACAGTACCACTCTTCCTGTCCTGTATATATACACTGCACAGTACCACTCCTCCTGTATATATACACTGCACAGTACCACTCCTCCTGTCCTGTATATATACACTGCACAGTACCACTCCTCCTGTCCTGTATATATACACTGCACAGAATCACTCCTCCTGTCCTGTATATATAGACTGCACAGTACCACTCCTCCTGTCCTGTATATATACACTGCACAGTACCACTCCTCCTGTCCTGTATATATACACTGCACAGTACCACTCCTCCTGTCCTGTATATATACACTGCACAGTACCACTCCTCCTGTCCTGTATATATACACTGCACAGTACCACTCTTCCTGTCCTGTATATATACACTGCACAGTACCACTCCTCCTGTATATATACACTGCACAGTACCGCTCCTCCTGTCCTGTATATACACTGCACAGTACCACTCCTCCTGTCCTGTATATATACACTGCACAGCACCACTTCTCCAGTCCTGTATATATACACTGCACAGTACCACTCCTCCTGTCCTGTATATATACACTGCACAGTACCACTCCTCCTGTCCTGTATATATACACTGCACAGTACCACTTTTACTGTCCTGTATATATACACTGCACAGTACCTCTCCTCCTGTCCTGTATATACACTGCATAGTACCACTTTTACTGTTCTGTATATATACACTGCACAGAATCACTCCTCATGTCCTGTATATATACACTGCACAGTACCACTCCTCCTGTCCTGTATATATACACTGCACAGCACCACTTCTCCAGTCCTGTATATATACACTGCACAGTACCACTCCTCCTGTCCTGTATATATACACTGCACAGTACCACTCCTCCTGTCCTGTATATATACACTGCACAGTACCACTCCTCCTGTTCTGTATATATACACTGCACAGTACCACTCCTCCTGTCCTGTATATATACACTGCACAGTACCACTCCTCCTGTTCTGTATATATACACTGCACAGTACCACTTTTAATGTTCTGTATATATACACTGCACAGAATCACTCCTCCTGTCCTGTATATATACACTGCACAGTACCACTCCTCCTGTCCTGTATATATACACTGCACAGTACCACTCCTCCTGTTCTGTATATATACACTGCACAGTACCACTCCTCCTGTCCTGTATATATATACACTGCACAGTACCACTCCTCCTGTTCTGTATATATACACTGCACAGTACCACTCCTCCTGTCCTGTATATATACACTGCACAGTACCACTTCTCCTGTTCTTTATATATACACTGCACAGTACCACTCCTCCTGTCCTGTATATACACTGCACAGTACCACTTTTACTGTTCTGTATATATACACTGCACAGAATCACTCCTCCTGTCCTGTATATATACACTGCACAGTACCACTCCTCCTGTCCTGTATATATACACTGCACAGTACCACTCCTCCTGTCCTGTATATATACACTGCACAGTACCACTCCTCCTGTCCTGTATATATACACTGCACAGTACCACTCCTCCTGTCCCGTATATATACACTGCACAGTACCACTCCTCCTGTCCTGTATATATACACTGCACAGTACCACTCCTCCTGTCCTGTATATATACACTGCACAGTACCACTCCTCCTGTTCTGTATATATACACTGCACAGTACCACTCCTCCTGTTCTGTATATATACACTGCACAGTACCACTCCTCCTGTCCTGTATATATACATTGCACAGTACCACTCCTCCTGTCCTGTATATACACTGCACAGTACCACTTTTACTGTTCTGTATATATACACTGCACAGCACCACTTCTCCAGTCCTGTATATATACACTGCACAGTACCACTCCTCATGTCCTGTATAAATACACTGCACAGTACCACTCCTCCTGTCCTGTATATATATACTGCACAGTACCACTTTTACTGTCCTGTATATATACACTGCACAGTACCACTCTTCCTGTCTTGTATATATACACTGCACAGTACCACTCTTCCTGTCCTGTATATATACACTGCACAGTACCACTCCTCCTGTCCTGTATATATACACTGCACAGTACCACTCCTCCTGTCCTGTATATATACACTGCACAGTACCACTCCTCCTGTCCTGTATATATACACTGCACAGTACCACTCCTCCTGTCCTGTATATATACACTGCACAGTACCACTCCTCCTGTTCTGTATATATACACTGCACAGTACCTCTCCTCCTGTATATATACACTGCACAGTACCACTCCTCCTGTCCTGTATATACACTGCACAGTACCACTCCTCCTGTCCTGTATATATACACTGCACGGTACCACTTTTACTGTTCTGTATATATACACTGCACAGAATCAATCCTCATGTCCTGTATATATACACTGCACAGTACCACTCCTCCTGTCCTGTATATATACACTGCACAGCACCACTTCTACAGTCCTGTATATATACACTGCACAGTACCACTCCTCCTGTCCTGTATATATACACTGCACAGTACCACTCCTCCTGTCCTGTATATATACACTGCACAGTACCACTCCTCCTGTCCTGTATATATACACTGCACAGTACCACTCCTACTGTCCTGTATATATACACTGCACAGTACCACTCCTCCTGTCCTGTATATATACACTGCACAGAATCACTCCTCATGTCCTGTATATATACACTGCACAGTACCACTCCTCCTGTCCTGTATATATATACTGCACAGTACCACTTTTACTGTCCTGTATATATACACTGCACAGTACCACTCTTCCTGTCTTGTATATATACACTGCACAGTACCACTCTTCCTGTCCTGTATCTATACACTGCACAGTACCACTCCTCCTGTCCTGTCTATATACACTGCACAGTACCACTCCTCCTGTCCTGTATATATACACTGCACAGTACCACTCCTCCTGTTCTGTATATATACACTGCACAGTACCACTCCTCCTGTCCTGTATATATACACTGCACAGTACCACTCCTCCTGTCCTGTATATATACACTGCACAGTACCACTCCTCCTGTCCTGTATATATGTACACTGCACAGTACCACTCCTCCTGTCCTGTATATATACACTGCACAGTACCACTCCTCCTGTTCTGTATATATACACTTCACAGTACCTCTCGTCCTGTATATATACACTGCACAGTACCACTCCTCCTGTCCTGTATATACACTGCACAGTACCAATCCTCCTGTCCTGTATATATACACTGCACAGTACCACTTTTACTGTTCTGTATATATACACTGCACAGAATCACTCCTCATGTCCTGTATATATACACTGCACAGTACCACTCCTCCTGTCCTTTATATATACACTGCACAGCACCACTTCTACAGTCCTGTATATATACACTGCACAGTACCACTCCTCCTGTCCTGTATATATACACTGCACAGTACCACTCCTCCTGTCCTGTATATATACACTGCACAGTACCACTCCTCCTGTCCTGTATATATACACTGCACAGTACCACTCCTCATGTCCTGTATATATACACTGCACAGTACCACTCCTCCTGTTCTGTATATATACACTGCACAGTACCACTCCTCCTGTTCTGTATATATACACTGCACAGTACCACTCCTCCTGTCCTGTATACATACACTGCACAGTACCACTCCTCCTGTCCTGTATATACACTGCACAGTACCACTTTTACTGTTCTGTATATATACACTGCACAGAATCACTCCTCATGTCCTGTATATATACACTGCACAGTACCACTCCTCCTGTCCTGTATATATACACTGCACAGCACCACTTCTCCAGTCCTGTATATATACACTGCACAGTACCACTCCTCCTGTCCTGTATATATACACTGCACAGTACCACTCCTCCTGTTCTGTATATATACACTGCACAGTACCACTCCTCCTGTTCTGTATATATACACTGCACAGTACCACTTCTCCTGTCCTGTATATATACACTGCACAGTACCACTTCTCCTGTTCTTTATATATACACTGCACAGTACCACTCCTCCTGTCCTGTATATACACTGCACAGTACCACTTTTACTGTTCTGTATATATACACTGCACAGAATCACTCCTCCTGTCCTGTATATATACACTGCACAGTACCACTCCTCCTGTCCTGTATATATACACTGCACAGTACCACTCCTCCTGTCCTGTATATATACACTGCACAGTACCACTCCTCCTGTCCTGTATATATACACTGCACAGTACCACTCCTCCTGTCCTGTATATATACACTGCACAGTACCACTCCTCCTGTCCTGTATATATACACTGCACAGTACCACTCCTCCTGTCCTGTATATATACACTGCACAGTACCACTCCTCCTGTTCTGTATATATACACTGCACAGTACCACTCCTCCTGTTCTGTATATATACACTGCACAGCACCACTCCTCCTGTCCTGTATATATACACTGCACAGTACCACTCCTCCTGTCCTGTATATATACACTGCACAGTACCACTTTTACTGTCCTGTA
This sequence comes from Ranitomeya imitator, assembly GCF_032444005.1. Lineage (NCBI taxonomy): Eukaryota > Metazoa > Chordata > Amphibia > Anura > Dendrobatidae > Ranitomeya > Ranitomeya imitator. Next base: position 362,393,274 of record NC_091283.1, read on the forward strand.
TATATACACTGCACAGTACCACTCCTCCTGTCCTGTATATACACTGCACAGTACCACTTTTACTGTTCTGTATATATACACTGCACAGAATCACTCCTCATGTCCTGTATATATACACTGCACAGTACCACTCCTCCTGTCCTGTATATATACACTGCACAGCACCACTTCTCCAGTCCTGTATATATACACTGCACAGTACCACTCCTCCTGTCCTGTATATATACACTGCACAGTACCACTCCTCCTGTTCTGTATATATACACTGCACAGTACCACTCCTCCTGTCCTGTATATATACACTGCACAGTACCACTCCTCCTGTCCTGTATATATACACTGCACAGTACCACTCCTCCTGTCCTGTATATATACACTGCACAGTATATATACACTGCACAGTATATACACTGCACAGTATATATATCAGGAAGGATATAATGGAACTAGAGAGAGTACAAAGGAGGGCAACAAAATTAATAAAGGGGATGGGAGAACTACAATACCCAGATAGATTAGCGAAATTAGGATTATTTAGTCTAGAAAAAAGACGAATGAGGGGCGATCTAATAACCATGTATAAGTATATAAGGGGACAATACAAATATCTCGCTGAGGATCTGTTTATACCAAGGAAGGTGACGGGCACAAGGGGGCATTCTTTGCGTCTGGAGGAGAGAAGGTTTTTCCACCAACATAGAAGAGGATTCTTTACTGTTAGGGCAGTGAGAATCTGGAATTGCTTGCCTGAGGAGGTGGTGATGGCGAACTCAGTCGAGGGGTTCAAGAGAGGCCTGGATGTCTTCCTGGAGCAGAACAATATTGTATCATACAATTATTAGGTTCTGTAGAAGGACGTAGATCTGGGTATTTATTATGATGGAATATAGGCTGAACTGGATGGACAAATGTCTTTTTTCGGCCTTACTAACTATGTTACTATGTATGTTACTATGTTACAGTACCACTCCTCCTGTCCTGTATATATACACTGCACAGTACCACTCCTCCTGTCCTGTATATATACACTGCACAGTACCACTCCTCCTGTCCTGTATATATACACTGCACAGTACCACTCCTCCTGTCCTGTATATATACACTGCACAGTACCACTCCTCCTGTTCTGTATATATACACTGCACAGTACCTCTCCTCCTGTATATATACACTGCACAGTACCACTCCTCCTGTCCTGTATATATACACTGCACAGCACCACTTCTCCAGTCCTGTATATATACACTGCACAGTACCACTCCTCCTGTATATATACACTGCACAGTACCACTCCTCCTGTCCTGTATATATACACTGCACAGAACCACTCCTCCTGTCCTGTATATATACACTGCACAGTACCACTCCTCCTGTCCTGTATATATACACTGCACAGTACCACTCCTCCTGTTCTGTATATATACACTGCACAGTACCACTCCTCCTGTCCTGTATATATACACTGCACAGTACCACTCCTCCTGTCCTGTATATATACACTGCACAGTACCACTCCTCCTGTCCTGTATATATACACTGCACAGTACCACTCCTCCTGTCCTGTATATATACACTGCACAGTACCACTCCTCCTGTCCTGTATATATACACTGCACAGTACCACTCCTCCTGTCCTGTATATATACACTGCACAGTACCACTCCTCCTGTCCTGTATATATACACTGCACAGTACCACTCAAGATTCAAGATTCAAAGAAGCTTTATTGGCAGGACCAGATACACATCAGTTTTGCCAAAGCAAGTGTATAAAGGCAATAGGGATAGGGACTGTGGGGATGTTGGGTAGGAGCTGTAGGGGAGGTGGATGGGGGCAGATCCAGGGTGGGGGCTATAGTCCATGGCATAGGGGAGGTGGATGGGGCAGGTCCATTGTGGGGGCTATAGTCCATGGCATAGGGGAGGTGGATGGGGCAGGTCCATTGTGGGGGCTATAGTCCATGGCATAGGGGAGGTGGATGGGGCAGGTCCATTGTGGGGGCTATAGTCCATGGCATAGGGGAGTTGGATGGGGCAGATCCATTGTGGGGGCTATAGTCCATGGCATAGGGGAGGTGGATGGGGCAGATCCAGGGTGGGGGCTATAGTCCATGGCATAGGGGAGGTGGATGGGGCAGATCCATTGTGGGGGCTATAGTCCATGGCATAGGGGAGGTGGATGGGGCAGGTCCATTGTGGGGGCTATAGTCCATGGCATAGGGGAGGTGGATGGGGCAGGTCCAGGTTGGGGGCTATAGTCCATGGCATCATAGTTCTCTTTCTCGCAGTCTATAGCATTCGCTCACATACCGCGCTGCTATCTCCACTGCTCTCTCTTCTTCTCCCAGCAGGATATATGTTTTCTCTTCCTCCTTCATGGTGATGAAGTCTGGGAAGAGATGTGAGAGTCTCCTGAAGTGAGTGTCCCTCACTGCTGAGTATTTGGAGCAGTGTAGCAGGAAGTGGGTTTCGTCCTCTATGGCCTCCTGGTCACAGTGTTGGCACAGTCTTTCCTCCCTGGGCTTGTAGCTCTGCCTGTGTCGGCCACATTCGATGGCCAGACTGTGGGCGCTGAGTCTATATCGGCTCAGGATCTGGCGGTCTCTGGGGTCCGGGAGTTTCTCCAGATATGGCGCCAGTCTGTAGTCTCTCTGTAGACTCCGGTACATGGTCAGTTTCTGTGAGCTGACGATATCATTCTTCCAGTCACTGACATACCTCTCCTGGCCTTCGTCTGCCATCTTCCTGATTCCGGCTTTTGTCAGGTTGTTGTGATTGGTGTTCTGGTCCGGTTGGGTTTGGCTGGGCTGTTCCGAGGGTTCTGGTTTTTCTGTTTCACCTACATGTATCAGGGCTTTATGGTGATGGGAGCTTGGATTGCTCCTATGCAGGTGAGCCCGGAATGACAGCGCCCTCTTTAGAACTGTTAGGTGTAGAGGGAATCTGCCCAGCTCGGCCCGACAAGCACTGTTGGAGGTGCTCCGATGGACCTGGAGAAGGTGCTTGCAGAATTCCAGGTGGAATATTTCTGTTGGACTGGAATCCCACTTTGACCAGTCTGGGTAGGTGTGAGGACCCCAGACTTCGCTGCCATACAGGAGGATTGGGGCGATGATGGAGTCGAAGATTTTTAGCCAGACCCTCACTGGTGGCTTCAGATGGTAGAGTGTCCTTCGGATGGCATAGAAGGTTTTGCAGGCCTTGTCTTTCAGGGTCTCTACGGCTTGTTTGAAGCTCCCTGACCGGTGAATCTCTAGGCCCAGGTAGGTATATTTGTCTGTTCCTGTGAGGTCGCAGTTGTTGAGGATAAATGATGGGTGTTGGTCTGATCTTCTCTTTCTCCTCTGGAACACCATGGTGTTGGTTTTCTTTAGGTTGACCAGTAGAGCCCAGGTGGAGCTGAATTTCTCTAGGATTTTCAGGTTGTCCTGGAGGCCTTTCTCAGTTGGTGACAGCAGCAGCAGGTCATCTGCGTACAGCAGGAATTTCACCTGGGCGTCGTGGATGGTGAGACCTGGTGCTGAGGAGGATTCCAGGGCGGTAGCCAGCTCGTTGATGTAGATGTTGAAGAGCGTTGGACTTAGGCTGCAGCCTTGTCTGACTCCGCGGCTCTGCTGGAAATAAGCCGTTCTTTTGCCGTTCACACTCACGCTGCAGCGGTTCTCGGTGTAGGAGCTTTTGATGACATCGTAGGTCTTTCCTCCTATTCCACTCTCCAGCAGTTTCAGGAATAAGCCCGGGTGCCACACTGAATCAAAGGCCTTTTTAAAGTCCACAAAGCAGGCGTATATCTTCCCATTCTTTGTATTGTAGACGTGTCTCTGAATGAGGCTGTGCAGAGTATAGATGTGGTCAGTGGTGCGGTGGTTCGGCATGAACCCTGCTTGGCTCTTGCTGAGGACGTTGTGCTCGGTGAGGAAGGTGAGGATCCTCTTGTTCAGGATACTGTTGAACAGTTTTCCCAGGTTGCTGCTGACGCATATGCCTCTGTAGTTGGCTGGGTCATACCTGTCCCCACTCTTGTGGATGGGTGTGATGAGGCCTTGGTTCCAGGTACGAGGGAAGTAGCCGGCACTCAGTACAATATTGAAGAGTTTAACCATTGCAGCCTGTATTTCTGGTGGGCTGTACTTCAGCATTTCTGGTAGGATTCCATCCAGGCCACCGGCTTTTCTACATCTTATGGAGGAGAGTCTCTCAGTTACTTCCTGTAGTGTTATAGGTGTATCCACCGGGTTTTGGAAGTTTTTGATTTTTTCCTCCATTGCTTTTAGTTTCGCCATTATGTTTTCCTGTTCTTGGCTTAGTCCTTCCTTTGGAATGTCTTTATAGAGGTCTCTGAAGTATTGGAGCCAGAGGTTGCCATTTTGGATATGGTTGTTGTTTTTCTTGTCTTTGGTGCCCATGTGGTTCCATAGTTCCCAGAAGGAGTTGTCTTGGAGGGCATCTTGGAGTTGGTTAAGCTTGGTAGAGATGTAACTCTGCTTCTTCCTCCTGAGGATGGTTTTCTACTCCTCCTGTCCTGTATATATACACTGCACAGTACCACTCCTCCTGTCCTGTATATATATACACTGCACAGTACCCCTCCTCCTGTACTGTATATATACACTGCACAGTACCACTCCTCCTGTCCTGTATATATACACTGCACAGTACCACTCCTCCTGTCCTGTATATATACACTGCACAGTACCACTCCTCCTGTCCTGTATATATACACTGCACAGTACCACTCCTCCTGTCCTGTATATATACACTGCACAGTACCACTCCTGTCCTGTATATATACACTGCACAGTACCACTCCTCCTGTCCTGTATATATACACTGCACAGTACCACTCCTCCTGTTCTGTATATATACACTGCACAGTACCACTCCTCCTGTCCTGTATATATACACTGCACAGTACCACTCCTCCTGTCCTGTATATATACACTGCACAGTACCACTCCTGTCCTGTATATATACACTGCACAGTACCACTCCTCCTGTCCTGTATATATACACTGCACAGTACCACTCCTCCTGTTCTGTATATATACACTGCACAGTACCACTCCTCCTGTTCTGTATATATACACTGCACAGAATCACTCCTCCTGTCCTGTATATATACACTGCACAGTACCACTCCTCCTGTTCTGTATATATACACTGCACAGTACCACTCCTCCTGTCCTGTATATATACACTGCACAGTACCACTCCTCCTGTTCTGTGTATATACACTGCACAGTACCACTCCTCCTGTTCTGTGTATATACACTGCACAGTACCACTCCTCCTGTCCTGTATATATACACTGCACAGTACAACTCCTCCTGTTCTGTATATATACACTGCACAGTACCACTCCTCCTGTCCTGTATAAACACTGCACAGTACCACTCCTCCTGTCCTGTATATATACACTGCACAGTACCACTCCTCCTGTTCTGTGTATATACACTGCACAGTACCACTCCTCCTGTCCTGTATATATACACTGCACAGTACCACTCCTCCTGTTCTGTATATATACACTGCACAGTACCACTCCTCCTGTCCTGTATAAACACTGCACAGTACCACTTTTACTGTTCTGTATATATACACTGCACAGAATCACTCCTCCTGTCCTGTATATATACACTGCACAGTACCACTCCTCCTGTCCTGTATATATACACTGCACAGTACCACTCCTCCTGTCCTGTATATATACACTGCACAGTACCACTCCTCCTGTCCTGTATATATACACTGCACAGTACCACTCCTCCTGTCCTGTATATATACACTGCACAGTACCACTCCTCCTGTTCTGTATATATACACTGCACAGTACCACTCCTCCTGTCCTGTATATACACTGCACAGTACCACTTTTACTGTTCTGTATATATACACTGCACAGAATCACTCCTCCTGTCCTGTATATATAGACTGCACAGTACCACTCCTCCTGTCCTGTATATATACACTGCACAGTACCACTCTTCCTGTCCTGTATATATACACTGCACAGTACCACTCCTCCTGTATATATACACTGCACAGTACCACTCCTCCTGTCCTGTATATATACACTGCACAGTACCACTCCTCCTGTCCTGTATATATACACTGCACAGAATCACTCCTCCTGTCCTGTATATATAGACTGCACAGTACCACTCCTCCTGTCCTGTATATATACACTGCACAGTACCACTCCTCCTGTCCTGTATATATACACTGCACAGTACCACTCCTCCTGTCCTGTATATATACACTGCACAGTACCACTCCTCCTGTCCTGTATATATACACTGCACAGTACCACTCTTCCTGTCCTGTATATATACACTGCACAGTACCACTCCTCCTGTATATATACACTGCACAGTACCGCTCCTCCTGTCCTATATATACACTGCACAGTACCACTCCTCCTGTCCTGTATATATACACTGCACAGCACCACTTCTCCAGTCCTGTATATATACACTGCACAGTACCACTCCTCCTGTCCTGTATATATACACTGCACAGTACCACTCCTCCTGTCCTGTGTATATACACTGCACAGTACCACTTTTACTGTCCTGTATATATACACTGCACAGTACCTCTCCTCCTGTCCTGTATATACACTGCATAGTACCACTTTTACTGTTCTGTATATATACACTGCACAGAATCACTCCTCATGTCCTGTATATATACACTGCACAGTACCACTCCTCCTGTCCTGTATATATACACTGCACAGCACCACTTCTCCAGTCCTGTATATATACACTGCACAGTACCACTCCTCCTGTCCTGTATATATACACTGCACAGTACCACTCCTCCTGTCCTGTATATATACACTGCACAGTACCACTCCTCCTGTTCTGTATATATACACTGCACAGTACCACTCCTCCTGTCCTGTATATATACACTGCACAGTACCACTCCTCCTGTTCTGTATATATACACTGCACAGTACCACTTTTAATGTTCTGTATATATACACTGCACAGAATCACTCCTCCTGTCCTGTATATATACACTGCACAGTACCACTCCTCCTGTCCTGTATATATACACTGCACAGTACCACTCCTCCTGTTCTGTATATATACACTGCACAGTACCACTCCTCCTGTCCTGTATATATACACTGCACAGTACCACTCCTCCTGTTCTGTATATATACACTGCACAGTACCACTCCTCCTGTCCTGTATATATACACTGCACAGTACCACTTCTCCTGTTCTTTATATATACACTGCACAGTACCACTCCTCCTGTCCTGTATATACACTGCAAAGTACCACTCCTCCTGTCCTGTATATATACACTGCACAGTACCACTCCTCCTGTTCTGTATATATACACTGCACAGTACCACTCCTCCTGTCCTGTATATATACACTGCACAGTACCACTTCTCCTGTTCTTTATATATACACTGCACAGAATCACTCCTCCTGTCCTGTATATATACACTGCACAGTACCACTCCTCCTGTCCTGTATATATACACTGCACAGTACCACTCCTCCTGTCCTGTATATATACACTGCACAGTACCACTCCTCCTGTCCTGTATATATACACTGCACAGTACCACTCCTCCTGTCCCGTATATATACACTGCACAGTACCACTCCTCCTGTCCTGTATATATACACTGCACAGTACCACTCCTCCTGTCCTGTATATATACACTGCACAGTACCACTCCTCCTGTTCTGTATATATACACTGCACAGTACCACTCCTCCTGTTCTGTATATATACACTGCACAGTACCACTCCTCCTGTCCTGTATATATACACTGCACAGTACCACTCCTCCTGTCCTGTATATATACATTGCACAGTACCACTCCTCCTGTCCTGTATATACACTGCACAGTACCACTTTTACTGTTCTGTATATATACACTGCACAGCACCACTTCTCCAGTCCTGTATATATACACTGCACAGTACCACTCCTCATGTCCTGTATAAATACACTGCACAGTACCACTCCTCCTGTCCTGTATATATATACTGCACAGTACCACTTTTACTGTCCTGTATATATACACTGCACAGTACCACTCTTCCTGTCTTGTATATATACACTGCACAGTACCACTCTTCCTGTCCTGTATATATACACTGCACAGTACCACTCCTCCTGTCCTGTATATATACACTGCACAGTACCACTCCTCCTGTCCTGTATATATACACTGCACAGTACCACTCCTCCTGTCCTGTATATATACACTGCACAGTACCACTCCTCCTGTCCTGTATATATACACTGCACAGTACCACTCCTCCTGTTCTGTATATATACACTGCACAGTACCTCTCCTCCTGTATATATACACTGCACAGTACCACTCCTCCTGTCCTGTATATACACTGCACAGTACCACTCCTCCTGTCCTGTATATATACACTGCACAGTACCACTTTTACTGTTCTGTATATATACACTGCACAGAATCAATCCTCATGTCCTGTATATATACACTGCACAGTACCACTCCTCCTGTCCTGTATATATACACTGCACAGCACCACTTCTACAGTCCTGTATATATACACTGCACAGTACCACTCCTCCTGTCCTGTATATATACACTGCACAGTACCACTCCTCCTGTCCTGTATATATACACTGCACAGTACCACTCCTCCTGTCCTGTATATATACACTGCACAGTACCACTCCTACTGTCCTGTATATATACACTGCACAGTACCACTCCTCCTGTCCTGTATATATACACTGCACAGAATCACTCCTCATGTCCTGTATATATACACTGCACAATACCACTCCTCCTGTCCTGTATATATATACTGCACAGTACCACTTTTACTGTCCTGTATATATACACTGCACAGTACCACTCTTCCTGTCTTGTATATATACACTGCACAGTACCACTCTTCCTGTCCTGTATCTATACACTGCACAGTACCACTCCTCCTGTCCTGTCTATATACACTGCACAGTACCACTCCTCCTGTCCTGTATATATACACTGCACAGTACCACTCCTCCTGTTCTGTATATATACACTGCACAGTACCACTCCTCCTGTCCTGTATATATACACTGCACAGTACCACTCCTCCTGTCCTGTATATATACACTGCACAGTACCACTCCTCCTGTCCTGTATATATGTACACTGCACAGTACCACTCCTCCTGTCCTGTATATATACACTGCACAGTACCACTCCTCCTGTTCTGTATATATACACTGCACAGTACCTCTCGTCCTGTATATATACACTGCACAGTACCACTCCTCCTGTCCTGTATATACACTGCACAGTACCAATCCTCCTGTCCTGTATATATACACTGCACAGTACCACTTTTACTGTTCTGTATATATACACTGCACAGAATCACTCCTCATGTCCTGTATATATACACTGCACAGTACCACTCCTCCTGTCCTTTATATATACACTGCACAGCACCACTTCTACAGTCCTGTATATATACACTGCACAGTACCACTCCTCCTGTCCTGTATATATACACTGCACAGTACCACTCCTCCTGTCCTGTATATATACACTGCACAGTACCACTCCTCCTGTCCTGTATATATACACTGCACAGTACCACTCCTCATGTCCTGTATATATACACTGCACAGTACCACTCCTCCTGTTCTGTATATATACACTGCACAGTACCACTCCTCCTGTTCTGTATATATACACTGCACAGTACCACTCCTCCTGTCCTGTATACATACACTGCACAGTACCACTCCTCCTGTCCTGTATATACACTGCACAGTACCACTTTTACTGTTCTGTATATATACACTGCACAGAATCACTCCTCATGTCCTGTATATATACACTGCACAGTACCACTCCTCCTGTCCTGTATATATACACTGCACAGCACCACTTCTCCAGTCCTGTATATATACACTGCACAGTACCACTCCTCCTGTCCTGTATAAACACTGCACAGTACCACTTTTACTGTTCTGTATATATACACTGCACAGAATCACTCCTCCTGTCCTGTATATATACACTGCACAGTACCACTCCTCCTGTCCTGTATATATACACTGCACAGTACCACTCCTCCTGTCCTGTATATATACACTGCACAGTACCACTCCTCCTGTCCTGTATATATACACTGCACAGTACCACTCCTCCTGTCCTGTATATATACACTGCACAGTACCACTCCTCCTGTTCTGTATATATACACTGCACAGTACCACTCCTCCTGTCCTGTATATACACTGCACAGTACCACTTTTACTGTTCTGTATATATACACTGCACAGAATCACTCCTCCTGTCCTGTATATATAGACTGCACAGTACCACTCCTCCTGTCCTGTATATATACACTGCACAGTACCACTCTTCCTGTCCTGTATATATACACTGCACAGTACCACTCCTCCTGTATATATACACTGCACAGTACCACTCCTCCTGTCCTGTATATATACACTGCACAGTACCACTCCTCCTGTCCTGTATATATACACTGCACAGAATCACTCCTCCTGTCCTGTATATATAGACTGCACAGTACCACTCCTCCTGTCCTGTATATATACACTGCACAGTACCACTCCTCCTGTCCTGTATATATACACTGCACAGTACCACTCCTCCTGTCCTGTATATATACACTGCACAGTACCACTCCTCCTGTCCTGTATATATACACTGCACAGTACCACTCTTCCTGTCCTGTATATATACACTGCACAGTACCACTCCTCCTGTATATATACACTGCACAGTACCGCTCCTCCTGTCCTGTACATACACTGCACAGTACCACTCCTCCTGTCCTGTATATATACACTGCACAGCACCACTTCTCCAGTCCTGTATATATACACTGCACAGTACCACTCCTCCTGTCCTGTATATATACACTGCACAGTACCACTCCTCCTGTCCTGTGTATATACACTGCACAGTACCACTTTTACTGTCCTGTATATATACACTGCACAGTACCTCTCCTCCTGTCCTGTATATACACTGCATAGTACCACTTTTACTGTTCTGTATATATACACTGCACAGAATCACTCCTCATGTCCTGTATATATACACTGCACAGTACCACTCCTCCTGTCCTGTATATATACACTGCACAGCACCACTTCTCCAGTCCTGTATATATACACTGCACAGTACCACTCCTCCTGTCCTGTATATATACACTGCACAGTACCACTCCTCCTGTCCTGTATATATACACTGCACAGTACCACTCCTCCTGTTCTGTATATATACACTGCACAGTACCACTCCTCCTGTCCTGTATATATACACTGCACAGTACCACTCCTCCTGTTCTGTATATATACACTGCACAGTACCACTTTTAATGTTCTGTATATATACACTGCACAGAATCACTCCTCCTGTCCTGTATATATACACTGCACAGTACCACTCCTCCTGTCCTGTATATATACACTGCACAGTACCACTCCTCCTGTTCTGTATATATACACTGCACAGTACCACTCCTCCTGTCCTGTATATATACACTGCACAGTACCACTCCTCCTGTTCTGTATATATACACTGCACAGTACCACTCCTCCTGTCCTGTATATATACACTGCACAGTACCACTTCTCCTGTTCTTTATATATACACTGCACAGTACCACTCCTCCTGTCCTGTATATACACTGCAAAGTACCACTCCTCCTGTCCTGTATATATACACTGCACAGTACCACTCCTCCTGTTCTGTATATATACACTGCACAGTACCACTCCTCCTGTCCTGTATATATACACTGCACAGTACCACTTCTCCTGTTCTTTATATATACACTGCACAGAATCACTCCTCCTGTCCTGTATATATACACTGCACAGTACCACTCCTCCTGTCCTGTATATATACACTGCACAGTACCACTCCTCCTGTCCTGTATATATACACTGCACAGTACCACTCCTCCTGTCCTGTATATATACACTGCACAGTACCACTCCTCCTGTCCCGTATATATACACTGCACAGTACCACTCCTCCTGTCCTGTATATATACACTGCACAGTACCACTCCTCCTGTCCTGTATATATACACTGCACAGTACCACTCCTCCTGTTCTGTATATATACACTGCACAGTACCACTCCTCCTGTTCTGTATATATACACTGCACAGTACCACTCCTCCTGTCCTGTATATATACACTGCACAGTACCACTCCTCCTGTCCTGTATATATACATTGCACAGTACCACTCCTCCTGTCCTGTATATACACTGCACAGTACCACTTTTACTGTTCTGTATATATACACTGCACAGCACCACTTCTCCAGTCCTGTATATATATACTGCACAGTACCACTTTTACTGTCCTGTATATATACACTGCACAGTACCACTCTTCCTGTCTTGTATATATACACTGCACAGTACCACTTTTACTGTCCTGTATATATACACTGCACAGTACCACTCTTCCTGTCTTGTATATATACACTGCACAGTACCACTCCTCATGTCCTGTATAAATACACTGCACAGTACCACTCCTCCTGTCCTGTATATATATACTGCACAGTACCACTTTTACTGTCCTGTATATATACACTGCACAGTACCACTCTTCCTGTCTTGTATATATACACTGCACAGTACCACTCTTCCTGTCCTGTATATATACACTGCACAGTACCACTCCTCCTGTCCTGTATATATACACTGCACAGTACCACTCCTCCTGTCCTGTATATATACACTGCACAGTACCACTCCTCCTGTCCTGTATATATACACTGCACAGTACCACTCCTCCTGTCCTGTATATATACACTGCACAGTACCACTCCTCCTGTTCTGTATATATACACTGCACAGTACCTCTCCTCCTGTATATATACACTGCACAGTACCACTCCTCCTGTCCTGTATATACACTGCACAGTACCACTCCTCCTGTCCTGTATATATACACTGCACAGTACCACTTTTACTGTTCTGTATATATACACTGCACAGAATCAATCCTCATGTCCTGTATATATACACTGCACAGTACCACTCCTCCTGTCCTGTATATATACACTGCACAGCACCACTTCTACAGTCCTGTATATATACACTGCACAGTACCACTCCTCCTGTCCTGTATATATACACTGCACAGTACCACTCCTCCTGTCCTGTATATATACACTGCACAGTACCACTCCTCCTGTCCTGTATATATACACTGCACAGTACCACTCCTACTGTCCTGTATATATACACTGCACAGTACCACTCCTCCTGTCCTGTATATATACACTGCACAGAATCACTCCTCATGTCCTGTATATATACACTGCACAATACCACTCCTCCTGTCCTGTATATATATACTGCACAGTACCACTTTTACTGTCCTGTATATATACACTGCACAGTACCACTCTTCCTGTCTTGTATATATACACTGCACAGTACCACTCTTCCTGTCCTGTATCTATACACTGCACAGTACCACTCCTCCTGTCCTGTCTATATACACTGCACAGTACCACTCCTCCTGTCCTGTATATATACACTGCACAGTACCACTCCTCCTGTTCTGTATATATACACTGCACAGTACCACTCCTCCTGTCCTGTATATATACACTGCACAGTACCACTCCTCCTGTCCTGTATATATACACTGCACAGTACCACTCCTCCTGTCCTGTATATATGTACACTGCACAGTACCACTCCTCCTGTCCTGTATATATACACTGCACAGTACCACTCCTCCTGTTCTGTATATATACACTGCACAGTACCTCTCGTCCTGTATATATACACTGCACAGTACCACTCCTCCTGTCCTGTATATACACTGCACAGTACCAATCCTCCTGTCCTGTATATATACACTGCACAGTACCACTTTTACTGTTCTGTATATATACACTGCACAGAATCACTCCTCATGTCCTGTATATATACACTGCACAGTACCACTCCTCCTGTCCTTTATATATACACTGCACAGCACCACTTCTACAGTCCTGTATATATACACTGCACAGTACCACTCCTCCTGTCCTGTATATATACACTGCACAGTACCACTCCTCCTGTCCTGTATATATACACTGCACAGTACCACTCCTCCTGTCCTGTATATATACACTGCACAGTACCACTCCTCATGTCCTGTATATATACACTGCACAGTACCACTCCTCCTGTTCTGTATATATACACTGCACAGTACCACTCCTCCTGTTCTGTATATATACACTGCACAGTACCACTCCTCCTGTCCTGTATACATACACTGCACAGTACCACTCCTCCTGTCCTGTATATACACTGCACAGTACCACTTTTACTGTTCTGTATATATACACTGCACAGAATCACTCCTCATGTCCTGTATATATACACTGCACAGTACCACTCCTCCTGTCCTGTATATATACACTGCACAGCACCACTTCTCCAGTCCTGTATATATACACTGCACAGTACCACTCCTCCTGTCCTGTATATATACACTGCACAGTACCACTCCTCCTGTTCTGTATATATACACTGCACAGTACCACTCCTCCTGTTCTGTATATATACACTGCACAGTACCACTTCTCCTGTCCTGTATATATACACTGCACAGTACCACTTCTCCTGTTCTTTATATATACACTGCACAGTACCACTCCTCCTGTCCTGTATATACACTGCACAGTACCACTTTTACTGTTCTGTATATATACACTGCACAGAATCACTCCTCCTGTCCTGTATATATACACTGCACAGTACCACTCCTCCTGTCCTGTATATATACACTGCACAGTACCACTCCTCCTGTCCTGTATATATACACTGCACAGTACCACTCCTCCTGTCCTGTATATATACACTGCACAGTACCACTCCTCCTGTCCTGTATATATACACTGCACAGTACCACTCCTCCTGTCCTGTATATATACACTGCACAGTACCACTCCTCCTGTCCTGTATATATACACTGCACAGTACCACTCCTCCTGTTCTGTATATATACACTGCACAGTACCACTCCTCCTGTTCTGTATATATGCACTGCACAGCACCACTCCTCCTGTCCTGTATATATACACTGCACAGTACCACTCCTCCTGTCCTGTATATATACACTGCACAGTACCACTTTTACTGTCCTGTATATATACACTGCACAGTACCACTCCTCCTGTCCTGTATATACACTGCACAGTACCACTTTTACTGTTCTGTATATATACACTGCACAGAATCACTCCTCATGTCCTGTATATATACACTGCACAGTACCACTCCTCCTGTCCTGTATATATACACTGCACAGCACCACTTCTCCAGTCCTGTATATATACACTCAGGGGCTGGCTGGCACTTTTCAGCCTGGGGGGCAATCACAAGGCAGTGGCCCTTCAGTTGCGGTGGCCCTCCTTTTTCCTGCTTACCTCTGGCCATTGCATTAAAGCAGCAGACATAACAGGCTTTAAAAACATGCTGGTACAGAGATATGGAAACAGAACTGAGCTTGCTGCATAGATATGGGAGCAGAACTGAGCTTTCTCCAGAGATAAGGGAGCAGAATAGAGCTTACTACAGAGATATGGGAGCAGAACGGAGCTTACTATGAGATAAGGGAGCAGAACAGAGCTTACTACAGAGATATGGGAGCAGAACGGAGCTTACTACAGAGATATGGGAGCAGAACAGAGCTTGCTATGAGATATGGGAGCAGAACAGAGCTTACTATGAGATATGGGAGCAGAACAGAGCTTACTACAGAGATATGGGAGCAGAACAGAGCTTACTACAGAGATATGGGAGCAGAACGGAGCTTACTACAGAGATATGGGAGCAGAACGGAGCTTATTATGAGATATGGGAGCAGAACTGATCTTACTCCAGAGATAAGTGAGCAGAACAGAGCTTACTACAGAGATATGGGAGCAGAATGGAGCTTACTACAGAGATATGGGAGCAGAACAGAGGTTACTACAGAGATATGGGAGCAGAACAGAGCTTACTATGAGATATGGGAGCAGAACAGAGCTTACTACAGATATATGGGAGCAGAACAGAGCTTACTATGAGATATGGGAGCAGAACTGATCTTACTCCAGAGATAAGGGAGCAGAACAGAGCTTACTACAGAGATATGGGAGCAGAACGGAGCTTACTACAGACATATGGGAGCAGAACGGAGCTTACTATGAGATATGGGAGCAGAACTGATCTTACTCCAGAGATAAGTGAGCAGAACAGAGCTTACTACAGAGATATGGGAGCAGAATGGAGCTTACTACAGAGATATGGGAGCAGAACACAGCTTACTACAGAGATATGGGAGCAGAACAGAGCTTACTATGAGATATGGGAGCAGAACTGATCTTAATCCAGAGATAAGGGAGCAGAACAGAGCTTACTACAGAGATATGGGAGCAGAACGGAGTTTACTACAGACATATGGGAGCAGAACGGAGCTTACTACAGAGATATGGGAGCAGAACGGAGCTTACTACAGACATATGGGAGCAGAACGGAGCTTACTAGACATATGGGAGCAGAACAGAGCTTACTACAGACATATGGGAGCAGAACAGAGCTTACTACAGAGATATGGGAGCAGAACAGAGCTTACTACAGAGATATGGGAGCAGAACTGATCTTACTACAGACATATGGGAGCAGAACAGAGCTTACTACAGATATATGGGAGCAGAACAGAGCTTACTATGAGATATGGGAGCAGAACAGAGCTTACTACAGAGATATGGGAGCAGAACAGAGCTTACTATGAGATATGGAAGCAGAACTGATCTTACTACAGACATATGGGAGCAGAACAGAGCTTACTACAGATATATGGGAGCAGAACAGAGCTTACTATGAGATATGGGAGCAGAACAGAGCTTACTACAGAGATATGGGAGCAGAACAGAGCTTACTATGAGATATGGAAGCAGAACTGATCTTACTACAGACATATGGGAGCAGAACAGAGCTTACTATGAGATATGGGAGCAGAACTGATCTTACTCCAGAGATATGGGAGCAGAACAGAGCTTACTACAGAGATATGGGAGCAGAACTGATCTTACTCCAGAGATATGGGAGCAGAACAGAGCTTACTACAGACATATGGGAACAGAACGGAGCTTACTACAGAGCAGTGGCGTAACTACAAAAGTTATGGGCCCCGCTGCGAACTGTCAAATGGGGTCCCCCCATGCCAAAATATATAGATGAATTAGAAATGGCGACACACGCAAACGTCATCTGCATTAGTAATACATGCACCATTACATAATTAGTTGTAGGCTGGGTTCACAAGAGTGAAGTTTACATTCTGTATACACACCACAACCTCCAGCCTCGCGGAGGGTATCCCTCCTGTAAACCCAGCCTGACGGGGTCAACCCCTTATAAATGGAAGTGTGCTCCTCTAAACCATGTAATCACTGCCAATCCTCCAACCGTAAGTGGTGAATTTCCAGAGCTGGGAAATGGGAGCTCAATATTAGAACACGTCAACTTTAGTTCCCATCCCGCCTCAAGGAAGTATGGCAGACAGGTGTGATAAGACTATTAGAAAAACTACTGCCACACACACAGCAGTACATACTGGCAGAAGTGTGAGGGCATTAGTGCCCGTGTATGGACATGTTAGTGCCTCTTAGCTTCTGGCAATGTTTTACCTCAGCTCACATTTGGGCCATACCATTGTAAAACAGGTAGACACATTTACCCACTGACCCTACTATTCATAAGGAACTGCTGTCTACCCCTTAGTTGCCACTGTATATAGTCAGGGTGGGAATGTGGGCTACAGAACAACACAGGGTGATGACACTGCTACCTGAACCCTTCAGCTGCCCTACTATGTGCAGGGAATAAAACCAGTACAAAGTATGGCAGCCTCCCTGCAGAGCTGTCCAGGGCCGTACTGGAACAAAAAAGGAGCAATGCCACACAAACCCCACCAGCCCACAGACTATAACACTCCCCGACACCCGATCAGTGGATTTTCCTATACTGTGTTGTGTTCTTCAACGCTCCTCTTAAAGGCGTTATTGGAAGAGCTATGTTTGAATGCCGTCGCAGTGCGCACGATTGATCGCTTCTTTAGAGCGCCGGTTCTCGAGATCATGGGGGTCCCAGCGTTCGGACCCCAGCAACTACAAAGTTCTCGGGAAAGGGAATTACTTGGTATAATCCATTTAAATGTGTTTTCCAATATATATATATTTTTTATTTTCCCATAGTATTCCTGAAAATAATAAACCAATATTAACCCTCCCAAAGACCAATGTCGCCTATCCGAGAACAGGACAGGAGAAGTGGTACTGTGCAGTGTATATATACAGGAGGAGTGGTACTGTGCAGTGTATATATACAGGAGGAGTGGTACTGTGCAGTGTATATATACAGGAGGAGTGGTACTGTGCAGTGTATATATACAGGAGGAGTGGTACTGTGCAGTGTATATATACAGGAGGAGTGGTACTGTGCAGTGTATATATACAGGACAGGAGGAGCGGTACTGTGCAGTGTATATATACAGGGCAGGAGGAGTGGTACTGTGCAGTGTATATATACAGAAGTGGTACTGTGCAGTGTATATATACAGGACAGGAGGAGTGGTACTGTGCAGTGTATATATACAGGACAGGAGGAGTGGTACTGTGCAGTGTATATATACAGGACAGGAGGAGTGGTACTGTGCATTGTATATATACAGGACAGGAGGAGTGGTACTGTGCAGTGTATATATACACAGGACAGGAGGAGTGGCACTGTGCAGTGTATATATACACAGGACAGGAGGAGTGACACTGTGCGGTGTATATATACAGGACAGGAGGAGTGGCACTGTGCGGTGTATATACACAGATACTTAGATTTACACCACGCAGGCTATATACAGTATATAAAACTGAGCAGCACCAAATATTTAAGGGCTTGTCCACTACTAGGACAACCCCTAAATGTTCGGCCCCGATAAATTAATAAAGCCTATACTCACCTCCTGTGCCAGCGCCGTTCCCACAGAGGCTGTTATGTGGTGTTATGACACGTGATGCCCGGAACCAATCATTGCTGGTGTCACTGTCTCAATCTTCGCACAATCTGAACATGAAGAAGACGTCCGGGATCAAGCAGCTCACCCTGCACGTCCTCTTCATGTTCAGTTTGTCTGAAGGCGAAGACAGTGACACCAGCACTGATTGGTTCCGGGCATCACGTGTCATAACACCACATCACAGCCTCTGTGGGAACGGCGCTGGCACAGGAGGTGAGTATAGGTTTTATTAATTTATCACGACCGAACATTTAGTTTAAGACGAGGTTGTCCTAGTGGGAGACAATCCCTTTAAGCAGTGGACTCTTTATTAGCCCATATTCTCGGCCATATTCTCGGAGTCCACAGCACACACACAGGGAACCGTGGAATTACTGGGGCTCTGGCCTGTCGCAAAATGGCAGCGCCGGACACCCACGCAGCACTGCTGGGCACCGGAGACACCCGCAGCATCGGCCAGCAACCGCCAGGCATCCAGAGACACCCAGCAGCAGCACCAGACATGCACCAGCACAAGACCCCCCACACCATCACACCGCACATCAGCGCCCCCCTCATCCTGGCCTGCAGCATCACCCCACTCCTGCCTCCTCCAGCAACGACCCTGAGACCCCCCTTCACTGCACCCAGTAAGCAATAAGACGCATGGATTATAAGAAGCACCACCATTTTATTAAAAAATATTTTTTTCTTATTTTTCTCCTCAAAATTTGGGGTGCGTCTTATAATCCGGAGCGTCTTATAATCCAACAATTACGTGTATATATATATATATATGTATCCAAAAACGAGGCAGCACTCCATAGTTCAATATAAAAACGTGCAGGGTTTAATTTACCCACATATTCTAGCAACGTTTCAGCTCACAATGAGCTTTTCTCAAGCCTTGAGAAAAGCTCATTGTGAGCTGAAACGTTGCCAGAATATGTGGGTAAATTAAACCCTGCACGTTTTTATATTGAACTATGGAGTGCTGCCTCGTTTTTGGATACTTGCAATTGTGGATGATCGCTGGACTGATTGTCTTGGGGCCCTGCACCTGAAGATAAGTATTTCTGTGACATACATACATACATACATACATACATACATACACACACGTAGACACACATACAGACACTCACACACATATCTATATATACACATACATAGACACACATATATACATGCATGCACACACACAGACACACACATATACACATACATAGACACACATACATACATGCACGCACACACACACATAGACACACACACACATACGGTATATATATATACATACATACACATACATACATGCACGCGCGCACACACACACATACATAGACACACACACTCACTCACACATACATTATATAGGTGAAACCGCGACTGCGGTATGTACATTATATAGCTGATACCACTGTGTGTAATATACTGCGACCGCTATGTATAGCCCATAAAGGCCAGACGCTGTGTGTGTACAAATGTGTGTGTGTGTGTGTCTGTGTATGTATATATATATATATATACACACACACACGCACATAAACACTGCGGCTGACCTATATGGCCTATACACAGCGGTCGCAGTATATTACACACAGTGGTATCACCTATATAATGTACGTACCGCAGTTTCACCTATATAATGTATGTACAACAGTATACAATATACATTAGACAGGTCAAACTGCAAATGCTGCATATACTTACAAAAGGTTTCATCTTGGTTCTCACCTGAGATAGTGGAGGATGAGGAGGGTCCACTGTCCAGCCGGCATCGGAGGTGCTAAGGACGTGGGGCGGATGCCGGACGGGGATTGGTGAGGAGAGCTCTGTTCTCTGATGCTGGTTCTGGCCAGGGTCAGACACGGTGAGGCTCAGGTGTCTCTGCGTGCGGTGGCGGCCTTTTCAAACCTTTGCACAGGCCCTGGTGCGTGCGCTCTCCTGTTTGCCTTCACTGACAAAAGCTGCAGCCGTGTACGCAAGCACAAATGAGGGCTGTGCTCATGTGGGCCGCCACGGCCTTGGTCAGCGCGTTCACCAAGAGAGCACGCACCAGGGCCTGTGCAGAGGATTTAGAGGGCCGGTGGCCCATTTTGTAGCTCTGCGTGCTTAGGGGTCCCTTAACACTCCGGGCCCCGCTGCAACCTCTGTAGTTACGCCCCTGATAGTGGTATACCATAGGCACAGATATACAATGTTATATACACTGGATGGATCAATCCTGCACCTGGCCCTGGACATACATGCACTGTATATATACAGGGCCATGTATATAGCATGTGATGTCTGGTCACCAGGTTCAGGCGTGATCACTCCAGTGCTGGATTCTGTAGACAGTCTGTGCTCACTCTCGGTATAGGGAGATTTATTGCAGGAGGCTGAACTTTCCTGCAGTCTGGTGACCCTGGAGCCGATGACCTGGCACTGACAGGGTGAAAGTTCAGACTCCTGCAATAAATCTGTGAGCATCAGCAGAGCGGCCACTGATACTATAGAGACCGGCCCTGGACTTATCAGGAGGTGAGCAGCAGCGTTCACCTCCTCACCACACACAGAGCTGAAGGTACTCACTGATGTCTGGGCCATCCACATGCAGATCTCCAGCAGTTACATGCAGCAGTGTTCCTCTACCTCTGCAGCCGGCCGCACACAGGGAGCAGGGGGCGTGTCTGCAGCTCCACTGTGAGGCAGCTGCCAGGACATAGAGAACACAGCGCCGGCCACCAGCAGCCCGAATCAGCTGCTTGGTGACCGGCCCGGGGGGCACATGCCCCTTTTCCACCCGGCCCAGCCCGCGCCTGAATACACTGCACAGTACCACTCCTCCTGTCCTGTATATATACACTGCACAGTACCACTCCTCCTGTTCTGTATATATACACTGCACAGTACCACTCCTCCTGTCCTGTATATATACACTGCACAGTACCACTCCTCCTGTCCTGTATATATACACTGCACAGTACCACTCCTCCTGTCCTGTATATATACACTGCACAGTATATATACACTGCACAGTATATACACTGCACAGTATATATATCAGGAAGGATATAATGGAACTAGAGAGAGTACAAAGGAGGGCAACAAAATTAATAAAGGGGATGGGAGAACTACAATACCCAGATAGATTAGCGAAATTAGGATTATTTAGTCTAGAAAAAAGACGAATGAGGGGCGATCTAATAACCATGTATAAGTATATAAGGGGACAATACAAATATCTCGCTGAGGATCTGTTTATACCAAGGAAGGTGACGGGCACAAGGGGGCATTCTTTGCGTCTGGAGGAGAGAAGGTTTTTCCACCAACATAGAAGAGGATTCTTTACTGTTAGGGCAGTGAGAATCTGGAATTGCTTGCCTGAGGAGGTGGTGATGGCGAACTCAGTCGAGGGGTTCAAGAGAGGCCTGGATGTCTTCCTGGAGCAGAACAATATTGTATCATACAATTATTAGGTTCTGTAGAAGGACGTAGATCTGGGTATTTATTATGATGGAATATAGGCTGAACTGGATGGACAAATGTCTTTTTTCGGCCTTACTAACTATGTTACTATGTATGTTACTATGTTACAGTACCACTCCTCCTGTCCTGTATATATACACTGCACAGTACCACTCCTCCTGTCCTGTATATATACACTGCACAGTACCACTCCTCCTGTCCTGTATATATACACTGCACAGTACCACTCCTCCTGTCCTGTATATATACACTGCACAGTACCACTCCTCCTGTCCTGTATATACACACTGCACAGTACCACTCCTCCTGTCCTGTATATATATACTGCACAGTACCACTCCTCCTGTTCTGTATATATACACTGCACAGTACCTCTCCTCCTGTATATATACACTGCACAGTACCACTCCTCCTGTCCTGTATATATACACTGCACAGCACCACTTCTCCAGTCCTGTATATATACACTGCACAGTACCACTCCTCCTGTATATATACACTGCACAGTACCACTCCTCCTGTCCTGTATATATACACTGCACAGAACCACTCCTCCTGTCCTGTATATATACACTGCACAGTACCACTCCTCCTGTCCTGTATATATACACTGCACAGTACCACTCCTCCTGTTCTGTATATATACACTGCACAGTACCACTCCTCCTGTCCTGTATATATACACTGCACAGTACCACTCCTCCTGTCCTGTATATATACACTGCACAGTACCACTCCTCCTGTCCTGTATATATACACTGCACAGTACCACTCCTCCTGTCCTGTATATATACACTGCACAGTACCACTCAAGATTCAAGATTCAAAGAAGCTTTATTGGCAGGACCAGATACACATCAGTTTTGCCAAAGCAAGTGTATAAAGGCAATAGGGATAGGGACTGTGGGGATGTTGGGTAGGAGCTGTAGGGGAGGTGGATGGGGGCAGATCCAGGGTGGGGGCTATAGTCCATGGCATAGGGGAGGTGGATGGGGCAGGTCCATTGTGGGGGCTATAGTCCATGGCATAGGGGAGGTGGATGGGGCAGGTCCATTGTGGGGGCTATAGTCCATGGCATAGGGGAGGTGGATGGGGCAGGTCCATTGTGGGGGCTATAGTCCATGGCATAGGGGAGTTGGATGGGGCAGATCCATTGTGGGGGCTATAGTCCATGGCATAGGGGAGGTGGATGGGGGCAGATCCAGGGTGGGGGTTATAGTCCATGGCATAGGGGAGGTGGATGGGGCAGATCCAGGGTGGGGGCTATAGTCCATGGCATAGGGGAGGTGGATGGGGCAGATCCAGGGTGGGGGCTATAGTCCATGGCATAGGGGAGGTGGATGGGGCAGATCCATTGTGGGGGCTATAGTCCATGGCATAGGGGAGGTGGATGGGGCAGGTCCATTGTGGGGGCTATAGTCCATGGCATAGGGGAGGTGGATGGGGCAGGTCCAGGTTGGGGGCTATAGTCCATGGCATCATAGTTCTCTTTCTCGCAGTCTATAGCATTCGCTCACATACCGCGCTGCTATCTCCACTGCTCTCTCTTCTTCTCCCAGCAGGATATATGTTTTCTCTTCCTCCTTCATGGTGATGAAGTCTGGGAAGAGATGTGAGAGTCTCCTGAAGTGAGTGTCCCTCACTGCTGAGTATTTGGAGCAGTGTAGCAGGAAGTGGGTTTCGACCTCTATGGCCTCCTGGTCACAGTGTTGGCACAGTCTTTCCTCCCTGGGCTTGTAGCTCTGCCTGTGTCGGCCACATTCGATGGCCAGACTGTGGGCGCTGAGTCTATATCGGCTCAGGATCTGGCGGTCTCTGGGGTCCGGGAGTTTCTCCAGATATGGCGCCAGTCTGTAGTCTCTCTGTAGACTCCGGTACATGGTCAGTTTCTGTGAGCTGACGATATCATTCTTCCAGTCACTGACATACCTCTCCTGGCCTTCGTCTGCCATCTTCCTGATTCCGGCTTTTGTCAGGTTGTTGTGATTGGTGTTCTGGTCCGGTTGGGTTTGGCTGGGCTGTTCCGAGGGTTCTGGTTTTTCTGTTTCACCTACATGTATCAGGGCTTTATGGTGATGGGAGCTTGGATTGCTCCTATGCAGGTGAGCCCGGAATGACAGCGCCCTCTTTAGAACTGTTAGGTGTAGAGGGAATCTGCCCAGCTCGGCCCGACAAGCACTGTTGGAGGTGCTCCGATGGACCTGGAGAAGGTGCTTGCAGAATTCCAGGTGGAATATTTCTGTTGGACTGGAATCCCACTTTGACCAGTCTGGGTAGGTGTGAGGACCCCAGACTTCGCTGCCATACAGGAGGATTGGGGCGATGATGGAGTCGAAGATTTTTAGCCAGACCCTCACTGGTGGCTTCAGATGGTAGAGTGTCCTTCGGATGGCATAGAAGGTTTTGCAGGCCTTGTCTTTCAGGGTCTCTACGGCTTGTTTGAAGCTCCCTGACCGGTGAATCTCTAGGCCCAGGTAGGTATATTTGTCTGTTCCTGTGAGGTCGCAGTTGTTGAGGATAAATGATGGGTGTTGGTCTGATCTTCTCTTTCTCCTCTGGAACACCATGGTGTTGGTTTTCTTTAGGTTGACCAGTAGAGCCCAGGTGGAGCTGAATTTCTCTAGGATTTTCAGGTTGTCCTGGAGGCCTTTCTCAGTTGGTGATAGCAGCAGCAGGTCATCTGCGTACAGCAGGAATTTCACCTGGGCGTCGTGGATGGTGAGACCTGGTGCTGAGGAGGATTCCAGGGCGGTAGCCAGCTCGTTGATGTAGATGTTGAAGAGCGTTGGACTTAGGCTGCAGCCTTGTCTGACTCCGCGGCTCTGCTGGAAATAAGCCGTTCTTTTGCCGTTCACACTCACGCTGCAGCGGTTCTCGGTGTAGGAGCTTTTGATGACATCGTAGGTCTTTCCTCCTATTCCACTCTCCAGCAGTTTCAGGAATAAGCCCGGGTGCCACACTGAATCAAAGGCCTTTTTAAAGTCCACAAAGCAGGCGTATATCTTCCCATTCTTTGTATTGTAGACGTGTCTCTGAATGAGGCTGTGCAGAGTATAGATGTGGTCAGTGGTGCGGTGGTTCGGCATGAACCCTGCTTGGCTCTTGCTGAGGACGTTGTGCTCGGTGAGGAAGGTGAGGATCCTCTTGTTCAGGATACTGTTGAACAGTTTTCCCAGGTTGCTGCTGACGCATATGCCTCTGTAGTTGGCTGGGTCATACCTGTCCCCACTCTTGTGGATGGGTGTGATGAGGCCTTGGTTCCAGGTACGAGGGAAGTAGCCGGCACTCAGTACAATATTGAAGAGTTTAACCATTGCAGCCTGTATTTCTGGTGGGCTGTACTTCAGCATTTCTGGTAGGATTCCATCCAGGCCACCGGCTTTTCTACATCTTATGGAGGAGAGTCTCTCAGTTACTTCCTGTAGTGTTATAGGTGTATCCACCGGGTTTTGGAAGTTTTTGATTTTTTCCTCCATTGCTTTTAGTTTCGCCATTATGTTTTCCTGTTCTTGGCTTAGTCCTTCCTTTGGAATGTCTTTATAGAGGTCTCTGAAGTATTGGAGCCAGGGGTTGCCATTTTGGATATGGTTGTTGTTTTTCTTGTCTTTGGTGCCCATGTGGTTCCATAGTTCCCAGAAGGAGTTGTCTTGGAGGGCATCTTGGAGTTGGTTAAGCTTGGTAGAGATGTAACTCTGCTTCTTCCTCCTGAGGATGGTTTTCTACTCCTCCTGTCCTGTATATATACACTGCACAGTACCACTCCTCCTGTCCTGTATATATACACTGCACAGTACCACTCCTCCTGTTCTGTATATATACACTGCACAGTACCACTTCTCCTGTCCTGTATATATACACTGCACAGTACCACTTCTCCTGTTCTTTATATATACACTGCACAGTACCACTCCTCCTGTCCTGTATATACACTGCACAGTACCACTTTTACTGTTCTGTATATATACACTGCACAGTACCACTCCTCCTGTCCTGTATATATACACTGCACAGTACCACTCCTCCTGTCCTGTATATATACACTGCACAGTACCACTCCTCCTGTCCTGTATATATACACTGCACAGTACCACTCCTCCTGTCCTGTATATATACACTGCACAGTACCACTCCTCCTGTCCTGTATATATACACTGCACAGTACCACTCCTCCTGTCCTGTATATATACACTGCACAGTACCACTCCTCCTGTCCTGTATATATACACTGTACAGTACCACTCCTCCTGTCCTGTATATATACACTGCACAGTACCACTCCTCCTGTCCTGTATATATACACTGCACAGTACCACTCCTCCTGTCCTGTATATATACACTGCACAGTACCACTCCTCCTGTCCTGTATATATACACTGCACAGTACCACTTTTACTGTCCTGTATATATACACTGCACAGTACCACTCCTCCTGTCCTGTATATATACACTGCACAGTACCACTCCTCCTGTCCTGTATATATACACTGCACAGTACCACTTTTACTGTTCTGTATATATACACTGCACAGAATCACTCCTCATGTCCTGTATATATACACTGCACAGTACCACTTCTCCAGTCCTGTATATATACACTGCACAGTACCACTCCTCCTGTCCTGTATATATACACTGCACAGTACCACTCCTCCTGTTCTGTATATATACACTGCACAGTACCACTTCTCTAGTCCTGTATATATACACTGCACAGTACCACTCCTCCTGTCCTGTATATACACTGCACAGTACCATTTTTAATGTTCTGTATATATACACTGCACAGAATCACTCCTCCTGTCCTGTATATATACACTGCACAGTACCACTCCTCCTGTCCTGTATATATACACTGCACAGCACCACTTCTCCAGTCCTGTATATATACACTGCACAGTACCACTCTTCCTGTCCTGTATATATACACTGCACAGTACCACTCCTCCTGTCCTGTATATATACACTGCACAGTACCACTCCTCCTGTCCTGTATATATACACTGCACAGTACCACTCCTCCTGTTCTGTATATATACACTGCACAGTACCACTCCTCCTGTCCTGTATATACACTGCACAGTACCACTCCTCCTGTCCTGTATATATACACTGCACAGTACCACTCCTCCTGTCCTGTATATATACACTGCACAGTACCACTCCTCCTGTCCTGTATATATACACTGCACAGTACCACTCCTCCCGTCCTGTATATATACACTGCACAGAATCACTCCTCATGTCCTGTATATATACACTGCACAGTACCACTCCTCCTGTCCTGTATATATACACTGCACAGCACCACTTCTCCAGTCCTGTATATACACTGCACAGTACCACTCCTCCTGTCCTGTATATATACACTGCACAGTACCACTCCTCCTGTCCTGTATATATACACTGCACAGTACCCCTCCTCCTGTACTGTATATATACACTGCACAGTACCACTCCTCCTGTCCTGTATATATACACTGCACAGTACCACTCCTCCTGTCCTGTATATATACACTGCACAGTACCACTCCTGTCCTGTATATATACACTGCACAGTACCACTCCTCCTGTCCTGTATATATACAGTGCACAGTACCACTCCTCCTGTTCTGTATATATACACTGCACAGTACCACTCCTCCTGTCCTGTATATACACTGCACAGTACCACTTTTAATGTTCTGTATATATACACTGCACAGAATCACTCCTCCTGTCCTGTATATATACACTGCACAGTACCACTCCTCCTGTCCTGTATATATACACTGCACAGTACCACTCCTCCTGTTCTGTATATATACACTGCACAGTACCACTTCTCCTGTCCTGTATATATACACTGCACAGTACCACTTCTACTGTTCTTTATATATACACTGCACAGTACCACTCCTCCTGTCCTGTATATACACTGCACAGTACCACTTTTACTGTTCTGTATATATACACTGCACAGAATCACTCCTCCTGTCCTGTATATATACACTGCACAGTACCACTCCTCCTGTCCTGTATATATACACTGCACAGTACCACTCCTCCTGTCCTGTATATATACACTGCACAGTACCACTCCTCCTGTCCTGTATATATACACTGCACAGTACCACTCCTCCTGTCCTGTATATATACACTGCACAGTACCACTCCTCCTGTCCTGTATATATACACTGCACAGTACCACTCCTCCTCTCCTGTATATATACACTGCACAGTACCACTCCTCCTGTTCTGTATATATACACTGCACAGTACCACTCCTCCTGTCCTGTATATATACACTGCACAGTACCACTCCTCCTGTCCTGTATATATACACTGCACAGTACCACTTTTACTGTCCTGTATATATACACTGCACAGTACCACTCCTCCTGTCCTGTATAGACACTGCACAGTACCACTTTTACTGTTCTGTATATATACACTGCACAGAATCACTCCTCCTGTCCTGTATAGACACTGCACAGTACCACTTTTACTGTTCTGTATATATACACTGCACAGAATCACTCTTCATGTCCTGTGTATATATACACTGCACAGTACCACTCCTCCTGTCCTGTATATATACACTGCACATCACCACTTCTCCAGTCCTGTATATATACACTGCACAGTACCACTCCTCCTGTCCTGTATATATACACTGCACAGTACCACTCCTCCTGTTCTGTATATATACACTGCACAGTACCACTCCTCATGTTCTGTATATATACACTGCACAGTACCACTCCTCCTGTTCTGTATATATACACTGCACAGTACCACTCCTCATGTTCTGTATATATACACTGCACAGTACCACTCCTCCTGTTCTTTATATATACACTGCACAGTACCACTCCTCCTATCCTGTATATACACTGCACAGTACCACTCCTCCTGTCCTGTATATATACACTGCACAGTACCACTCCTCCTGTCCTGTATACAGTGGGGCAAAAAAGTATTTAGTCAGTCAGCAATAGTGCAAGTTCCACCACTTAAAAAGATGAGAGGCGTCTGTAATTTACATCATAGGTAGACCTCAACTATGGGAGACAAACTGAGAAAAAAAATCCAGAAAATCACATTGTCTGTTTTTTTAACAATTTATTTGCATATTATGGTGGAAAATAAGTATTTGGTCACAAACAAACAATCAAGATTTCTGGCTCTCACAGACCTGTAACTTCTTCTTTAAGAGTCTCCTCTTTCCTCCACTCATTACCTGTAGTAATGGCACCTGTTTAAACTTGTTATCAGTATAAAAAGACACCTGTGCACACCCTCAAACAGTCTGACTCCAAACTCCACTATGGTGAAGACCAAAGAGCTGTCAAAGGACACCAGAAACAAAATTGTAGCCCTGCACCAGGCTGGTAAGACTGAATCTGCAATAGCCAACCAGCTTGGAGTGAAGAAATCAACAGTGGGAGCAATAATTAGAAAATGGAAGACATACAAGACCACTGATAATCTCCCTCGATCTGGGGCTCCACGCAAAATCCCACCCCGTGGGGTCAGAATGATCACAAGAACGGTGAGCAAAAATCCCAGAACCACGCGGGGGGACCTAGTGAATGAACTGCAGAGAGCTGGGACCAATGTAACAAGGCCTACCATAAGTAACACACTACGCCACCATGGACTCAGATCCTGCAGTGCCAGACGTGTCCCACTGCTTAAGCCAGTACATGTCCAGGCCCGTCTGAAGTTTGCTAGAGAGCATTTGGATGATCCAGAGGAGTTTTGGGAGAATGTCCTATGGTCTGATGAAACCAAACTGGAACTGTTTGGTAGAAACACAACTTGTCGTGTTTGGAGGAAAACGAATACTGAGTTGCATCCATCAAACACCATACCTACTGTAAAGCATGGTGGTGGAAACATCATGCTTTGGGGCTGTTTCTCTGCAAAGGGGCCAGGACGACTGATCCGGGTACATGAAAGAATGAATGGGGCCATGTATCGTGAGATTTTGAGTGCAAACCTCCTTCTATCAGCAAGGGCATTGAAGATGAAACGTGGCTGGGTCTTTCAACATGACAATGATCCAAAGCACACCATCAGGGCAACGAAGGAGTGGCTTCGTAAGAAGCATTTCAAGGTCCTGGAGTGGCCTAGCCAGTCTCCAGATCTCAACCCTATAGAAAACCTTTGGAGGGAGTTGAAAGTCCGTGTTGCCAAGTGAAAAGCCAAAAACATCACTGCTCTAGAGGAGATCTGCATGGAGGAATGGGCCAACATACCAACAACAGTGTGTGGCAACCTTGTGAAGACTTACAGAAAACGTTTGACCTCTGTCATTGCCAACAAAGGATATATTACAAAGTATTGAGATGAAATTTTGTTTCTGACCAAATACTTATTTTCCACCATAATATGCAAATAAATTGTTAAAAAAACAGACAATGTGATTTTCTGGATTTTTTTTTCTCAGTTTGTCTCCCATAGTTGAGGTCTACCTATGATGTAAATTACAGACGCCTCTCATCTTTTTAAGTGGTGGAACTTGCACTATTGCTGACTGACTAAATACTTTTTTGCCCCACTGTATATACACTGCACAGTACCACTCCTCCTGTCCTGTATATATACACTGCACAGTACCACTTTTACTGTTCTGTATGTATACACTGCACAGAATCACTCCTCATGTCCTGTATATATACACTGCACAGTACCACTTCTCCAGTCCTCTATATATACACTGCACAGTACCACTCCTCCTGTCCTGTATATATACACTGCACAGTACCACTCCTCCTGTTCTGTATATATACACTGCACAGTACCACTTCTCTAGTCCTGTATATATACACTGCACAGTACCACTCCTCCTGTCCTGTATATACACTGCACAGTACCACTTTTAATGTTCTGTATATATACACTGCACAGAATCACTTCTCCTGTCCTGTATATATACAATGCACAGTACCACTCCTCCTGTCCTGTATATATACACTGCACAGCACCACTTCTCCAGTCCTGTATATATACACTGCACAGTACCACTCCTCCTGTCCTGTATATATACACTGCACAGTACCACTCCTCCTGTCCTGTATATATACACTGCACAGTACCACTCCTCCTGTCCTGTATATACACTGCACAGTACCACTTTTACTGTTCTGTATATATACACTGCACAGAATCACTCCTCCTGTCCTGTATATATAGACTGCACAGTACCACTCCTCTTGTCCTGTATATATACACTGCACAGTACCACTCTTCCTGTCCTGTATATATACACTGCACAGTACCACTCTTCCTGTCCTGTATATATACACTGCACAGTACCACTCTTCCTGTCCTGTATATATACACTGCACAGTACCACTCCTCCTGTATATATAGACTGCACAGTACCACTCCTCCTGTCCTGTATATATACACTGCACAGTACCACTCTTCCTGTCCTGTATATATACACTGCACAGTACCACTCCTCCTGTATATATACACTGCACAGTACCGCTCCTCCTGTCCTGTATATACACTGCACAGTACCACTCCTCCTGTCCTGTATATATACACTGCACAGCACCACTTCTCCAGTCCTGTATATATACACTGCAGAGTACCACTCCTCCTGTCCTGTATATATACACTGCACAGTACCACTCCTCCTGTCCTGTATATATACACTGCACAGTACCACTTTTACTGTCCTGTATATATACACTGCACAGTACCACTCCTCCTGTCCTGTATATACACTGCACAGTACCACTTTTACTGTTCTGTATATATACACTGCACAGAATCACTCCTCATGTCCTGTATATATACACTGCACAGTACCACTCCTCCTGTCCTGTATATATACACTGCAGAGCACCACTTCTCCAGTCCTGTATATATACACTGCACAGTACCACTCCTCCTGTCCTGTATATATACACTGCACAGTGCCACTCCTCCTGTTCTGTATATATACACTGCACAGTACCACTCCTCCTGTCCTGTATATATACACTGCACAGTACCACTCCTCCTGTCCTGTATATATACACTGCACAGTACCACTCCTCCTGTCCTGTATATATACACTGCACAGTACCACTCCTCCTGTCCTGTATATATACACTGCACAGTACCACTCCTCCTGTCCTGTATATATATACTGCACAGTACCACTCCTCCTTTCCTGTATATATACACTGCACATTACCACTCCTCCTGTCCTGTATATATACACTGCACAGTACCACTCCTCCTGTCCTGTATATATACACTGCACAGTACCACTCCTCCTGTTCTGTATATATACACTGCACAGTACCTCTCCTCCTGTATATATACACTGCACAGTACCACTCCTCCTGTCTTGTATATACACTGCACAGTACCACTCCTCCTGTCCTGTATATATATACACTGCACAGTACCACTTTTACTGTTCTGTATATATACACTGCACAGAATCACTCCTCATGTCCGGTATATATACACTGCACAGTACCACTCCTCCTGTCCTGTATATATACACTGCACAGCACCACTTCTCCAGTCCTGTATATATACACTGCACAGTACCACTCCTCCTGTCCTGTATATATACACTGCACAGTACCACTCCTCCTGTCCTGTATATATACACTGCACAGTACCACTCCTCCTGTCCTGTATATATACACTGCACAGTACCACTCCTCCTGTCCTGTATATATACACTGCACAGTACCACTCCTCCTGTCCTGTATATATACACTGCACAGTACCACTCCTCCTGTTCTGTATATATACACTGCACAGTACCTCTCCTCCTGTATATATACACTGCACAGTACCACTCCTCCTGTCCTGTATATACACTGCACAGTACCACTCCTCCTGTCCTGTATATATACACTGCACAGTACCACTTTTACTGTTCTGTATATATACACTGCACAGAATCACTCCTCGTGTCCTGTATATATACACTGCACAGTACCACTCCTCCTGTCCTGTATATATACACTGCACAGTACCACTCCTCCTGTCCTGTATATATACACTGCACAGTACCACTCCTCTTGTCCTGTATATATACACTGCACAGTACCCCTCCTCCTGTACTGTATATATACACTGCACAGTACCACTCCTCCTGTCCTGTATATATACACTGCACAGTACCACTCCTGTCCTGTATATATACACTGCACAGTACCACTCCTCCTGTCCTGTATATATACACTGCACAGTACCACTCCTCCTGTTCTGTATATATACACTGCACAGTACCACTTTTAATGTTCTGTATATATACACTGCACAGAATCACTCCTCCTGTCCTGTATATATACACTGCACAGTACCACTCCTCCTGTCCTGTATATATACACTGCACAGTACCACTTCTCCTGTCCTGTATATATACACTGCACAGTACCACTTCTCCTGTTCTTTATATATACACTGCACAGTACCACTTCTCCTGTTCTGTATATATACACTGCACAGAATCACTCCTCCTGTCCTGTATATATACACTGCACAGTACCACTCCTCCTGTCCTGTATATATACACTGCACAGTACCACTCCTCCTGTCCTGTATATATACACTGCACAGTACCACTCCTCCTGTCCTGTATATATACACTGCACAGTACCACTCCTCCTGTCCTGTATATATACACTGCACAGTACCACTCCTCCTGTCCTGTATATATACACTGCACAGTACCACTCCTCCTGTCCTTTATATATACACTGCACAGTACCACTCCTCCTGTTCTGTATATATACACTGCACAGTACCACTCCTCCTGTCCTGTATATATACACTGCACAGTACCACTCCTCCTGTCCTGTATATATACACTGCACAGTACCACTTTTACTGTCCTGTATATATACACTACACAGTACCACTCCTCCTGTCCTGTATATACACTGCACAGTACCACTTTTACTGTTCTGTATATATACACTGCACAGAATCACTCCTCATGTCCTGTATATATACACTGCACAGTACCACTCTTCCTGTCCTGTATATATACACTGCACAGCACCACTTCTCCAGTCCTGTATATATACACTGCACAGTACCACTCCTCCTGTCCTGTATATATACACTGCACAGTACCACTCCTCCTGTTCTGTATATATACACTGCACAGTACCACTCCTCCTGTTCTGTATATATATATACACTGCACAGTACCACTCCTCCTGTCCTGTATATATACACTGCACAGTACCACTCCTCCTGTCCTGTATATATACACTGCACAGTACCACTCCTCCTGTTCTGTATATATACACTGCACAGTACCACTCCTCCTGTCTTGTATATATACACTGCACAGTACCACTCCTCCTGTCCTGTATATATACACTGCACAGTACCACTCCTCCTGTCCTGTATATATACACTGCACAGTACCACTCCTCCTGTTCTGTATATATACACTGCACAGTACCACTCCTCCTGTCCTGTATATACACTGCACAGTACCACTTTTACTGTTCTGTATATATACACTGCACAGAATCACTCCTCCTGTCCTGTATATATAGACTGCACAGTACCACTCCTCCTGTCCTGTATATATACACTGCACAGTACCACTCTTCCTGTCCTGTATATATACACTGCACAGTACCACTCTTCCTGTCCTGTATATATACACTGCACAGTACCACTCTTCCAGTCCTGTATATATACACTGCACAGTACCACTCCTCCTGTATATATAGACTGCACAGTACCACTCCTCCTGTCCTGTATATATACACTGCACAGTACCACTCTTCCTGTACTGTATATATACACTGCACAGTACCACTCCTCCTGTATATATACACTGCACAGTACCGCTCCTCCTGTCCTGTATATACACTGCACAGTACCACTCCTCCTGTCCTGTATATATACACTGCACAGCACCACTTCTCCAGTCCTGTATATATACACTGCACAGTACCACTCCTCCTGTCCTGTATATATACACTGCACAATACCACTCCTCCTGTCCTGTATATATACACTGCACAGTACCACTTTTACTGTCCTGTATATATACACTGCACAGTACCACTCCTCCTGTCCTGTATATACACTGCACAGTACCACTTTTACTGTTCTGTATATATACACTGCACAGAATCACTCCTCATGTCCTGTATATATACACTGCACAGTACCACTCCTCCTGTCCTGTATATATACACTGCAGAGCACCACTTCTCCAGTCCTGTATATATACACTGCACAGTACCACTCCTCCTGTCCTGTATATATACACTGCACAGTACCACTCCTCCTGTTCTGTATATATACACTGCACAGTACCACTCCTCCTGTCCTGTATATATACACTGCACAGTACCACTCCTCCTGTCCTGTATATATACACTGCACAGTACCACTCCTCCTGTCCTGTATATATACACTGCACAGTACCACTCCTCCTGTCCTGTATATATACACTGCACAGTACCACTCCTCCTGTCCTGTATATATATACTGCACAGTACCACTCCTCCTTTCCTGTATATATACACTGCACATTACCACTCCTCCTGTCCTGTATATATACACTGCACAGTACCATTCCTCCTGTCCTGTATATATACACTGCACAGTACCACTCCTCCTGTTCTGTATATATACACTGCACAGTACCTCTCCTCCTGTATATATACACTGCACAGTACCACTCCTCCTGTCCTGTATATACACTGCACAGTACCACTCCTCCTGTCCTGTATATATACACTGCACAGTACCACTTTTACTGTTCTGTATATATACACTGCACAGAATCACTCCTCATGTCGGGTATATATACACTGCACAGTACCACTCCTCCTGTCCTGTATATATACACTGCACAGCACCACTTCTCCAGTCCTGTATATATACACTGCACAGTACCACTCCTCCTGTCCTGTATATATACACTGCACAGTACCACTCCTCCTGTCCTGTATATATACACTGCACAGTACCACTCTTCCTGTCCTGTATATATACACTGCACAGTACCACTCCTCCTGTTCTGTATATATACACTGCACAGTACCTCTCCTCCTGTATATATACACTGCACAGTACCACTCCTCCTGTCCTGTATATACACTGCACAGTACCACTCCTCCTGTCCTGTATATATACACTGCACAGTACCACTTTTACTGTTCTGTATATATACACTGCACAGAATCACTCCTCATGTCCTGTATATATACACTGCACAGTACCACTCCTCCTGTCCTGTATATATACACTGCACAGTACCACTCCTCCTGTCCTGTATATATACACTGCACAGTACCACTCCTCCTGTCCTGTATATATACACTGCACAGTACCCCTCCTCCTGTACTGTATATATACACTGCACAGTACCACTCCTCCTGTCCTGTATATATACACTGCACAGTACCACTCCTCCTGTCCTGTATATATACACTGCACAGTACCCCTCCTCCTGTACTGTATATATACACTGCACAGTACCACTCCTCCTGTCCTGTATATATACACTGCACAGAATCACTCCTCATGTCCTGTATATATACACTGCACAGTACCACTCCTCCTGTCCTGTATATATACACTGCAGAGCACCACTTCTCCAGTCCTGTATATATACACTGCACAGTACCACTCCTCCTGTCCTGTATATATACACTGCACAGTACCACTCCTCCTGTTCTGTATATATACACTGCACAGTACCACTCCTCCTGTCCTGTATATATACACTGCACAGTACCACTCCTCCTGTCCTGTATATATACACTGCAAAGTACCACTCCTCCTGTTCTGTATATATACACTGCACAGTACCACTTTTAATGTTCTGTATATATACACTGCACAGAATCACTCCTCCTGTCCTGTATATATACACTGCACAGTACCACTCCTCCTGTCCTGTATATATACACTGCACAGTACCACTTCTCCTGTCCTGTATATATACACTGCACAGTACCACTTCTCCTGTTCTTTATATATACACTGCACAGTACCACTTCTCCTGTTCTGTATATATACACTGCACAGAATCACTCCTCCTGTCCTGTATATATACACTGCACAGTACCACTCCTCCTGTCCTGTATATATACACTGCACAGTACCACTCCTCCTGTCCTGTATATATACACTGCACAGTACCACTCCTCCTGTCCTGTATATATACACTGCACAGTACCACTCCTCCTGTCCTGTATATATACACTGCACAGTACCACTCCTCCTGTCCTGTATATATACACTGCACAGTACCACTCCTCCTGTCCTGTATATATACACTGCACAGTACCACTCCTCCTGTTCTGTATATATACACTGCACAGCACCACTCCTCCTGTTCTGTATATATACACTGCACAGTACCACTCCTCCTGTCCTGTATATATACACTGCACAGTACCACTCCTCCTGTCCTGTATATATACACTGCACAGTACCACTTTTACTGTTCTGTATATATACACTGCACAGAATCACTCCTCATGTCCTGTATATATACACTGCACAGTACCACTCCTCCTGTCCTGTATATACACTGCACAGTACCACTTTTAATGTTCTGTATATATACACTGCACAGTACCACTCCTCCTGTTCTGTATATATACACTGCACAGTACCACTCCTCCTGTCCTGTATATATACACTGCACAGTACCACTCCTCCTGTCCTTTATATATACACTGCACAGTACCACTCCTCCTGTGTGTATATATACACTGCACAGTACCACTCCTCCTGTCCTGTATATATACACTGCACAGTACCACTCCTCCTGTCCTGTATATATAGACTGCACAGTACCACTCCTCCTGTCCTGTATATATACACTGCACAGTACCACTCTTCCTGTCCTGTATATATACACTGCACAGTACCACTCCTCCTGTATATATACACTGCACAGTACCGCTCCTCCTGTCCTGTATATACACTGCACAGTACCACTCCTCCTGTCCTGTATATATACACTGCACAGCACCACTTCTCCAGTCCTGTATATATACACTGCACGGTACCACTCCTCCTGTCCTGTATATATACACTGCACAGTACCACTCCTCCTGTCCTGTATATATACACTACACAGTACCACTCCTGTCCTGGGCAATATACTACGTGGCTGTGCAATATACTACGTAGCTGGGCAATATACTACGTCGCTGGGCAATATACTACGTGACTGGGCATTATACTACGTGGACATGCATATTCTAGAATACCCGATGCGTTAGAATCGGGCCACCATCTAGTAATGATATAAAGATTTACACATAAAGCAAGAACAGCACAAAGATAATCGGCTTAAATACAGAAACATTTTACGAATTGAACCTTCTGGTTGAGGAGATCACAGTAGAAAATGAGAAAAGATCTACAATTCACGTCGTCTCTACTGGATCAGACAATGAGATTTTCTGGAGGAGATATTATAGGTCTCAGGTGAGAGGATGGGTAATTGTATGCACAGAAAGATGGCGCAAAGACTTGATATTATATTTCTGCGGTTTGGTGAGGCAGCCAGGGTGGTAGTCCTAGCGAGAGGCTGATGAGTTCCCACACCCCGCAAAGAAAACATAATGTCCCATTTT
Source organism: Ranitomeya imitator (assembly GCF_032444005.1). Taxonomy (NCBI): domain Eukaryota; kingdom Metazoa; phylum Chordata; class Amphibia; order Anura; family Dendrobatidae; genus Ranitomeya; species Ranitomeya imitator. The sequence goes on from NC_091283.1 coordinate 362,432,392, forward strand.
ATGTGGGGAGTGGGAGTATTGTACAAAACTCACGTTTGCGTTTGCAGATGCTGCTGATCCCATAGTCCCGTCTCCGGACAATGCAGCGCCCCAGAGTCCTTTTCATTGCAGTAATGTTGCTCTTCCGCCAGGGGGAGTGATGTTACGTCTGATAGCACCAAAGGAGTTCACCCTGCCAGGTATCACAGCCACAGACTCACACTTCACACACCGGTCCACCAGGGGGAGCTAAGGGTTCTATTCACTAGGTCACTCCTCGCATAGGGTAAAACTGGTGGGTTGGTTAGGAAGTTAGGCAGAGTCAGAGGGAGTCAGAGGAAAGGAGAGCTCCTGGCTGGGCGCCGACGAGGAAAGGTCTCCAGGTCGAGCTGGCTGGGGTGATCCCTGGTCAGATCCAGACTGTAGTCTGAGGAGGAAGGAAAGAAGGACACAGAGCTGCGCCTGAAACCCATGTGGCAGCCTCCTAAGAAAGTACACGAAAGGAAGTGTGCTGTAGTGAGTGAGCACAGAAGTCATAGCAACAGGAGTGAAACATCAGTGGGAGACCAGCTAGAAGCAGGCTGCCTCCATGTGAAGCGCAGATCCGGTGGCCGGAACACCGAGGGAGTAATAGACTCTACGCTTTACTTCAGAGACCGGCAGGGTAGTCGATTCCAAGTTGGCTGTCCGCCCTAAACACCTAAGCAGACACGGTGGCAATCACGGAGGAGGGTCGTTACTAGGGTCCCTATAAAATAGCCTCAGGCCATCACCGTCATACGGGTTTGTCCTATCCATCTGGGGGGACAGAGAGAGAGAAGTAACAACAGTGAGGACCTTATGGTAGCTAATGCAAGTAGGGACCTACTACGTTACTGTGCGCAACGGGTAGGCTACTGATTTCCACCTGGATAAGGGGACTCTGGAATTGCCATCAGACCGGCCGGACCCTGCCTACCCTGTCATCCGGCACTCTGGACTGTGGATGCTGAAGCCTTCAGTAAAGGTAAAGAGACTGCACCCATTGTGTCCTCGTTATTTGCCGCGCCTTACATCATCCACCATCACCATCTACACTTCTGGGAAGCCCTGGGGAAATACTTCACCTGTGGGAAGGTATACCATCTAGCTGCCATAACACCACCCCAGCGGACCCCTAAGCAGCGTCGGTCACCCTGACCGAATACCACAAGTGGCATCATGAACACTACCGTTATCTTCAAACTCTGCCTTTTATTGGGCGCCCCTTATAGGGCCACGGTCCGGTTCGGGCCACGGTGACATCCTCGCTGAGGGAGCTGAAGGACCCGGTACCAAGTACCCCATTGCCCTTACGTGGGGGTGATCCAACAATAACACACACGCAGGAACAGACACCGTATTCGCATTAACAGTGTAACTTTACTTGATAACAAACAGTCCATGACAGTTTCAGTACAGCACAAGTTCATGTTTTCAGCCTGAGCTTTCCTTCTCACTGCTGGTTCCTCTAGCCTCTGAGATGTTCGTCCTGGCTCTGGGGTCCCCACATTCCTGCGCACAGTTTTCTGTACTAGTTCCCACTCTGGCTCCCTTTCACTGGGAGATGATAAAGGTTCCTCTGTTCTGATTCGAGCCATAGACCCCGGATTCTCTATGGGATACCATCGTACCAAGTGATGGCTGACCGCATACAGCTTTTCCCAAGCGTTCTGTGCCTTTTCATACTGACTGGCCTGTTCTGCCTACTCCTAAATCACTCTCCAGCAATTTCTTACTTAACGTTACAATTATAATATAGTACTGTACACTGCTCCCACTGACTGAGAATCAGGAAGTATCCCACTGACACTCACTCACTCTTACCCCACCCACATAGGAAATCCCCTTATTTCCTAGACTATTCCTATACTGGCACCCTAGTTTTCATGACTCTGTTGTGCCCCACTATACTAAACCCCATCCTATCCTAATTTATAGCTGCCCTCTTATCTTATCCTTCACATCTTTCTCTAATCACTAGGCATAAAAGACATTTAATTGCAATCTAATACTGGTGAATAAAATAAGACTGAGCACAAGACCTTCACAATTGTCTACACATCATAGGGGAGATCTTATGACACCTTCTCTCCATCTACCTGATGATCCTGAGGAAGATTAAGATTTTCTTGTTCACAGTCCTGTGGAAGAAGAGGACGGGGACATCTCTCTGGTGTTGACTTCTTACTGGATAGAACTGGAGGAAACACAAACAGGGAGTGAATTAATTCCTTACATACAGATAATTATAGGCCGTGTGTATTTAGTCCTATTACCTGGTGATGTGAGGGGCTGGGGAACCTCCATCATGATGTCCTTGTACAGATCTTTGTGTCCTTCCAAATACTCCCATTCCTCCATGGAGACATAGATGGCGACATCCTGACACCTTATAGGAACCTGATACATACAATGATACTGTCATCACCCCAATCCCTTCATAGCATTACTGTATAATGTCCCAACATTCCCAGCAGTGTCACCTCTCCAGTCAGCAGCTCAATCATCTTGTAGGTGAGTTCTAGGATCTTCTGGTTATTGTTGTCCTCATGTATTTGGGGATAAGGTGGAGGTCTCGTGATTGGGTTCAGGGGTCTTCCCCATACCTCAGACACAGGGGCCTGACAGCGCTCACTAGAGGTCTTCTTCACTACTGTGTAATCCTGGTTATGGAGAGACACATTAACCCCTTTCCAACATCGGGCATGATAGTATGTCAATGTCGGGCACCCTTCCTTTTATGTGGGCTCCGGAGGTGAGCCTACATCTTTACTGGCACATGTCAGCTGTTTTGAACAGCTGACATGTGCCATTAACAGCTGCAGGAGGAATTGTGATCCTCCCGCAGCTGTTAACCCATTAGGCTGCCGTTACACTAGCAGTATTTGTTCAGTATTTTACATCAGTATTTGTAAGCCAAAACCAGGAGTGGAACAAATAGAGGAAAAGTATAATAGAAACATATGCACAACTTCTGCATTTATCACCCACTCCTGGTTTTGTCTTACAAATACTGATGTAAAATACTGAACAAATACTGCTAGTGTGATGGCAGCCTTAAATGTCGCTGTCAAACTCTGACAGCAGCATTTAACGTGCGCTTCGGACCATCGGCCGGAAATCCCACCCATCAGTGACCCCGTCACGTGATCGCTGGTCACCGATGGGTTGGCATGACAAACAGAAGTCTCCTGCAGACCTCTATCCTCTATGGCGGTCACTGCCTGATTGCTATGACCGCCGCCCACCCAATCATGGCCTGTATGTAGCAGAGCCAGTCGAGTTATGGCAGCTTCAAGTCTCCCATGGAGACTATTGAAGCATGCCAAAAGTTAAAAAAAAAGTTTTTTAAAAATATAAAAAAAATAAAAAGAAATCATCCCCCCTTTCGCCCTATTCAAATAAAAAAACAAACAAACAAACAAACATACACATATCTGGTATTGCTGGGTTCAGAATTACCCGATCTATCAATTAAAAAAAATAGATTAACCTAATTGCTAAACGGCGTAACGAGAAAAAGGTTAAAAAGCCAGAATTATGTTTTTTTTGGTCACCACGACATTGCATTAAAATGCAATGGCGGGCAATCAAAAGATCGTATCTACACCAAAATGGTATCATTAAAAACATCAGCTCGGCGAGCAAAAAATAAGCTCTCACCCAACCCGAGATCATGAAAAATGTAGACGCTAAGGGTATCGGAAAATAGCGCAATATTTTTCTTTTGGAAAGTTTGGATATTTTTTCAGCACTTAGATACGAAAAAGAACCTAGACATGTTTAGTGTCTATGAACTGGAGAATCATAATGGCAGGTCAGTTTTAGCATTTAGTGAACATAGTAAAAATGCAAAACAAAAAATTACTGTGGGATTGCATTTTTTGCAATTTCACAGCATTTTAATGTTTTTCCCCATTTTCCAGTAAAAGATATGTTAAAACCAATGATGTCGGTCAAAAGTAAAACTCGTCCCGCAAAAAACAAGCTCTCACATGGCCATATTGACCACAAAATAAAAAAAGTTATGGCTCTGGGAAGAAGGGGAGCAAAAAACAAAAATAAAGGGGTTAATACATCTCACTACAGACATTTTCAGAGTAGTCACCTCTCCAGTTCTATCCATCTGTTATTCCCATACATAAGAATGATGTAATGTGACATCATCAGAAGCTCTCACCTCTCCAGTAAGCCGAAAGAGGATCTCTAGGGTCAGGTGTAATATCCTCTCCGCCATCTTGTTCCTGTCCCTATCCATCCTTGATGGGTCAATCAGGAAAATTCTCTTATACAGAAAATCTCCGATAAGAAAATGTAATACTGTAGGAACCTGAATGGGAAGAAGATGAGCCGATGTAATATCATAGGTGTCATGGATCCCTTCTCCGTGGTGTCACTAATTCGTCACGTGCCCGCTCTCAGCACATGACTTGGGGTTGTGCCTGCAAGAGTTAATCTATCTCCCCACTCTCAGTCCAGCATTCAACCTCTCTCCTATGCTGTAATGGGAGCATAAATCACACACCGACCAAGGCCACACACCCGCTCATACACGCTGCCACAACTCATCGAACACACGGGCGATGAGTCCCGGAAATATTAATACTAATAATGTCTACCACTCATAAGGCTCACACACCCTAGGCAATGGATTCTTTTAGAACATTCAAGGTTCAACTTGTTAAAGTTTTATACTTTAATACAAAAAAAGGTTCAGTGCTTACAGTAAGAATAAGGTGTAAAAATAGGATAATAAAAAGACATACAACTTATGCAAAACAGTATAAAAATAACTAGGAAAGTTTGCTTTCTGCTCCCTGAGGAGGGGGGTGAATGGAGTTGGTGGAACACATCAGCTTCTCAGGCTGCCCTCACATGCGAACACGATTCTAGGTATACAGCTCTAATTTATAGCTTTGGTCTGGAGGTCAGGTTTCTAGACCGGCCCCGCAGGTTAATATCATAATTGCCTGTTTTTGATTGGACCACCAATCACCAATGAATATATTATTTTCTCTTGAGATCCTTTGTGTAAAAGTTCTCACAGAGATACTATCAGGCCGTAATTGACATATCTCTTCCAAGAGATAGGAGGTGTCAAATGTTAACTTTCTTCTTGGCTTCCAGCAGGACCCCTGGTGAGATTGGAGACAGAAGTCTACTTGTCTCAGGGAAATACATAGTAACATCTGGGTGAGACCTGCAGCCTTCACGACAGATGTTACATTATTGCCAGTGACACAATAAATCTATACATAGTCCACTGCACACATTATATATATATATATATATATATATATATATATATATATATATATATATATATATGCACATATTTCACTACAATAGGTATCAGGGATACATCCTATAACTAATATCAGCTGACTGTATTTCTATAATAAAGTGCATGTTCAAAATAATACCTCTACCATACATATGGAAATGCAGGGATCTAACATGTTCAATGATTATGGCTCAGATACCAAACACAGCTAATAAGCACATACCAAATGAACTGAAGGAACACCTTGGTAGATGAATTGTGCAGCTTGCGGGGATGAGTACCCATCCCTGCGAGTTTAAGACTCCACTTCTTACACTCAGTTGTCCATTCAACTATTAGGGTGCGTGTCCACGGGCTGCAGCGTTCAACCCGCAGCGTCCAGATGTTACCACATAGTGGAGGGGATTTTATGAAATCCCGTCTCCACTATGCGTGCGAACACGCATCCTGAGGCCCTTAGAAATTCAATGAACAACTCAGGTAGCTATCAACTTTTATCTTGTATTTCTCTGCAGGATGTTTTGCTGATCTAACAATGGCCTCTACATCTCGCAGAAGACAGTGCTCAAATGATCCAAATATTTTTTGTTACATCTGGGGAAACTTTACTGTGAAGACTCTGAGGTGCAACATTACGGACTTTGTTAAGAGGGTGTATTTTGCGTACTTCAAAGTAAAACTTGGAAACCAAGACAAGCATTGGGCTCCTCACAAAGTGTGCAAAACCTATATTGATAGCTTGAGATCATGGTCTCAAGGAATGCTAAACTTCTGTTTGAAGTTCCTATGGTTTGGAGAGAACCAAGCAATCATTTAGAAGACTGCTATTTCTGCCTTGTCGATGTAAAAGGTTTCAATAAGAATAACAAGCAATATTTGCAATACCCGAGTATCCCTTCATCTATTCGACCAGTCGCCCATAGTGAAGACATACCTGTTCCAAAATTTACTGCGCTTCCAGAAAACGTTAACACAGAACTCTCCTCACATTGTTATACTGATGAAGAAGACAGTCCAGATATTTTTCAGCCACGTGATGAAGATTGTGACAAACCAATTCTGTTTACTCAGTCTGCTTTGAATGATCTGGTTAGAGATCTTTATCTACCAAAAGAGTCTGCTGAACTATTGGCTTCAAGACTACAAGAGAATCGAATGTTGGAACCCGGTACAAGTGCCCCATTTTATCGTAACAGGGAAGCAGAACTGCGTAAGTACTTCCATTCAGATGGCCAGCTTGTCTATTGTAACGATGTTGAAGACTACTTCTCTTTATGGGACTTCCAGCATATGATTCAAGGGATTGGAGGCTTTTTATTGATAGTTCCAAAAGAAGTTTAAAATGTGTTCTGTTACACAATGGAAATAAGTATGGCTCTGTACCAATAGGTCATTCTGTAAAACTTAAAGAAGAATATAAAAACATCAAGATTGTTCTGCCCATCTTAATGTGCAGAAAGTTAATTATCTTGTTATTCAAGTTGTGGCCACTGGAGGTCATCAGTTACCTACTTTTCATGTTGTTTACCAACCTTTCCCTCCTAGAGCAATGTCTTATGGGTTAGTTCCGCCCACATTCTTCTTGTGAAGACAAGCTTCAGTAGCCATTTTTCCTCAGGTCTGAAGAGAGGCACACGTGCTCCTGTCTCGCTTACTTCCTTACCCCTGTCCTAACGGATCTCGGTACGTTTATAAAGGTTTAATGCATCTTATGTTTTGTGTTAGTATTTAAGCCTTATGCAGCTCCTATAGTCAGATATAGTTAGGCAGATGTGCTTTGCAGCTTGCAGTTAGGTTTATGTGTACTCTGCATTTAGATAGATGCATCTTTGTATAGAATAGGGCAGTGCTGCAGAATTACTGTGTAATGCACTCTGTATAATTCTTGCTGTAATGTCCCAGTTATTTATATGATTGCACCCTGTATGTGCATATACTGAAATGCTGTTATTCTTTACAGTTTTTCACCAGTCATCCACTATGATTATATTCACTGAACATCCACCTTGTACATCAACATCATTCACTATTCAATCATCTACTATGAATACTGTCCACTATTGTTGTTCAGCGTTATAGTTTTGGTTATCATCACCCTAATAAATAAGACTTAAGCATCAACACAGTCTGTTTACTGGGATGTGGATGAAGGTTTAGCCGTATGTTGGAATCCACACAGCATCCTACATGGAGGAAGACAGAACAGTGAAAAACGAGACCGCCAGTCGCAGGCGGTGATTGTAAAGTAAGAACAGATTAGCTGCCTTCAGTGAAACTGATAGCCGGTCACAGGCTGTAGTTGATCAGACTGTACGGAACCGCTAACACCCACACTGCTCCGCATTCGGGTACTACAGCAGCCGCCATACAGCCGCAGAACTATACTGCACCCCGCCAAGAAGCGCTACATCATTCCCGCAACGTGGAAGCTCACCGCACATAGACTCAGTTTCCCGCCAAAACACTCAGCAGTACGCAGCTAAGCGCACAATGTCTCGAAACAGCACATCCTCACTCAAGACGAGGTCACGAGCAAGCTCTAGCAGGTCATCATTAGCAGAGCTGGCTGCTGTCGCTCGTGCTGAAGCAGCCAAAGCGAGGTCTTCCTTCGCCGAGAAAGAAATGCATCTAAAGCTGAGACAAGCAGAGCATGAAGCAGAAAATGCACGTTTGCAGGCTGAAACCGCACGTTTGCGGGCAGAGCAAGAAGCAGAAGGTGCGCGCCTGCAGGTGTCTCTAGAAAGACTTATGGTAGACAAAGAGGCAGCAGCTGCAATAGCTAAGGCAGAGTACTTGGAAGCCATCATGGATCCTGATTATGAGGGACGCAGCAACGTTCTTGGAACAGATCTAGAGCAGCAAGATCCAGCTCAGCGCGTTGCAGAGTACGTCCATCGACACTCCAGCATGGACAACACCCTCGACAGACTACATCGATCAGCCTACGTCGATTATCATCGATCCAACCCTGAACTTCGCTACTACAAACAAGAAGACGTCCAACACAGAGGAGTCGACCACAGCTACCGTTCCACTGAGAAGAAGGTACAGCTCCCACCTCACTTTAAAGAGACATCTTCTTCACCAGAAAGGTACTATCCAGACTGTCCGAAGCCAAGAGCGTCTCACAGGTATGGTGATGCACCACACACTAGACATGGCTATAACATACCAGCTCGTACCAACACTGATCAAGCCACCGTAGACTTGGCAAAGTTCTTTGCCCGCCGAGAACTGGTAACGAAAGGACTTGTAAAGTTCACTGACAAAGCCGAAAACTATAGGTCGTGGCGAGCTTCGTTCCAGAACGCCATTCAGGGACTGGACCTTTCTAGTAGTGAGGAGTTAGATCTCCCGGTAAAGTGGCTTGGAACTGAATCGGTTGAGCATGCTAAAAGACTAAGAGACATTAACATAGAATACCCACACATAGGTTAACGTAAAGTGTGGGAAAGACTTGACGAATGCTATGGGTCCGTAGAAGTAATAGAGAATGCTTTATTCAAAAGAGTTGATGATTTCCCTAAGATAGGGCCCAAGGGTTATCAAAGACTTAGAGAATTGAGTGATTTATTGATAGAGTTACAGGTCGCCCAGAAGGAAGGTCACTTGGCTGGATTGGCATTCTTAGACACTGCTAGGGGTGTCAATCCAATATTACAAAAACTTCCTTACAATCTTCAAGAAAGGTGGATTATACATGGTTCACGGTATAAACAAATTCATAACGTACCATTCCCTCCTTTTACTGTATTTGTTGAGTTTGTCACCCAGCAAGCCAAGATCACAAATGACCCTAGTTTTGATTTCACTCTGTCATGTTCCACTACCCCTGGTGTCAAACCCAGTAAGACACCCGTGGCAGTCCATAAAACTGATATTGATTCCACAGGTCCTCCACACAAGACAACTAAGCCCCCTACGGAAGAGAGCAAACCTCAGGATGTCAGTAAGCAGTGTCCTCTACACAGGAAACCACATCCTCTACTAAAGTGCAGAGCCTTCAGGGAGAAGACTTTAGAGGATTGCAAAGGTTTCCTCAAGGAAAACAACATCTGCTTCAAATGCTGTGCTACAACCTCTCACTTCGCCAGGAACTGTGGAGCTAGCGTGAAATGTGCAGAATGCAGCAGCACGGATCACAATACAGCCTTGTATCCTGGAACACCTCCAGGAGTGTTATCACAATCAGAGGAGCACGATGAGAAACAGAAGAACACCGACGAAGACACCCCTGCGGTCACCTCTCAATGTACGGAGATCTGTAAGGGACTCAAGGGAGGAAGATCCTGCTCAAAAATCTGCCTTGTCCGAGTCTATCCAACAGGCCACAGAGACAAAGCGCTCATGATATATGCAATCCTAGATGATCAAAGTAATAGGTCTTTAGCCAGGTCCATCTTCTTTGACAACTTCAACATTGTAGGCCCCAGTTCTCCCTACTCCCTTAGGACAGATTCAGGTACCGTCGAGACGGCGGGGAGGAAAGCAACCGGATACAAAGTGGAGTCCATGGATGGCCAGACCTGTCTGTCACTACCGACCATCCTGGAGTGCAACCAGATTCCTGACAATAGGTCTGAGATACCTTCACCAGAGGTGGCAACGTATCACCCCCACCTGAAGCGTATAGCCCACCTGATACCTGAGTTGGAACCAGAAGCACCAATAGCTTTACTTCTGGGAAGAGATATACTACGAGTCCACAAGACTAGAGAATATATCAACGGCTCACGGAATGCTCCATACGCTCAGAGGCAAGACCTTGGATGGGTCATTGTATGAGATGTCTGTCTAGGAGGAGCACACAAGCCGGTCTCAGTCAACAGTATGCTTACCAGCACACTAGAAAATGGACGTCCATCTCTCTTCCAGCCGTGTCACAATAGTCTGCTGGTAAAGGAACTACCGAGCAGCACTCCCCTACCTTGCCCTTTCTCAGTTCCTATCAACGAAGACCACGCCTGTGAAGGTGAACAAGACCACATAGGATGTACAGTCTTCCACAGGACGAAGGAAGACAAGGTAGCGATGTCTATAGAAGACAGGATATTCTTGGACATCATGGACGAACAAATAGTCAAGGATACGTCGAATAGTTGGGTTGCACCTCTACCATTTCGACCTCAGAGGAGATGCCTACCCAACAACAAGAAATTGGCGCCACTTCGGGAACACACGATACCCAGACTGGAACTTTGTGCTGCTGTCCTTGCAGTTGAGTTGGCTGAACTGATCTCGGATGCGATGAGTCTGAAGATCAAAGATGCAGAGTTCTACACCGATAGCAAGGTGGTACTGGGGTACATCTGTAACGAGACACGACGCTTCTACGTCTACGTCAGCAACCGGGTATTTCGGGTAAGAAGATCCACCGGCCCTAATCAGTGGCACTACATACCTACTCACCACAATCCTGCGGACCACGCGACTAGATCCGTTGCTCCCAGTTATCTGAAGGACACTTCATGGTTCACAGGTCCTACCTCTTTGTACCGTTCGATGCCCCACATCAGCAGGCCTGAAACTTTCGAACTTGTGGGTCCAGACACAGACGAAGAGATCCGACCTCAAGTGTCTGCTCTACATACAGAGATTTCAAGCTGCCACCTCGAATCTCACCGGTTCAGCAGGTTCTCCACCTGGAAGTCACATGTTCGAGCTATAGCTTGTCTATTTCATGTAACCCAGTCCTACAAGTCAGCACTACCTGACAGCCAGAGACCTTGTAAAGGTTGGCATCACTGCAGGCTTGCATTTACTGCTCCCGACCTGGAAAGAGCCAAGGTTATAATACTTCATGCCGTACAAAGAGAAACCTATGGCAGAGAAATAGACAACCTCAACAAGGAACAACCCATTCCTGAGGTCAGTGGGCTGAGGAAGCTCGATCCGATTGTCGATCAAGAAGGGCTGCTGAGAGTCGGTGGTCGTCTTCAAGAAGCTGAGGTAGAAGTTTCAGAGAAGCACCCGGTGATAATTCCTGGACGTCATCACGTAACAACCCTGCTGATTCAACATCATCATGTCTTAGTGAGACACCAAGGCCGTTTGTTCACTGAAGGAAACCTACGGGCAGCTGGACTATGGATAGTTGGAGCTAAGAGAAGAGTGAGCAAACTCATCTTCGACTGTGTTACGTGTCGCAAACTCCGGGGCACATTCCAAATTCCGAAGATGGGCAATCTTCCACCCGACAGACTCAGTACTGAACCCCCCTTCACCAACGTTGGACTAGATGTATTCGGTCCTTGGTCTGTGGCTACACGACGGACTAGAAAAATACTTACAGAAGCAAAGTGTTGGGCAGTTCTATTCACGTGTCTGTCCATCAGAGCCGTTCATATCGAAGTAATCGAATCAATGGACACATTAAGTTTTATAAATGCACTTCGACGCTTCATCGCAATCAGAGGCCCGGTGAAGCATATTCGTTCTGACCGAAGTACGAATTTAGTGGAAATTCGTGATAAAATTATGATGTTATATGTTAACATTTCATATTGATTGGAAGTCTAGATTATATGTCTCTCTTCTCTTTGGCAGTACTATGCATTTGTTTTTAATTATAATTGCTTTTAATGTACCTGTGCACTTTCTCTGGTGTCAGGCGGGTTAATGAGGCAGGTGTAGTTCGTATGTGTTTGCCTACTTAGCCTGGCGTCATTTCCCGTCTGACTATGGACCCGTAGAAGCGCTCTCAGGCAGCGCGAAACGGCCGTCGTCTTACCTGTCGCACTCTCCCTGTCCACTTCCCTCTCCCCCGTGCCGTGAATTATGTGCCGGCTGGCACTGAAATAAAGGACGCTTTGTAACTGCATCTGGTGAGTGCATCTGCTTTCTTCTTTTTTTGCTGAATCAATGGACACATCAAGTTTTATAAATGCACTTCGACGCTTCATCGCAATCAGAGGCCCGGTGAAGCATATTCGTTCTGACCGAAGTACGAATTTCGTCGGAGCGGCAAGAGAACTCCAAATCCCTTCCAATCTGGACATCGCTAATGTGGAAAGGTATCTAGGTGAGCAAGGATGTACCTGGACCTTCAATCCACCACACTCTTCGCACATGGGAGGCGCGTGGGAAAGGATGATAGGGATAGCACGCAGAATATTAGACTCTATCTTCTTGCAAGCTAACACCAGACTTACACAAGAGAGTTTATCCACGTTCTTGGCAGAGGCCTCAGCCATCATGAATGCCAGGCCACTGACAGCACTTTCTAGTGATTCTGGAGATCCATCCATCCTTACTCCTGCAATGTTACTTACACAGAAAACCTGTGTCCCGAAAGCTCCACTCGGAGAATTCAATGACAAAGACCTCTACAGACGACAATGGAGGCAAGTACAAAGCGTGTCCAACGTCTTCTGGGATAGATGGAGGAAACAGCATCTCTCCACTCTGCAAACCAGGACAAAGTGGCAGAAAGACCGCCCAAACATTCAATCTGGCGATGTTGTACTCGTCAAAGACAGTCAGTCACATCGGAACGAGTGGCCACTCGGCCTAGTCATTAAGACCCTTCCCAGTAAAGATGGGAAAGTGCGGAAAGTAGAGGTCAGAGTGTGCAAGCTTGGGGAGAACAAACTGTTCCTCAGGCCCGTTACCGAGCTTGTATTATTATTTTCCCCAAAGGAACCTAATTGTGGCATCTGTTGACGCCAAGCGGGGAGTGTTCTGCCCATCTTAATGTGCAGAATGTTAATTATCTTGTTATTCAAGTTGTGGCCACTGGAGGTCATCAGTTACCTACTTTTCATGTTGTTTACCAACCTTTCCCTCCTAGAGCAATGTCTTATGGGTTAGTTCCGCCCACATTCTTCTTGTGAAGACAAGCTTCAGTAGCCATTTTTCCTCAGATCTGAACAGAGGCACACGTGCTCCTGTCTCGCTTACTTCCTTACCCCTGTCCTAACGGATCTCGGTACGTTTATAAAGGTTTAATGCATCTTATGTTTTGTGTTAGTATTTAAAGGGAACCTGTCACCTGAATTTGGCGGGACTGGTTTTGGGTCATATGGGCGGAGTTTTCGGGTGTTTGATTCACCCTTTCCTTACCCGCTGGCTGCATGCTGGCTGCAATATTGGATTGAAGTTCATTCTATGTCCTCCATAGTACACGCCTGCACAAGGCAAGATTGCTTTGCGCAGGCGTGTACTATGGAGGACATAGAATGAACTTCAATCCAATATTGCAGCCAGCATGCAGCCAGCGGGTAAGGAAAGGGTGAATCAAACACCCGAAAACTCCGCCCATATGACCCAAAACCAGTCCCGCCAAATTCAGGTGACAGAGTCCCTTTAAGCCTTATGCAGCTCCTATAGTCAGATATAGTTAGGCAGATGTGCTTTGCAGCTTGCAGTTAGGTTCAGGTGTACTCTGCATGTAGATAGATGCATTCTTGTATAGAATAGGGCAGTGCTGTTAGAGTTACTGTGTAATGCACTCTGTATAATTCTTGCTGTAATGTCCCAGTTATTTATGTGATTGCACCCTGTATGTGCATATACTGAAATGCTGTTATTCTTTACAGTTTTTCACCAGTCATCCACTATGATTATTCACTGAACATCCACCTTGTACATCAACATCATTCACTATTCGATTATCTACTATGAATACTGTCCACCATTGTTGTTCAACGTTATAGTTTTGGTTATCATCACCCTAATAAATAAGACTTAAGCATCAACACAGTCTGTTTACTGGGATGTGGATGAAGGTTTAGCCATATGTTGGAATCCACACAGCATCCTACGTGGAAGAAGACAGAACAAAGATTGTTCTAGAGAGGTTACAATATAATGTTCATGGGTGGTTAATTTGTGTTGATTTGAAAACGGTTAACTTTCTTTTGGATCTGCAAGAAGGGTACACAAAACACCTTGTTTTCTGTGCTACTGGAACAGTAGAGCTACAGCAGAGTATTGGGTGAAATTTGAATAGCCTCAGCGACAGAGTTTGGCATCTGGCGATAAGAATGTCATCCATGATCCTCTAGTGGATAGGAAGGACATTGTCTTTCCTCCCTTACACATAAAACTTGGATTGATGAAGCAGTTCGTCAAAGCTCTCAATCACAGTGGAGAATGCTTTAACTACCATATATACTCGAGTATAAGCCGACCCGAGTATAAGCCGACCCCCCTAATTTTGCCACAAAAAACTGGGAAAACTTATTGACTCGAGTATAAGCCTAGGGTGGAAATGCAGCATTTACCGGTGAATTTCAAAAATAAAAATAGATCATTATTTCCCCATAGCTGTGCCATACAGTGCTCTGCACCGTTCATATTTCCCCATAGCTGTGCCCCATATACAGTGCTCTGCACCGTTCATTGTGCCCCATAGCTGTGCCATATACGGTGCTCTGCACCGTTCATTGTGCCCCATAGCTGTGCCCCATATACGGTGCTCTGCACCGTTCACTGTGCCCCATAGATGTGCCATATATGGTGCTCTGCACCGTTCATTGTGCCCCATAGATGTGCCATATACGGTGCTCTGCACCGTTCACTGTGCCCCATAGATGTGCCATATACGGTGCTCTGCACCGTTCACTGTGCCCCATAGATGTGCCATATACGGTGCTCTGCACCGTTCACTGTGCCCCATAGATGTGCCATATACGGTGCTCTGCACCGTTCACTGTGCCCCATAGATGTGCCATATACGGTGCTCTGCACCGTTCACTGTGCCCCATAGATGTGCCATATACAGTGCTCTGCACCGTTCATTGTGCCCCATAGATGTGCCATGTACGGTGCTCTGCACCGTTCACTGTGCCCCATAGATGTGCCATATACGGTGCTCCGCACCGTTCATTGTGCCCCCTAGCTGTGCCATATACGGTGCTCCGCACCGTTCATTGTGCCCCCTAGCTGTGCCTTATACGGTGCTCTGCACCGTTCACTGTGCCCCATAGATGTGCCTTATACGGTGCTCTGCACCGTTCACTGTGCCCCATAGATGTGCCATATACGGTGCCCTGCACCGTTCACTGTGCCCCATAGATGTGCCATATACGGTGCTCTGCACCGTTCATTGTGCCCCATAGATGTGCCATATACGGTGCTCTGCACCGTTCACTGTGCCCCATAGATGCTCCACATAAATCTCTGCCGCCGCTGCTGCAATAAAAAAAAAACACACATACTCACCTCCCTTGATTGCAGCTCCCGACGTCTCGTTCCGGCGCCTCCATCTTCCCGGCGTCTCCGTTCTGACTGATCAGGCAGAGGGCGCCGCGCACACTATATGCGTCATCGCGCCCCCTGCCTGAACAGTCAGAGCGCAGACGCCGGGAAGATGGAGGCGCCGGCCGGGAAGATGGAGCGAGGCTCAGCGGCTGGAACGAGGACAGGTGAATATGCCATACTTACCTAGTCCTGGCGATCCTCGCGCTGTCCCTCAGCCTGGTCTTCGGTGCCGCAGCTTCTTTCTCTATCAGCGGTCACCGGCACCGCTGATTAGAGGAATGAATAGGCGGCTCCGCCCCTATGGGAGGTGGAGCCGCTTATTCATTTCTGTAATGAGCGGTCCCACGTGACCGCTGAAGAGGGGAAGAAGCTGCAGCACAGAAGACCGTGGGACGGCAGGGACAGCGTGAGGATCGCTGGGACTAGGTAAGTATACCTCAGCGCCCTCACCCCCTCACCCGCCGACCCTGCCACCCACCTTGACTCGAGTATAAGCCGAGAGGGGCACTTTCAGTCCAAAATTTTGGGCTGAAAATCTCGGCTTATACTCGAGTATATACGGTATATATGTTCAACTTTTCCTGGTCTTAGTGAAGAGAAGAAAAAGGCTGGAATATTTGATGGACCTCAAATAAGAACACTTATGAGAGACCCAAATTTTATCACATCAATGAATGAGACAGAAGAAAGAGCTTGGAATGCATTTTGTAATGTGGTGCAGAATTTTCTAGGGAATAAGAAAGCAGACAACTATGAAGAGATTGTGGAAGAGCTACTAATGAGTCTGCAAAATCTCGGATGTAGAATGAGTATCAAGATTCACTATTTACACAGCCATTTGGACTTTTTTCCAGAGAACCTTGGGGATGTGAGCGAGGAACAAGGGGAGCATTTTCAGTCCGACATTAAAACAATGGAAGAACGGTATCAAGGCCGGTGGGACTCGCATATGATGGCTGACTATTGCTGGAGCTTGATGAGAGACAACCCAGAAGCTGTACATCACAGATCAGCCAAGAAAAGAAAGTTCAAATAACTGCCATTTGCCATTCATCTGTGTGCCATATATATGTGTTATTATATTTTGTAGTTTAATTCTGTAAGTATATTTGATTTGCTGTACATAGACTTTGTAATCTTTGTTATTCCTTGATTAAAAATATACAAAATGTAGTACCGAAAATCATGTGTTTTTATCATAAAACATTAGATAGGAGTAATTTTCATCAAAAATTGAAAATATCTTGAAATCCTGATTGACTTAAAATATGTTTTAAAACCTTTTGCCAGAATAATTGCGTTGACCAGTGTTATCTACCGATATATCTATCTATAAATATATCTATCTATATATAGATATATCGATACATAGATATATTGATAGATAGATCATAGATAGATAAATCGTATCTATCTATCGTATCTATCTATCTATTGTATCCAGCTATCGTATCTATCTATCTATTGATATATCTATTATCTACCGATATATCTATAAATATATCTATCTATCTATATATAGATATATCGATAGATATATTGATAGATAATCGATAGTTAGATAGATAGTAGATAAATAGATAATAGATAGATAGGTAGATACGATAGATAGACAGATAGATATGATAGATGGATACGATAGATATCTATCGTATCAATCTATTGATATATCTATTATCTACTGATATATCTATCCATAAATATATCTATCTACAGTATATATATTATATATAGATATATCAATAGATATATTGATAGATAGATAATAGATAAGATATATAGATAGATTTTTTGAAACTTAGATATATTGATAGATATATAATAGATAAATAGATAATAGATATGATAGATAGACAGATATAGATAGATAGATATGATCTATCTATCGATATATCTATTATCTACCGATATATCTATAAATATATCTATCTATATATACATATATCGATAGATAGATATATTGATAGATAAATCGATAGATAGATAGTAGATAAATAGATACGATAGATATGATAGATACGATAGATAGATATTATAGATAGATACGATAGATATGAATATCAGCCCGCAGCTGTCTGCGTAGCCTTTACTGGCTATAAAAATAGGGGGACCCCCCCAAAAAAATGACATGGGGTCCCCCTATAATTTATAGCCAGAAGGCTACGCAGACAGCTGCGGGCTGATAGTCATAGCCTAGAGAGGGCCTATAGATATTGCCCCCCCCCCCCCAGCTACAAATACCAGCACTCAGCCGCCCAAGAAATGGCGCATCTGTAAGATGCACCAAGTCCGGCGCTTAGCCCCTCTCTTCCCACTCCCGAGTAGCGGTGGGATATGGGGTAATAAGGGGTTAATGTCACCTTTGTAAGGTGACATTAGGCCGGCTTAGTAATGGAGAGGCGTCAATAGGATACCTACCATTACTAATCCTATGAAAGGGTTAATAAAACACATACACATGCAGAATAAAGTATTTTAATGAAATAAAACACCACACAGTTTTGACCATATTTTTATTATACGCTCATTCCTGTGACACCCTCGTCTCCTAGAAAAAAATAAAAAATAATAAACCAACAGTTTATGTGTTGTTACGTGTCCGACATAGTCCGTAGTAACGAGTGTCCCATGACGAGTCCAGCTCTGCTACATCTGGATGCCTGACATAGCAGAGCTTGTAGATGATCGCTGGAGATAACTCTCCAGTGACCACCTACATTCTAGCGCTCACGGTCAGTTGACCGTGAGAACCAGCCTAGTGTGACCGGAGATAACCCCCGGTCACTTGCATGGCAGTTCTCGCGGTAAGCTAAGTTATCGCGAGAACTTAGCTTAGCGCGAGAAGTGCAGTGGACGCGGACTTCCGGCGGCGGGACAGGTAAGGCGGCGTGTGAGTTTAGTAGACATGCGTAGCAAGCTGCGTTAATGCAGTTACTACGCATATGACTAATCATTAGGTGCTGATTTACCGCATCTAATGATTATCTATGGGAAATTTACGGCGACGGACCATTGTAAACAGACATGCTGCGTTCTGAAGATGCGGCGCATGTCCGTTTACGCGGGTCTGCCGCCTGTGTGTTCTAACGCATAGTGGAGACGCGATTTCATGAAATCCCCTCCTCTATGCTGTAACATCTGGACGCTGCGTGTTTGACGCTGCGGCTCTATGCAGCGTCAAACACGTAACGTTTCCTGAACATGAACACACACCCTAAAAAACAAATGCCCCAAAAATTATAATGGTATAAAGATTTACACACACAGCAAGAACAGCACAAAGATAAAGGGGTTAAATACAGAAACATCTTACAGATTGAACCTTTTGACAGAGGAGATCACAGCAGACACTAGAACAGATATACAATTCACGCCGTCTCTCCTAGATCTGACAATGAGATTTTCTGGAGGAGATATTATACAGGGTCTCAGGTGAGAGGGGGATGGGTAATTGTATGCACAGAAAGATGATGCAAAGACTTGATATTATATTTCTGCGGTTTTGTGAGGTAGCCAAGGTGGTAGTCCTAGTGAGAGGCTGCTGTGTTCCCACACCCCGCAAAGAAAACATAATGTCCCGTCTGATGTGGGGAGTGGGAACATTGCACAAAACTCATTTTGTACAACTGCAGCGTTCAATCCGCAGCGCCGAGATGTTACCGCATAGTGGAGGGGATTTTATGAAATCCCGTCTCCACTATGCGTGCGAACATGCATCTGGCGGCCCTGCGTTTACGGACATGCGGCGCGTCTTTCTAAAAAGCAGCATGTCTGTTTACCTTGCGGCAACGCTCCGTCGCCACAAGGTAAATCGCAGGGCCCTATTTGTGGGGTGCAGAGATTCCGGATGTGTGCAATGAACACATCCGGAATTCCTGAGCATACAGAAGGGGGCGGTGCTTTGGGCGGAACAAGTTTTCCACTCTGTCCAAAGCGCCCACAATCTGGACAGTGGACACGCACTCTTACTCCTCCCACCTTGGAAATCCCCTTATTTCCTAGACTATTCCTATACTGGCACCCTAGTTTTCCTGACTCTATTGTGCCTCACTATCCTAAACCCAATCATATCCTAATTTATAGCTATACTCTCTTATCTTATTATTCACATCTTTCTCTTATCACTATGCATAAATGACATCTAATTACTATATAATACCATTAAAGGGAGTCTGTCACCCCCAAAATCGTATCTGAGCTATGCCCACCGCCATCAGGGGCTTATCTACAGCATTCTGCAATGCTGTAGATAAGCCCCCAATGCATCCTGAAAGATGAGAAAAAGAGGTTCTATTATACTCACCCAGGGCTGGCTCCAGGTTTTCATGGGCCCTGGGCGAAAGAGTCCCAGTGGGCCCCTTTAACACATACCACAATTCATAATGCACTGATATGGCAGAGAAATAAAGGTATAGTACAATGCCAAAGATTTCACTTCTTACATTACATGAGTGATATCTATTGTACATTCTACATTAGCTCAGAAACCGGACAGTATAGTCCTTTATACAGAATAATGAGCCCCATACATTGCCCAATACAGTATAATGGCCCCTTATAGTGCTCCATACAGTATAATTGGCACCACATAGTCCTCTCTACAGAATAATGAGCCAAATATATTGCTCCAAACAGAATAATGAGCCCAATATTATGCTCCATACAGAATAATGAGCCTCATATAATGCTCCATACAGTACAATGGGCACCACGGAGTGCTCCATACAGAATGAGCCGCATATATTGCTCCATACGGAATTGACCCCATATAATGCTCCATACAGTATACAGGAAAGAAATATATCTTGGTACCGTGCAAGACAGTAGATAGAAAAATATTTAGAATTGAGAGTCCTCAGTGGTTGATATCTTTTAATGGCTAACTGAAAAGATGGTAAATTGTAAGCTTTCGAGACTACATACGTCTCTTCATCAGGCAAAGACTAAAACAAATTCTGAAGAATCACATATTTATGCACAACATAGCATAGAAAAAAAAAAGGGAAAAACCATGGATAAGACTGGTGACATGAAGCAGGATTACCATGGGTGATAAACAGTTACGTCCATAAATATTGGGCCAATTCTTAGATAAGGATTGTTTTATTGTCCTGTGATTAGGGTCTCTGTTGTGATGACCCCACATGGTCTGAGGGGCAAGTTCCTTAGTTGATGTAAAAAGACACATATAAACTGATGACGACCTTTGACACTCACACTGCAGGAATGAATGTGTCGTACGGATTTATGTCTTTTTACATCAACTAAGGAACTTGCCCCTTAGACCATGTGGGGTCATCACAACAGAGACCCTAATCACAGGACAATAAAACAATCCTTATCTAAGAATTGGCCCAATATTTATGGACGTAACTGTTTATCACCCATGGTAATTCTACTTCATGTCACCTGTCTTATCCATGGTTTTTCCCTTTTTTCCTATGCTATGTTGTGCATAAATATGTGATTCTTCAGAATTTGTTTTAGTCGTTGCCTGATGAAGAGACCTGAGTAGTCTCGAAAGCTTGCAATTTGTTACGATCTTTTCAGTTAGCCAGTAAAAGGTATCAACCACTGAGGACTCTCAATTCTAATTATTTTTCCATACAGTATAGTGAGCCACATATAATTCTCCATACAGTATATGTTCAGCCCTATACAGTATACTGAGTCCCATATATTGCTCCATACAGAATGGGCCCCATATGATGCTCCATACAGAATGGGTCCCATATAATACTCCAAAAATATTTGGCCCCATAAGATGCTCCATGTATAATGGACCCCATATAATGCTCCATGTATAATGGGCCCCATATAATGCTCCATATATAATTAGTCCCATAAGATGTTTCATATATTATTGGCCCCATATACTGCTCCATATTGAATTTGCCCCATAAGATGCTCCATATTAAATTGGCCCCATATAATGTTCCCTATAGAATTGGCTTCATAAGATGCTCCCTATATTATTGGCCCCATAAGATGCTCCCTATAGAATTAGCCCCATATAATGCTCCACATATGGGCCCCTTCTGATGGTCCCCATATATTGCTCCAAATATAAAAAAAAAATTAAATACTCACCTCTCGTTGCTTGATGCTGCTCTGCTCTGGACTCCTCACCGTCAGCGTCTTCCTGCTCACTGTGCTGCGACTGCTCAGGCATAGGGAGCGCACTGGTGATGTCATCGCGCCCTCTGACCTGAACGTCACAGTCAGAGGATGGAAGACGCTGCAGCGCTGGAACCGGGAGAGGTAAGTATTGCAAGAGCTGGGGCCCGGAGCAGGCGGGGGTCCACTCGTGGGGGCCGGCACTATAGCACGCCAGTGTCCCCAACGTCGACAGTGGGCCCCCTGCCTGCTCAGGGCCCCGGCACTTGCCCGGGTGCACCGGGTGCTGACGCCTGCCCTGGGCGGTCCTGTCCGATGGGCGTCACAGTCCGGTCCGGGGCCTCCCATCTTCATTCGACGACATCCTCTTCTTGTCTTCTTGCCGCGGCTCCAGCGCAGGTGTACTTTATCTGACCTGTTGAGGGGAGAGCAAAGTACTGCAGTGCGCAGGCGCTGGGCCTTTCTGACCTTTCCCGGCGCCTGCGCACTGCAGAACTTTGCTCTGCCCTCAACAGGGCAGAAAAAGTACGCCCGTGCAGGAGCTGTGACAAGAAGAGGACGTCATCCTATGAAGATGGGAGGCGCTGGACCCGGACCGCAGCGGGACCGCCCCTGGGTGAGTATAATATAACCTGTTTTTCTTATCTTTCAAGTGCCATCGGGGCTTATCTACAGCATTACAGAATGCTGTAGATAAGCCCTTGATGCCGGTGGGCTTAGCTCATATACGATTTTTGGGGTGACAGAATACCTTTAAGCAAATACAGTAACATTCATAAAATTCTATGCAGCAACACATAGTATAACAGTGGCTGTCAGCACACATTTAATTCTTACTCTGTTTAGAGAGGGAGAGGCACATGACAGCCTCTGTCACACACTTACAGCTTCCCAATGCTGAAAATCCTTGATAAGTACATCAGAAAAAATGTTCTTATATAGAAGATCTCCACTGAGAGGATCCGATATTGCAGAAATCTGAATAGGGAAAAGATGAGCCAATGTAATATCATAAATAATCCAACGCAATAATACAATTATTGGAGATAATAAAAGGGGAAATATATCAGAAGATAGAACTTGTAGATGTTGTATTGTCTCTTGTCTCGCATGGACTGGAAAATATGTTGAATTGCTGACTAAGACGTCCCGTTCATGCTCACCAGCACTGGGTATGTTGGCCACGACTTCTGCAACGGACTGACTGTAGGAATTGCAAGTTCTTTGGGACGGAGCAGGAATTAAGAAACTGGTGGGGGACCCAAGCAGTGATGGTGTTTTTATTATTTTAAAACATTCTTTTTAAGTAAACTCTAAAGGCTCCTATACACATCAGACAAACGTCGGCTGGAATTGCAGATGATGTCAGATGAGAGAAGGATCTGGCATTTGATTTTCAGAAGCTGATCCATTGTTCTCCCTGGAGATAAGCCTCTCACTAAGGCCGGGATCACACATGCGAGTAAGGCCGGCGTCACACACAGCGTAAAACAATACGGTCCGTATATTACGGCCGTAATACGCTGAAAAGTCCCGAAAAAAGTGGTCCGTAGCTCCTCCGTAGGCAGGGTGTGTCAGCGTTTTTTGCGCATGGCATCCTCCGTATGTAATCCGTATGGCATCCGTACTGCGTGGTTTTCTCGCAGGCTAGCAAAACCAACATACCGCTATAGAAATGATCCATGTGTCCCAAAAAGAAAAGAAAATATATATATACTGTCTATATATATATATATATATATATATATATATATATATATATATATATATATATATATGTCAGTAGACACATATATTAGAGAGAAAAGCCGGTAATTCAGTGCGGTGTACAGTAAAATCACACTGACAGCTTACAGTAGAATAGGTAGAATAAATGTGTACACATAGAATAGGTATATATATATATATATATGTCAGTGAGACACATATATGTATATATATTAATATTTATTCCAGCGCTAGACAGCTTGAAAGCCGGTAATTCAATTACCGGCTTTTTCTTTCTCCTTCCTAAAACCCGACATGATTTGAGACATGGTTTACATACAGTAAACCATGTCTTCTCTCCATTTTTTTTGCAGATTCCACACTACTAATGTCAGTAGTGTGTATCTGCAAAATTTGGCCGTTCTAGCTCTTAAAATAAAGGGTTAAATGGCGGAAAAAATTGGCGTGGGCTCCCGCGCAATTTTCTCCGCCAGAGTAGTAAAGCCAGTGACTGAGGGCAGATATTAATAGCCTGGAGAGGGTCCACGGTTATTGGCCCCCCCCTGGCTAAAAATATCTGCCCCCAGCCACCCCAGAAAAGGCACATCTGGAAGATGCGCCTATTCTGGCACTTGGCCACTCTCTTCCCATTCCCGTGTAGCGGTGGGATATGGGGTAATGAAGGGTTAATGCCACCTTGCTATTGTAAGGTGACATTAAGCCTAATTAATAATGGAGAGGCGTCAATTATGACACCTATCCATTATTAATCCAATACTAGTAAAGGGTTAAATAAAACACAAACACATTTTTTAAAATTATTTTAATGAAATAAAAACAATGGTTGTTGCAGTATTTTATTCAACGCCCAATCCAGTCACTGAAGACCCTCGTTCTGTGAGTAAAAAAACATAATAAACCAACAATATACTTACCCTCCGCAGATCTGTAACGTCCAACGATGTAAATCCTTCTGAAGGGGTTAAAACATTTTGCAGCAAGGAGCTGTGCTAATGCAGGCTGCTCCTCGCTGCAAAACCCCAGGGAATGAGGCTAAAAATAGATCAATGATCTATATTTAGCTTCATTTGCGGTGAGGCGCCCTCTGCTGGCTGTTCATAGATCGTGGGAAATTACCTAGAAAGCTCTCTGGCTTGTATGTTGTATGATTGCACTAATGAGGATTGTTGAAAAAAGTCTAAAAAAGCTTTTTAAAGAGAACCTGTCACTAGGATTATGCTGAGTAACCTACAGAAAGCTTCAAGCAGGGCCACCAACAGGGAATTACTGCTCTTACTGGCATATGGAGCCCAGTAAGCAAAGGGGCCCATAGTGGGCCCCCCGTGTTCTGCTCACTGGGCCCCAGCGGCAGGATTCTGCTGGTGCAGTAACTGAACTTGCCGCACAGGTTCAATCACAGGCTGGCAGCTTACTTCAGCGGACACGTCACCGGCGCATGACGTCATTGTCATTCACCAGCGAGTCCGCGCTTGAAATGACTGGATGGGATGACGCTGTTGGCCTGCGACCAGGTAAGAATTATGTTTTTTATTCAAAGTGGCAAGCCGCAATATGTTTAGGCTGCAAGATAGAGACACATACACTGTGTCTCCATTCTGCCCCATGATTCTGCAACATGTGATATGATGCTGGATCATGGGGCAGGATGAAGACAGGTGGGGCAGGATGGAGACATATGGGACAGGATCATGGGGCAAGATCATGGGGCAAGATCATGGGACAGGATGGAGATAAATGGGGCAGGAACATGGGACAGGATGGAGACAGATGGGGCAGGAAGATGGGACAGGATGGAGACAGATAGGGCTGTATCAGGGGGCAGGATGGAGACAGATGAGGCAAGAACAGGATAGGATAGGATGAAAACAGATGAAGCAGGATGAAGACAGAGGGGGCAAGAACATGGGACAGAATGGAGACATATAGGATAGGATGGAGACAGATGAAGCAGTATGAAGACACCTGGTGCAAGATCATGGGGCAGGATGGTGACAGATGTGGCAGAATGGAGACAGATGGGGCAGGATGAAGACGAATGGGCCAGGATGAAGACACATGGTGCATGATTATGGGGCAGGATGGAGACAAATAGGGCAGGATCATGGGGCAGGGTGGAGACACATGGTGCAGGATCATGGGGCAGGATGGAAAAAGATAAGGCAGGATGGAGATGGATGGGGCAGAAACATGGGGCAGGATGAAGACTGAAGGTGCAAGATCATAGGGCAGGATGGAGACAGATTGGCAGTGGCGTATCCAAGGGGGGCAGCCGGGGCATGTGCCCCAGGCGCAGCCAACAGGGGGGCGCCAGCAGGCCTCCTGATGATGTGGCAGTCCAAGGAGGCTCCTCGTCGGCGGCATTCTGCCATCCCCACACTGAGATAATCCCGTTCTCTGAGCCGGCTGTCAAATTGACAGCCGGCTCAGAGAAAGTGCTGCGCATCGAATCCCAAGTGTACAGCGCCGCCGCCGCTGTCGCTAGTACCCTTGGCTTGCCTTGTGATCCATTTGTAAGCTCTGACCGCTGAGGCACTGACTGCCGCTGGCACTTCCGCATCAGTGAAGCGCCAGCAGCTGCTGATGTCACTCTTCACAGACACAGCAGGGCACAGGCTGCGCTGCGGTTGGTGGTAAGTGCTCCAGCTCCAGACCACGGGGTAATGGAGCTGAAGACACTGACCGAAGAATCAGATAATGTTTGAAATTTAAGGGGGCTGGTTGGGGTCGGCTATATGGAGCCTGCAGGATTGGGAGGGAGCAGGGGCCAGGGGCAACGGTAGTAAATTGTGTGTGTTTGTATATATAGAGGTGAGAGGTGCTGTGTGTGTGTTGTGCGTGTGTGTATATAGGTGAGAGGTGCTGTGTGTGTGTTGTGTGTGCATGCATGCGTAGCGCTGCGGGTGAATGTGCAGAGATGCAAATGGTTTTGTGTGAGTACGGGGAGGAGAGGCGAGGGCAATGATGGGGCTGACGGAGAGAGGGCAATAATTGGGATGGAGGGGGAGGAGGAAATGATGGATGTGGTGGAATGGGCAATGATGGAGGTGGCAATGATGGAGGTGGAATGGGCAATGATGGGGGTGGAGGGGAAGAAATGATGGAGGTGGTGGAATGGGCAATGATGGGGGTGGGGGGAGGCAATGATGGAGGTGGAAAATGGAATGGACAATGATGGTGGTGGGGGAGAATGCAATGATGGTGGGGGAGGAGGAAATCATGGAGGTGGTGGAAAGGGCAATAATGAGGGGGGGAAGAAATGATGGAGGTCGTAGAATGGACAAGGATGGTGGCAGTGGAAAGCACACTGATGATATTGGAGGGGGAGAAAATGATGGAGGTGGTGGAATGGGCAAATATGGTGATGGCGGCGGAAAGGACAATGATGATGGTGGTAGAAAGGGCAATGATGGGGATGGTGGGGGAAGAGAAAATGATGGATATGGTGGAAAAGGCAAAGGAGGAAATGATGGAGGTGGTGGAATGGGCAATGATGGGAGTGCTGGGGAAGGAGGAAATGATCGAGGTTGTGGAATGGGAAATTATGGGGTGGTGGGGGAGAAAGCAATGATAGTGGTGGTGGAGAAGGCACAGATGGAGGTATTGAAGAGAGCAATGATGGGGTGGGGTAGAGGAAAATAATGGGCATATATGAGGAAACAGTAAAGGAGAATGGGGGGCATGTTTGAGGAAACAGTACTGGGGGAATGGGGGGCATGTATGAGGAAACTGTACTGGGGAATGGGGGGCATATCTGAGGAAACAGTATGGGGGATGGGTGCAGATAGCATGAGGAGCGAACGGGGGAATGTATGTGGACACAGTATGAGTAGCAATGTGAAAAATGTATGTGTACAGAGTACAGGGAGTGAGGATGATGGGATGGGAGTCAGGTGAGTATGGGGAGTCAGGTGATCAGGCAGTAAAGAAAGTGAGGTGGCATATATATGAGGAGACAGTATGGTAAACAGGGGGATGTGAGAGGAGACAGTATGAGAAGGGAGGGGATAGTGTGAGGAGACAGTATGGGGGGAGAAAAGTGAGTGGGCACAGAATAGAAACTGAGTAGTGGGGGCGAAGCATGAGGGACAGTGTAAGGGCACAGTCAGGAGGGGACAGTATACCAAGGAGGGGGAGTTTGATGAGAGTACAGTATAAATACTGGGCCCTATAGGGGGGACACAGTATGAGAGGACAATGTGAAGAAGGGGCCGGTATGGAAAGGAGAGGTCAGTGTGAAGAGCATGTACCATAAGAGGGACAGTGTGGGGGTCATATTTTGTGCAGACAATATAGTGAGGGGCAATTTTTTATACAGGAGCATTATAATGACACTTTTATCATTAAGGGCATCATGTGGAGATTTTCTGCAAAAGAGCAGAGAAGATGGAAGTCTGCAGCGACGAGCTGTGGATGAGAAAACTCATCATGGGGTCTGGACAAGATGAAGAAAAGAAGAATGACTCCAGAGATGACGTCATCTATAAGGTACCTGGATGTAAATGTTATTTGTGATACTAACTAACTGTCATGTTTTTATTTATGTTAGGAGCATTAAAGGGGATGTCCAGGTTTGTAATGAGTCTGCAGTCATTCTTTGTGATTGCAGACTTATGAGTTCTCAGAGTGCGCACTGCACGCTGTCAGGATTCTCTCGTGCTGGCGATTTACATACATGCGGTCACTTACTGTCTAGACATGTGTGGCCTCAATCAATGAAAATGAGCTGAGCGAGGTCGGGCACGTCTAGTCGGAATGTGGTCAGAAGTATACAAATCACATACTTGTGTTGACATGACTGTCCACCGGCAAGAGAGAAGCCTAAAAGTGTGCAATGCATTCGTTGTGAGAATTCAGAAGCTGCGATGTCAGGATTCAGCTCTGCAGGTTCCAGTAGTCGTCACATGGACACTTCACTCATATGCGATTTTCATACTTATGGGCCTGTGACAACGAGCTCCACTTCTGCTTCTTTCAATTTTTCACTGAATATTGAGAGCATTAGGGAGAGAGGCTCGTCGGTACATGACTAAGTGTGAAAATCGCGTATGTCCTGGGGGGGGGGGGCGCCAAAATGAATTCTTGCCCTGGGTGCCAGAAACCCTAGATACGCCTCTGCAGATGGGGCAGGAACATGGGACAGAATGGAGACAGATGGAGCAGGATGAAGACACATGGTGCAAACTCAAGGGGCATTATGGAGACAGTTGGGCAGGATGGAGAAAAATGGAACAGGAACATGGGGCATGATGGAGACACATGGTGCAGGATCATAGGGCGGGATGGAAATAGATGGGGCACAATGGAGACATATGGTGCAGAATCATGGGGCAGGATGGAGAGAGATGGTGCAGAATGGAGACAGATGGAGCAGGATGAAGACACATGGTGCAAACTCAAGGGGCATTATGGAGACAGTTGGGCAGGATGGAGAAAAATGGAACAGGAACATGGGGCATGATGGAGACACATGGTGCAGGATCATAGGGCGGGATGGAAATAGATGGGGCACAATGGAGACACATGGTGCAGAATCATGGGGCAGGATGGAGAGAGATGGTGCAGAATGGAGATAGATGGGGCAGGATTGAGACAGGTGAGGCAGGATCATGGGGCAGGAATGAGGTGGATGGGGCTGGAACATGGGACAGGATGAAGAAAGATGGGGCAAGAACATGGGGCAGGAAGGAGACAGATGGGGCCGGAACATGGGACAGGATGGAGAAAGATGGGGCAGGATCATGAGGCAGGATGGAGACAAATGGGGCAGGAACATGGGGTAGGATGAAGATAGATGGGGCAGGATCATGGGACAGAATGGAGACAAATGGGGCAGGAACATGGGACAGGATGGAGACACATGGTGCAGGATGGAGACAGATGGGGCAGGATGGAGACAGCTGGGGCAGGATGGAGACAGATGGGACAGGAACATGGGACAGGATGTAGAAAGATGAGGCAGGATCATGAGGCAGGATGGAGACAGATGGGGCAGTTTTAAGCGTGCCCTAAAAACTCATTTGTTCAGATTGGCCTACCGCCTCATCACATTAACCTAACAATCCCTGTGTGACCTATCATAAAAAAAACTAAAAAAAAATACATAATCAGGTTCCTTGTATCATGTTCTCATACACTTTATGCAGTTAATAGCCCTCTGTGTCTGTACTGTTACATACTTAGGCAGTTAACTGATTCATGCAGCTTTACATGAACACCCGAGCCTTACACTATGGCTGGTCCGAATAACTAAAGCAATTGTTACCATCCACCTCTCGTGTCTCCCCTTTTCCTCATAGTTTGTAGCTTGCGAGCAGGAACCTCATTCCTCTTGGTATCTATTTTGAACTGTGATTTCTGTTATGCTGTAATGTCTATTGTCTGTACAAGTCCCCTCTATAATTTGTAAAGAGCTGCGGAATATGTTGGCGCTATATATATAAATAAAATTATTATTATTATTATGATAATGGGGCAGGAATAAGACAGATGAGGAGGGATCATATGGCAGGAATATGACATATGGCATCATGGGAGGGACAGGATGGAGACAAATAGGGCAGGAACATGGGACAGGATGGAGACAGATGGGGCAGGAACATGGGACATGATGAAGACAGATGGGGCAGGAACATAGGACAGGATGAGGCACGGTGCAAGATCATGGGCAGGATGAGACATGGTGCAGGATCATAGGGCAGGATGGAGACAAATGGAGTAAGATCGAGATAGATGGGGCAGGACCATGGGGTAGAATGGACACAGATATAACAGAAAGATGGAGGGCACCATCAAACAAAATAGCGAAAAAACAGGGGTTCAACCCACAGAATGACCTATAGTAAGATCCGTAACCACCAAGAAAAAGATGTCATGCTATATATAGGGGACCACCAAATAATAAACCAAAATATATAGAAATAACTACAAATATTTTATTATGTCGATCAAAAACACACAAACGACACTACAGTTTAAGAACATTTAAAAACACACACAAGTGTAACTTCATAGATTCCAATAAAGAACCTCCCCCTGGACATGTAATATGATAGAGGTACAAAAAATGTTTAATTCATGGGTACAACTGTCCTGGATACAGATTTTATAGATGGTAGAACTAAACCATCAAAACATAATACCAAAAAATGAAGTTTTATATATACCTGGCCCAGCTCGCAGCATTTAAATATTATTATACATAAAAGTAGCCCCGTTATTACACTGGACTAGTGCCAAGTATTTATGTACAACAGAGCATGAAGATAAAAAAATACATAAGGGTATATACACATAAGCCTAGAGTACAGCTAGTGAGTTATCCTGAGTAAAGCCCCCAGTACTGGAATACATATAGAATGCTATTACATATATCCCACATATACACAGACCATGTCTGGAAGTTAGAGTGGCCCTCAAGCCGGGCATACAATCCTAGGGGAACCAGCATATGATTATAAATGCAGCATAAAGGACAACAAACTAACACCTACTAAGGTGGAAAGATACTACCATCTCTGTGCACATGTAGAATAATAACGCTGATAGAACATTGGTATCTATTTTGAACTGTGATTTCTGTTATGCTGTAATGTCTATTGTCTGTACAAGTCCCCTCTATAATTTGTAAAGAGCTGCGGAATATGTTGGCGCTATATATATAAATAAAATTATTATTATTATGATAATGGGGCAGGAATAAGACAGACGAGGAGGGATCATATGGCAGGAATATGACATATGGCATCATGGGAGGGACAGGATGGAGACAAATAGGGCAGGAACATGGGACAGGATGGAGACAGATGGGGCAGGAATATGGTACAGGATGGAGACAGATGGGGCAGGAACATGGGACATGATGAAGACAGATGGGGCAGGAACATAGGAGAGGATGAGGCACGGTGCAAGATCATGGGCAGGATGAGACATGGTGCAGGATCATAGGGCAGGATGGAGACAAATGGAGTAAGATCGAGATAGATGGGGCAGGACCATGGGGTAGAATGGACACAGATGGGGGAGGAACATGGCGCAGGATGGAGATCCATGGTGCAAGATCATGAGGCAGTATGAAGACACATGATGCAGGATGGAGACAGATTGGGCAGGATTATGGGACAGGATAGAGACAGATGGTGTAGGTTCCTGGGGCAGGATGGAGATAGATGGGGCAGAAACATTGGGTAGGATGGAGACAGATGGGGCAAGATGGAGACAAATGGAGGACAAACATGGAGCAGGATGGAGACAGGGTGCAGGAGCATGGGGCAGGATGGAAGCATATGGGGAAGAATGGAGATAGATGGGGCAGGAGGGACACGGATTGGGTACGATTGAGACAGATGGGGAAGGAAGGCGTGGCAGGATGGAGACATATGCTGGATCATGGGGAAGGATAGAGAAAGATGGGGCAGGATCAAGGGGCAGGAAGGAGACAGATGGGTCAAGATCATGGGGCAAGAATGAGAAAGATAGGGCAGGAACATGGGGCAGGATGGAGACAGATTGGGCAGGAACATATGGGAGGATAGGGACAGATGGGGCAGGATGGATACACATGGTGCAGGATAGAGACAGACGGGGCAGGTACATGGGACAGGATGGATAGAGATGGGGCAGGAACATGGGGCAGGATGGACACATGGTGCAGGATCGTGGAGAAGGATGGAGACACATGGTGCCGGAATATGGAGCAGAATTGAGACACATGGTGCAAGTTCATGGGGCAATTTTAGAAGGTATAAATCTGTGAAATTCACGAGGAGGGCAGATTCCAGGCTGCAGAGTGGTTTGATGTATTGAGAAAGGAAAACTGGGAAGTTAGTTGACGCTAAGTTGCTGAATTATGCTAATTCATGTTATAAACAAAAGCTGACTTTCATCGTTT
This sequence comes from Ranitomeya imitator, assembly GCF_032444005.1. Taxonomy (NCBI): domain Eukaryota; kingdom Metazoa; phylum Chordata; class Amphibia; order Anura; family Dendrobatidae; genus Ranitomeya; species Ranitomeya imitator. The sequence goes on from NC_091283.1 coordinate 362,464,611, forward strand.
AGGAGGTACAGAAACGTGAACAATCCAGGAAATTATTTTTATGTGTATAAGATGGGGAAAGGTGTAGCCAACAGCGCCTCCCCCATATGGGGACGGGAGATGTTGGACATGTGCAGTCTTCTCTCAACAGAATCTATGGTATAGGGAATTTTGCGCAGTATGTAGAGCTCCCCGTCCCTTCCTACAGGGAGAGGGTATCATTGTTCCAATCATGCCCTCTCAGGCTGCACAGAAGGGGAATGAATTATCTCCTCCTCTCGCCCCCTTTTTCACTCCCCTCTCCTCCTTCACTCCCTTCTCTTTCACACCTCTCTCCTCCTTTCTTCTCCTTCTCTTCTCTTTCTTCACACCTCTCTCCTCCCTCTCTCCTCCTTCTTCACTCCCCTCTCCTCCTTCTTCACTCCCTTCTTCACACCTTTCTTCCTCATCCCCCTTCTCTGTCACACCTCTCCCCTCCATCTTCACACCTCTCTCCACATTTCTCCTTCTCTGACACACCTCTCTCCTCCATTTCTCCTCCATCATTCCCCCTCCTCCATCTTCACTCCCTTCTCATATTTCTTCACCTCTCTCCTCCTCCTTCTTCACACCTTTCTCCTCCTTCTCTCCTCTTTCTGTCACACCTCTCTCCTCCCTCTCTCCTCCTTCTTCACTCCCCTCTCCTCCTTCACTCCCTTCTCCTCCTTCACACCTCTCTTCTTCATCCCCCCTTCTCTACCACACTTCTCCCCTCCTTCTTCACACCTCTCTCCTCCTTCTCTGCCACACGTCTCCCATCCTTCGTCACACCTCTCTCCTCCTTCTCTGCCACACCTCTCTCCTCTTTCTTCACACCTCTCTCCTCCTTCTTCACACAACTCTCCTCCTCCTCCCTCTCCTTCTCTGTCACTTCTTTCTCTTTACTTTCCAACTGGGCCAATGCCAAATCCAAACAGCATGGTGTCCTTGTATCCAGTGCTTACAGCACAAGGCACTCTCTATGTCCCAAGCACAGCTATTGCCAGCTATGATATCGGGAGAAGAGTGTGACCTCCCTGCCCGCAGACACATCAGACGGCAGATAGCTCAGCCTGAGGTACAGAGTGGAGGGAGACATCACCATCTGTTATAATGTACAATCTCAGTACCGGTCAGAGATGCCAACATTTACATCAACATGGAACTATAATCCTAATCCACCACAGCCTAAGGCAGGGGGACATCCTCACACAAAAAGGCAACTGTTAAGTCCAAATATCAGGCCGTGCATGACCCCAGCACACAATATCATAACTACTCCTCTGATGAGGATGAAGAGGGAACATCATACATGCTCCCCAGTATTAGGAAAAGTAACCCACAGGCATCAAGAACGCAGGGGCAGATAGAGGTACTGCCCTTATGCTATGAATATTCTGCCAGACCTAGAGATGCATTCAATGCCAGTTTACCGAAGAATGCAAGAGAACCAGCGAACATATGCACAGACAAATGTTTTGCACAGGCCTTCGTGCATGGACTTAGAAAACCAATCAGGAAACCACTGATAGTGATACAGCTCAACAGCAATGGACACCCTGCTCACAGTAGCAAAGGGATTGAGTCCCACCCAGGAGTGCAGAAAACAGCCTCTCTTATGGTGCCCACTGACCTGGAAGAGCAACCATCCCACAAAGACAGCCCAATCTTTGTCTCTCCTACTCTACCTGGCCGAGCGGCAATGCAAGAGCTCGAAATCCAAAGTCCAGTGGTCAGAAGTGAGTGACGTTCCTAGGACACTGTAGGACACCTGACAGATGACCAGAAGACCACAATAGAAAAGATGGCTCCCCTAAGACGCTACAGGTTTTCCTTGGTGTAGTTTTATACTGCAGAACTTGGATCCCTGATGCCTTGGTGTTAATGCAGCCTCTGTAGGATTGCGTCAATGTGACCTCGTTCCTTGTCTGAATGCGGCCTTCAACTCATTCAGGAAACTGAAAGACTCCATAGTCTCAGCACCAGCACTAGGCCTACCTGACTATGAGAAGCCATTTCGTCTATACCTGATGGAAAAAGAAGGCCATGCCGCCGGAGTCCGGACACAGATTTACGGGGAAAAGCAGAGACCTCTAGGCTAGTTCTCAGCTTTCCTGGACCCAGTTGCAAGAGGAGACCCCTCCTGCATGAGGGTGGTATTTGCAGTGCACGCCCTCCTGGACAAGACTGCTGACATCATTCTTGGACATCCACTGGATATCCTAGCTCCGCACGACATATCAGCAATTCTTAACCAAACCCAGCCAAAACATCTCTCAACTGCCAGGCATCTCCAACTCCAGTGCTCACTGCTCTTGCCTGATAATGTCACCATCTCGAGATGCATGGTCCTCAACCCGGCCACTCTACTCCCATTCCCAAAAAGGTATGCAGATATGGACTCTTCACTTCAAAATCTTCATGATACCTTTCACAAGGATCTGGATTTGCTCCAGACTGACAACCATCATTGTTTCAGCATCATGCAACAGGAAACAGCAGGATTACACAATGTAATGGATGAGCCATTGACCAACCCAGAGTTGATCCTTTATGTAGATGGCTTCAGATTTGCAGCTGGTGAAGTAAGATTCCACACGGGATGTGCAGTTACCAGCAGTCAAGAAATGTTATGGCTCAGAAGTCTACCGCCTAGCCTGTCAGCCCAAGAAGCAGAACTGATAGCGGTGACGAAAGTCTGCCACCTTGCAAAAGGCAAAGCTGTGAACATTTATACTGATTCCAGGTACTCGCATGGCATAGCACACGACTTTGGACCCATCTGGTCCACCCAACAGCCAAATTCACTAGCAGCTGTTTGACCTGCGGCAAATGCAACCCTGGATGAGAGAAGATAGTTCCCCCGCATCATCTGGCAAGACCACTGTGCCCCTTCCAGAGGATCCAGATAGACCACATCCAGATGCCGTCAAGTGGAGGATTTGAATATGCCCTTGTGGTCGTAGATGTGTTCTTAGGATGGCCAGAAGCTTTCCCAGTGAGGAACCAGAAGACTACTGCAAAGAAGCTACTTTCAGAAATAGTGTGCAGATATGGGGTTCCAGACGGGATAGAGAGTGATCAGGGACCCGCATTCACAGCAAACCTAACACGAGAGATCTGTTCAGCAGTAGGGTCAGATTTAGGCCTACACACTCCCTACCATCCATAAAGTAGTGGGAAAATGGAAAGACTAAATGGGATACTTACGAACAGGATGTTGAAAGTTGCCCAAGAGACAAACAACACATGGCATGAAGCACTCCTGATCGTACTATTTAGTGTAAGGCACACTCCCAGAGGCCCGGAAAACCTGACACCATATGAAATTTTGTTTGGGTCTAGTCCCAGGTTAGGGGTATTCCTCCCTCAGCAGCTGACTATGCAATATGATACTTTGTCTGCTTATGTAATTGAACTGACCAAAAAACTCACTAATATCCATTCTTAAGTTTTCTCTTCATTGATAGATCCAGATTCAGTATGCGGTATGCACTCCTTGAAGCCAGGAGATTGATTGTTGGTGAAAAAGTTTGTAAGGAGAATACTCGATCCCAGATTCTATGGTCCTTTCCAAGTGCTGCTGACAACACCAACCTCTGTGAAACTGGAGGTAAGACCCACTTGGATCCAAGCATCGCATTGAAAGAAAGCTCCCATGCCAGAAGATACACCCAAGCCGGAATGATGCTGTGGATGTCCTGCCTCACCGGATAGATGACCTACCTGATGACGCATGTTGTTGACTACGAGACTATGATTACAATGCCATGAACCCCCGTTAGGGACAGATCTCCTGACCGCCCATTTGTGAAAGTCTGTACGGAGGTGAGTATATGCACTAGGTATGCGTCAGCTCACCGGCAGCACAAAAGAGTTCCAGCGCTTTGGGACAGGAGGATAGGATTAGGGCAAGTGATATCTAAGGGGGGATTGTGATGGAACTATATATATATACTAGCTGAAGAGCCCGGCGTTGCCTGGGCATAGTAAATATCTGTGGTTAGTTATAGCACGTCACTTCTCTTATTTTCCCATCACGCCTCTCATTTTCCCAATCACATCTTTAATTTTCCCCCTGACATCTCTCATTTTCTCCCTCACACCTCCCATTTTCTCCCTCATTCCCGCCTAACACTTGTCATTTCGACCTCACATCTGTCATTTTCCGATCACTACACTATTTTCACCTCACACCTCTCATTTTCACCTCAGTATATACATGTTTGTCATCTCCCTTATATATAGTATACACCTGTATGTCATCTCCTGTATATAGTATACCTGTATGTCATCTCCCCTGTATATAGTATATACCTGCTGTGTGTCATCTCCCCTGTATATAGTATATACCTGTATGTCATCTCCTCCTATATATAGTATATACCTGTATGTCATCTCCTCCTATATATAGTATATACCTGTATGTCATCTCCTCCTATATATAGTATATACCTGTATGTCATCTCCTCCTGTATATAGTATATACCTGTGTCATCTCCCCTGTGTATAGTATATATCTGTGTGTCATCTCCTCCTGTATATAGTATATACCTGTATGTCATCTTCTATATATAGCATATACCTGTATGTCATCTCCTCCTGTATATAGTATATTCCTGTAGGTAATCTGCTCCTGTATATAGTATATACCTGTATGTCATCTCATCCTGTATATAGTATGTACCTGTATGTCATCTCCTCCTTTATATAGTATATACCTGTGTGTCATCTCTCCTGTATATAGTATATATCTGTGTGTCATCTCCCCTGTATATAGTATATACCTGTGTGATCTCCTGTATTAGACCTCGTTAACACGTTATTTGCTCAGTATTTTTACCTCAGTATTTGTAAGATAAATTGGCAGCCTGATAAATCCCCAGCCAGCAGGAAGCCCTCCCCCTGGCAGTATATATTAGCTCACACATACACATAATAGACAGGTCATGTGACTGACAGCTGCCGTATTTCCTTTATGGTACATTTGTTGTAGTTTGTCTGCTTATTAATCAGATTTTTATTTTTGAAGGATAAGACCAGACTTGTGTGTGTTTTAGGGCGAGTTTCGTTTGTCAAGTTGTGTGTGTTGAGTTGCGTGTGGCGACATGTATGTAGCGACTTTTGTGAGATGAGTTGTGTGTGGCAACATGCGTGTAGCAACTTTTTGTGTGTCGAGTTGCATGTGACAGATTAGTGTAGCAACTTGTGTGCAGCAAGTTTTGCGCATGGCGAGTTTTGCACGTGGCGAGTTTTGTGTGGTGCCTTTTGAGTATGTGCAAGTTTTGTGTGAAGAAATTTTGCATGTGTTGCAACTTTTGTGCATGTGGCAATTTTTCCGCATGTGCAAGTTTTGCGTGTGGCGAGTTTTCCATGAGGTGAGTTTTGCACTTGTGGCGAGATTTGCAAGAGCCTAGTTTTTGCATGTGGCGAGTTTTGAGCGGCGACTTTTGTGTTTCGACTTTTATGTGGCGAGGTTGGAGAATGTGTGGTGAAATGTGTGCTGAGGATGATATGTGTTCAAGCACGTGGAAGTGTGTGGCGCATTTTGTGTGTGTGTTCATATCCCCGTGTGTGGTGAGTATCGATGTCGGGGCCCCACCTTAGCAACTGTACGGCATATACTCTTTGGCGCCATCGCTCTCATTCTTTAAGTCCCCCTTGTTCACATCTGGCAGCTGTCAATTTGCCTCCAACACGTTTCCTTTCATTTTTTCCCATTATGTAGATAGGGGCAAAATTGTTTGGTGAATTGGAATGTGCAGGGTTAAAATTTCACCTCACAACATAGCCTATGACACTCTCGGGGTCCAGACGTGTGACTGTGCAAAATTTTGTGGCTGTAGCTTCAACGCCTCCAACACTTTTCCTTTCACTTTTTTCCCCATTATGTAGATAGGGGCAAAATTGTTTGGTGAATTGGAACGCGCGGGGTTAAAATTTCACCTCACAATATAGCCTATGACGCTCTCGGGTTCCAGACGTGTGACTGTGCAAAATTTTGTGGCTGTAGCTGCGACGGTGCAGATGCCAATCCCGGACATACATACACACATACACACATTCAGCTTTATATAGTAGATTTCATATAGAGCTCACTTGCATATATACTCATATATGCTCACAGCTACAGTAATATATACTGACACTGTACACCCACGGTGACAGAATAACATTCCATCAATACTGATGGTTTATTGTGCATACATGTTTTTATAATTGCATATAAAAAGGGGTGGTTAGTTAATTACCATATGGTCAAGCTCTTCTGTTATTGGTTATCTAAATATATATGGAATATTGTGATTAATGCACATATGAATGCCGATTAAGCAACTAAAGTGTAACTGTTTCCTTTTCTGCAATTAAGCAAAAAATTGAGACATTGAGTGACTCAGCACTCAGCACATCTGGTCTTCTTTCGCTTTTCATCTTGGAAAAAAGAGCTGTCTGGCCATTTTAAGCAATTGATTGCAGTCTATATATATTAGCTGTGAGTATATATGAGTATATATGAAAGCAAGATCTATATAAAATATATACATCTTTCCATCACAGGGGAAGGATGGAGAACCATGGTCCAAGATCATGAGGCAAAATGGGGACATGGTCCTTTATACTGATAAAATGATACCTTGGTTGATGAAATTCGTGATAAAATTCGTATTGTAGTTGTTTAACCCTTTCGTGCCTGGGCCTTTTTTTGCCTAGGTGACAGGGCTAATGTTTACAATTCTGACCACTGTCACTTTATGAGGTCATAACTCTGGAACGCTTCAACAGATCTCGGTGATTCTGAGAAAGTTTTCTTGTGACATATTTTACTTCATTTTAGTGGTAAAATTTCTTTGACATGACTTGCGTTTATTTGTAAAAAAACGGAAATTTGGCAAAAATCTTGAAAATGTCGTAATTTTAAAATTTTTATGCCCTTAAATCAGAGAGTCATATTGCACAAAATAGTTAATAAATAACATTCCCCACATGTCTGCTTTTCATCAGCACAATTTTGGAACCAAATTTTTTTTTTTGTTAGGACGTTATAAGGGTTATAATTTGACCAGCGATTTTTCATTTTTTCAACAAATTTTACAAAACCATTTTTTTTTAGGGACCACCTCACATTTGAAGTCACTTAGAGGAGTCTAAATGAAAGAAAATGCCAAAAAGTGACTCCATTCTAAAAACTGCACCCCTCAAGGTGCACAAAACCACATGCAAGAAGTTTATTAACTCTTCATGTGCTTCACAAGAATTAGTGAAATGTGGAATTTAAAAACAAACATTTACTTTTCTTTCACAAAAATTTGCCTTTAGACCTAATTTTTTTTTTACTTTTTCAAGGGTAACAGGAGAAAATGTAATATACAAATTTAGTTTTGCAATTACTCCTGAGCATGCCGATACCCCACATATGAGGGAAATCTACGGTTTGGGCGCACGACAGGACTCAGAAGGGAAGGAGTGCCATTTGACTTTTTGAATGTAAAATATGCTGGAATAATTAGCGGTTGTCATGTCGCGTATGGAGAGCCCCTGATGTGCCTAAACAGTGGAAACCCCCAACAAGTGACACCATTTTGGAAACTAGACCCCTTACGGAACTTATCTAGATGTTTATTGAGCACCTTGAACACACAGATGCTTCACAGAAGTTTATAATGTACAGCCGTGGAAATAAAAAAAATCACATTTTTTCCAAATAAATCTATTTTAGCTCCATATTTTGCATTTTTATAAGGTTAAAAGATGAAATTGCTCCATAAAATTTGTTGTGCAATTTTTCCTGAGCACGCAAATACCCCGTATGTAGGGGAATACTACTGTTTGGGAGCACGGCAGAGCTCAGAAGGGAAGGAGCGCCATTTGATTTTTGGAATGCAAAACTGGCTGGAATCGATAGCGGACACCATGTTGTGTTTGGAGAGCCCGTGAAGGTGCCTAAACAGTGCAAACCCCCAACAAGTGACCCCATTTTGGAAACTAGATGCCTCACGGAATTTATCTAGATGTCTGGTGAGCACCTTGAACCTCCAGGGGCTTCACAGAATTTTATAACATTGAGCCGTCAAAATAAAAAAATATTTTTACCACAAAAAAGCTATTTTAGCCCCTACTTTTTTTATTTTCACAAGGGTAGCAAGAAAATTTGGACCCTAAAGTTTATTGTGCAATTTTTTCTGAGTGCGCCAATATCCAGTATGTGGTGAAAAACTACTGTCTGGGAGCACGGCAGGGCATGAAAGGGAAGGAGCGCCATATTACGGTGCAGGTTTTGCTGCATTGGTTTGAAGGGGCCATATCAGATTGGCAGAGCCTTTTAGGCGCCAGAACAGCAGAAACCCCCATACGTGACCCCATTTTACAAGCTACACCTCTGAATGAGTTCATCTAGGGGTGCAGTGATCATATTGACACCACAAGTGTGTCTCAGAATTTGATACCTTTGGGCAGTGAAGAAAGAAATAATTACATTTTTACCACAAAAAATTGTTTTAGCCCTAGCTTTTACATTTTAACACTGGAAAATGGGTAAAAATGGTGCGAAAATGTGTGAAACAATTTCTTCTGAACTTGGCAATACCCCATATGTGGCGGTACATTGCTGCTTAGCCACACAGCGAGACTCTAAAGGGACGGAGCGCTATTTGACTCTTGGAGAACAAATTATTATAGAATAGTTTCCAGACTCTATATAAAGAGCCCCTAAATGCCAGAAAATCAGAATCTCCCCTCAAGTGACCGCAGTTTGGAAATTACACCCCTTTAGGAATTTATCTACAGGTGTAGTGATGATTTTGATTCCATGGGTTTTTTTCCAGAATAGGCAGTAGTGGATGTTGCTGAGTGAAAAATGCAAACTGCTGTTGTAGTGACCAGTACGCTGTAGTAACAAGTACGTTGCAGTCACCAGTACGTTATGCCCAGCCTGTGCTTCTGGATATATGAACCCATAAATTAGGTGGGCTCTAATCACTACAGAAATGCCAAACGTGGATGATATATGTGGTTTAGGTACACTTTGTGGCTCAGAAGGGAGGGGGCTATTTGAATTTGGCAACGAAGGAGTGGCTTCGTATGAATCATATGAATGTCCTGGATTGACCTAGCCAGTCTCCAGATCTGAACCCCATAAAAAATATTTGGAGGAATTTGAATGTCCGTGTTGCCCAGCGACAGGCCCAAAACATCACTGCTCTAGAGGAAATCTGCATGGAGAAATAGGCCAACATACCACCAACAGTGTGTGCCAACCTTGTGAAGACTTACAGAAAACGTTTGACCACTCTCATTGCCAACAAAGGATATATAACAAAATATTGAGATGAACTTTTGTTAATGATCAAATACTTATTTTCCGCCATAATATGCAAAATAATATTGCCAAGTCAGACAAGGTGATTTTCCGGACTTGTTATCTCAATTTTGACTCTTATAGTGGTAGTCTACATATGATGTCAATTACAGGCCTCTCATCTTTTTAAGTGAGAGAACTTGCACAATTGGTAGCTGACTAAATACTTTTTTCCCCACTGTATAAACTCTGGGCATGGGCCATACTAGCAGGCATCCTCTCCCAGAACTTGTCTCCGTTAAACCACTCAGTCTCTCTTCCTCCTTTCTGTTCCAGATCACGCAATCTCTGTCTCCTTTCTCAGTAAGGACACTCACATCATGCGGCACTGCTCACATTGGACCTTTCATCTTTTCTATATGTCATTTCAATAGGAAATTGTTTAGTTTTAGATTAGCTTCTCCCCCTTTGAACTGGTCTCAAAAATTAACTCTAACTGTCCATGTTATCTACCTGTTGCTGGGCAGAATTGTCACGGACGTGGTTTGTGGAACCACTGTGCCACGGACCGTGGAGAGCCTGGAGGGGCGTGACTAAGTGATCACCTGACTTCACTAGAGCCTCTGATGGTGATGTTAGACTTGGCTCCCAATGAGCGCCAGATGCCACTCCAGGACATACCAACGGACGCGCAGACCCAGAGGACAGACTGGAAGGAGCGGCTGGCAGGGTATGTATTAGAATGCAGCAGGCAGGATCTGCATCAGAGTGCAGCAGAGTCTGCATCAGAATGCAGCAGGCAGGGTCTGCATTAGAATGCAGGAGGCAGGATTGTATCAGAGTGCAGCAAGCAGGATCTGCAGTTGAGAGCAGCAGGGACTGGTATGCAACCTTACACAACTTAGGCTACGTTCACATTAGCGTTGTGCGGTGCTGCGTCGGGCACAGCCGCGGCGACGCAGGCGTCATGCGCCCCTATATTTAACATGGGGGGTGCATGGACATGCGTTGTCTTGCGTTTTGTGATGCATGCGTCATTTTGGCGCAAGCGTCAGGGCACAGAGGATGCTGCATGATGCAGTTTTTTCTGCGCCAAAAATCATGCAAAAATCAACGCATGCGTCACAAAAAACTGCGTTTTGCATGCGTTTTTGCATGCGTTGGGCATTGCGTCGCCGACGCAGCACCGCACAACGCAAATGTGAACGTAGCCGTAGACTGCTAAACAGGAAGATTGCTCAGGAACCTCCCCAGTGGAGAAGAAGCAATATATGCATAATGTCCCACAGCTATTGGCTGGGGAGGAAATAGCAAGTGCACGCACTAACCCTTTAAGAGGGCGGGAGTGCACGCACGCGTGCCCTAAGGACATAGCTAGAGTACCTGCTGGAAGCATGCGGAGCATGGGGAAGGCAAGAACTGACCGCAGCACGGGTGAGTGAAGAGACACGCCGGAGACCCTGTGTGTCAGAGCAGGACTCAGGCGTGATGCTAACAAGAATACAGCTTCATCACTAGCAATGTATGTCATTGAACACACAATCATTATAATGACATATATCTTTAAGGTGGAATGTGGGCAGCATGTCCATCTCCTACCTTTCCCCCGTCTTTAATGATAGCTTTCCTTGGCCCTCCGGGACCTGCAAAACACCAGCACAATCCTCACAATCCTGTACACAACTCATATCACTAGATGAAGTTTATTGAGACACAGAGCCGGCCCTGCTTGGTTAGATCACTGAAACATACGACTATAAAAGTTTTTTTTGCTCATAACCTTCCACCAGTCCCTTGAGTTAATTTGGTGCCTGAACACAGGCCCTCGAGCCAATAATACAGAGGGCTTCGATTCTCCCTGGACGTCCATTGATGTTTGTAATGTAAAGTACGTTCGCTTTGATTATAGAGTTGTAGCATGAGGCATTTTGAACACTTCTCCTAAGCTGATAGCAGGGAAATATCCCTTGTAAATCACACTGTCACATCTGTTTTTGCTCTGTTTCCTGTTTTGCATTCTGAGGTAACTTCTAGCTGCAGCACAGAAACTTTGAGGAACTGAAACTGAGCTGTGTGATACCTGTTTTTAGATACGTGACTTTAGTGATTTTAGATATACCAGCGGACAAAAGAGGAAGTGTCTGAGACAAAGTGTTAGAAGCTGTATCAACTTTTTGAGGTTTTTGGAATGGGAAAAAAGTGGGCAAAAAGAAGGGTCTTTTACTTCCTGATGAGAAAACTGCCCCTCAGATGGTAGCTGAACAAGAAGGTGTTAAATATGTGAAGAATTTCAGAAGGCTCATGAAAGTATGTGGGATTCATAAGGAAGGCAAACTTCAGGCTGTGGAATGGCATGGCATATTGAAAAGGAAAAAAGCAAAGTTAGTTGACGCTAAGTTGCTAATTCATGGTATAAAGTAGCAGCCGACTTATATCGTTTAGGAGGTACAGAAAGATATGTGAACAAACCAGGAAATTATTTTTATATGTATAAGATTGGGAAAGGTGTTACGCCAACAGTGCCTCCCCCATATGGGGACGGGAGATATTGGATATGTGCAGTCTGCTCCCAACAGAATCCATGGTATAGGGAAAGTTGCGCAGAGTGTGGCACTCCCCACTCCTCCCTACAGGGAGATGGCATCATTGTTTTAACTATGCCCTCTCAGGCTACACAAAATGAGGAGGAATTTTCTCCTCCTTCCCCTCCTCTGTCACACCCTTTTCCTAGTTCTTCACTTCTTTCTCTTCCTCCCCCTCCTCTATCACTCCCCTCTCCTTCTTCACACCTCTCCTCCTTTTCTGCCACACCTCTCTCCTTCTCCACACCTCTCCCCTCCTTCTCTACCACACATCTCTCCTCCTCTGCCACACATCTCTCTTTTTTCTCCTCACCACTCTCCTCCTCCTTCATTACTGGCTGTGTCTCTATATCCAGTGCTGACAACACAAGGCACTTTCTATGTCCCATGCACAGCACAGCCATTGCCAGTCATGATATCGGGAGAAGAGGGTGAGAACCTCCTTGCCCACAGTACCACAGGCAGCCCCCAGACACTACAGCCAGAAGGCAGCTCAGCCCGGGGTGCAAAGGGGGGACCATCAGCTGATAATGTAAAATTTCAGCACAGGTCAGAGCTGCCAACATTCACACCAACATGGAGCTATAATCCACTGCAGCTCCAGTCAAGGGAGGGAGCATCCTCACATAAAAAAGTAACTTCTAAGTCCAAATATCAGCCCGTGCATGACCCCAATACACAGTATCACAATTACTCCTCTGATAATGAAGAGGGAACATCATACAGGCTCCCCAGTACTAGGAAAAGAAACCCACAGGCACCAAGAAGGCAGGGGCAGATAGAGACACCACCCTTACACCATGTACATTTCACCCCAAGTCAAGAGACCAGTATTCTGAATAATCTGCCAGACCCAGACATGCATTCTATGCCATTTTACTGAAGAATGCAGCAGAACCAACGAACATATGCAGCAACCTGGAATGATCTCTGGGCCGTAATGGAAATAAAAACAGGTGATGCATTCTGGCCAATCATGAAGGAACACATCAAACTTCCAGCAGAATTAGATGCAAGCGCTCAGGGCCACAGCTAATTGAACAGGTCAGAGAGTGGGCCAAAGGCAGATTGGAGGATAAGCCCTCAGTTTACATGAAATGAGCCAAGACAAGACAGAGTCTGCAGAAAAGTTTCATGGCAGAGTAATACAAGTTTTCCAAGACTTAGGCTTCACCATTCATGACCAAATACACAGGCAAATGTTAGCACAGGCCTTTGTGCATGGACTTAGAGAACCAATCAGGGATCCACTGATAATGGCTAGACCCGAGTACAGGTCAATAGCAATGGACACCCTGCCCACAGTAGCCAAAGGGAATGAATCCCAACCTGGAGTGCAGAAGACAACCTCTCTTATGCTGACCACCCCACAAAGACAGAAGAAATGTCAAGTGTTACAACTGTGGCAGGTTTGGCCATTTCCAGAACCAGTGCAGGGCACCCACACAACCCAAGTGTTGGCCCAGAGAAACAGGTCAAGGAAAAAGCACAGAAAGCAGTGAAGAGCTTCACCCATAGGACAGGGGCATGACAGGTCCACAAGACACCACGCTCCTAACATGCAAAACCCCACCAGTGGGACCAATACCTCAAGTTACTCTGAAAGTGGATGGGGTTGTCAGATCTTTTCTTGTGGACACGGGTGCAGCCAGAAGTGGATTGAGACATGTGGAACTCCCCGACCCCACCTGCCTACCAGAATCCTCTGTGTCTTAAGATACAATACGATATAATACACTTTATTACGGTATTACAGCAGCAATACAAACAGCAGTACATAAAATATTAGGACAAAATCTGGCACAAGTATATCAACATTACATAACAAATAAATGTGGGTAGTTCAGGTATATACAGTAAGTCACTGTTAATTGACATTAGCACACCTGCAATCAGTCATTGCTGTCTACCACCCTTAGGAAATTATTATATACTAGATGGCAGCCCGATTCTAAAGAATCGGGAGTCTAGAATCCATATATACTTTATTTATTCAAATGTAAGAATAATACAATTAATAAATAATAGTAAGAAAGAACAAAAATAATAGGCAGTATATGGAGAAAACACCAAACAAAAGTTCAAAATTGGTGTGAAAATGTCACTGAACCACTTCACAACTAAATATATATAGTTTTGGTAAATGGTATTATCATTTTTTTGACGAAATTCGGCAGGAGCTTGAAGAGCAACGTCACTGGGCCCGCCTCCACGCAGTAGAAACTTGCTGTGAGGTAAAAATTCAAAAATCACACCAAAATGGCGGGCGGAGTATGTCACAGTACGGCACGTTTCTGATTGGTCGCTCGCAGCAGGCGGCAACCAATCAGACACTGGACACTGTTGACGTCACTTATCTCCGGACATTAGCTCCGGACAAAGCCACGGAAGTTGGCACAAATTGCAGGAAGTAGTATTCTAGGCAATTATATATTAGATCCCTATAGCAGTAGGTACAAACGATTTCCTGAATTTCTCCTTCTTACACCTTAGTAGGATTAGATGGCTGATGAATGTGCTCTTCTGCTTCAAGAACAACTCGTATAGTGGGAGTGTATTATTGATCATTATAGCCCTACACTTCTTCTGAATTCTATCCTTCAATACCTCCTCAAAAGAGTCCAGATGGACTTCTTGCCTTCTTGATGTTTGTTGAGCTTATTAGCATCAGATACTCGCACACTACTGCCCCAGCACGGTAGCAAAAAAATGGCGCTTGCCACAACGGACTGGTAGAACATTTCCAGCATTTTACTGCACACATTGAGTGACCTGAGATTCCAAAGAAGTACAGTCTGCTCATTCCTTGTTTTTAAACCTTTTGGCTATGTGCACATGTTCAGGTTTTTTTGCGTTTTTTTTTCGCAGTAAAAACGCTATAAAAACTCATTGAAAATGCATACATTATGCATCCTATCATTTAGAATGCATTCTGCATGTTTTGTGCACATGATTGTTTTTTCCGCGAAAAAAATGCATCGTGGTAAAAAAAAGCAGCATGTTTATTAATTTTGCGGATTTTCTGCGTTTTTCCCGCTATTCTATGTATTTGGGAAAAGCGCACAAAAAACGCAAAAAAAACACGTCAAAAACGCATGAAAAAAACACGAAAAAAATGCATGCGGCTTTCTGGCAGAAATGTCAGGTTTTTGTCAGGAAAATTTCTGCAAGAAATCCTGGCGTGTGCACATACCCTTACTATATGACACCTCCAATCGAGTTTACCGTCAAGGCGAACCCCCACATTTTTGTAGCTCTCAACAATCTCAACCTCCTGGCCAATACTATTGATCGGTAAGTAGCCCTTCTTTTTCCTTCTGTAAGTCACCACCAACTCCTTGGTTTTCTTCACATTTAGTTCTAGACAGTCCGGCACCAATCCACAGTCAGAAACCACCCTTCTATATTCCTCCTCCCCCGATCCCGCACAATGCCCCCTACAATCACTGAGTCATCTGAGAATTTTTGGAGGTGACAAAAATCTGATTTATACTAAAAATCAGCTGTATACAATGTGAAGAGGAAGGGTGACAACACTGTACCCTGAGGGGCTCCATCACTGCTCCAATTAAACAGGTGCTGGAAGATAGTACACAGTTGGTTTGCACACACTCTGAGGACACGTGGGCTGAGGCCATCAGGCCCAGCTGCTTTGCCAATAGCTAGTCTACTAAACTGTTTTCTCATATCGCTTTGGTAGACAGTGAAAGCAGGCAGTTTATCCCCCAATGTCAGTGCTGCTGATCGTTTCCCAGCTCCATCCTCCATTCCTGATGACGCTGTGCTTGGGTTGGTGAATCTGTTGAAAAACTCATTCATTTCATTAACCAAGGGTAGATCCACTTCCCCACGCTCTGGCTTTGCCTTAAACCCAGTTAGTTGTTTCATGCCAGACCATACCTCCATAGAATTATGTGACAATTTATTTTCTTTATTTTCTTGCATGTAGATTGATGGTCAAGTCAGAAATTCCCAGCTTACAAAGCCCCTGAGTGTGTGGACTCACCCAGGGCATTCTATTCTGTCCCAGTTCATGGTGTCAAGGACCCGTCCACTCAACCTGCTGGGAGCAGACCTACTGCAGAAGCTGAAGGCGACCACAGTGTTCCAGACAGATGGGACCATGACACTTTCTTTACCCTTGACCCAAGAAGAATCAATCATGCTGGCGGCTCTACAAGAACCTCAAACAACCAATGCAGGCCTACCCAAGGAGCTAATGGACGTAGTACCAGAAAGTCTATGGTCCAAGGGACCCCAAAACGTGGGAAAACTTCAAATTGTCCCAGCACGGGTGTCACTCGAGCCAGGTACCCCGTACCCTTGTAAGGCCCAGTATCCCCTGTCCATCGCCCAGAGTCAAGCTGTCTCTGACCAACTGAAGGTCTAGCTGGAAATAGGTATCCTTGCACATCGCCTTGCAATATCCCGCTTTTCCCGGTCAAGGAAAAGACTGTAAAAGGAGAACCAGCCAAGCTCAGAATGTGCCAAATCCACACACTCTGCTCTCAAATGTGCCAGCTACAGCAACAGTGTTCACAGTGGTCGATCTGGCCAACTCTTTCTTCAGTGTTCCCCTTCACCCAGACGACCAGTACCTGTTTGCCGTCATGCATCAGGGGCACAGTACACATGGGTAGTGATGCCCCAGGGGGCCCAGAACAGCCCTTCACAGTTCACCAAAGCAATGTCCTCCATCCTTGCAAACTGGATTACAGAACATGCAGAGGTCACTCTTCTACAATACATGGATGATCTTCTAATTTGTGCAACTGATATCGATACCTGCACAGCCCATTCCTTGTCTCTCCTACTCTACCTGGTGGGGAAAAAATGCAATGTCTCGAAAAACGTCCAGTGATGTCATAAGCGGGTTATGTTCCTGGGACACTGTATTGCCGACCAGACGAGACACCTGATGGATGACCGGAAGGCCACTGTGGAGAAGATGGCTCCCCCAACAACTCCAAAGATGCTAGAGGCCTTCCTTGGTTTAGTTTTGTATTGCAGAACTTGGATCCCTGATGCGTCGGTCTTAATGCAGCCTCTGTACGATTGCATTAACCCCTTCCCGACCTGTGACACAGCGTATGCGTCATGAAAGTCGGTGCCAATCCGACCTGTGACGCATATGCTGTGTCACAGAAAGATCGCGTCCCTGCAGATCGGGTGAAAGGGTTAACTCCCATTTCACCCGATCTGCAGGGACAGGGGGAGTGGTAGTTTAGCCCAGGGGGTGTGGCTTCACCCCCCCCCCCCCCGTGGCTACGATCGCTCTGATTGGCAGTTTCACTTTCAACAGCCAATCAGAGCGATTTGTAATATTTCACCTAAAAAACTGGTGAAATATTACAATCCAGCCATGGCCGATGCTGCAAAATCGGCCATGGCTGGAAACACTTATGTGCACGCACCCACCCCACCGATCGACCGCCCAGCCCCCCAATCTGTGGTCCGCTCCCCTCCGTCCTGTGCTCCGCACCCCCGTCCTCCTGTCCGCTCCCCCCGTGCTCCAATCACACCCCCCGTGCTCCAATCACACCCCCCCTGCACTCCGATTCCCCCCCCGCACAGCGTTCTCCCCCCCATGCTCCGATCCACCCCCCCGCACAGCGATCCCCCACCCCGTGCTCCAATCCACCCCCCCGTGTTCCGATCCACCCCCCCCATGCTCTGATCCACCCCCCCGTGCTCCGACGCCCCCCCCGTGCCCTGATCTTCCCTTCCCTTATACTTACCTAGCCTCCCGGGGTCCGTCCGTCTTCTTTCCTGGGCGCCGCCATCTTCCAAAATGGCGGGCGCATGTGCAGTGCGCCCGCCGAATCTGCCGGCCGGCAGATTCGTTCCAGAGTGAATTTTGATCACTGAGATATAACCTATCTCAGTGATCAAAATAACAAAAATAGTAAATGACCCCCCCCCCCCTTTGTCACCCCCATAGGTAGGGACAATAAAAAAATAAATAATTTTTTTTTCCACTAAGGTTGGGGTAAGAACTAGGGTTAGGGTTAGGGGTAGGGTTAGGGGTAGGGTTAGGGGTGTGCACACGTATTCTGGTCCTCTGCGGATTTTTTCGCAGAGGATTTGATAAATCCGCAGTGCTAAACCGCTGTGGATTTACCACGGTTTTTCTGCGCATTTCACTGCGGTTTTGCAACTGCGATTTTCTATTGGAGCAGTTGTAAAACCGCTGCGGAATCCGCAGAAAGAAGTGACATGCTGCGGAATGTAAACCGCTGCGTTTCCGTGTAGTTTTTCTGCAGCATGTGTACAGCGATTTTTGTTTCCCATAGGTTTACATTGAACTGTAAACTCATGGGAAACTGCTGCGGATCCGCAGCGTTTTCTGCAGCGTGTGCACATACCTTTAGAACACGGTGCGGATTTGGCTGCGGATCCGCAGCACTGCTCCATCAGGTTTACAGTACCATGTAAACATATGGAAAACCAAATCCGCTGTGCCCATGGTGCGGAAAATACCACGCGGAAACGCTGCGTTGTATTTTCCGCAGCATGTCAATTCTTTGTGCGGATTCCGCAGCGTTTTACACCTGTTCCTCAATAGGAATCCGCAGGTGAAATCCGCACAAAAAACACTGGAAATCCGCGGTAAATCCGCAGGTAAAACGCAGTGCCTTTTACCCGCGGATTTTTCAAAAATGGTGCTGAAAAATCTCACACGAATCCGCAACGTTGGCACATAGCCTTAGGGTTAGGGTTGGGTTGGAATTAGGGTTGTGGTTAGGGTTAGGGGTGTGTTGGGGTTAGGGTTGTGGTTAGGGGTGTGTTGGGGTTAGGGTTGGAGGTAGAATTGGGGGGTTTCCACTGTTTAGGCACATCAGGGGGTCTCCAAACGCAACATGGCGCCACCATTGATTCCAGCCAATCTTGTATTCAAAAAGTCAAATGGTGCTCCCTCACTTCCGAGCCCCGACATGTGCCCAAACAGTGGTTTACCCCCACATATGGGGTACCAGCATACTCAGGACAAACTGCGCAACAATTACTGGGGTCCAATTTCTCCTGTTACCCTTGAGAAAATAAAAAATTGCTTGCTAAAACATCATTTTTGAGGAAAGAAAAATGATTTTTTATTTTCACGGCTCTGCGTTGTAAACGTCTGTGAAGCACTTGGGGGTTCAAAGTGCTCACCACATATCTAGATAAGTTCCTTGGGGGGTCTAGTTTCCAAAATGGGGTCACTTGTGGGGGGTTTCTACTGTTTAGGCACACCAGGGGCTCTGCAAACGCAACGTGACGTCCGCAGACCATTCCATCAAAGTCTGCATTTCAAAAGTCACTACTTCCCTTCTGAGCCCCGACGTGTGGCCAAACAGTGGTTTACCCCCACACATGGGGTATCAGCGTACTCAGGAGAAACTGGACAACAATGTTTGGGGTCCAGTTTCTCCTGTAACCCTTGGGAAAATAAAAAATTCTGGGCTAAAAAAATATTTTTGAGGAAAGAAAACGTATTTATTATTTTCACGGCTCTGCGTTATAAACTTCTGTGAAGCACTTGGGGGTTGAAAGTGCTCACCACATATCTAGATAATTTCATTTCGGGGTCTAGTTTCCGAAATGGGGTCACTTGTCGGGGGTTCCTACTGTTTAGTCACATCAGGGGCTCTGCAAACGCAACGTGACGCCCGTAGAGCATTCCATCAAAGTCTGTATTTCAAAACGTCACTACTTCACTTCCGAGCCCCGGCAAGTGCCCAAATAGTAGTTTACCCCCACATATGGGGTATCACCGTACTC
The DNA here is from genome assembly GCF_032444005.1 of Ranitomeya imitator. Taxonomy (NCBI): domain Eukaryota; kingdom Metazoa; phylum Chordata; class Amphibia; order Anura; family Dendrobatidae; genus Ranitomeya; species Ranitomeya imitator. The sequence continues at coordinate 362,484,246 of NC_091283.1, forward strand.
AGGAGAAACTGGACAACAAATATTGGGGTCAAACTTCTCCTGTTACCCTTGGGAAAATTAAAAAATTGCAGGCTAAAAAATCATTTTTGAGAAAAGAAATTTTTTTTTTTTATTTTCATGGCTCTGCGTTATAAACTTCTGTGAATAATAATAATAATAATAATAATTTTTATTTATATAGCGCCAACATATTCCGCAGCGCTTTACAAATTATAGAGGGGACTTGTACATACAATAGACATTACAGCATAACAGAAATACAGTTCAAAACAGATACCAAGAGGAGTGAGGGCCCTGCTCGTAAGCTTACAAACTATGAGGAAAAGGGGAGACACGAGAGGTGGATGGTAACAATTGCTATAGTTATTCGGACCAGCCATAGTGTAAGGCTTGGGTGTTCATGTAAAGCTGCATGAACCAGTTAATTAATTTTTTTTTTTTTTTAATATAGGCCACACAGGGATCGTTAGGTTAATGCATTGAGGCGGTAGGCCAGTCTGAACAAATGAGTTTTTAGGGCACGCTTAAAACTGTGGGGATTGGGGATTAATCGTATTATCCTAGGTAGTGCATTCCAAAGAATCGGCGCAGCACGTGTAAAGTCTTGGAGACGGGAGTGGGAGGTTCTGATTATTGAGGATGCTAACCTGAGGTCATCAGCGGAGCGGAGGGCACGGGTAGGGTGGTAGACTGAGACCAGAGAGGAAGCACTGTGAAGCACTGTGAAGCACTTGAGGGTTCAAAGTGCTCACCACACATCTAGATTAGTTCCTTTGGGGGTCTAGTTTCCAAAATGGGGTCATTTGTGGGGGATCTCCAATGTTTAGGCACACAGGGGCTCTCCAAACGCGACATGGTGTCCGCTAATGATTGGAGCTAATTTTCCATTTAAAAAGCCAAATGGCGTGCCTTCCCTTCTGAGCCCTGCCGTGCGCCCAAACAGTTGTTTACCCCCATATATGGGGTATCTGCGTACTCAGGACAAACTGGACAACAACATTTGTGGTCCAATTTCTCCTATTACCATTGGCAAAATAGGAAATTCCAGGCTAAAAAATCATTTTTGAGAAAAGAAAAATTATTTTTTATTTTCATGGCTCTGTATTATAAACTTCTGTGAAGCACCTGGGGGTTAAAGTGCTCAGTATGCATCTAGATAAGTTCCTTGGGGGGTCTAGTTTCCAAAATGGGGTCACTTGTGGGGGAGCTCCAATGCATAGGCACACAGGGGCTCTCCAAACGCGACATGGTGTCCGATAACAATTGGAGCTAATTTTCCATTCAAAAAGTCAAAAGGCGCGCCTTCCCTTCCGAGCCCTGCCGTGTGGTTTACCCCCACATATGAGGTATCGGCGTACTCGGGAGAAATTGCTCAACAAATTTTAGGATCCATTTTATCCTATTGCCCATGTGAAAATGAAAAAATTGAGGCGAAAAGAAATTTTTTGTGAAAAAAAAGTACTTTTTCATTTTTACGGATCAATTTGTGAAGCACCTGAGGGTTTAAAGTGCTCACTAGGCATCTAGATAAGTTCCTTGGGGGGTCCAGTTTCCAAAATGGGGTCACTTGTAGGGGAGCTCCAATTTTTAGGCACACGGGGGCTCTCCAAACGTGATATGCTGTCCGCTAAAGAGTGCAGCCAATTTTTCATTCAAAAAGTCAAATGGCGCTCCTTCCCTTCCAAGCCCTGCCGTGCGCCCAAACAGTGGTTTACCCCCACATATGAGGTATCAGCGTACTCAGGACAAATTGGACAACAACTTTCGTTGTTCAGTTTCTCCTTTTACCATTGGGAAAATAAAAAAATTGTTGCTGAAAAATCATTTTTGTGACTAAAAAGTTAAATGTTCATTTTTTCCTTCCATGTTGCTTCTGCTGCTGTGAAGCACCTGAAGGGAATAATAAACTTCTTGAATGTGGTTTTGTGCACCTTGAGGGGTGCAGTTTTTAGAATGGTGTCACTTTTGGGTATTTTCAGCCATATAGACCCCTCAAACTGACTTCAAATGTGAGGTGGTCCATAAAAAAAATATAAAGAAAAACCAGCTCACCTACTAGGCATTTGTTGTGGGGAAGCCCGGATAACGTGCAGTCTTCACGTGAGACAATAGAGCAAAATAGAAGAGAAAATCCAGCTTCCAAGAATATCAAAATTTATTAAAGATAAAATCCAAGGTCCAAAAACATAGTTCACAGGAGAGGAGATAGCAGCATGCTACGCGTTTCGAACACTAGGTTCTTTTTCAAAGCTTTGAAAAAGAACCTAGTGTTCGAAACGCGTAGCATGCTGCTATCTCCTTTCCTGTGAACTATGTTTTTGGACTTTGGATTTTATCTTTAATAAATTTTGATATTCTTGGAAGCTGGATTTTCTCTTCTATTTTGCCCTAAAAAAAATGGTTTTGTAAATTTCGTTGTAAAAATGAGAAATCGCTGGTCAAATTTTAACCCTTATAACTTCCTAGCAAACAAAAATTTTATTTCCAAAATTGTGCTGATGTAAAGTAGACGTGTGGGAAATGTTATTTATTAACTATTTTGTGTCACATAACTCTCTGGTTTAACAGAATAAAAATTCAAAATGTGAAAATTGCGAAATTTTCAAAATTTTCGCCAAATTTCCGTTTTTATCACAAATAAACACAGAATTTATTGACCTAAATTTACCACTAACATGAAGCCCAATATGTCACGAAAAAACAATCTCAGAACCGCTAGGATCCATTGAAGCGTTCCTGAGTTATTACCTCATAAAGGGACACTGGTCAGAATTGCAAAAAACGGCAAGGTCTTTAAGGTCAAAATAGGCTGGGTCATGAAGGGGTTAATGTGACCCTGTTCCTTCTCTCAGATGCAGCCTTCAACTCGTTCAAGAAACTGAAAGACTCCATATTCTTAGCACCAGCACTAGGCCTACCTGACTACAAGAAGCCATTTCCTCTATACCCGATGGAAAAAGAAGGCCATGCCACTGAAGTCCTGGTGCAGATTCACTGGTGCAGATTCACTGGGGCTACTTTTCAGGTCGCCTGGATCCAGTTGCAAGGGGAGCCCCCTCCTTCATGAGGGCAGTGTTTGCAGCACACGCCCTCCTGGACAAGACTGCTGACATCATTCTTGGACATCCACTGAAGATCCTGGCTCTGCATAACATCTCAGCAATTCTCAACCATACTCAGCCAAAACATCTCTCCACCGCCAGGCATCTCTGCCTCCAGTGCTTTCTGCTCTTGCCTGACAATGTCACCATCTCGAGATGCACAGTCCTCAACCTGGCCACTCTACTCCCACTACCAAGGGGGTATGCAGATATGGACTCTTCAGATCAAAATCTTCATGATACCTTTCACAAGGATCTGGATTTGCTCCAAACTGACGACCATGATTGTTTCAGCATCATGCAACAGGAAACAGCAGGATTACCCAATGTGGTAGATGAGCCACTGACCAACCCAGAGTTGATCCTGTACATAGATGGCTCCAGATTTGCAGATGATGAAGGAAGATTCCACACAGGATTTGCAGTGACTAGTAATCAAGAAATCTTATGGTCCTGAAGTCTGCCACCTAGCCTGTCAGCCCAGAAAGCAGAAGTGATAGCACTGACGAAAGCCTGCCAGAATGCAAAAGGCAAAAGTTGCTAACATTTAGGCTGCAGAATGTCTGCAGAATTTTCCTGAGCAAAACCGGACTCCCTGTGCAGGAAATCCGCTTTTTTTTGGGATTTTTCTTGCGTTTTTTGCACTTTTTTTGGCGTTTTTTCATGATTTTTCCGGAGCTTCCCGCAATAATATAGCGGCAAAACCACGACAAAATATGCTAAATTAATGAACATGCTGCGTTTTTTTCCACAATGTATGGGAACAAAAATTGTGGAATGCACTAAAATAATGGGATGCTTCATGTAAGCATTTTTAAAGCGGTTTTGCAGCGGAAATCCGCCGACAAAATGAGAAAAAAAACACTAAAAATCCTGAACATGGGCACATAGCCTTATACAGATTCCAGGTACACCATTGGCATAGCCCATGACTTTAGACCCATCTGGGCTGCAAGGGACTTCATCACGGCAAGCGGGACAACCTTGAAGCATCATGAAACCAGAGGTTTGCTGCATGCACTCCAACTACCGAAGGTGGTGGCAATATTAAAAGTCAAAGCAGATGGAAAACTGAACACAGCAGAAGCAGGGAGCAATAACATGGCTGACATGGAAGCCAAAGAAGCAGCCAAAGGAAGACAATATGGAGAGGTGGGAAAGGTTGTAGAGCCGGACGGCTACTACATGGTGACTGAGGACAAGAAATTTGACAAAATGATGTCCTGGGATCTTTTCAAGAAGTTGCAGGATCAGGCTCCAAACGAGGAGAAGGAGAACTGGATGCGGAAGGGAGCAACACATGAAGAAGGAAGGGTATACGCAATGGACTCCAAATCCTGTTTACCTCAAAGCATGTACCCTATGGTGGTTCAATGAGCACATGGGCCCACACACAGATTGAAGACACAAATGAATGATCTGATCTGTGCTTACTGGTTCGCGCCGTGGATTTCCACCCTAACAGCCAAGTTCACTAGCAGCGGTTTGACCTGCGCTAAATGCAACCCTGGACAAGTGGAGAAAGTTCCCCCACATCATCTTGCCAGACCACTGTACCCCTTCCAGAGGATCCAGATAGACAACATCCAGATGCCACCAAGTGGAGGATTTGAATATGCCCTCGTGGTCCTAGATGTGTTCTCAGGATGGCCAGAAGTATTCCCAGTGAGGAACCAGTCAGTGAAGACTACTGCAAAGAAGCTATTTTCAGAAATAGTATGCAGATTTGGGGTTCCAGACGTGATAGAGAGTGATCAGGGATCCGCATTCACAGCAAACCTGACACGAGAGATCTGGTCAGCAGTAGGGTCAGATTTAGGACTACACACTCCCTACCATCCCCAAAGTAGAAGGAGGTGTGGAAACGACAAGAAAAACGACCAATACTGGGTAAATCACACATATAAATAGTCTTTATTCACAAAATACAAAGTATTACAATCATAAAAACTTGATAATCTCTGGACGACAATGGTACACAGTGAAACAATGGTGGCGATCACCCCAACAAGTAGCCACTGTACAAAAAGACGTGCAGACCGCATGACACATGCTACGATATAAAAGGACACACACATATACGTGGACACATCCACAAAGAGAGCTTGCTAAAGTGTGACATATACTTGTGTTATAAATCCTAATATATATATGCTGTGGGATGCCAGTGTAAAAATACACTAAAATATGCCACAGTGGGTTAATATTATAAGGCACCACAACCACCTAGATCACAATAAAGCAGCACACTGGCAAGCTCCTTCATCAGGGGGCGTGTCGGCTAGCTCTGATGACGGGGTATAAATACAAAGAGGCTGCTGATTGCTGGGACGACAACCGGAAGTGACGCAGGCGCTACTATGGTAACCGGCGACTCCAGGCGGCGGCGTCATGCAAAGACATCGCCTGTTGTGAATTCTGTGGCTGAGTTCACTTCTGTGGTCACAAGTGGTATTGCAGTCTCTGGGCTTCCTCCCTCAGGTGTTTTGGTGAGCTCGTTGGCTGCCTTGCTATTTAGCTCCACCTGAGTCTGTCTTCCTTGCTCCTTGTCAATGTTCCAGTGTTGGATCTGAGCTACTGCATCTTTCCTTGGGCCTGCTGCTCTGCTAGATAAGTGCTTCTAGTTTGTTTTCTGTTTTTTCTGTCCAGCTTGTTATTATCTTTTGCTGGAAGCTCTGAGAAGCAAAGGGGTGCACCGCCGTGCTGTTAGTTCGGCACGGTGGGTCTTTTTTGCCCCTTTGCGTGGTTTTCGTTTTAGGGTTTTTTGTAGACTGCATAGTTCTCTTTGCTATCCTCGCTCTGTCTAGAATATCGGGCCTCACTTTGCTGAATCTATTTCATTCCTACGTTTGTCTTTTCATCTTGCTAACAGTCATTATATGTGGGGGCTGCCTATTCCTTTGGGGTATTTCTCTGAGGTAAGTCAGGCTTGTATTTCTATCTTCAGGCTAGTCAGCTCCTCAGGCAGTGCCGAGTTGCATAGGTAGTTGTTAGGCGCAATCCACTGCTGCTTCCAGTTGTGTGAGGACAGTTCAGGTACTGCAGTCTACAGAGATTCCACGTCTCAGAGCTCGTCCTATTGTTTTGGGTTTTTGCCAGATCTCTGTATGTGCGCTGATTACTGCACGCTGTGTTGCCTGATTGCCAGCCATAACAGTACAAGGAGCCAATTCAATGATTTCCAATAGAGGGAAAAAAGAAATCCTGACATCATTTTTTTTTCTTAGCTCTGTCTTCAGTCTTTTTTTTCCCCTAGACATTAGAGTGCTTCAGGACACAGCTGTGGACATGGATATTCAGGCTCTGTGCTCCTCAATGGATAATCTCGTTGTAAATGTACAAAAGATTCAAGATACTATTGATCAGAAATCGATGCTAGAACCAAGAATTCCGATTCCTGATTTGTTTTTTGGTGACAGAACTAAGTTCCTGAGCTTCAGAAATAATTGTAAGCTATTTTTGGCCTTGAAACCTCATTCTTCTGGTAATCCTATTCAACAGGTTTTGATTATTATTTCTTTTTTGCGCGGCGACCCACAGGACTGGGCGTTTTCTCTTGCACCAGGAGATTCTGCATTGAGTAATGTTGATGCATTTTTCCAGGCGCTGGGATTGCTTTACGATGAGCCTAATTCAGTGGATCAAGCTGAGAAAAATCTGCTGGCTTTATGCCAGGGTCAGGATGATGTAGAAGTATATTGTCAGAAATTTAGAAAATGGTCAGTACTCACTCTGTGGAATGAATCTGCACTAGCGGCTTTGTTCAGAAAGGGTCTCTCTGAAGCTCTTAAGGATGTAATGGTGGGATTTCCTATGCCTGCTGGTTTGAATGAGTCTATGTCCTTGGCCATTCAGATCGGTCGTCGCTTGCGCGAGCGTAAATCTGTGCACCATCTGGCGGTATTGTCTGAGAGTAAGCCTGAGCCTATGCAGTGCAACAGGACTATGACTAAAGTAGAACGGCACGAACACAGACGTCTGAACAGACTGTGTTTCTATTGTGGTGATTCTACTCATGCTATTTCTAATTGTCCTAAACGCACTAGGCGGTTCGATAGCTCTGCCGTTATTGGTACTGTACAGTCCAAATTCCTTTTGTCCATTACCTTAATGTGCTCTTTGTCATCATATTCTGTCATGGCGTTTGTGGATTCAGGCGCTGCCCTGAATCTGATGGATTTGGATTATGCTAAACGTTGTGGATTTTTCTTGGAGCCTTTGCAGTGTCCTATTCCGTTGAGAGGAATTGATGCTACACCTCTGGCCAAGAATAAGCCTCAGTACTGGGCCCAGCTGACCATGTGCATGGCTCCTGCACATCAGGAAGTTATTCGCTTTTTGGTACTGCATAATTTGCATGATGTGGTCGTGTTGGGGTTGCCATGGCTACAAACCCATAATCCAGTATTGGATTGGAACTCTATGTCGGTAACCAGCTGGGGTTGTCAGGGAGTACATGGTGATGTTCCATTTTTGTCTATTTCGTCATCCATTCCTTCTGACATCCCAGAGTTCTTGTCGGACTTTCAGGATGTATTTGAAGAGTCCAAGTCTGATGCCCTTCCTCCGCATAGGAATTGTGATTGTGCTATCGATTTGATTCCTGGTAGTAAATTCCCTAAGGGTCGTTTATTTAATTTGTCCGTACCTGAACACACCGCTATGCGCAGTTATGTGAAGGAGTCCCTGGAGAAGGGACATATTCGCCCATCGTCGTCACCATTGGGAGCAGGGTTCTTTTTTGTAGCCAAGAAGGATGGTTCGCTAAGACCGTGTATTGATTACCGCCTTCTTAATAAGATCACTGTTAAGTTTCAGTATCCCTTGCCATTGATTTCTGACTTGTTTGCTCGGATTAAGGGGGCTAGTTGGTTTACTAAGATTGATCTTCGTGGTGCGTATAATCTGGTGAGAATCAGGCAGGGAGATGAATGGAAAACGGCATTTAATACGCCCGAGGGTCATTTTGAGTATCTGGTGATGCCGTTCGGACTTGCCAATGCTCCATCTGTTTTTCAGTCTTTTATGCATGACATTTTCCGTGAGTATCTGGATAAATTCTTGATTGTTTACTTGGATGACATTTTGATCTTCTCAGATGATTGGGAGTCTCATGTAAAGCAAGTCAGAATGGTTTTTCAGGTACTGCGTGCTAATTCCTTGTTCGTGAAGGGATCAAAGTGTCTCTTCGGTGTGCAGAAAGTTTCATTTTTGGGGTTCATCTTTTCCCCTTCTACTATCGAGATGGATCCGGTTAAGGTTCAGGCCATCCAGGATTGGACTCAGCCGACATCTCTAAAAAGTTTGCAGAAATTCCTGGGCTTTGCTAATTTTTATCGTCGCTTCATCTGTAATTTTTCTAGCATTGCCAGACCATTGACCGATTTGACCAAGAAGGGTGCTGATTTGGTTAATTGGTCTTCTGCTGCCGTGGAAGCTTTTCAGGAGTTGAAGCGTCGTTTTTGCTGTGCCCCTGTGTTGTGTCAACCTGATGTTTCTCTTCCGTTCCAGGTCGAGGTTGATGCTTCTGAGATTGGTGCAGGGGCGGTTTTGTCACAGAGAGGTTCTGGTTGCTCAGTGTTCAAACCATGTGCTTTCTTTTCCAGGAAATTTTCTGCTGCTGAGCGTAATTATGATGTGGGCAACCGAGAGTTGCTGGCCCTGAAGTGGGCATTCGAGGAGTGGCGTCATTGGCTTGAGGGTGCTAAGCATCGCGTGGTGGTTTTGACTGATCATAAGAACCTTACTTATCTTGAGTCTGCCAAGCGCTTGAATCCTAGACAGGCCCGTTGGTCGTTATTTTTTGCTCGTTTTGATTTTGTGATTTCATACCTTCCGGGCTCTAAAAATGTGAAGGCGGATGCTCTGTCTAGGAGTTTTGTGCCCGACTCTCCGGGGTTATCTGAGCCGGCGAGTATCCTCAAGGAAGGAGTCATTGTGTCTGCCATCTCCCCTGATTTGCGGAGAGTGTTGCAGAAATTTCAGGCTAATAAACCTGATCGTTGTCCGGCCGAGAAACTGTTCGTCCCTGATAGGTGGACTAGTAAAGTTATCTCTGAACTTCATTGTTCGGTGCTGGCCGGTCATCCAGGAATCTTTGGTACCAGGGAGTTGGTTGCTAGATCCTTCTGGTGGCCATCTCTGTCGCGGGATGTGCGTGCTTTTGTGCAGTCCTGTGGAATTTGTGCTAGGGCTAAGCCCTGCTGTTCACGTGCCAGTGGGTTGCTTTTGCCCTTGCCGGTCCCGAAGAGGCCTTGGACACATATTTCGATGGATTTCATTTCTGACCTTCCCGTTTCTCAAAAGATGTCTGTCATTTGGGTGGTCTGTGATCGCTTTTCTAAAATGGTCCATCTGGTGCCCTTGGTTAAATTGCCTTCCTCCTCTGATTTGGTGCCTTTGTTCTTCCAGCATGTGGTTCGTTTACATGGCATTCCTGAGAATATTGTTTCTGACAGAGGTTCCCAGTTTGTCTCGAGGTTCTGGCGAGCCTTTTGTGGTAGGATGGGCATTGACCTATCTTTTTCCTCGGCCTTCCATCCTCAGACTAATGGCCAGACCGAACGAACCAATCAGACCTTGGAAACATATCTGAGATGTTTTGTTTCCGCTGACCAGGATGATTGGGTGTCATTTTTGCCGTTGGCTGAGTTCGCCCTTAATAATCGGGCCAGCTCGGCTACCTTGGTCTCTCCATTTTTCTGCAATTCTGGGTTCCATCCTCGTTTCTCTTCAGGACAGGTTGAGTCTTCGGACTGTCCTGGTGTGGATTATGTGGTGGACAGGTTGCAGCAGATCTGGACTCAGGTAGTGGACAATTTGACCTTGTCCCAGGAGAAGGCTCAGCTTTTCGCTAATCGCAGACGCCGTGTGGGACCCCGACTTCGTGTTGGGGATCTGGTTTGGTTATCTTCTCGTCATATACCTATGAAGGTTTCCTCTCCTAAATTTAAACCTCGTTTTATTGGTCCGTATAGGATTTCTGAGATTCTCAATCCGGTGTCTTTTCGTCTGACCCTCCCAGACTCCTTTTCCATACATAATGTATTCCATAGGTCGTTGTTGAGGAGATACGTGGCACCTATGGTTCCATCTGTGGAGCCTCCTGCCCCTGTTTTGGTGGAGGGGGAATTGGAGTATATTGTGGAGAAGATTTTGGATTCTCGTGTCTCTAGACGGAAACTCCAGTATCTGGTTAAATGGAAGGGTTATGCTCAGGAAGATAATTCCTGGGTTTTTGCCTCTGATGTCCATGCCCCAGATCTTGTTCGTGCCTTTCATGTGGCTCATCCTGGTCGGCCTGGGGGTTCTGGTGAGGGTTCGGTGACCCCTCCTCAAGGGGGGGATACTGTTGTGAATTCTGTGGCTGAGTTCACTTCTGTGGTCACAAGTGGTATTGCAGTCTCTGGGCTTCCTCCCTCAGGTGTTTTGGTGAGCTCGTTGGCTGCCTTGCTATTTAGCTCCACCTGAGTCTGTCTTCCTTGCTCCTTGTCAATGTTCCAGTGTTGGATCTGAGCTACTGCATCTTTCCTTGGGCCTGCTGCTCTGCTAGATAAGTGCTTCTAGTTTGTTTTCTGTTTTTTCTGTCCAGCTTGTTATTATCTTTTGCTGGAAGCTCTGAGAAGCAAAGGGGTGCACCGCCGTGCTGTTAGTTCGGCACGGTGGGTCTTTTTTGCCCCTTTGCGTGGTTTTCGTTTTAGGGTTTTTTGTAGACTGCATAGTTCTCTTTGCTATCCTCGCTCTGTCTAGAATATCGGGCCTCACTTTGCTGAATCTATTTCATTCCTACGTTTGTCTTTTCATCTTGCTAACAGTCATTATATGTGGGGGCTGCCTATTCCTTTGGGGTATTTCTCTGAGGTAAGTCAGGCTTGTATTTCTATCTTCAGGCTAGTCAGCTCCTCAGGCAGTGCCGAGTTGCATAGGTAGTTGTTAGGCGCAATCCACTGCTGCTTCCAGTTGTGTGAGGACAGTTCAGGTACTGCAGTCTACAGAGATTCCACGTCTCAGAGCTCGTCCTATTGTTTTGGGTTTTTGCCAGATCTCTGTATGTGCGCTGATTACTGCACGCTGTGTTGCCTGATTGCCAGCCATAACAATCGCCATAACCATGGCAACCATCCATGCATAGTGACGCCACAGGCCGCCCATGGAAGTCGGGCCAAGTGCGCATGCGTGCAGGTGGCGCCGCAGCAATCCAACAAGCCCCAACCAAAACTACAATACTGGTAGTACCGGTACCCACAGAACTGGGACGGAACAACAACGCAAAAAGTAAATACACAAAGGGACAGAGGGAAGGAGGGGAAAAAAAAAAAGAATAAGTCGACCCCACTTAGAACACTCAACAAAATATAAGGCCGAAACCACCGACCCTCAATGACCCTAACCATAAAGGGACATAACATACACGATCCCTAAATGGTACTGGATCACCACATAGCGAGCCCCCCTAAAAAGGGGAAACCCACAAAGCTATACCCCGCAAGTAATGGGTGCCAAGGATTAAATATAAAAAATAACAAAAACATATAAATAAACAGCAAAAATACACGTATCATGCAATGGACATGAAACAGTTATGTAGGACGACGATATTCATCAGATCTCCATCTTCATACATCCTCCTGCCGTGTCCAACAAAAAAGAACTTGAACCCCATTACAGAGTCATTCGACATAACCGAATCGGTTACGTGTCTAGAAATAAAATGATAAAAAGTTAAAAACAAGTACAGAAACCACTCAATGCGAAGAACCGCCACCAACCGTACCTAAGCCTAGATCACAGAAAAGGCGCAAAACTAATAGTTTCATTTAATCCATGGGAGTGGACCGTGTTCAAAGTCCACATCCACCTTGTCTCAAACCTAACCACTTCAGACTCATCGCCACCATCCATCCATTGGTGGCGATGAGTCTGAAGTGGTTAGGTTTGTGACCAATTATAACTCTAGGGCAGGCGCTATAAGAAATGTGTTGGAACGTGCCTGGTCGATCCTGAGAACGGATGTAACGCTGGCCAAGTTATTACCTAATCGGCCGTCTATTACATTCCGGAGGTTGGTGGCGGTTCTTCGCATTGAGTGGTTTCTGTACTTGTTTTTAACTTTTTATCATTTTATTTCTAGACACATAACAGATTCGGTTATGTCGAATGACTCTGTAATGGGGTTCAAGTTCTTTTTTGTTGGACACGGCAGGAGGATGTATGAAGATGGAGATCTGATGAATATCGTCGTCCTACATAACTGTTTCATGTCCATTGCATGATACGTGTATTTTTGATTTTTACCATTCAGGGATCGTGTATGTTATGTCCCTTTATGGTTAGGGTCATTGAGGGTCGGTGGTTTCGGCCTTATATTTTGTTGAGTGTTCTAAGTGGGGTCGTCTTATTCTTTTTTTTCTCCTCCTTCCCTCTGTCCCTTTGTGTATTTACTTTTTGCGTTGTTGTTCCGTCCCAGTTCTGTGGGTACCGGTACTACCAGTATTGTAGTTTTGGTTGGGGCTTGTTGGATTGCTGCGGCGCCGCCTGCACGCAGGCGCACTTGGCCCGGCTACCATGGGCGGCCTGTGGCGTCATATGCATGGATGGTTGCGGCGACGTCTTTGCATGACGCCGCCGCCTGGAGTCGCCGGTTACCATAGTAGCGCCTGCGTCACTTCCGGTTGTCGTCCCAGCAATCAGCAGCCTCTTTGTATTTATACCCCGTCATCAGAGCTAGCCGACACGCCCCCTGACGAAGGAGCTTCCGCTCCGAAATGCGCGTCGGGCGGACGTGTGGACCAGACCCGGCTATTTCCAAGTGCCCCCCCTTTCACAGGTAATTTGCAGCTGCGATTGTGGCCGTTTGCCCTGGGATATATTCTGGCAGCTCTATTATGGGATGGATGGTCATATCTGGCCATGGGGGAGAGGCGCACACATGGGGCATATTAATCCGTACGCACACATAGTGCTGTTGTCTTGCCAGTGTGCTGCTTTATTGTGATCTAGGTGGTTGTGGTGCCTTATAATATTAACCCACTGTGGCATATTATAGTGTATTTTTACACTGGCATCCCACCGCATATATATATATTAGGATTTATAACACAAGTATATGTCACACTTTAGCAAGCACTCTTTGTGGATGTGTCCACGTACAGTTAGGGCCAGAAATATTTGGACAGTGACACAAGTTTTGTTATTTTAGCTGTTTACAAAAACATGTTCAGAAATACAATTATATATATAATATGGGCTGAAAGTGCACACTCCCAGCTGCAATATGATAGTTTCCACATCCAAATCGGAGAAAGGGTTTAGGAATCATAGCTCTGTAATGCATAGCGTCCTCTTTTTCAAGGGTCCAAAAGTAATTGGACAATGGACTCTAAGGGCTGCAATTAACTCTGAAGGCGTCTCCCTCGTTAACCTGTAATCAATGAAGTAGTTAAAAGGTCAGGGGTGGATTCCAGGTGTGTGGTTTTGCATTTGGAAGCGGTTGCTGTGAGCAGACAACATGCGGTCAAAGGAACTCTCAATTGAGGTGAAGCAGAACATCCTGAGGCTGAAAAAAAAAGAAAAAATCCATCAGAGAGATAGCAGACATGCTTGGAGTAGCAAAATCAACAGTTGGGTACATTCTGAGAAAAAAGGAATTAACTGGTGAGCTTGGGAACTCAAAAAGGCCTGGGCGTCCACCGATGACAACAGTGGTGGATGATCGCCGCATACTTAATTTGGTGAAGAAGAACCCGTTCACAACATCAACTGAAGTCCAGAACACTCTCAGTGAAGTAGGTGTATCTGTCTCTAAGTCAACAGTAAAGAGAAGAATCCATGACAGTAAATACAAAGGGTTCACATCTAGATGCAAACAATTCATCAATACCAAAAATAGACAGGCCAGAGTTAAATTTGCAGAAAAACACCTCAAGAAGCCAGCTCAGTTCTGGAAAAGTATTCTATGGACAGATGAGACAAAGATCAACCTGTACCAGAATGATGGGAAGAAAAAAGTTTGGAGAAGAAAGGGAATGGCACATGATCCAAGGCACACCACATCCTCTGTAAAACATGGTGGAGGCAACGTGATGGCATGGGCATGCATGGCTTTCAATGGCACTGGGTCACTTGTGTTTATTGATGACATAAGAGCAGACAAGAGTAGCCGGATGAATTCTGAAGTGTACCGGGATATACTTTCAGCCCAGATTCAGCCAAATGCTGCAAAGTTGATTGGACGGCGCTTCATAGTACAGATGGACAATGACCCCAAGCATACATCCAAAGCTACCCAGGAGTTCATGAGTGCCAAAAAGTGGAACATTCTGCAATGGCCAAGTCAATCTCCAGATCTAAACCCAATTGAGCATGCATTTCACTTGCTGAAATCCAGACTTAAGACGGAAAGACCCACAAACAAGCAAGACCTGAAGGCTGCGGCTGTAAAGGCCTGGCAAAGCATTAAGAAGGAGGAAACCCAGCGTTTGGTGATGTCCATGGGTTCCAGACTTAAGGCAGTGATTGCCTCCAAAGGATTTGCAACAAAATATTGAAAATAAAAATATTTTGTTTGGGTTATGTTTATTTGTCCAATTACTTTTGACCTCCTAAAATGTGGAGTGTTTGTAAAGAAATGTGTACAATTCCTACATTTTCTATCAGATATTTTTGTTCAACCCTTCAAATTAAACGTTACAATCTGCTCTTGAATTCTGTTGTAGAGGTTTCATTTCAAATCCAATGTGGTGGCATGCAGAGCCCAACTCGCGAAAATTGTGTCACTGTCCAAATATTTCTGGCCCTAACTGTATATGTGTGTGTCCTTTTATATGGTAGCCTGTGTCATCCGGTCTGCACGTCTTTTTGTACAGTGGCGACTTGTTGGGGTGATCGCCACCATTGTTTCACTCTGTACCATTGTCGTCCAGAGATTATCAAGTTTTTATGATTGTAATAGTCTTTATTCACAAAATACAAAGTATTTATATGTGTGATTTACCCAGTATTGGTCGTTTCTCTTGTGGTTTCCACACCTCCTTCTACATCTGGTTTTTCACGACTGGGTTGTGATTGTATCCATCATACAGCAACAGATATATACATATATTAAAGATTTTCGTAATGTTGCTATTTAATACCTTTACTATTTTACATCCCCAAAGTAGCAGAAAAGTGGAAAGACTAAATGGGATATTTAAGAACAGAATGTTGAAAGATGCCCAAGAGACAAACAAACCATGGCATGAGACACTCCGGATCGCAATATTTAGTGTAAGCCACTCCTATGCGGGTCCGCAGCAGTTTCCCATGAGTTTACAGTACAATGTAAGCCTATGGGAAACCGAAAACGCTGTGCCCATGTTGCGGGAAAAAACACGCGCGAACGCAGCAGTTTACATTCCGCAGCATGTCAATTCTTTCTGCGGAATCCGCAGCGGTTTTACACCTGCTCCATAATAGAAAACCACAGGTGTAAAACCGCAGTGGAATACGCACAAAAACCGCGGTAAATCCGTGATAAATCCGCAGGAAAAATGCAGTGTTTTTGCCCTGCGGATTTATCAAATCCGCTGCGGAAAAATCCGCAGTGGACCATTCTACGTGTGCACATAGCCTTATGCATCATAGCGTTAGTCGCTGTGGGTTTACAATACAATGAAGTACAGATTGAACCCTCTGATATCTCTACCAGTACATCGAGAAATTCTAAACGTTGTCCACCATACAATTTAAATGACATATTCATCGTTTTTTGTTGATTAAGATATCGAACAAACATATTAAAGGTATCCACAGACCCATCCCACACAACGAATGTCATCGACATATCTAAAGTATAACTTTATCTGTTTCAAGTAGTTGTTTTGTGTGGAATATATGAATCTCTCTTCAAAGAATCCCAAAAATAAGTTGGCGAAAGTACAAGCTGCCGGAGTTCCCATCGCAGTACCAACTTCTTGTAAATACCACGCGTCCATAAACATGAACGCGTTATGAGTTAATACGAAGTTCAACCCCTCACAGACAAAATCAATAATTTAGTGTAAGGCACACTCCCAGAGGCCCGGAAAACCTGACACCATATGAAATTTTGTTATGGCCTAGTCCTAGGTTAGGGGTATTCTTCCCTCAGCAGCTGACTATGCAATATAATATTTTGTCTGCTTATGTAATTGAACTGACCAAAAAACTCACTAATATCCATTCTCGAGTTTTCTCTTCATTGATAGATCCAGATTCAGTATCTGGTACGCACTCCTTGAAGCCAGGAGACAGGATGTTGGTGAAAAAGTTTGTAAGGAGAACACTCGATCCCAGATATGATGGTAATTTCCAAGTGCTGCTGACTACACCAACCTCTGTGAAACTGGAGGGAAGACCTACTTGGATCCACGCATCGCATTAGGCTGGGGTCACTAGCTTATTGCATCCGATGCGAGAGCATTGGATGCGATATGTTAATGACCCTCAGCTCCTGCTCCGAGCCTCTTGCACAGAGCGGATAGGAGCACAGCTGCGGAGGAGGCGGAGAAACTAATTTCTCCATCTCCTCCATTTCAGGGGTCACCATATAACGCACATCTCTCGGATGATATCAGAGTGATGTGCGTTGTCTCATTCACACCCATAGGCTTATATGGGTGCGAGTGAGCCGATAGTCGGCCGAGTGTCGGTGACAATCGCAGCATGCTGCGATTGTCTCGGCCCGAGGGAAACAGCCGAGAAAAAATTGGCTGCTGGGAGCTGCCCCATAGTTTAACATTGGTCCGAGTGCAATGCAATTTTTTATCGCATTGCACTTGTCCGTTTTTGTCGACAGTGTGACCCCGGCCTTAAAAGAAAGCTCCCATACCAGCAGATACACCCAAGCCAGAATGATGCTGTGGATGCCCCGCCTGTCCGGATAGATGATCTAACTGATGAAGAATACACACCTTTGACTGAGCGTGCTGCTCAATATAAGACTTTGATTGCAATGCCATGAACCCTCATTAGGGACAGATCTCCTGACTGCCCATTCGCGAAAATTCTGTATGGAGGGGGTATATGCACTAGGCATGTGTCAGCTCACCGGCAGCATAAAAGAGCGCTTTGGAACAGGAGGTTAGGATTAGGGCAAGTGATATCTAAGGGGGATGTGATGGAAATATGTATATATTTCATACAGATCTAATTTGCTTATATACTCATAAATACTCACAGCTAATATATACACTATAATCAATTGCTTAAAATGGCCGCCACAAACCAGGCAGCTCTTTGGGACTTTCCAAGATGAAAAGAGGAACTAGAGCAGATGTGCCGAGTCAGTCAATGTCTCAATTTTTAGCTTAATTGCAGAAAAGGCGACAGTTACACTTTATTTGCTTAATCAGCATTTATATGTGCATTAATCACAATATTCCATATATATAGATAAGCAATAACAGAGGAGCTTGACCATGTGGTAATTAACTAACCACCCCTTTCTATATGCAATTATGAAAACACTAGATGGTGGCCCAATTCTAACGCATCGGGTATTCTAGAATATGTATTTATGCCGCACTTAGCACAACCATGTAGTATATAATACAGCCACATAGTATATAACACAGCCACGTAGTATATAGCACAACCACGTAGTATATAGCAGCCACGTAGTATATAGCAGCCACATAGTATATAGGAGCCACATAGTATATAGGAGCCACGTATTATATAACACAGCCCACGTACTATATAACACAGCCTGAAATGGAAAGAAGGTGGGCACCACTTAATAAAATACAATTACACCAGTCAGGTGCTACTCAATGCGCAACCAGAATTATAAAGAGTAAAGAAAAAGAGCGCAAAATATAGTGCATACAAGGCAATAATCAATAGAAATAGGCCTTATTACAACAGCAATGCCAAGCCAGACAAAAAATTTAATTAAAACAGTTAAAATCATGATGGAGCGACATGCAAGACAATTAAAGGCAAGTGAAATAGGAAATGTGCAAAATTACAAAAATCTTCAAAAAATATTATAAAGGCAGTCAATATTGTGAATACATGATAGATCTGGTATAAAAGAGGCAATGAAAGGATTTCCAGGGAGAATTATGTCAAATGTCCATGGCTGGGAAAAAAAAACATTGGGTGTCTAACAGACTATGCGATATAATAATGAAATTTTCAAATAACTTTAGTAAGCCAACTGATCAATCTCCCTCAGAAACAAATCATATATAAATACCCACCTGACAATTGTCATACATACAAAATATAAACATGCATGAATCAATGTATGAAGTCTTAGATCACCAGAGTGGAGACAGTCCATCATTGGCTCAAACACACATGCAAACACTCAGAATGTGTTTGTAACAAAACACTAAGGCAGAAGTAAGCCAAATAGGGATCACACGTGTGAACAAGCCCCCATGGTGAACTGACAGTCACCAAGTATCTCAACAAAGACCGCACAAATATCTAAACATACTTACTAAGTCAGCATGCCCTAGCTCTGCCCAACGCGTGTCGCTGCCTCAAAGCAGCCTCATCAGGGGAGGTTCACCATGGGGGCTTGTTCACACGTGATCCCTATATGGCTTATTTCTGCCTTAGCATTTTGTTACAAACACATTCTGAGTGTTTGCATGTGTGTTTGAGCCAATGATGGACTGTCTCCACTCTGGTGATCCATGACTTTATACATTGATTCATGCATGTTTATATTTTGTATATATGACAATTGTCAGGTGGGTATTTATATATGATTTGGTTCTAAGTGAGATGGATCCGTTGGCTTACTACAGTTATTTGAACATTTCATTATTATATCAGGGCAGAACTAGGGCATGCTGACTTAGTAAGTCATTGTTGTTGTTGTAATAAAGCCTCTTTCAATTTATTATTGAATTGTGGGGACTATATTTTGCGCTCTTTTTCTTTACTCTGTATATAACACAGCCCACACAGTATATAACACAGCCCACGTAGTATATAGCAGTGTGGGGACCATATCCCTGTTAAAAAAAATAAAATAAAAAATAGTTATATACTTACCCTCCGGCGTCCACCGAAGCTGTTCCGATGCGCGCGATGCTGCCGCCAGCTTCCGTTCCCAGTGATGCATTGCGAAATTACCCAGATGACATAGGCATCAGAACTGGCATCAAAGTGGGCAAACAGCCCATTTTCACAGATTTGAATAAGTAACTGATGTTTTTAAGGGATTAAATGACTTTGGGCCACTGATCTCACACTATGAATACATAGATAGTCCCCTCACTTGCCTTCCCCTGTGGAACGCAGCACCCCAGTCCCCTCACCTGTCACCTCAGCAGCCACACGCTGTCAGACACAGACTCCCCTCACCGGATGCAGTCTCCTCACACAGTCTCCATCGACAACACACGGCTCTCTGGTCTGTCTGCTCTGCTTCGGAATGAGGAAGGACCATGAGGCACTTTTGCAGGCTGCAACTTAAAGGTACAGCGCCCATTTCCGTCCTCCGGGTGAATTAACAACACTGTAGGTGTTTCTTTAAATCACTACAGTGTGTTGTTATGCATTTAGACTGCCAGCTTGTCCGGACCCCCCTTTTTGCTTCTGCTGATTGGGCCATATACAGTAGCACGGGCAGTAATGCCCTGATGGTGGCCCTGAAAAAAATCACTGGGTAAATCTGACATGGAGAAAGACTTGGGGATCCTAGTTAATGATAAACTTACCTGGAGCAGCCAGTGCCAGGCAGCGGCTGCCAAGGCAAACAGGATCATGGGGTGCATTAAAAGAGGTCTGGATACACATGAGAGCATTATACTGCCTCTGTACAAATCCCTGGTTAGACGGCACATGGAGTACTGTGTACAGTTTTGGGCACCGGTGCTCAGGAAGGATATAAAAGAATTAGAGCGAGTACAAAGGAGGGCAACAAAATTAATAAAGGGGATGGGGGAACTGCAATACCCAGAGAGGTTAGCAAAATTAGGATTATTTAGTCTAGAAAAAAGACTGAGGGGAGATCTAATAACCATGTATAAGTATATAAGGGGACACTACAAATATCTCTCCGAGGATCTGTTTATACCAAGGAAGGTGACTGTCACAAGGGGGAATTCTCTGCGTCTTGAAGAGAGAAGGTTTTCCGACCAACATAGAAGAGGATTCTTTACTGTTAGGGCAGTGAGAATCTGGAATTTCTTGCCTGAGGAGGTGGTGATGGTGAACTCAGTCGAGGGGTTCGATAGAAAATAGATCAATGGCTGCACTCAAAATTTACTGTGCTAGAGCAAGGAAATGTGCAATACATGAAATGGGAATAGCATAATGGCTTGTGAAATATATGAAAAAACACATGAGATTCTTAGCACAAGATTTGGCCAAAAGTTGTGAGCCCATCCACCAATCGTCAAGGTAATCTCAGAACGGATGGGTACCTGAGCTGACTGCCTAGTGTGAACACTTAGCTATGGCTAATAACGTGGTAAAGCCTGCTTATATAGGAAGCTCAGAACCAACTGTGTTGTGTTAGCCATAGGTAAGTGTTCACACTAGGCAGTCAGCTCAGGTAAGCGGCATTTGGCAGAATGGAAACTCCTGATGATATTATGATTGATTCGGACTCCAGCACACCAGCGGAGCTTGGTTTATTGGCAGGCAGAGAGGGTGCGGTGGAATTCTTTATGGATTGTAACCATAAAGAAGAACTAGAAATGATAAGTACAAAGACTTTGGAATTAAGAATACATACGTTGGCTGAAAAAGAAATTAGACTGTATTGGACAATAAAATTATTAAAATCGTATGTGGACTGCCACCGGGTCCCTAGAGGATTGCGAGTATACAAAGACATTTCACAATTTATGGAAGATGCGTTTTTTAAGGATGCATGGGAGCAGATTCACCTTGAATGCTCACAAAAACTGCTTTTACTAGTGATATCACAAAATGAAAAAGAGTATAGTAAATTGTGTGAGCTGCTCGAGAAAGCAAAAAAGGAATTATCCATGAGAGTGGCAGAACCACATTTTAAATCTTTCCTTAAAAAATTAGAGAAAAAATGAGTAATAATCCAAATGGATACGAAGCAAAAGAAAAAAGAAAAATTCCTAAGGGATAAAAATGATTTTGACATGGGGCAAGTCTTCTCCTGGAATAAAAATAAAAGAAGATTTTTTTCAAAAAACCGCCCCGGAAAAAACTTCAATAATAATAATAAAAAAAGAGCAATGAAAGATGGATGGATCACAGATTCCGATTCAAGTGGACTGGAGGATCAGGGGGATGATCGTGCTACTGCAATTATGGCAACCGCAACTACAGCATCTCAGACCGTCCCTTTAGGAGAAGAACCCGGCGAGGGGGCTGCAAACGTAATAAAACAAAAGAAACGCAAGCAGGTGTCCTGGAGGAGGTGAACACTGCAGGCGATAAACTTCGAATTGTTAATTTGTCTAATAAAGATTTGTCAGCAGACCAAGAACGAGTTTTGTCGCTGGGATTAAATTTTTGTTTGCCTGAACGCTTCAACTTAACTAATTTTAAAATAGACCTATTTAAAAGTGTGAGGAAAATTCATTTACACAAACAATTTGTCAACAAAGATTTGACTCCCCCAGGGACGGCTGTACCTACAACGGAAAAACCGGCCGTGATAGGAAATTTAGGCTTTATGGCTTTCCCACCTTCGGAAACAGACGAAATTGATGATATCTGTTTATTAGCATATTTAAATGAGGGAATGGACGATGAGGATCAACCGAGGAAGTTAGATTCCGTTCCAACATTGATTGAACCCTTTAGGGGGGGAATTCGTTCCAGCTATATGCCCGTTGTTTCCCCTGGAAATTCAATTGATTTGTTTCATGATTTAGTCTTGAAAGATGTTGAGGCTATCATATATAAAGAACCCAGAAAGAACTTAACTCCAAATGAAGAAAAAGCCCTATGGGAAATGCAACGGTGGAAGGACGTGGTTATAAGAAAAGCAGATAAGGGGGGAACATTATCATCCTGGATAAAAGTTATTACAAAGCTGAAGCTCTATCTCAACTTAATGATAAATCAACATACTTATCATTAGATAGTAATCCAACGATTAAGTTTAAAGAAAAACTACGCTCTTTGTTGAATAAATTTGTGGTAAATGGAACTCTATCTAAAAAAAGAGCTGAAAAACTTTTACCAGAATATCCAAAAATACCACATTGGTATAGCCTCCCAAAAATACATAAAAATGCCACGCACCCCCCAGGACGTCCCATAATTTCGGGGAACGATTCCCTAACAGAGCCATTATCTCAGTTTTTAGACTGGCTTTTAAAACCACTTTTACAGAAAATTCCATCTTTTGTGAAGGACACTGGAGATTTCCTGTCAGCTCTGAAAATCGTGGACTGGCAACCGGGGTTCTCTCTTGCCTCCATAGACGTCGTTAGCCTATACACCCGTATTCCAGACAATAAAGGTTTGGAGGCCATCAAGAGAATTTTAAGCAATACGGAAAAAGATCCCAACTTTATTGCTTTTATTATAGAAAGTCTGGATTTTGTACTATCGCACAATGCGTTTAAATTCATGGACAGATGGTTTTGGCAATGCACCGGTACGGCCATGGGTACGTCGGTCGCATGCGTTTTTGCTAATTTATTTCTGGCCGCGTTCGAGGAAGAGTATATCACATTGATTGCAAATCCATTTTTGAGACACATGAAATTTTATGTACGATTTGCGGACGACATTTTTATGATTTGGGACGGTTCTAAAAGCAAGTTTGATAATTTTGTAGCGCACATTAATAGCGTGAATAAAGAAAATATGCAGTTCACGTCCACTTTCGGTGAAAACCAGTTAGACTTTCTCGACGTTAAAATTAATGTCTCCGATGGTGAATTAATCACTCGGGTACATAAAAAATCCACTGCAACGAATAACATGCTTCACTTTAATAGTGCGCACCCTATACGAACGAAAAAATGTATCCCTTACAGTCAAATGGTTCGGTATAGAAAAATTAATAGTAATGACTTAATTCTTAAAGAGCAACTCACCGACCTCAAGTCAGGATTTCTAAAAAGAGAGTATCCTTCCACCATTCTAATGGAAGCCGAACACAGGGTTAATAAATTATCACAAGATGCACTTTTAAAGAATTGTAAAAAAATTAAAGGATCATCACAAAAAGAACAAAGATTCACTTTCGCTTTTACGCATAGTGAGATGGATAATGGCATGTGTTACAAAAAGACAGGGATCTGTCTAAACTCACGTCGTTAAAACTACAATTTGCGTACAAACGTACCAGAAATATCGGTGATATCTTGGTCCACAATAGACTTCTATCTGAAAGTCAAAATTGGCAAGAAATGTCCCGACCCAAAGGTAATCATAAATGCGGTAACTGTAATTATTGCCATTTTCATCTAACATCGAATCCGTTGCGCATAGGTTCCATAACACATACTGTCCGTGATTTCATTTATTGTCGGAGCAAATATGTGGTGTACATTATTTTCTGTCCATGTCTTTTCTTTTATATTGGGAAAACCATCCACCCGTTAATTACTAGATTCCGGGAACATCATAGATCAATTTTAACTGGAAAAGGTTCTCTGCGATTAATCAAACATGTGAAAAATAAACATGGGGCTAATCCTGATGTCCTGCGTTTTGCCGGCCTGGAAAT
This sequence comes from Ranitomeya imitator, assembly GCF_032444005.1. Classification (NCBI taxonomy): domain Eukaryota; kingdom Metazoa; phylum Chordata; class Amphibia; order Anura; family Dendrobatidae; genus Ranitomeya; species Ranitomeya imitator. The sequence continues at coordinate 362,508,000 of NC_091283.1, forward strand.
TGTAAAAACCCCCCACCAAGGTGGCGATCGCTATAAGATTCTGCTCCAACATGAAGCCAGGTGGATCCTGGATACTAATGCCCAAGGCCCCATCGGGCTCAATGATAAACTTGATATGGCGGTTTTCTTATAAAATGATTGTTTTATAAAATGATTTTTCCTGATAATATATTTACAGCCTATAGATATTGTTAAAATAGCTATATCGTGTCCTTGTACGCGTTTCTATGTGCAAATTGAACATTCTTTTTAACTTTTCACTCAATTGTATGTTCTGCTCACGTGATTGTCCATCCCCTTAAAAGGAAGTGACATATGTGTATTTTGCACCTGGACCCGTTGAAGCGCCTTGCGCGAAACGGCCGTACTCCTTACCGGTTCCCCGCACCCTCTCTTGTCCACGTCCTGCCGCCTCTCCATGTGTACCTGATTGCTGTTTGTGGCAAATAAAGGACTTCATCACAGCATTTCCAGGGGTGAGTGCCATATTTTCTCTTCTGTTAAACACTCAGAATGTGTTTGTAACAAAACACTAAGGGTACCGTCACACAGTGGCATTTTGATCGCTACGACGGCACGATTTGTGACGTTCCAGCGATATATCCGTGACGTTCCAGCGATCTCGCAGTGTCTGACACGCTCCTGCGATCAGGGACCCCGCTGAGAATCGTACGTCGTAGCAGATCGTTTGAAACTTTCTTTCGTCGTCTGGTGTCCCGCTGTGGCGGCATGATCGCATGGTGTAACAAAGGTGTGCACGATATTGTATACGATGTGCGCATAGTAACCAACGGCTTCTACATCGCACATATGTCATGAAATTATCGCTCCAGCGTCGTACATTGCAAAGTGTGACAGTAGTCTACGATGCTGGGGCGATATTGTTACGATGCTGGAGCGTCACGGATCGTGCCGTCGTAGCGATCAAAATGCCACTGTGTGACGGTACCCTAAGGCAGAAGTAAGGGTACCGTCACACTATACGATTTACCTACGATCACGACCAGCGATATGACCTGGCCGTGATCGTAGGTAAATCGTAGTGTGGTCGCTGGGGAGCTGTCACACAGACAGCTCTCCAGCGACCAACGATGCCGAGGTACCCGGGTAACCAGGGTAAACATCAGGTTACTAAGCGCAGGACCGCGCTTAGTAACCCGATGTTTACCCTGGTTACCAGCGTAAAAAAAAACAAACAGCACATACTTACATTCTGGTGTCCGTCAGGTCCCTTGCCGTCTGCTTCCCGCACTGTGACTGCCGGCCGTAAAGTGAAAGTGAAAGCACAGCACAGCGGTGACGTCACCGCTGTGCTCTGCTTTCACTTTACGGCCGGCAGTCACCGAGTGCGGGAAGCAGACGGCAAGGGCCCTGCACTTAGTAACCCGATGTTTACCCTGGTTACAAGCGAACGCATCGCTAGATCGCATTGCTAGATCGGTGTCACACACACCGATCTAGCGATGCCAGCGGGAGATCCAGTGACGAAAGAAAGTTCTAAACGATCTGCTACGACGTACGATTCTCAGCAGGATCCCTGATCGCTGCTGCGTGTCAGACACAGCGATATCGTAACGATATCGCTGGAACGTCACGAATCGTACCATCGTAGCGATCGAAATGGCAGTGTGTGACGGTACCCTTAGCCAAATAGGGATCACACGTGTGAACAAGCCCCCATGGTGAACTGACAGTCACCAAGTATCTCAACAAAGACCGCACAAATATCTAAACATACTAAGTCAGCATGCCCTAGCTCTGCCCAACGCGTATCGCTGCCTCAAAGCAGCTTCATCAGGGGAAGTTCACAATGGGGGCTTGTGTTGTGAATTCTGTGGCAGAGTTCACTCCTGTGGTCACAAGTGGTACTTCGGCTGATTCTCTCTGGGATCTTCCGTTTGTGGAGGAAAGTGGTACTGCAGCTTCTGAGTTTCCTCCCTCAGGTGATCTGGTGAGCTTGTTAGCTTCTTCTCTACTTAACTCCACCTGATGCTTTGATCTATGCTTCCTGTCAATGTTTCAGTGTGGGACTTGTTTTTTCCCTGGATCATTCCTGTGGCCTGCTGCTCTGCAAAGCTAAGTTTTGCTCATGTTATTTTGTTGCTATTTTTCTGTCCAGCTTGCTTTATTGTTTTTTTCTCGCCTGCTGGAAGCTCTGAGATGCAGAGGGACCACCTCCGTACCGTTAGTCGGTGCGGAGGGTCTTTTTGTCCCCGCTGCGTGGTTTTTTATAGGTTTTTGTGCTGACCGCAAAGTTATCTTCCCTATCCTCGTTCTGTTCAGCTAGTCGGGCCTCACTTTGCTAAATCTGTTTCATCTCTATGTTTGTGTTTTCATCTTACTCACAGTCATTATATGTGGGGGGCTGCCTTTTCCTTTGGGGAATTTCTCTGAGGCAAGGTAGGCTTATTTTTCTATCTTCAGGATTAGCTAGTTTCTCAGGCTGTGACAAGGCGCCTAGGTTCTGGTCAGGAGCGCTCCACGGCTACCTTTAGTGTGGTTTGATAGGCTTAGGGATTGCGGTCTGCAGAGTTCCCACGTCTCAGAGCTCGTTCTATGATTTTGGGTTATTGTCAGTTCACTGTATGTGCTCTGACCTCCATGTCCATTGTGATTCTGAATTGCCTTTCATAACAGTACAGGAAGCCAAAAGTGCTAATGATTCTCAATAGAGGGAAAAAAGAAGTTCTGAGACCATTTTTTTTCTTTGCACTGTGTTTTGTCTTTTTTTTCCCCTAGACATTTGGGTGGTTCAGGACACAGGTGTAGCAATGGACATTAAAGGTTTGTCTTCATGTGTGGATCAGCTCATGGCAAGAGTTCAAAATATTCAAGATTTTGTGGTCCAGAATTCTTTGCTTGAACCGAGAATTCCTATTCCAGATTTGTATTTTGGAGATAGAACTACATTTCTGAGTTTCAAAAATAATTGTAAACTATTTCTGGCTTTGAAACCTCGCTCTTCTGGTGACCCAATTCAACAGGTTAGGATCGTCATTTCTTTTTTTCGCGGCGACCCTCAGGACTGGGCGTTTTCTCTTGCGTCAGGAGATCCTGCATTGAGTAATATCGATGCGTTTTTCCTGGCGCTTGGGTTGCTGTACGATGAGCCTAATTCAGTGGATCAGGCAGAAAAAAATTTGCTGGCTCTTTGTCAGGCTCAGGATGAGATAGAGGTATATTGTCAGAAATTTAGAAAGTGGTCAGTGCTCACTCAATGGAATGAATCTGCGCTGGCAGCAATATTCAGAAAGGGTCTCTCTGAAGCCCTTAAGGATGTCATGGTGGGATTTCCTATGCCTGCTGGTTTGAATGAGTCTATGTCTTTGGCCATTCAGATCGGTCGACGCTTGCGTGAGCGTAAACCTGTGCACCATTTGGCGGTATTACCTGAGCTTAAAAGTGAGCCTATGCAGTGTGATAGGACCTTGACCAGAGTTGAACGGCAAGAACATAGACGTCTGAATGGTCTGTGTTTCTACTGTGGTGATTCCACTCATGCTATCTCGGATTGTCCTAAGCGCACTAAGCGGTTCGCTAGGTCCGCCACCATTGGTACTGTACAGTCAAAATTTCTTCTGTCCGTTACCTTGATCTGCTCTTTGTCATCATATTCTGTCATGGCATTTGTGGATTCAGGCGCTGCCCTGAATATGCTTGGAATATGCTAAGCGTTGTGGGTTTTTCTTGGAGCCCTTGCAGTGTCCTATTCCATTGAGAGGAATTGATGCTACGCCTTTGGCCAAGAATAAGCCTCAATACTGGACCCAGCTGACCATGTGCATGGCTCCTGCACATCAGGAGGTTATTCGCTTTCTGGTGTTGCATAATCTGCATGATGTGGTCGTGTTGGGGTTGCCATGGCTACAAGCCCATAATCCAGTATTAGATTGGAAATCCATGTCGGTGTCCAGCTGGGGTTGTCAGGGGGTACATGGTGATGTTCCATTTCTGTCAATTTCGTCATCCACTCCTTCTGAGGTCCCAGAGTTCTTGTCTGATTACCGGGATGTATTTGATGAGCCCAAGTCCAATACCCTACCTCCGCATAGGGATTGTGATTGTGCTATCAATTTGATTCCTGGTAGTAAATTCCCAAAAGGTCGATTGTTTAATTTGTCCATGCCTGAGCACACCGCTATGCGCAGTTATGTGAAGGAATCCCTGGAGAAGGGGCATATTCGCCCGTCATCGTCGCCATTAGGAGCAGGGTTCTTTTTTGTAGCCAAGAAGGATGGTTCGCTGAGACCTTGTATAGATTACCGCCTTCTTAATAAGATCACGGTTAAATTTCAGTACCCCTTGCCATTGTTATCTGATCTGTTTGCTCGGATTAAGGGGGCTAGTTGGTTCACAAAGATAGATCTTAGTGGTGCGTATAATCTGGTGCGAATTAAGCAAGGTGATGAATGGAAAACTGCATTTAATACGCCCAAGGGTCATTTTGAGTATCTCGTGATGCCGTTCGGACTTGTCAATGCTCCATCAGTGTTTCAGTCCTTTATGCATGACATCTTCCGAGAGTACCTGGATAAATTCCTGATTGTGTACTTGGATGACATTTTGATCTTCTCGGATGATTGGGAGTCTCATGTGAAGCAGGTCAGAACGGTTTTTCAGGTCCTGCGTGCTAATTCTTTGTGAAGGGATCAAAGTGTCTCTTTGGTGTGCAGAAGGTTTCATTTTTGGGGTTCATCTTTTCCCCTTCTACTATCGAGATGGATCCTGTTAAGGTCCAAGCCATCCATGATTGGACTCAGCCGACATCTCTGAAAAGTCTGCAAAAGTTCCTGGGCTTTGCTAATTTTTATCGTCGCTTCATCTGCAATTTTTCTAGTATTGCTAAACCATTGACCGATTTGACCAAGAAGGGTGCTGATGTGGTCAATTGGTCTTCTGCTGCCGTGGAAGCTTTTCAAGAGTTGAAGCGTCGTTTTTCTTCTGCCCCTGTGTTGTGTCAACCAGATGTTTCTCTTCCGTTCCAGGTCGAGGTTGATGCTTCTGAGATTGGAGCAGGGGCTGTTTTGTCGCAGAGAGGTTCTGGTTGCTCAGTGATGAAACCATGCGCTTTCTTTTCCAGGAAGTTTTCGCCTGCTGAGCGTAATTATGATGTGGGCAACCGAGAGTTGCTGGCCATGAAGTGGGCATTCGAGGAGTGGGGTCATTGGCTTGAAGGAGCTAAGCATCGCGTGGTGGTATTGACTGATCATAAGAACTTGACTTATCTCGAGTCTGCCAAGCGCTTGAATCCTAGACAAGCTCGTTGGTCGTTGTTTTTTTGCCCGTTTTGACTTTGTGATTTCGTACCTTCCGGGCTCTAAAAATGTGAAGGCGGATGCTCTGTCTAGGAGTTTTGTACCCGACTCTCCGGGTTTATCTGAGCCGGCGGGTATCCTCAAGGAAGGAGTAATTGTGTCTGCCATCTCCCCTGATTTGCGGCGGGTGCTGCAAAAATTTCAGGCTAATAAACCTGATCGTTGCCCAGCGGAGAAACTGTTTGTCCCTGATAGGTGGACGAATAGAGTTATCTCTGAACTTCATTGTTCGGTGTTGGCTGGTCATCCTGGAATCTTTGGTACCAGAGAGTTAGTGGCTAGATCCTTTTGGTGGCCCTCTCTGTCGCGGGATGTGCGTGCTTTTGTGCAGTCCTGTGGGATTTGTGCTCGGGCTAAGCCCTGCTGTTCTCGTGCCAGTGGGTTGCTTTTGCCCTTGCCGGTCCCGAAGAGGCCTTGGACACATATCTCTATGGATTTTATTTCTGACCTTCCCGTTTCTCAAAAGATGTCAGTCATTTGGGTGGTCTGTGATCGCTTTTCTAAGATGGTCCATCTGGTACCCTTGTCTAAATTGCCTTCCTCCTCTGATTTGGTGCCTTTGTTCTTCCAGCATGTGGTTCGTTTGCATGGCATTCCAGAGAATATTGTTTCTGACAGAGGTTCCCAGTTTGTTTCGAGGTTTTGGCGAGCCTTTTGTGGTATGATGGGCATTGACTTGTCTTTTTCCTCGGCTTTCCATCCTCAGACTAATGGCCAGACCGAGCGAACCAATCAGACCTTGGAAACATATCTGAGGTGCTTTGTTTCTGCTGATCAGGATGACTGGGTGTCCTTTTTGCCTTTGGCTGAGTTCGCCCTTAATAATTGGGCCAGCTCGGCTACCTTGGTTTCACCGTTTTTCTGCAATTCTGTGATCCATCCTCGTTTCTCTTCTGGACAGGTTGAGTCTTCGGACTGTCCTGGTGTGGATACTGTGGTGGACAGGTTGCAGCAGATTTGGACTCAGGTAGTGGACAATTTGACCTTGTACCAGGAGAAGGCTCAACTTTTCGCTAATCGCAGACGCCGTGTGGGTCCCCGACTTCGTGTTGGGGATCTGGTTTGGTTATCTTCTCGTCATATTCCTATGAAGGTTTCCTCTCCTAAGTTTAAACCTCGTTTTATTGGTCCGTATAGGATTTCTGAGGTTCTTAATCCTGTGTCTTTTCGTCTGACCCTTCCAGATTCTTTTTCCATACATAACGTATTCCATAGGTCATTGTTGCGGAGATACGTGGCACCAATGGTTCCATCTGTTGAGCCTCCTGCCCCGATTTTGGTGGAGGGGGAATTGGAGTATATTGTGGAGAAGATTTTGGATTCTCGTGTTTCAAGACGGAAACTCCAGTATCTGGTTAAATGGAAGGGTTATGCTCAGGAGGATAATTCCTGGGTTTTTGCCTCTGATGTCCATGCTCCCGATCTTGTTCGTGCCTTTCATGTGGCTCATCCTGGTCGGCCTGGGGGCTCTGGTGAGGGTTCGGTGACCCCTCCTCAAGGGGGGGGTACTGTTGTGAATTCTGTGGCAGAGTTCACTCCTGTGGTCACAAGTGGTACTTCGGCTGATTCTCTCTGGGATCTTCCGTTTGTGGAGGAAAGTGGTACTGCAGCTTCTGAGTTTCCTCCCTCAGGTGATCTGGTGAGCTCGTTAGCTTCTTCTCTACTTAACTCCACCTGATGCTTTGATCTATGCTTCCTGTCAATGTTTCAGTGTGGGACTTGTTTTTTCCCTGGATCATTCCTGTGGCCTGCTGCTCTGCAAAGCTAAGTTTTGCTTATGTTATTTTGTTGCTATTTTTCTGTCCAGCTTGCTTTATTGGTTTTTTCTCGCCTGCTGGAAGCTCTGAGACGCAGAGGGACCACCTCCGTACCGTTAGTCGGTGCGGAGGGTCTTTTTGTCCCCTCTGCGTGGTTTTTTATAGGTTTTTGTGCTGACCGCAAAGTTATCTTCCCTATCCTCGTTCTGTTCAGCTAGTCGGGCCTCACTTTGCTAAATCTGTTTCATCTCTATGTTTGTGTTTTCATCTTACTCACAGTCATTATATGTGGGGGGCTGCCTTTTCCTTTGGGGAATTTCTCTGAGGCAAGGTAGGCTTATTTTTCTATCTTCAGGATTAGCTAGTTTCTCAGGCTGTGACGAGGCGCCTAGGTTCTGGTCAGGAGCGCTCCACGGCTACCTTTAGTGTGGTTTGATAGGCTTAGGGATTGCGGTCTGCAGAGTTCCCACATCTCAGAGCTCGTTCTATTATTTTGGGTTATTGTCAGTTCACTGTATGTGCTCTGACCTCCATGTCCATTGTGATTCTGAATTGCCTTTCATAACAGGCTTGTTCACACATATGATCCCTATTTGGCTTATTTCTGCCTTAGCATTTTGTTACAAACACATTCTGAGTGTTTGCATGTGTGTTTGAGCCAATGATGGACTGTCTCCACTCTGGTGATCCATGACTTTATACATTGATTCATGCATGTTTATATTTTGTATATATGACAATTGTCAGGTGGGTATTTATATATGATTTAGTTCTAAGTGAGATCGATCCGTTGGCTTACTACAGTTATTTGAACATTTCATTATTATATCAGGGCAGAACTAGGGCATGCTGACTTAGTAAGTCATTGTTGTTGTTGTAATAAAGCCTCTTTCAATTTATTATTGAATTGTGGGGACTATATTTTGCGCTTTTTCTTTACTCTGTATATAACACAGCCCACACAGTATATAACACAGCCCACGTATTATATAGCAGTGTGGGGACCATATCCCTGTTAAAAAAAATCAAATAAAAAATTGTTATATACTTACCCTCCGGCGTCCACCGAAGCTGTTCCGATGCTGCCGCCAGCTTCCGTTCCCAGTGATGCATTGCGAAATTACCCAGATGACATAGGCATCAGAACTGGCATCAAAGTGGGCAAACAGCCCATTTTCACAGATTTGAATAAGTAACTGATGTTTTTAAGGGATTAAATGACTTTGGGCCACTGAGCTCACAGTAAGAATACATCAGAACTGGCATTAGAGTGGTCAAGCAGCCCATTTTCACAGATTTGAATAAGTAACTGATGTTTTTAAGGGGTTAAATTACTTTGGGCCACTGATATCACAGTGCAGACATATAGAACAGGGCGCCCCACATCAAAACCAGTTCTCTACAGCCTGGCCCAAATGGGTTCTGGGCATCAGAACTGGCATCAAAGTGGGCAGTCGATTTCGGCCCTTTCAATAAATAACTGGTGTTTTTAAGGGGTTAAATGACTTTGGGCCACTGATCTCACACTAAGAATACACAGACATTGATGCCCTGCATCAAACCCAGGTCCCTCCAGCCTGGCCCAAATGGGTACTGAGCATCAGAATTGGCATCAAATTGAGCAAACAACCCATTTTCACACATTTGAATAAGTAACTGATGTTTTTAAGGGGTTAAATGACTTTGGGCCACTGATCTCACACTATGAATACATAGATAGTCCCCTCACTTGCCTTCCCCTGTGGAACGCAGCACCCCAGTCCCCTCACCTGTCTCACCTCAGCAGCCACACGCTGTCAGACACAGACTCCCATCACCGGATGCAGTCTCCTCACACAGTGTCCATCGACAACACACGGCTCTCAGGTCTGTCTGCTCTGCTTCGGAATGAGGAAGGACCATGAGGCACTTTTGCAGGCTGCAACTTAAAGGTACAGCGCCCATTTCCGTCCTCCGGGTGAATTAACAACACTGTAGGTGTTTCTTTAAATCACTACAGTGTGTTGTTATGCATTTAGGCTGCCAGCTTGTCCGGACCCCCCTTTTTGCTTCTGCTGATTGGGCCATATACAGTAGCAAGGGCAGTAATGCCCTGATGGCGGCCCTGAAAAAAATCACTGGGTAAATCTGACATGGAGAAAGACTTGGGGATCCTAGTTAATGATAAACTTACCTGGAGCAGCCAGTGACAGGCAGCGGCTGCCAAGGCAAACAGGATCATGGGGTGCATTAAAAGAGGTCTGGATACACATGAGAGCATTATACTGCCTCTGTACAAATCCCTGGTTAGACGGCACATGGAGTACTGTGTACAGTTTTGGGCACAGGTGCTCAGGAAGGATATAAAAGAATTAGAGCGAGTACAAAGGAGGGCAACAAAATTAATAAAGGGGATGGGGGAACTGCAATACCCAGAGAGATTAGCAAAATTAGGATTATTTAGTCTAGAAAAAAGACTGAGGGGAGATCTAATAACCATGTATAAGTATATAAGGGGACACTACAAATATCTCTCCGAGGATCTGTTTATACCAAGGAAGGTGACTGTCACAAGGGGGAATTCTCTGCGTCTTGAAGAGAGATTTTCCGACCAACATAGAAGAGGATTCTTTACTGTTAGGGCAGTGAGAATCTGGAATTTCTTGCCTGAGGAGGTGGTGATGGCGAACTCAGTCGAGGGGTTCGATAGAAAATAGATCAATGGCTGCACTCAAAATTTACTGTGCTAGAGCAAGGAAATGTGCAATACATGAAATGGGAATAGCATAATGGCTTGTGAAATATATGAAAAAACACATGAGATTCTTAGCACAAGATTTGGCCAAAAGTTGTGAGCCCATCCACCAATCGTCCAAGGTAATCTCAGATCGGATGGGTACCTGAGCTGACTGCCTAGTGTGAACACTTAGCTATGGCTAATAACGTGGTAAAGCCTGCTTATATAGGAAGCTCAGAACCAACTGTGTTGTGTTAGCCATAGGTAAGTGTTCACACTAGGCAGTCACAGTATATAGCTTCCCATGGATGGGGGTCTCAGTTGGGATCCTGTCCTGCTTTGTCCTTTACATTGGGGTCGTGTAACACAAAGGTAAGGTTTTAATACTGGAAACAGGATAAGGTCATACTGATGAGTACACCTTGTCGTGGTAGAATGACTTGTGATTTTTTTTTTATTTTTTATCAAAATAGCACTATCCCCTTAACGACCGCTGATTCGCATTAAAACGGGGGCCACTAAGGGGCTTTATTTCCTCATTGCCGTTATAAAACGTCTTGTGATCGCTAATATTCAGTGAATAATAGTGATCACGAAAAAAAAATCTGTGTGCGCTGTTGACCCCTTTCTGACCTCGGACGGGATAGTACATCCAAGGTCAGATCCCCCGCTTTGATACAGGGTTCCGGCGGTGAGCCCGCATCAAAGCCGGGACATGTCAGCTGTTTCGAACAGCTGACATATGCCCGCAATAGCAGCGGGTGAAATCATGCTTCACCCACCGCTATTAACTAGTTAAATGCCGCTGTCAAACACTAACAGCGGCATTTAACCGGTGCTTCCGGCCATCCGGCCGGAAATGAGCACATCGCTGACCTCCGTCACATGATCGGGGGTCAGCGATGCATCAGAATGGTAACCATAGAGGTCCTTGAGACCTCTATGTTACTGATCAGGCAAAGGAGAAAAAAAAAAAAAGGGTGAAACCAGCTCACCTGCTAGGCATGTGCTGTGGGGAAGCTCGGATACCGTGCAGTCATCACGTAAATAGTAGAACAGTACAGGAGAAAAAATCCAGCTTCCAAAAATAGTCCAATTTATTGAGAGTAAAATGCAAAGTCCAAAAACATGGTGAACAAGAGAGTGAGTAGCAGCAGGCTACGCGTTTCGAACAGTGTGTTCTTTTTCAAAGCTGCTCCATATGCATCACAGCAGGATTAAATACCAGCCGTAACCAATCAGAATGATTGGGACTAACATTTGACACACACACACACACACACACATATATATATATATATATCTCCACAAAAGAGAGGAATAAGAAAAACATAATATACAAAATACAAATACACAAGAGAAAATAAAAATATACAAAAGTGATGACCTAACAGTAAAACATGATTTCTTTGCGAGCATTTAAGCCCGCAAGATAACAGGTATTGAGACAGAACATTCAATAAACTTCACGCATCATTAAGCGGTTTTTTAAAGTCTCCCCCTATAGCCAATATCGCAAATCTCTCAATGCTGGTAATCCAAAGATAGTCCATGTTCCACTAATAACAGATAACAAGATACTAAAGGCATAACATGAAGCAAAGGCTCCCATAAGGACTCCCTTAAAGAAAAAAAAAATCCCCCCCCCAAAAAAAAAAAAAAAACAACAACAAAAGACAAACAACTAATAATGAAACATAATTTCTTTGCGAGCATTTAAGCCCGCAGGATAGCAAGTGTTCAGACAGAACATCCAATAAGCTTCATGCATCATTAAGCGTCTTTTAAAGTCTCCTCCTCTGGCTGACATCGCAAGTTTTTCAATGCCAATGATCCGAAAAAAGTCCGTTTTTCCCTGATGACAGGTGACAAAATGCTTAGAGGCATATGACATGGAGCGAATGCTATTGGTAGAAAGAATGTCAGTAATATGTTCTGAAATATGAGCTTTAAGATACGAGTGGTGCATTCTATGTAACTCAGATTGCATTTGATACATGCAATCATATATACTACATTTTTTCTAATGCAGTTAATAAACTGCTGTATTTTGAACTCTGGTCTATTACCACTGTCATAAAAGGAATGTGCGATAGCAGAATGCGCACATGTTCGGCATTTGGCAGCTCCACAGTGATAGAAGCCAGTATGATGCAACCAGGTACAAGAAGTGTTGCCAGGATTAAAGAAGCTTGGAGAAAGAATGTCAGATAAAGTGGTGGCTTTTTTTGCAACCACTTGACAGCCTGACGCCAATATAGTGGACATAGTATCATCTTCATATAGAATTGGGATGTTTTTTAGTATGAGACTTGATACTATTAAATTGGGGACTATATTTGATGGAACAAAATATTTTTCGATTTTCGTTACAATTTATTACGTCCCCGGGCAGAAACATATCGCTTCGCTTTTTACGCTTTACAATGTTTCTTGCTCTGTCAAGAGACCAGTTAGAATAACCCTTCTTTTCAAGTCTATCACAGCATGAATCAATTTCTTGTTTGAGAATACCAGCATTATTACAATTTCTAGTAATCCTGGTTAGTTCACCAACCTAGTATGTCTAGGATGACTACTAGAGGCATGTAAGATGCTAGTGCCTGACAATGGCTTACGATATGTAGAGGTAACAATGGCATTACCCACAATACCATGTAGATTCAAGTCCAAAAACGAAATCACATGGGAATCAGCCTTATAAGTGAAGCGAAGATTAAAATCATTGGAATTGAGATAATTAAGAAATTCTGGCATGGCAGACACATCACCACTCCAAATAAGCAGTAAATCATCGATCTATCTACCATACCAGAAAATATCCAACAAAAACGGATTGTCATTGGAGTACAAAAACAAATCCTCCCAATATGACATCACTAAATTGGCTACGGACGGAATGTTTACCTCCCATAGAGACTCCCTTACATTGAAGAAAAAACTGTTGGTCAAAGGAAAAATAATTGTGAGTCATCAAAAAAAATACAGCTTGCATGATATAGTTGCATAAGTCATCAGTATAATCACTGTTTATGCAAATGAAATTCCAATGCTGAGATAATGACACTTTGCGGAATACATGTATAAAGAGAAATGACATCACAGCCCATCCAACAGAAATTCTCATTCCATGTAACATTGGATAACTGCTGCAAAACATCTTTTGAATCTCTGAGAAATCCTGGGACTCTTACAACCAAAGGCTGCAGCAGCGAATCTACCCATTGACTCAAATGTTTGACAAGAGAGCCCATCCCAGATATAATGGAATGCATTGGAGGAGGTGTAATACCCTTATGAACTTTAGGTAACCCATACTTAGCCATATTGGTTTCCTCCTATTTCTGGTATGTTTATTCCCATACGGTATATACTGTGCACAGGTCCTATCCAGGATGCGAATAAACGTCTCCCATTTTCTTTGTGTATTTTTGTGTCTCAGGATATCGTCCCAGTTAATTGCACCAAGATTCTCTCTCATCCGTTGGAAATTTGCCTTCCTGAAGTTTAGTGTCCTTGTAACCCCTCTATTACACATCTTTTTAAAGGATACATGAAAACTTATTATTTTGTGATCGCTATTTCCCAAGTGACGCCCAACCCTTATATTTGCTATTCGGTCTGGCCTGTTGGTTAATAATTTAATTGGAATGGATTACACCAGACATTCCAACAAAGAAGGAATGGATCATATATGCAAATAGGAGCAGTGTCGCCACTGCATGAAGACGATAATGGCAGAAATAAGGCGATGGATCATATATGTAAATAGTAATTTGAAATATGAACATGTTTATTATTGTGATATAGAAAAGTTAAAGATGTTTGTTCTCACACAGAGATTGTGGATTGAGATTAATGAATGGCAGATTGCTGAGATTGGGAGTTAGGAAGAAGAGGGAGGAAGAAATGTTGGTTACTTTTTGGTAGGTTTATGGGGAGGTGTAGGAATACTCTTGTCCACATGCAGTAGTTGTAAGGTGGCCAGGGTGGTAGTCGTGGCAATGGGCTGTAGTATTCCCACACTCTGGTGCCCCACAGATATAAAACAAAGTCCTGTCTGTGGTGCTTGCAGAAGCGTACTCACTTTAGTTGCTGGAATCCCTTCGGTCTCTGTCACTTCAGATTCAGATGCATGAGTCCCACATATCACTCCAGACTCCATGTTCTTGTTCAAAAATTCAACTTTACTTAACATTGAGGCACTCGTCGCTTTGGCAGCACAAGTCAAACACAGAGCTGTCAGATCTTTCCATGTCATCCAGACAGGCCCTATTCTTCCTATCAGCTTCCATTTTCTTGGCAATCCCAGCCGTATCGCTATATAGTCCATGTCTCATATGTATTTTCCCCATCACTAGCTCCTCATCTGCCCCTCGTCCAGTTCCAGTGGGAAGAGGTGCTGGGAATGCTATCACAGCTGCTCCCGCCCCAGTCATAGACCCCGGATCCTTCTTGGGGATGGTCCTGTCGAGCTGGTGCCCGTCTGCACTATTCCCCTCCGGTCCCTTACTGCAACAGCTTTATCCCCATGGCCTGCAACTCTGTCTGTACTACTGCTCACACACCCTGCCCTTGGGCAGGCTGCCTGTGCTTCTGCCTTTAATCAGGAAGCTCCAGTCCTAAGCTTTCCTGCTCTGTACTGTGCCTCGCATTTGTTTAACCCCTGTGTTGTTTGTCTGCCACTGACTCTCCCATGCTATCCTAATCCTTTACTTCTAATGTGCCCTCTTCTATCCTAACTCCTATAATCCTATATTATGCAAGATCCTATTCTAGCCCTAATCCTATATGTAATACAATACATACAGTATATATACATTACATTTCACATTACAGTACATGACATCACAGCGTATGAACATTAATAAACAATGAGGTGCCGCAGGTGACCGTGCAATCAGCGTCCAAGAGAGGAGGCACGTGAGGGTCCTACACCGTGAATATATAACAGACATATTCAGTGAACTTGGAATATTGCATTTAATTTGCTTTTTATATAGCATGTATATTAGTAACTGCATATGTTTTTATTTTAGTGTGAGTTCTAACTTGTTTTTTCGTTTACTTATTTGACATTACTTTGACTCTTGTGCTTTCTTGTACAGTTTGTCAAAAATATATGATTTCTTCCTGTGTGAATTTTATTTTGTGGTCAAAAAAATATGATTATCAAGTAAAATATTTCCCACCTTCTAGGTATGGGACTGACTTCTCCCTTTGTGCAATATTTGATGTCTGGTAAGGTTCTTTTTGGTTTTAAAACATTTCCCACATTCTGAACATGAAAATGGCTTCTCCCCTGTGTGAACTCTCTGATGTGAGACAAGCTGTGATTTACATGCAAAACATTTCCCACATTCTGAACATGAAAATGGTGGCGCCCCTGTGTGAATTATCTGATGTATGACAAGTTGTGATTTATGTGCAAAACATTGTCTACATTCTGAACATGAAAATGGCTTCACCCCTGTGTGTATTTTCTCATGTGAAACAAGACTTGCTTTATCTGCAAAACATTTCTCGCATTCTGAACATGCAAATGGCTTCTCCCCTGTGTGAGTTCTCTGATGTTTAACAAGATATGATTTCTTAGCAAAACATATGTCACATTCTGAGCATGCAAATGGCTTCTCCCCTGTGTGAGTTATCTGATGTTCAACAAGATATGATTTCTTAGTAAAACATTTTTCACATTCTAAGCAAGAAAAAGGCTTCTCCCCTGTGTGAGTTCTCTCATGTTTAACAAGAATTGATTTATATGCAAAACATTTCCCACATTCTGAACATGAAAATAGTTTCTCCCCAGTGTGAATTTTCTGATGTACAACAAGACATGATTTTACGGCAAAACATTTCCCACATTCTGAACAAGAAAATGGCTTCTCACCTGTGTGCATATTCTCATGTGAAACAAGATATGATTTAAGTTTAAAACATTTCTCACATTTTGAACATGCAAATGGCTTCTCTCCTGTGTGTATTCTCTGATGTCTAACAAGATGCTCTTTATGTGCAAAGCATTTCCCACATTCTGAACATGAAAATGGCTTTTCCCCTGTGTGACATCTCCGATGTATAACAAGAAGCTTTTTATATGCAAAACATTTCCCACATTCTGAACATGAAAATGGCTTCTCCCCTGTGTGAGTTCTCTGATGTTGAAGAAAATTTGACCTACCTGTAAAACATTTCCCACATTCTGAACATGCAAATGGCTTCTCCCCTGTGTGTATTCTCTGATGTCTCATAAAACTTGACCTATCTGTAAAACATCTCCCACATTCTGAACATGCAAATGGCTTCTCCCCTGTGTGTCTTCTCTGATGTCTCATAAAACTTGACCTAGCTGTAAAACATTTCCCACATTCTGAACAAGAATATGGCTTATCCGCTGTGTGAATTCTCTGATGTATAACAAGAGTTGATTTATCTGCAAAACATTTCTCACATTCTGAACATGCAAATGGCTTCTCCCTTGTGTGTATTCTCTGATGTCTAATAAAACTTGACCTAGCTGTTAAACATCTCCCACATTCAGAACAAGAATATGGCTTATCCACTGTGTGAATTCTGTGATGTATAGCAAGAGTTGATTTATCTGCAAAACATTTCTCAGATTTTGAACATGCAAATGGCTTCACCCCTGTGTGACTTCTCTGATGTGTAACAAAAGATGTTTTGAGGGAAAAACTTTTATCATATTCTAAACTTGAAAATGGCTTGTTTGCTGTAAGAGCACTCTGATATTTATCTCCTCTTTTGTGACTTTTATTTTTCTTAATAGTCTGTGATGAATCAGAAGATGGGACTTGTTTAAAAGGATGAGATAATAGATCTTTGCTGTGAAAGGATGAGGATATATCTGGACAAGTGGTATAGACGTCAGTTATATCTTGATTGATATCAAGGTCATCTAATTTAGAAATTGAAGATGCCAATTGTCCCTCTGACCTCCTTGTGCAGTCATCTGTCAAGAATAAAGATGATTCTTTAAATAAAATATAATTATATTTTTATAACATTTCTAAAATACCCAAAGAAATTGCAAGTTATGTAGAAAATTTGAATTATTTACTACGACAAAAACAGTTAAAAATCTAACAGTAGACCTTGAAAAGCAACATGGGTTCCGTAACCAAATCCAGCAAAATCTGAGTTTCCGAAGCCAAATGTCCCCCTCGCTTCTGAACCTTACAGTGTGCCCAAAAACTGCTAGTGTCCACATGTTTGGCATTGCAGTGACGGGAAGAACCCACTTAAACATTTACAGTGTGTGCGCCTCCAGAAGCACAAGCTGGGCACCACTTATTGGTTACTAAAATGGCATATTTGCAACGGTCATTCTCCAACATTCACTGTGTGCTAGTTTCCAGAGAATACCTATGGAGTCAAAATAGTCACTATTCCTGAAGATGAATTCAGTGAGGGAAATTGAGTCAATTTTATGCGATTCTCTCCTTTTTTTTTCCTGTTCTGGGACCTTAGGGGATCTGCAAATGAGGCCCACATCTATTCTACAAAATCTGCATCCCCAGAGACCAATGGCCCTCCTTTCCTACTGAGCCCTGCCATGTGCCCAGAAAGAATGATATTGTGCTATTTAGGAGAAGCTGCAAAATAACAAAAAATGGACTCCACATTATATTTTCCCTGGTAAAATTAAAAAAAATTGGTGTTACATCAACATTTATTGTGATACACCTTAAAAGTGTTTTTTTGCTACTTTGAGTTCAATTTTTTTAAAACATAGGCCCTCCAAGTAACTCCAAAAGTGATTTGGTCTCCAAAAGTAGGAATTAGTCCTACCAAGAGGTAGTCCTTCGTAACCTTGATAGGGACAGGAACACAGAAGAGGTTAAATAGCCCCTCCTCACCACCACCCTTCAGTTATTTTCCCACACCAGGATGGATGCAAAAACTACTTTATTGAACTTCTGCTCTACACATGTTCATATCACATAGACAGGAAATCCAAGGGAGGCTATATAAGGGGTGCTGTCATGATGGACTCCTGGAAACACCATTACCGGCAGAACTAATTCCTACTTTCCATGACGTCCCTCCTGACAGCACAACCAGGAGAAATACCAAATAACTCCTACTAGGGCGGGATTACTGCTTGGTGGACTTTCCTCCCAAAGGCCGTATGTCCAACTTATAATGTCTGCAAAAGGTATTTAAATTTGACCAAGTTGCAGCTCTGCAGATTTTATCCATGGATGCCCCAGCGCTCTCTGCCCATGAAGCCAAGATTGCGTTCAGCGAGTGAGCCCTGAGGTTTTCTGGCAGAGTCTTTGCCGCTGAGACATATTGCTGTGCTTATTGTCGACTTTATCCATCTAGTTAAAGTAGATTTTGAAGCTGTTCTTTTGACAGAAAGTGGGTAACACGATCTCTTGGCTTCTGTGGAAGTCAGTAACCACTTTGGGAAGAAATGTGATCCAGTCTTAGGATAATACAGTCCTCTTGGATTTTTAGGTCTGCTTGGTCCAGTGGCTCGTATGGACTTTTAAGAAATTCTTTTAAGACTAATCCCAGGGGGGCACCGAACTACGTATTGTAGGTCTAATACACTGAATAGCTTTAATGAATCTTACTACCCAGGGATGGTTGGCCAGTAGGAAGTCCAAGAACGATCCCAGAACTGATATCTGTACCTTCAATGTACTAGGCCTCAGACCCCTATGAAAACCTGACTGAAGGAATCTAAAATATGAGGAATATCTGGGCCCTGAGTGATGGAGACTGGGACTGTACTTTGCGAACAGAAATTCTTCCAGATCTTTAGATATATAGCCGAGGTTACTGGCTTCCTGCTCTTTTGGATAGTAGAGATGACAGATTCCGACAGACCCCTTGATCTCAGGCTCTACCTCTCAGGATCCAGGCTGACAACTGTAACATCCCTAGGTTTTGATGAAAAAGAGGGCCCGGCGTCAGAAGGTCCCACCTTGATGGTAGGAGTATTGGGTCTTCTAACGCCATCCACTTCAATAGGGAAAACCAGCTCCTCTTGGGTCAATAGGGGACTATTAGTATCACCGCTGTCTGGCTCTCCTGGATCTACTTCAGTTCTCTTGGTATTAGAGTGAGTGATGGGAAGGCGTATGCAAGCTCCATATTACAGCTCTGTGCCAAGGCGTCCACCCAGGTCGGATTGTCTCCTGGATTTATTGAAAATAATTCCTGTGTTTTTGTATTCCTTCTGGATGCAAATAAGTCTATTTTTGGGGTACCCCAGTGCTTGGTCAGCTGATAAAAGACCTCTTCGCTTAGAGACCATTCTGAGGGTTGAACCTTTTCCATGCTTAGAAAGTCTGACATCCGATTTTTTGAGCCTCTCAAATGCACTGCTGTGATAGACTTTAATTGAATACCAAAAAATCTTTAGATTCTTACGATAACACGGATAAAATATAACAATTTATTTAAATCCAATTAAAACCATACCACAACTACAACCAGATATTCACATGGAACACACAACCGTGCACTCGAAATGACCCTGCCACGCAATACCTATTACAAATGCCTACCTATCAGTGGAGGTTGGCACCCTATACACAGATACGAGAATGGCACCCCCACTCACCGTCGGCTGACCCTGTATCTCCTAATATGAACCCTAGTGTAGGTGTCACATTTGGACCAGCACAGATACTGGACAGGAAAAGGATGGGCAGGTTTTAATAGCTAAGTGTATAAATATATATATGTATTTATATATGTCCATATATATACGTTAGGTTTGTGGCAGGGTGAGATACACGGACAAAAGACCAACAATGTGCATAAAAATAAAAAAACTGCTCGTGCATTAAAACATGGGCCTCACTACCTCTGTACCCTGTTGCTGTAACCCTGCCTGACTGTGGGGGTTGGCACCCTACTTGTCAGCGGAAGTGGCACCCCCACTCACCGAAGACTGACCCTGGGAAGCCCTGATGATTATATCCCAGACTGATGGTGGTCAGAATTAAATGTGTACATACACAATGCAGGCAAAGTACAAGATACCACAGCAAACACAAATGCTTATCTTCAGCCGAAGATAGCATATAATTTAGATATTATCCATAATAATCAGAGGGTGGGACCGATACTTATCAGTATTGATGTTTCATACGCCTCTACGTGTTTCACCCAAGCGGATCATCAGGAGGCCTTGATATGTAGATGCTGCATGGAATCACAATTGGTGCACTTATATACATGGGTTAATGAGCCGACTAGCAATGGGGCGGTGTATAGATACAAAACACTAAAGCCCCAGACCAGAGCCATGTTGAAGGAGCCCTCCTGAAATAACAGAAGTGCCTAAAGCCTATGAAATATACAATGGCCACTGCCTGCTGTGGCAGACATACTTATTCAGACAATATAGTGAATACTTTGCCCCCTACCGTTTTATGTCACATTGTTCTGATAGGGAGTTTCAGCATACATTGAGGCACATTGGTACTGCACATGTCTGGTATAGTGCGCCCACTCTCAGGAGGATGTATATCCATCCCCTAGTATGCCGCCGACCCTGCGTATAAAAGGTGACAGCGCTCATCATCCAGCGCCAGGCTGCGCTCACTCATGACGTAAGCAATCTCACCAGCTACGTCGCATCGATCGTGCGCATGCGCAGATGACGGCCGCATTACAGGGACACCTCCTGCATGCTGATGTGCCCTCTATGTGCGTATCAGCCGAACCGCACAGTCCGCGCATGCGCCAGCACACCACTGCTACAGCACAGCGCCGATGCAGTGTATCAGTCCGTTAGCGCGGTACTGCGCATGCGCGGACGCACTCTCAGACACTGCAGTGTAAGATCAATGGGGCTAATAATGGTGCTATATTCAGTGTCACATAAACCACAAAGGGAGTAAGACAATCATGTCCCTTATATTCAGGCCTTTATTGTATATATCGCATAACAGGCTTATACTTATGCGATCCATCTATATAGATGATTTATAAGGCAATATATCATTAAAAACCACCAGAGATCGGACCACTAATGATAGAGATATTGCCTAAAGTGCGATAGACTTTACCATGCGTTCCACCCCGGAAAATATTGTTTCTGAAAAATCCTGTAAGTGACGGTGCCTCGGACCTCCCTGATGTAGGGGGAAGGATACTGTGGTCGAATTGTCCGAAAAGATTCTGACATGTAGATCTTTTAGCTCTTCTTGGCATCTCTTCGGTGCTTCCCAAACTGCTCCGTGCTCCCTGTGGTTCAAAGAGTTGCTGCATACTGATGTGGACCATGCTCCTTGGAGGTAACGTCCTTCCATGTGAGCTCCCCAACCGCTGAGGCTTGCATCCGTAGTGATGATTACGCAGGGCAACACTTTTCAGGGTCTTCCTTTCCCGAGATTTGCTATTCTGGTCCACAACAACAGACTTTTACCTCTCCGGATATCAACATTTTGTTGTCCAAAGATGTCTCTTTGCTGTCCCAGGCCGAAAGGATGTAGGATTCTTGAATGGAACTGACTCCATTGGACACTGGGAATTCATGAGTTCATTAGACCTAGAATCCTCATGGCTTTCCTGATGGAGATGTACTTTTGCTTCTGCACAGCCTGTATCTCCTGTTTGATTGTCCGTTGTTTGTGCAGAGGAAGGAATGGATGCTCCTGTTCGGAATCTAGGAGTACACCCATGAACACCTTCTTTCTTTCTTGCCTGAGACTTCATTTTTTCAGGTTTATGAACCATCCTAGCCTATCCAGGACTGACAAGGTTGTTGTTAAATATTCCTCCATCTGCTCTGGCGAGTCTGCTACTAGAAGGAGATCGTCCAAGTATGGGACGATGAGGATGTTCTTTTCTCTTAGGAAGGCCATTATTTCCACCATGAGCTTTGTAAAGATTCGGAGTGCAGATGAGAGACCAAACGGCAGACACTGCAACTGGAAATGTTGAACCTTCTGTTAGGGCTAGCGGAACGCAGCAAATAATTATAAGGATGGTATAAGGTGCGTTCGCAGCCCGGGGTCCACCGTGCAGAGATGGAATGTATAATGTGGATACACACACAGGTTAGCTTCACCCGGTATGAAGGAAGCGAACCCTGTTGCGTCACAGGGCTGCGGTACCGCACAAAGGGCGCAAGCAAAGAGTCATAGAACTCTGTCCCAAGTCTCAGGGAAAGAGTTCCTCTAGACGTCTTGCGCTCTACATCGCTACTGGGATGTCAGAGATTAGTAGAAATAATATTTTACAGCACAAGAGTGTGTGCAGTGCCGCTCTGGCGGGTGCCACTAACCACCCAGACTTGGGCCAGGAAAGTGCTCTATTAGTGCACGGCGCCGCACTGGCGGTCACTGCTATTAGACGTTGTATCGTTTGTTAGCTGTGCGGGATAGCACTGTCAGGCGCTAGGTAGCTTCCACCATTCACGAACAGTCAACAATACTAGGGATGGGAATGATTCGGAGCTTTCATCCATCCATCGGCAGGCATACATCCACACACACGTTAGCAAGTTTATACTAGCGCATGGCCGAGCGGCCATGTGAGCCTTTTATAGATGTAACCTTTCGAGACCTTCCTAGTGGTCCAATCGGAGCCGCTACAGGACCTGAGCATGTGACCTCCGACCTTCTATGAGAGATCATCCCACGGGCATGCTCAGTACACGAAAAGCAGGACTTAGACCCTGGAACGTCTGCTCGCCGCTGATCAATGCTGGTTACAAAGGCTGAACCTGGAGCGACAGCTGTAACAAGAGGCACAGTATCAGCTTGAGCCAGACGCTAAGACCGACGTCTCTGCTGAGCAGACTCCACTGCGGCTGGAGAAGAATGGGAGACCGCAGAGGACATGGTTGAAGATTCCCCCTGTGCAGCGGTGGGAACTCGACACCTAACATTACCCCCCTCCTAGGGCCCTCCCTGGAGCCTCGCTTTGCTCAAAGGCAGCAATGAGCGGAGGAGCCCGAATGTGCTTAATAGGCTCACAGGTCCTGTCCTCGGGACCACAATCCTTCCAGTCCACCAGATAGTACCTTTTGCCCCGTACCACCTTGCATCCAACGATGGCGTTCACCTCATAATCGTCCGTGGACGAACCCAATGTCCCGGCAGGTGACTCAGACAACCAGGACATGTGGACGGGCTTTAGGAGGGACACATGAAATGTATCAATGATACCAAGGTGTGGAGAAAGGGCCAGGCGATAAACTACAGGATTAAAAGGAACCTGTCACCTCAAATTGGCGAGATATTAAAATGAGTTTTTACCGGTCAGATGGGCGGCGTATCCTTGTCATTTCTCCAGCCTGTCTGTCCCCGTTTTCCGCAATATTTTAGTGAATAAGAGTATGCGTGGGCCATAGTTGGCGCGTGCGCCATGCAGTCTTCAGTAGCGCACACGCAGTATGCTTTGCCCTACTGCGGGCAAAGCCAAAAAGCATTACTGAGCATGCGCCCGCGCACTATGTACCAGAAGTATTTCGCTGTGTTCCGGGACATAGGCTCCTTCTCCTCTGATGACACTACGAAGCGGGAGAGAGCGTTGGCACAAATGTTCTTCTCCCCGGAGAGAAAATGGAGGGTGAAATGGAACCAGGAGAAGAACAGGGACCATCTAGCCTAGCGAAAATTTAGCCGCTGGGCAGTCTGTAGATACACCAAGTTTTTGTGGTTGGTGTAAACGTGAAAGGGAAAACGAGCCCCCTCCAGGAGGTGTCTCCACTCCGAGAAGGCCAACTTCACGGCTAGCAACTCCCTGTCCCCGATGGAATAATTCCTCTCCACTGGTGTGAAGGTCTTGGAGAAGAAGCAAGGATGCTTCCGATCTTGAGCATCCTTCTGCAAGAGGACTGCTCCAGCACCAACGGAAGAGGCATCCACCTCCATGATAAATGGTTTATCAACATCGGGGCGATGTAAAATGGGAGCGCTAGTGAAGTGTGACTTAATAGAGAGAAACTCAAAGGCTTCTTCTTCAGGAAGTTTCCACACAAAGATATATCTTTGTGTGGAAACTTCCTGAAGAAGAAGCCTTTGAGCTTCGAAACGCGTTGAATAAACCACCCGAACACCCTAACAGTATATCTGGATCTATTATTTGTCGCAGCAGCGCAGATGTAATCCACATTTCATTTATTATAACGGCTCTGAGAGGTCGCAACGCCGACCTGTGGATCTGCAGCAGCTGACAACTACACGCTTGTACTGTGTACTACCAGGTGAGCAGTTCTCTCACAATTGATTAAGAACAATCCTGGGGATAAGACCCTATTTGCGCTTTTTTTGTCTCCTATCTTTCAATACTATTAATAGAGAGAAAGGCATTGGAGACCTCCTCCGACCACAAAATGAGATTTGCTCCCTTCTTGGTGAGGGCAAGCAAGGGAGCTACCAAAATTGAGAAGTGGGGAATGAACTGGCGATAATAATTAATGAACCCCATAAAGCGCTGCACCGCTTTAAGAGAATGGGGTTTCTGCCAGTCCATCACAGCCTGTAGCTTGGCAGGATCCATGGCCAATCCCCGAGACGGAGATGATATAGCCCAGGAAAGGCAAGGACTCCTGCTCAAACACACACTTCTCCAACTTTGCACTTAGGGAGTTTGCCCGTAGGAGGTCGAAGACTTTGCAAACATCTCTCTGGTGGGAGTCTATATCTGGAGAGTAGATGAGAATATCATCCAGATAGACTAGGACCGAGGTGGTGAGCATATCCCGGAAGATATCACTCACAAAGTCTTAGGCTACTTTCACACTAGCGTCGGAATCTCCCCGTCACAATGCGTCGGGGAGAGATTCCGACGCTAGCGTTTATCGCAATGCACAACGGAGGTAGCAAATGCATTTCTCCGGCGCATCCGCTACCCCATTGTAAGGTGCGGGGAGGTGGGGGCGGAGTTACATGTAGCATTTTTTGCTCCCGACGGTCCGCCAAAGCACGACGCATCCGTCGCACGACGGATGCGACGTGTGGCAATCCGTCCCAAATGCGTCGTCAATACAAGTCTATGGGGAAAAAACGCATCCTGCAAGCACTTTTGCAGGATGCGTTTTTTCTGCAAAACGACGCATTGTGACGGATTGCAGTTAACGCTAGTGTGAAAGTAGCCTTAGAAAACGGCAGGAGCATTACAGGCATCACCAGGTATTCATAGTGCCCGTCCCTGGTGTTAAATGCCGTCTTCCATTCGTCCCCCTCACGGATGCGAATCAGGTTGTAAGCACCACGCAGATCAAGCTTAGTAAATACCCTCGCTCCCCGCAACCTATCGAACAGCTCAGATATCAGAGGCAGAGGGTATTTGTTCTTAACGGTGATGGCATTAAGACCCCTGTAATCTATGCATGGACGTAGTTCTCCGTTCTTCTTCTGCACGAAGAGGAACCCTGCCCCTGCAGGTGACACTGACTTCCTAATGAATCCTGTTGCCAGATTCTCCTGGATGTATTGGGTCATCGCTTCCGTCTCCGGGAGAGATAGGGGACTCGACCCCAGGGAGGCTCTGCACCAGGCAAGAGGTCAATAGGACCATCATAGGGGCGGCGAGGTGGAAGGGGCTCCGCAGCCCTCTTGGATAACATGTCCGCATAGGGCCAATAGTGCTTGGGGAAAGAGGAAAGGTCTGCGGGTACTTCAGTAGTAGCAACCTGAACGCACTCCCTCAGACATCTACCCTCACAAGATTCACTCCATCCCAGAATTCTCCCTGAGGACCACTCGATATGAGGAGAGTGGTAGCGTAGCCATGGTATCCCTAACAGGATACAGACTTCAGCACGAACCATATGGGTAAGAATCTCAACGCGTTTCTGGAGACTAAGCTCCCTTAATCAACCTTAATTAAGGGAGCTTAGTCTCCAGAAACGCGTTGAAATTCTTACCCATATGGTTCGTGCTGAAGTCTGTATCCTCTATGCTTAAAGTGTGTGAATAAAGAAAACTCTTTTTTACGGATTCAGTGAAGCTGGACATTCTCTTCTTTTTTTTGGACTCTATACGCCTGGACACAGCGGGTCCGTGCTCCTGAAGTTTGGTTCATGCATCACGGGTGAGCTGGCTTATATTTCTTCATCCCTAACAGGACCTAATCAATTCCCTCGGGAATGACTAGCAGGGAGATGATGGGATGGAGACATGGATAAAGTAAATGGGATGGTCTGGTGTGTTATCTGTGAGGGCAGTGTCGACCCATTTACCACTCGTATGGTCACAGGTTTGGCGAGCATTACCATGGGTATTGCGTGCCGTTGGGCGAAGGCAAATGACATAAAATTGCATTCCGCTTCGGAATCAACGCAAACCTCTACCGTAAGAATGGATGGGCCTATAGAAATTGTCCCCTTGAAGGACAGTTTGGAGGAAAACGTCGCCGTGTCTAGTGTACCTCCTCCTACAACCACTAGATGTTGATGTTTTCCAGACCACTGGGGACAACTGGAGGCAAGATGTCCTGACTGCCGGCAGACATGACAGATCTTGAGTGCACGAGCGGTCCGGGACTTCGATCCCTCTCGTGGCACCTCCATGGCCTGATGTGGCTCGGACGCCTGGATCGGAGATTCCAGAGGTATGGCGAAGGTGGGAGCCAGCTGAAACCTCTGCCTACATTGGGCTCGCTCCAACCTTCACTCGTTAAAACGAAGGTCAATGCGAGTTGAAACCGCTATTAGCTCCTCCAGTGTGGCGGGAATCTCCCTAGTGGCCAAAGCGTCCTTCACATGGTCAGCCAGCCCCCTCTAAAATACAGGGGATGACGGCTTTATCCGGCCACTCCAGCTCAGATGCTAAAGTCCGGAAGTGGACGGAAAAATGGCTGACCAAGGAGCAGCCATGTGTCAGTGCCAGCAGTCGGAGCGCCGTACCATGGGTGACTTGAGGTCCCAAAAAGACCTGTTTCAGAGTGCTCAGGAACAGCGGAGCACTCTGCACCACATGATCGTCGCGCTCCCACAGCGGCGTAGCCCACTCCAACACCCTGTCCGACAAAAGAGATATAATGAATCCCACTTTAGCCCGCTCTGAGGGGAAACATGCAGCCAGAAGCTCAAGATGTATCGCACACTGGTTCAAGAACCCCCTGCATAGCTTGCTATCGCCAGAGTACCTATCTGTCAGCGGGAGGCAGGATAAGGTCATAACAGTGGTGGCAGTGGACAAACTAGCTGCAGCCACGCTAACAGCCTGAACAGCTACTGCGGTAACATCCACAGCCGAGGTTGTGCACTCGAAAGCCATACCATGGGTGACTTGAGGTCCCAAAAAGACCTGTTTCAGAGTGCTCAGGAACAGCGGAGCACTCTGCACCACATGATCGTCGCGCTCCCACAGCGGCGTAGCCCACTCCAACGCCCTGTCCGACAAAAGAGATATAATGAATCCCACTTTAGCCCGCTCTGAGGGGAAACATGCAGCCAGAAGCTCAAGATGTATCGCACACTGGTTCAAGAATCCCCTGCATAGCTTGCTATCGCCAGAGTACCTATCTGTCAGCGGGAGGCAGGATAAGGTCATAACAGTGGTGGCAGTGGACAAACTAGCTGCAGCCATGCTAACAGCCTGAACAGCTACTGCGGTAACATCCACAGCCGAGGTTGTGCACTCGAGAGCCGCCAATCTGCCCTCCAGCTGCTTGATGTACAGCTGCAGTCGCTGTTCGTCCGCCATTACTAGCCAGACCCTGGCACTAGTATAATGTTAGGGATAGCGGAACGCACCAAATAATTATAAGGATGGTATAAGGTGCGTTCGCACTTCAGGGTCCACCGTGCAGAGATGGAACCTGCTGCTGAGTAATGACGGACTATATGGCGGTATAATGTGGATACACACACGGGTTAGCTTCACCCATTATGAAGGAAGCAAACCCTGTTGCGTCATAGGGCCGCGGAACCGCACAAAGAGCGCAAGCAAAGAGTCACAGTACTCTGTCCCAAGTCTCTGCGTGCAGTGCCGCTCTGTCGGACGCCACTAACCACCCAGACTTGGGCCAGGAAAGCGCTCTATTAGTGCACGGCGCCGCACTGGCGGTCACTGCTATTAGACGCTGTATCGTGTTAGCTGTGCAGGGTAGCACTGTCAGGTGCTAGATAGCTTCCACCATTCGCGAACAGTCAACAACACTAGGGACGAGAATGATTCGGAGCTTTCATCCATCAACATCCACACACACACACGTTAGCAAGTGCGGCCATGTGAGCCTTTTATAGATGTAACCTTTCGGGACCTTCCTAGTGGTCCAATCGGAGCCGCTACAGGACCTGAGCATGTGACCTCCGACCTCCTATGAGAGATCATCCCACGAGCATGCTCAGTACATGAAAAGCAGGACTTATTCCCTGGAACGTCTGCTCGCCGCTGATCAATGCTGGTTACAAAGGCTGAACCTGGAGCGGCAGCTGTAACCAGATGCACAGTATCAGCTTGAGCCAGATGCTGGGACCGACGTCTCTGCTGAGCAGACTCCACTGTGGCTGGAGAAGAATGGGAGACCGCAGAGGACATGGTTCGAGATTTCCCCTGTGCAGCAGTGGGAACTCAACACCTTCTCCTGGTTCTTTATCGCAAACCTGAGGTATTTTTGGAGCGAGGTATGGATAGGTACATGGTAATAGGCACAACTTATTATGTATTAGCACACCTATTATTATTAGCGTGCTCATTACGGAGTCCTTTCTTATCAGCTGTATGATCGACCTGAGTGACTCCATTTTGAACTGTTTGTAGATCACCCATCAGTTTAGTGGTTTCAGATTGATTATTGTTCGGTATTCCCCTCCTGGCATCTTTATGGAATACAGACTGGAATAATGTCTGGGGAATTTTTGGGAATGTGGCACCTGAATTATTACCCACAATTCTATAAATTCTTGTATGTCTTTTAGGAGTCTCCGGTGGACCGCTGGAGACTGGGTAGGGGTTAGACAGTATCTCTTGGGAGGTAAGTGGGTGAACTCTATCCCGTACCCGTGCGACTGTCTGCAGAATCAATGGATTTTTGGTAATTTCCTGCCAGCCTCTCAGGAAGTGCTGGAGTCTAAACGCCTCTGGCACCATTGTCTGCAGGGTCTTGGTCCTCGGTCTTGAAAGGAACCAGAGCTCTACCCTTGCCATCCTTGGGATAGCTTCACCTGCCCGACTTAACCTTGTAATCCTGGCTGGGATGAGAGCGAGTCCTCAGAAACGACAGAACTCTCTTTGATTTTTCTTCGACGAAGCCCTTATTTTTATCTGAAGCTTTTTCAAGCAACTCATCCAGGACTAGTCCGAATATGTGTAGGCCAGAGAAGGGTATCGAGCACAACTTATTCTATGACTGGGTATCCCCTGTCCACGATCTTAACCACAAAGCTCGCCTTGCCGAATTTGACAACACATTATTTCTTGCTGCAAAGCGGACTAACTCTGCTGAAGCATCTGCCATAAAGTCGGTCGCCATTTTCAGCAAAGGTAGGGATTTCAGGATTTGTTCCATGGGAGTCTTACTTTTAATATGACTCCAGATAATCCACCCATAGATTAACTGACCTGGCTACCGAAGTGGCTGCTATGTTCGCCTTCATAATAGCTGCAGATGATTCCCAGGCATTCTTAAGGAGGTCCTCCGATCTTTTGTTAACCAGATCCTTAAGGACAGAAGAGTCTTCAAAGGGATTGGCTGTTTTCTTACAGACCCTTGCTACAAGTATGTCAATTTTTTGTACCATTTCCCATACCTTAGTCGTTTTTGGATCAAAGGGAAGGCGGTACTTAAAATCCCTTGGGACCACCAGCTTTTTCTACACGTCCTCCCACTCTTTCAATATCATCGCTGTGTGATTAACTGGAAAGACCCTGCTTTTATGGATTCTCAAGCTCCAAACATTTCATCCTGGACAGTCAGTGGTTCAGTGGAGTCTTCAATCTTCATGGTGCCCCTAATGGCTTGCAGGAGCAAGTCTGTATTGTCAGAGGAAAACCAATATCTTTTCTGTTGTTTCGGAAGCACTACTGAGGAACCCTCACCTTCTCCAGAGTCTGGATCAGAATAGCCAGATACCTCTCCTTCCTCTGAACTCGGGTCCAAGTCCTATCTGGGTCTCTTAGGTCAGGGTGATTGGGATGGCATTAGGGCAGAAAATGTCACCTGTACCTCCTCCTTAATCATTGTTTTTATACTGGCCAGTAGTGAGGTTTGCTCTTCCTTAAATAATTTGGAAATATATCCTTCACAGAGCTTTTTTATCGTAGCTCTCTGGGAATCTGGCATTGCATAAAGGACATTTGTTAGCCTTCCTTTTGGCTGCTGAGGAGGACCGTCTAGGCAGACACTATATTAATAAGGTCCCTGTAGCTATTGGAACTGGTGCCAAGTTAAGAGACCTTACTACGCCTTACTCACATGGTCCATGGATGGCTCTAAGGACTGGACGTCAGAATGGCTAGCACTCTCCATACTAAGTCAGGTGTGCTGTCAGCTGTCCATCCTTTAAGTAGTCAGCCTTTTCCAGCTTCAGTACATCTGAATCGTCATCCTTCAGAGCCCAGCTGCTGTTAATTCCGGCGCTGCTCTGGCCGTACTGCGCACGCTGCAACTGGAATGCACACCGGCAGAAGGTGAAACGCCGGGATCCATCGCCATGTTCCCGGCCTAGTCCTGGTGCCAGGCGGACACACCCCTAGAAGCTGCATCACCGCTGCACCCACTGATGAAGTGGCACACCGTAAGAACCCAGGGGAGCGCACCACCGACCAGAAGTTGCGCGAAGCTGGAACAACAGAAGCTGCCCAGAGCCCCCTGGGGAGGGATACGGCAGACCCCGAGAGCACACAGCTCGATGGGACACTGATTAACCTCTCGGGTATCAGCGTGATTCTGGAGCCTGCCCCCCAGACAGGGCCTCCGCAGCCCCAGAGCCCTCTAGATGTGATGCAGCTGTTACCGGGAGCCCCCCTGCTCGACCAGACTCCCGACACCCGGAAGGGCTATTTAACCTCTTCTGTGTTCCTATTCCTATCAAGGACATGAAGGACTACCTCCTGGTGGTGCTGTCAGGAGGGATGTCCTGGAAAAATAGATTTTGTAAATCCTCTTGAACATATGACAATTTTTTAAAGCCTTTTCAAGTCCTAACAAATAAAAGGATGTTTGAAAAATGCTGTGGACATAAAGTAGAAAGTGCTATTTATTAAATATTTTGTGTTGTATTACGATTTGTTTTAATGGCACGCAAAATCAATGTTAGACCTTTCTAATTATTTTAAATATTTGGCAAATTTCAGATTTTTCCATAAATAAACTCTAAACAAAGACTTAAAAATAGCACAACCAAAATGTAAAATGTGTCATGGAATAAAACCCAACAATCTCAGAATCATTTGGATCAGGTTAAGCATTTTAAAGCTATTACTACATAAAGTGACTGATGTCGTATCTGAAATATGGGGCCTGGTTAGGAACAAAACTTGGTGAGGAAGAAAGCGATTAAATGAGAGGATTTTGTGCAATAACTACTGTAGACAAAAACTGTGACATCTCTGTAATTATAGAATGTGACCTGGTAGCTCTCAGCAATCCAAACTACCATAGTGGACAATATTTTCTGTCAGATGAGATTCTTTAAGAAATATTAGACATTTAGAGAGAACTTTTCAACATAGTGCAGTAAACTGGAGTTGCACTCATTTATGATGGACCATTGGAGCTCATAGAAGTCCTGACTAAAAAGGTAGAAAAAGTATTACTGCTCCCCGCTTCAGGAGAGATTGTGCAGTAATTTCTCCAGTAATTATAATTCCTTAGGATCGAAAACAACATGAAATTCATGACATGAAGTAATTAGATCCATCATCTACACATAGCTTAGAGACGCATCATGGCATAGATGTAACTTTTTTCATGTAGTGTTAGAGGGTCACTGGTAATATACTGGAGGGGAGATATGTTTAGCTGAGTTTATTCGCTTCAGTGACATGAGCCTGGAAAGAGCTGGGCGGGATGACTGTACAACATACCTCCACTCTATGGTGTGGTCCAGAAGGTAAAGGGTTAGCCTCTGGACTCAGAGTTCTGCGTGCCCAGAAGGTGAGCTGACATTCACAGCTGTGCTCTTGTTAAACAGAGCTGAGCCCTGTTTTCTGAGCGGATGGACCCTGCAGTTATAAGGAGTGCTGTTCGTTTATGCCAGGGGTGGGGAACCTCCGGTGGCTTTTCATGCAGGCCGCGGGAGATCCCCAGAGTCCGCAATGCCCGGGCGGCAGCCGTATCCTGCCAGCTGCCGGCCCCTTTAGTCACCAAGTGCACGGTATGCAGCGTTCATCACAGAACGCTACCTGCCCTGCACAGGAATTATGTCATTGAGGTGGGCAAGTTTAGTGTTGGGGTGGGCTGGGTTAGCACCAAATGCTCTCCTGTCCCGGAAGAGGACCTGCTGCCAGAGTCCAAAACGCTCTCTGTGCTGGCAGCTCTGTCTGCAGGTGATCTGTGCCCCTCAGCTATGTGCCCAATGTGATCTCTGTGACCCCGCTGTGCCCTAATATGATCTCTTTGCCCCCCCAACTATACGCCCCATGTAATCTGCCTCCGAGCTATGTGCCCCCATGTTATCTCTGTACACCTCCCGTGATCCGTGCCCCCATGTCATCTGTGCCCCCGTGATTTCTGTGCCCCGCAGTGATCTCTCTGCCCTGTGATCTCTGTGCCCCCCAGCTAGGTACCCCCTGTGATCTCTTCCCCCTGTGATTTCTGTGCCCTCCAGCTATGTGCATCCCTGTGATCTCTGTGGCTCCCAGCTTTGTGCCCCCCTTTGATCAATTTGCCCCTTGTGATCCCTGTGGCTCCCTGCTATGTACTCCCTGTGATATTTGTGCTCCCATGTGATCTGTGCCACCTGTGATGTCTGACCCCTCCAGCTATGTGCCCCCCAGCTGTGTGCCCCTCCGTGATCTCTGTGCCCCCAGCTATGTGCCCCCTCTTTTGATCTTGGTGCCTGTGATCTCTGTGCCCCACAGCCAAGTGCATCCCTGTGATCTCTGTGGCTCCCAGCTTTGTGTCCACCTGTGTTCCCTGTGCCCCCCTGCTATGTACCCCTGTGATAATTGTGCTCCCAAGTGATCTGTGCCCCCTGTAATCCCAGTCCCCTCCAGCTATGTGCCCTTCTTTGATCTTTGTGCCCCCTTGTAATTTCTGTGCCCTCCAGCTATATGCCCCCCTGCAATGTGCATCCCTGTGATTTCTGCGGCTCCCAGCTTTGTGCCCCCTGTGATTTCTGTGGCTCCCAGCTTTGTGCCCCCTGTGATCTATGTGCCCCCCTGTGATGCCTGTGCCCCCCTGCTATGTACCCTCCTGTGATATTTGTGCTCCCATGTGATCTGTGCCCCGTGATCTCTGTCCCCTCCAGCTATGTGCCTTCCTATGATCTTTGAGCCCCATCCCCCTGTGATCTTTGTGTAACCCCTGGAAAAGCAGCTGCGAGAAGCAACATGATCAGTATCATCTAACATCACAGCATCACCAAAGAGAAGCAGCTCCAGCCGTCACATTAAGGGTGACTTACCGTAATTAATTGTTTGACTAAATATACCGGGGTAATTTTCAAGTAAATCATTTTTATGTGGCCCCCGAATGATGGTAGAAATTTCCAAATGGCCCCCGGCTGGAAAAAAAGGTTCCCCACCCCTGGTTTATAACAACAAGACAGAATATGTCTATTTTGTTTTGGACTGGTTTATGAAGCATGTTTTTAATAAACCAGGTGAAGATTTAAATGAACAGCATTCCTCTGACTTCCTTGTTAAGCAGTCAAGTGACCCGGTTGGATGAGAATGTGGGCAAGATTCCCAGGAAACAAGTGTGACGGATGTGGACAAACTGCATATCCTAGGTGAAGGCGACTATTGGGATCGAAGAGCGGTAGGACAAAATGGAGGAGCTGATCAAGCACCTGGTCCAAGTCCAGCAACAGCAAGTTCAGCAACAACAGCTAGCAAAACTGGAAGCGAATAAACTATTGGTGCAGCTGCAAACGAGCAACAGAAGGTGTGTACACAACAGATGGAACTCCTCACAGATGCAGTCCGTAGCAGGGCAACAACCCCATCCCCAAGTTCAGGTGATGACTCACACGTCCGGAAGGCGGTGAGACGTGCTGTACAAAAGATGATCCTGGGGGCGATGTCGAGGCATTTTTGGCTGTGTTCAAAAGGGTCACAGAGCAGGAGAAGCTGCGGCCGGAGCAGTGAGAAGAGATGCTGGCACCCTACCTATCTGGCAAAGCCCAAAAAGCGTATTATGGCCTCGGCTTATAGCACGCAAAGGAGTATGCCAAACTAAAGACTGAAATATTGAAACGCTTAGGAGTTACTTTGTCTGTCAGAGCACAACGGGTCCACCACTAGGCGTATTTCGAGAACAAACTTCCCCCTCAGCTCTCACATGTTTGATTTGCTACATCTTGTCCAGAAGTGGTTGCAGCTAGAGTCCTCTACCCCATCCCAGATGGTTGAGCGTTTTATTATGGATAGATTTATTCACTCGATTCCTAGACCGGTGCAGACCTTGGTTAGCCAGGGAGAGCATCGAAATGCGGATAACATGTATGGCCTAGTAGAAAGGTACTAGGTGATGAAGTCATTAAGGAAACCAGGTGCCAACGCACCCCTGTACTGGGGGTACCCAAAAGGCGACTGACTCTCAAAAAAGGAGTACTAGAGCTACAAATGGGGGGCTTCTAAGGTCCCAAGAGCCTGTTGAGGGGTTACAAAGGGTTGGGGTTAAGACCCTGATACTGTTGGGACGTGTCAGAATATGGGGCACATAGTCAATTGCTGTCCCATGTCCACCGAACCCATTGACTGCAGCCTAGGGCGGCGCAGTTTGTATTCTGCTTAACCAGCCTGCAGTGTGGACTGTCAACCCTGTAAGGAGCCGCAGACATGTCCCATTATGGTAAACTGAGTACTGGTGTCTGGACTCTTGGAGACGGTGAGTTTGGTGACCCTGGCAATGGCCACATTCCTCCACTAGTTGATCCCTGGAAAATTACTGGGCATTCGTTATATTCGCGTGGACTCTAAGGACGACCCAGTCGCCAGAGTGACCGCAGAAAAACTATGGTTTCCATAATTTTGATGGAGGTGAAGAGAATGTTGAGCCTGGGTGTCATCTAAGAGTCAAAGAGTGGCTGGTCCAGTCCCATTGTCCTTTTGACAAAGTCAGATGGAGAATGTCAGTTTTGTCACGATTATCCTAACGAAAGGGAACTGGCAAATCCCCATGTTACAAACGGCCAAAGAGTAGATGGCCTTCTCTACACCTGATGGGCGTTTCCAATACACCAGCATGTCTTCTGGTCTGCGAGGAGCCCACAGCCACCTTCCAGAGGGACATGGACCAGGTCCTAGAAGTTACCTGCAGAAGGTCTTGGCGGTACTGGATGCGCTGAGGAAGGCGAGGTTTGCCATAACACACAAAGAAGTGCACCACGGGGAAGGAGGAGACCATATATTGTCAGTATAAGCAAAATCAAGCTGCAGGAAAACAAAATGTGGGCAAATCCAAAATTGCTGCAAGCAATCTCCAAGACACAGATTAGGGTTTTTCTTGGAATTGTGGGATGTTATCAGTGGTTCATCCTGAATTTTGCCATGAGAACTGCACCCTTGACCAACTTCTTTAAGGATACAAAGTAATGAGTGGCCACGTGGACTTCCAAAGCAGAGGTGACTTTCCAGGAGTTGAAGCTAGCCCTGTGTAAGCAGCCAATCTTGGCCTAACCATAATTCAAGAAAGAGTTTGTGGTCCAGATGGACGCTTCAGAAGTCAAGTTGGGAGCTGTGTTGTCACAAGAAATAAATGGGGAGGAACATCCAATCCTATATCTAAGTGAGAAACTCTCCTACTGAAAGAAGAATTATGTCATTGTGAAAAAAGAATGCATAGTAATCAAATGGGCGAGTGACAGATTGAAGTACTTACTGTTGGGCTGAAAGTTTAGGTTAGTGTCAGAACATATACCCACGAGATGGATAAGGGAAAAGAAAGGGAAGAATGACTAGGAGGTTTTTAGCGCTACAGGACTTCAGCGTCCATGTGGAGCATAGGCCAAGAAAACTACATGCCAACGCAGATGCCCTGTCTAGTGACTAAAGGTGCCACAACCCCCGGCTTTGGGCAGAGGGGTGGATACAGGGCTGGCGTCAGCACCTGGCGTACCCGGGCAAGTACCGGGGCCCTGGCTAGACAGGGGGGCCCATTCAAGGGATTAGGGATAAATATCTGGGCATGCGCACTGCGTGTCTAAGCCACTCACCCAGGTCGCAATGCGCATGCCCAGGAACCCCAGCCCCGCAGTGTGAAAAAAATCATAAGACACTGAGGGGCTGGGATTCACAAGCAGGGTGGCCGCACAGGCGCAGTCAGCGAGACTGCATATGAGGACAGACGGGCAGCGCTCACTACGCCTGCCCCAGGCAAGACAAAAGAGCGCAGGCGCCGGCAAATTTCAAAACAAACAGCGCTGAGGAGGCGGCACCCGGCGCCAAGAAGACATGAGTGACGGCTGTGAGGCGTCTGCAGCAGGGGGGGAAAGACCTGCCACCAGGACTGAAGACCGGTGTTTCGGACAAATTACAAAACGGATTATTTCTGCATTTACAGCACCAATAACTAAAAGAGCCACAAGGTGGCTCTTTTAGTTTCAAACGCCTGGGGGGGGGGGGGGGGTGACAGGTTCCCTTTAAGGTCTCCAGGGCATGTGATACGATATGCTTTATAACACATTTTCCCTTCCGTATGCACACTGTACACACTGTACGCTAGGTCATCCAATACTTTTTCATATAATCCTTACGAAACTACACTGCTCAAAAAAATAGAGGGAACACAAACAACAGAATATAACTTCAAGTAAATCAAACTTCTGTGAAATCAAACTGTCCACTTAGGAAGCAACACTGTTTGACAATTTTACATGCTGTTGTGCAAATGGAATAGACAACAGATGGAAATTATTGGCAATTATTAAGACACCGTCAATAAAGGAGTGGTTCTACAAGGTGGGGACAACAGACCACATCTCAGTACCAATGCTTTCTGGCTGATGTTTTGGTCACTTTTGAATGTTGGTTGTGCTTTCACACTCGTGGTAGCATGAGACGGATTCTACAACCCACACAAGTGGCTCAGGTAGTGCAGCTCATCCAGGATGGCATATCAATGCGAGCTGTAGCAAGAAGGTTTGCGGTGTCTGTCAGCGTAGTG
Organism: Ranitomeya imitator; assembly: GCF_032444005.1. Taxonomy (NCBI): domain Eukaryota; kingdom Metazoa; phylum Chordata; class Amphibia; order Anura; family Dendrobatidae; genus Ranitomeya; species Ranitomeya imitator. The sequence goes on from NC_091283.1 coordinate 362,545,004, forward strand.
TCCAGAGGCTGGAGGCACTACCAGGAGACTGGCCAGTACACCAGGAGACGTGGAGGGGGCCGTAGGAGGGGGCCGTAGGAGGGCAACAACCCAGCAGCAGCACCGCTACCTCTGCCTTTGTGCAAGGAGGAACAGGAGGAGCACTGCCAGAGCCCTGCAAAATTACCTCCAGCAGGCCACAAATGTGCGTGTGTCTGCACAAATGGTTAGAAACCGACTCCATGAGGATGGTCTGAGTGCCAGACGCCCACAGAGGGGGGTTGTGCTCACAGCCCAATACCGTGCAGGACGCTTGGCATTTGCCACAGAACACCAGGATTAGCAAATTCGCCACTGACGCCCTGTGCTCTTCACAGATGAAAGCAGGTTCACACTGAGCACATTCGGCAGACGTGACAGAGTCTGGAGATGCCATGGAGACCGATCTGCTGCCTGCAACATCCTTCAGCATGACCGGTTTGGCAGTAGTGGTGTGGGGTGGCATTTCTTTGGAGGGCCGCACAGCCCTCTATGTGCTCGCCAGAGGTAGCCTGACTGCAATTAGGTACAGAGATGAGATCCTCAGACCCCTTGTGAGACCCTATGCTGTTGCGGTTGGCCGTAGGTTCCTCCTAATGCAGGACAATGCCAGACCTCATGTGGCTGGAGTGTGTCAGCAGTTCCTGCAAGATGAAGGCATTGAAGCTATATACTGGCCTGCCGGTTCCCCAGACCTGAATCCGATTGAGCACATCTGGGACATCATGTCTCACACAATCCACCAACGTCATGTTGCACCACAGACTGTCCAGGAGTTGGCAGATGCTTTTGTCCAGGTCTGGGAGGAGATCCCTCAGGAGACCATCCGCCGCCTCATCAGGAGCATGCCCAGGCATTGTAGGGAGGTCATACAGGTACGTGGAGGCCACACACAGAACCTGAGCATCATTTCCTTGTCATGAGGCATTTCCACTGAAGTTGGATCAGCCTGTAATTTGATTTTCCACTTTGATTTTTAATATCATTCCAAATTCTGACGTTCATTGGATATTCATTTTGATTTACATAATTGTTGTTTTATTGTTCTGAACACATTCCACAATGACTGGAATATTTCATTCAGAGATATCTAGGATGTGGTATATTAGTGTTCCTTTATTTTTTGAGCAGTGTATGATTGCTCATGCAAAAAAATGGTCAGAACTCTTTTATTGAACAAATAAGGAAAATGGGCTAGGGAGGATAGATGGTGCCTTCCCCTATCAATGTCCCTTCCTTACAGCAGAGGTTGGCACCCTGGGAAATGATATAGTGCCCCCGTTCAACGTAGACTGACCCTAAAAGACCCTCCAAAGGAATCCCTATCAAAGCCAACACCAAACACACAAAAAAATAAAGTGTTGTTAGTACTATTATAGTTGATCTGTATGTGCTCTTAGAAAAATACTCTTGAGCCACTAAATTGGAAACTCCATATATATTTGAAAATTACTCTCAAATGATTGTTCCTCAACACTATCTGGTATTGGTGTTTTTTTGTTTTTTTAAGAGAGGGTATCGGATAGTACAGATCAACTACCGAACGATAATACACAAATTATCTATAGATATAATGTTCTATCATGCTGATGAATCACCAAAATATATTATAGTTCGGAAAAACATGAAATACGAGGGATCCGGTTTTAGTATTAAACTATCCTGGGATACTAATAAAAAAAAGGTGGATCTATGGATAGTGCTTGGATATCACTACCCCTTCTGGCTGATGTCAGTGCTACCAAATGAGTTGTCTTTAGAGATAAATATTTTAGTGGAACTCTCCACTTGAGGATGGAAGAATGGACCTTGAGAGAGCAGATTGGGACTGAAGAGAGGACCCATGGGTCTGATACTGACATGGCCTGCAGTCAGGAGAACCATGGCCTCTTGGGACAGAATGGTGCGATCAGGATTATTCTCATTCTCTCCTCCCTGATTTTCCTGATGACCAGTCGCAATAGTATTATTGGCGGGAAGGCATACGCTAGTTTGAAATGCCATGGACCTTGAAAGGCATCCACTATGCTGATCTGTTACGTTCAGGTAGGCGAATCTCTGTACCTGCTTGTTGTTTCTTGTTGCAAAAGGATCTATTTAAGGAAGACCCCACATGTCGACGATCTTCCTGAATATTTGGTGGTTCAGACACAATTCTCCTTGCCTCAATGTATGGCGGCTTAGGAAATCGGCTTTTAAATTGTCCTTGCCCTTGATATGAAGAACAGAAAGGGATAGCAAATGACCTTCGGCTAAAACGAAAATTTTCTCTGTGGAAGAAATTAGGCTTTCTGATCTGGTTCCGCCTTGTCTGTTCACATAGGCGACTGCTGTGGTGTTGTCCGACATGACTCTTACGTGTTTTCCTTGAAGCTGTGGGAAAAAATAGTGCAGTGCATAACTAACCGCATTTAACTCCTTTCAGTTTGACGACTCTTGTAATTCCCTTATATTCCACTGACCATGTGTGACATTATTTTTCATATGAGCACCCCATCCCATAGGGCTAGCGTCCGTTGTGATTATACAGGAGGGTTTCACCACCCATGGGACACCTCTAGATAGATGGGTATTATCTAACCACCAAACCAGAGAGGATAAGACTTCAGTGGATAGAGTTAGTATTCCTTCAAGATGACCCCGCAAACATTTCACCTCAAGGAGGATCTGATGTTGCAGCTTCCGGGTATGATAGTGGGCCCATTGGACCCCCGGATACATGAGGAAAGGGAACCTAGCAGGGACATTGCCTCCCTTAGAGACATCCGGGGTCTGTCCATTGCCGTTTTAATTTTTTCTTTTATGAGTAATATTTTTACCTCTGGAAGTAGGCATCTCTGACTCGTTCAGTCTAGGTGAAGACCCAAAAAGGACTGGAGGGTCTGTGGTACGAGCCTGGATTTCTCTAAACTGATGATCCACCCTAATGCCTGCAAGGACGAAATTGTGTCAGCTAGACAATTTTTACATTGGGTGGTCGAATTTCCTACTATGAGAAAATCATCAAGATACAGTATAATTAACGTGTCCTTCTGACATAAGAAAGCCATAACCTCTAACATCACCTTCGTGAAAACTCGGGGTGCCACAGAGAGACCGAAGGGCATTGCCGTGACCTGGAAGTGGTGAATCTCTCCTGCAAAGGACACTGCCACTCTGAGGTATTTCTGATGTTCCCCATGTATGGGAAGATGATAGTATGCATCTCTCAGATCCAGACCGGCCATCATACATCTAGGAAATAGAAGTTTTATGGTGGACTTAATTGACTCCATTTTGAATTTATGATTGCAGATAAATGTGATTAACTTCTTTAAATTAATGATCGTCCTAAACGACCCATCTGGTTTAGAGACCAGGAACAAAGGGGAGTAAAATCCCCTTCCCTCCGGAACCTTTATCAGAACTCCTTTGCACAATAAGCGAGAAAACAGCTGCACTCTCTCGGGTTATAGCTTGCAAAGTGGTGTATTTATTCACATGTGTTTGACATTCAAATATATGTACACATACAGCAGGATAAGAAAAAAAGTGACGTTTCCACCCAATTCCGGGTCTTTCTCAAACTGCAAGTAAACATAAAATACAATTAGTGTTTATGTACATAGAGCATAATGCGTGAAATTAATATTTACAACTATATATACAACTGTAATCACTAATAAAAATTCCATGAGTCCCCTTAAGGTGAAGGATCTTTTTGAAGGTACAATAGATGCACTGCAAGTCCTTTCCCTGGTTGCCAGTGGATATACACAGTATATGGATGGTTTTGTACCGCGAGATTTAGGACCAGAGACACAATAGTGGAGAGAATATGTGTGGTCAAACTGAATAATCTAGGTTGCCCAGTGGTGAACTAAATGCATAATGGTATATAGTGGATGAAAACCTAGTGCACTGACCTGAGTAGCTGATACGGTTTGAAAATTTGAAATTAGGTCCCAAAAAGGGCTGCGGGTAGAAAAGGGGGATAAGAGGCGGAATCCTTAGTAAGGAGAAATGAGGTCTGTGTGATATGGAAGGAAATGTAGATTGTGGGCAAGTTACCAACCTCCTCTCGGTGTGGCGCTGGGGTATCCTGCTTCCTGGAAGTGTGTGGGCTAATGTGAGCGTTGTAGCTCCATTTATAATGCCTGCTGGCCATAAAGTGAGGCCATGTCAGGGCGAGATGTGGAGCGCAGAGTGCGAGCTGCATGGATTGTGTCTAGGCGTCAGATGTGATGCAATGGCTGGGTTGCCTACATAATGCTGCTCATACTTATAAGAAAGGCCCAGAGTGTGTCGGGAGTCCACCTGGGTAAACTGCTAATGTGAAACCCCATAGGAAGTATATATTGGAAAAAATAAAAAAATTAAAAATAATAATAATAAACAATTTTATTTCCATTCTTTTCCCACAGTCTATGTATATTTATTCCCATTTTTCCATTTTTGTTTATTATTATTATTTTTATTTTTAATTTTTTCCAATATATACCTCCTATGGGGTTTCACATTAGCAGTTTACCCAGGTGGACTCCCGACACACTCTGGGCCTTTCTTATAAAGTATGAGCAGCATTATGTAGGGAACCCAGCCATTGCATCATATCTGACGCCTAGACACAATCCATGCAGCTCGCACTCTGCGCTCCACATCTCGCCCTGACATGGCCTCACTTTATGGCCAGCAGGCATTATAAATGGAGCTACAACGCTCACATTAGCCCACACACTTCCAGGAAGCAGGATACCCCAGCGCTACACCGAGAGGAGGTTGGTAACTTGCCCACAATCTACATTTCCTTCCATACCACACAGACCTCATTTCTCCTTACTAAGGATTCCCCCTCTTATCCCCCTTTTCTACCCGCAGCCCTTTTTGGGACCTAATTTCAAATTTTCAAACAGTATCAGCTACTCCGGTCAGTGCACTAGGTTTTCATCCACTATATACCATTATGTATTTAGTTCACCACTGGGCAACCTAGATTATTCATTTTGACCACACATATTCTCTCCACTATTGTGTCTCTGGTCCTAAATCTCGCGGTACAAAACCATCCATATACTGTGTATATCCACTGGCAACCAGGGAAAGGACTTGCAGTGCATCTATTGTACCTTCAAAAAGATCCTTCACCTTAAGGGGACTCATGGAATTTTTATTAGTGATTACAGTTGTATATATAGTTGTAAATATTAATTTCACGCATTATGCTCTATGTACATAAACACTAATTGTATTTTATGTTTACTTGCAGTTTGAGAAAGACCCGGAATTGGGTCGAAACGTCACTTTTTTTCTTATCCTGCTGTATGTGTACATATATTTGAATGTCAAACACATGTGAATAAATACACCACTTTGCAAGCTATAACCTGAGAGAGTGCAGCTGTTTTCTCGCTTATTTGACTGGTATTGGGTTCTTCCCAAATACAGCCTGCACCACCTGATTTGCTGAGTGTGCTCCATTCCCTTGAATCCTTTGCACAATAGACTGCGAATTTCTGACTCAAGAGCCGCCCGTTGTATCGGCGACCTGAGAGATGTAATGATAAGCGATTCATGGGGAATGTGATGGAACTCTAATCTCAGCCCCGTTTTAACTATGCTCAAAATCCAGGCACTTATTATTGCCTCCCATTCCTGGGAAAAAAATTCAGTCTGACTCCTACTGGAGGATCAGGGCTATCGGTATCCGCCACCCTTCCGGAAGGAGGATCCTTTAAACATGGCACCTTTTTGTTTGTCTTCTCTTGTAACCCAACGGCCCTGTCTTTCCGACATTCCTCTTTTATTAAATGGTCGTCTAATAAATGTTCTCCCTGACACGTAATAGCGCAGAGTTTCGACTTGACTGCGTGTCCCCCTTCCTGCTTTTAAGCCATAAGGCTCGTCTTGCATTATTAATCAGGCTAGCCGACCATGCTGCCAGGCGTAAAGAGTCAGCCGAAGCATCCGCCATAAATGCTGCTGCCCCTCTGACTAAGGGAATGGCAGATAGCAATTTGTCTCTGGACACTTTATGATGAACTTGCTGCTCCAGCTGATTGATCCAAATCAGCATGGACCTAGCCGTACATGTACTGGCTATAGCTGGTTTAAAAATACCTGTAGCAGCTTCCCAGGACCTTTTTAGTGAAGATTCTGCTTTGCGATCCAGTGGATCCGATAACATACCCGCATCTTCCATGGGTAGAGCTGACTGTCTGGAAGTGGAGGCTACTGCCAAGTCTACTTTAGGGACTTTAGACCAGCTTAGTAATTCCTCTTCACTAAACGGATACTTCCTTTTAGAAGCTGAGGGAAGGAAGCCCCGCTGATTTTGTTTATCCCATTTCCTTTTAATTAGGGCTTTTACTGCTTGGATTACAGAAATGGCCCTCCTTTTCCTTTCTGACAGGCCTGCAAACATTATTTCTTGTGTCGTTTGGGCCCCTTTGGTATCTGTGCACCCTTTAGTGTTGCTAATTGATCTAACTAGGTTGTCCATATTATCTATAGGGAAACACGAGCGTCCTTCAATGTTCGATGAAAGAGGTGACGAAGATGACTCGGAGGCTTCCTTAATGTCACAGTCTGATTCCGAGCGGAGGATGGGGGACCTTTCCTTCCTCTTACTTTTGTGCCCTTGGGGTATACTGGTCTGACTCAGGGCCTGCAACTCTTCCCTCATCATTGTGCGGATGTCTACGGATGACACCACAGCCTCCTCCTGCATTGTTTTATTAATGCAATCCTGACACAGTCTCTTTGGGTAGGAGTCAGGGAGGGGCTGAGTACATAGGGCACAGTATTTATGTTTTGATTTCTGTCTCTTCTTGGTCTGAAAGAAGGGGTATATTGCAAGAGAAGTCAGCCTAAAAGGTAGAGTCCCATACACTCAACCAGTGAAGCAATACAATACCGGTTCTGGAGGACAGGGTACAGTCCGAGTCCTGGTTGCATCTGCCATATCACCCTTCCAACTTCTGTCCGCGGAACCTCTGCTGGAGCGCCTGGATCCAGCGCTCTGCGCCAGAGACTCCACCTCTGGTGGGTGCACGTCATGAGCCTCCTGTGGGGGTGACATCTTAGCACATCAGTGGCTGCCTTGCTTCTGTTTTTATATTTTGAATCCGACGCGGTTCCCGATGGCTGCCCTGCCTCTTCTGGTTTGCCCCGGAAGTATTCATCGCTTCCGGGACAGGAGAGCTCTCCGGCACACTGTACGGCATTATCCCTCGGTCATCCTGCTGATATCGGCCTCCGTGGAGTGGCGGAGGAGGCCAACATATGGCCCCACTTTTCCGGATGCTATTTTCTTTCCATAGCTCTTCTTCCTTCAGTTCCCAAAGGAACAGGAAACCAACTGAGGAGGAGAGGTGGGCCGCCCCTTTTATATCTGTAGGTTTCCTGTTCCTATAGGCGGATCTCCTCTCTCTAGTGGGTGCTGTCGTGGCGAAGTGTAAAATTAACAATATTGAGAGCCAATTAGCCTCTTCTGGTACATCCGAAGAACTTGCCACTTTAAAGGGAACCCGTCACCCCCCTCAGGTGTTTGTAACTAAAAGAGCCACCTTGTGCAGCACAAATGCTGCATTCAGGGAGGCGGGTCTTTCCTTCCTAATCAGATGCAGCACAGCCGTCACTCCGGGCCTGTGCGCTCCGGGCGCCGCCTCCTCTTGCAGCATTATCATCCCCGTCATACCTAAAAGAGCCACCTTGTCAGAATGCAGCATTTGTGCTGCACAAGGTGGCTCTTTTAGTTACAAACGCCTGAGCGGGGTGACAGGTTCCCTTTAAAGTCCAGCATTAAAACTGTCACAGACTAGGGGGGGCGTGGCCTGAGAGTCCATGTGAGCGGACGTGCGGCTGTGAGCTCCCTTCGCTGTACATTCTAAAATCCTGCAGAGCCGCTGCTGTTTGGTCCCTGCGGGGGCTTACCGGCTGCGGGGAGACTTGGAGGGTCCGGCGGTGCTGAGCGGTGGTGCTGGAGCCGGCGAACATGACCAGGAGACGGCAGAAGGACGCGGGAGCCGGGGATGCAGGCGCAATCCAAGACGGCGCCGACACGAGGGAGAAGGTAGACAAGGAGAACGCCGCATGTAGAAAGCGCATGGAGGTAGCGGCAAAGCTCCAGCAGTTTGCGAGAGCGGAGGTCGCAGAGGAGGGAGCCGGAGCTGATACCGAAGAGGAGGAGGAGGAGGAGAGCCCAGCAGGAGAACATGAGGTACAACAGGGGAGAAAGGAGAGTAAAATGGCGGTGGCAGAAGGGGGACCCGAGGAAATGGCGCCAGAAGCGGAGCCTACCCTAAGAGACGTTTTTGCACTAGTCTCTTCATGTAAACAGTCTCTGACCTTACAGATACAGGAGGTTAAGGGAGACACAGCCCAGATAAACGCAGCCATGCAGAAGATTGACAAACGTGTGGGGGAGGTAGAGGAGAGAGTGAGCACTGTAGAAGACCATATAGTGCAGCTGCAAAAAGCAGAGAAAAAGTTCACTCAAGCAATAGCTGAATTGGCTGCGAAAAATGAGGACCTTGAGAACAGGTCCAGCAGAAACAATATTCGCATAGTGGGCATCCCTGAAAAAGCTGAAGGGAGGAATCCAACGGAATATATTGAAAAATGGCTGTTAGAAACATTTGGAGATATGGCGCTAACAAAAGTGTTCGCGGTAGAAAGAGCGCATATGGTTCCGCCGAAACCACCTGTCCCTGGAGCGAATCCCCGTACCATGCTCGCCAAAATTCTAAACTATAGAGACAGAGACATTATCCTGAGGAAGGCCAGAGACATGACGGATTTGACAGTTGAAGGCCAAAAGATTGCTATATACCCAGACTATTCTACTTTGGTGCAGAGACAACGGATGATGTTCACGGGTATCAAGAGACGGCTGAGGGAGTTGGGAGTGCAATACTCCATGATGTTTCCAGCAAGACTGAGGGTGGTGGCGTTTGATAAAATTCATTTTTTTCAGAAGCCGGAGGACGCTACCCAGTGGATCGATATTAATGCTAAAAAGCTTAAAGGAAAAGGAGACTGAAACTGTGGGAAGAGTCTGATCTTGTTTACTTATCTGTCAGTTGGCAAAGAGTCATGTGATTGACAAACCAGGGGGTATGGGGGGGTGAAGAAGGGAGCTGGATTGTATTCAGTTAAAGTTAAAGGGATGGTGTAATGGTTGCTGGGAAAGGGGGAGGAAGGGTATGCGGCATATTTTAAGTGTATGCAGGTTTCTTGCGTGTGTAAATAATTCTACGTTAAAATGTTTTGAGATACGTTATTTTTCAAAATGTCTGAAATCCTGTTATGTACAGTGGTGGGAGGAGGGTTGGGAAGGTAATGCCAAACGGAGTGTTCGCTACGGGCGATGATGCCCCACTCTTGAAAAGAGGTGGAATGGTTAGATGTGAGGGGGGAAGGGTGGGAGGGGGAGTTGGGAGGGGGGGGGGGAGGGTAGTTAGACAGCTTGGGCTCAAAATTGACGATACTTATAGTGAAGATGAGCCAAGTGATGGGGACCCGTTTTAAGATTTTGTGCTGGAATGTGAGAGGCCTAGGGGAGAAATCTAGACGTGCCGCGTGTTTGCAATATGCAAGAGACCAACGGGCCTCAATGATATGCTTGCTGGAGACGCATTTGGTAAGGGAAAAGGTGGATGTTCTGAATAGACGGTGGATCCAGAAGGGATATCATTCTACCTTCTCCACGTATGCAAGAGGAGTCTCAATCTTGGTTCCAGCGGGAGTTCAGTATGAGGAGGTGAAGGTATGTGTGGATGTGGATGGGCAGTACGTACTAATACGGTGTATACTGTATGGAGTGATGTTGTGTGTTGCAGCGATGTATATTCCGCCTCCCTACTCTAGCAGGAAAATTAGAGAAGTAATGGAGCGAGTGGAAAGATGGGGGCCGGCACCGTTAATAATTATCGGGGATCTAAACAATATCTGTGATGAATATTGGGATAAAAATAAAAATACTCAGAATAGGTCGGAGGGACACACAACAACATTTGGCACCTATATACAGGAGATAGGTTTGATTGATCTTTGGAGGGTTAGACATATTGGGGAGAGAGGGTACTCATGTTATTCACCGGCGCATGCCACGCTCTCTAGGATTGATATGGCTCTGGGTAACAGGATTTTGGACACATTGGTTGGGGAGGTGAGATATCTGCCAAGGGCCTTGTCGGACCATAGTCCAATTGAAGTAGAGGTTAGATTGGAGGGGGCTCACTCGCTAAGTGGGAGAGAATGGAAGATTCATCCTAATTGGTTACAGAGTATTGAGTTGGAAAGTATAGGACGGGAGGTAGCGGAATTCTTTCTCTTAAATGATGGAAGTACTGATGCTCTTACGATTTGGGATGCAATGAAGGCGTATCTGAGGGGACTACTGTTTAGGGACATTAGTAGGTATAAGCGGAGGACGAGAGAGGCAGAAAAAGTGGCAGTTGAGGAGTTGAAGGAAGCAGAAGACGGGATGGCTACACTGGGAACCCCTGAGGCAGAGAGAAGGATGAAAAACGCACAAAATTATTTGGAAAAAAATCTGTTAGGCAAAGCCGAGAGGAAGCGGGATTTCCAAAGGGTATTGTTCCATCAGGAGGGAGAAACAGTGGGACATATGCTGTCGGTAGTGGCTGCTGCTCAGAGAGGTTCTTCATATATACATTCTTTGGACTCTGCTAGTGGAGGTAAAAGAACGGAAACGCCTGAAATCTTGAGAGCCTTCGCGGACTTCTATGCAGATTTGTATTCCTCTCGGGTTGGTGAATCGGTCGAGGACACACTGACTTTCTTGGAAGGTCTGGATCTGCCGAGACTGAGTGAGGCAGATAGGGAGAGCCTTGAGGCCCCTATCACTGAGGAGGAATTGAGTCGGGCATTGAGGTCTATGGCTAATGGGAAGGCGCCTGGGGTCGATGGGCTACCCGCTGAGATCTATAAAGGGTTGGCAGAAGTGTTGATTCCTAGATTAAAAATGGTATTGGAGGAAGCTAGGTCCTGTGGGCGCTTGCCAGCCTCTATGAGAGAGGCCATAATAGTGGTCATTCCAAAGGAGGATAAGGACTTGGGGAAACCGGAGTCGTACCGCCCAATTTCTTTACTAACTATTGATGTCAAGCTTCTGGCCAAGGTTTTGGCTCTCCGCCTCTCTAGTGTTATTGCGAGTCTGGTGCATTCGGACCAATCTGGCTTTATGCCGGATAGATCAACGGCGATCAATTTGCGGAGGTTATATGTAAATTTGCAGGTAGAGTCTGACAACTGTGGTCGAAGAGTGATTGTATCGCTAGATGCACATAAGGCGTTTGACAGTGTCGAATGGGGGTACCTCTGGCAGGTGCTGGAATGTATGGGGTTTGGTCCGCAGTTTGTGGCCTGGATACAGCTGTTGTACTCATTACCGTCCGCTAGAATTAGAGTAAACGGGGAGCTATCTCGACCTATAGGGCTGGCTAGGGGTACTAGGCAGGGATGCCCGCTTTCACCCCTCCTGTTCGCGTTGGCTGTAGAACCTCTTGCTGCTAAGATTCGCCAGTCGGATGGGGTTCCTGGGTTTAGGTATGGGAAAGTAGAGGAAAAAATAGCGTTATACGCGGATGATGTTTTGCTGTTCCTGGCGGATCCAGACGATTCACTAAGAGGGGCCGTTGAAATTGTTGAGAGATTTGGTACTGTGTCGGGACTAACAATTAATTGGGATAAGACGGTTCTTTTTAGAGTGGATGACGTAGGAGAGAATGTGAGTGAGGATGTTGGGGATGAGAGGCTGAAGGTGGTTTCCCAATTTAAATACCTTGGAATATGGATTTCGGTGCCAATTGCGGAGTTCCTGCAAAGAAATTTGACTCCTGTTATGGGGGTACTCAAGGCAAAGGTAGATGCCTGGAATAAGCTACATCTATCGGTCGTCGGTAGGGTAAACCTTATTAAAATGGTCCTGATGCCTAAAATTCTTTATGTTCTACATAACGCACCAATTTGGATCCCGCGGGGGAAGTTCAGGCAGATTAACGCCCTTTTTAGAAGTTTGATATGGGGAAGACAATATCCACGTATTAGCCTGGAGACGCTTCAGCGACCCAAGGAAGATGGTGGTTTGGCTTTGTCCAACCCGGAAATATACTTCCTTGCGGCCCAGAGCCAGCATTTGAAGGGCTGGGCGCGAGGGGCGACATCCAGTGCAGTACAACAGCTAATGGAAGAGGTGACGGACCGACGACCGATGGCCAGGTGTTTGGAAGATGGCTCTTTGAGCGCTCTGGGGAAAGTATACCCAACCCTGTTCCTGATTCGTAAATTATGGAATAGACTAAGGCAGATTCGTGGGGTTAAAGGGTTGACTAAATTCACACCGATATGGTCTAACCACAATTTAAAGGAATTTGAGGCCTTGGGAGGACTATTGGAATGGCAGAATAAGGGAATTTGCTTTGTTCACCAGATAATCCAGCGACAGGAACTGAAGTCCTTCTCCCAATTGCAGGAAGAATTTGGTTTGCGATCCACAGGGGAATATCAGTATGCGCAGATGAGACATGCCTTTAGAGCTCAGAATAAGAAGGCTGATATCAGGGTTCAAGATGATATAGTGTTGGAGTATGTGTGTGGTGACGGAACTACAAGGGGAGTTATTTCCACTCTGTATAAGGACCTAATGCACACGTTCCTGCTAGATTTCCCTATAAAGGCGAGAGCTAAGTGGGAGAGAGAAGTGGGACCGATGGAAAATGAAACCTGGGAATCGGTGATGGAGTGGGTTCCGCGACTATCCTTGAGTGAACCATATAGGCTCTCGCAGCTATACATTCTGCATAGGGTATATAAATCTCCGGAAGTGCTATACAAAGCGGGATTGCGTGCCAATTCTGAGTGTCCGAGGTGTGCGAGTGAGAATGCAGGAATATATCACATGATGTGGACGTGTCCGAGACTGGCTGCCTTTTGGGTGGTGGTTTTGAGCCGAGTTGAAGCAGCGTATAAGTGCAGAGTTCTTAGAGACCCGATAGTATGCGTGCTGGGATATGTGGAAGAAATTGGAGTTGACAATACTTGGAAGATTGCAATCGCTAGGCTACTCTACATGGCCAGGAAAGTAATAGCACGAAATTGGATAAATGCGGAACCACCTGTGAGAAGGGAATTTCTCCAATATGTTCAACATGGTCTAAAATTGGAAAAGGGGGTGTACAAAAAAAGGGGGAAAATAGAAATGTTTAATAAAATATGGTCTCCTTGGCTTGATTTGGATTGAGGAGTATAGTCGTCGAGTTTCCTAAGACCTGGATGAGGATAAATTACACGAGGCAGAGAAGGCCTCAGTGGGGTGAAGATTGAGACTGAGCTGTCGTAGGGGGGAGGGGGGTAGTTGGGGTAATGTTGGGGTTTATTAAAATAAGAAAATGTGTATGTGATATAATGCAATGTAAATGGCATTCTGATGTTCCTCTTTATATTGTTAATAAAAATCTATTTAAATAAAAAAAAAAAACTGTCACAGACTAATATAGAAGGGCCACAGAGAACAGGAAATGAATTAAATTTCAACGAGACACAGACGACTACGAACAAGATCATGTATATTGTTGGTGTGAGAACCCAAAATCTCGCTCTTCTTACACCAGATCCAACTACAGGTCTTCCTCCGACCACTCCACATCAGGTTCTGAATCCGAAAGAAGGGATCCTCACCCAGGACTAAACAGTTTTTAAAGGGACACTGTCACCTGAATTTGGAGGGAACAATCTTCAGCCATGGAGGCAGGGTTTTTGATTCACCCTTTCCTTACCCGCTGGCTGCAATATTGGATTGAAGTTCATTCTCTGTCCTCCTTAGTGCATGCCTGCACAAGGCAAGATTGCCTTCCGCAGGCGTGTACTATGGAAGACAGAGAATGAACTTCAATCCAATATTGCAGCCAGCATGCAGCCAGCGGGTAAGGAAAGGGTGAATCAAAAACCCCAAAACCCCGCCTCCATGGCTGAAGATTGTTCCCTCCAAATTCAGGTGACAGTGTCCCTTTAAGGTAAGAGAACAAGAGGCCCAAGAGGAAGAGGCTTCTCAGAGGGCAACAAAAGAAGAGACACAGAACAGAGAGTGACTCGCTCACAGGTACATGCCCTTTGGTGATGACTATATCCACACGGACTCTGGGCATTGCTGAATACCATTTATTACAAAAAAGGTCTCTCATTCTGTCCGCAGTATCGGTTTAATACTTTTAATATTGATATGGAGCTACAACGTTTTTTCCGTACTCTTAGATTGAAAGTGCATTTTGCAGAAAAAGATATTGCACCTGCCCTATTGGACTCCCCTCCTGATAAACTTTTGATATCAGCTAGCCTAGGCTAACGAACCAAGAGCACCTACAGTGCCTTGCGAAAGTATTCGGCTCCCTGGAACTTTTCAACCTTTTCCCACATATCATGCCTCAAACATAAAGATACCAAATGTAAATTTTTGGTGAAGAATCAACAACAAGTGGAACACAATTGAAAAGTTGAACGAAATATATTGGTTATCTTAAATTTTTGTGGAAATTCAAAAACTGAAAAGTGGGGCGTGCAATATTATTCGGCCCCTAAACTTTCAGTGCAGCAAACTCACTCCAGAAGTTCATTGTGGATCTCTGAATGATCCAATGTTGTCTTAAATGCCTAATGATGATAAATATAATCCACCTGTGTGTAATCAAGTCTCCGTATAAATGCACCTGCTCTCTGATAGTCTCAGGGTATGTGCACACTCTGCGGTAATTCCGCAGTGCAGTTTACCTGCGGATTTACAAAAACAGGTGCGGAAAAATCCGCAGAGGTTCCATCATCGTGTGCGCATACCCTCAGGTTTGAAGCACAGAAAGCATCAGGAAAACCAAGGAACACAGCAGGCAGTTCCGTGATACTGTTGTGGAGAAGTTTAAAGCTGGATTTGGATACAAAATGATTTCCAAAACTTTAAACATCCTAAGGAGCACTGTGCAAGCGATCATATTGAAATGGAAGGAGTATCATACCACTGCAAATCTACCAAGACCCGGCCGTCCCTCTAAACTTTCATCTCAAACAAGCAGAAGACTGATTAGAGATGCAGCCAAGAGTCCCATGATCACTCTGGATGAACTGCAGAGATCTACAGCTGAGGTGGGACAGTCTGTCCATAGGACAGCAATCAGTCGTACACTGCACAAATCTGGCCTTTATGGAAGAGTGGCAAGAAAAATACCATTTTTCAAAGATATCCATAAAAAGTGTTGTTTAAAGCTTGCAACAAGCCACCGGGGAGACACACCAAACATGTGGAAGAAGGTGCCCTGGTCAGATGAAACCAAAACCGAACTTTTTGGCAACAATGCCAAACGATATGTTTGCCGTAAAGGCAACACAGCTCATCACCCTGGACACACCATCCCCACTGCCAAACATAGTGGTGGCAGCATCATGGTTTGGGCCTGCTTTTCTTCAGCAGGGACAGGGAAGTTGGATAAAATTGACGGGAAGATGGATGGAGCCAAATACAGGACCATTCTTGAAGAAAACCTGTTGGAGTCTGCAAAAGACCTGAGACTAGGACGGAGATTTGTCTTCCAACAAGACAATGATCCCAAACATAAACCAAAATGTACAATGGAATAGTTCACAAATAAACGTATCCAGGTGTTAGACTGGCCAAGTCAAAGGCCAGACCTCAATCCAATCGAGAATCTGTGGAAAGAGCTGAAAACTGCTGTTCACAAATAATCTCCATCAAACCTCACTGAGCTCGAGCTGTTTGCCAAGGAAGAATGGGCAAGAATTCCAGTCTCTCGATGTACAAAACTGATAGAGACAAGTACTGCAGTGCACAGGTGCTGGGCCTCTCTGACCTTTCCTGGCACCTGCCCACTGCAGTGCTTTGCTCTGCCCTTAACAGGGCAGACAAAGCACGCCTGCGCAGGAGCCACGACAGGAAGAAAAGAAGAGGATGTCATCGCATGAAGATGAGAGGACCTGCACTGGACCGCGATGCCCATCAGACACTAACCGCATCGGGACCGCCCCTGGGTGAGTATAATATAACCTGTTTTTCTAATCTTTCAGGTGACATTGGGGGCTTACCTACAGCATTACAGAATGCTGTAGATAAGCCCCAGATGCCGGTGGCCTTAGCTTATAGGCGAATTTTGGGGTGACAGATTCACTTTAAAATTACTTCTGGATTCTTGCATTAAAGTTAATTGCCAAGTTTTATTTCACTTTAGTTGCGATACAACAGAACAAGACCACCAATACAGCAGAGTCAGCCGGTGACAGAGAATAATCTATGACTTTTCTGCATTTAGAGGTTACTACTCACCCGAGTCATGATCTGTAGGAATCACCACTTTACACTGCTCATCATCCCTCACATATGTCTCTGTAGTATTAATATGGGTCAGATCTTCACCCTGAAACAAATATTGTAAAAGTCACAGACAGATGGAGAAGTCACATCTATGATCAGTTCTAATCCTGCCATTTCCAACATTCTCATTACACAAGTATAAAACATATACCGTATATACTCGAGTATAAGCCGAGATTTTCAGCCCAAATTTTTGGGCTGAAAGTGCCCCTCTCGGCTTATACTCGAGTCACGGTCGGCGGCAGGTGAGGGGAAGAGAGGTCTGTCGCATACTTACCTGCTTCCGGGGTTCCTGGCGATGTCCCTGCCTGTCCCATGGTCTTCGGGTGCTGCAGCTCTTCCCCTGTTCAGCGGTCACGTGGGACCGCTCATTAAAAGTTATGAATACGGACTCCACTCCCATAGGGATGGAGCTGCATATTCATTCCTGTAATGAGCAGTGCCAGTGACCGCTGACAGAGGAAGAGGCTGCGGCACCCGGAGACCATCTGTCCGGGATAAGGAGCCAGGGACGCCGGGAGCAGGTGAGTATGTCATATTTACCTGTCCACGTTCCACCCGTCGGGCGCCGCTCCGTCTTCCCGTCCTCTGCACTGACTGTTCAGGTCAGAGGGCGCGATGACATACTAATCTGCGCGCCGCCTTCTGCCTGAACAGTCAGTGCGGAGAGATGCTAAGACGGGACGCTGAGGAGCTGCGGGCAGCAAGAGAGGTGAGTATGTCATTTTTTTTTTATTGCAGCAGCAGCATTCTATATTGCACAGATTTATATGGAGCATCTATGGGGCAATAATGAACGGTGCAGAGCATTCTATATGGGGCACAGCTTTATAAGGAGCATCTATGGGGCCATAATGAATGGTGCAGAGCATTCTATATGGGGCACAGCTTTATATGGAGCATCTATGGGGCCATAATGAACGGTGCAGAGCATTCTATATGGCACAGCTTTATACGGAGCATCTATGGGGCCATAATGAACGGTGCAGAGCATTCTATATGGTGCACAGCTTTATATGGAGCATCTATGGGGCCATAATGAATGGTGCAGAGCATTCTATATGGGGCACAGCTTTATAAGGAGCATCTATGGGGCCATAATGAATGGTGCAGAGTATTATATATAGCACAGCTTTATACGGAGCATCTATGGGGCCATAATGAACGGTGCAGAGCATTCTATATTGCACAGCTTTATAAGGAGCATCTATGGGGCCATAATGAACGGTGCAGAGCATTCTATATGGCACAGCTTTATATGGAGCATCTTATGGGGCAATAATGAACAGTATGGAGTATTATATGTGGCACAGTTTTATATGGAGCATCTATGGGGCAATAATGAAATGTATGGAGCATTATATGTGGCACAGCTTTATATGGAGCATCTTATGGGGCAAAAATGAACGGTATGGTGCATCTATTTTTACTTTTGAAATTCACCGGTAGCTGCTGCATTTCCTACCCTAGGCTTATACTCGAGTCAATAAGTTTTCCCAGTTTTTTGTGGCAAAATTAGGGGGGGTCGGCTTATACTCTGGTCGGCTTATACTCGAGTATATACGGTAATACTGTTGGATAAAAAAGACGGAGCACAAGACCTTCACAGCCATCTACACATCATAGGGGAGATCTCATGACACCTTCTCTCCACCTACCTGATGATCCTGAGGAACATTGAGATTTTCTTGTTTACAGTCCTGTGGAAGAAGAGGACGGGGACATCTCTCTGGTGTTGCACTCTTAATAGATAGAACTTATGGAAACACAAACAAGGACTGAATTAATTCTTTACATACAGATAATGCTAGGTCTTGTGTATTTAGTCCTATTACCTGGTGATATGAGGGGCTGGGGAACCTCCATCATGACGTCCTTGTACAGATCTTTGTGTCCTTCCAAATACTCCCACTCCTCCATGGAGAAATAGATGGAGACATCCTGACACCTTATAGGAACCTGATCCATAAAACGATACCGTCAACCCCCTGATCACTTCATAGCATTACTGTATAATGTCCCAGCATTCCCAGCAGTGTCACCTCTCCTTTCAGCAGCTCAATCATCTTGTAGGTGAGTTCTAGGATCTTCTGGTCATTGATGTCCTCATGTATCAGGGTGTGAGGTGGAGGTCTTGTGATTGGGCTCAGTGGTCTTCCCCATCCCTCAGACACAGGGGCCTGACAGCGCTCACTAGAGGTCTTTTTCGCTACTGTGTAATCCTGGTTATGGAGAGACACATTAATAAATCTCACTACAGACATTTCCAGAGTCCTCACCTTTCCACTTCTGTCCATCTGTTATTCCCATAGATAAGAATGATGTAATGTGACGTCATCAGAATCTCTCACCTCTCCAGTAAGCCGGAAGAGAATCTCTAGGGTAAGTTGTAATATCCCCTCCACCATCTTGTCCCTGTCACTAGCCATTCTTGATGGGTCAATCAGGAAAATTCTCTTATACAGAAAATCTCCGCTTAGAGGATCTAATACTGTAGGAACCTGAATGGGAAGAAGATGAGCCGATGTAATATCATAGGTGTCAGGGATACATCCTATAACTAATATCAGCTGACTGTATTTCTATAATAGCGTGCATGTGCAAATACCTCTACCATACATATGCAAATGCAGGGATGTAACATGTTCAATGGTAATGGCTCAGAGACCAAACTCAGCTAATAAGCACATACCAAATGAACTGAAGGAACACCTTGGAAGATGAATGGTGAAGCTTGCGAAGATGAGCGCCCATCCCTGTGAATTTAAGACTCCACTTCTCACACTCGTTGTCCATTCAACTATTGCAATACTCTGACAATGAGCTAAGCGCACCCCTCAGCCAGCTCACACATCCACACCACACTTCCTCACTTCTCGTAGCCACCGCTCCCTATTTTGATACACCCCAATACACATGCACAGCTAACTTTTAGACAACCAACAAATAAAGTAGCGCTAGAGCATGGAAATATGAAATTTGCTCTAGAAAATTGGAAAAATGAGAATACTACATGCATAAATTGGCCAATTAATGTGTACCAGCAGCCACGACAAAGCAATTCCTATTGCTGGGAAACTACCTAATGTGAAGCCTCTCTTAGGCTGAAGCCTACATTTATATGGGACAGTAGGATCCTGCTGTAATTAAAAAGGCCTGAGGCTGAGAGGAGGAGTGCTCAGTCAAAGAGCCGAAGTATACAAATATCAAAAGACTGACCATCACTTCCAAACAGAAAACAGGTGTGCACAGATGCTTACTAAGAGTAGCCATCTCCCTATGTATCAACCAATAAAGTGGTGCACACCTCAGCCAGCTCACACATCCACACCACACTTCTTGCAGCCACCACAGGCCATTTTGGTAGGCCACAGACACCTGCCCTGAATGACACCCTAATACCCATGCACAGCTAACTTTTAGAACCACCTGATAGGTAGGAGCAAGCTTATGAAATTTTAGATTTGACATGAAAAAAATAAAGCTTAACGCTAAAAAAAAAATAAAAAAATGCCCTAAAAATTCTAATGATATAATGATTTACACACAAAGCAAGAACAGCACAAAGATAAACGGGTTAAATACACAAACATCTTACGGATTGAACATTCTGGTTGAGGAGCAGAAAATTAGGAAAGATCTACAATTCATGTCGTCTCTCCTGGATCAGACAATGAGATTTCTGGAGGAGATATTATAGGTCTCAGGTGAGAGGAGGATGGGTAATTGTATGCACAAAATGCTGGTGCAAAGACTTGATATTATATTTCTGTGGTTTGGTGAGGTAGCCAGGGTGGTAGTCATGGCGAGTGGCTGTTGTGTTCCCACACCCTGGCATCCCGCAAAGAAAACAATGTCCCTTCTGACGTGTGGTGTGGGAGTATTGCACAAAACTCACATTTGCGTTTGCAGATCCCATAGTCCTGTCTCCGGACGATATCACACACTCAGGAACAGACAACGTATTCCGCTTTAACATTGTAACTTTACTTAATAACAAACAATCCATGGCAGTTTCAGTCAGGGCTGTGGAGACGGAGTTTGAGCCCATTTTGGTGAAGTCGGAGTCGGTATAAAATGGACCGACTCCTAAAATATATAATAAATTGGGTACAGTAGTTCAATGCAGTTTGTGGGGAATATTTTTTTCATAAGAATTTGGGAAAGTTATGAACTGTCCTACAATTGTCTGTCTTATTCCTGATCTAAGGTCTAGACTTTTAGCTGAGATGAATCTTTGCTGCAGTTTATGTTTATGATAAGTAGTGAGGCTCCTCCTCTACAGATAAGGGGAAAAATTAACACACAGGGAAGAAATGCCTGCATTTATCTCAGAAATTTTGGAGTGAACAGGAAAGCAGGATTAAGGCAAGTACTTCTTAAAGCATATCTAAACTTTCAATAAACTGTGCATAAATCAATAGTATATGTTGTCTATGTATTCTTGATGTTTTAGTTTCTTTTTCCTCTTAGCTCATGTTTGGAGTAATTAGCTGCCCTGATGACTTATATACACTTTACATAGAATATAAGGGGAAACACTGTTTTCTAACATCTCAAATTCAGAAATAGTAACAGGATCGATGAGAAAATATATATTTGTGTGTGTTCTGCAATATGATTCGGCACAAACATGCTCCCTCCCTCCTCCCCTCTTCATAGACTGTGAAGACATATGATGTGAAGGATTTAGTGAGCTGTACCCCGAGACAAGCCTGACATTGAAAGTTCAGCATAAAGCTATTTAACATATTTTAAAAACTTTATTCTGATCATCTGTCCTATTGATTTATGCAATGGTTGTTTTATTTATATGCTAAATTATACAGTGCCCGATTACCTGTTCTTGCAAGAATTACAATATACCTTAGGCTGGGTTCACATTGCGTTATAGGCATCTGTTAGATGGACTACGTTACACCGCGGCATAACGTCCTATGTCGGACGCATCGCTAGTGCACACCCACAATGGGCGTGCGCTAGCGATGTGCCGTCATTGAGTGACGGACCCTGGGACGCGGGCTGCAGTGTTTTCGGGTCCGTCACTGCTAGCACAGATAGAGCTAGCAGATGCTCTATCTGCGCTAGCGCGATGACATATCGGCACTTAAGTTAACAGCAGCCCATTAACGCATGTATTGAACAGGCTGCTGTTAACGCAAAGTGAACCCAGCCTGATTTCTTTTACAGGGCTATATTTTGAGAGCAAATTTACATAATTTCAAAATGTCTAAGAAGCATCTTATGAAGTCAGCTTTATTTGAGCTTTCACAGGGACTCAAGATAAAAAACATTTTGTGCGTCAGTGTATAAGTGACCCAGATGAAAACAAATGCTGTGATGCCAAAATCAGGCAGTGATAAAAATTTTCCTTCAAGAGCTTCCAACCTAAGAAGACATTTACAATGCTGCCACCCAGAAGTTTACAAAGCTGTGATTGAAAAAAAACAGCAGCACCAAGAAACCAGAGATCAGCACTTCCCACCAGGCAAAGGAGGAGGAAAGAGCGTCTCAAACATCAGTTACAAGATATTTTGTAAGTGACAAAGTTACTGTAATAATGACAGAAGAGGTGTTTAAAAGACAGCTCATCGAGCTTGTTGTGAAGGACAGTGTACCATTATCATTATTTGCACGAACAGCTTTTTATAGCTCTTAAAGGGAACCTGTCACCCCGAAAATCGCGGGTGAGGTAAGCCCACCGGCATCAGGGGCTTATCTGCAGCATTCTGTAATGCTGTAGATAAGCCCCCAATGTTACCTGAAAAAGGAGAAAAAGACGTTAGATTATACTTACCCAGGGGCGGTCCCGCTGCTGGTCAGGTCGGATGGGTGTCTCTGGTCCGCTGCGGCGCCTCCCATCTTCATTACAAGACGTCCTCTTCTGATCTTCAGCCACGGCTCCGGCGCAGGCGTACTTTGCTCTGCCCTTTGAGGGCAGAGGATAGTACTGCAGTGCGCAGGAAAGGTCAGAGGCCCGGGGCCTGCGCACTGCAGTACTTTGCCCTCAAAAGGGCAGAGCAAAGTACGCCTGCGCCGGAGCCGTGGCTGAAGATCAGAAGAGGACGTCTTGTAATGAAGATGGGAGGCGCCGCAGCAGACCAGAGACACCCATCCGACCTGACCAGCAGCGGGACCGCACCTGGGTAAGTATAATCTAACGTCTTTTTCTCTAGTAACCCCCCACGACAGCACACCTTGGAGGATGTTACCCCTTTCCTAATAGGGACAGGAAATGACAAGAGGTTAAATAACCCCTCCCTCATCCTCCCCTCAGTGTTTTTTCCTGTCCCTACTAGGGATGAAGAGGTCATCCCAGGTGTGCTGTGCCGGCAGCGGTCACCAGGGAGAAACAGATTCTATGCCCGGCAGCTGGGGAGCAGACTTACCTCTCTTCCCCGAGCGCTGCTCCCGTCTCTCCAGGACTCGGGACTTCCGCCACCAGTCCGCACCGACAAGGCAAGGTCTGGGCGGCATTCTTCGGCTGGAGGCATCCCTGAGCTCTCCAGCCCCTCTCCTCCTCCAGCGCTGTGCGCGCGATGAGGGCTTCCGGTCTGAAGCCGGCGGCAGGAAGTG
Source organism: Ranitomeya imitator (assembly GCF_032444005.1). Lineage (NCBI taxonomy): Eukaryota > Metazoa > Chordata > Amphibia > Anura > Dendrobatidae > Ranitomeya > Ranitomeya imitator. Next base: position 362,567,970 of record NC_091283.1, read on the forward strand.
ACGTCAGACGCCGGCCGGCTTCAGTACTCAGGAGGCTCCTTTGCGTTCCACGCTGGAACGCATGTCAGTTAGCGTGGATATCGGCGGTCTTTCTCCCCCCACATCCTGACATTGGAGGAGGAGGTCCTCTCACAGGAGGACAGGTGCTGTGTCCGGTCGCCTATTTAAGAGCCCCGGACAAGAAGACGTCTCAGGTAAGACCACAGTGTGGTGAAAATCATGGAGACGTCTGCCTCGCGCTCTGCTCTTGCAGATCCCAGCACCATCCCGGCCCCAGTAAGTAATCTGGCCCAGGGTGTCCACTCCCTGATGTGGGTTGTAGTCTTATGATTCCTTCTTCCCTTCCTTTTTAGGGGGACAAGGAACCCACATCAGGAAGCAAAACAAAAACTACCCGCAAATGCGCAGTTTGTATGAAGAAGCTGTCCTCTTCATACAAGAAATCATTGTGCAAAGAATGCACAGACAAAATAATCAGAGAGGAACAGCCATCCCTGATAGAAGAGATTAAAACCTTAATCCAGCAGGAGATTAAAACATCTCTGGCCACTCTTTCCCAGCCTACACCATCTCCTAGTGCCCCTCCTGAGGCTAAGAAAACACCAAGGTTACTTACGGGTAGCCGGTTTTTCCGGAGCCCATGACGGCACACCTGAGAGAGGATCCGCCCAGCCAGGACAGGAACCCCTACTGAAAATAAAAGGGCGGTACCTCTCGGTCGCTTCAGTTGGTTTTCAGAGCATGAGAGGCCCCCCTGGTTAGTACACATGGCAATCCAACACCACATTATAATAACTAAAAGCACCCAAAAACAATAGTGCACACCGAAAAGGTAATAAAAGGGGGGGAATATATGGGTGCCGTCATGGGCTCCGGAAAAACCGGCTACCCGTAAGTAACCTTGGTGTTTTCCCTTCCCCCATGACGGCACACCTGAGAGACTTTTGTAGAAAGAAAAAACCTTTGGGAGGGACCACCGCTTGAAGCACCCTTCTACCAAAGGTTAGGTCAGCAGAGGAGGAAAGGTCTAGCTGGTAGTGTTTGAAAAAAGTCGAGGGTGAGGACCAGGTAGCGGCCTTGCAAATTTGGTCAATTGATACCTCAGCCTTCTCTGCCCAGGAGGTAGCCATAGCTCTGGTGGAGTGAGCCTTGATGCCGTCAGGAACCGGAGTGCCACTTGCAGAATAGGATAGACTAATGGCCTCCCTGATCCATCTAGCAATGGTACTTTTAGCTACCCCACATCCCTTTTTATTACCCTGAAAGGCTACAAATAGGGTTTGATCTTTCCTCCACTGACTAGTCATGGTCATGTATTGTAACATGGATCTCCTCACATCTAACATATGGAACCTTTGTTCCCCCGGATTTTTAGGATTACTACAGAATGAAGGTAACGTAATCTCCTGACTCCTATGAAATTTTTGGACTACTTTGGGGAGATACGCTGGATCTGGTCTTAGGATTATCCTGTCATCAAGAATCTGAGTGTAAGGAGGGCATATCGATAGAGCTTGTAAATCACCTACCCTACGGGCCGATGTTAGGGCTACTAGTAGGACTGTTTTCAGGGTGAGTAATTTAGGTGATATGTCCTGCAAGGGCTCAAAAGGATTTTTGGTTAAAGCCTCCAATACTAGATTTAGATCCCAAGGGGGAATTTTGGGGATAATAACCGGTCTAGACCTGCCACAGGATTTTATAAATCGTGAAACCCACCTATTAGATGCTAGGTTGCAATTATATAGGGCCCCTAAGGCTGAAACTTGTACCTTAAGGGTGCTAGTTGCTAATCCTAATTGCAAACCTGTTTGTAGAAATTCTAGGATGGGACCCACTGGAGCTACATCCCCTAACGGTTCACCCAAGAAGTTTAAAAATTTCTTCCAGGTCCTACCGTAGATTCTGGATGTTATAGGCTTTCTGCTTTTTAACAAGGTGGAGATTAAGCCCGGAGAGAATCCTTGGCGACTTAGTAGTGCCCTCTCAAATTCCAGGCTGCCAGATGGAAGCCCTTCACCTGAGAGTGGGTCACTGGTCCCTGGGTTAACAGGTCCGGTACATCTGGCAGAATCCATGGGTCTGTTAACGACATCTGCCTTAGAAGGGAGAACCAAGGTCTTCTTGGCCAGAATGGAGCTATGAGTATTATTTTCGCTCGGTCTTCCCTGATTTTCCGGACTACTGCTGGAATCAACACTATCGGGGGAAATGCGTAAGCCAGAGAGAATTTCCACGGTATTAGTAGAGCATCTACCGCGAAAGGATGTTCCTTTGGGTTCAGTGAGCAGAATTTTTTCACTTTCTTGTTGTGTGAGGTAGCAAATAAGTCTATCTCTGGTGTACCCCAGGTCTGTATTATTTGTTGGAATACCCCGAGATTCAGGGACCATTCCCCTTGTCTCAGAATTCTGCGACTCAGAAAATCTGCTCGTGAGTTTTCTACACCTCTTATGTGTAGTGCTGTTAGGGAAGATAGGTGTTTTTCTGCCCAATGGAATAGTAAGTTTGACACCTTCATATGGTTCCAAGACCTCGTCCCCCCCTGGTGATTGATGTAGGCCACTACTGTTCGATTGTCCGTCATAATTCGAGCATGGCGCCCCTGGAGTAGGGGAAAAAAATGTTTCAAGGATTTTTCTACTGCCCATAGTTCTTTCACGTTTGAGCCAGAGCTCCTTTCTTGGGAGGACCAAGTTCCTTGAACTGAATGGGATCTCAAGTGAGCTCCCCAACCTGACCCGCTTGCATCGGTCGTGATGACGTCTTCGACCGGTTTCTGCCACTGGACTCCCATAGTGAGATGTTCCTTTATGGTCCACCAAACTAAGGAATCTCTTACATCCTGATGAAGACATAGATTTCCTTCCAAACGCCCTTTTAAAAGTCTTTGAGCTGACAGAACTTCCCACTGTAGTTGTCTCAGGTGGAATTGTGCCCACCCTACAGCCGGAATGCAAGATGTTAACGAGCCTAGTAGGGACATTGCTTTTCTCAGGGTCATCTCGGGTTGGTGTATTGCTGCAGTGGTCAAGTTGATTATTTTGGCTACTTTGTTCTCCGGAAGGAGGCAGAGTTGACGTTCTGAATCTAGTATTAAACCTAGGAAGGACTGTATCTTCACTGGGACCAACTTCGATTTGGGAACATTTATCATCCAACCCAGCTCTATTAGAGTTGCTATCACAACCGTTATCTGATGGGAGCAATCGGCCTCTGTCTTCCCTATCACCAGAAAATCGTCTAAGTATGGGACGATGACGACATTTCGGGAACGGAGGTATGACATTACCTCTGCCATCACCTTGGTAAAAACCCTGGGAGCTGTGGATAGGCCGAATGGAAGGGCTGTATATTGGTAATGTTTCACTTGGTCTTGTATGTAGAGTGCCACTCTCAAGTATCTCCAGTATCCGCGATGTATTGGAACATGATAATATGCGTCCTTCAAGTCTATTACTGCCATGAAGCAGTGAGGGAACAGAAGCTTTGTAGTTGTATTGATGGACTCCATCTTGAAGGAGTGGTTGTCTATCGAGTGGTTGAGTTTTCTTAGGTTGATTATGGTTCTCCAAGAGCCATCGGGTTTTTGTATCAGAAAGAGGGGGGAGTAAAACCCCCTTCCTACTTCCTGAACCGGGACTTCTTGCAAAACATTTTTTTGAATTAGACCAAGGACTTCTGTTTCTAGAACTAACTGTTCCTGCTGGACTTTCCTCCGAGGAGTCATTATAAAATTGTGACTGGGTGGACGGATAAATTTTATTTTTAGGCCGTCTTTTATAATATTCAGAACCCAGGTGCTCGGGGCGATGTTTATCCAGGCTGGATAGAAGAGGGAGAGTCTTCCTCCAACCTCTGATGTAATGTCATTGGGGGGACTTTTTTGCTGAGGTAGAGGGCCCTTTGAACATATAGCCCGTTCTCCTTTTATCTTTGAAATCCCAATTTCTCCTATCTCCCGGAGGTCGGCCTCTGTTAAATCTCCTCCGAAAAAAAGGTTTTTTTAGGATCTTTAGGGAAGGTTGGAAAGGCTTTCTTTTTGTCTCCTGCCTGTTCCAATATCTCTTCTAACTTCTTCCCAAAGAGGAGTTGACCGTCACATGGGATGGAGCAAAGCTTATGTTTTGATGGCAAATCTCCCGGACACCCTTTAAGCCATAAGGCCCTCCTGGCCGCGTTGGACAGGCCAGCTGCCCTAGCCGTTAATTTCGCAGAATCCACGGAAGAATCTGCCAAGAAGGCTGCTGCCCCTTGAACTAGGGATATGTTTGCCAGAATATCATTCCTAGGAACTTTATTTCTTAGCTGGTCTTCAATTTGCTGTAACCAGACCATAAGGGCGCGAGCTGTACACGTTCCAGCTATAGCTGGTTTCAAGCCCCCTGCCGCGGCTTCCCAGATGTGTTTCAAGAAGCCATCCGCTTTCTTGTCTAGTGGATCTTTTAGGACCCCTGAATCTTCCAACGGCAGGGATGACTTTTTCAAAGATTTGGCTACCGCACCGTCAATCTTAGGGATTTTTTCCCAGGATTCAGAATCTTTTTCTTCAAAGGGATATCTCCTTTTTGATGAAGAAGGTAGGGTACCCATTTTTTCGGGTTTCTTCCATTCTTTTTCGATCAATGCTTTGATTTTTGCATTGACCGGAAATGTTCGTTTTCTTTTCTCTTCTAGACCGCTAAACATGACATCCTCAATTGATCTAGGCGTCTTTTCCTCTTTAAGACCCATAGCAGTCCTGACCGCTTTAACTAATTTTTCTACATCCTCAGTCGGGAAACATGGACGCCCCCCCGTATCACTATCTGAGGAGGAATCTGAGGACTGGATAGAGGCGGAAGAGGTAGAGGGAGACTGGAATGATTTCTGAGAGGCCTCCGAATCCGTAGGCACCTTACGGCTTTTCCTCCCCGCTTTTTTGAGGGCCAGTTTTAGGGAGTCTTATCTCTGCCTGAATTATGGTTTTAAGGCTAGAGGCAAAATTAGGGGTCTCTTCCTGAATAGTTCTATTAATGCAGTCAGCGCAGAGGTCTTTCTGCCACTGAACTGCAAGCGGAACTTTACAAAGGGCACATTCACGGTTCTTTGTTTTGCCGCTAGATTTCCTCGACCCCTAGTGATCAAACAGAAAAAATGGACCCTGTTACCATAAGGTCGACATTCACGTAGATCACTCACCACCGCCGACAGTCAAGGGTACCGATTTTGGAGGCTGGACAGATGCACGTGTAGTGTCCTTCCTGGACGCTGAAGAATCTTGCCGAACAGGACGGCTGCCACTTCTACCACTTGAGCGACTGCTCCTGTGCTGGTGGCTCGGCAAAGCATCTGATGAGAGCTCCTTGCGCTGCTGCTGCTGCTGTGATGGCGGCGGCTGCTGCTGCTGCTCCTGTTGTCCTACTTCCATATTGAAGTTTATGGACATGAGCGCGTCTTCTGTGGTCAGGCACCCTTTTATGGGGGACCACTGCACTCCCCGCCTCCTCCGGTGCCCAATAGTGGCCCCTCCCCTCCTCTGCCGCGCCGCCGGAGACCTTATTCCACCTGCCGGCGTTTCTTCATGGGCGCCGCCATCTTGGATCCGGCGCCCGCCCCCGACGTCACACGGGCACGCCCATTCCCAGCGTGCCTTGCGCGTGACGTCAGACGGGCGACCCGGAAGCGGCCACCGCACCTGGATGCCGGCAGAGGGAGGAGGGCGGCGTGGCAGCCACGGAAGGACCCAGGATATCCGACCATGCTGCAACAACGCCCGCTCGGACGCAGAGACCCGGGGGACCTGCGGACGGCGCATCCAGACTCCCGAACCCGACGCACAGGCGCTGCCTGTTTCTTCCACGCCGGGACGGGACCTGGGTAAGTGGAATCACCGCCGTGTTCAGCACGAGGGTCCCTGTCAGGACAGGAAACCCAACTGAAGCGACCGAGAGGTACCGCCCTTTTATTTTCAGTAGGGGTTCCTGTCCTGGCTGGGCGGATCCTCTCTCAGGTGTGCCATCATGGGGGAAGGGAAAAGGAAACTTAATCCACAGGAGGAAGAGCAGGAGGACTCTCAAGGAGAGACGTCGGACGAACCCCCAGAGGAGGGTGAATTATCCCTGGACTCTGAAACTGTCCAGCAAGAGAGATACTACTTCTCTTCATCTGATATAGAAGAACTCCTTACGGCTGTAAGGAAAACTATGGAGGTTGAGGAAGAGAAGACGGCCCAGTCAGTGCAAGAAGAGATGTTTGGAGGACTTCGTTCTAGGAAGCGTCAGGTGTTTCCTAGTCACCAAAACATCCGGGATTTAGTTCTGGACGAGTGGGAATCCCTAGAAAAGAAGCTGACTACTCCAGCAGAAATTAAAGACAGATTTCCTGTGGATGCCGAGACAGCGTCATGCTGGTCTGAAGTTCCAAAAGTGGACGTCCAGATTGCCAGAGTAGCCAAAAAGACCACGCTACCATTCGAGGATGCCTCCCAACTGAGAGACCCTCTGGAACGTAAGATGGACGGACTACTAAGGAAGTCGTGGGAAACGTCAGCGTCTTTACTGAACATCAATTCAGTATCCACCTGCGTGGCTAGATCGATGCATCGCTGGCTGGGGCAGCTAGAGGAGCACTTGTCCTCAGGTACCCCGAGAGAAGATATTCTAGCCTCCTTGCCTATCTTCCAGAAAGCAACAGGCTTTTTAGCAGATGCTTCCGCAGAATCCGTGAGAGTGACGGCGAGATCATCCGCACTGTCAAACTCGGTAAGGCGTGCACTCTGGCTAAGATCCTGGTCTGGGGATATGACTTCCAAGATGAGGCTGTGTTCTATTCCTTTTAAAGGAAAGTATATGTTTGGACCAGCCTTGGATGACCTTTTGGAGAAGGGTTCAGACAAGAAAAAGACCTTACCAGAACCTAGAAACCCTAGGAAAAGACCCTTCCACGCTCAGCAGGAGCATACTCCTCAATACAGAGGAAAGGGTAAAACAGGTCGCTGGAGCTATCCGAAAGGAGGGAAGGACAGGAATCTTTTTCTTTCACAACCCCAAAACCAGAGAAAGCAATGACGCCGTCATAGTGGGGGGTCGGATTTCGAACTTCCTCCCAGTCTGGCAAGAGATCAGTGTGGATCAGTGGACCTTAAGATTGGTCAAAGAGGGGATGAAAATAGAGTTTACATCATATCCCCAAAAAAGAATGAAAACTACAACGTTATCAACACCGAAGCTACAGTCCACCCTGATAACTGGGATAGAAGATCTCATAATCAACAATGTGATCTCCACAGTCCCAAAAGACGAAAGAAACAAGGGCCATTATTCCAGCCTATTTCTGATAAGGAAACCAAACGGAACCCATCGGATGATAATCAATCTGAAACCGCTGAATCAATATGTAACCTACAGAAGATTCAGAATGGAGTCCGTCAGATCGACAGTACCCTTAATAGGGCAAGACTTTGTCATGGCAACCATCGACTTACAGGACGCATATTATCACGTCCCAGTCCATCCAACCTATCGGAAATTTCTAAGGTTTGCAGTCACCAGAGGAGAAGTTATAGACCACTTCCAGTTCAATGTCCTCCCATTCGGACTATCATCAGCTCCAAGGATCTTTACAAAGGTCATGTCCGAGGTGATGGCGTACATCAGAAGTTGGCGGATATGTATAATCCCATACCTCGACGACCTCTTGGTAGTGGCTCCCACGGTTCCAATTCTACAGGAACATCTTCAAACAACAGTCCAGATCCTGTCATCCCTGGGTTGGGTGATAAACCCCAAAAAAATCGGATATGGTTCCGTCCACAACGAAGATCTTTTTAGGGGTCTTACCAGACTCCCACAGACAAACATCTTTCTTGCCCGAACAAAAACGGTCCCTGCTTACATCAAGGATAAGAACATTGCGGGACAAGAAGAGAGTATCTCTAAGATGGGCCATGTCGGTTCTAGGTACCATGACATCTTGCATCCAGATGGTGGCATGGGCTCAAGCCCACACCAGGATACTTCAGACACATATTCTGTCAAGCTCGGACGGATCCCCAGGTTCTCTAGACAAAAAGATCCGGATTCCACCGCATGTAAAGTCCTCATTAACATGGTGGCTACAAAAAGAGAACTTAATGAGAGGAGTTCCCTGGTTGCAGGTACCAGCAGTGACCATAACAGTAGATGCCAGTGGAAAAGGTTGGGGAGCTACGGTAGACCAGCACATATTCCAGGGATTCTGGTCAGCCGAAATAGCACAACAATCCTCGAATTTCAAAGAGCTAAAAGCAGTAGAAGAAGTTCTCAAAGCGGCGGTAACTCTTGTACAAAATTCCCACTTAAAAATATACTCAGACAACATGACAACAGTTGCCCACCTTCGCCACCAGGGAAGTACAAGACACGAAGATCTAAAAAGAATATCCGCTTACGGAGAAAATAGAAGATGTGCATACTGAGGTGGGACGCCTGCGTCATGACATGCAAACTATGAGAGGGCGCATCACGGAGGTTGAAACGAGGGTGTCTCATATTGAAGACACTATCGCCCCTATGGAGGCTAAACTGACCAAAGCTGCCGGATCCGTAAATGCCTGGAAGCAAAAGGCAGACGACTTGGAAAATAGACTGCGCCGCAATAATATCCGAATTATAGGTCTCCCGGAGCGGTCGGAGGGTCAGCAGCCTGAACAGTTTCTGGAGGAATGGCTCAAGTCATCACTGGGAGATGGATTCTCCTCGACATTCGCGGTGGAAAGGGCCCATAGGGTCCCGACCAGGCCTCTTCCTCCTGGAGCCCCGCCGCGGCCTTTCCTGGCGCGTCTCCTTAATTGTAGAGACAGAGATATCATCCTCCGCTTAGCACGGCAGAAGGGCCTCATCAAATTCGATAATGCTACCATATCGATTTTTCCAGATTTTTCTATGGAACTTCAAAAGCAGCGAGCACGATTTATGGATATCAAGAAACAACTTAGAGATAAGAACATCGTTTACTCCATGCTTTATCCGGCCCGGCTTCGCATCGTTTATAAGGGCTCCTCCTTATTCTTCACGGATCCAGCGGAGGCGACTGAGTGGTTGCGGTCTCGCGGGGGGTCGAATGCGGAAGACCCCTAACCTGAGCTCCCTGATTAATGGCAACATAGATAGAGCTTTCTGTCTGGATGCGGAAAATATCAACAATACCGGACACTGAGTCCAGTGAGGGTATCCCCTATTCAATTTGACTGTGGGAGTATGGAAATATGCTCCCCTACTGTTCAAGTTTTGTTTAGTTTGGTTTTATATACTAGTTTTGGATGTTTATTAAGCATGGCTGCCTCTAATGCTAATTCTTTGCTCGGTGCGGTGCCGTTAGACTGCACCCGAATGATAATGATATATATCAATGCTCCCTTTAAGAGTAAATATGGGGGCTGAACTTATATGTATGACCTGGAACATACGAGGTATAAAAACTCCTCGAAAGAAAATTAAGGTGTTTTCGCAGATTAAAAGATATCACCCTCAAGTCGTAGCTCTGATAGAGACACATCTGACAAGAGACACGGTTCGATGTATACAAAAGCCATGGGTACAGTGGTCCCTACACGCATTCCACACTAGCTATTCAAGAGGGGTCTCTCTGCTGATACACAAGGAGGTCAGATGGGAGGCTAAAGAGGCGAGACGTGATCCGGAGGGTCGTTTCGTCTTTGTGCATGCATTTATTAACTCACGAGAGTATGTGTTGTTGTGTATCTATAACCCCCCTCCCGCTAACATGTCAATCCTACGTATGGCTCTGGGCTTCTCCTTAAAATATCCGGAAGCCAATGTTATTTGTATGGGAGACTTTAATTTAATAATGAATCAGTCCATGGATAGATTGAGATTGGACGATGTGGACTCAGGGGAAGTTGTGCCTCAGCACCCCTCACAATTAGCACTATTTATGGAAGGGAGTGGGTGGCTAGATTTATGGAGAATAAACCATCCAGAAGTTAAGGGGTACACCTGCCACTCGTCTACTAGGCAGTCTTTGTCTCGAATAGACTATATATTTGGGTCGGGTGGCTTGGCGCTATGGGTGGATAGCATCGAACATGGTAACCGGGGGATCTCAGATCATAGCCCGATCATTCTTAAACTTAAATATGGGCAATCCGATAATAGCAATAGGTCCTGGAAATTAAATCCCTTTTGGTTAAAATTGATAGACTCTAGTGATAGGACGGTTGATCAGTTGAATAGCTTTGTGCTGACACATTCGGAAATCCAAAACCTTGGTCTATTCTGGGATACCCTGAAGGCATACTTGAGGGGATGCTTGTCTTCTACCATTTCCTATATTAAGAGAGTGACGGCGAGGGAGGACGAGGAGATAGAGCAAAGATTAAAAGACTCAGAGGCCACTTATATAGCTAATCAGTCCAGCAGTAATAGAATTGAGTGGCTTACTTCCCAGAGATTGTATACCCAACATACAGATGCTAAGTCAAAGCGCAAATTATTTTTTACTCGTCAGTCCTACTTTGAGCTAGGGAATCAAGCCAGCACACTCCTGGCCTTCTTGGTGCGCCAGCATAGCACCTCCAACACAATATTGCAGATCCGGGTGTCCGATGGCTCATTGGTGTCCTCTACTGATGGAATACTTCAGGGCTTTTATGATTATTATACTTCGTTGTATAAGTCTAAGAGTGGTTTAGATGTCGATGAATGCCTGGATTATCTATCGGATATAACATTCCCCTCGCTGAGTCCATCCCAACGAGCTCTTATGGAGGCTGAATTTACTCTGGAAGAGGTAGAACATGCTATAGCAGATATGGCCACCGGGAAAGCCCCGGGACCTGATGGATTTCCCATTGAATTTTATAGAAAATATCGTGATAAATTAGCACCTATATTGCTGAAGGTACTAAGGGGAATATGGGAGGGAGAATCGGTACCCGAATCGTTTTATGATGCTAATATTATTGTGCTTAGGAAGGAGGGGAAGGATCCTCTGGATTGTGGATCATATAGACCAATTTCTTTAGTGAATGTGGACTACAAAATTTTCACTAAAATTCTGGCTACTAGATTGAATGCGATCATACTAGATCTCATACACCCAGATCAAACTGGCTTTATGCCCGGGAAAAATACCTCTATTAATATTAGAAGAGTGCAATCGGTCATTCAATATAGTTCATTAGAGCCAGACAATAAGTGGGCATTAGCTTCGTTGGATGCAGCTAAGGCTTTTGACTCCCTTGAGTGGTCCTTTTTAACTGCATGCTTACGGAAATATGGGTTTGGGAATAAATTTCTAAGAGGGATAGGTACACTATATGCGAAACCTGGGGCACGTATGGTGGTAAACGGTTCTGTATCTGCACCATTTTCCTTACATAGGGGAACTCGTCAGGGATGCCCTCTCTCCCCAGCTCTATTTGCCTTGGCTATAGAAGCCCTGGCAATACGGATGAGGTCCTCTGTAGACATTAAAGGGATACATATTGCTGACCGGGTGGACATTATTGGTCTTTATGCAGACGATATGGTGGTGTTTATGGACCAGACAGAAGATACATTGCCAAAAGTAATAACGATGATTGATAAATTTAGTACATTTTCTGGTCTATATATAAATTGGGATAAATCTGCTTTGATGCCTCTCTCCCATACCCCAATGCCATGCCTTGAAACCCTCTCGCTGCTGCCCATTGTCTCCAATTTTAAATACCTTGGAATACATATGTCTCAATGCAGTCACCAAGATTTGCATCTCAATATATATCCACTATTGGACGTGGTTAAATCTAAATTTGCTACCTGGGACAAGCTCCCGCTATCTGTGGCTGGTCGTATTAACCTGATCAAAATGATATTACTCCCAAAATTGAGCTATTGTCTTCAACATAGTGCCGTTTTAATACCTAAATCTTTCTTTGCAACCCTGAATTCCCTTACCACATCCTTCATATGGGGGAAAGCTAGGCCTAGACTTAAATTATCCATTCTACAGAGACCCAAACAGGGGGGTGGGGCTGCCTTGCCGGACTTCTATCTGTACTACCTTGCTGGGCAGGCAAAAATGATAAATAAATGGATGCCCGGGGAGTCTCTTCCCAACTCTGAAAGCCATGTATTACATTCAGCTCAGATTGATTGCCCGCTGGGCTTTTTGGAAATGGAGAAAATTACTGTCCCTCGTTTGCTTCCTTTGCTCCGATTGGCCCGTTCGATATGGAGGCAAATTAAAAAAGTTACAAAATCTGTTGATATAGCAGCCGAAATGCCATTGTGGAACAATAGCTATTTCCCGGGATTATTAGGCCATCCATCTACTGAATTTTGGATATCGTATGGTGTCCTCACAGTGAGTGATATACATAGCCAAGGAATTTTTGTTTCTTTTGAACAATTACAAAATACTCACAATATACCGAGATCTCAATTTTTCCGTTATTTACAATTAAGATCTGCTTTCCAATCATATGTACGGCATACGGGTGCAGGTAGAACTATTTCAACTTTACCATTAATAGGAATTCTCAAATCACAAGGGCCTCAGGGACTCATCTCTTCTTTATATACCTATATGTTATCCATAGGCGAAGAATCCACCTTAGATTTAATTAAGGGAAAATGGGGGAGGCTACTTCCAGATACACTAGGAGAAGAATGGGATGAAATCTTGGAATCCCCGACTAGGGTCTCCCCATCAATCAATAATAGGATGACCCAACTGTATATTATATATCAATCCTATTTGACCCCGACTCGTCTATTTAAAATGGGCCATCTTCATTCATCAGACTGCTTGAGGTGTCATTCCAGTGACGCAGATTTCATTCATATGATCTGGAAATGTCCTGTTGTTTTTCAATTTTGGAAAGAGGTAACGGTACTATTGACATCCTTGGTGTCGATCCCTGTTCCACTTGAGCCACTGGTATGCCTGTTTGGGGTATGGGAGGCAGAGACATGGGATCACCACACGGGAATCTTTCTGAGAGAATCGCTATTTATGGCACGAAAGGTGTTAGCAATGCGTTGGATGGGAGGTTCCTGTCCATCTCTTAGGGCATGGATTGACTTAGTGAACTCAATTATTCCATATGAGCGGACGCTATATCAAAACAGGGGTTGTCCAGCCAAATTTGAGAAGATATGGGGAAGATGGAACTCATCCGGCCATACTGTTTAGATCAAAATAACTCAGTATACGTATAAAAAGGGTGTACGATTATGCGGACACTATTTACTCACAGGGCGGAGTCTATTTAGAACTCTCCTGCAAGAGGCACTATGTTATGTTAGTTTTGGAGGCTTTATTAGAAGTTAATGTAGTTAAGGTTTAAATAAGATGTTACTGATTAACATACACAGTTTATTATCTTTATAATATTTTATACACGGCTATGTATGGTAATTTTCTATAACTAACTAATGGATAATGATGTATACAAGCAAATGTGTGTATGATCTGTCCTGTAATTAATAAACGAATTTAAAAAAAAGAATATCCGCAAGAATATTTTCGTGGGCCGAAGAACATGTTCTCTCCATATCCGCCCTACACATAAAAGGGGAGATAAACGTACAAGCCGACTTCCTGAGCAGAACAGAGGTCCATCCAGGAGAATGGAGCCTAAACCCAGAAGTCTTTCAGATGCTAGTCAAAAGATGGGGACAGCCAGAAGTGGACTTGTTCGCGAACAGTCAGAACGCAAAGGTAGACCAGTTCTTCTCGCTAGATCCGATGAATCCGGGGTTAGCTGTGGACGCATTGGTCCAGCCATGGACATTCTCGCTAGCATACGCTTTCCCGCCATTGCCGGTCCTACCAAAAGTCCTGCAGAAAATAAGGGCAGAAAAACTCAAGGTGATCCTAGTGGCTCCACTTTGGCCCAAAAGAGGTTGGTTTGGGGCCCTCATCAGTCTAAAGATAGATGGGCCAATAGCACTTCCACCGGTCAAAGACCTTCTCTACCAGGGGCCAATACTGCATCCAGATCCCGAGAGGCTACACCTAAATGCCTGGCTTCTGAATTCTCAATTCTGAGAACTAGAGGACTATCAAAGAGGGTAATTGAAACATTACAAAAAAGTCGCAAAACGGTTACTAATTCTATTTACCAAAAGATCTGGAAGACGTTCATCACATGGTGTGCTCCTGAGCAACCTAACCCAGATAAACCAAACCTAGCCAAGATCCTGGATTTTCTACAAGATGGGCTGGAGAAGGGTCTCAGACCCAGCACCCTCAAGGTACAAGTGGCAGCCTTGAGCTCTTATTTTGACCAGTCTTTAGCCAACCATAGATGGGTAAGAAGATTCATGACGGCGGCATCCCGCATATCTCCAAGACCCATAAATATAGTTCCATCCTGGGACCTGAATATAGTCCTGAAAGGACTTACACTGCCACCATTTGAACCCTTATCTTCCATAACCATGGATAAACTCGCTTGGAAAACCACCTTCCTGGTAGCTATAACAACAGCCAGAAGAGTGGGTGAACTACAAGCCCTGTCAATCAACGAGCCCTACATGAAGATTCTTCAGGACAGGCTTATCCTACGATTAGACCCATCCTTTCTCCCAAAGGTCGTCTCCGATTTCCACAAATCGCAGGAGATAATTCTTCTATCATTCTATCAAGAACCAAAGAATGAGGAAGAGGAACATTTCCATACTTTGGATGTTCGAAGAATGGTACTCTATTATCTTCATGCATCAGAAAAGATTAGGAAAGATCAAAATCTGTTTATTCATCTTCTCGGCCAGGATAAGGGGAAGAAGACTTCCAGATCCACAATTGCAAATTGGATCAAAAGAGCAATCCTGGAGGCTTATCAAATTCAAGGCCTTCCACCACCAGGAAAGCTTACAGCCCATTCTACTAGAGCAACAGCTGTCTCCTGGGCCGAGAAAGCCAGTGCTTCCATCGAGCAAATATGCAGAGCGGCTACATGGTCCTCGGTCCATACGTTCTCCAAACATTACAGGCTTGACCTGATGTCAAAAGAAGGCTTAGCCTTCGGAGAAAAAGTCCTTAGTGCTGTAGTCCCTCCCTAAAAATTACTCTTGGGTACTGCTCCAGGTGTGCGGTCGTGGGGGGTTACTAGAGAAAATAGAATTATTCTTACCGTTAATTCGGTTTCTAGTAACCCACCACGACAGCAGGAGTAATCCCTCCCTTTGCTTAATATACGTTCTGAAAAGAATAAATATAATTTGAAGCATTCATTCTCCTGTGGTCCTTTATAATAACACTGAGGGGAGGATGAGGGAGGGGTTATTTAACCTCTTGTCATTTCCTGTCCCTATTAGGAAAGGGGTAACATCCTCCAGGTGTGCTGTCGTGGTGGGTTACTAGAAACCGAATTAACGGTAAGAATAATTCTATTTTCTCCTTTTTCAGGTAACATCGGGGGCTTATCTACAGCATTACAGAATGCTGTAGATAAGCCCCTGATGCCGGTGGGCTTACCTCACCCGCGATTTTCGGGGTGACAGGTTCCCTTTAATGGAAAAATGGCCCACATACTTTGTGTTTCTCTTGAAAGAGAAAGTATTAAAAAATTAGTGATTGAAGAAGCCCTTAACCAAGAGGAAGATCTTAAAAAGACTCTCAAGAGACGCTTTCTATTTCTTAAAATGGATGTCTGCACATGCCGCAGAGTGAACTATTTTGGTATCAATGTTCGATATGTTTGTGACAACAAAAAATTGTTACTAAGACGCTGGCAGTAAAAGATACTAAAGCTCTTCATAGCAGCCAGTTTCTCCACACCTTAGTGGAAAAAGTTCTTCAAGATTATGAACTAAAAATAAAGGTTCTTGCTATTGTAACGGATAATGCTGCAAGCATGATAAGTACAATTAAACTAATGAATGAGAATAATGAAGGTGAACAGCAGCTAGAAGAACATTTCACATTCAGTATGTTGGAGATAAAAGGCTACAGTCCTGTTCCCATAATGGAGGAAAAAGCAGATATTATTACAGAAGAACAGCAAAATGATTATTTACAATTAGATGATCTTGTTGAAGCTGCTTCACACCTCTTTCCTATTCAGCACATGCACTGTGTTGTGAACACGTTTCAGCTGGCAATAAGAGATAGTCTGCAAGAGGGACATGCTGGAACTTTGATTAGCAAAGTGAGGAAATTGGCTATTGCTGCCAGAACTGCTAAAATTGATTCCATCTTGAAGAGACGTGCTAGAAAAGGGGCAATTGTGGAACAAGCCACTTGGGGCAGCACCTATTTAATGATTGAGCAATTGCTTGAGCTGAAACCCTTCCTTGTAGATATGGCCAACCCTCAGGTAACACTACATGAAGGTCAATGGACACAGGTGGCTGAATTGAAGGAATTGCTTCATCACCTATTTACAGTGACTAAAAAGTTACAAGATGAGGATTTAAATCCTGGCATTTTTATAAAGGAGTGGAAGAACATGTTGTTTTGCCTGTCCCAAAGAGGAGGTTTTAATCGCAGATGGCATAGCTGCTTCAACGAAACAGAGAAAGAAACTGCTATTAGAAAATAAAATTCTTCTAGCAGCTGTTTATGTGGACCAGAGTCATCGTATATTGCTGGATGATCAACAGCTTACTAAAGAAAAATAAGCTCTGATTGAGGTAGCAGTTAGGATGCGTGGGCTACAGGACAGCCAAGAGCAAGAGGACTCAGGTCCTGCCAGTGCTGCTGCTGCCGCCGTTTCTTCATCCTCATCAGATGAGGAGTTTGATTTCGAAAAATGTATTTAGACGACATGGAGCAGGCAAAGCATTGCGGCAGAGAAAAAGATTTCACTCCCATAGAAAACAGATTGACCATTGTTCAGCAACGTTTTTCACTTGCTCTCAAAGAAGTAGGAGAGTTCAATCGTTCATCAAAACTGACTGTGCATGAGGCAATTCCTTTATACCCTGAAATTGTTAGAGATGTTGCCATGTGGTCACTGCTTTGCCACCAACCCAAGTTAGTGTAGAGAGGTTGTTCTCTAGCCTTATTAGGTCAGATTTGAGGTAATCTATAAAGGAGGATCTGATGGACGCAATACCATTTCTCAGAACAAATTCATAGACTGCACAAATGCTATTCAGTACGTTTTTGTTGAGAACTTTTTTTTTTTTTTTACACTTACTGCAGAGTGTATAATAAATTGTAAATTCGAAAAAGTTTTTTGTTCTAAAGTTGTATTCCAATAAATATATTTTATGTTCTATCTTCTATCTAAATGGATTGATTATTGAATCATAATAATGATTAAAAGCCTGATGTTACCATTTTACCACAGTAAATTTGTCACTTAAAATTAAACATGGGCCATGTATGAGGGAGTCAGAGTCGGACTCATGGAAATTGAGGAGTAGGAGATTTAGCCTACAGACTCCACAGCCCTGGTTTCAGTACAGCACAAGTTCATGTTTTCAGTTGGAGCTTCCCATCTCAATGCTGACTCCTCTAGCCTCTGAGATGCTTGTCCTGGCTCTGGGGTCCCCATATTCCTGCGCACAGTTTTCCATACTGGTTCCCACTCCAGCTCCTCTTCACTGGGAGATGAAAAAGGTTCCTCTGTCCTAATTCGAGCCATAGGCCCCAGATTCTCTAAGGGATACCAACGTACCAAGTGGTGGACGACCGCCTACTGCTTTTCCCAAGTGTTCTGCCTTCTCCTAAATCACTCTCCAACAATTTCTTACTTAACGTTACTACTATAATACAGTACTGTACACTGCTCCCACTGACTGACTGAGAATCAGGAAGTATCCCACTGACAAACTTACTCACTCTTACCCCGCCCACCTTGGAAATCCCCTTATTTCCTAGACTATTCCTATACTGGCACCCTAGTTTTCCTGACTATTGTGCCCCAGTATACTAAACCCAATCCAATCCTAATTTATAGCTGCCCTCTTATCTTATTCTTCATATCTTTAATCACTATGCATAAATTACATTTAATTACTATATAATATTGGTGGATAACACAAGACTGAGCACAAGACCTTCATAATCGTCTACACAGCATAGGGGAGATCTCATGACACCTTCTCTCCATCTACCTGATGATCCTGAGGAACATTGGGATCTTCTTGTTTACAGTCCTGTGGAAGAAGAGGACGGGGACATCTCTCTGGTGTTGTCCTCTTAATAGATAAAACTTGAGGAAACACAAACAGGGAGTCAATTAATTCTTTACATACAGATAAATTCTAAGTCATGTGTATTTAGTCCTTTCCGTTACCTGGTGATGTGAGGGGCTGGGGAACCTCCATCATGATGTCCTTGTACAGATCATTGTGTCCGTCCAAATACTCCCACTCCTCCATGGAGAAATAGACGGTGACATCCTGACACCTTATAGGAACCTGATACATAAAATGATACTGTCAACCCCCTGATCACTTCATAGCGTTACTGTATAATGTCCCAGCAGTGTCACCTCTCCTTTCAGTAGCTCAATCATCTTGTAGGTGAGTTCTAGGATCTTCTGGTCATTGGTATCCTCATGCATTTGGGGGTGAGGTGGAGGTCTCGTGATTGGGCTCAAGGGTCTTCCCCATCCCTCAGATACAGGGTCCTGACAGCGCTCACTAGAGGTCTTCTTCACTAATGTGTAATCCTGGTTATGGAGAGACACATTAATAAATCTCACTATAGACATTTCCAGAGTCCTCACCTCTCCAGTTCTCGCTGTTATTCCCATAGATAAGAATGATGTAATGTGACGTCATGAGAATCTCTCACCTCTCCAGTAAGCCGAAGGAGGATCTCTAGGTTAAGTTGTAATATTCTCTCCACCATCTTGTCCCTGTCTCTATCCATTCTTGATGGGTCAATCAGGAAAATTCTCTTAAACAGAAGATCTCCGCTGAGAGGATCTAATACTGTAGGAACCTTAATGGGAAGAAGATGAGCAGATGTAATATCATAGGTGTCAGGGATACATCCTATAACTAATATCAGCTGACCGTATTTCTATAATAGCGTGCATGTGCAAATACCTCTACCATACATATGCAAATGCAGGGATGTAACATGTTCAATGGTTATGGCTCAGAGACCAAACACAGCTAATAAGCACATACCAAATGAACTGAAGGAACACCTTGGAAGATGAATGGTGCAGCTTGCGAAGATGAGCGCCCATCCCTGGGAGAGTAAGACCCCACTTCTCACACTCAGTTGTCCTTTCAATACTCCGACAATGAGCTAAGCGCACCCCTCAGCCTCTTTACACATCCACACCACACTTCTTCACTTCTCGTAGCCAACGGTCCCTATTTTGATGCACCCTAATACACATGCACAGCTAAGGCTACTTTCACACTAGCGTTACATGTAACGTTTTTTGCTGCCGATGAACCGCTTTTTCCGACCGCGCATGCGCGGCCGGAACTCCGCCCCCACCTCCCCGCACCTCACAATGGGGCAGCGGATGCAATGAAAATCTGCATCCGCTGCACCCGTTGTGCGGCACTAACAACGCTAGCGTCGTTGCGTCTGCATGTCGCATCGCGACGTGCAGCGCACGACGCTAGTGTGAAAGTAGCCTAACTTTTAGACAACCAACAAATAAAGTAGTGCTAGAGCATGGAAATATAAAATATATGAAATTTAAATTGCATTGCTGCTCTAGAAAATAGGAAAAATGAGAATACTTTGTGCATAAATTGGCCAAATAAAGGGAGTCTGTCACCCCAAAATTTGCCTATAAGCTAAGGCCACTGCCATCAGGGGCTTATCTACAGCATTCTGTAATGCTGTAGATAAGCTCCCGATGTATCCTGAAAGAAAAACGAGATAGATTATACTCACCCAGGGGCGATCCTGCTGCTGTCCGGTCCAATGGGCGTCGCGGTCCGGGTCCAGAGCCTCACATCTTCATGCGATGATGTCCTCTTCTTTGTTTCCTGCCGCGGCTCCTACGCAGGCGCACTGATTTGCCCTGCTCAGAGCAGCGTAAAGTACTGCAGTGCGCAGGAGCCAGGCCTCTCTGACCTTTCCCGGTGCCTGCTCACTGCAGTACTTTGCTCTGCCCTCAACAGGGCAAATCAGTGCGCCTGCGCAGGAGCCGAGACAGGAAGCAAAGACGAGGATATCATCGTATGAAAATGGGAGGCCCCGGACACGGACCATGACGCCCATCGGACCGGACTGCAGCGGGACCGCCCCTGGGTGAGTATAATCTATCATTTTTCTTATCTTTCAGGTTACATCGAGGGCTTATCTACACCATTACAGAATGCTGTAGATAAGCCCCTGATGCTGGTGGCCGCAGCTTATAGGCAAATTTTGGGGTGACAAGATTCCCTTTAATGTGTACCAGCAGCCACGATAAGGCAATTCCTATTGCTGGGAAACTACCTAATGTGAATCCTCTCTTAGGCTGAAGCCTACATTTATATGGGACGGTAGGATCCTGCTGTAATTAAAAACGCCTGAGGCTGAGGGGTGGAGTGCTCAGTCAAAGAGCCTAAGTATACAAATATCAAAAGACTGACCATCACTTCCAAACAGAAAACAGGTGCTTACAGTGCCTTGCGAAAGTATTCGGCCCCCTGGAACTTTTCAACCTTTCCCACATATCATGCTTCAAACATAAAGATACCAAATGTAAATTTTGGTGAAGAATCAACAACAAGTGGAACACAACTGTGAAGTTGAACAAAATTTATTGGATTATTTTAAATTTCTGTGGAAATTCAAAAACTGAAAATTGAGGCGTGCAATATTATTAGGCCCCTTTAACTTTAATACTTTGTTGCGTCACCTTTTGCTGCGATTACAGCTGCATGTCGCTTGGGATATTTCTCTATCAGGGATACCATCGTATCAAGTGGCGGCCGACTGCATTCTGCTTTTCCCAAGCGTTCTGTGCCTTTCCATATTGTCTGGCCTGTTCTGCCTTATCCTAAATCACTCTCCAGCACTTTAACGTTACAACTATAATACAGTACTGTACACTGCTCCCACTGTTGTACCCCACTATACTAAACCCAATCCTATCCTAATTTATAGCTGCCCTCTTATCTTATCTTTCACATCTTTCCCAAATCAAAATGCATAAATGACATTTAATTACTATATAATACCATTAACCCCATAACCCCCGCAGCTTTTCTTGGATTTTCGTTTTCGTTTTGCCCTCCCCTTCTTCCCAGAGCAATAACTTTTTCATTTTTTCCGTCAATATGGCCATGTGAGGGCTTATTTTTAGCGAAACGAGTTGTACTTTTGAACTACTCCATTGGTTTTACCATGTCGTATACTAGAAAACGGGAAAAAAATTCTAAGTGCGGTGAAATTGCAAAAATGTGTAATCCCACACAAGTTTTTTGTTTGGCTTTTTTGCTAGACTCACTAAATGCTAAAACTGACCTGCCATTATGATTCTCCAGGTCATTACGAGTTCATAGACACCAAACATGTCTAGGTTCTTTTATCTAAGTGGTAAAAACAAATTACAAACTTTGCTAAGAAAAAAAAAATTGTACCATTTTCCAATACCCGTACTGTCTCCATTTTTCGTGATCTTGGGTTGGGGGCAGCCTATTTTTTGCGTGCCAAGCAGGCGTTTTTAATGGTACCATTTTGGTGCTGATACGATCTTTTGATCGTCCGTTACTGCATTTTAATGCAATGTTGCAACAACCAAAAAAACGTAATTCTGGCGGTTTGATGTTTTTTCTCGCTACGCCATTTAGCGATCAGGTTAATCCTTTGTTTCTATTGATAGATCGAGCGAATCTGAACTTGGCGATACAAAATGTGTATGTTTTATTTTTTTATTTTGAGGGCGAAAGGAGGGTGATTTGAACTTTTATATTTTTTTTTAAATTTTTTTTTTTTTTTTTTAACTTTTGGCATGCTTCAATAGCCTCCATGGGAGGCTAGCAGCTGCTACAACCCGATCGGCTCAGCTACATAGAGGCGATAATCAGTTCGACTCTAGGTAGCTGAATTACTGACTTACTATGAGCGCCGACCAGTGGGTGGCGCTCACAGCAATCCGGCACCGACAACCATGGAGGTCTCCAGGAGACCTCGGGTTGTCATGCCGACACACCGGTGACTCGCGATCGCATGACACAGGTCACCAGTGTACATATTTCCGGCATGATTTCCGGAACGCCGTTTAAATGCAGCTGTCAGCATTTGTCAGCATTAACTAGTTAATAGCTACGGGTGGATCGCGATTCACCTGCAGCTATTGCGGGCACATGTCAGCTGTTCAGAAAAGCTGACATTTCTCGGAAAAGATGTGGGCTCACCGCCGGAGCCCACATCAAAGGTGGGGGGGAAACGACATTGGCGTAAATGTACGCCCGATGTCAGTAAGGGGTTAAACGAATACAGTAACATTAATAAACTTCTATACAGCAGCACATAGTATAACAGTGACTATCAGCACACATTTCGTACCTACACTGTTTAGAGTTTGAGGCACATGATAGCCTAAGGGTATGACAGAGTCTATGTGCACACGTTGCGGATTTGCTGCTTTTCTGCAGCGTTTTTTCCACGCGTAAGTGGTGCAAAAAAAAAAATTGAAAACATTGACAATCACATACAATATACATACTCACCGAACACCTAATCCATAACCCCTGCATCTCCTGCAAGCGATCAAAAATAATAAACTAACATATACTCCCTGTCCGCCGTAGTCCATGTAATACCGAGTGTCCCACGCCGATCTCACACGGCGATACACTGACAGGAGGTGATCACTCCCACAGTGTATCACTGAGCCGTTTGGGACCCAAACAGTGGTGGAATTTTTATTTTTTTAAAACATTATTTTTAAGGAAACTCTAAAGGCTCCTATACACATCAGACTAAAGTCGGCTGGAATTGGAGATGATGTCAGGTGAGAGGAGGATCTGGCAATTGAATTTCAGAAGCTGATACTTTGTTCTCCCTGGAGATAAGCCTCTCACTTATAGGGGGAATTGGGAGAGAAAGCTGTCAGCATGATCATTTGGCTGACAGTTATCTAGTGTGTTTGGGGCCATTAGTATTTACACTGACAGGAAGGGATAACACAGTAGTACAGGGCATCACCGCAGCAATCAGAGGCTTGTATGTTGTATGATCATCATCGCACTAATGAGGATTGTTGAAAAAAGTCTAAAAAAAAGTTTTTAAAAGGGAACCTGTCACTAGGATTATGCTGAGTAACCTACAGAAAGCTTCAAGCAGGGCCACCATCAGGGATTTACTGCCCTTAGTGACGTATGGGGCCCAGTGATCAAAGGGGGCCCGTAGTCAGCCCCATCACCAGGCCCGGCAGCAGGATTCTGCTAGTGCAGTAACTAAACTTGCCGCACAGGTTCAATCACAGGCTGGCAGCTTATATCAGTGAGCATGTCGCCGGCGCATGACGTCATTGTCATTCACCGGCAAGTCCGCGCTTGAAATGGCTGGATGGGACGACGCTGCTGGACGGCGGCCAGGTAAGAAGAAAGTGGGTTTTTATTTATTGAAAGCAGCAAGCCGCAATATGTTTGGGCTGCAGGATAGAGACATATGGACTATGTGTCTCCATTCTGCCCCATGATTCTGCACCATGGGACAGGATGGAGACGGATGGGGGCAGGAACACGAGACAAGATGGAGACAAATGGGGGCAGGAACATGGGACAGGATGGAGACAGGAACGAGACGGATGGGGGCAGGAGCATGGGACTGAATGGAGACGGATGGGGGCAGGAACACAAAAAAGGATGGAGACGAATGGGGGCAGGAACACGATACAGGATGGAGATGGATGGGGCAGGTACATGGGGCAGGAAGGAGACAGATGGGGAAGTATGGGGCTTGTTAAGCTAAATGTTCTCAACAAGTGCTTCAACTCATTCACAAAAAACCATTCCCCACTCAGATACGTCAATAGAAATTTAGGGGGCTTTCACGTTACTCGTAGCACAAAGACTCTGGAAATGTGAATGACCCCCTTCCCCCACTCCCACCCCCAAAAAGATCCAACGAGTTCAGCACCCCAAATCCAAATACCTCCCCTCTCTTATGGGTCCCACAGTGAACTTAAACCACATTTAGAGTCCACGTTTGGTATTTCTGTAGCGATGAGAGTCCGTCTAATTTACGGGGTCCATATCTCCAGAAGCACAAGTTGGCACAATGTACAGGGCACTACAATGTACTGGGCACTACAATGTACTGGGCACAACACTGACAGATTTGCGATTTTCACTCAGCAACATCCACTACTGTTTTTTTCCTGGAAAACAATCATTGAATCAAAATCATCACGACACCTGTAGATAAATTTCCAGAGGAGTGTAATTTCCAAAATGGGGTCACTTAAGGGGAGGATTCTGCTCTTCAGCAGAAAATTGTTTGACACATTTTGTTCACAGTTTGATCCATTTCCAATCATTTTTTCTTCACTGCGCAACAGTATAAAAGTTTTTAAAATGGTGTCACTTTTGGGTATTTTCTGTCACATAGGTCTCTCAAAGTCACTTCAAAAGCAATGTTATCTTTACAAAAGTTGGTTTTGTAAATTTTGTTGGAAAACAGACATTTTTGATCAACTTTTAACCCTTCTAACTTCTTAAAATAAAATTGTTTCAAAAATGATGCTTATGTAAAACTATATGGTGGCCCGATTCTAACGCATCGGGTATTCTAGAATATGCATGTCCACGTAGTATATTGCACAACCCACATAGTATATTGCCCAGCCACGTAGTATATTGCCCAGCCACGTAGTATATTGCCCAGCCACGTAGTATATTGCCCAGTCATGTAGTATATTGCCCAGCCACGTAGTATATTGCCCAGCCACGTAGTATATTGCCCAGCCACGTAGTATATTGCCCAGTGACGTAGTATATTGCCCAGCTACGTAGTATATTGCCCAGCCACATAGTATATAGCAGAGCCACGTAGTATATTGCCCAGCGACGGAGTATGTTGTCCAGCCACATAGTATATTGTCCAGTCACGTATATTGGCCAGCCACGTAGTATATTGCCCAGCACAGAGCCACGTAGTATAGAGACGTAAAAAAAAACAAAATAACATATACTTACCTTCCGAAGGCCCGTTGAAGTCTTGCTATACTCACCATCCGCCGCCTTTCCCGCTCCTCGCGACGCTCCCCGGACCGCTCCATTACAAGCGGCAGCTTCCGGTCCCAGAGCTGGTGTGAGCAGGAACTATGATGACGTCGCGGTCACATGACCGTGACGTCACGGCAGGTCCTTGTCGCACACCAGCCCTGGGACCGGAAGCTGCCGCTTGCAATGGAGCGGTCCCGGGAGCGTGGAGAGGAGCGGGAAAGGCGGCGGAGGGTGAGTATAGCAGGTTGTTTTTTTTATTATTTTTAACATGACATTTTTACTATTGATGCTGCATAGGCAGCATCAATAGTAAATAGTTGGGGACACACAGGGTTAATAGCAGCGGTAACGGAGTGCGTTACACCGCGGGCCGTTATCGCTGCCATTAACCCTGTGTGAGCGGTGAGTGGAGGGGATTATGGAGCGGGTGCCGGGCAGAGTGCTGGGGAGTAGGGGAGGGACTAATCAGACTGTGCCCGTCGCTGATTGGTCACAGCAGTCATGACAGGCAGCTGCCGAGACCAATCAGCGAATGAATAACCGTGACAGAAGGACAGACAGACGGAAGTGACCCTTAGACAATTATACGATAGACATGTGGGAAATGTTATTTATTGAGTATTTTGTGTTATGAACATGTCAGCAGGATTTTGCTAAGTAACCTACAGACACTGTCAGGTTGGCAGTACCCAAGTGGCGCGATTAGAGATGTTGTCTTTGTTATCAGGATAACAGCACTCTGTGCCTTGAGGGAACACCCGCCACGGAGGGGAATACCCGCCACTGAAAAGAATACTCGCCACTGAGAAGAATACCTGCCACTGAGGGGAACACCCGCCACTGAGAGGACATGTGGGGAATGTTCAGTACAACGAAGTAGAAGTAGAAAGGAGCACTCACCATCCAGAAGAAATGTTCAATATTTATTGCGGCATAAAATGTATAGCAAGGTCTCACAGGAGAACGTGGGTGTCACGAGACGACGGCCGTTTCACGCTGCTGCGCTTCTACGGGTCTAAGGTAAGGCTGGGGGGAGGGGAACTTTATGCGGTCAGAACACTACAAAGTTGCCGCCCCTACCCCAGCGTCAGCTGAGACAACCAGACACTTACTAATCAGATTAAAAGAACAAACAGATTAAAAACAACACGTAACACTTAAGGTACCTTCACACATAACGATATTGTTAACGATATCGTTGCTATTTGTGACGTAGCAACGATATCGTTAATAAAATCGTTATGTGTGACAGCGACCAACGATCAGGCCCCTGCTGGGAGATCGTTGGTCGCTGAATAAAGTCCAGAACTTTATTTTGTCGCTGGACTCCTGCTGACATCGCTGGATCGGCGTGTGTGACACCGATCCAGCGATGTCTTCACTGGTAACCAGGGTAAACATCGGGTAACTAAGAACAGGGCCGCGCTTAGTAACCCGATGTTTACCCTGGATACCATGCTAAAAGTAAAAAAAAACAAACACTAGATACTTACCTAACGCTGTCTGTCCTCCAGCGCTGTGCTCTGCACTCCTCCTGTACTGGCTGTGAGCCGGAAAGCAGAGCGGTGACGTCACCGCTCTGCTTTCCGGCTCACAGCCAGTACAGGAGGAGAGCAGAGAAGCAGAGCGCAGCGCTGGAGGACAGACGGCTGTAGGTAAGTATCTAGTGTTTGTTTTTTTTTACTTTTAGCATGGTATCCAGGGTAAACATCGGGTTACTAAGCGCGGCCCTGCGCTTAGTTACCCGATGTTTACCCTGGTTACCGGCATCGTTGGTCGCTGGAGAGTGGTCTGTGTGACAGCTCTCCAGCGACCAAACAGCGACGCTGCAGCGATCCGGATCGTTGTCGGTATCGCTGCAGCGTCGCTTAATGTGAAGGGGCCTTTAATGAATGAACTACTTATCCAGTACTATAGGAAGACTAAGGGTACCGTCACACTATACGATTTACCTACGATCACGACCAGCGATATGACCTGGCCGTGATCGTAGGTAAATCGTAGTGTGGTCGCTGGGGAGCTGTCACACAGACAGCTGTCCAGCGACCAACGATGCCGAGGTCCCCGGGTAACCAGGGTAAACATCGGGTTACTAAGCGCAGGGCCGCACTTAGTAACCCGATGTTTACCCTGGTTACCAGCGTAAAAAAAAAAAAACAGCACATACTTACATTCTGGTGTCCGTCAGGTCCTTTGCCGTCTGCTTCCCGCACTCAGTGACTGCCGGCCGTAAAGTGAAAGTGAAAGCACAGCGGTGACGCCACCGCTGTGCTCTGCGTTCACTTTACGGCCGGCAGTCACTGAGTGCGGGAAGCAGACGGCAAGGGACCTGACGGACACCAGAATGTAAGTATGTGCTGTTTGTTTTTTTTAGTTTTACGCTTGTAACCAGGGTAAACATCGGGTTACTAAGCGCGGCCCTGCGCTTAGTAACCCGATGTTTACCCTGGTTACAAGCGAACGCATCGCTAGATCGCATCGCTAGATCGGTGTCACACACACCGATCTAGCGATGACAGCGGGAGATCCAGCGACGAAAGAAAGTTCTAAACGATCTGCTACGACGTACGATTCTCAGCAGGATCCCTGATCGCTGCTGCGTGTCAGACACAGCGATATCGTAACGATATCGCTGGAACGTCACGAATCGTACCGTCGTAGCGATCGAAATGGCAGTGTGTGACGGTACCCTAACTCTATTCACAAGAAAACTGTCATATCTGATCTCTCTTTGAGACCTAATGGTCCTGTGGCATTGACTCGCAGTATCCATTTCTCCTCCCTCTGAAGTAACAGTCTATGCAGATCCCCACCTCTTGGAGGGAGTTTAACTCTTTCTAGGCCGGCAAACCGCATCACTGCTGCATTACCTTCATGTTGGTCTCGTAGATGGCTAATCAACCGAGGGACCCCTTTACCTGTCTTAATGGAATTGCAGTGTTCCCTAAATCTGACAAAGAGCGGGCGGATAGTCTTGCCAACATAATAAAATCCACAGGGACAAAAAATTACATATACTACATGCGTTGTTTTACATGTTATCAAATCCTGAACTACATGTCGCACAGGTCCTATCTGAATGCATTTATCTACTAGATGGAACTTACAAAAATTGCACTGACCACATTTGAAATTGCCTTCGGTGTTCCGGTTTGTAGCCACATGTGTCTTTCGGAAACTACTCTATTATGGACCAAGATGTCTTTCAAATTTTTACCTTTGCGGCAGGCAAAGAGAGGTCCGTGGCTAGTGGGGTCTGTGAGAGCGGGGTCTTTTTCTAGGATATGCCAATTATTTCTAATGGCCGTTCTAATGCAATTATCCATAGGGCTAAATTTAAAACTGAAGACAAATCACTTCTGTAACGTCTTTTCTTTTTTTGCCCTTACTCCTATATTGTCCTCTACCTCCGCCTTTTTTTGTGCATTATCCAACACTTTTCGGGGATAACCTCGTGCTCTAAATCTATTATAGAGTTCCTGGGATTGTCTTTTGAAACCTTCATCACTATTGTTTATCCTTTTAACCCTCAGAAATTGGCTATATGGGAGGGAATTTTTTATATACTGGGGATGTGCACTATTATAGTGTAGAAGGGAATTAGTGGCTGACGATTTTCGAAACACTTTGTCAATATCGAGCCTTCATGAACCCACAACTTCACATCTAAAAATTCCAAACTTAACCCACCAAAAACTGATGTCAGTCTCATGTTCATGGTGTTAACCTGTTCTAAGTGACAAATTGGTTGAACTCCTCTTCAGTCCCGTCCCAAATAATAAAAACATCATCCACGAATCTTAGTAAAAGTTTTATATGGCTTAAGAAGGGGTTGGTGTCTGCATACACATAGCGATTTTCAAAGACGGCCAAAAATAGGTTGGCTAGGGTACATGCAACGGGCGTACCCCTTGCAGTCCCTTCTACTTGCGCAAACCACTCGGAGTCAAATTGGAAGGCATTGTGTGTCAATATATATTGTAAGCCATCACAAATAAAATTAATCGTCTTTGAATCTGTTGCTGTGCAGGAGAGCACCTCCCTAACTGCTTGTACCCCTTGATTTTGCTGTATACGGCAAGAGCCAGTCAAGATATCTAGATAATGGTTCTGTCAGTGAGCCTACCCCTAAACTAAAAATAGACCCCACACCAAAATATAGTAATGATTTACGCACATTTTTAAGAACATATTTGGAAGGGGGAATTATTTCAGCAAAGCAGGTGGAAAAGTTACTCCCAAAATTTCCGAAAAAGCCACACTGGTACTATGTACCGAAAATAGATAAATCTCTGACAGCTCCACCTGGCCGCCCCATAGTTTCAGGGGTAGGCTCACTGACAGAACCATTATCTAGATATCTTGACTGGCTCTTACATCCCCTTTTAATTGACATTCCCTCCTATATACGGGATACAAAGAATTTTTTAGAGGTTTTGAAAAAATTCACTTGGCAAGAAACCTTTGTTATGGCCTCAATAGACATAGAGAGCCTTTACACCCGTAAACCGCAAAATCAAGGGGTACAAGCAGTTAGGGAGGTGCTCTCCTGCACAGCAACAGATTCAAAGACGATTAATTTTATTTGTGATGGCTTACAATATATATTGACACACAATGCCTTCCAATTTGACTCCGAGTGGTTTGCGCAAGTAGAAGGGACTGCAATGGGTACGCCCGTTGCATGTACCCTAGCCAACCTATTTTTGGCCATCTTTGAAAATCGCTATGTGTATGCAGACACCAACCCCTTCTTAAGCCATATAAAACTTTTTCTAAGATTCGTGGATGATGTTTTTATTATTTGGGACGGGACTGAAGAGGAGTTCAACCAATTTGTCTGTCACTTAGAACAGGTTAACACCATGAACATGAGACTGACATCAGTTTTTGGTGGGTTAAGTTTGGAATTTTTAGATGTGAAGTTGTGGGTTCATGAAGGCTCGATATTGACAGAAGTGTTTCGAAAATCGTCAGCCACTAATTCCCTTCTACACTATAATAGTGCACATCCCCAGTATATAAAAAAATTCCCTCCCATATAGCCAATTTCTGAGGGTTAAAAGGATAAACAATAGTGATGAAGGTTTCAAAAGACAATCCCAGGAACTCTATAATAGATTTAGAGCACGAGGTTATCCCCGAAAAGTGTTGGATAATGCACAAAAAAAGGCGGAGGTAGAGGACAATATAGGAGTAAGGGCAAAAAAAGAAAAGACGTTACAAAAGAGATTTGTCTTCAGTTTTAAATTTAGCCCTATGGATAATTGCATTAGAACGGCCATTAGAAATAATTGGCATATCCTAGAAAAAGACCCCGCTCTCACAGACCCCACTAGCCACGGACCTCTCTTTGCCTGCCGCAGAGGTAAAAACTTGAAAGACATCTTGGTCCATAATAGAGTAGTTTCCGAAAGACACATGTGGCTACAAACCGGAACACCGAAGGCAATTTCAAATGTGGTCAGTGCAATTTTTGTAAGTTCCATCTAGTAGATAAATGCATTCAGATAGGACCTGTGCGACATGTAGTTCAGGATTTGATAACATGTAAAACAACGCATGTAGTATATGTAATTTTTTGTCCCTGTGGATTTTATTATGTTGGCAAGACTATCCGCCCGCTCTTTGTCAGATTTAGGGAACACTGCAATTCCATTAAGACAGGTAAAGGGGTCCCTCGGTTGATTAGCCATCTACGAGACCAACATGAAGGTAATGCAGCAGTGATGCGGTTTGCCGGCCTAGAAAGAGTTAAACTCCCTCCAAGAGGTGGGGATCTGCATAGACTGTTACTTCAGAGGGAGGAGAAATGGATACTGCGAGTCAATGCCACAGGACCATTAGGTCTCAATGAGAGATCAGATATGACAGTTTTCTTGTGAATAGAGTTAAGGCCCCTTCACATTAAGCGAAGCTGCAGCGATACCGACAACGATCCGGATCGCTGCAGCGTCGCTGTTTGGTCGCTGGAGAGCTGTCACACAGACAGCTCTCCAGCGACCAACGATCCCGAAGTCCCCGGGTAACCAGGGTAAACATCGGGTAACTAAGCGCAGGGCCGCGCTTAGTAACCCGATGTTTACCCTGGTTACCAGCGTAAAAGTAAAAAAAAAAACACTACATACTTACCTACCGCTGTCTGTCCCCGGCGCTGTGCTTCTCTGCACTCCTCCTGTACTGGCTGTGAGCACAGCGGCCGGAAAGCAGAGCGGTGACGTCACCGCTCTGCTTTCCGGCTGACCGACGCTCACAGCCAGTACAGGAGGAGTGCAGAGCACAGCGCCGGGGACAGACAGCGGTAGGTAAGTATGTAGTGTTTGGTTTTTTTTACTTTTACGCTGGTAACCAGGGTAAACATCGGGTTACTAAGCACGGCCCTGCGCTTAGTTACCCGATGTTTACCCTGGTTACCAGCGAAGACATCGCTGAATCGGCGTCACACACGCCGATTCAGCGATGTCAGCGGGAGATCCAGCGACGAAACAAAGTTCTTGACTTTCTGCCCCAACCAGCGACATCACAGCAGGGGCCTGATCGCTGCTGCCTGTCACACTGGACGATATCGCTAGCCAGGACGCTGCAACGTCACGGATCGCTAGCGATATCGTCTAGTGTGACGGTACCTTAAGATGCACCAATTCCAGCACTTAGCCTCTCTTTTCCCACTTACCCTGTTGCTGTAGAAAGTGGGGTAATAGTTGTGGGGGGTTGAGGTCACCTTTGTATGGTAAGGTGACATCAAGCCCGGTTTAGTAATGGACAGGCATCTATAAGATACCTATCAATTAATCTATATATATATAATTGTCTAAGGGTTTTTCTGTCTGTCTGTCTGTCCTGGAAATCCAGCGTCCCGTGGCCTCGACCAATCAGCGACGGGCACAAAGTGGCGACGATAATGTCATAAAGGTTGCCTCGACCAATTAGCGACGGGCAAAGTCTGCCGCGAATTCGCCTCGACCAATCAGCGACGGGCACAGTATTGACGTAGATGTCATAATGGTTGCCATGGCGATGATGATGTCATAAAGGTTGCCTCGACCAATCAGCGACAGGCACAGTCTGCCGCGAATTCTGGAATCATCATTGTCCATATACTACGGGGACATGCATATTCTAGAATACCCGATGCGTTAGAATCGGGTCACAATCTAGTAATCCTATAGTTGTTAAGGGGTTAAAAAGACTCTTTTAATGAACTAAAACACAACACCATTTGACCATATTATTGTTACGCCTAATCCATGCAACGCCCTAGATCTCATGCAAAAAAAAACCCAAAAAACAACACCACAAATACTCAGTTCCGATGTAATACATTTAATAATGAGAGTCCCACGATGATCTCCCGTGTAGAGCTGTAACATAGGGAGATGTGACCGCTCTACAGGGGCTCCGATGATACACTGCGGGAGTATTATCTCCGGTCAGTGTCTCATCGGAGTTCATGCTCTCACTTTGCGGCACCACTGCGTGGGAATTTCTCACGCAGCGGTGACGCAAGTGACTGGACGGACTCCGGTAACCTCTAGGCGGTGGAGTAATACAGTGCAGGAGGATACCTGCTGTCACTGTATCACCGGAGCCCCTATAGAGCGGTAAAATCTACAGATGTAACAGTTCTACACGGGAGATTGTCGTGGGAGACTCGATATTAAATGGATTACATAGAAACAGGGAGTATACTGTTGGTTTATTATTTTATTTTGCAGGTGATCGAGGGCATCGGGGATTAGCTGTATGGTGAGTTTACTGTATGTGTACTGTATAAACTCGAGTATAAGCCGAGATTTTCAGCCCAAAAAAATGGTCTGAAAGTGCCCCTCTCGGCTTATACTCGAGTCATGGTCGGCGGGTGAGGGGGAGCGACGACTGTCAAATACTCACCTGCTCCCGACACGGTCCCTGCATGTCCCACGGTCTCCGGGCGCGGCAGCTTCTTCCCCTGTTCAGCGGTCACTAGTACCGCTCATGAAA
Source organism: Ranitomeya imitator (assembly GCF_032444005.1). Classification (NCBI taxonomy): domain Eukaryota; kingdom Metazoa; phylum Chordata; class Amphibia; order Anura; family Dendrobatidae; genus Ranitomeya; species Ranitomeya imitator. Next base: position 362,601,017 of record NC_091283.1, read on the forward strand.
GTAATGAATATGGACTCCACTCCCATAGGGGTGGAGCCGCATATTCATTATTTTAATGAGCGGTACCATGTGACCGCTCACTTCAGGAAGAAGCTGCAGCGCCCGGAGACCGTGGGACATGCAGGGACCGTGTCAGGAGCGTTGGGAGCAGTTGAGTATTTCATATTCACTTTTCCGCATTCCACCGAAGCTCCGTCTTCTGCGTCCTCTGCAGTGACTGTTCAGGTCAGAGGGCTCGATGACGTATTAGTGTGCGCACCGCCCTCTGCCTGAACAGTCAGTGCGGAGAGACGGGACGCTGAGGAGCAGCGGGTAGCGACAAGAGGTATGTCTTTTTTCTTTTGTTAGTGCAGCAGCATTACATGTGGCACAATGTTATATGGAGCATCTATGGGGCCATAAAGAACTGCATGGAGCATTATATGGGACATCTATGGGGCCATAAAGAACTGCATGGAGCATTATATGGGGGCATCTATGGGGCCATAATGAACTGCATGGAGCATTATATGGGGCCATAATGAACTGCATGGAACATTATATGGGGCCATAAAGAACTGCATGGAGCATTATATGGGGCATCTATGAGGCCATAAAGAACTGCATGGAGCATTATATGGGGCCATAAAGAACTGCATGGAGCATTATATGGGACATATGTATATGGAGCATCTTATGGAGCATTATATGGGGGATATTTTAATATGGAGCATCTTATGGGGTCATAATGAACTGCATGGAGCATTATATGGGGCTCCTGATTCAATATGGATATTCAAAAACACTTAACCTACAGATGTCTCAATTACTTTTATTGGTATCTATTTTTATTTTTGACATTCACCGGTAGCTGCTGCATTTCCCACCCTAGGCTTATACTCGAATCAATAAGTTTTCCCAGTTTGTTGTTGCAAAATTAGGGGGGGGGGGGAGGGGACGGCTTATACTCAGGTCGGCTTATACTTGATAAGCCTATAAAGAGGGCACCGGAGATAAATACTCCGCCATGATGAATATAATAGAAAACCAAAAGAAAATGGACACCAGAGCTAAAAGTAAACAATTTTATTGAAACAACAATCTAAAAAATACATCAGTACTACATATAAGAACCAGAGTAAAAAGACACAATGAGAAAAAGAAAGGCGACACTAGTGCCACACACGGACCCTATAATTAAATGAGCAAGTAATCAATTGCAATCCTGTCAAAGGTATATAAATACACGTATCGATACCATATATTAATAAATAAGATGGTAATTAGGCAAACAAACAATAAGAGACTATAGTGTCAGATAAATAGCCGGGCATGTGGTAAACACAATAAACAAAAAGCTCTCAGGGTATGTTCACACGTTCCTGATTTCCATCCTTTTTTTTTTTCAGGACTGTTTTTTAAAAAACTGCAGCTCTTGGCAGAAAACGCAGGTCCTTTTTTTGTCCTTTTTTGATCCTTTTTTTAATGCAGTTTTCTATGCAGTTAAAATGGCTGAAAATACCCTAACCCTACCCCTAACCCTACCCCTAACTGTACCCCTAACCCTATTCTAACCTTAGTGGGAAAAAAAAAAATTCTTAATTTTTTTTATTGTCCCTACCTATGGGGGTGACAAAGGGGGGGGGGGTCATTTACTATTTTTTTTTATTTTGATCACTGAGATATAACCTATCTCAGTGATCAAAATGCACTTTGGAACGAATCTGCCGGCCGGCAGATTCGGCGGGCGCACTGCGCATGCGCCCGCCATTTTGCAAGATGGCGGCGCCCAGGGAGAAGACGGCCGGACGGACACCGGGACGCCGGGTAAGTATAAGGGGGGGAGATTAGGGCACGGGGGGGCATCGGAGCACGGGGCGGTGGGATTGGAGCACGGGGGGGCGGGATCGGAGCACGGGGGGGGGCAGCCACACTCCGCCCACGCACTTCCGCCTGCTTCCCCGCACCACAAACCGCAGTAAAACCCGCAGATATTTTTTTCATCTGCGGGTTTTACTGCGGGGTTGACCTCACAATGGAGGTCAATGGGTGCAGAACCGCTGCGGCTCCGAAAAAAGAAGTGACATGGTACTTCTTTTTTACCGCGGCTATTCAGCGCGACTTTTTTTCCCCGATTCCCGCATCATGTGCACAGTGGTTCCTGTTTTCCATAGGGTACAGTACACTGTACCCTGCATGGAAAACAGCTGCGGAACCGCAGCGGCAAAAACGCTGCGGTTCCGCAGAAAAAAAACGCACTGTGTGAACATGGCCTCAAATAATATATAGGTGCAGGGAGGTTCCAAAGTATAAATACAAGCGCAAATAAAGTGTCTTATGCGAACCTTATGTAGCAGGGTACCCAATATAACTATACTAGCAATGATGCATGTCCGCAAATCCAGGGAAAACCCATATGCAAAAGTGGGTAGAAAATAAGCTGTACCTGCATAGTATCAAAACATGACAAGTGAGAAACGAACCAACCTGCTGCCGTGCGTGGAAAGAGGGGCCCCGACTCGCGTTTCGCAGTGTTGCTTCCTCGGGGGGGGGGGGGGGACGCTAGTGAAAGAGGGAATGAAAGTCTCCTTTTATGTCATACACATAAAAGGAGACCTTCATTCCCTCTTTCACTAGCGCCCCCCGAGGAAGCAACACTGAGGAAGTGTTACGAAACGCGCGTCGGGGTAAAGGAACGGACCCACGGACATCATACATCTCTGTAAGTATATCAATAGCCTACCTTGTTACATGCCACAGACCCCCCCTTTTGGAAAGCAGCATTGTAGATTAGTGGGTTGCGCTACTGTGTACATGCCGTATGGCAGTGAAAAAGTAATTAAGCCCCACTTTTTACTTGGCTTTACCTCATTACACTGAGCCGCTGTGTTTGGAGGATGACGTCACCATTCGGCTTGTGTTAATTTGGGTGATGTAGGCAGACTTGTTCATTTGGTCTAGGTTAGGTATCTTGCTATTGTGTACTCTGATGTGTTTCATTTTTGATGTTATGTGGATAGTTCGCTCCTTTTTCATTGGAGGTTTTCTCTGGTTTATTATTGTTTTTTATTATTGAAATTATTAATAAATATTATTGATTTTTTTTATCATGGTTCATTGTGTATTTTGGAGGTCTGCGGCGCTTTGCGACTATTTAAGACTCCTATTGGATTTGAGTCTGGTTCTTATATGTAGTACTGATGTATTTTTTAGATTGTTGTTTCAATAAAATTGTTTACTTTTAGCTCTGGTGTCCATTTTCTTTTGGTTTTCGGCTTATACTCGAGTATATACTGCACATGTAAATGTGTGTACTGTATGTTTTGTTTTTTTTTTGTTTTTTTTACACTTGAACACAGTGGCCGGATGATAGGATTAATACTGTCCCAGTACCTAGCCGTCACCGAAGCAGGAATAGCCGGATGGTAAAAGTCGTCCCATCCGGCAATAGCTACCCAAACACACACACACACACACTTCTCCGCACACAGTCTCCGCCCCACACTCTTCCCCCTGCCAATCTGCAGCATTTTTCGCACTTAACTCCGCAGCAAATCCACAGATCTTTTAACACCAGCGGTTTTGCTGCAGATTTGACTGACACAATGGAAGTCAATGGGTGCAGATCCGCAAAAAGAAGTGACATGCTGCAGAACATAAAACGATGCAAATCTGCGTGGATTTTCCCACAGCAATTCTGGATTTCCCATTGACTAAAGGTACCTTCACACATAACGATATCGTTGACGATATCGTTGCTTTTTGTGACGTAGCAACGATATCGTTAAGGAAATCGTTATGTGTGACAGCGACCAACGATCAGGCTCCTGCTGTGATGTTGTTGGTCGCTGGGGAAAGTCCAGAACTTTATTTCGTCACTGGACTCCCTGCAGACATCGCTGGATCGGCGTGTGTGACACCGATCCAGCGATGTCTTCACTGGTAACCAGGGTAAACATCGGGTAACTAAGCGCAGGGCCGCGCTTAGTAACCCGATGTTTACCCTGGTTACCAGCGTAAAAGTAAAAAAAAAAAAAAAACACTACATACTTACCTACCGCTGTCTGTCCCCGGCGCTGTGCTCTGCACTCCTCCTGCACTGGCTGTGAGCGTCGGTCAGCCGGAAAGCAGAGCGGTGACGTCACCGTTCTGCTTTCCGGCCGCTGTGCTCACACAGACAGTACAGGAGGAGTGCAGAGAAGCACAGCGCCGGGGACAGACAGCGGTAGGTAAGTATGTAGTGTTTTTTTTTTTTACTTTTACGCTGGTAACCAGGGTAAACATCGGGTTACTAAGCGCGGCCCTGCGCTTAGTTACCCGATGTTTACCCTAGTTACCCGGGGACTTCGGGATCGTTGGTCGCTGGAGAGCTGTCTGTGTGACAGCTCTCCAGCGACCAAACAGCGACGCTGCAGCGATCCGGATCGTTGTCGGTATCGCTGCAGCGTCGCTTAGTGTGAAGGGGCCTTAACATTGGTTGTGTACTACACTGCGGATTTGATGCAATTCCGCTCATCCAAAAACGCTGCGGACCCACATCAAAAACCGCAACCTGTGCACATAGCCTTACAGTCCAACAACATCCGTGTCTTCGTGCTGGTTTCCCCAATAATAAGTCTACCCCCCCCCCCGATGATTTCTCCCATACTGCAGCATTACACAGCCCCCGGCAATACACAGCCCCTGATCCCGCCACACATCCCCCGACATTACACACAGCCCCCGGCATTACACACAGCCCCCGATCCCGCCACACAGCCCCCGACATTACACACAGCCCCCGATCCCGCCACACAGCCCCCGACATTACACACAGCCCCCGATCCCGCCACACAGCCCCCGACATTACACACAGCCCCCGATCCCGCCACACAGCCCCCGACATTACACAGCCCCCGATCCCACCACACCACCCCCCCCGGCATTACACAGCCCCCGGCATTACACAGCCCCCGGCATTACACAGCCCCCAATCCAGCCACACATCCCCCAGCATTATACAGCCCCCGATCCCAACACACAGCCCCCGGCATTACACAGCCACCAATCCCAAACATCCTCCAGTATTATACAGCCCCCGAACCCACCACATAGTCCCCAATCCCAACACACCCCACCCCGGCATTACACAGCCCCCGATCCCACCACACCACCCCCCGGCATTCAACAGCCCCCGATCCCGCCACACATCCCCCGGCATTACACAGCCCCCGATCCCACCACACCACCCCCCGGCATTCAACAGCCCCCGATCCCGCCACACAGCCCCCGGCATTACACAGCCCCCGGCATTACACAGCCCCCGGCATTACACAGCCCCCGGCATTACACAGCCCCCGGCATTACACAGCCCCCGGCATTACACAGCCCCCGGCATTACACAGCCCCCGGCATTACACAGCCCCCGGCATTACACAGCCCCCATAAACCTTTCCTCACACCTCGCCCCCTTGTACCTGCAGCTTCTTATACGGCAGCTGCTGTACTCGAGCAGGTAAAGGACCTGTGTGACGTCAGACCCATGTGACCATGTGAGTGGATGATGTCACATGAAGGGGCGGTGCTTACAGCCTGAGCCCGGATGCTGATTGGTTCCTGGAGCTCTTCATACAGACTCCATTCTAGTTCCCTCTTCTTTTTTTTATGCGTTTTTTATGGAATTTCTCCAGGTGTGAATAGCGCAGACATCACCGGTCAGAAAGGAAGGTTCATTACACTGTTCTCTATTTCATGGATTTTGACAAAAACATTTTAATTTTCCTGACTTATGAATCTTACATTGTTATTGTCACTTTCAGTAATATATATAATCATTTAGCGCTGATTGTTCAGTGTCACCAGAATGTGACGTCTCCCGTCTGTCACCAGTCGTGTCTGCAGCCGCGACATTGTGAGGAGGGGGCGGAGCGTCACAGAGAGCTGTAAAAGAGCGCAACCTACAGTCCTCCTAAGGCCGGCGTCACACACAGCGTAAAACAATACGGTCCGTATATTACGGCCGTAATACGCTGAAAAGTCCCGAAAAAAGTGGTCCGTAGCTCCTCCGTAGGCAGGGTGTGTCAGCGTTTTTTGCGCATGGCATCCTCCGTATGTAATCCGTATGGCATCCGTACTGCGTGGTTTTCTCGCAGGCTTGCAAAACCAACATACCGCTATAGAAGTGATCCATGTGTCCCAAAAAGAAAAGAAAATATATGTATACTGTCTATATATATATATATATATATATATATATATATATATATATATATATGTCAGTAGACACATATATTAGAGAGAAAAGCCAGTAATTCAGTGCGGTGTACAGTAAAATCACACTGACAGCTTACAGTAGAATAGGTAGAATAAATGTGTACACATAGAATAGGTATATATATATATATATGTGTCAGTAGACACATATATGTATATATATTAATATTTATTCCAGCGCTATACAGCTTGAAAGCCGGTAATTCAATTACCGGCTTTTTCTTTCTCCTTCCTAAAACCCGACATGATTTGAGACATGGTTTACATACAGTAAACCATGTCTTCTCTCCATTTTTTTTGCAGATTCCACACTACTAATGTCAGTATTGTGTATCTGCAAAATTTGGCCGTTCTAGCTCTTAAAATAAAGGGTTAAATGGCGTAAAAAGCTCCCAGGCTTTCTAGGTAATTTCCCACGATCTATGAACAGCCAGCAGAGGGCGCCTCACCGCAAATAAAGCTAAATATAGATCATTGATCTATTTTTAGCCTCATTCCCTGGGGTTTTGCAGCGAGGAGTAGCATTGCATTAGCAAAGCTCCTTGCTGCAAAATGTTTTAACCCCTTCAGAAGGATTTACATCGTTGGACGTTACAGATCTGCGGAGGGTAAGTATATTGTTGGTTTATTATGTTTTTTTACTCACAGAACGAGGGTCTTCAGTGACTGGATTGGGCGTTGAATAAAATACTGCAACAACCATTGTTTTTATTTCATTAAAATAATTGTACAAAATGTGTTTGTGTTTTATTTAACCCTTTACTAGTATTGGATTAATAATGGATAGGTGTCATAATTGACGCCTCTCCATTATTAATTAGGCTTAATGTCACCTTACAATAGCAAGGTGGCATTAACCCTTCATTACCCCATATCCCACCGCTACACGGGAATGGGAAGAGAGTGGCCAAGTGCCAGAATAGGCGCATCTTCCAGATGTGCCTTTTCTGGGGTGGCTGGGGGCAGATGTTTTTAGCCAGGTGGGGGCCAATAACCGTGGACCCTCTCCAGGCTATTAATATCTGCCCTCAGTCACTGGCTTTACTACTCTGGCGGAGAAAATTGCGCGGGAGCCCACGCCAATTTTTTCCGCCATTTAACCCTTTATTTTAAGAGCTAGAACGGCCAAATTTTGCAGATACACACTACTGACATTAGTAGTGTGGAATCTGCAAAAAAATGGAGAGAAGACATGGTTTACTGTATGTAAACCATGTCTCAAATCATGTCGGGTTTTAGGAAGGAGAAAGAAAAAGCCGGTAATTGAATTACAGGCTTTCAAGCTGTATAGCGCTGGAATAAATATTAATATATATACATATATGTGTCTCACTGACATATATATATATATATATATACCTATTCTATGTGTACACATTTATTCTACCTATTCTACTGTAAGCTGTCAGTGTGATTTTACTGTACACTGCACTGAATTACCGGCTTTTCTCTCTAACAGCGCTGCGTATTTCTCGCAAGTCACACTGCTTGTCCGTGTGTAATCCGTATTTTTCACGCTTCCATAGACTTTCATTGGCGTATTTCTTGCGCAGTACGGTGACAAACGCAGCATGCTGCGATTTTGTACGGCCGTAGAAAGCCGTATAATACTGATCAGTAAAATACGGCAAATAGGAGCAGGGGCATAGAGAATAATTGTGCCGTATTTTTTGCGAGTTTTACGGACGTAGATTCTGCGCTCTTACGTCCGTAAAACTCGCATGTGTGACGGCGGCCTAATAGAGCGCAACCGACAGTCCTCCTAATAGAGCGCAACCGACAGTCCTAATAGAGCGCAACCGACAGTCCTAATAGAGCGCAACCGACAGTCCTAATAGAGCGCAACCGACAGTCCTAATAGAGCGCAACCTACAGTCCTAATAGAGCGCAACCGACAGTCCTAATAGAGCGCAACCGACAGTCCTCCTAATAGAGCGCAACCTACAGTCCTAATAGAGCGCAACCGACAGTCCTAATAGAGCGCAACCGACAGTCCTAATAGAGCGCAACCGACAGTCCTAATAGAGCGCAACCGACAGTCCTAATAGAGCGCAACCGACAGTCCTAATAGAGCGCAACCGACAGTCCAAATAGAGCGCAACCGACAGTCCTAATAGAGCACAACCGACAGTCCTAATAGAGCGCAACCGACAGTCCTAATAGAGCGCAACCTACAGTCCTAATAGAGCGCAACCGACAGTCCTAATAGAGCGCAACCGACAGTCCTAATAGAGCGCAACCGACAGTCCTAATAGAGCGCAACCGACAGTCCTCCTAATAGAGCGCAACCGACAGTCCTCCTAATAGAGCGCAACCGACAGTCCTAATAGAGCGCAACCGACAGTCCTCCTAATAGAGCGCAACCGACAGTCCTCCTAATAGAGCGCAACAGACAGTCCTAATAGAGCGCAACCGACAGTCCTAATAGAGCGCAACCGACAGTCCTAATAGAGCGCAACCGACAGTCCTAATAGAGCGCAACCGACAGTCCTCCTAATAGAGCGCAACCGACAGTCCTAATAGAGCGCAACCGACAGTCCTAATAGAGCGCAACCGACAGTCCTAATAGAGCGCAACCGACAGTCCTCCTAATAGAGCGCAACCTACAGTCCTAATAGAGCGCAACCGACAGTCCTAATAGAGCGCAACCGACAGTCCTAATAGAGCGCAACCGACAGTCCTAATAGAGCGCAACCGACAGTCCTAATAGAGCGCAACCTACAGTCCTAATAGTGCGCAACCGACAGTCCTAATAGAGCGCAACCGACAGTCCTCCTAATAGAGCGCAACCTACAGTCCTAATAGAGCGCAACCGACAGTCCTAATAGAGCGCAACCGACAGTCCTAATAGAGCGCAACCGACAGTCCTAATAGAGCGCAACCGACAGTCCTAATAGAGCGCAACCGACAGTCCTAATAGAGCGCAACCGACAGTCCAAATAGAGCGCAACCGACAGTCCTAATAGAGCGCAACCGACAGTCCTAATAGAGCGCAACCGACAGTCCTAATAGAGCGCAACCTACAGTCCTAATAGAGCGCAACCGACAGTCCTAATAGAGCGCAACCGACAGTCCTAATAGAGCGCAACCGACAGTCCTCCTAATAGAGCGCAACCTACAGTCCTAATAGAGCGCAACCGACAGTCCTAATAGAGCGCAACCGACAGTCCTAATAGAGCGCAACCGACAGTCCTAATAGAGCGCAACCGACAGTCCTAATAGAGCGCAACCTACAGTCCTAATAGAGCGCAACCGACAGTCCTAATAGAGCGCAACCGACAGTCCTCCTAATAGAGCGCAACCTACAGTCCTAATAGAGCGCAACCGACAGTCCTAATAGAGCGCAACCGACAGTCCTAATAGAGCGCAACCGACAGTCCTAATAGAGCGCAACCGACAGTCCTAATAGAGCGCAACCGACAGTCCTAATAGAGCGCAACCGACAGTCCAAATAGAGCGCAACCGACAGTCCTAATAGAGCGCAACCGACAGTCCTAATAGAGCGCAACCGACAGTCCTAATAGAGCGCAACCTACAGTCCTAATAGAGCGCAACCGACAGTCCTAATAGAGCGCAACCGACAGTCCTAATAGAGCGCAACCGACAGTCCTAATAGAGCGCAACCGACAGTCCTCCTAATAGAGCGCAACCGACAGTCCTCCTAATAGAGCGCAACCGACAGTCCTAATAGAGCGCAACCGACAGTCCTCCTAATAGAGCGCAACCGACAGTCCTCCTAATAGAGCGCAACAGACAGTCCTAATAGAGCGCAACCGACAGTCCTAATAGAGCGCAACCGACAGTCCTAATAGAGCGCAACCGACAGTCCTAATAGAGCGCAACCGACAGTCCTCCTAATAGAGCGCAACCGACAGTCCTAATAGAGCGCAACCGACAGTCCTAATAGAGCGCAACCGACAGTCCTAATAGAGCGCAACCGACAGTCCTCCTAATAGAGCGCAACCTACAGTCCTAATAGAGCGCAACCGACAGTCCTAATAGAGCGCAACCGACAGTCCTAATAGAGCGCAACCGACAGTCCTAATAGAGCGCAACCGACAGTCCTAATAGAGCGCAACCGACAGTCCTAATAGAGCGCAACCGACAGTCCAAATAGAGCGCAACCGACAGTCCTAATAGAGCGCAACCGACAGTCCTAATAGAGCGCAACCGACAGTCCTAATAGAGCGCAACCGACAGTCCTCCTAATAGAGCGCAACCTACAGTCCTAATAGAGCGCAACCGACAGTCCTAATAGAGCGCAACCGACAGTCCTAATAGAGCGCAACCGACAGTCCTAATAGAGCGCAACCGACAGTCCTAATAGAGCGCAACCGACAGTCCTAATAGAGCGCAACCGACAGTCCTAATAGAGCGCAACCTACAGTCCTAATAGAGCGCAACCGACAGTCCTAATAGAGCGCAACCGACAGTCCTCCTAATAGAGCGCAACCTACAGTCCTAATAGAGCGCAACCGACAGTCCTAATAGAGCGCAACCGACAGTCCTCCTAATAGAGCGCAACCTACAGTCCTAATAGAGCGCAACCGACAGTCCTAATAGAGCGCAACCGACAGTCCTAATAGAGCGCAACCGACAGTCCTAATAGAGCGCAACCGACAGTCCTAATAGAGCGCAACCGACAGTCCTAATAGAGCGCAACCGACAGTCCAAATAGAGCGCAACCGACAGTCCTAATAGAGCGCAACCGACAGTCCTAATAGAGCGCAACCGACAGTCCTAATAGAGCGCAACCTACAGTCCTAATAGAGCGCAACCGACAGTCCTAATAGAGCGCAACCGACAGTCCTAATAGAGCGCAACCGACAGTCCTAATAGAGCGCAACCGACAGTCCTCCTAATAGAGCGCAACCGACAGTCCTCCTAATAGAGCGCAACCGACAGTCCTAATAGAGCGCAACCGACAGTCCTCCTAATAGAGCGCAACCGACAGTCCTCCTAATAGAGCGCAACAGACAGTCCTAATAGAGCGCAACCGACAGTCCTAATAGAGCGCAACCGACAGTCCTAATAGAGCGCAACCGACAGTCCTAATAGAGCGCAACCGACAGTCCTCCTAATAGAGCGCAACCGACAGTCCTAATAGAGCGCAACCGACAGTCCTAATAGAGCGCAACCGACAGTCCTAATAGAGCGCAACCGACAGTCCTCCTAATAGAGCGCAACCTACAGTCCTAATAGAGCGCAACCGACAGTCCTAATAGAGCGCAACCGACAGTCCTAATAGAGCGCAACCGACAGTCCTAATAGAGCGCAACCGACAGTCCTAATAGAGCGCAACCGACAGTCCTAATAGAGCACAACCGACAGTCCAAATAGAGCGCAACCGACAGTCCTAATAGAGCGCAACCGACAGTCCTAATAGAGCGCAACCGACAGTCCTAATAGAGCGCAACCGACAGTCCTCCTAATAGAGCGCAACCTACAGTCCTAATAGAGCGCAACCGACAGTCCTAATAGAGCGCAACCGACAGTCCTAATAGAGCGCAACCGACAGTCCTAATAGAGCGCAACCGACAGTCCTAATAGAGCGCAACCGACAGTCCTAATAGAGCGCAACCGACAGTCCTAATAGAGCGCAACCTACAGTCCTAATAGAGCGCAACCGACAGTCCTAATAGAGCGCAACCGACAGTCCTCCTAATAGAGCGCAACCTACAGTCCTAATAGAGCGCAACCGACAGTCCTAATAGAGCGCAACCGACAGTCCTAATAGAGCGCAACCGCCAGTCCTAATAGAGCGCAACCGACAGTCCTAATAGAGCGCAACCGACAGTCCTAATAGAGCGCAACCGACAGTCCTAATAGAGCGCAACCGACAGTCCTAATAGAGCGCAACCGACAGTCCTAATAGAGCGCAACCGACAGTCCTAATAGAGCGCAACCTACAGTCCTAATAGAGCGCAACCGACAGTCCTAATAGAGCGCAACCGACAGTCCTAATAGAGCGCAACCGACAGTCCTAATAGAGCGCAACCGACAGTCCTCCTAATAGAGCGCAACCGACAGTCCTCCTAATAGAGCGCAACCGACAGTCCTAATAGAGCGCAACCGACAGTCCTCCTAATAGAGCGCAACCGACAGTCCTCCTAATAGAGCGCAACAGACAGTCCTAATAGAGCGCAACCGACAGTCCTAATAGAGCGCAACCGACAGTCCTAATAGAGCGCAACCGACAGTCCTAATAGAGCGCAACCGACAGTCCTCCTAATAGAGCGCAACCGACAGTCCTAATAGAGCGCAACCGACAGTCCTAATAGAGCGCAACCGACAGTCCTAATAGAGCGCAACCGACAGTCCTAATAGAGCGCAACCGACAGTCCTAATAGAGCGCAACCGACAGTCCTCCTAATAGAGCGCAACCGACAGTCCTCCTAATAGAGCGCAACCTACAGTCCTAATAGAGCGCAACCAACAGTCCTAATAGAGCGCAACCTACAGTCCTAATAGAGCGCAACCTACAGTCCTAATAGAGCGCAACCTACAGTCCTAATAGAGCGCAACCGACAGTCCTAATAGAGCGCAACCCACAGTCCTAATAGAGCGCAACCGACAGTCCTCCTAATAGAGCGCAACCGACATTCCTAATAGAGGGCAACCGACAGTCCTCCTAATAGAGCGCAACCTACAGTCCTAATAGAGCGCAACCGACAGTCCTAATAGAGCGCAACCGACAGTCCTAATAGAGCGCAACCGACAGTCCTCCTAATAGAGCGCAACCGACAGTCCTAATAGAGCGCAACCGACAGTCCTAATAGAGCGCAACCGACAGTCCTAATAGAGCGCAACCGACAGTCCTAATAGAGCGCAACCTACAGTCCTAATAGAGCGCAACCGACAGTCCTAATAGAGCGCAACCCACAGTCCTAATAGAGCGCAACCGACAGTCCTCCTAATAGAGCGCAACCGACATTCCTAATAGAGCGCAACCGACAGTACTCCTAATAGAGCGCAACCGACAGTCCTAATAGAGCGCAACCGACAGTCCTAATAGAGCGCAACCGACAGTCCTAATAGAGCGCGACCGACAGTCCTCCTAATAGAGCGCAACCTACAGTCCTAATAGAGCGCAACCAACAGTCCTAATAGAGCGCAACCTACAGTCCTAATAGAGCAGAGGCGTAGCTAGAGCTTTTGCCGCCCGGGGCTGCTCCCGAGTTTGGCGCCCCCCCCCCCCCCTCCCCCCCCCCCCCCCTGCTCAATACACACAAAGGTACCAAAAATAGTTTTCCTGTTTTGTAGAACTTAAACTGGGCCTAATGGTGTCACCCCCACATGCCAAACCTGTGACTTTTAAATAATTAAAATCAGAGAGAACAAATGACCGCCATACACAACAGAATCCACTATACCAAGACCAATAATATCACATACAGGAAGAAACACCACCACACCATGACCAGACCACATAGGGACCAAATAATACTATATACAAGGGACAAATACCGCCTCACCATGACCAGATCACATATTACCACCACTTGGTGACCAAATAGTACATACAAGGGACAAATACCACAACACCATTTCCAGACCACATATTACCACCACATAGTGACTGAATACTACAATACTGATCAGTAATAAAAAAAAAGCACCATACTATCACCATAAGTGCCATTATACACAGGAGATCTGTACTTAGTATGCAGTGTCTGTGTAGAGGTAATACTGAGATCACTGGTGATATTATACACAGGAGCTCTGCATATAATGTATAGGTACAGTGATCACTGGTGACATTGTACACAGGACCTTTGTATATAGTATACAGTATATAGTGTCAGTGTATAGGTAACACTGACTCACCAGTGACGTCTCTAGATGAAGTCCTTCATCTTTTATCCAGCACAGACCGCCATCATTTCTTCTAGCCAGGACTCGTTTCTGCAGGAAATAACACAGTTATCTCGAGCTCCGCTTGTAGAACACATTACTTAATTTTTAACAACTTCTACATTACACCACGAAGAAAAAAAGGCGATATAGTGTCACTCTGCACAGTAACAGGACCGCCCCCCATTTAAAACAGTATACTCAAAAAATAAAATAAATACATCACTGCAGTAATAATATCCCTTAATTAGCCCCTATGGTAATATCCCCCATCCTGGCCCCGTTTATCTCATTCCTGGCTCCAGCCATATGTTCTCCCATCCTGCCCTCATGAGTATCCATTCTACCCCATATGATCTCCCCATCCTGCCCCATCAGTCTCCATCGTATCCATCCTGCCCCGTATCTACATTCTGCCCATGCCTCAAGTCCTGCCCCCAGTGTGTCCAGCATATTACCCCCATGTTGTCCAGCAATCTGCCCCAGTGTGTCCAGCAATCTGCCCCAGTGTGTCCAGCAATCTGCCCCAGTGTGTCCAGCAATCTGCCCCAGTGTGTCCAGCATTGTCCCAGTGTGTCCAGCATTGCCGCCAGTGTGTCCAGCAATCTGCCCCAGTGTCCAGCATTGCCCAGTGTGTCCAGAAATCTGCCCCAGTCTGTCCAGAAATCTGCCCCAGTGTCCAGCATTGCCCAGTGTGTCCATAAATCTGCCCCAGTCTGTCCAGAAATCTGCCCCAGTGTCCAGCATTGCCCAGTGTGTCCAGAAATCTGCCCCAGTCTGTCCAGAAATCTGCCCCAGTGTCCAGCATTGCCCAGTGTGTCCAGAAATCTGCCCCAGTCTGTCCAGAAATCTGCCCCAGTGTCCAGCATTGCCCAGTGTGTCCATAAATCTGCCCCAGTCTGTCCAGAAATCTGCCCCAGTGTCCAGCATTGCCCAGTGTGTCCATAAATCTGCCCCAGTCTGTCCAGAAATCTGCCCCAGTGTCCAGCATTGCCCAGTGTGTCCAGAAATCTGCCCCAGGGTCTCCAGCATTGCCCCCAGACAGACATAAAGAAAAAAAAAAAAAAGTAAAATCCTCACCTCTCCCGTTCCCAGTGCAGGTCCGGTGCAGTCAGCGTCTCTCCGGCTCTGCGACGCTCAGGACAGAGAGGCTGAGCGCGCAGTGATGATACAATCGCACCCTCTGCCCTGAGACGTCGCAGAGTCAGAGGGCGCTGAAGACGCTGGCTGCAGCTACCGCGCAGCCGCAGGAACCAGGAGAGGTGAGTATTATTAGCGCTGGCACCGGGGGAAGGGGGCGGGCGCCCGAAGACTTAAAGGGCCCACGTTTTTTTTTTTTTCTCCTCCTTCTGCAGCGCCGGCCGACCCGCCCCCCGCAGTGTGCCGCCCGGGGCGGCCCGCCCCCCCCGCACCCCCCTTCCTACGCCACTGTAATAGAGCGCAACCGACAGTCCTAATAGAGCGCAACCGACAGTCCTAATAGAGCGCAACCGACAGTCCTCCTAATAGAGCGCAACCTACAGTCCTAATAGAGCGCAACCGACAGTCCTAATAGAGCGCAACCGACAGTCCTCCTAATAGAGCGCAACCGACAGTCCTAATAGAGCGCAACCGACAGTCCTCCTAATAGAGCGCAACCGACAGTCCTAATAGAGCGCAACCGACAGTCCTAATAGAGCGCAACCGACAGTCCTAATAGAGCGCATCCGACAGTCCTAATAGAGCGCAACCGACAGTCCTAATAGAGCGCAACCGACAGTCCTAATAGAGCGCAACCGACAGTCCTAATAGAGCGCAACCGACAGTCCTAATAGAGCGCAACCTACAGTCCTAATAGAGCGCAACCGACAGTCCTAATAGAGCGCAACCGACAGTCCTAATAGAGCGCAACCTACAGTCCTAATAGAGCGCAACCGACAGTCCTAATAGAGCGCAACCCACAGTCCTAATAGAGCGCAACCGACAGTCCTCCTAATAGAGCGCAACCGACATTCCTAATAGAGCGCAACCGACAGTCCTCCTAATAGAGCGCAACCGACAGTCCTAATAGAGCGCAACCGACAGTCCTAATAGAGCGCAACCGACAGTCCTAATAGAGCGCGACCGACAGTCCTCCTAATAGAGCGCAACCTACAGTCCTAATAGAGCGCAACCAACAGTCCTAATAGAGCGCAACCTACAGTCCTAATAGAGCGCAACCGACAGTCCTAATAGAGCGCAACCGACAGTCCTAATAGAGCGCAACCGACAGTCCTCCTAATAGAGCGCAACCTACAGTCCTAATAGAGCGCAACCGACAGTCCTAATAGAGCGCAACCGACAGTCCTCCTAATAGAGCGCAACCGACAGTCCTAATAGAGCGCAACCGACAGTCCTCCTAATAGAGCGCAACCGACAGTCCTAATAGAGCGCAACCGACAGTCCTAATAGAGCGCAACCGACAGTCCTAATAGAGCGCAACCGACAGTCCTAATAGAGCGCAACCGACAGTCCTAATAGAGCGCAACCGACAGTCCTAATAGAGCGCAACCTACAGTCCTAATAGAGCGCAACCGACAGTCCTAATAGAGCGCAACCGACAGTCCTCCTAATAGAGCGCAACCTACAGTCCTAATAGAGCGCAACCGACAGTCCTAATAGAGCGCAACCGACAGTCCTAATAGAGCGCAACCGACAGTCCTAATAGAGCGCAACCGACAGTCCTAATAGAGCGCAACCGACAGTCCTAATAGAGCGCAACCGACAGTCCAAATAGAGCGCAACCGACAGTCCTAATAGAGCGCAACCGACAGTCCTAATAGAGCGCAACCGACAGTCCTAATAGAGCGCAACCTACAGTCCTAATAGAGCGCAACCGACAGTCCTAATAGAGCGCAACCGACAGTCCTAATAGAGCGCAACCGACAGTCCTAATAGAGCGCAACCGACAGTCCTCCTAATAGAGCGCAACCGACAGTCCTCCTAATAGAGCGCAACCGACAGTCCTAATAGAGCGCAACCGACAGTCCTCCTAATAGAGCGCAACCGACAGTCCTCCTAATAGAGCGCAACAGACAGTCCTAATAGAGCGCAACCGACAGTCCTAATAGAGCGCAACCGACAGTCCTAATAGAGCGCAACCGACAGTCCTAATAGAGCGCAACCGACAGTCCTCCTAATAGAGCGCAACCGACAGTCCTAATAGAGCGCAACCGACAGTCCTAATAGAGCGCAACCGACAGTCCTAATAGAGCGCAACCGACAGTCCTCCTAATAGAGCGCAACCTACAGTCCTAATAGAGCGCAACCGACAGTCCTAATAGAGCGCAACCGACAGTCCTAATAGAGCGCAACCGACAGTCCTAATAGAGCGCAACCGACAGTCCTAATAGAGCGCAACCGACAGTCCTAATAGAGCGCAACCGACAGTCCAAATAGAGCGCAACCGACAGTCCTAATAGAGCGCAACCGACAGTCCTAATAGAGCGCAACCGACAGTCCTAATAGAGCGCAACCGACAGTCCTCCTAATAGAGCGCAACCTACAGTCCTAATAGAGCGCAACCGACAGTCCTAATAGAGCGCAACCGACAGTCCTAATAGAGCGCAACCGACAGTCCTAATAGAGCGCAACCGACAGTCCTAATAGAGCGCAACCGACAGTCCTAATAGAGCGCAACCGACAGTCCTAATAGAGCGCAACCTACAGTCCTAATAGAGCGCAACCGACAGTCCTAATAGAGCGCAACCGACAGTCCTCCTAATAGAGCGCAACCTACAGTCCTAATAGAGCGCAACCGACAGTCCTAATAGAGCGCAACCGACAGTCCTAATAGAGCGCAACCGCCAGTCCTAATAGAGCGCAACCGACAGTCCTAATAGAGCGCAACCGACAGTCCTAATAGAGCGCAACCGACAGTCCTAATAGAGCGCAACCGACAGTCCTAATAGAGCGCAACCGACAGTCCTAATAGAGCGCAACCGACAGTCCTAATAGAGCGCAACCTACAGTCCTAATAGAGCGCAACCGACAGTCCTAATAGAGCGCAACCGACAGTCCTAATAGAGCGCAACCGACAGTCCTAATAGAGCGCAACCGACAGTCCTCCTAATAGAGCGCAACCGACAGTCCTCCTAATAGAGCGCAACCGACAGTCCTAATAGAGCGCAACCGACAGTCCTCCTAATAGAGCGCAACCGACAGTCCTCCTAATAGAGCGCAACAGACAGTCCTAATAGAGCGCAACCGACAGTCCTAATAGAGCGCAACCGACAGTCCTAATAGAGCGCAACCGACAGTCCTAATAGAGCGCAACCGACAGTCCTCCTAATAGAGCGCAACCGACAGTCCTAATAGAGCGCAACCGACAGTCCTAATAGAGCGCAACCGACAGTCCTAATAGAGCGCAACCGACAGTCCTAATAGAGCGCAACCGACAGTCCTAATAGAGCGCAACCGACAGTCCTCCTAATAGAGCGCAACCGACAGTCCTCCTAATAGAGCGCAACCTACAGTCCTAATAGAGCGCAACCAACAGTCCTAATAGAGCGCAACCTACAGTCCTAATAGAGCGCAACCTACAGTCCTAATAGAGCGCAACCTACAGTCCTAATAGAGCGCAACCGACAGTCCTAATAGAGCGCAACCCACAGTCCTAATAGAGCGCAACCGACAGTCCTCCTAATAGAGCGCAACCGACATTCCTAATAGAGGGCAACCGACAGTCCTCCTAATAGAGCGCAACCTACAGTCCTAATAGAGCGCAACCGACAGTCCTAATAGAGCGCAACCGACAGTCCTAATAGAGCGCAACCGACAGTCCTCCTAATAGAGCGCAACCGACAGTCCTGGCAGACGCGGTACTGAATAAGGAACGCGTCTCTGACTGGGGAGCACACAGAGAGCTGCACGTAAAGGTTGTAAGTGCCAGATCCCCCCTAGCATCACTCCCCCTTAGTGATGCACTAATTGGAAGACCCCCAGCCGGCCAGTGGGCACTAGAGGGGAGGGGTCCTACGGCCACTCCTACAGGGGTTAAATCCTGGTGTCCAGCCGGGAACTTTCTCTTTCATTCTCAGCGGACACCTGGAAGCTTTTGGAAAGACACTGGAAATCCTCAGACAACTACTCCCCTCATCATTTCACATACACAATCCTTCAAGCAAACAATGAAAACAGGAAGCATGTCTGCTGCTGCAGGGAGTATAATATTGGGGACATCATTATGAGGGATGCGGGGACATGTACCTTATACACCATGTACTGCTGCAGTATCTGATCCTGTATATATATATAGGATCATTATATCCTGGGAGGTCTTTGCCCTCAGGGATTTCTATATGTTAGCTGCCTCAAGTTTACCTGTGGCATGGCTGCAGACACGGGTACATATATAGTAATATATATAGACAATGCTGTTCTATTATGTACTGCAGGGCTGTTATGCCATGGATTACTGCCCGATTATTCATAGCAGACATGTGTATATAGATATACATACATATATGCATACTGCCATAGGGTTTATATATGGGACTGGGGGTATTTATAGATACTGTAGTAAGTTGGTGTATGGCGATGAGGTAGACGTTTTGCAGATGAGTGCATGGTGAGTATATGGGATTCTTCAATATAATGCATGACAAGGATGTATATACTGCAATTTAGTCCAGGGATATACCCCATTACAGGCATGGTGCTTGTATGGATACTGTTTTATATAACCTCCCCAAAACAACTTGGATATTATTGACTATTAAGGGTTTGATATATATAACGGATGTATCACAAGTACTACTAGGGCAGACTATCCGGTATATGGGTCCTGGATAATGTATTTTGATACTATTATATTATTTATATACTGCCATTAATTTCATGGTGCAAAGGGGTTACATCAATATCACACTCTATTAATATCCTTATGCATTATTATTATATATCATAGACACTGGGTATAATATATGATGGTATATACATATTGCTGGAGGATTCATGGCGGATTTATCGGTATTACATTATATGTAGATATATATATATATGTGTATATGCATGTGTATATATGTATATGGATATATAGGTATATGCTTTTGTATAGTACGGGTGTCGGACCTACAGATATTTTGCATTATTCATTGCTGATATAGCAGATAACTCAGTATAGGGTATGGCATATAGTCATGTATATACTACAACCATCTTAACACCATTACAGTGAGACGCCATTACCATGTGTCCCAAAGGAAGGAGGGGGGAGGCCTGTACTTCCAGTAGTGTGATGCCTATTACAACAGGCTGTATGCTGGGGGAGGGGTGAGGCCCTGAGGGGAACATGCCAGTTCCACTGGGAAGATATTCGCTTCACCTATATATACGTTGTACCCCTGATGTTAGCTGCACCTCAGTATATATATAGATGGCTGTACCCCGGCATATATTATTATTATTATTATTTGTTTTATTTATTTATATAACCCCCATTAATTCCATGGTGCTGTACATTCGCGGGCACCCTCTAGGGCTATCAGCCGGGGAGAACAATCCCCCGCGGCTTCCAGCCACAACAACCACACAGTCGCTGAAGACAGAGCCATTAATCCGCCACTATGTGGTTGTAATCGGGCTCCAACGCACGATAATCAGTGCATCGGCCAGCACATCGGCCAGTCCCTCGCTGTAGCGGGAGTCAGAGTTTCCCCGTCCTGTGAAATCACCCCGTAACATTTGCGGGGGTTCCTTCAGGATCGGAGTACACTCGTCCAGAGTCACACAGCGGTGAGTGTGCCAAGGGTGGCAAGGAAATGTTACAAGAAATGGAGCTAACCTCAGCGGTAAAGGAGTTAATCCTGCAATTATCACACTCTGGTGGGAAAGTGGTGAACAATACAAGACCACAGTCCGCTAACCTACACAAGGATGCCTTCTTCTGCGGGATCAGCCCGCTAGGCGCTCATATCGATCAGGAAACTAGACAGAAGATATGGAGCAACGATTATATTGATATATGGTCGCTGTTATCAGCGGACCAATAGGGGGAGATCAAGAATTGCTTTAACCAAGAATAATTGGCTCCAGGCCTTCTCAGTATTGGGCTGTATTATGGGCCAGAAGCATCCGGAACGCTGCTCTGAAATGTTTATATATCAGGACATGATATATAGTTCGTACAAGTCGCACGGCGGTTCAGCCTGGCGTCGGTACGACGAGGAGTTCCGCAGGCGTCTGGCCCTACAGCCCAATCTAGGCTGGGGGGTGAAAGCGACAGACGTGTGGTTGCGTCTGATGTTGTCCCAAAAGCAGCCCCCCTTTTCGGCCACGACCACTAATTACTCCGCAGCCGCAGGTCAGAACTCAGTGGTCGTGCGAAAACCCGGGGCCTGCTGGCTATTCAACGAGGGAAACTGTCGATTCCACGTGTTATGCAAATTCAGACATGATTGCTCCGCTTGCGGGGGGGACACCCAGCCCTTTTCAGTCGCTCCCCTTCAAAAACATGGAAATATCACCGTTAGGCATTATACCAAAAAAGGAACCCGGTAAATACTGCTGAATTCATCATTTATCTCACCCAAAGGGCGATTCGGTTAACGACGCAATTTCCCCAGAAGAAGCTTCCGTCTCATACGCGTCGTTCGATAAAGCGGTAGAATTAGTCCGGGCTGCCGGACCTGGCGCCCTGCTAGCCAAATTCGACATAGAATCGGCATTCCGTTTACTACCCTTACACCCCGAATGTTTCCACCTTCTGGGCTGCAAAGTGGACCAATACTATTACTTCGACAGGTGCCTCCCAATGGGATGTTCCATCTCATGTCACTATTTCGAGCTATTCAGCATCTTCCTAGATTGGGTAGTTCGGTACGAGACGGGCAATAAATCCCTAATCTACTACCTCGACGATTTCCTGTTCGTCGGCCCCAGAAATTCTAAACTCTGCTATGACCTACTAGAAAAATTCAAATCTATCTCACTCAAATTCGGCGTGCCCTTGTCACCGGAGAAAACGGAGGGACCATGTAATGTATTGCCTTTCTTGGGCATTGAAATAGATACCAACATGATGGTGTTCCGCTTACCAGAGGGTAAAATACAAAAAACCCTGCAAACGTTGAAAGGCTTCCGCGAAGTTAACAAGGTAACCCTACAGCAAATACAGGCGTTATTGGGTCTTCTGACGTTTGCCTGCCGTGTAATGCCTGTCGGCAGAGCTTTCTCGCGCAGACTATCTCTGGTTACAAAAGGCGCTTCTCAGCCCGGCCATAGAATTAGACTCACTCGTTTGCTAAAAGCAGATCTGCTAGTATGGCAGACGTTCCTACAATCGTACAACGGTCACACGTGCGTCATGGCTAGTGAGATCGCAAGCGGGGATTTAGGGCTGACAATAGGGTGGAACAAAAAAGAGGGTTTTGCAGCAATCTATAAAAACCAATGGTGCAAATCTGGTTGGCCAGAGAAATGGACGGCAACAAAGTGGGGGCAAGACCCAGCCCTATGGGAATTGTTTGCGGTAGTAGCAGCGATGGAGATATGGGCCGATCAGTTGAGGAACATGAACATTCGTTTCCAAACAAAAATGCGAAAACAGCGAAGAGTTTAAATCACATGTCTTCTTCATCCCTGCCCATACTCGCTCTCTTGCGCCGGCTAGCGCTGATATGCCTTGATAACAATATTTGGTGTAGAGCCACCGTGGTGGTGGAGGTCGACGATAATACCATTAACCCATTGTTATTTTACAATTGGCAGGCTTTCAGAATCCAGCAGCCCAACGCGCAACCCCGGGGTATTCTGTCCACTGTCCCTGTGGGATACAGTGGCCAATCATTGATGCCCTTAATCCGGGCCTCCGTTTCGCCAGCTACCTGGCAGGTGTATGGTAAGGCTTGGGAGGAGTGGTGCTCACTAATTCGGGGTAGGCCAGTCGATAAATGCGATCAAGCACGAAGCGCGGTGACAACTGATTTTCTACTACGGTTGAGGGAAGGTGGGGCGTCGGGCACCTCGGCACAACGGAAGTTATCGGGGCTAGCATTTTTCTTTCAATTATTGGGATGGGTAGATGTAACTAAGTCCTTCTGCATAAGACAGGCCATAAAAGGTTGGAAAAGGCTTCAGCCAAGCCAAGAATGTCGCCGCCCCATTACACTGAGACTATTGCAGGACCGGATTGCGATATCCCCGTCAGTCTGCTCATCACAATATGAGGCGGCCCTCATATCAGCAGCTTTTGCGACCGTCTTTTTCGGAGCACTGCGTATCAGCGAATTGCTACCGTGGTCAAAAAACGCGTCGGAAGGAGGCCTAATTAATGAGGACATAGTTATATGCAGCGACGCCCTGCGCATCAGGGTTAGAAAATCCAAATGCGATCCCACCGGTAGGGGCATATGGGTACTGGTTAACTCCACAGATGGCCCAGCTTGTCCGCTAAAAATGGTTAGAATATACGCCATGATAAGACACGCTGGTAGATTTTTCTTCACTCATACAGACGGGTCCCCTCTGACCAAGTACCAATTCCAGGCGATGTTCAAGCTATGCTTGGAAAAAACTGGCACAAATCCAAAAGAGTATGGGACACATTCGTTCCGGATAGGGGGCGGCCCCCTAAAAGCTAGGGCAGGTGTGTCAGAGGACGAAGTGCAGAGAATGGGTTGTCGGAAGTCCGCATGCTTCGCCAGATACATAAGACCTGACTTGCTTAATTAACATGTGTTGTCTCTTACAGGGGTTGAAGTTTGGGTTGTAGGAGATTCCTACGTTTACTGGGCCGAAAAGAGGGCCAAACTGCGGCCAGGAGGAACAAATCTTTACCTCCCGGGCATAAAAGTTAACTGGAGGGGTGTCAGAGGCCTCCAGTGGAAACAGGTGTTCAAGGAGATGGTTGGCATAGCAAGGATGGCGGAATACCCGGTGATAATGGTGGTACACGCGGGTGGCAATGACCTTGGCAAACAAAAGGTGGCCGAATTGTACAAATGGGTGACAACGGATATGGAAAGGTTCAGCTGTCTATTCAGGAACATAATACTGGTGTGGTCGGATATAACACCACGGGCCGTTTGGTGAGGAGCAAGAGATAAAAAAGCCATAGAGCGGACAAGGAGCAAATTCAATGCTCGGATGGGAAAATATGTGAGAGGAAGAGGCGGTATCGTGATCCTTCACCGCCCGCTACAAGGGGATAACACGCCACAATTAAGACCAGACGGAGTTCACCTAACGGACATTGGCCTCAATATTTTTTTGTTGGGTTTACAGGATGGGGTTGAACAGGCCCTAACATTGATGGGTGGGGTCGGAGTCCCGCGTAGGTAATACACGGGATCCTCCGTGGCGGAAGAAGCGGAGGAGGGCAAAGGTCGTAACCGCTCGTTGGGCCAATTCCCCTGTCGATCACGGACAGGAGCTTGGCGCGAGCCGCTCGTTACGAGTCACAAAAACATTGAACTTTAGGAAGGCAAAGTTTGAACAGCTTAGAGATGCCCTTAATCTGGTAGACTGGGACAATATCCTCAGAAATGAGAATACAGATAATAAATGGGAAATGTTTAAGAACATCCTAAATAGGCAGTGTAAGCGGTTTATACCTTGTGGGAATAAAAGGACTAGAAATTGGAAAAACCCAATGTGGCTAAACAAAGAAGTAAGACAGGCAATTAACAGTAAAAAGAAAGCATTTGCACTACTAAAGCAGGATGGCACCATTGAAGCTCTAAAAAACTATAGGGAGAAAAATACTTTATCTAAAAAACTAATTAAAGCTGCCAAAAAGGAAACAGAGAAGCACATTGCTAAGGAGAGTAAAACTAATCCCAAACTGTTCTTCAACTATATCAATAGTAAAAGAATAAAAACTGAAAATGTAGGCCCCTTAAAAAATAGTGAGGAAAGAATGGTTGTAGATGACGAGGAAAAAGCTAACATATTAAACACCTTCTTCTCCACGGTATTCACGGTGGAAAATGAAATGCTAGGTGAAATCCCAAGAAACAATGAAAACCCTATATTAAGGGTCACCAATCTAACCCAAGAAGAGGTGCGAAACCGGCTAAATAAGATTAAAATAGATAAATCTCCGGGTCCGGATGGCATACACCCACGAGTACTAAGAGAACTAAGTAATGTAATAGATAAACCATTATTTCTTATTTTTAGGGACTCTATAGCGACAGGGTCTGTTCCGCAGGACTGGCGCATAGCAAATGTGGTGCCAATATTCAAAAAGGGCTCTAAAAGTGAACCTGGAAATTATAGGCCAGTAAGTCTAACCTCTATTGTTGGTAAAATATTTGAAGGGTTTCTGAGGGATGTTATTCTGGATTATCTCAATGAGAATAACTGTTTAACTCCATATCAGCATGGGTTTATGAGAAATCGCTCCTGTCAAACCAATCTAATCAGTTTTTATGAAGAGGTAAGCTATAGACTGGACCACGGTGAGTCATTGGACGTGGTATATCTCGATTTTTCCAAAGCGTTTGATACCGTGCCGCACAAGAGGTTGGTACACAAAATGAGAATGCTTGGTCTGGGGGAAAATGTGTGTAAATGGGTTAGTAACTGGCTTAGTGATAGAAAGCAGAGGGTGGTTATAAATGGTATAGTCTCTAACTGGGTCGCTGTGACCAGTGGGGTACCACAGGGGTCAGTATTGGGACCTGTTCTCTTCAACATATTCATTAATGATCTGGTAGAAGGTTTACACAGTAAAATATCGATATTTGCAGATGATACAAAACTATGTAAAGCAGTTAATACAAGAGAAGATAGTATTCTGCTACAGATGGATCTGGATAAGTTGGAAACTTGGGCTGAAAGGTGGCAGATGAGGTTTAACAATGATAAATGTAAGGTTATACACATGGGAAGAGGGAATCAATATCACCATTACACACTGAACGGGAAACCACTGGGTAAATCTGACGGAGAAGGACTTGGGGATCCTAGTTAATGATAAACTTACCTGGAGCAGCCAGTGCCAGGCAGCAGCTGCCAAGGCAAACAGGATCATGGGGTGCATTAAAAGAGGTCTGGATACACATGATGAGAGCATTATACTGCCTCTGTACAAATCCCTAGTTAGACCGCACATGGAGTACTGTGTCCAGTTTTGGGCACCGGTGCTCAGGAAGGATATAATGGAACTAGAGAGTACAAAGGAGGGCAACAAAATTAATAAAGGGGATGGGAGAACTACAATACCCAGATAGATTAGCGAAATTAGGATTATTTAGTCTAGAAAAAAGACGACTGAGGGGCGATCTAATAACCATGTATAAGTATATAAGGGGACAATACAAATATCTCGCTGAGGATCTGTTTATACCAAGGAAGGTGACGGGCACAAGGGGGCATTCTTTGCGTCTGGAGGAGAGAAGGTTTTTCCACCAACATAGAAGAGGATTCTTTACTGTTAGGGCAGTGAGAATCTGGAATTGCTTGCCTGAGGAGGTGGTGATGGCGAACTCAGTAGAGGGGTTCAAGAGAGGCCTGGATGTCTTCCTGGAGCAGAACAATATTGTATCATACAATTATTAGGTTCTGTAGAAGGACGTAGATCTGGGTATTTATTATGATGGAATATAGGCTGAACTGGATGGACAAATGTCTTTTTTCGGCCTTACTAACTATGTTACTATGTTACTATGATATGTAATTGCCTTTCTCTGCTTATTTAATTAATAAACTGTGACCGACCTGTTCAACCCACCTAGGACTGTGTGTGTTTCATTACGGGAGTGATGGGAGGGGGGAAGGCACTGGTTACGACACCCAGGTCTCCACAGTCTGGCAGACGCGGTACTGAATAAGGTGCGCGTCTCTGACTGGGGAGCACACAGAGAGAGCTGCACGAAAAGGATGTCCGTGCCAGTTCCCCCCTAGCATCACTCCCCCCTTAGTGATGCACTAATTAGAAGACCCCCAGCCGGCCAGTAGTCACTAGAGGGGAGGGGTCCTACGGCCACTCCTACAGGGGTTAAATCCTGGTGTCCAGCCGGGAACTTTCTCTTTCACTCTCGGCGGACACCTGGAAGCTTTTGTCCCACCCACCCTCCCTTTTAAAGGCTAATGATGAAACTAACCCGCAGGATAATGTAAATGTGTAATTAAATGTGTGAATTATGTTGTAATATTTATAAAAAAAAAAAAAAAATGTATTTACATACGTATGTTGATATAACTAACCCTGGTAGCCTTTATTAAGTCACAGCGGAAGAAGCGGAGGAGGGCAAAGGTCGTAACCGCTCGTTGGGCCAATTCCCCTGTCGATCACGGACAGGAGCTCGGCGCGAGCCGCTCGTTACGATATGTAATTGCCTTTCTCTGCTTATGTAATTAATAAACTGTGACCGGCCTGTTCAACCCACCTAGGACTGTGTGTGTTTCATTACGGGAGTGATGGGAGGGGGGAAGGCACTGGTTACGACACCCAGGTCTCCACAGTCTAATAGAGCGCAACCGACAGTCCTCCTAATAGAGCGCAACCGACAGTCCTAATAGAGCGCAACCGACACTCCTCCTAATAGAGCGCAACCGACAGTCCTAATAGAGCGCAACCGACACTCCTCCTAATAGAGCGCAACCGACAGTCCTCCTAATAGAGCACAACCGACAGTCCTCCTAATAGGGCACAACCGACAGTCCTCCTAATAGAGCGCAACCGACACTCCTCCTAATAGAGCGCAACCGACAGTCCTAATAGAGCGCAACCGACACTCCTCCTAATAGAGCGCAATCGACAGTCCTAATAGAGCACAACCGACAGTCCTGCTAACAGATCGTAACCGACAGTCCTAAAAGAGCGCAACCGACAGTCCTAATAGAGCGCAACCTAAAGTCCTAATAGAGCGCAACCGACTGTCCTCCTAATAGAGCGCAACCGACAGTACTAATAGAGCGCTAATGACAGTCCTAATAGAGCGCAGCCGACAGTCCTACTAATAGAGCGCAACCGACAGTCCTAATAGAGCGCAACCGACAGTCCTAATAGAGCGCTACCGACAGTCCTAATAGAGCGCAACCGACAGTCCTAATAGAGCGCGACCGACAGTCCTCCTAATAGAGCGCAAACGACAGTCCTCCTAATAGAGCGCAACCGACAGTCCTAATAGAGCGCAACCTAAAGTCCTAAAAGAGCGCAACCGACAGTCCTAATAGAGCGCAACCTAAAGTCCTAATAGAGCGCAACTGACACTCCTCCTAATAGAGCGCAACCGACAGTCCTAATAGAGCGCAACCGACACTCCTCCTAATAGAGCGCAACCGACAGTCCTCCTAATAGAGCACAACCAACAGTCCTCCTAATAGAGCGCAACCGGCAGTCCTAAAAGAGCGCAACCGACAGTCCTAATAGAGCTCAACCGACACTCCTCCTAATAGACCGCAACCAACAGTCCTAATAGTGCGCTACCGACAGTCCTAATAGAGCGCAACCGACAGTCCTAATAGAGCGCAACCGACAGTCCTCCTAATAGAGCGCAACCGACAGTCCTAATAGAGCGCGACCGACAGTCCTCCTAATAGAGCGCAACCGACAGTCCTAATAGAGCGCAACCGACAGTCCTAATAGAGCGCAACCGACACTCCTCCTAATAGAGCGCAACCGGCAGTCCTAATAGAGCACAACCGACAGTCCTCCTAATAGAGCACAACCGACAGTCCTCCTAATAGAGCGCAACCGACACTCCTCCTAATAGAGCGCAACCGACAGTCCTAATAGAGCGCAACCGACACTCCTCCTAATAGAGCGCAACCGACAGTCCTCCTAATAGAGCACAACCGACAGTCCTCCAAATAGAGCGCAACCGACAGTCCTAAAAGAGCGCAACCGACAGTCCTAATAGAGCGCAACCTAAAGTCCTAATAGAGCGCAACCGACAGTCCTCCTAATAGAGCGCAACCGACAGTCCTAATAGAGCGCTACCGACAGTCCTAATAGAGCGCAACCGACAGTCCTCCTAATAGAACGCAACCGACAGTCCTAATAGAGCGCAACCGACAGTCCTAATAGAGCGCTACCGACAGTCCTAATAGAGCGCGACCGACAGTCCTCCTAATAGAGCGCAACCGACAGTCCTAATAGAGCGCAACCGACAGTCCTCCTAATAGAGCGCAACCGACAGTCCTAAGAGCGCAACCTACAGTCCTCCTAATAGAGCGCAACCTACAGTCCTAATAGAGCGCAACCTACAGTCCTAATAGAGCGCAACCGACAGTCCTAATAGAGCGCAACCGACAGTCCTAATAGAGCGCAACCGACAGTCCTAATAGAGCGCAACCTACAGTCCTCCTAATAGAGCGCAACTGACAGTCCTAATAGAGCGCAACCGACAGTCCTAATAGAGCGCAACCGACAGTCCTAATAGAGCGCAACCGACAGTCCTAATAGAGCGCAACCGACTGTCCTAATAGAGCGCAACCGACAGTCCTAATAGAGCGCAACCTACAGTCCTCCTAATAGAGCGCAACTGACAGTCCTCCTAATAGAGCGCAACCGACAGTCCTCCTAATAGAGCGCAACCGACAGTCCTAATAGAGCGCAACCGACAGTCCTAATAGAGCGCAACCGACAGTCCTAATAGAGCGCAACCGACAGTCCTAATAGAGCGCAACCTACAGTCCTCCTAATAGAGCGCAACTGACAGTCCTAATAGAGCGCAACCGACAGTCCTAATAGAGCGCAACTGACAGTCCTAATAGAGCGCAACCGACAGTCCTAATAGAGCGCAACCGACAGTCCTAATAGAGCGCAACCGACAGTCCTAATAGAGCGCAACCTACAGTCCTAATAGAGCGCAACCGACAGTCCTAATAGAGCGCAACCCACAGTCCTAATAGAGCGCAACCGACAGTCCTCCTAATAGAGCGCAACCGACATTCCTAATAGAGCGCAACCGACAGTACTCCTAATAGAGCGCAACCGACAGTCCTAATAGAGCGCAACCGACAGTCCTAATAGAGCGCAACCGACAGTCCTAATAGAGCGCGACCGACAGTCCTCCTAATAGAGCGCAACCTACAGTCCTAATAGAGCGCAACCAACAGTCCTAATAGAGCGCAACCTACAGTCCTAATAGAGCGCAACCGACAGTCCTAATAGAGCGCAACCGACAGTCCTAATAGAGCGCAACCGACAGTCCTCCTAATAGAGCGCAACCTACAGTCCTAATAGAGCGCAACCGACAGTCCTAATAGAGCGCAACCGACAGTCCTCCTAATAGAGCGCAACCGACAGTCCTAATAGAGCGCAACCGACAGTCCTCCTAATAGAGCGCAACCGACAGTCCTAATAGAGCGCAACCGACAGTCCTAATAGAGCGCAACCGACAGTCCTAATAGAGCGCATCCGACAGTCCTAATAGAGCGCAACCGACAGTCCTAATAGAGCGCAACCGACAGTCCTAATAGAGCGCAACCGACAGTCCTAATAGAGCGCAACCGACAGTCCTAATAGAGCGCAACCTACAGTCCTAATAGAGCGCAACCGACAGTCCTAATAGAGCGCAACCGACAGTCCTAATAGAGCGCAACCTACAGTCCTAATAGAGCGCAACCGACAGTCCTAATAGAGCGCAACCCACAGTCCTAATAGAGCGCAACCGACAGTCCTCCTAATAGAGCGCAACCGACATTCCTAATAGAGCGCAACCGACAGTCCTCCTAATAGAGCGCAACCGACAGTCCTAATAGAGCGCAACCGACAGTCCTAATAGAGCGCAACCGAC
This sequence comes from Ranitomeya imitator, assembly GCF_032444005.1. NCBI lineage: Eukaryota > Metazoa > Chordata > Amphibia > Anura > Dendrobatidae > Ranitomeya > Ranitomeya imitator. The sequence continues at coordinate 362,631,814 of NC_091283.1, forward strand.
AGTCCTAATAGAGCGCGACCGACAGTCCTCCTAATAGAGCGCAACCTACAGTCCTAATAGAGCGCAACCAACAGTCCTAATAGAGCGCAACCTACAGTCCTAATAGAGCGCAACCGACAGTCCTAATAGAGCGCAACCGACAGTCCTAATAGAGCGCAACCGACAGTCCTCCTAATAGAGCGCAACCTACAGTCCTAATAGAGCGCAACCGACAGTCCTAATAGAGCGCAACCGACAGTCCTCCTAATAGAGCGCAACCGACAGTCCTAATAGAGCGCAACCGACAGTCCTCCTAATAGAGCGCAACCGACAGTCCTAATAGAGCGCAACCGACAGTCCTAATAGAGCGCAACCGACAGTCCTAATAGAGCGCATCCGACAGTCCTAATAGAGCGCAACCGACAGTCCTAATAGAGCGCAACCGACAGTCCTAATAGAGCGCAACCGACAGTCCTAATAGAGCGCAACCGACAGTCCTAATAGAGCGCAACCTACAGTCCTAATAGAGCGCAACCGACAGTCCTAATAGAGCGCAACCGACAGTCCTAATAGAGCGCAACCTACAGTCCTAATAGAGCGCAACCGACAGTCCTCCTAATAGAGCGCAACCGACAGTCCTCCTAATAGAGCCCAACCGACAGTCCTAATAGAGCGCAACCTACAGTCCTAATAGAGCGCAACAGACAGTCCTAATAGAGCGCAACCGACAGTCCTAATAGAGCGCAACCTACAGTCCTAATAGAGCGCAACCGACAGTCCTAATAGAGCCCAACCTACAGTCCTAATAGAGCGCAACCTACAGTCCTAATAGAGCGCAACAGACAGTCCTAATAGAGCGCAACCGACAGTCCTAATAGAGCGCAACCGACAGTCCTCCTAATAGAGCGCAACCGACAGTCCTCCTAATAGAGCCCAACCTACAGTCCTAATAGAGCGCAACCGACAGTCCTCCTAATAGAGCGCAACTGACAGTCCTCCTAATAGAGCGCAACCTACAGTCCTCCTAATAAAGCACAACCGACAGTCCTAATAGAGCGCAACCGACAGTCCTAATAGAGCGCAACCAACAGTCCTCCTAATAGAGCACAACCGACAGTCCTAATAGAGCGCAACCTACAGTCCTCCTAATAGAGCGCAACAGACAGTCCTAAAAGAGCGCAACCGACAGTCCTAATAGAGCGCAACCCACAGTCCTAATAGAGCGCAACCGACAGTCCTCCTAATAGAGCGCAACCGACAGTCCTCCTAATAGAGCGCAACCGACAGTCCTCCTAATAGAGCGCAACAGACAGTCCTAAAAGAGCGCAACCGACAGTCCTAATAGAGCGCAACCGACAGTCCTCCTAATAGAGCGCAACCGACAGTCCTCCTAATAGAGCGCAACCGACAGTCCTAATAGAGCGCAACCGACAGTCCTAATAGAGCGCAACCGACAGTCCTAATAGAGCGCATCCGACAGTCCTAATAGAGCGCAACCGACAGTCCTAATAGAGCGCAACCGACAGTCCTAATAGAGCGCAACCGACAGTCCTAATAGAGCGCAACCGACAGTCCTAATAGAGCGCAACCTACAGTCCTAATAGAGCGCAACCGACAGTCCTAATAGAGCGCAACCGACAGTCCTAATAGAGCGCAACCTACAGTCCTAATAGAGCGCAACCGACAGTCCTAATAGAGCGCAACCGACAGTCCTCCTAATAGAGCGCAACCGACAGTCCTCCTAATAGAGCCCAACCGACAGTCCTAATAGAGCGCAACCTACAGTCCTAATAGAGCGCAACAGACAGTCCTAATAGAGCGCAACCGACAGTCCTAATAGAGCGCAACCTACAGTCCTAATAGAGCGCAACCGACAGTCCTAATAGAGCCCAACCTACAGTCCTAATAGAGCGCAACCTACAGTCCTAATAGAGCGCAACAGACAGTCCTAATAGAGCGCAACCGACAGTCCTAATAGAGCGCAACCGACAGTCCTCCTAATAGAGCGCAACCGACAGTCCTCCTAATAGAGCCCAACCTACAGTCCTAATAGAGCGCAACCGACAGTCCTCCTAATAGAGCGCAACTGACAGTCCTCCTAATAGAGCGCAACCTACAGTCCTCCTAATAAAGCACAACCGACAGTCCTAATAGAGCGCAACCGACAGTCCTAATAGAGCGCAACCAACAGTCCTCCTAATAGAGCACAACCGACAGTCCTAATAGAGCGCAACCTACAGTCCTCCTAATAGAGCGCAACAGACAGTCCTAAAAGAGCGCAACCGACAGTCCTAATAGAGCGCAACCCACAGTCCTAATAGAGCGCAACCGACAGTCCTCCTAATAGAGCGCAACCGACAGTCCTCCTAATAGAGCGCAACCGACAGTCCTCCTAATAGAGCGCAACAGACAGTCCTAAAAGAGCGCAACCGACAGTCCTAATAGAGCGCAACCGACAGTCCTCCTAATAGAGCGCAACCGACAGTCCTCCTAATAGAGCGCAACCGACAGTCCTAATAGAGCGCAACCGACAGTCCTAATAGAGCGCAACCGACAGTCCTAATAGAGCGCATCCGACAGTCCTAATAGAGCGCAACCGACAGTCCTAATAGAGCGCAACCGACAGTCCTAATAGAGCGCAACCGACAGTCCTAATAGAGCGCAACCGACAGTCCTAATAGAGCGCAACCTACAGTCCTAATAGAGCGCAACCGACAGTCCTAATAGAGCGCAACCGACAGTCCTAATAGAGCGCAACCTACAGTCCTAATAGAGCGCAACCGACAGTCCTAATAGAGCGCAACCGACAGTCCTCCTAATAGAGCGCAACCGACAGTCCTCCTAATAGAGCCCAACCGACAGTCCTAATAGAGCGCAACCTACAGTCCTAATAGAGCGCAACAGACAGTCCTAATAGAGCGCAACCGACAGTCCTAATAGAGCGCAACCTACAGTCCTAATAGAGCGCAACCGACAGTCCTAATAGAGCCCAACCTACAGTCCTAATAGAGCGCAACCTACAGTCCTAATAGAGCGCAACAGACAGTCCTAATAGAGCGCAACCGACAGTCCTAATAGAGCGCAACCGACAGTCCTCCTAATAGAGCGCAACCGACAGTCCTCCTAATAGAGCCCAACCTACAGTCCTAATAGAGCGCAACCGACAGTCCTCCTAATAGAGCGCAACTGACAGTCCTCCTAATAGAGCGCAACCTACAGTCCTCCTAATAAAGCACAACCGACAGTCCTAATAGAGCGCAACCGACAGTCCTAATAGAGCGCAACCAACAGTCCTCCTAATAGAGCACAACCGACAGTCCTAATAGAGCGCAACCTACAGTCCTCCTAATAGAGCGCAACAGACAGTCCTAAAAGAGCGCAACCGACAGTCCTAATAGAGCGCAACCCACAGTCCTAATAGAGCGCAACCGACAGTCCTCCTAATAGAGCGCAACCGACAGTCCTCCTAATAGAGCGCAACCGACAGTCCTCCTAATAGAGCGCAACAGACAGTCCTAAAAGAGCGCAACCGACAGTCCTAATAGAGCGCAACCCACAGTCCTAATAGAGCGCAACCGACAGTCCTCCTAATAGAGCGCAACCGACAGTCCTCCTAATAGAGCGCAACCTACAGTCCTAATAGAGCGCAACCGACAGTCCTAATAGAGCGCAACCGACAGTCCTCCTAATAGAGCGCAACAGACAGTCCTAATAGAGCACAACCGACAGTCCTAATAGAGCGCAACCCACAGTCCTAATAGAGCGCAACCGACAGTCCTCCTAATAGAGCGCAACCAACAGTCCTCCTAATAGAGCGCAACCGACAGTCCTCCTAATAGAGCGCAACTGACAGTCCTCCTAATAGAGCGCAACCTACAGTCCTCCTAATAGAGCACAACCGACAGTCCTAATAGAGCGCAACCGACAGTCCTAATAGAGCGCAACCAACAGTCCTCCTAATAGAGCACAACCGACAGTCCTAATAGAGCGCAACCGACAGTCCTAATAGAGCGCAACCTACAGTCCTAATAGAGCGCAACCGACAGTCCTAATAGAGCGCAACCGACAGTCCTCCTAATAGAGCGCAACCGACAGTCCTAATAGAGCGCAACCGACAGTCCTAATAGAGCGCAACCGACAGTCCTAATAGAGCGCAACCGACAGTCCTAATAGAGCGCAACCGACAGTCTTCCTAATAGAGCGCAACCGACAGTCCTCCTAATAGAGCGCAACCTACAGTCCTAATAGAGCGCAACCAACAGTCCTAATAGAGCGCAACCTACAGTCCTAATAGAGCGCAACCTACAGTCCTAATAGAGCGCAACCTACAGTCCTAATAGAGCGCAACCGACAGTCCTAATAGAGCGCAACCCACAGTCCTAATAGAGCGCAACCGACAGTCCTCCTAATAGAGCGCAACCGACAGTCCTAATAGAGCGCAACCGACAGTCCTCCTAATAGAGCGCAACCGACAGTCCTAATAGAGCGCAACCGACAGTCCTAATAGAGCGCAACCGACAGTCCTAATAGAGCGCAACCTACAGTCCTAATAGAGCGCAACCGACAGTCCTAATAGAGCGCAACCCACAGTCCTAATAGAGCGCAACCGACAGTCCTCCTAATAGAGCGCAACCGACATTCCTAATAGAGCGCAACCGACAGTCCTCCTAATAGAGCGCAACCTACAGTCCTAATAGAGCGCAACCGACAGTCCTAATAGAGCGCAACCGACAGTCCTAATAGAGCGCAACCGACAGTCCTAATAGAGCGCAACCAACAGTCCTCCTAATAGAGCGCAACCGACAGTCCTCCTAATAGAGCGCAACCGACAGTCCTAATAGAGCGCAACTGACAGTCCTCCTAATAGAGCGCAACCGACAGTCCTCCTAATAGAGCGCAACCTACAGTCCTAATAGAGCGCAACCGACAGTCCTAATAGAGCGCAACCAACAGTCCTCCTAATAGAGCGCAACCGACAGTCCTAATAGAGCGCAACCGACAGTCCTCCTAATAGAGCGCAACCGACAGTCCTAATAGAGCGCAACCGACAGTCCTAATAGAGCGCAACCGACAGTCCTAATAGAGCGCAACCGACAGTCCTAATAGAGCGCAACCGACAGTCCTAATAGAGCGCAACCGACAGTCCTAATAGAGCGCAACCGACAGTCCTAATAGAGCGCAACCTACAGTCCTAATAGAGCGCAACCGACAGTCCTAATAGAGCGCAACCGACAGTCCTAATAGAGCGCAACCTACAGTCCTAATAGAGCGCAACCGACAGTCCTAATAGAGCGCAACCGACAGTCCTCCTAATAGAGCGCAACCGACAGTCCTCCTAATAGAGCCCAACCGACAGTCCTAATAGAGCGCAACCTACAGTCCTAATAGAGCGCAACAGACAGTCCTAATAGAGCGCAACCGACAGTCCTAATAGAGCGCAACCTACAGTCCTAATAGAGCGCAACCGACAGTCCTAATAGAGCCCAACCTACAGTCCTAATAGAGCGCAACCTACAGTCCTAATAGAACGCAACAGACAGTCCTAATAGAGCGCAACCGACAGTCCTAATAGAGCGCAACCGACAGTCCTCCTAATAGAGCGCAACCGACAGGCCTCCTAATAGAGCCCAACCTACAGTCCTAATAGAGCGCAACCGACAGTCCTCCTAATAGAGCGCAACTGACAGTCCTCCTAATAGAGCGCAACCTACAGTCCTCCTAATAAAGCACAACCGACAGTCCTAATAGAGCGCAACCGACAGTCCTAATAGAGCGCAACCAACAGTCCTCCTAATAGAGCACAACCGACAGTCCTAATAGAGCGCAACCTACAGTCCTCCTAATAGAGCGCAACAGACAGTCCTAAAAGAGCGCAACCGACAGTCCTAATAGAGCGCAACCCACAGTCCTAATAGAGCGCAACCGACAGTCCTCCTAATAGAGCGCAACCGACAGTCCTCCTAATAGAGCGCAACCGACAGTCCTCCTAATAGAGCGCAACAGACAGTCCTAAAAGAGCGCAACCGACAGTCCTAATAGAGCGCAACCCACAGTCCTAATAGAGCGCAACCGACAGTCCTCCTAATAGAGCGCAACCGACAGTCCTCCTAATAGAGCGCAACCTACAGTCCTAATAGAGCGCAACCGACAGTCCTAATAGAGCGCAACCGACAGTCCTCCTAATAGAGCGCAACAGACAGTCCTAATAGAGCACAACTGACAGTCCTAATAGAGCGCAACCGACAGTCCTAATAGAGCGCAACCGACAGTCCTCCTAATAGAGCGCAACCAACAGTCCTCCTAATAGAGCGCAACCGACAGTCCTCCTAATAGAGCGCAACTGACAGTCCTCCTAATAGAGCGCAACCTACAGTCCTCCTAATAGAGCACAACCGACAGTCCTAATAGAGCGCAACCGACAGTCCTAATAGAGCGCAACCAACAGTCCTCCTAATAGAGCACAACCGACAGTCCTAATAGAGCGCAACCGACAGTCCTAATAGAGCGCAACCTACAGTCCTAATAGAGCGCAACCGACAGTCCTAATAGAGCGCAACCGACAGTCCTCCTAATAGAGCGCAACCGACAGTCCTAATAGAGCGCAACCGACAGTCCTAATAGAGCGCAACCGACAGTCCTAATAGAGCGCAACCGACAGTCCTAATAGAGCGCAACCGACAGTCCTCCTAATAGAGCGCAACCGACAGTCCTCCTAATAGAGCGCAACCTACAGTCCTAATAGAGCGCAACCAACAGTCCTAATAGAGCGCAACCTACAGTCCTAATAGAGCGCAACCTACAGTCCTAATAGAGCGCAACCTACAGTCCTAATAGAGCGCAACCTACAGTCCTAATAGAGCGCAACCGACATTCCTAATAGAGCGCAACCGACAGTCCTCCTAATAGAGCGCAACCTACAGTCCTAATAGAGCGCAACCGGCAGTCCTAATAGAGCGCAACCGACAGTCCTAATAGAGCGCAACCGACAGTCCTCCTAATAGAGCGCAACCGACAGTCCTAATAGAGCGCAACCGACAGTCCTAATAGAGCGCAACCGACAGTCCTAATAGAGCGCAACCGACAGTCCTAATAGAGCGCAACCTACAGTCCTAATAGAGCGCAACCTACAGTCCTAATAGAGCGCAACCGACAGTCCTAATAGAGCGCAACCGACAGTCCTAATAGAGCGCAACCGACAGTCCTAATAGAGCGCAACCGACAGTCCTCCTAATAGAGCGCAACCGACAGTCCTCCTAATAGAGCGCAACCTACAGTCCTAATAGAGCGCAACCAACAGTCCTAATAGAGCGCAACCTACAGTCCTAATAGAGCGCAACCTACAGTCCTAATAGAGCGCAACCTACAGTCCTAATAGAGCGCAACCTACAGTCCTAATAGAGCGCAACCGACATTCCTAATAGAGCGCAACCGACAGTCCTCCTAATAGAGCGCAACCTACAGTCCTAATAGAGCGCAACCGGCAGTCCTAATAGAGCGCAACCGACAGTCCTAATAGAGCGCAACCGACAGTCCTCCTAATAGAGCGCAACCGACAGTCCTAATAGAGCGCAACCGACAGTCCTAATAGAGCGCAACCGACAGTCCTCCTAATAGAGCGCAACCTACAGTCCTAATAGAGCGCAACCGACAGTCTTAATAGAGCGCAACCGACAGTCCTCCTAATAGAGCGCAACCGACAGTCCTAATAGAGCGCAACCGACAGTCCTCCTAATAGAGCGCAACCGACAGTCCTAATAGAGCGCAACCGACAGTCCTAATAGAGCGCAACCGTCAGTCCTAATAGAGCGCAACCGACAGTCCTAATAGAGCGCAACCGACAGTCCTAATAGAGCGCAACCGACAGTCCTAATAGAGCGCAACCGACAGTCCTAATAGAGCGCAACCGACAGTCCTAATAGAGCGCAACCGACAGTCCTAATAGAGCGCAACCTACAGTCCTAATAGAGCGCAACCGACAGTCCTAATAGAGCGCAACCGACAGTCCTAATAGAGCGCAACCTACAGTCCTAATAGAGCGCAACCGACAGTCCTAATAGAGCGCAACCGACAGTCCTCCTAATAGAGCGCAACCGACAGTCCTCCTAATAGAGCCCAACCGACAGTCCTAATAGAGCGCAACCTACAGTCCTAATAGAGCGCAACAGACAGTCCTAATAGAGCGCAACCGACAGTCCTAATAGAGCGCAACCTACAGTCCTAATAGAGCGCAACCGACAGTCCTAATAGAGCCCAACCTACAGTCCTAATAGAGCGCAACCTACAGTCCTAATAGAGCGCAACAGACAGTCCTAATAGAGCGCAACCGACAGTCCTAATAGAGCGCAACCGACAGTCCTCCTAATAGAGCGCAACCGACAGTCCTCCTAATAGAGCCCAACCTACAGTCCTAATAGAGCGCAACCGACAGTCCTCCTAATAGAGCGCAACTGACAGTCCTCCTAATAGAGCGCAACCTACAGTCCTCCTAATAAAGCACAACCGACAGTCCTAATAGAGCGCAACCGACAGTCCTAATAGAGCGCAACCAACAGTCCTCCTAATAGAGCACAACCGACAGTCCTAATAGAGCGCAACCTACAGTCCTCCTAATAGAGCGCAACAGACAGTCCTAAAAGAGCGCAACCGACAGTCCTAATAGAGCGCAACCCACAGTCCTAATAGAGCGCAACCGACAGTCCTCCTAATAGAGCGCAACCGACAGTCCTCCTAATAGAGCGCAACCGACAGTCCTCCTAATAGAGCGTAACAGACAGTCCTAAAAGAGCGCAACCGACAGTCCTAATAGAGCGCAACCCACAGTCCTAATAGAGCGCAACCGACAGTCCTCCTAATAGAGCGCAACCGACAGTCCTCCTAATAGAGCGCAACCTACAGTCCTAATAGAGCGCAACCGACAGTCCTAATAGAGCGCAACCGACAGTCCTCCTAATAGAGCGCAACAGACAGTCCTAATAGAGCACAACCGACAGTCCTAATAGAGCGCAACCCACAGTCCTAATAGAGCGCAACCAACAGTCCTCCTAATAGAGCACAACCGACAGTCCTAATAGAGCGCAACCGACAGTCCTAATAGAGCGCAACCTACAGTCCTCCTAATAGAGCGCAACAGACAGTCCTAAAAGAGCGCAACCGACAGTCCTAATAGAGCGCAACCCACAGTCCTAATAGATCGCAACCAACAGTCCTCATAATAGAGCGCAACCGACAGTCCTAATAGAGCGCAACCTACAGTCCTCCTAATAGAGCGCAACCTACAGTCCTAATAGAGCGCAACCAACAGTCCTAATAGAGCGCAACCGACAGTCCTCCTAATAGAGCGCAACAGACAGTCCTAATAGAGCACAACCGACAGTCCTAATAGAGCGCAACCCACAGTCCTAATAGAGCGCAACCGACAGTCCTCCTAATAGAGCGCAACCGACAGTCCTAATAGAGCGCAACCTACAGTCCTAATAGAGCGCAACCGACAGTCCTAATAGAGCGCAACCGACAGTCCTAATAGAGCGCAACCGACAGTCCTCCTAATAGAGCGCAACCGACAGTCCTAATAGAGCGCAACCGACAGTCCTAATAGAGCGCAACCGACAGTCCTAATAGAGCGCAACCGACAGTCCTAATAGAGCGCAACCGACAGTCCTCCTAATAGAGCGCAACCAACAGTCCTAATAGAGCGCAACCTACAGTCCTAATAGAGCGCAACCGACAGTCCTGATAGAGCGCAACCGACAGTCCTAATAGAGCGCAACCGACAGTCCTCCTAATAGAGCGCAACCTACAGTCCTAATAGAGCGCAACCGACAGTCCTAATAGAGCGCAACCGACAGTCCTCCTAATAGAGCGCAACCGACAGTCCTAATAGAGCGCAACCGACAGTCCTCCTAATAGAGCGCAACCGACAGTCCTAATAGAGCGCAACCGACAGTCCTAATAGAGCGCAACCGACAGTCCAAATAGAGCGCAACCGACAGTCCTAATAGAGCGCAACCGACAGTCCTAATAGAGCGCAACCGACAGTCCTAATAGAGCGCAACCTACAGTCCTAATAGAGCGCAACAGACAGTCCTAATAGAGCGCAACCGACAGTCCTAATAGAGCGCAACCTACAGTCCTAATAGAGCGCAACCGACAGTCCTAATAGAGCGCAACCGACAGTCCTCCTAATAGAGCGCAACCGACAGTCCTCCTAATAGAGCCCAACCGACAGTCCTAATAGAGCGCAACCTACAGTCCTAATAGAGCGCAACAGACAGTCCTAATAGAGCGCAACCGACAGTCCTAAGAGAGCGCAACCTACAGTCCTAATAGAGCGCAACCGACAGTCCTAATAGAGCCCAACCTACAGTCCTAATAGAGCGCAACCTACAGTCCTAATAGAGCGCAACAGACAGTCCTAATAGAGCGCAACCGACAGTCCTAATAGAGCGCAACCGACAGTCCTCCTAATAGATCGCAACCGACAGTCCTCCTAATAGAGCCCAACCTACAGTCCTAATAGAGCGCAACCGACAGTCCTCCTAATAGAGCGCAACTGACAGTCCTCCTAATAGAGCGCAACCTACAGTCCTCCTAATAAAGCACAACCGACAGTCCTAATAGAGCGCAACCGACAGTCCTAATAGAGCGCAACCAACAGTCCTCCTAATAGAGCACAACCGACAGTCCTAATAGAGCGCAACCTACAGTCCTCCTAATAGAGCGCAACAGACAGTCCTAAAAGAGCGCAACCGACAGTCCTAATAGAGCGCAACCCACAGTCCTAATAGAGCGCAACCGACAGTCCTCCTAATAGAGCGCAACCGACAGTCCTCCTAATAGAGCGCAACCGACAGTCCTCCTAATAGAGCGCAACCGACAGTCCTCCTAATAGAGCGCAACAGACAGTCCTAAAAGAGCGCAACCGACAGTCCTAATAGAGCGCAACCCACAGTCCTAATAGAGCGCAACCGACAGTCCTCCTAATAGAGCGCAACCGACAGTCCTCCTAATAGAGCGCAACCTACAGTCCTAATAGAGCGCAACCGACAGTCCTAATAGAGCGCAACCGACAGTCTTCCTAATAGAGCGCAACAGACAGTCCTAATAGAGCACAACCGACAGTCCTAATAGAGCGCAACCCACAGTCCTAATCGAGCGCAACCGACAGTCCTCCTAATAGAGCGCAACCAACAGTCCTCCTAATAGAGCGCAACCGACAGTCCTCCTAATAGAGCGCAACTGACAGTCCTCCTAATAGAGCGCAACCTACAGTCCTAATAGAGCGCAACCGACAGTCCTAATAGAGCGCAACCCACAGTCCTAATAGAGCGCAACCGACAGTCCTCATAATAGAGCGCAACCGACAGTCCTAATAGAGCGCAACCTTCAGTCCTCCTAATAGAGCGCAACCGACAGTCCTAAAAGAGCGCAACCGACAGTCCTAATAGAGCGCAACCGACAGTCCTAATAGAGCGCAACCGACAGTCCTCCTAATAGAGCGCAACCTACAGTCCTAATAGAGCGCAACCAACAGTCCTAATTGAGCGCAACCGACAGTCCTCCTAATAGAGCGCAACAGACAGTCCTAATAGAGCACAACCGACAGTCCTAATAGAGCGCAACCCACAGTCCTAATAGAGCGCAACCGACAGTCCTCCCAATAGAGCGCAACCGACAGTCCTAATAGAGTGCAACCTACAGTCCTCCTAATAGAGCGCAACAGACAGTACTAAAAGAGCGCAACCGACAGTCCTAATAGAGCGCAACCCACAGTCCTAATAGAGCGCAACCGACAGTCCTAATAGAGCGCAACCGACAGTCCTAATAGAGCGCAACCTACAGTCCTCCTAATAGAGCGTAACAGACAGTCCTAAAAGAGCGCAACCGACAGTCCTAATAGAGTGCAACCCACAGTCCTAATAGAGCGCAACCGACAGTCCTCCTAATAGAGCGCAACCGACAGTCCTAATAGAGCGCAACCGACAGTCCTAATAGAGCGCAACCGACAGTCCTCCTAATAGAGCGCAACCGACAGTCCTAATAGAGCGCAACCCACAGTCCTAATAGAGCGCAACCGACAGTTCTCCTAATAGAGCGCAACCGACAGTCCTAATAGAGCGCAACCTACAGTCCTCCTAATAGAGCGCAACCGACAGTCCTAAAAGAGCGCAACCGACAGTCCTAATAGAGCGCAACCCACAGTCCTAATAGAGCGCAACCGACAGTCCTCCTAATAGAGCGCAACCGACAGTCCTAATAGAGCGCAACCTACAGTCCTCCTAATAGAGCGCAACCGACAGTCCTAAAAGAGCGCAACCGACAGTCCTAATAGAGCGCAACCGACAGTCCTAATAGAGCGCAACCGACAGTCCTCCTAATAGAGCGCAACCTACAGTCCTAATAGAGCGCAACCGACAGTCCTAATAGAGCGCAACCGACAGTCCTCCTAATAGAGCGCAACAGACAGTCCTAATAGAGCACAACCGACAGTCCTAATAGAGCGCAACCCACAGTCCTAATAGAGCGCAACCGACAGTCCTCCTAATAGAGCGCAACCGACAGTCCTAACAGAGTGCAACCTACAGTCCTCCTAATAGAGCGCAACAGACAGTCCTAAAAGAGCGCAACCGACAGTCCTAATAGAGCGCAACCCACAGTCCTAATAGAGCGCAACCGACAGTCCTCCTAATAGAGCGCAACCGACAGTCCTAATAGAGCGCAACCTACAGTCCTCCTAATAGAGCGCAACAGACAGTCCTAAAAGAGCGCAACCGACAGTCCTAATAGAGTGCAACCCACAGTCCTAATAGAGCGCAACCGACAGTCCTCCTAATAGAGCGCAACCGACAGTCCTAATAGAGCGCAACCGACAGTCCTAATAGAGCGCAACCGACAGTCCTCCTAATAGAGCGCAACCGACAGTCCTAATAGAGCGCAACCCACAGTCCTAATAGAGCGCAACCTACAGTCCTCCTAATAGAGCGCAACCGACAGTCCTAATAGAGCGCAACCGACAGTCCTAATAGAGCGCAACCGACAGTCCTCCTAATAGAGCGCAACCGACAGTCCTAATAGAGCACAACCGACACTCCTCCTAATAGAGCGCAACCGACAGTCCTAATAGAGCGCAACCGACAGTCCTAATAGAGCGCAACCGACAGTCCTCCTAATAGAGCGCAACCGACAGTCCTAATAGAGCGCAACAGACAGTCCTAATAGAGCGCAACCGACAGTCCTAATAGAACGCAACCGACAGTCCTAATAGAGCGCAACCGACAGTCTTCCTAATAGAGCGCAACCGACAGTCCTAATAGAGCGCAACAGACAGTCCTAATAGAGCGCAACCGACAGTCCTAATAGAGCGCAACCGACAGTCCTAATAGAGCGCAACCGACAGTCCTCCTAATAGAGAGCAACCGACAGTCCTCCTAATAGAGCGCAACCGACAGTCCTAATAGAGCACAACCTACAGTCCTCCAAATAGAGCGCAACAGACAGTCCTAAAAGAGCGCAACCGACACTCCTCCTAATAGAGCGCAACCGACAGTCCTAATAGAGCGCAACCGACAGTCCTAATAGAGCGCAACCGACAGTCCTAATAGAGCGCAACCGACAGTCCTAATAGAGCGCAACCGACAGTCCTCCTAATAGAGCGCAACCGACAGTCCTAATAGAGCGCAACAGACATTCCTAATAGAGCGCAACCGACAGTTCTAATAGAGCGCAACCGACAGTCCTAATAGAGCGCAACCGACAGTCCTCCTAATAGAGCGCAACCGACAGTCCTAATAGAGCGCAACAGACAGTCCTAATAGAGCGCAACCGACACTCCTCCTAATAGAGCGCAACCGACAGTCCTAATAGAGCGCAACCGACAGTCCTCCTAATAGAGCGCAACCTACAGTCCTAATAGAGCGCAACCGACAGTCCTCCTAATAGAGCGCAACCGACAGTCCTAATAGAGCGCAACCGACAGTCCTAATAGAGCGCAACCGACAGTCCTCCTAATAGAGCGCAACCGACAGTCCTAACAGAGCGCAACCGACAGTCCTAATAGAGCGCAACCTACAGTCCTAATAGAGCGCAACCGACAGTCCTCCTAATAGAGCGCAACCGACAGTCCTAATAGAGCGCAACCAACAGTCCTAATAGAGCGCAACCTACAGTCCTAATAGAGCGCAACCGACAGTCCTAATAGAGCGCAACCGACAGTCCTCCTAATAGAGCGCAACCTACAGTCCTAATAGAGCGCAACCGACAGTCCTAATAGAGCGCAACCGACAGTCCTCCTAATAGAGCGCAACCGACAGTCCTAATAGAGCGCAACCGACAGTCCTAATAGAGCGCAACCTACAGTCCTAATAGAGCGCAACCGACAGTCCTAATAGAGCGCAACCGACAGTCCTAATAGAGCGCAACCGACAGTCCTCCTAATAGAGCGCAACCGACAGTCCTAATAGAGCGCAACCGACAGTCCTAATAGAGCGCAACCTACAGTCCTAATAGAGCGCAACCGACAGTCCTAATAGAGCGCAACCGACAGTCCTAATAGAGTGCAACCGACAGTCCTCCTAATAGAGCGCAACCTACAGTCCTAATAGAGCGCAACCGACAGTCCTAATAGAGCGCAACCGACAGTCCTAATAGAGCGCAACCGACAGTCCTAATAGAGCGCAACCGACAGTCCTCCTAATAGAGCGCAACCGACAGTCCTAATAGAGCGCAACAGACAGTCCTAATAGAGCGCAACCGACAGTTCTAATAGAGCGCAACCGACAGTCCTAATAGAGCGCAACCGACAGTCCTCCTAATAGAGCGCAACCGACAGTCCTAATAGAGCGCAACAGACAGTCCTAATAGAGCGCAACCGACACTCCTCCTAATAGAGCGCAACCGACAGTCCTAATAGAGCGCAACCGACAGTCCTCCTAATAGAGCGCAACCTACAGTCCTAATAGAGCGCAACCGACAGTCCTCCTAATAGAGCGCAACCGACAGTCCTAATAGAGCGCAACCGACAGTCCTAATAGAGCGCAACCGACAGTCCTCCTAATAGAGCGCAACCGACAGTCCTAATAGAGCGCAACCGACAGTCCTAATAGAGCGCAACCTACAGTCCTAATAGAGCGCAACCGACAGTCCTCCTAATAGAGCGCAACCGACAGTCCTAATAGAGCGCAACCAACAGTCCTAATAGAGCGCAACCTACAGTCCTAATAGAGCGCAACCGACAGTCCTAATAGAGCGCAACCGACAGTCCTCCTAATAGAGCGCAACCTACAGTCCTAATAGAGCGCAACCGACAGCCCTAATAGAGCGCAACCGACAGTCCTCCTAATAGAGCGCAACCGACAGTCCTAATAGAGCGCAACCGACAGTCCTAATAGAGCGCAACCTACAGTCCTAATAGAGCGCAACCGACAGTCCTAATAGAGCGCAACCGACAGTCCTAATAGAGCGCAACCGACAGTCCTCCTAATAGAGCGCAACCGACAGTCCTAATAGAGCGCAACCGACAGTCCTAATAGAGCGCAACCTACAGTCCTAATAGAGCGCAACCGACAGTCCTAATAGAGCGCAACCGACAGTCCTAATAGAGTGCAACCGACAGTCCTCCTAATAGAGCGCAACCTACAGTCCTAATAGAGCGCAACCGACAGTCCTAATAGAGCGCAACCGACAGTCCTCCTAATAGAGCGCAACCTACAGTCCTAATAGAGCGCAACCGACAGTCCTAATAGAGCGCAACCTACAGTCCTAATAGAGCGCAACCGACAGTCCTAATAGAGCGCAACCGACAGTCCTAATAGAGCGCAACCGACAGTCCTCCTAATAGAGCGCAACCTACAGTCCTAATAGAGCGCAACCGACAGTCCTAATAGAGCGCAACCGACAGTCCTCCTAATAGAGCGCAACCGACAGTCCTAATAGAGCGCAAGCGACAGTCCTAATAGAGCGCAACCTACAGTCCTAATAGAGCGCAACCGACAGTCCTAATAGAGCGCAACCGACAGTCCTAATAGAGCGCAACCGACAGTCCTCCTAATAGAGCGCAACCGACAGTCCTAATAGAGCGCAAGCGACAGTCCTAATAGAGCGCAACCTACAGTCCTAATAGAGCGCAACCGACAGTCCTAATAGAGCGCAACCGACAGTCCTAATAGAGCGCAACCGACAGTCCTAATAGAGCGCAACCAACAGTCCAAATAGAGCGCAACCGACAGTCCTAATAGAGCGCAACCGACAGTCCTAATAGAGCGCAACCGACAGTCCTCCTAATAGAGCGCAACCGACAGTCCTCCTAATAGAGCCCAACCTACAGTCCTAATAGAGCGCAACCGACAGTCCTCCTAATAGAGCGCAACTGACAATCCTCCTAATAGAGCGCAACCTACAGTCCTCCTAATAAAGCACAACCGACAGTCCTAATAGAGCGCAACCGACAGTCCTAATAGAGCGCAACCAACAGTCCTCCTAATAGAGCACAACCGACAGTCCTAATAGAGCGCAACCTACAGTCCTCCTAATAGAGCGCAACAGACAGTCCTAAAAGAGCGCAACCGACAGTCCTAATAGAGCGCAACCCACAGTCCTAATAGAGCGCAACCGACAGTCCTCCTAATAGAGCGCAACCGACAGTCCTCCTAATAGAGCGCAACAGACAGTCCTAAAAGAGCGCAACCGACAGTCCTAATAGAGCGCAACCCACAGTCCTAATAGAGCGCAACCGACAGTCCTCCTAATAGAGCGCAACCGACAGTCCTCCTAATAGAGCGCAACCTACAGTCCTAATAGAGCGCAACCGACAGTCCTAATAGAGCGCAACCGACAGTCCTCCTAATAGAGCGCAACAGACAGTCCTAATAGAGCACAACCGACAGTCCTAATAGAGCGCAACCCACAGTCCTAATAGAGCGCAACTGACAGTCCTCCTAATAGAGCGCAACCAACAGTCCTCCTAATAGAGCGCAACCGACAGTCCTCCTAATAGAGCGCAACTGACAGTCCTCCTAATAGAGCGCAACCTACAGTCCTCCTAATAGAGCACAACCGACAGTCCTAATAGAGCGCAACCGACAGTCCTAATAGAGCGCAACCAACAGTCCTCCTAATAGAGCACAACCGACAGTCCTAATAGAGCGCAACCGACAGTCCTAATAGAGCGCAACCTACAGTCCTCCTAATAGAGCGCAACAGACAGTCCTAAAAGAGCGCAACCGACAGTCCTAATAGAGCGCAACCCACAGTCCTAATAGAGCGCAACCGACAGTCCTCCTAATAGAGCGCAACCGACATTCCTAATAGAGCGCAACCTACAGTCCTCCTAATAGAGCGCAACCGACAGTCCTAAAAGAGCGCAACCGACAGTCCTAATAGAGCGCAAACGACAGTCCTAATAGAGCGCAACCGACAGTCCTCCTAATAGAGCGCAACCTACAGTCCTAATAGAGCGCAACCAACAGTCCTAATAGAGCGCAACCGACAGTCCTCCTAATAGAGCGCAACAGACAGTCCTAATACAGCACAACCGACAGTCCTAATAGAGCGCAACCCACAGTCCTAATAGAGCGCAACCGACAGTCCTCCTAATAGAGCGCAACCGACAGTCCTAATAGAGCGCAACCTACAGTCCTCCTAATAGAGCGCAACAGACAGTACTAAAAGAGCGCAACCGACAGTCCTAAAAGAGCGCAACCCACAGTCCTAATAGAGCGCAACCGACAGTCCTAATAGAGCGCAACCGACAGTCCTAATAGAGCGCAACCTACAGTCCTCCTAATAGAGCGTAACAGACAGTCCTAAAAGAGCGCAACCGACAGTCCTAATAGAGCGCAACCCACAGTCCTAATAGAGCGCAACCGACAGTCCTCCTAATAGAGCGCAACCGACAGTCCTAATAGAGCGCAACCGACAGTCCTAATAGAGCGCAACCGACAGTCCTCCTAATAGAGCGCAACCGACAGTCCTAATAGAGCGCAACCCACAGTCCTAATAGAGCGCAACCGACAGTCCTCCTAATAGAGCGCAACCGACAGTCCTAATAGAGCGCAACCTACAGTCCTCCTAATAGAGCGCAACAGACAGTCCTAAAAGAGCGCAACCGACAGTCCTAATAGAGCGCAACCCACAGTCCTAATAGAGCGCAACCGACAGTCCTCCTAATAGAGCGCAACCGACAGTCCTAATAGAGCGCAACCTACAGTCCTCCTAATAGAGCGCAACCGACAGTCCTAAAAGAGCGCAACCGACAGTCCTAATAGAGCGCAACCGACAGTCCTAATAGAGCGCAACCGACAGTCCTCCTAATAGAGCGCAACCTACAGTCCTAATAGAGCGCAACCGACAGTCCTAATAGAGCGCAACCGACAGTCCTCCTAATAGAGCGCAACAGACAGTCCTAATAGAGCACAACCGACAGTCCTAATAGAGCGCAACCCACAGTCCTAATAGAGCGCAACCGACAGTCCTCCTAATAGAGCGCAACCGACAGTCCTAATAGAGTGCAACCTACAGTCCTCCTAATAGAGCGCAACAGACAGTCCTAAAAGAGCGCAACCGACAGTCCTAATAGAGCGCAACCCACAGTCCTAATAGAGCGCAACCGACAGTCCTCCTAATAGAGCGCAACCGACAGTCCTAATAGAGCGCAACCTACAGTCCTCCTAATAGAGCGCAACAGACAGTCCTAAAAGAGCGCAACCGACAGTCCTAATAGAGCGCAACCCACAGTCCTAATAGAGCGCAACCGACAGTCCTCCTAATAGAGCGCAACCGACAGTCCTAATAGAGCGCAACCGACAGTCCTAATAGAGCGCAACCGACAGTCCTCCTAATAGAGCGCAACCGACAGTTCTAATAGAGCGCAACCCACTGTCCTAATAGAGCGCAACCTACAGTCCTCCTAATAGAGCGCAACCGACAGTCCTAATAGAGCGCAATCGACAGTCCTAATAGAGCGCAACCGACAGTCCTCCTAATAGAGCGCAACAGACAGTCCTAAAAGAGCGCAACCGACACTCCTCTTAATAGAGCGCAGCCGACAGTCCTAATAGAGCGCAACCGACAGTCCTAATAGAGCGCAACCGACAGTCCTCCTAATAGAGCGCAACCGACAGTCCTAATAGAGCGCAACAGACAGTCCTAATAGAGCGCAACCTACAGTCCTCCTAATAGAGCGCAACAGACAGTACTAAAAGAGCGCAACCGACAGTCCTAATAGAGCGCAACCCACAGTCCTAATAGAGCGCAACCGACAGTCCTAATAGAGCGCAACCGACAGTCCTAATAGAGCGCAACCTACAGTCCTCCTAATAGAGCGTAACAGACAGTCCTAAAAGAGCGCAACCGACAGTCCTAATAGAGCGCAACCCACAGTCCTAATAGAGCGCAACCGACAGTCCTAATAGAGCGCAACCAACAGTCCTAATAGAGCGCAACCGACAGTCCTCCTAATAGAGCGCAACAGACAGTCCTAATAGAGCACAACCGACAGTCCTAATAGAGCGCAACCCACAGTCCTAATAGAGCGCAACCGACAGTCCTCCTAATAGAGCGCAACCGACAGTCCTAATAGAGCGCAACCTACAGTCCTCTTAATAGAGTGCAACAGACAGTACTAAAAGAGCGCAACCGACAGTCCTAATAGAGCGCAACCCACAGTCCTAATAGAGCGCAACCGACAGTCCTAATAGAGCGCAACCGACAGTCCTAATAGAGCGCAACCTACAGTCCTCCTAATAGAGCGTAACAGACAGTCCTAAAAGAGCGCAACCGACAGTCCTAATAGAGCGCAACCCACAGTCCTAATAGAGCGCAACCGACAGTCCTCCTAATAGAGCGCAACCGACAGTCCTAATAGAGCGCAACCGACAGTCCTAATAGAGCGCAACCGACAGTCCTCCTAATAGAGCGCAACCGACAGTCCTAATAGAGCGCAACCCACAGTCCTAATAGAGCGCAACCGACAGTCCTCCTAATAGAGCGCAACCGACAGTCCTAATAGAGCGCAACCTACAGTCCTCCTAATAGAGCGCAACAGACAGTCCTAAAAGAGCGCAACCGACAGTCCTAATAGAGCGCAACCCACAGTCCTAATAGAGCGCAACCGACAGTCCTCCTAATAGAGCGCAACCGACAGTCCTAATAGAGCGCAACCTACAGTCCTCCTAATAGAGCGCAACAGACAGTACTAAAAGAGCGCAACCGACAGTCCTAATAGAGCGCAACCCACAGTCCTAATAGAGCGCAACCGACAGTCCTAATAGAGCGCAACCGGCAGTCCTAATAGAGCGCAACCTACAGTCCTCCTAATAGAGCGTAACAGACAGTCCTAAAAGAGCGCAACCGACAGTCCTAATAGAGCGCAACCCACAGTCCTAATAGAGCGCAACCGACAGTCCTAATAGAGCGCAACCAACAGTCCTAATAGAGCGCAACCGACAGTCCTCCTAATAGAGCGCAACAGACAGTCCTAATAGAGCACAACCGACAGTCCTAATAGAGCGCAACCCACAGTCCTAATAGAGCGCAACCGACAGTCCTCCTAATAGAGCGCAACCGACAGTCCTAATAGAGCGCAACCTACAGTCCTCCTAATAGAGCGCAACAGACAGTACTAAAAGAGCGCAACCGACAGTCCTAATAGAGCGCAACCCACAGTCCTAATAGAGTGCAACCGACAGTCCTAATAGAGCGCAACCGACAGTCCTAATAGAGCGCAACCTACAGTCCTCCTAATAGAGCGTAACAGACAGTCCTAAAAGAGCGCAACCGACAGTCCTAATAGAGCGCAACCCACAGTCCTAATAGAGCGCAACCCACAGTCCTCCTAATAGAGCGCAACCGACAGTCCTAATAGAGCGCAACCGACAGTCCTAATAGAGCGCAACCGACAGTCCTAATAGAGCGCAACCCACAGTCCTAATAGAGCGCAACCGACAGTCCTCCTAATAGAGCGCAACCGACAGTCCTAATAGAGCGCAACCTACAGTCCTCCTAATAGAGCGCAACAGACAGTCCTAAAAGAGCGCAACCGACAGTCCTAATAGAGCGCAACCCACAGTCCTAATAGAGCGCAACCGACAGTCCTCCTAATAGAGCGCAACCGACAGTCCTAATAGAGCGCAACCTACAGTCCTCCTAATAGAGCGCAACCGACAGTCCTAAAAGAGCGCAACCGACAGTCCTAATAGA
Organism: Ranitomeya imitator; assembly: GCF_032444005.1. Classification (NCBI taxonomy): domain Eukaryota; kingdom Metazoa; phylum Chordata; class Amphibia; order Anura; family Dendrobatidae; genus Ranitomeya; species Ranitomeya imitator. The sequence continues at coordinate 362,652,982 of NC_091283.1, forward strand.
GCGCAACCGACAGTCCTAATAGAGCGCAACCGACAGTCCTCCTAATAGAGCGCAACCTACAGTCCTAATAGAGCGCAACCGACAGTCCTAATAGAGCGCAACCGACAGTCCTCCTAATAGAGCGCAACAGACAGTCCTAATAGAGCACAACCGACAGTCCTAATAGAGCGCAACCCACAGTCCTAATAGAGCGCAACCGACAGTCCTCCTAAGAGAGCGCAACCGACAGTCCTAATAGAGTGCAACCTACAGTCCTCCTAATAGAGCGCAACAGACAGTCCTAAAGGAGCGCAACCGACAGTCCTAATAGAGCGCAACCCACAGTCCTAATAGAGCGCAACCGACAGTCCTCCTAATAGAGCGCAACCGACAGTCCTAATAGAGCGCAACCTACAGTCCTCCTAATAGAGCGCAACAGACAGTCCTAAAAGAGCGCAACCGACAGTCCTAATAGAGCGCAACCCACAGTCCTAATAGAGCGCAACCGACAGTCCTCCTAATAGAGCGCAACCGACAGTCCTAATAGAGCGCAACCGACAGTCCTAATAGAGCGCAACCGACAGTCCTCCTAATAGAGCGCAACCGACAGTCCTAATAGAGCGCAACCCACTGTCCTAATAGAGCGCAACCTACAGTCCTCCTAATAGAGCGCAACCGACAGTCCTAATAGAGCGCAATCGACAGTCCTAATAGAGCGCAACCGACAGTCCTCCTAATAGAGCGCAACAGACAGTCCTAAAAGAGCGCAACCGACACTCCTCCTAATAGAGCGCAACCGACAGTCCTAATAGAGCGCAACCAACAGTCCTAATAGAGCGCAACCGACAGTCCTCCTAATAGAGCGCAACCGACAGTCCTAATAGAGCGCAACAGACAGTCCTAATAGAGCGCAACCGACAGTCCTAATAGAACGCAACCGACAGTCCTAATAGAGCGCAACCGACAGTCTTCCTAATAGAGCGCAACCGACAGTCCTAATAGAGCGCAACAGACAGTCCTAATAGAGCGCAACCGACAGTCCTAATAGAGCGCAACCGACAGTCCTAATAGAGCGCAACCGACAGTCCTCCTAATAGAGAGCAACCGACAGTCCTCCTAATAGAGCGCAACCGACAGTCCTAATAGAGCGCAACCTACAGTCCTCCTAATAGAGCGCAACAGACAGTCCTAAAAGAGCGCAACCGACACTCCTCCTAATAGAGCGCAACCGACAGTCCTAATAGAGCGCAACCGACAGTCCTAATAGAGCGCAACCGACAGTCCTCCTAATAGAGCGCAACCGACAGTCCTAATAGAGCGCAACAGACAGTCCTAATAGAGCGCAACCGACAGTCCTAATAGAGCGCAACCGACAGTCCTAATAGAGCGCAACCGACAGTCCTCGTAATAGAGAGCAACCGACAGTCCTCCTAATAGAGCGCAACCGACAGTCCTAATAGAGCGCAACCGACAGTCCTAATAGAGCGCAACCGACAGTCCTCCTAATAGAGCGCAACCGACAGTCCTAATAGAGGGCAACCGACAGTCCTCCTAATAGAGCGCAACCGACAGTCCTAATAGAGCGCAACCGACAGTCCTCATAGAGTGCAACCGACAGTCCTCCTAATAGAGCGCAACCGACAGTCCTAATAGAGCGCAACCGACAGTCCTCCTAATAGAGCGCAACCGACAGTCCTAATAGAGCGCAACAGACAGTCCTAATAGAGCGCAACCGACAGTCCTAATAGAGCGCAACCGACAGTCCTAATAGAGCGCAACCGACAGTCCTAATAGAGCGCAACCGACAGTCCTCCTAATAGAGAGCAACCGACAGTCCTCCTAATAGAGCGCAACCGACAGTCCTAATAGAGCGCAACCGACAGTCCTAATAGAGCGCAACCGACAGTCCTAATAGAGCGCAACCGACAGTCCTAATAGAGCGCAACCGACAGTCCTAATAGAGCGCAACCCACAGTCCTAATAGAGCGCAACCGACAGTCCTCCTAATAGAGAGCAACCGACAGTCCTCCTAATAGAGCGCAACCGACAGTCCTAATAGAGCGCAACCGACAGTCCTAATAGAGCGCAACCCACAGTCCTAATAGAGCGCAACCGACAGTCCTAATAGAGCGCAACCGACAGTCCTAATAGAGCGCAACCCACAGTCATCCCAATAGAGCGCAACCGACAGTCCTAATAGAGCGCAACCGACAGTCCTAATAGAGCGCAACCGACACTCCTCCTAATAGAGCGCAACCCACAGTCGTAATAGAGCGCAACCGACAGTCCTAATAGAGCGCAACCGACAGTCCTCCTAATAGAGCGCAACCGACAGTCCTAATAGAGCGCAACCGACAGTCCTAATAGAGCGCAACCTACAGTCCTCCTAATAGAGCGCAACAGACAGTCCTAATAGAGCGCAACCGACAGTCCTAATAGAGCGCAACCCACAGTCCTAATAGAGCGCAACCGACAGTCCTAATAGAGCGCAACCTACAGTCCTAATAGAGCGCAACCGACAGTCCTCCTAATAGAGCGCAACCGACAGTCCTAATAGAGCGCAACCTACAGTCCTAATAGAGCGCAACCGACAGTCCTAATAGAGCGCAACCGACAGTCCTCCTAATAGATCGCAACCTACAGTCCTAATAGAGCGCAACCGACAGTCCTAATAGAGCGCAACCGACAGTCCTCCTAATAGAGCGCAAACGACAGTCCTAATAGAGCGCAACCGACAGTCCTAATAGAGCGCAACCTACAGTCCTAATAGAGCGCAACCGACAGTCCTAATAGAGCGCAACCGACAGTCCTAATAGAGCGCAACCGACAGTCCTCCTAATAGAGCGCAACCGACAGTCCTAATAGAGCGCAACCGACAGTCCTAATAGAGCGCAACCTACAGTCCTAATAGAGCGCAACCGACAGTCCTAATAGAGCGCAACCGACAGTCCTAATAGAGCGCAACCGACAGTCCTCCTAATAGAGCGCAACCTACAGTCCTAATAGAGCGCAACCGACAGTCCTAATAGAGCGCAACCGACAGTCCTCCTAATAGAGCGCAACCTACAGTCCTAATAGAGCGCAACCGACAGTCCTAATAGAGCGCAACCTACAGTCCTAATAGAGCGCAACCGACAGTCCTAATAGAGCGCAACCGAAAGTCCTAATAGAGCGCAACCGACAGTCCTCCAAATAGAGCGCAACCTAAAGTCCTAATAGAGCGCAACCGACAGTCCTAATAGAGCGCAACCGACAGTCCTCCTAATAGAGCGCAACCGACAGTCCTAATAGAGCGCAACCTACAGTCCTAATAGAGCGCAACCGACAGTCCTAATAGAGCGCAACCGACAGTCCTAATAGAGCGCAACCGACAGTCCTAATAGAGCGCAACCGACAGTCCTAATAGAGCGCAACCGACAGTCCTAATAGAGCGCAACCGACAGTCCTAATAGAGCGTAACCGACAGTCCTAATAGAGCGCAACCTACAGTCCTAATAGAGCGCAACCGACAGTCCTCCTAATAGAGCGCAACCGACAGTCCTCCTAATAGAGCCCAACCGACAGTCCTAATAGAGCGCAACCTACAGTCCTAATAGAGCGCAACAGACAGTCCTAATAGAGCGCAACCGACAGTCCTAATAGAGCGCAACCTACAGTCCTAATAGAGCGCAACCGACAGTCCTAATAGAGCCCAACCTACAGTCCTAATAGAGCGCAACCTACAGTCCTAATAGAGCGCAACAGACAGTCCTAATAGAGCGCAACCGACAGTCCTAATAGAGCGCAACCGACAGTCCTCCTAATAGAGCGCAACCGACAGTCCTCCTAATAGAGCCCAACCTACAGTCCTAATAGAGCGCAACCGACAGTCCTCCTAATAGAGCGCAACTGACAGTCCTCCAAATAGAGCGCAACCTACAGTCCTCCTAATAAAGCACAACCGACAGTCCTAATAGAGCGCAACCGACAGTCCTAATAGAGCGCAACCAACAGTCCTCCTAATAGAGCACAACCGACAGTCCTAATAGAGCGCAACCTACAGTCCTCCTAATAGAGCGCAACAGACAGTCCTAAAAGAGGGCAACCGACAGTCCTAATAGAGCGCAAACCACAGTCCTAATAGAGCGCAACCGACAGTCCTCCTAATAGAGCGCAACAGACAGTCCTCCTAATAGAGCGCAACCGACAGTCCTCCTAATAGAGCGCAACAGACAGTCCTAAAAGAGCGCAACCGACAGTCCTAATAGAGCGCAACCCACAGTCCTAATAGAGCGCAACCGACAGTCCTCCTATTAGAGCGCAACCGACAGTCCTCCTAATAGAGCGCAACCTACAGTCCTAATAGAGCGCAACCGACAGTCCTAATAGAGCGCAACCGACAGTTCTCCTAATAGAGCGCAACAGACAGTCCTAATAGAGCACAACCGACAGTCCTAATAGAGCGCAACCCACAGTCCTAATAGAGCGCAACCGACAGTCCTCCTAATAGAGCGCAACCAACAGTCCTCCTAATAGAGCGCAACCGACAGTCCTCCTAATAGAGCGCAACTGACAGTCCTCCTTATAGAGCGCAACCTACAGTCCTCCTAATAGAGCACAACCGACAGTCCTAATAGAGCGCAACCGACAGTCCTAATAGAGCGCAACCAACAGTCCTCCTAATAGAGCACAACCGACAGTCCTAATAGAGCGCAACCGACAGTCCTAATAGAGCGCAACCTACAGTCCTCCTAATAGAGCGCAACAGACAGTCCTAAAAGAGCGCAACCGACAGTCCTAATAGAGCGCAACCCACAGTCCTAATAGAGCGCAACCGACAGTCCTCCTAATAGAGCGCAACCGACATTCCTAATAGAGCGCAACCTACAGTCCTCCTAATAGAGCGCAACCGACAGTCCTAAAAGAGCGCAACCGACAGTCCTAATAGAGCGCAACCGACAGTCCTAATAGAGCGCAACCGACAGTCCTCCTAATAGAGCGCAACCTACAGTCCTAATAGAGCGCAACCAACAGTCCTAATAGAGCGCAACCGACAGTCCTCCTAATAGAGCGCAACAGACAGTCCTAATAGAGCACAACCGACAGTCCTAATAGAGCGCAACCCACAGTCCTAATAGAGCGCAACCGACAGTCCTCCTAATAGAGCGCAACCGACAGTCCTAATAGAGCGCAACCTACAGTCCTCCTAATAGAGCGCAACAGACAGTACTAAAAGAGCGCAACCGACAGTCCTAATAGAGCGCAACCCACAGTCCTAATAGAGCGCAACCGACAGTCCTAATAGAGCGCAACCGACAGTCCTCCTAATAGAGCGTAACAGACAGTCCTAAAAGAGCACAACCGACAGTCCTAATAGAGCGCAACCCACAGTCCTAATAGAGCGCAACCGACAGTCCTCCTAATAGAGCGCAACCGACTGTCCTAATAGAGCGCAACCGACAGTCCTAATAGAGCGCAACCGACAGTCCTCCTAATAGAGCGCAACCGACAGTCCTAATAGAGCGCAACCCACAGTCCTAATAGAGCGCAACCGACAGTCCTCCTAATAGAGCGCAACCGACAGTCCTAATAGAGCGCAACCTACAGTCCTCCTAATAGAGCGCAACAGACAGTCCTAAAAGAGCGCAACCGACAGTCCTAATAGAGCGCAACCCACAGTCCTAATAGAGCGCAACCGACAGTCCTCCTAATAGAGCGCAACCGACAGTCCTAATAGAGCGCAACCGACAGTCCTAATAGAGCGCAACCGACAGTCCTCCTAATAGAGCGCAACCGACAGTCCTAATAGAGCGCAACCCACAGTCCTAATAGAGCGCAAACTACAGTCCTCCTAATAGAGCGCAACCGACAGTCCTAATAGAGCGCAACCGACAGTCCTAATAGAGCGCAACCGACAGTCCTCCTAATAGAGCGCAACAGACAGTCCTAAAAGAGCGCAACCGACAGTCCTCCTAATAGAGCGCAACCGACAGTCCTAATAGAGCGCAACCAACAGTCCTAATAGAGCGCAACCGACAGTCCTCCTAATAGAGCGCAACCGACAGTCCTAATAGAGCGCAACAGACAGTCCTAATAGAGCGCAACCGACAGTCCTAATAGAACGCAACCGACAGTCCTAATAGAGCGCAACCGACAGTCTTCCTAATAGAGCGCAACCGACAGTCCTAATAGAGCGCAACAGACAGTCCTAATAGAGCGCAACCGACAGTCCTAATAGAGCGCAACCGACAGTCCTAATAGAGAGCAACCGACAGTCCTCCTAATAGAGAGCAACCGACAGTCCTCCTAATAGAGCGCAACCTACAGTCCTCCTAATAGAGCGCAACAGACAGTCCTAAAAGAGCGCAACCGACACTCCACCTAATAGAGCGCAACCGACAGTCCTAATAGAGCGCAACCGACAGTCCTAATAGAGCGCAACCGACAGTCCTCCTAATAGAGCGCAACCGACAGTCCTAATAGAGCGCAACAGACAGTCCTAATAGAGCGCAACCGACAGTTCTAATAGAGCGCAACCGACAGTCCTAATAGAGCGCAACCGACAATCCTCCTAATAGAGCGCAACCGACAGTCCTAATAGAGCGCAACCGACAGTCCTAATAGAGCGCAACCGACAGTCCTAATAGAGCGCAACCGACAGTCCTAATAGAGCGCAACCGACAGTCCTCCTAATAGAGAGCAACCGACAGTCCTCCTAATAGAGCGCAACCGACAGTCCTAATAGAGCGCAACCAACTGTCCTAATAGAGCGCAACCGACAGTCCTAATAGAGCGCAACCGACAGTCCTCCTAATAGAGCGCAACCGACAGTCCTAATAGAGGGCAACCGACAGTCCTCCTAATAGAGCGCAACCGACAGTCCTAATAGAGCGCAACCGACAGTCCTCATAGAGCGCAACCGACAGTCCTCCTAATAGAGCGCAACCGACAGTCCTAATAGAGCGCAACCGACAGTCCTCCTAATAGAGCGCAACCGACAGTCCTAATAGAGCGCAACAGACAGTCCTAATAGAGCGCAACCGACAGTCCTAATAGAGCGCAACCGACAGTCCTAATAAAGCGCAACCGACAGTCCTCCTAATAGAGAGCAACCGACAGTCCTCCTAATAGAGCGCAACCGACAGTCCTAATAGAGCGCAACCGACAGTCCTAATAGAGCGCAACCGACAGTCCTAATAGAGCGCAACCGACAGTCCTCCTAATAGAGCGCAACCGACAGTCCTAATAGAGGGCAACCGACAGTCCTCCTAATAGAGCGCAACCGACAGTCCTAATAGAGCGCAACCGACAGTCCTCATAGAGCGCAACCGACAGTCCTCCTAATAGAGCGCAACCGACAGTCCTAACAGAGCGCAACCGACAGTCCTAATAGAGCGCAACCGACAGTCCTAATAGAGCGCAACCGACAGTCCTAATAGAGCACAACCCACAGTCCTAATAGAGCGCAACAGACAGTCCTCCTAATAGAGAGCAACCGACAGTCCTCCTAATAGAGCGCAACCGACAGTCCTAATAGAGCGCAACCGACAGTCCTAATAGAGCGCAACCGACAGTCCTCCTAATAGAGCGCAACCGACAGTCCTAATAGAGCGCAACCGACAGTCCTAATAGAGCGCAACCGACAGTCCTAATAGAGGGCAACCGACAGTCTTCCTAATAGAGCGCAACCGACAGTCCTAATAGAGCGCAACCGACAGTCCTAATAGAGCGCAACCCACAGTCCTAATAGAGCGCAACCGACAGTCCTAATAGAGCGCAACCGACAGTCCTAATAGAGCGCAACCGACAGTCCTCCTAATAGAGCGCAACCGACAGTCCTAATAGAGCGGAACCGACAGTCCTAATAGAGCGCAACCGACACTCCTCCTAATAGAGCGCAACCCACAGTCGTAATAGAGCGCAACCGACAGTCCTAATAGAGCGCAACCGACAGTCCTCCTAATAGAGCGCAACCGACAGTCCTAATAGAGCGCAACCGACAGTCCTAATAGAGCGCAACCTACAGTCCTCCTAATAGAGCGCAACAGACAGTCCTAATAGAGCGCAACCGACAGTCCTAATAGAGCGCAACCCACAGTCCTAATAGAGCGCAACCGACAGTCCTAATAGAGCGCAACCCACAGTCCTAAAAGAGCGCAACCGACAGTCCTCCTAATAGAGCGCAACCGACAGTCCTAATAGAGCGCAACCGACAGTCCTAATAGAGCGCAACCGACACTCCTCCTAATAGAGCGCAACCCACAGTCCTAATAGAGCGCAACCGACAGTCCTAATAGAGCGCAACCGACAGTCCTCCTAATAGAGCGCAACCGACAGTCCTAATAGAGCGCAACCGACAATCCTCCTAATAGAGCGCAACCCACAGTCCTAATAGAGCGCAACCTACAGTCCTCCTAATAGAGCGCAACAGACAGTCCTAAAAGAGCGCAACCGACAGTCCTAATAGAGCGCAACAGACAGTCCTAATTGAGCACAACCGACAGTCCTCCTAATAGAGCGCAACCGACAGTCCTAATAGAGCGCAACCGACAGTCCTCCTAATAGAGCCAACCTACAGTCCTCCTAATAGAGCGCAACAGACAGTCCTAAAAGAGCGCAACCGACAGTCCTAATAGAGCGCAACCCACAGTCCTAATAGAGCGCAACCGACAGTCCTCCTAATAGAGCGCAACCGACAGTCCTAATAGAGCGCAACCGACAGTCCTCCTAATAGAGCGCAACCGACAGTCCTAATAGAGCGCAACCCACAGTCCTAATAGAGCGCAACCTACAGTCCTCCTAATAGAGCGCAACCGACAGTCCTAATAGAGCGCAACCGACAGTCCTAATAGAGCGCAACCGACAGTCCTCCTAATAGAGCGCAACAGACAGTCCTAAAAGAGCGCAACCGACACTCCTCCTAATAGAGCGCAACCGACAGTCCTAATAGAGCGCAACCGACAGTCCTAATAGAGCGCAACCGACAGTCCTTCTAATAGAGCGCAACCGACAGTCCTAATAGAGCGCAACAGACAGTCCTAATAGAGCGCAACCGACAGTCCTAATAGAACGCAACCGACAGTCCTAATAGAGCGCAACCGACAGTCTTCCTAATAGAGCGCAACCGACAGTCCTAATAGAGCGCAACAGACAGTCCTAATAGAGCGCAACCGACAGTCCTAATAGAGCGCAACCGACAGTCCTAATAGAGAGCAACCGACAGTCCTCCTAATAGAGAGCAACCGACAGTCCTCCTAATAGAGCGCAACCGACAGTCCTAATAGAGCGCAACCTACAGTCCTCCTAATAGAGCGCAACAGACAGTCCTAAAAGAGCGCAACCGACACTCCACCTAATAGAGCGCAACCGACAGTCCTAATAGAGCGCAACCGACAGTCCTAATAGAGCGCAACCGACAGTCCTAATAGAGCGCAACCGACAGTCCTCCTAATAGAGCGCAACCGACAGTCCTAATAGAGCGCAACAGACAGTCCTAATAGAGCGCAACCGACAGTTCTAATAGAGCGCAACCGACAGTCCTAATAGAGCGCAACCGACAATCCTCCTAATAGAGCGCAACCGACAGTCCTAATAGAGCGCAACCGACAGTCCTAACAGAGCGCAACCGACAGTCCTAATAGAGCGCAACCGACAGTCCTAATAGAGCGCAACCGACAGTCCTCCTAATAGAGAGCAACCGACAATCCTCCTAATAGAGCGCAACCGACAGTCCTAATAGAGCGCAACCAACTGTCCTAATAGAGCGCAACCGACAGTCCTAATAGAGCGCAACCGACAGTCCTCCTAATAGAGCGCAACCGACAGTCCTAATAGAGGGCAACCGACAGTCCTCCTAATAGAGCGCAACCGACAGTCCTAATAGAGCGCAACCGACAGTCCTCATAGAGCGCAACCGACAGTCCTCCTAATAGAGCGCAACCGACAGTCCTAATAGAGCGCAACCGACAGTCCTCCTAATAGAGCGCAACCGACAGTCCTAATAGAGCGCAACAGACAGTCCTAATAGAGCGCAACCGACAGTCCTAATAGAGCGCAACCGACAGTCCTAATAGAGCGCAACCGACAGTCCTCCTAATAGAGAGCAACCGACAGTTCTCCTAATAGAGCGCAACCGACAGTCCTAATAGAGCGCAACCGACAGTCCTAATAGAGCGCAACCGACAGTCCTAATAGAGCGCAACCGACAGTCCTCCTAATAGAGCGCAACCGACAGTCCTAATAGAGGGCAACCGACAGTCTTCCTAATAGAGCGCAACCGACAGTCCTAATAGAGCGCAACCGACAGTCCTCATAGAGCGCAACCGACAGTCCTCCTAATAGAGCGCAACCGACAGTCCTAATAGAGCGCAACCGACAGTCCTAATAGAGCGCAACCGACAGTCCTAATAGAGCGCAACCGACCGTCCTAATAGAGCACAACCCACAGTCCTAATAGAGCGCAACCGACAGTCCTCCTAATAGAGAGCAACCGACAGTCCTCCTAATAGAGCGCAACCGACAGTCCTAATAGAGCGCAACCGACAGTCCTAATAGAGCGCAACCGACAGTCCTCCTAATAGAGCGCAACCGACAGTCCTAATAGAGCGCAACCGACAGTCCTAATAGAGCGCAACCGACAGTCCTAATAGAGGGCAACCGACAGTCTTCCTAAAAGAGCGCAACCGACAGTCCTAATAGAGCGCAACCGACAGTCCTAATAGAGCGCAACCCACAGTCCTAATAGAGCGCAACCGACAGTCCTAATAGAGCGCAACCGACAGTCCTAATAGAGCGCAACCGACAGTCCTCCTAATAGAGCGCAACCGACAGTCCTAATAGAGCGGAACCGACAGTCCTAATAGAGCGCAACCGACACTCCTCCTAATAGAGCGCAACCCACAGTCGTAATAGAGCGCAACCGACAGTCCTAATAGAGCGCAACCGACAGTCCTCCTAATAGAGCGCAACCGACAGTCCTAATAGAGCGCAACCAACAGTCCTAATAGAGCGCAACCTACAGTCCTCCTAATAGAGCGCAACAGACAGTCCTAATAGAGCGCAACCGACAGTCCTAATAGAGCGCAACACACATTCCTAATAGAGCGCAACCGACAGTCCTAATAGAGCGCAACCCACAGTCCTAAAAGAGCGCAACCGACAGTCCTCCTAATAGAGCGCAACCGACAGTCCTAATAGAGCGCAACCGACAGTCCTAATAGAGCGCAACCGACACTCCTCCTAATAGAGCGCAACCCACAGTCCTAATAGAGCGCAACCGACAGTCCTCCTAATAGAGCGCAACCGACAGTCCTAATAGAGCGCAACCGACAATCCTCCTAATAGAGCGCAACCCACAGTCCTAATAGAGCGCAACCTACAGTCCTCCTAATAGAGCGCAACAGACAGTCCTAAAAGAGCGCAACCGACAGTCCTAATAGAGCGCAACAGACAGTCCTAATTGAGCACAACCGACAGTCCTCCTAATAGAGCGCAACCGACAGTCCTAATAGAGCGCAACCGACAGTCCTCCTAATAGAGCGCAACCGACAGTCCTAATAGAGCGCAACAGACAGTCCTAATAGAGCGCAACCGACAGTCCTAATAGAGCGCAACCGACAGTCCTAATAGAGCGCAACCGACAGTCCTCCTAATAGAGAGCAACCGACAGTCCTCCTAATAGAGCGCAACCGACAGTCCTAATAGAGCGCAACCGACAGTCCTAATAGAGCGCAACCGACAGTCCTAATAGAGCGCAACCGACAGTCCTAATAGAGCGCAACCGACAGTCCTCCTAATAGAGCGCAACCGACAGTCCTAATAAAGGGCAACCGACAGTCCTCCTAATAGAGCGCAACCGACAGTCCTAATAGAGCGCAACCGACAGTCCTCATAGAGCGCAACCGACAGTCCTCCTAATAGAGCGCAACCGACAGTCCTAATAGAGCGCAACCGACAGTCCTCCTAATAGAGCGCAACCGACAGTCCTAATAGAGCGCAACCGACAGTCCTAATAGAGCGCAACCGACAGTCCTCCTAATAGAGAGCAACCGACAGTCCTCCTAATAGAGCGCAACCGACAGTCCTAATAGAGCGTAACCGACAGTCCTCCTAATAGAGCGCAACCGACAGTCCTAATAGAGCGCAACCGACAGTCCTAATAGAGCGCAACCGACACTCCTCCTAATAGAGCGCAACCCACAGTCCTAATAGAGCGCAACCGACAGTCCTAATAGAGCGCAACCTACAGTCCTCCTAATAGAGCGCAACCGACAGTCCTAATAGAGCGCAACCGACAGTCCTAATAGAGCGCAACCGACAGTCCTCCTAATAGAGCGCAACAGACAGTCCTAAAAGAGCGCAACCGACACTCCTCCTAATAGAGCGCAACCGACAGTCCTAATAGAGCGCAACCGACAGTCCTAATAGAGCGCAACCGACAGTCCTTCTAATAGAGCGCAACCGACAGTCCTAATAGAGCGCAACAGACAGTCCTAATAGAGCGCAACCGACAGTCCTAATAGAACGCAACCGACAGTCCTAATAGAGCGCAACCGACAGTCTTCCTAATAGAGCGCAACCGACAGTCCTAATAGAGCGCAACAGACAGTCCTAATAGAGCGCAACCGACAGTCCTAATAGAGCGCAACCGACAGTCCTAATAGAGAGCAACCGACAGTCCTCCTAATAGAGAGCAACCGACAGTCCTCCTAATAGAGCGCAACCGACAGTCCTAATAGAGCGCAACCTACAGTCCTCCTAATAGAGCGCAACAGACAGTCCTAAAAGAGCGCAACCGACACTCCACCTAATAGAGCGCAACCGACAGTCCTAATAGAGCGCAACCGACAGTCCTAATAGAGCGCAACCGACAGTCCTAATAGAGCGCAACCGACAGTCCTCCTAATAGAGCGCAACCGACAGTCCTAATAGAGCGCAACAGACAGTCCTAATAGAGCGCAACCGACAGTTCTAATAGAGCGCAACCGACAGTCCTAATAGAGCGCAACCGACAATCCTCCTAATAGAGCGCAACCGACAGTCCTAATAGAGCGCAACCGACAGTCCTAACAGAGCGCAACCGACAGTCCTAATAGAGCGCAACCGACAGTCCTAATAGAGCGCAACCGACAGTCCTCCTAATAGAGAGCAACCGACAATCCTCCTAATAGAGCGCAACCGACAGTCCTAATAGAGCGCAACCAACTGTCCTAATAGAGCGCAACCGACAGTCCTAATAGAGCGCAACCGACAGTCCTCCTAATAGAGCGCAACCGACAGTCCTAATAGAGGGCAACCGACAGTCCTCCTAATAGAGCGCAACCGACAGTCCTAATAGAGCGCAACCGACAGTCCTCATAGAGCGCAACCGACAGTCCTCCTAATAGAGCGCAACCGACAGTCCTAATAGAGCGCAACCGACAGTCCTCCTAATAGAGCGCAACCGACAGTCCTAATAGAGCGCAACAGACAGTCCTAATAGAGCGCAACCGACAGTCCTAATAGAGCGCAACCGACAGTCCTAATAGAGCGCAACCGACAGTCCTCCTAATAGAGAGCAACCGACAGTTCTCCTAATAGAGCGCAACCGACAGTCCTAATAGAGCGCAACCGACAGTCCTAATAGAGCGCAACCGACAGTCCTAATAGAGCGCAACCGACAGTCCTCCTAATAGAGCGCAACCGACAGTCCTAATAGAGGGCAACCGACAGTCTTCCTAATAGAGCGCAACCGACAGTCCTAATAGAGCGCAACCGACAGTCCTCATAGAGCGCAACCGACAGTCCTCCTAATAGAGCGCAACCGACAGTCCTAATAGAGCGCAACCGACAGTCCTAATAGAGCGCAACCGACAGTCCTAATAGAGCGCAACCGACCGTCCTAATAGAGCACAACCCACAGTCCTAATAGAGCGCAACCGACAGTCCTCCTAATAGAGAGCAACCGACAGTCCTCCTAATAGAGCGCAACCGACAGTCCTAATAGAGCGCAACCGACAGTCCTAATAGAGCGCAACCGACAGTCCTCCTAATAGAGCGCAACCGACAGTCCTAATAGAGCGCAACCGACAGTCCTAATAGAGCGCAACCGACAGTCCTAATAGAGGGCAACCGACAGTCTTCCTAAAAGAGCGCAACCGACAGTCCTAATAGAGCGCAACCGACAGTCCTAATAGAGCGCAACCCACAGTCCTAATAGAGCGCAACCGACAGTCCTAATAGAGCGCAACCGACAGTCCTAATAGAGCGCAACCGACAGTCCTCCTAATAGAGCGCAACCGACAGTCCTAATAGAGCGGAACCGACAGTCCTAATAGAGCGCAACCGACACTCCTCCTAATAGAGCGCAACCCACAGTCGTAATAGAGCGCAACCGACAGTCCTAATAGAGCGCAACCGACAGTCCTCCTAATAGAGCGCAACCGACAGTCCTAATAGAGCGCAACCGACAGTCCTAATAGAGCGCAACCTACAGTCCTCCTAATAGAGCGCAACAGACAGTCCTAATAGAGCGCAACCGACAGTCCTAATAGAGCGCAACACACATTCCTAATAGAGCGCAACCGACAGTCCTAATAGAGCGCAACCCACAGTCCTAAAAGAGCGCAACCGACAGTCCTCCTAATAGAGCGCAACCGACAGTCCTAATAGAGCGCAACCGACAGTCCTAATAGAGCGCAACCGACACTCCTCCTAATAGAGCGCAACCCACAGTCCTAATAGAGCGCAACCGACAGTCCTAATAGAGCGCAACCGACAGTCCTCCTAATAGAGCGCAACCGACAGTCCTAATAGAGCGCAACCGACAATCCTCCTAATAGAGCGCAACCCACAGTCCTAATAGAGCGCAACCTACAGTCCTCCTAATAGAGCGCAACAGACAGTCCTAAAAGAGCGCAACCGACAGTCCTAATAGAGCGCAACAGACAGTCCTAATTGAGCACAACCGACAGTCCTCCTAATAGAGCGCAACCGACAGTCCTAATAGAGCGCAACCGACAGTCCTCCTAATAGAGCGCAACCGACAGTCCTAATAGAGCGCAACAGACAGTCCTAATAGAGCGCAACCGACAGTCCTAATAGAGCGCAACCGACAGTCCTAATAGAGCGCAACCGACAGTCCTAATAGAGAGCAACCGACAGTCCTCCTAATAGAGCGCAACCGACAGTCCTAATAGAGCGCAACCGACAGTCCTAATAGAGCGCAACCGACAGTCCTAATAGAGCGCAACCGACAGTCCTAATAGAGCGCAACCGACAGTCCTCCTAATAGAGCGCAACCGACAGTCCTAATAAAGGGCAACCGACAGTCCTCCTAATAGAGCGCAACCGACAGTCCTAATAGAGCGCAACCGACAGTCCTCATAGAGCGCAACCGACAGTCCTCCTAATAGAGCGCAACCGACAGTCCTAATAGAGCGCAACCGACAGTCCTCCTAATAGAGCGCAACCGACAGTCCTAATAGAGCGCAACCGACAGTCCTAATAGAGCGCAACCGACAGTCCTCCTAATAGAGAGCAACCGACAGTCCTCCTAATAGAGCGCAACCGACAGTCCTAATAGAGCGTAACCGACAGTCCTCCTAATAGAGCGCAACCGACAGTCCTAATAGAGCGCAACCGACAGTCCTAATAGAGCGCAACCGACACTCCTCCTAATAGAGCGCAACCCACAGTCCTAATAGAGCGCAACCGACAGTCCTAATAGAGCGCAACCGACAGTCCTCCTAATAGAGCGCAACCGACAGTCCTAATAGAGCGCAACCGACAGTCCTAATAGAGCGCAACCGACAGTCCTCCTAATAGAGCGCAACCGACAGTCCTAATAAAGGGCAACCGACAGTCCTCCTAATAGAGCGCAACCGACAGTCCTAATAGAGCGCAACCGACAGTCCTCATAGAGCGCAACCGACAGTCCTCCTAATAGAGCGCAACCGACAGTCCTCCTAATAGAGTGCTACCCACAGTCCTAATAGAGCGCAACCGACAGTCCTCATAATAGAGCGCAACCGACAGTCCT
The DNA here is from genome assembly GCF_032444005.1 of Ranitomeya imitator. Lineage (NCBI taxonomy): Eukaryota > Metazoa > Chordata > Amphibia > Anura > Dendrobatidae > Ranitomeya > Ranitomeya imitator. The sequence goes on from NC_091283.1 coordinate 362,668,958, forward strand.
CCTAATAGAGCGCAACCAACAGTCCTCCTAATAGAGCGCAACCAACAGTCCTAATAGAGCGCAACCGACAGTCCTAATAGAGCGCAACTGACAGTCCTAATAGAGCGCAAACGACAGTCCTAATACAGCACAACCGACACTCCTCCTAATAGAGCGCAACCGACAGTCCTAATAGAGCGCAACCTACAGTCCTCCTAATAGAGCGCAACCGACACTCCTCCTAATAGAGCCCAACCGACAGTCCTAATAGAGCGCAACCGACAGTCCTAATAGAGCGCAACCGACACTCCTCCTAATAGAGCGCAACCGACAGTCCTCCTAATAGAGAGCAACCGACAGTCCTCCTAATAGAGCACAACCGACAGTCCTCCTAATAGAGCACAACCGACACTCCTCCTCATAGAGCGCAACCAACAGTCCTCCTAATAGAGCGCAACCGACACTCCTCCTAATAGAGCCCAACCGACAGTCCTAATAGAGCGCAACCGACACTCCTCCTAAAAGAGCGCAACCGACAGTCCTAATAGAGCGCAACCGACAGTCCTCATAGAGCGCAACCGACAGTCCTCCTAATAGAGCGCAACCGACAGTCCTAATAGAGCGCAACCGACAGTCCTCCTAATAGAGCGCAACCGACAGTCCTAATAGAGCGCAACCGACAGTCCTAATAGAGCGCAACCGACAGTCCAAATAGAGCGCAACCGACAGTCCTAATAGAGCGCAACCGACAGTCCTCCTAATAGAGAGCAACCGACAGTCCTCCTAATAGAGCGCAACCAACAGTCCTAATAGAGCGCAACCGACAGTCCTAATAGAGCGCAACCGACAGTCCTCCTAATAGAGCGCAACCGACAGTCCTAATAGAGGGCAACCGACAGTCCTCCTAATAGAGCGCAACCGACAGTCCTAATAGAGCGCAACCGACAGTCCTCATAGAGCGCAACCGACAGTCCTCCTAATAGAGCGCAACCGACAGTCCTAATAGAGCGCAACCGACAGTCCTCCTAATAGAGCGCAACCGACAGTCCTAATAGAGCGCAACCGACAGTCCTAATAGAGCGCAACCGACAGTCCTAATAGAGCGCAACCGACAGTCCTAATAGAGCGCAACCCACAGTCCTAATAGAGCGCAACCGACAGTCCTCCTAATAGAGAGCAACCGACAGTCCTCCTAATAGAGCGCAACCGACAGTCCTAATAGAGCGCAACCGACAGTCCTAATAGAGCGCAACCGACAGTCCTCCTAATAGAGCGCAACCGACAGTCCTAATAGAGCGCAACCGACAGTCCTAATAGAGGGCAACCGACAGTCTTCCTAATAGAGCGCAACCGACAGTCCTAATAGAGCGCAACCGACAGTCCTAATAGAGCGCAACCCACAGTCCTAATAGAGCGCAACCGACAGTCCTAATAGAGCGCAACCGACAGTCCTAATAGAGCGCAACCGACAGTCCTCCTAATAGAGCGCAACCGACAGTCCTAATAGAGCGCCACCGACAGTCCTAATAGAGCGCAACCGACACTCCTCCTAATAGAACGCAACCCACAGTCCTAATAGAGCGCAACCGACAGTCCTAATAGAGCGCAACCGACAGTCCTCCTAATAGAGCGCAACCGACAGTCCTAATAGAGCGCAACCGACAGTCCTAATAGAGCGCAACCGACAGTCCTAATAGAGCGCAACCTACAGTCCTCCTAATAGAGCGCAACAGACAGTCCTAATAGAGCGCAACCGACAGTCCTAATAGAGCGCAACCCACAGTCCTAATAGAGCGCAACCGACAGTCCTAATAGAGCGCAACCCACAGTTCTAATAGAGCGCAACCGACAGTCCTCCTAATAGAGCGCAACCGACAGTCCTAATAGAGCGCAACCGACAGTCCTAATAGAGCGCAACCGACACTCCTCCTAATAGAGCGCAACCCACAGTCCTAATAGAGAGTAAACCGACAGTCCTAATAGAGCGCAACCGACAGTCCTCCTAATAGAGCGCAACCAACAGTCCTAATAGAGCGCAACCGACAATCCTAATAGAGCGCAACCCACAGTCCTAATAGAGCGCAACCTACAGTCCTCCTAATAGAGCGCAACAGACAGTCCTAAAAGAGCGCAACCGACAGTCCTAATAGATCGCAACAGACAGTCCTAATAGAGCACAACCGACAGTCCTCCTAATAGAGCGCAACCGACAGTCCTAATAGAGCGCAACCGACAGTCCTCCTAATAGAGCGCAACCGACAGTCCTAATAGAGCGCAACAGACAGTCCTAATAGAACGCAACCGACAGTCCTAATAGAGCGCAACCGACAGTCCTAATAGAGCGCAACCGACAGTCCTCCTAATAGAGAGCAACCGACAGTCCTCCTAATAGAGCGCAACCGACAGTCCTAATAGAGCGCAACCGACAGTCCTAATAGAGCGCAACCGACAGTCCTAATAGAGCGCAACCGACAGTCCTAATAGAGCGCAACCGACAGTCCTCCTAATAGAGCGCAACCGACTGTCCTAATAGAGGGCAACCGACAGTCCTCCTAATAGAGCGCAACCTACAGTCCTAATAGAGCGCAACCGACAGTCCTCATAGAGCGCAACCGACAGTCCTCCTAATAGAGCGCAACCGACAGTCCTAATAGAGCGCAACCGACAGTCCTCCTAATAGAGCGCAACCGACAGTCCTAATAGAGCGCAACAGACAGTCCTAATAGAGCGCAACCGACAGTCCTAATAGAGCGCAACCGACAGTCCTAATAGAGCGCAACCGACAGTCCTCCTAATAGAGAGCAACCGACAGTCCTCCTAATAGAGCGCAACCGACAGTCCTAATAGAGCGCAACCGACAGTCCTCCTAATAGAGCGCAACTGACAGTCCTAATAGAGCGCAACCGACAGTCCTAATAGAGCGCAACCGACACTCCTCCTAATAGAGGGCAACCCACAGTCCTAATAGAGCGCAACCGACAGTCCTAATAGAGCGCAACCGACAGTCCTCCTAATAGAGCGCAACCGACAGTCCTAATAGAGCGCAACCGACAGTCCTAATAGAACGCAACCGACAGTCCTCCTAATAGAGCGCAACCGACAGTCCTAATAGAGGGCAACCGACAGTCTGCCTAATAGAGCGCAACCGACAGTCCTAATAGAGCGCAACCGACAGTCCTCATAGAGCGCAACCGACAGTCCTCCTAATAGAGCGCAACCGACAGTCCTCCTAATAGAGTGCTACCCACAGTCCTAATAGAGCGCAACCGACAGTCCTCATAATAGAGCGCAACCGACAGTCCTCCTAATAGAGCGCAACCAACAGTCCTCCTAATAGAGCGCAACCAACAGTCCTAATAGAGCGCAACCGACAGTCCTAATAGAGCGCAACCGACAGTCCTAATAGAGCGCAAACGACAGTCCTAATACAGCACAACCGACACTCCTCCTAATAGAGCGCAACCGACAGTCCTAATAGAGCGCAACCTACAGTCCTCCTAATAGAGCGCTACCGACACTCCTCCTAATAGAGCCCAACCGACAGTCCTAATAGAGCGCAACCGACAGTCCTAATAGAGCGCAACCGACACTCCTCCTAATAGAGCGCAACCAACAGTCCTCCTAATAGAGAGCAACCGACAGTCCTCCTAATAGAGCACAACTGACAGTCCTCCTAATAGAGCACAACCGACACTCCTCCTCATAGAGCGCAACCAACAGTCCTGCTAATAGAGCGCAACCGACACTCCTCCTAATAGAGCCCAACCGACAGTCCTAATAGAGCGCAACCGACACTCCTCCTAAAAGAGCGCAACCAACAGTCCTAATAGAGCGTAACCGACAGTCCTCCTAATAGAGCGCAACCGACACTCCTCCTAATAGAGCCCAACCGACAGTCCTAATAGTGCGCAACTGACAGTCCTAATAGAGCGCAACCGACAGTCCTAATAGAGCGCAACCGACAGTCCTAATAGAGCGCAACCGACAGTCCTAATAGAGCGCAACCGACAGTCCTCCTAATAGAGCGCAACCGACAGTCCTAATAGAGGGCAACCGACAGTCCTCCTAATAGAGCGCAACCGACAGTCCTCATAGAGCGCAACCGACAGTCCTCCTAATAGAGCGCAACCGACAGTCCTAATAGAGCGCAACCGACAGTCCTCCTAATAGAGCGCAACCGACAGTCCTAATAGAGCGCAACAGACAGTCCTAATAGAGCGCAACCGACAGTCCTAATAGAGCGCAACCGACAGTCCTAATAGAGCGCAACCGACAGTCCTCCTAATAGAGAGCAACCGACAGTCCTCCTAATAGAGCGCAACCGACAGTCCTAATAGAGCGCAACCGACAGTCCTCCTAATAGAGCGCAACCGACAGTCCTAATAGAGCGCAACCGACAGTCCTAATAGAGCGCAACCGACACTCCTCCTAATAGAGCGCAACCCACAGTCCTAATAGAGCGCAACCGACAGTCCTAATAGAGCGCAACCGACAGTCCTCCTAATAGAGCGCAACCGACAGTCCTAATAGAGCGCAACCGACAGTCCTAATAGAGCGCAACCGACAGTCCTCCTAATAGAGCGCAACCGACAGTCCTAATAGAGGGCAACCGACAGTCTTCCTAATAGAGCGCAACCGACAGTCCTAATAGAGCGCAACCGACAGTCCTCATAGAGCGCAACCGACAGTCCTCCTAATAGAGCGCAACCGACAGTCCTCCTAATAGAGTGCTACCCACAGTCCAAATAGAGCGCAACCGATAGTCCTCATAATAGAGCGCAACCGACAGTCCTCCTAATAGAGCGCAACCAACAGTCCTCCTAATAGAGCGCAACCAACAGTCCTAATAGAGCGCAACCGACAGTCCTAATAGAGCGCAACCGACAGTCCTAATAGAGCGCAAACGACAGTCCTAATACAGCACAACCGACACTCCTCCTAATAGAGCGCAACCGACAGTCCTAATAGAGCGCAACCTACAGTCCTCCTAATAGAGCGCTACCGACACTCCTCCTAATAGAGCCCAACCGACAGTCCTAATAGAGCGCAACCGACAGTCCTAATAGAGCGCAACCGACACTCCTACTAGAGCGCAACCAACAGTCCTCCTAATAGAGAGCAACCGACAGTCCTCCTAATAGAGCACAACCGACAGTCCTCCTAATAGAGCCCAACCGACAGTCTTAATAGAGCGCAACCGACAGTCCTAATAGAGCGCAACCGACACTCCTAATAGAGCGCAACCAACAGTCCTCCTAATAGAGAGCAACCGACAGTCCTCCTAATAGAGCACAACCGACAGTCCTCCTAATAGAGCCCAACCGACAGTCCTAATAGAGCACAACCGACACTCCTCCTCATAGAGCGCAACCAACAGTCCTCCTAATAGAGCGCAACCGACACTCCTCCTAATAGAGCCCAACCGACAGTCCTAATAGAGCGCAACCGACACTCCTCCTAAAAGAGCGCAACCGACAGTCCTAATAGAGCGCAACCGACAGTCCTCCTAATAGAGCGCAACCGACACTCCTCCTAATAGAGCCCAACCGACAGTCCTAATAGTGCGCAACCGACAGTCCTAATAGAGCGCAACCGACAGTCTTCCTAATAGAGCGCAACCAACAGTCCTCCTAATAGAGAGCAACCGACAGTCCTCCTAATAGAGAGCAACCGACAGTCCTCCTAATAGAGCGCAACCGACACTCCTCCTAATAAAGCGCAACCGACAGTCCTCCTAATAGAGCACAACCGACAGTCCTCCTAATAGAGAGCAACCGACACTCCTCCTAATAGAGAGCAACCGACAGTCCTCCTAATAGAGCACAACCGACAGTCCTCCTAATAGAGCGCAACCGACACTCCTCCTAATAGAGCGCAACCGACAGTCCTCCTAATAGAGCACAACCGACAGTCCTCCTAATAGAACGCAACCGACAGTCCTAAAAGAGCGCAACCGACAGTCCTAATAGAGCGCAACCTAAAGTCCTAATAGAGCGCAACCGACAGTCCTCCTAATAGAGCGCAACCGAGAGTCCTAATAGAGCGCAACCGACACTCCTAATAGAGCGCAACCGACAGTCCTAATAGAGCGCAACCGACACTCCTCCTAATAGAGCGCAACCGACAGTCCTCCTAATAGAGCACAACCGACAGTCCTAATAGAGCGCAACCTACAGTCCTCCTAATAGAGCGCAACCGACAGTCCTAATAATAGAGAGCAACCTACAGTCCTAATAGAGCGAAACCGACAGTCCTCCTAATAGAGCGCAACCGACAGTCCTCCTAATAGAGCACAACCGACAGTCCTAATAGAGCGCAACCGACAGTCCTCCTAATAGAGCGCTACCGACAGTCCTCCTAATAGAGCGCAACCGACAGTCCTAATAGAGCGCAACCGACAGTCCTAATAATAGAGCGCAACCTACAGTCCTAATGGAGCGAAACCGACAGTCCTCCTAATAGAGCGCAACCGACAGTCCTCCTAATAGAGCGCAACCGACAGTCCTAATAGAGCGCAACCGACAGTCCTCCTAATGGAGCGCTACCGACAGTCCTCCTAATAGAGCGCAACCGACAGTTCTAATAGAGCGCAACCGACAGTCCTAATAGAGCGCAACCGACAGTCCTCCTAATAGAGCGCAACCGACAGTCCTAATAGAGCGCAACCGACAGTCCTCCTAATAGAGCGCAACCGACAGTCCTCCTAATAGAGCGCAACCGACAGTCCTCCTAATAGAGCGCAACCGACAGTCCTCCTAATAGAGCGCTACCCACAGTCCTAATAGAGCGCTACCGACACTCCTCCTAATAGAGCGCAACCCACAGTCCTAATAGAGCGCAACCGACAGTCCTAATAGAGCGCAACCGACAGTCCTCCTAATAGAGCGCAACCGACAGTCCTAATAGAGCGCAACCGACAGTCCTAATAGAGCGCAACCGACAGTCCTCCTAATAGAGCGCAACCGACAGTCCTAATAGAGGGCAACCGACAGTCTTCCTAATAGAGCGCAACCGACAGTCCTAATAGAGCGCAACCGACAGTCCTCATAGAGCGCAACCGACAGTCCTCCTAATAGAGCGCAACCGACAGTCCTCCTAATAGAGTGCTACCCACAGTCCAAATAGAGCGCAACCGATAGTCCTCATAATAGAGCGCAACCGACAGTCCTCCTAATAGAGCGCAACCAACAGTCCTCCTAATAGAGCGCAACCAACAGTCCTAATAGAGCGCAACCGACAGTCCTAATAGAGCGCAACCGACAGTCCTAATAGAGCGCAAACGACAGTCCTAATACAGCACAACCGACACTCCTCCTAATAGAGCGCAACCGACAGTCCTAATAGAGCGCAACCTACAGTCCTCCTAATAGAGCGCTACCGACACTCCTCCTAATAGAGCCCAACCGACAGTCCTAATAGAGCGCAACCGACAGTCCTAATAGAGCGCAACCGACACTCCTACTAGAGCGCAACCAACAGTCCTCCTAATAGAGAGCAACCGACAGTCCTCCTAATAGAGCACAACCGACAGTCCTCCTAATAGAGCCCAACCGACAGTCTTAATAGAGCGCAACCGACAGTCCTAATAGAGCGCAACCGACACTCCTAATAGAGCGCAACCAACAGTCCTCCTAATAGAGAGCAACCGACAGTCCTCCTAATAGAGCACAACCGACAGTCCTCCTAATAGAGCCCAACCGACAGTCCTAATAGAGCACAACCGACACTCCTCCTCATAGAGCGCAACCAACAGTCCTCCTAATAGAGCGCAACCGACACTCCTCCTAATAGAGCCCAACCGACAGTCCTAATAGAGCGCAACCGACACTCCTCCTAAAAGAGCGCAACCGACAGTCCTAATAGAGCGCAACCGACAGTCCTCCTAATAGAGCGCAACCGACACTCCTCCTAATAGAGCCCAACCGACAGTCCTAATAGTGCGCAACCGACAGTCCTAATAGAGCGCAACCGACAGTCTTCCTAATAGAGCGCAACCAACAGTCCTCCTAATAGAGAGCAACCGACAGTCCTCCTAATAGAGAGCAACCGACAGTCCTCCTAATAGAGCGCAACCGACACTCCTCCTAATAAAGCGCAACCGACAGTCCTCCTAATAGAGCACAACCGACAGTCCTCCTAATAGAGAGCAACCGACACTCCTCCTAATAGAGAGCAACCGACAGTCCTCCTAATAGAGCACAACCGACAGTCCTCCTAATAGAGCGCAACCGACACTCCTCCTAATAGAGCGCAACCGACAGTCCTCCTAATAGAGCGCAACCGACAGTCCTAATAGAGCGCAACCGACAGTCCTAATAGAGCGCAACCGACAGTCCTCCTAATAGAGCGCAACCGACAGTCCTAATAGAGGGCAACCGACAGTCTTCCTAATAGAGCGCAACCGACAGTCCTAATAGAGCGCAACCGACAGTCCTCATAGAGCGCAACCGACAGTCCTCCTAATAGAGCGCAACCGACAGTCCTCCTAATAGAGTGCTACCCACAGTCCAAATAGAGCGCAACCGATAGTCCTCATAATAGAGCGCAACCGACAGTCCTCCTAATAGAGCGCAACCAACAGTCCTCCTAATAGAGCGCAACCAACAGTCCTAATAGAGCGCAACCGACAGTCCTAATAGAGCGCAACCGACAGTCCTAATAGAGCGCAAACGACAGTCCTAATACAGCACAACCGACACTCCTCCTAATAGAGCGCAACCGACAGTCCTAATAGAGCGCAACCTACAGTCCTCCTAATAGAGCGCTACCGACACTCCTCCTAATAGAGCCCAACCGACAGTCCTAATAGAGCGCAACCGACAGTCCTAATAGAGCGCAACCGACACTCCTACTAGAGCGCAACCAACAGTCCTCCTAATAGAGAGCAACCGACAGTCCTCCTAATAGAGCACAACCGACACTCCTCCTAATAGAGCGCAACCGACAGTCCTCCTAATAGAGCACAACCGACAGTCCTCCTAATAGAACGCAACCGACAGTCCTAAAAGAGCGCAACCGACAGTCCTAATAGAGCGCAACCTAAAGTCCTAATAGAGCGCAACCGACAGTCCTCCTAATAGAGCGCAACCGACAGTCCTAATAGAGCGCAACCGACACTCCTAATAGAGCGCAACCGACAGTCCTAATAGAGCGCAACCGACACTCCTCCTAATAGAGCGCAACCGACAGTCCTCCTAATAGAGCACAACCGACAGTCCTAATAGAGCGCAACCTACAGTCCTCCTAATAGAGCGCAACCGACAGTCCTAATAATAGAGAGCAACCTACAGTCCTAATAGAGCGAAACCGACAGTCCTCCTAATAGAGCGCAACCGACAGTCCTCCTAATAGAGCACAACCGACAGTCCTAATAGAGCGCAACCGACAGTCCTCCTAATAGAGCGCTACCGACAGTCCTCCTAATAGAGCGCAACCGACAGTCCTAATAGAGCGCAACCGACAGTCCTAATAATAGAGCGCAACCTACAGTCCTAATGGAGCGAAACCGACAGTCCTCCTAATAGAGCGCAACCGACAGTCCTCCTAATAGAGCGCAACCGACAGTCCTAATAGAGCGCAACCGACAGTCCTCCTAATGGAGCGCTACCGACAGTCCTCCTAATAGAGCGCAACCGACAGTTCTAATAGAGCGCAACCGACAGTCCTAATAGAGCGCAACCGACAGTCCTCCTAATAGAGCGCAACCGACAGTCCTAATAGAGCGCAACCGACAGTCCTCCTAATAGACTGCAACCGACAGTCCTAATAGAGCGCAACCGACAGTCCTCCTAATAGAGCGCAACCGACAGTCCTAATAGAGCGCAACCGACAGTCCTCCTAATAGAGCGCAACCGACAGTCCTAATAGAGCGCAACCGACAGTCCTCCTAATAGACTGCAACCGACAGTCCTCCTAATAGAGCGCAACCGACAGTCCTAATAGAGCGCAACCTACAGTCCTCCTAATAGAGCGCAACCGACAGTCCTCCTAATAGAGCGCTACCCACAGTCCTAATAGAGCGCTACCGACACTCCTCCTAATACAGCGCAACCGACAGTCCTAATAGAGCCCAACCGACAGTCCTAATAGAGCGCAACTGACAGTCCTAATAGAGCACAACCGACAGTCCTCCTAATAGAGCGCAACCGACAGTCCTAATAGAGCGCAACCTACAGTCCTCCTAATAGAGCGCAACCGACAGTCCTAAAAGAGCGCAACCGACAGTCCTAATAGAGCGCAACCGACAGTCCTCCTAATAGAGCGCAAACGACAGTCCTAATAGAGCGCAACCGACAGTCCTAATAGATCGCAACCTACAGTCCTCCTAATAGAGCGCAACCGACAGTCCTAAAAGAGCGCAACCGACAGTCCTAATAGAGCACAACCGACAGTCCTCCTAATAGAGCGCAACCGACAGTCCTAATAGAGCGCAACCTACAGTCCTCCTAATAGAGCGCAACCGACAGTCCTAATAATAGAGCGCAACCTACAGTCCTAATAGAGCGAAACCGACAGTCCTCCTAATAGAGCGCAACCGACAGTCCTCCTAATAGAGCGCAACCGACAGTTCTCCTAATAGAGCACAACCTACAGTTCTCCTAATAGAGCGCAACCGACAGTCCTCCTAATAGAGCACAACCGACAGTCCTCCTAATAGAGCACAACCGACAGTCCTCCTAATAGAGCGCAACCGACAGTCCTAATAGAGCGCAACCGACAGTCCTCCTAATAGAGCACAACCGACAGTCCTAATAGACTGCAACCGACAGTCCTCCTAATAGAGCGCAACCGACAGTCCTAATAGAGCGCAACCTACAGTCCTCCTAATAGAGTGCAACCTACAGTCCTAATAGAGCGCAACCTACAGTCCTAATAGAGCGCAACCGACAGTCCTAATAGAGCGCAACCGACAGTCCTAATAGAGCGCAACCGACAGTCCTAATAGAGCGCAACCGACAGTCCTAATAGAGCGCAACCTACAGTCCTCCTAATAGAGCGCAACCGACAGTCCTAATAATAGAGCATAACCGACAGTACTAATAGAGCGCAACCTACAGTCCTCCTAATAGAGCGCAACCGACAATCCTAATAATAGAGCGCAACCTACAGTCCTTATAGAGCGAAACCGACAGTCTTCCTAATAGAGGGCAACCTACAGTCCTAATAGAGCGCAACCGACAGTCCTAATAGAGCGCAACCGACAGTCCTAATAGAGCACAACCGACAGTCCTCCTAATAGAGCGCAACCGACAGTTCTCCTAATAGAGCGCAACCTACAGTCCTAATAGAGCGCAACCGACAGTCCTAATAGAGCGCAACCGACAGTCCTCCTAATAGAGCACAACCGACAGTCCTAATAGAGCGCAACTGACAGTCCTCCTAATAGAGCGCAACCGACAGTCCTAATAGAGCGCAACCTACACTCCTCCTAATAGAGCGCAACCGACAGTCCTAATAGAGCACAACCGACAGTCCTCCTAATAGAGCGCAACCGACAGTCCTAATAGAGCGCAACCGACAGTCCTCCTAATAGAGCGCAACCCACAGTCCTAATAGAGCGCAACCTACAGTCCTCCTAATAGAGCGCAACCTACAGTCCTAATAGAGCGCAACCTACAGTCCTAATAGAGCACAACCGACAGTCCTAATAGAGCGCAACCGACAGTCCTAATAGAGCGCAACCGACAGTCCTAATAGAGCGCAACCGACAGTCCTAATAGAGCGCAACCGACAGTCCTAATAGAGCGCAACCTACAGTCCTCCTAATAGAGCGCAACCGAAGTCCTAATAGAGCGCAACCAACAGTCCTAATAGAGCGCAACCGACAGTCCTAATAGAGCGCAACCGACAGTCCTCATAGAGCGCAACCGACAGTCCTCCTAATAGAGCGCAACCGACAGTCCTAATAGAGCGCTACCCACAGTCCTAATAGAGCGCATCCGACAGTCCTCCTAATAGAGCGCAACCGACAGTCCTCCTAATAGAGCGCAACCGACAGTCCTCCTAATAGAGCGCAACCAACAGTCCTCCTAATAGAGCGCAACTGTCACGATTCCCCCTGACCGCTGTCACCAATGGGTCAGGATTCACACCGTGACCGTCACCCCTACGTCACGGATTGAGGTGACTTTAGGCCAACAGACGGCTATCACATGTGCAGGGGGCTTATCTTAGTTATCCCTCCACTCCACGATGTGATGAAAAAAACCACACACAAGGCTATTGACCTCTTAGCTTACAGCAGGGGCTTATTCTAGGTATCCCACTGCTTTCAATATACCACAAACTGCAGGGATTTATGTATATCCCGCTTACAGTTCCACTTAACACTTGCAGCTCTCTGGCGCCCCCCTTTCTCTCAGGTCAGATTAGGTACTGCACCCTGGGTAATTAGTCGCCAGAAAGGCTGCCTGCTATGTACTGGCTATTGGGCACGCTGCAGCGACGCGATAACTACTCCCACACAGGCAGGAACAATAATTATTAACCCCGCAGTCGCTTCAGCATCGCTCAACAGTCTGCACACTTTCGCTGCCACCAGCTTCGATTAAACGGGTCCGAAGCTAACCCAACTCAACAGTAACAGTAGCGTATTTCACTTCAGAAGACTGGGTAAGTTTAGAGCATGGATGAACGAACTAATATATAATAGTATATTCCATTGAAATTAATTAGGCAGTGCTTTATGAAAAAATATTTTATAAAGAAGTTACAAATGAGACAATTGCAAATATGTACAAGGGTAATTATGAAATAAACAGGGATTAAATGAGAAAAAAGTATCACTCACATGTTCAACGCATTGCAGGCAATCAGGCTAGGGCAGTTTCCATATATCCCAGTCCATGGGATGCTGCTGGCTTCAGGAGAGGACAAGAAGTCAGGAAGAAATCTAGCAGAAAGTGACTCCTCAGAGCCTGCCAGACACTTAAAACATTAAGGCTGTGACATCACAGAAAGCTGGCTTATCCAGACCCTCCTCTCTCTACATTCTGCCTAAACTTTAAACTATTCTCTCTGATTTCTATAACTTCACTACAAAACATGGCAGAGTCAGACCAAACTCATCATTCATCTCAGATTAACGTGGGCATTCTAATGAGATCAAATATGTCCTATCTGGGATACATATTTCCAGAGAAATCCCTACTTCTTTACCAGATGGAGTTAGAAGCTCGTGTTTCGCGGGTTGTGTAGATACACCGAGTGAGAATAAAAATATATATTTTCGTATTTCTAGCTTAAATCGTTTGCCTAATATCTAACAAAAACTAAACAAAGAATCTTTCCTGAATCTTGGAGCCACTTTTCCAGTTTGAACTAGAGAATGTGGGAGGGGTGAGGGACTTTCCTCTGAGCCTGGAATTTACGACCCCAGAGCAATAAAACCTCTCTTCCCCCATACTCTCAGAGAAGGAAAGCCAGGAATTTGCAGCTACAAACTGTTGCTCCAAGAAGGGGGGCTTAGCCCACACAGGCTAGAGAACTACTTATGATATTTCATACCATATCGTGACACCTCCCCCTTTTGGTGTGCGCTAGGGAGGCAGTACCCCATGGTATGCCTCCATGGGCACCTCAGTAGGTTCACCCTGGCGGGAGAGTCCATCTGCATTCCCATGCTCTTTGCCCGTTTTATGTTCAATGGTGAAGTCAAACTGCTGAAGGGCAAGGCTCCAGCGTAGCAACCTGCCGTTGGTTCCACACATGGCGTTTAGCCAGCAAAGAGGGTTGTGGTCGGTCACCACAGTGAAAGTGTGACCATACAAGTAGGGCTGCAAGCGCTGCAGGGCCCAGACTATGGCCAGGCACTCCTTCTCAATTGTGGAGTAGGCCACTTCCCTCGGCAAAAGTTTCCGGCTCAGGTATAACACGGGGTGCTCTTGGTCCTCCGAGTCAACCTGGCTGAGCACAGCACCAAGGCCAAACTCGCTGGCGTCGGTCTGCACCAAGAACGGTCGACTGCTGTCGACTGCTTTCAACACAGGGGCGTTGCACAGTGCGGTTTTCAACGCCTGGAAGGCCCCCTCACAGCCATCTGTCCAGTTGACAATGTGAGGTAGCTTCTTCCTGGTGAGGTCTGTCAAAGGTTTTGCCAGGCTACTATAGTGCTTTACGAAGCGCCTATAGTACCCTGCAGTGCCCAAGAAGGACATCACCTGTTTCTTGGTCACGGGAGTGGGCCAGTTCACGATCACTCCCACTTTGTCAGGCTCTGGCTTCAGGGTGTTCCCGCCTACCCGGTGCCCCAGGTAGTGAACCTCCCTCATGCCCATCTGACACTTTCCCGGCTTGATAGTCAGTCCTGCTTGGTGAATTCGCCCGAGCACCTCCTCGAGATGCTGCAGGTGTTCCTTCCAGGAAGGACAGAAGATGGCAATGTCATCCAAGTACGCCACGGCGTACGTCTCCAGTCCCTGAAGCAGGAGGTTGACCATCCGCTGGAAAGTGGCAGGGGCATTATTCATGCCGAAGGGCATGACCGTGGACTCGTACAGTCCAAAGGGTGTGATAAAGGCGGACTTTTCCTGCGCCTCAGGGCTCAGGGGAATCTGCCAGTATCCTCGACTCAGATCCATTATTGTTAGGTAATCTGCGCCAGCTAACTTCTCAAGCAGCTCCTCCATGCGCGGCATTGGGTGCGCATCCGAGGCTGTGATGGCGTTGAGCCCCCTGTAGTCCACGCAGAACCGGGTGGTCCGGTCCTTCTTTGGCACGAGAACTACAGGTGATGCCCACGCGCTCTTTGACCGTCGAATCACCCCCAGCTGTAACATCTCATCGATCTCTTGGCGCATAGTCTGCTGCACCTGGTCAGAGATTCGATAGGGTGTTCGCCGTAGTGGGGCGTGATTCCCGGTGTCCACCTCGTGGACTGCTAACTCAGTCCTCCCAGGTCGGTTGGAGAATACGACCCGGAAGGGTTCCAGTGTGGTTTGCAACTGCACCCGCTGGGGTTCAGTTAACAAGGCGCTTACCTCCACATCCTCGATGGACCCATTGGCCTTGGCTTGGGCCAGCAAGTACAGGAGGGTGTCTTCCTCCCCGTCTTCGGGTAATCTGCAGACCGGTAGGACGAAAGGTTCACGTTCGTGATGAGCCTTCATCATGTTGACGTGAAAGGCCTTTCGCCTACCCCGAGCGTGGTCAAGCGTGACCACGTACGTGACCGGGTTGAGCTGTTGGTGGACGACGTACGGGCCCTCCCAGGCTGCCTGAAGCTTATCCGTTGGTACAGGGACCAGCACCCACACCTTTTGACCCACGTGGTAGGTCCGCTCCCGGGCGTTCTGGTCGTACCAGTGCTTCTGATCAGCCTGAGCCTGCGTCATGTTGTCATGCACCAACTGCGTCAAGGTCTGCATCTTGTCACGGAAGCGCATGACATACTCCACTATGGACACTTCAGAAGGGTTCGGCTCCTCTTCCCAGAATTCTCTTACCAACCCAAGGGGTCCCCGGACTCGCCTGCCGTACAGGAGCTCGAAGGGTGAGAACCCCGTCGAGGCCTGCGGAACCTCTCGGTAAGCGAACAGCAGGTGTGGGAGGTACCGCTCCCAGTCGCGCCCTTGAGTCTCAACCAGCATGCGTAGCATCTGTTTGAGGGTACCATTGAAGCGTTCACACAAGCCATTGGTCTGTGGGTGATACGCACTCGATACCAGGTGCTTCACCTGCATTCTCTTACAGAGAGCCTCCATTAGGCGAGACATAAATTGGGTCCCTTGATCAGTAAGCATTTCCCTGGGAAACCCTACACGTGAAAAGATGGCCAACAGGGCATCCGCCACCTTATCTGCCCTAGTTGACGACAGAGCTACTGCCTCTGGGTACCGGGTAGCGTAGTCTACCACAGTAAGGATATATTGCTTTCCAGAGCTGCTGGGGACGGCCAGCGGGACCACAATGTCCACCGCGATCCTCTGGAAAGGCTCCTCTATCACTGGCAAAGGGATCAGGGGAGCCTTAAGAGCAGGCCCCGCCTTCCCCACTCTTTGACAAGTGATACAGGAGCGGCAGTAGTTTGACACATCTGTCCCCATCTTAGGCCAATAGAAGTGTTGAGACAGCCGGGCCTTAGTTTTGCTGATCCCCAAGTGTCCAGCTAGCGGGATCTCATGGGCAATCCGCAACAACTCACCCCGGAATTGCTGCGGGACGACCAGCTGTCTTTCCCTCAACCACTCCTTTTGTGATTCTCCGGGTACTGTCTCCCGGTACAACCTTCCTTGTTCCCAGAACACCTTCTCTTTATCAGTCTCGGAGAAGGGCGTCCCGGCAAGTTGTCTCAAACTCTCTAGGCTCGCATCTGTGTGCAGAGCGGCCTGAAACTCCTGGCTAGGGGAAGCCAGAAGCGACGTCAGGGTCCCTTCCCCACGGGAACCCTCTTGGACCTGTTCTGGGTCCACCTCTGGTTCAGTCACAGTAATGACTGAGGAGGGTCCGGAAGGCTGACAGTTATCTGCGTTCCGGGCACTCTGACTGCGGGTGACAGCAGCTACGTAGGCTGTCTCCCCGGGGATTTCTACAGGCCCATCAGCCGGCGCTGCTATGGGCTCTACCTCCCCATCCACCCCCAACACTTCAGGGGCAGTGCTACTTATGGGCCAGTTACCTTCCTCGGTGGCACTGGTCACTTTCATGGCATCACCTTCCTCACGGTTCCCATGCATCTCCCCATTTCCTGTAGCACCGACACTTGCCCCTGTTAGGGGTTCCTCAACCGTCTCACTCCGCAGAGCGACGTGGCTGGGCACGCCTGTACCTATGGACACATTAACCTTCACAGAAAAATCATTATCAGGTTCAGCTGGCACAGGTACAACATTTTCACCATCAATCCTAGGGAAAAAATGGTTAATAGATGCATCATTACAAGATAAAGCATGATCAGGTAACACATGCGATCTCCCATCATCATCATCATCAGGGTTAACTTTACCCTCATTAGTAGATTGGGGAGGGGTATCAGTGACGTAGTGGGCAACCAACCTCCCCAAATCAGTCCCCAACAAAACATCAGTGGGCAAATTATCAGACAGCCCCACTTCCTTCACCCCGCTCCCAGCACCCCAATCAATAAAAACCCGGGCCATCGGTAAGGGACAGCTGATGCCCCCAATCCCAGTGACAGTTAGGGTTTTCCCCGGAATGATTTCTTCAGGGGCCGCCAGTTCAGGTCGGATGAGGGTTCGTTCAGCCCCGGTGTCTTTGAGGCCTGTAGCAACATGGCCTCCCACAGTGACGGGCTGTACGTTGTCACACACCCTCCCAACCACACCACCCACTAAAAGAACTGCTGCATTAGGCCCTGGGTCCTTGGCTTGGGTGTTCTTCTGCTTGGTTGGGCAGGAGAGACTGATATGACCAGTCTGACGGCAGGTGTAACACGTGCGAGGTTCGGTGGTCGGTCTGGTGCTGTTGGCCACGGGGCCAGGACCTCTGGTGTGTTGGCTGGCAGGGGTACTGGCGTTGGTTGCAGGCTTACCCCCTCTCCAGCTGGTGGTGACTGGCTTCCGCCCTTCCGATCTACGGTTGGCCTCATAGGCATCGGCAATCTGTGCTGCTTTCGTCACGTCTTTGGGTTCTCTGTCCATCACGAACTGTCGCACCTCAGCTGGGCAAAGATGAAAGAACTGGTCTTTGATCATCAGGTCTCGCAGCTGTGCAAAGGTGGTCACTGACAGTCCTTGGGTCCACTGGTCAAAGTGGGTCCCCAGTCCATGCACCACATCACTGTAACTGTCGTGTGGGCCACGTTGGAGGGTCCGGAACTTTCTACGGTACACCTCGGGTGTAAGCTGGTACTTGGCTATCAGAGCCTTTTTGATGGCCTCATAGTCACCATCTTGTTCTTGAGGGAGGGCAGCAAACGCCTCCAGAGCTTTACCTCTCAGCCCTGGTGTCAGGTATCGGGCCCATTCATCTGTAGGCAGCTGGTACTGCCTGCAGGCTTTCTCAAAGGCCCGCAGAAAAGTGTCCAAGTCCCCGTCCTTCTCCATAACAGGAAAGTGATCGGGCCGGGGCTTAGGTATCTGAGCGCTGCTGGGCTCACGTCTCTGGGCGGTGGAGGGCATCCCCCCCTGCCGGAGCATCTCCAGTTCATGTGCTCGCTGGGCTTGGCGCTCGGCTCTCTCAGCCTCCCGCTCGGCCTCTCGCTCGGCTCGCTCCTGGTATTGCTGGATCAGCTGCAGACGCCTCTCTAGGTCATCTGCAGAGCATTGTTGCAGAGCCAGCTGCAGGAGGAGGTCTGCACCCCCCTGGTTGCCAGTAGGGCCCGTATTCAGTGGTTGGACCTCTGCTGCAGCACCATGTTCGCTCGTGCTGGCTTCTGCGGCCTCTGGGCTCTGTGGCCTGGCTTGGTCTGCTTCAAATTGCACCAGTTCAGCGACCATTTGAGCCTTGGTCTTGCCCTGGGGGTTCAGGCCATGGCACGTGCATATCCCAGCAAGAAAGTCCTTCTTCTGCTGGTTGTACCAGGCTTCCCCTTTCGCAGCCATGGTTGCCAAATAAAAGATAGGATAGAAAAACAAAGAGAAAGGGAAGGGATAATTACCAGTACGCAATTGTCTCACAACTAAAAAGCACTGAGTTCGTTCTCCAAACTTATTTGCGCAGAGTCCTCGCAATAACTTTCTGCAAGTTTTTAGTGAGAGGAATGATTACTCAAACCAAATCACTAATGCTCTAAGATATCCCACCGCCTTGCCACCAATTGTCACGATTCCCCCTGACTGCTGTCACCAATGGGTCAGGATTCACACCGTGACCGTCACCCCTACGTCACGGATTGAGGTGACTTTAGGCCAACAGACGGCTATCACATGTGCAGGGGGCTTATCTTAGTTATCCCTCCACTCCACGATGTGATGAAAAAAACCACACACAAGGCTATTGACCTCTTAGCTTACAGCAGGGGCTTATTCTAGGTATCCCACTGCTTTCAATATACCACAAACTGCAGGGATTTATATATATCCCGCTTACAGTTCCACTTAACACTTGCAGCTCTCTGGCGCCCCCCTTTCTCTCAGGTCAGATTAGGTACTGCACCCTGGGTAATTAGTCGCCAGAAAGGCTGCCTGCTATGTACTGGCTATTGGGCACGCTGCAGCGACGCGATAACTACTCCCACACAGGCAGGAACAATAATTATTAACCCCGCAGTCGCTTCAGCATCGCTCAACAGTCTGCACACTTTCGCTGCCACCAGCTTCGATTAAACGGGTCCGAAGCTAACCCAACTCAACAGTAACAGTAGCGTATTTCACTTCAGAAGACTGGGTAAGTTTAGAGCATGGATGAATGAACTAATATATAATAGTATATTCCATTGAAATTAATTAGGCAGTGCTTTATGAAAAAATATTTTATAAAGAAGTTACAAATGAGACAATTGCAAATATGTACAAGGGTAATTATGAAATAAACAGGGATTAAATGAGAAAAAAGTATCACTCACATGTTCAACGCATTGCAGGCAATCAGGCTAGGGCAGTTTCCATATATCCCAGTCCATGGGATGCTGCTGGCTTCAGGAGAGGACAAGAAGTCAGGAAGAAATCTAGCAGAAAGTGACTCCTCAGAGCCTGCCAGACACTTAAAACATTAAGGCTGTGACATCACAGAAAGGCTGGCTTATCCAGACCCTCCTCTCTCTACATTCTGCCTAAACTTTAAACTATTCTCTCTGATTTCTATAACTTCACTACAAAACATGTCAGAGTCAGACCAAACTCATAATTCATCTCAGATTAACGTGGGCATTCTAATGAGATCAAATATGTCCTATCTGGGATACATATTTCCAGAGAAATCCCTACTTCTTTACCAGATGGAGTTAGAAGCTCGTGTTTCGCGGGTTGTGTAGATACACCGAGTGAGAATAAAAATATATATTTTCGTATTTCTAGCTTAAATCGTTTGCCTAATATCTAACAAAAACTAAACAAAGAATCTTTCCTGAATCTTGGAGCCACTTTTCCAGTTTGAACTAGAGAATGTGGGAGGGGTGAGGGACTTTCCTCTGAGCCTGGAATTTACAACCCCAGAGCAATAAAACCTCTCTTCCCCCATACTCTCAGAGAAGGAAAGCCAGGAATTTGCAGCTACAAACTGTTGCTCCAAGAAGGGGGGCTTAGCCCACACAGGCTAGAGAACTACTTATGATATTTCATACCATATCGTGACAGCAACCGACAGTCCTAATAGAGCGCAAACAACAGTCCTAATAGAGCGCAACCGACAGTCCTAATAGAGCGCAACCGACAGTCCTAGTAGAGCGCAACCTGCAGTCCTCCTAATAGAGCGCAACCGACAGTCCTAATAGAGCGCAAACAACAGTCATAATAGAGCGCAACCGTCAGTCCTAATAGAGCGCAACCGACAGTCCTAATAGAGCGCAACCGACAGTCCTCATAGAGCGCAACCGACAGTCCTCCTAATAGAGCGCAACCGACAGTCCTCCTAATAGAGTGCTACCCACAGTCCTAATAGAGCGCAACCGACAGTCCTCATAATAGAGCGCAACCGACAGTCCTCCTAATAGAGCGCAACCAACAGTCCTCCTAATAGAGCGCAACCAACAGTCCTAATAGAGCGCAACCGACAGTCCTAATAGAGCGCAACCGACAGTCCTAATAGAGCGCAACCGACAGTCCTAATACAGCACAACCGACACTCCTCCTAATAGAGCGCAACTGACAGTCCTAATAGAGCGCAACCTACAGTCCTCCTAATAGAGCGCAACCGACACTCCTCCTAATAGAGCCCAACCGACAGTCCTAATAGAGCGCAACCGACAGTCCTAATAGAGCGCAACCGACACTCCTCCTAATAGAGCGCAACCAACAGTCCTCCTAATAGAGAGCAACCGACAGTCCTCCTAATAGAGCACAACCGACACTCCTCCTAATAGAGCGCAACCAACAGTCCTCCTAATAGAGCGCAACCGACACTCCTCCTAATAGAGCCCAACCGACAGTCCTAATAGAGCGCAACCGACACTCCTCCTAAAAGAGCGCAACCGACAGTCCTAATAGAGCGCAACCGACAGTCCTCCTAATAGAGCGCAACCGACACTCCTCCTAATAGAGCCCAACCGACAGTCCTAATAGTGCGCAACCGACAGTCCTAATAGAGCGCAACCGACACTCTTCCTAATAGAGCGCAACCAACAGTCCTCCTAATAGAGAGCAACCGACAGTCCTCCTAATAGAGAGCAACCGACAGTCCTCCTAATAGAGCGCAACCGACACTCCTCCTAATAGAGCGCAACCGACAGTCCTAATAGAGCGCAAACAACAGTCATAATAGAGCGCAACCGACAGTCCTAATAGAGCGCAACCGACAGTCCTAATAGAGCGCAACCGACAGTCCTCATAGAGCGCAACCGACAGTCCTCCTAATAGAGCGCAACCGACAGTCCTCCTAATAGAGTGCTACCCACAGTCCTAATAGAGCGCAACCGACAGTCCTCCTAGTAGAGCGCAACCAACATTTCTAATAGAGCGCAACCGACAGTCCTAATAGAGCGCAACCGACAGTCCTAATAGAGCGCAAACGACAGTCCTAATACAGCACAACCGACACTCCTCCTAATAGAGCGCAACCGACAGTCCTAATAGAGCGCAACCTACAGTCCTCCTAATAGAGCGCAACCGACAGTCCTAATAGAGCGCAACCGACAGTCCTAATAGAGCGCAACCGACACTCCTCCTAATAGAGCGCAACCTACAGTCCTCCTAATAGAGCGCAACCGACAGTCCTAATAGAGCGCAACCGACAGTCCTAATAGAGCGCAACCGACACTCCTCCTAATAGAGCGCAACCAACATTCCTCCTAATAGAGCACAACCGACAGTCCTCCTAATAGAGCACAACCGACACTCCTCCTAATAGAGCGCAACCAA
The DNA here is from genome assembly GCF_032444005.1 of Ranitomeya imitator. Lineage (NCBI taxonomy): Eukaryota > Metazoa > Chordata > Amphibia > Anura > Dendrobatidae > Ranitomeya > Ranitomeya imitator. The sequence goes on from NC_091283.1 coordinate 362,690,848, forward strand.
CAGTCCTCCTAATAGAGCGCAACCGACAGTCCTCCTAATAGAGCCCAACCGACAGTCCTAATAGAGCGCAACCGACACTCCTCCTAAAAGAGCGCAACCGACAGTCCTAATAGAGCGCAACCGACAGTCCTCCTAATAGAGCGCAACCGACAGTCCTCCTAATAGAGCGCAACCGACACTCCTCCTAATAGAGCCCAACCGACAGTCCTAATAGTGCGCAACCGACAGTCCTAATAGAGCGCAACCGACAGTCTTCCTAATAGAGCGCAACCAACAGTCCTCCTAATAGAGAGCAACCGACAGTCCTCCTAATAGAGAGCAACCGACAGTCCTCCTAATAGAGCGCAACCGACACTCCTCCTAATAGAGCGCAACCGACAGTCCTCCTAATAGAGCGCAACCGACACTCCTCCTAATAGAGCGCAACCAACAGTCCTCCTAATAGAGAGCAACCGACAGTCCTCCTAATAGAGAGCAACCGACAGTCCTCCTAATAGAGCGCAACCGACACTCCTCCTAATAGAGCGCAACCGACAGTCCTAATAGAGCGCAAACAACAGTCATAATAGAGCGCAACCGACAGTCCTAATAGAGCGCAACCGACAGTCCTAATAGAGCGCAACCGACAGTCCTCATAGAGCGCAACCGACAGTCCTCCTAATAGAGCGCAACCGACAGTCCTCCTAATAGAGTGCTACCCACAGTCCTAATAGAGCGCAACCGACAGTCCTCCTAATAGAGCGCAACCAACAGTCCTAATAGAGCGCAACCAACAGTCCTAATAGAGCGCAACCGACAGTCCTAATAGAGCGCAAACGACAGTCCTAATACAGCACAACCGACACTCCTCCTAATAGAGCGCAACCGACAGTCCTAGTAGAGCGCAACCTACAGTCCTCCTAATAGAGCGCAACCGACAGTCCTAATAGAGCGCAACCGACAGTCCTAATAGAGCGCAACCGACACTCCTCCTAATAGAGCGCAACCTACAGTCCTCCTAATAGAGCGCAACCGACAGTCCTAATAGAGCGCAACCGACAGTCCTAATAGAGCGCAACCGACACTCCTCCTAATAGAGCGCAACCAACATTCCTCCTAATAGAGCACAACCGACAGTCCTCCTAATAGAGCACAACCGACACTCCTCCTAATAGAGCGCAACCAACAGTCCTCCTAATAGAGCGCAACCGACAGTCCTCCTAATAGAGCCCAACCGACAGTCCTAATAGAGCGCAACCGACACTCCTCCTAAAAGAGCGCAACCGACAGTCCTAATAGAGCGCAACCGACAGTCCTCCTCATAGAGCGCAACCGACAGTCCTCCTAATAGAGCGCAACCGACACTCCTCCTAATAGAGCCCAACCGACAGTCCTAATAGTGCGCAACCGACAGTCCTAATAGAGCGCAACCGACAGTCTTCCTAATAGAGCGCAACCAACAGTCCTCCTAATAGAGAGCAACCGACAGTCCTCCTAATAGAGAGCAACCGACAGTCCTCCTAATAGAGCGCAACCGACACTCCTCCTAATAGAGCGCAACCGACAGTCCTCCTAATAGAGCACAACCGACAGTCCTCCTAATAGAGAGCAACCGACAGTCCTCCTAATAGAGCGCAACCGACAGTCCTCCTAATAGAGAGCAACCGACACTCCTCCTAATAGAGAGCAACCGACAGTCCTCCTAATAGAGCACAACCGACAGTCCTCCTAATAGAGCGCAACCGACACTCCTCCTAATAGAGCACAACCGACAGTCCTCCTAATAGAGCGCAACCGACAGTCCTAAAAGAGCGCAACCGACAGTCCTAATAGAGCGCAACCTAAAGTCCTGGCAGACGCGGTACTGAATAAGGTGCGCGTCTCTGACTGGGGAGCACACAGAGAGAGCTGCACGAAAAGGATGTCCGTGCCAGTTCCCCCCTAGCATCACTCCCCCCTTAGTGATGCACTAATTAGAAGACCCCCAGCCGGCCAGTGGTCACTAGAGGGGAGGGGTCCTACGGCCACTCCTACAGGGGTTAAATCCTGGTGTCCAGCCGGGAACTTTCTCTTTCACTCTTGGCGGACACCTGGAAGCTTCTGGAAAGACACTGGAAATCCTCAGACAACTACTCCCCTCATCATTTCACATACACAATCCTTCAAGCAAACAATGAAAACAGGAAGCATGTCTGCTGCTGCAGAGAGTATAATATTGGGGACATCATTATGAGGGATGCGGGGACATGTACCTTATACACCATGTACTGCTGCAGTATCTGATCCTGTATATATATATAGGATCATTATATCCTGGGAGGTCTTTGCCCTCAGGGATTTCTATATGTTAGCTGCCTCAAGTTTACCTGTGGCATGGCTGCAGACACGGGTACATATATAGTAATATATATAGACAATGCTGTTCTATTATGTACTGCAGGGCTGTTATGCCATGGATTACTGCCCGATTATTCATAGCAGACATGTGTATATAGATATACATACATATATGCATACTGCCATAGGGTTTATATATGGGACTGGGGGTATTTATAGATACTGTAGTAAGTTGGTGTATGGCGATGAGGTAGACGTTTTGCAGATGAGTGCATGGTGAGTATATGGGATTCTTCAATATAATGCATGACAAGGATGTATATACTGCAATTTAGTCCAGGGATATACCCCATTACAGGCATGGTGCTTGTATGGATACTGTTTTATATAACCTCCCCAAAACAACATGGATATTATTGACTATTAAGGGTTTGATATATATAACGGATGTATCACAAGTACTACTAGGGCAAACTATCCGGTATATGGGTCCTGGATAATGTATTTTGATACTATTATATCTATATATATAATTGCCTAAGGGTTTTTCCGTCTGTCTGTCTGTCTGTCTGTCTTGGAAATCCCGGCTCTCTGATTGGTCGAGGCCGCCAGGCCTCGACCAATCAGAGACCGGCACAGCATCGACGTAGAAATCCGGCATCTCTGATTGGTCGAGGCCGCCAGGCCTCGACCAATCAGCAACGGGCGCAGCGACGATGATGTCATAAAGGACGTAGAAATCCCGCGTCTGATTGGTCGAGGCCGCCAGGCCTCGACCAATCAGCAACGGGCACAGCGACGATGATGTCATAAAGGACGTAGACATCTCACGTTTCTGATTCAGCGACGGGCACAGTATCGACATAGATGTCATAATGGTTGCCATGGCGACGATGATGTCATAGGTTGCCTCGAACAATCAGCGACGGGCACAGTCTGCCGCGAATTCTGGAATCATCATTGTCCATATACTACGGGGACATGCATATTCTAGAATACCCGATGCGTTAGAATCGGGCCACAATCCCAGGATGTGGAATCTCACAGACAACGTCGCCAACAGGAGACACCAAAAGAAACTGACGCCAGACAAGCCCAGGATGTGGAATCTCACAGACAACTTTGCCAACAGGAGACACCACAACAAACTGCCGCCAGACAAGCCCAGGATACGGAATCTCACATACACTGTCGTCAGCCAGAGACACCACAACAAACTGTTGTGCAACAGGAACAACATGATCGCCAAATTCATAAAAAACGAACGCTCTACCAACTAAGGCACGACCAGGACAATATTCAACAACTTGCACATTATGTAACAGACAATGAAAGTACAATTCATGAACACTACTGTGGGAATATGAATGCAGTTTGCTCTAAATGCGACTCTCTGAATTTCATTGATGAAAAACCATCTGACAATCAGTTTACTCAATGCTGCCAAAAAGGAAAAGTTATGCTACCGAGACCTCACTACTCAGATCTGTTTGAGCAGTTAATGAAAGGAATGCATCAACATAGTAGAAATTTTATGGAAAATATCAGAAGCATCAACAGTTCTCATGCGTTTGCTTCATTCGGTGCCAACATTGCACCGCCCCCTGGATTCGGACCTTATTGTTTTAAAATTCATGGCCAGATCTACCATCGCACTGGAACACTTCACCCAGAAATAGGACAACCACCAAAATTTGCACAATTATACATCATTGATACAAATGAGGCTACAGAACAAAGGATGAACCTAAAAGAAAACGAAAAGTGTGATGCTGAACTGATGAGCCAAATTGCTGTACATTTACAAAAAATAAGCCCATTTGCTGCCGCATATCGCATGCTAAAAGACGTTCAAGCTGAGGAGGAACAGAGGGCTATACAAAATGGTACTGAAATGCCTTTTATTGTCATGGCCATTAAACAAGAACGTAAACAGGATCCCCGACTTTACAACAAACCACGTGTAAGTGAGGTCGCAGTTGTTTTTCAAAACGATGATGGAGAACCTCCTTTTCAAAGGGATATATTAGTCCATCTTAAGCCAGACCAAAACAACCCTTTGGTTCCTAAGACACAACGAATTAGCATTTTGCACAGCAACCTTGATGCTCTTCTGTATCCGCTAGACTGTGGAGACCTGGGTGTCGTAACCAGTGCCTTCCCCCCTCCCATCACTCCCGTAATGAAACACACACAGTCCTAGGTGGGTTGAACAGGTCGGTCACAGTTTATTAATTAAATAAGCAGAGAAAGGCAATTACATATCGTAACGAGCGGCTCGCGCCGAGCTCCTGTCCGTGATCGACAGGGGAATTGGCCCAACGAGCGGTTACGACCTTTGCCCTCCTCCGCTTCTTCCGCCACGGAGGATCCCGTGTATTACCTACGCGGGACTCCGACCCCACCCATCAATGTTAGGGCCTGTTCAACCCCATCCTGTAAACCCAACAAAAAAAATATTGAGGGCAATGTCCGTTAGGTGAACTCCGTCCGGTCTTAATTGTGGCGTGTTATCCCCTTGTAGCGGGCGGTGAAGGATCACGATACTCTCACATATTTTCCCATCCGAGCATTGAATTTGCTCCTTGTCCGCTCTATGGCTTTTTTATCTCTTGCTCCTCACCAAACGGCCCGTGGTGTTATATCCGACCACACCAGTATTATGTTCCTGAATAGACAGCTGAACCTTTCCATATCCGTTGTCACCCATTTGTACAATTCGGCCACCTTTTGTTTGCCAAGGTCATTGCCACCCGCGTGTACCACCATTATCACCGGGTGTTCCGCCATCCTTGCTATGCCAACCATCTCTTTGAACACCTGTTTCCACTGGAGGCCTCTGATACCCCTCCAGTTAACTTTTATGCCCGGGAGGTAAAGATTTGTTCCTCCTGGCCGCAGTTTGGCCCTCTTTTCGGCCCAGTAAACGTAGGAATCTCCTACAACCCAAACTTCAACCCCTGTAAGAGACAACACATGTTAATTAAGCAAGTCAGGTCTTATGTATCTGGCGAAGCATGCGGACTTCCGACAACCCATTCTCTGCACTTCGTCCTCTGACACACCTGCCCTAGCTTTTAGGGGGCCGCCCCCTATCCGGAACGAATGTGTCCCATACTCTTTTGGATTTGTGCCAGTTTTTTCCAAGCATAGCTTGAACATCGCCTGGAATTGGTACTTGGTCAGAGGGGACCCGTCTGTATGAGTGAAGAAAAAATCTACCAGCGTGTCTTATCATGGCGTATATTCTAACCATTTTTAGCGGACAAGCTGGGCCATCTGTGGAGTTAACCAGTACCCATATGCCCCTACCGGTGGGATCGCATTTGGATTTTCTAACCCTGATGCGCAGGGCGTCGCTACATATAACTATGTCCTCATTAATTAGGCCTCCTTCCGACGCGTTTTTTGACCACGGTAGCAATTCGCTGATACGCAGTGCTCCGAAAAAGACGGTCGCAAAAGCTGCTGATATGAGGGCCACCTCATATTGTGATGAGCAGACTGACGGGGATATCGCAATCAGGTCATGCAATAGTCTCAGTGAAATGGGGCGGCGACATTCTTGGCTTGGCTGAAGCCTTTTCCAACCTTTTATGGCCTGTCTTATGCAGAAGGACTTAGTTACATCTACCCATCCCAATAATTGAAAGAAAAATGCTAGCCCCGATAACTTCCGTTGTGCCGAGGTGCCCGACGCCCCACCTTCCCTCAACCGTAGTAGAAAATCAGTTGTCACCGCGCTTCGTGCTCCGTCGCATTCATCGACTGGCCTACCCTGAATTAGTGAGCACCACTCCTCCCAAGCCTTACCATACACCTGCCAGGTAGCTGGCGAAACGGAGGCCCGGATTAAGGGCATCAATGATTGGCCACTGTATCCCACAGGGACAGTGGACAGAATACCCCGGGGTTGCGCGTTGGGCTGCTGGATTCTGAAAGCCTGCCAATTGGAAAACAACAATGGGTTAATGATATTATCGTCTACTTCCGCCACCACGGTGGCTCTACACCAGATATTGTTTTCAAGGCATATCATCGCTAGCCGGCGCAAGAGAGCGAGTATGGGCAAGGATGAAGAAGACATGTGATTTAAACTCTTCGCTGTTTTCGTATTTTTAGTTTGGAAACGAATGTTCATGTTTCTCAACTGATCGGCCCATATCTCCAACGCTGCTACTACCGCAAACAATTCCCATAGGGCTGGGTCTTGCCCCCACTTTGTTGTCGTCCATTTCTCTGGCCAACCAGATTGGCACCATTGTTTTTTATAGATTGTTGCCAAAACCCTCTGTTTTGTTCCACCCTAATGTCAGCCCTAATTCCTTGCTTGTGATCTCTCTAGCCATGACGCCCGTGTGACCGTTGTACGATTGTAAGAACGTCTGCCATACCAGCAGATCTGCTTTTAGCAAACGAGTGAGCCTAATTCTATGGCCGGGCTGAGAAGCGCCTTTTGTTGCCAGAGATAGTCTGCGTGAGAATGCTCTGCCGACCGGCATTACACGGCAGGCGAAGGTCAGTAGACCCAATAACGCCTGCATTTGCTGCAGGGTTACCTTCTTAACTTCGCAGAAGCCTTTCAACATTTGTTGTTTTTTTTTTTTTTTTTTTTTTGTATTCTATCCTCTGGTAAGCGGAACACCATCATGTTGGTATCTATTTCGATGCCCAAGAAGGGCAATACATTACATGGTCCCCCCGTTTTTTTTTCGGTGACAATGGCACGCCGAATTAGAGTGAGATAGATTTGAATTTTCTTGTAAATCGGAGCAGAGATTAAAATCACTGGGGCCGACGAACAGGAAATCATCGAGGTAGTGAATTAGGGATTTACTGCCCGTCTCGTACTGAACTACCAATCTAGGAAGGTGCTGAACAGCTCGAAATAGTGACACGAGATGGAACATCCCATCGGGAGGCACATGTCGAAGTAATAGTGTTGGTCCACTTTACAGCCCAGAAGGTGGAAACATTCGGGGTGCACGGGTAGTAAACGGAATGCCGATTCAATGTCGGATTTGGCTAGCAGGGTGCCGGGTCCGGCTGCCCGGACTAATTCTACCGCTTTATCGAAAGACGCATACGAGACAGAAGCTTCTTCTGGGGAAATAGCATTGTTAACCGAATCGCCCTTTGGGTGAGATAACTGATGGATTAAACGGTATTTACCGGGTTCCTTTTTTGGTATGATGCCTAACGGAGAAATTTTAATGTTTTTGAAGGGGAGCGACTTAAAGGGGCCTGCTACCCTACCCAATTCTACCTCCTTCCCAATTTTTTGTCTAAGAATTTTGGGGAATTCGCGAGCCGATTTTAGGTTATCGGATAGGGTTGGCGTTCTTGTTAGCCTAAAGGGAATAAAGAACCCGTCGGAGAAGCCTGATTGCAGTTGCTGAGCCGCTTCCTTATTGGGGTAGAGCTTTAGCCAGGGGGCCACCCATAATACAGCCCAATACTGCGAAGGCCTGGAGCCAATTATTCATGGTTAATCCGATTTTTTATCTCCCCCTATCGAAACCCCTATTGTTAGCTTTATCCACCGTTTGTTGGTCCGCTGATAACAGCGACCATATGTCAATATAATCGTTGCCCTTGATTTTCTGTCTAATTTCCTGATCTATAATTAAAGCTATTTTTGATCCAGATCTTTTGTTCACCACTTTTCCGTTTGGATGTGATAGTTGTAGGCTCAACTCCTTTACCACTGAAGTTAGCTCCATTTCCTTTATGTTAACCGTGTAGCGTAAGATTTCCTCGTTACCCTTGGCCCACTCACCGCTGTGTGACTCTGGACGAGTGTGCTCCGATCCTGGAGGAACCCCCGCAGATGTTGACGGGGTGATGTCGCAGGACGGGGAAACTCTGGCTCCCGCTACAGCGAGGGATTGGCCGATGTGCTGTCCGATGCACTGAGTATCATGCATTGGAGCCCGATTACTACCACGTGGTGGCGGATTAATGGCTCTGTCTTCAGCGACTGCATTGCAGTTGTCGTGGCTGGAAGCCGCGGGGGATTGTCCTTCCCTGGCTGATAGCCCTAGCATGTGAGCGTGATTTACGGGTTTTTTCACGTGCACGATAACTCCTATACGTTCTCTGCGATACTTCGGACCCCTCGGATGTTGCTGATGACAGCTATCCTGAGGCCCGCGATCTGCGGCGGCCCGTATGAGAGCTGCGTCTGCGCCGGGAGGGGTGTTTAGAGGGGTAGAGCGGATGGCGACGGGAGTTATCATATGAGGATTGGGAAGACGTTCTTCCGCCGTCACTAAGCGGGGGGGATTCTAACATTATTCCAAGGGGGATTAATGACAGTATATGGCCCCGTAGTACTAATTAGAAGGAGGAAGGGGGGGGATGTTAAGAGATAACTGTATTCAATCCCATTGCTGGGCTTTGACGGGGCAGCGGTTAACGGATAATCTTTATTATGAATTTGGGCTGTGGGGGGAGGTGTGAATGTGTCCATGTTTTTTGTGCTTTTACTGATATTTCGCAGTGATTCGCGTTGTGCAGCTGTTGAGCGCCCTGCTCGGTCCTATTGGACCGAACAATGCGCTCTTCAGATGCCTTGAGCCTTGTACAGCCTGACCCATGATACCCACGTGCAGGCATTAGTGCAACGTCTGCCGGGGGGTAGGCTGGGGGTCAGGCCTAGTTACGCAGTGATTCCCGTTGTGCAGCTGTTGAGCGCCCTGCTCGGTCCTATGGGACCGAACAATGCGCTCTCCAGCTGCGCTGTAACCGCTTCGTCCCGACCCCTGATACCCCCGAGCAGGCATCAGCGCGACGTCTGCCGGGGGTGGGCAGGAGGTCAGACCTGGTGAGAAATCTGGGGAACGTGGGGGGCTATTGGTAGCCTCCAGGTTACACCTTGCGGGCGGTATTTATGTGCCCGCAGGGAAAGTAACAGAGGCCTGGCCGGCGCTGCTACCAGCGCTAATGAGAGGCGGTGACCGGACGTGGGCGGGGACAAGAAGTTGGTGGGCGGAGCTTCCACCGAGCGTCGGACCGATGCAGCAAGCGGTGCCCGAGGACGCCGGCCGCGGCGAGGCCGCCCCTTCACCGACCTGGAGCCGCTCCGGGGCGCGGGGTAGGCGGGCAGACCGCCTTCCCCCCCCGCACAGCCGCGGCACCCGCCGGAGCGGCCAGGGAAGGAGGCGAAGCCTCACGCCGCCCGGCGCCGCTAGCCAGCACACCGCCGGCCACCAGAGGCACAGGGGGAGGAGGCGACGCTGCCAGCTGCACGGCGCGGGCCGCGACGCCCGGGGGGATTACCCCTCGTTTGCGATGAGTGCGGCGCCCGGCCCTCCCCCGCCGCTTCCTGAGGGCCGCCTTCTGGAGGCCACCTGACCGCCGGCAGCAGAGAGCCTTCGCACATGGCTCTGGACAGCTCCGACCTCCAACCCGTCGGGAGCCGGCGGGCTGGCACGCAGCGGGGGTGAGCTAGGCCTAGGGGGGGACCCGGAGACGCAGGGGGGGAGGGAGGACAAATTTTCCGGACCGGATAAGGGAACAGTGAGCAGGGGGTCAGGAGAGGGCACAGGGAGGTGAGCCCTGCTGCCTATGAAAACGGCCTGAAGCCAGAACTCACCTTCCTGCACCGCTCTCATCAGCAAGGCCTCAACAAGAAGGGGGTCCGACATCACAGCAGGGACAGACAAAAGCTTCCAGGTGTCCGCCGAGAGTGAAAGAGAAAGTTCCCGGCTGGACACCAGGATTTAACCCCTGTAGGAGTGGCCGTAGGACCCCTCCCCTCTAGTGCCCACTGGCCGGCTGGAGGTCTTCCAATTAGTGCATCACTAAGGGGGGAGTGATGCTAGGGGGGAACTGGCACTGACAACCTTTACATGCAGCTCTCTCTGTGTGCTCCCCAGTCAGAGACGCGTTCCTTATTCAGTACCGCGTCTGCCATTCTTTCCAAGAGGTGAACAAGGGTGGCATGAAAACCTAAACCAACAAGGAACTTCAAGAAGAATTACACAGCTGCAATACTACAGTTTTCGTCTGTCTGTCCGAAATTACTTCAATACTATTTTAAACGGTGGGAAACTGACACAACAGTACTTAGTTGACGCATATGTTAAAATTGAAGCTAATGTCCTGGATAATGTATTTTGATACTATTATATTATTTATATACTGCCATTAATTTCATGGTGCAAAGGGGTTACATCAATATCTCACTCTATTAATATCCTTATGCATTATTATTATATATCATAGACACTGGGTATAATATATGATGGTATATACATATTGCTGGAGGATTCATGGCGGATTTATCGGTATTACATTATATGTAGATATATATATATATGTGTATATGCATGTGTATATATGTATATGGATATATAGGTATATGCTTTTGTATAGTACGGGTGTCGGACCTACAGATATTTTGCATTATTCATTGCTGATATATCAGATAACTCAGTATAGGGTATGGCATATAGTCATGTATATACTACAACCATCTTAACACCATTACAGTGAGACGCCATTACCATGTGTCCCAAAGGAAGGAGGGGGGAGGCCTGTACTTCCAGTAGTGTGATGCCTATTACAACAGGCTGTATGCTGGGGGAGGGGTGAGGCCCTGAGGGGAACATGCCAGTTCCACTGGGAAGATATTCGCTTCACCTATATATACGTTGTACCCCTGATGTTAGCTGCACCTCAGTATATATATAGATGGCTGTACCCCGGCATATATTATTATTATTATTATTATTTGTTTTATTTATTTATATAACCCCCATTAATTCCATGGTGCTGTACATTCGCGGGCACCCTCTAGGGCTATCAGCCGGGGAGAACAATCCCCCGCGGGTTCCAGCCACAACAACCACACAGTCGCTGAAGACAGAGCCATTAATCCGCCACTATGTGGTTGTAATCGGGCTCCAACGCACGATAATCAGTGCATCGGCCAGCACATCGGCCAGTCCCTCGCTGTAGCGGGAGTCAGAGTTTCCCCGTCCTGTGAAATCACCCCGTCAACATTTGTGGGGGTTCCTTCAGGATCGGAGTACACTCGTCCAGAGTCCCACAGCGGTGAGTGTGCCAAGGGTGGCAAGGAAATGTTACAAGAAATGGAGCTAACCTCAGCGGTAAAGGAGTTAATCCTGCAATTATCACACTCTGGTGGGAAAGTGGTGAACAATACAAGACCACAGTCCGCTAACCTACACAAGGATGCCTTCTTCTGCGGGATCAGCCCGCTAGGCGCTCATATCGATCAGGAAACTAGACAGAAGATATGGAGCAACGATTATATTGATATATGGTCGCTGTTATCAGCGGACCAATAGGGGGAGATCAAGAATTGCTTTAACCAAGAATAATTGGCTCCAGGCCTTCTCAGTATTGGGCTGTATTATGGGCCAGAAGCATCCGGAACGCTGCTCTGAAATGTTTATATATCAGGACATGATATATAGTTCATACAAGTCGCACGGCGGTTCAGCCTGGCGTCGGTACGACGAGGAGTTCCGCAGGCGTCTGGCCCTACAGCCCAATCTAGGCTGGGGGGTGAAAGCGACAGACTTGTGGTTGCGTCTGATGTTGTCCCAAAAGCAGCCCCCCTTTTCGGCCACGACCACTAATTACTCCGCAGCCGCAGGTCAGAACTCAGTGGTCGTGCGAAAACCCGGGGCCTGCTGGCTATTCAACGAGGGAAACTGTCGATTCCACGTGTTATGCAAATTCAGACATGATTGCTCCGCTTGCGGGGGGGACACCCAGCCCTTTTCAGTCGCTCCCCTTCAAAAACATGGAAATATCACCGTTAGGCATTATACCAAAAAAGGAACCCGGTAAATACTGCTGAATTCATCATTTATCTCACCCAAAGGGCGATTCGGTTAACGACGCAATTTCCCCAGAAGAAGCTTCCGTCTCATACGCGTCGTTCGATAAAGCGGTAGAATTAGTCCGGGCTGCCGGACCTGGCGCCCTGCTAGCCAAATTCGACATAGAATCGGCATTCCGTTTACTACCCTTACACCCCGAATGTTTCCACCTTCTGGGCTGTAAAGTGGACCAATACTATTACTTCGACAGGTGCCTCCCAATGGGATGTTCCATCTCATGTCACTATTTCGAGCTATTCAGCATCTTCCTAGATTGGGTAGTTCGGTACGAGACGGGCAATAAATCCCTAATCTACTACCTCGACGATTTCCTGTTCGTCGGCCCCAGAAATTCTAAACTCTGCTATGACCTACTAGAAAAATTCAAATCTATCTCACTCAAATTCGGCGTGCCCTTGTCACCGGAGAAAACGGAGGGACCATGTAATGTATTGCCTTTCTTGGGCATTGAAATAGATACCAACATGATGGTGTTCCGCTTACCAGAGGGTAAAATACAAAAAACCCTGCAAACGTTGAAAGGCTTCCGCGAAGTTAACAAGGTAACCCTACAGCAAATACAGGCGTTATTGGGTCTTCTGACGTTTGCCTGCCGTGTAATGCCTCTCGGCAGAGCTTTCTCGCGCAGACTATCTCTGGTTACAAAAGGCGCTTCTCAGCCCGGCCATAGAATTAGACTCACTCGTTTGCTAAAAGCAGATCTGCTAGTATGGCAGACGTTCCTACAATCGTACAACGGTCACACGCGCGTCATGGCTAGTGAGATCGCAAGCGGGGATTTAGGGCTGACAATAGGGTGGAACAAAAAAGAGGGTTTTGCAGCAATCTATAAAAACCAATGGTGCAAATCTGGTTGGCCAGAGAAATGGACGGCAACAAAGTGGGGGCAAGACCCAGCCCTATGGGAATTGTTTGCGGTAGCAGCAGCGATGGAGATATGGGCCGATCAGTTGAGGAACATGAACATTCGTTTCCAAACAAAAATGCGAAAACAGCGAAGAGTTTAAATCACATGTCTTCTTCATCCCTGCCCATACTCGCTCTCTTGCGCCGGCTAGCGCTGATATGCCTTGATAACAATATTTGGTGTAGAGCCACCGTGGTGGTGGAGGTCGACGATAATACCATTAACCCATTGTTATTTTACAATTGGCAGGCTTTCAGAATCCAGCAGCCCAACGCGCAACCCCGGGGTATTCTGTCCACTGTCCCTGTGGGATACAGTGGCCAATCATTGATGCCCTTAATCCGGGCCTCCGTTTCGCCAGCTACCTGGCAGGTGTATGGTAAGGCTTGGGAGGAGTGGTGCTCACTAATTCAGGGTAGGCCAGTCGATGAATGCGACGGAGCACGAAGCGCGGTGGCAACTGATTTTCTACTACGGTTGAGGGAAGGTGGGGCGTCGGGCACCTCGGCACAACGGAAGTTATCGGGGCTAGCATTTTTCTTTCAATTATTGGGATGGGTAGATGTAACTAAGTCCTTCTGCATAAGACAGGCCATAAAAGGTTGGAAAAGGCTTCAGCCAAGCCAAGAATGTCGCCGCCCCATTACACTGAGACTATTGCAGGACCGGATTGCGATATCCCCGTCAGTCTGCTCATCACAATATGAGGCGGCCCTCATATCAGCAGCTTTTGCGACCGTCTTTTTCGGAGCACTGCGTATCAGCGAATTGCTACCGTGGTCAAAAAACGCGTCGGAAGGAGGCCTAATTAATGAGGACATAGTTATATGCAGCGACGCCCTGCGCATCAGGGTTAGAAAATCCAAATGCGATCCCACCGGTAGGGGCATATGGGTACTGGTTAACTCCACAGATGGCCCAGCTTGTCCGCTAAAAATGGTTAGAATATACGCCATGATAAGACACGCTGGTAGATTTTTCTTCACTCATACAGACGGGTCCCCTCTGACCAAGTACCAATTCCAGGCGATGTTCAAGCTATGCTTGGAAAAAACTGGCACAAATCCAAAAGAGTATGGGACACATTCGTTCCGGATAGGGGGCGGCCCCCTAAAAGCTAGGGCAGGTGTGTCAGAGGACGAAGTGCAGAGAATGGGTTGTCGGAAGTCCGCATGCTTCGCCAGATACATAAGACCTGACTTGCTTAATTAACATGTGTTGTCTCTTACAGGGGTTGAAGTTTGGGTTGTAGGAGATTCCTACGTTTACTGGGCCGAAAAGAGGGCCAAACTGCGGCCAGGAGGAACAAATCTTTACCTCCCGGGCATAAAAGTTAACTGGAGGGGTGTCAGAGGCCTCCAGTGGAAACAGGTGTTCAAGGAGATGGTTGGCATAGCAAGGATGGCGGAATACCCGGTGATAATGGTGGTACACGCGGGTGGCAATGACCTTGGCAAACAAAAGGTGGCCGAATTGTACAAATGGGTGACAACGGATATGGAAAGGTTCAGCTGTCTATTCAGGAACATAATACTGGTGTGGTCGGATATAACACCACGGGCCGTTTGGTGAGGAGCAAGAGATAAAAAAGCCATAGAGCGGACAAGGAGCAAATTCAATGCTCGGATGGGAAAATATGTGAGAGGAAGAGGCGGTATCGTGATCCTTCACCGCCCGCTACAAGGGGATAACACGCCACAATTAAGACCAGACGGAGTTCACCTAACGGACATTGGCCTCAATATTTTTTTGTTGGGTTTACAGGATGGGGTTGAACAGGCCCTAACATTGATGGGTGGGGTCGGAGTCCCGCGTAGGTAATACACGGGATCCTCCGTGGCGGAAGAAGCGGAGGAGGGCAAAGGTCGTAACCGCTCGTTGGGCCAATTCCCCTGTCGATCACGGACAGGAGCTTGGCGCGAGCCGCTCGTTACGAGTCACAAAAACATTGAACTTTAGGAAGGCAAAGTTTGAACAGCTTAGAGATGCCCTTAATCTGGTAGACTGGGACAATATCCTCAGAAATGAGAATACAGATAATAAATGGGAAATGTTTAAGAACATCCTAAATAGGCAGTGTAAGCGGTTTATACCTTGTGGGAATAAAAGGACTAGAAATTGGAAAAACCCAATGTGGCTAAACAAAGAAGTAAGACAGGCAATTAACAGTAAAAAGAAAGCATTTGCACTACTAAAGCAGGATGGCACCATTGAAGCTCTAAAAAACTATAGGGAGAAAAATACTTTATCTAAAAAACTAATTAAAGCTGCCAAAAAGGAAACAGAGAAGCACATTGCTAAGGAGAGTAAAACTAATCCCAAACTGTTCTTCAACTATATCAATAGTAAAAGAATAAAAACTGAAAATGTAGGCCCCTTAAAAAATAGTGAGGAAAGAATGGTTGTAGATGACGAGGAAAAAGCTAACATATTAAACACCTTCTTCTCCACGGTATTCACGGTGGAAAATGAAATGCTAGGTGAAATCCCAAGAAACAATGAAAACCCTATATTAAGGGTCACCAATCTAACCCAAGAAGAGGTGCGAAACCGGCTAAATAAGATTAAAATAGATAAATCTCCGGGTCCGGATGGCATACACCCACGAGTACTAAGAGAACTAAGTAATGTAATAGATAAACCATTATTTCTTATTTTTAGGGACTCTATAGCGACAGGGTCTGTTCCGCAGGACTGGCGCATAGCAAATGTGGTGCCAATATTCAAAAAGGGCTCTAAAAGTGAACCTGGAAATTATAGGCCAGTAAGTCTAACCTCTATTGTTGGTAAAATATTTGAAGGGTTTCTGAGGGATGTTATTCTGGATTATCTCAATGAGAATAACTGTTTAACTCCATATCAGCATGGGTTTATGAGAAATCGCTCCTGTCAAACCAATCTAATCAGTTTTTATGAAGAGGTAAGCTATAGACTGGACCACGGTGAGTCATTGGACGTGGTATATCTCGATTTTTCCAAAGCGTTTGATACCGTGCCGCACAAGAGGTTGGTACACAAAATGAGAATGCTTGGTCTGGGGGAAAATGTGTGTAAATGGGTTAGTAACTGGCTTAGTGATAGAAAGCAGAGGGTGGTTATAAATGGTATAGTCTCTAACTGGGTCGCTGTGACCAGTGGGGTACCACAGGGGTCAGTATTGGGACCTGTTCTCTTCAACATATTCATTAATGATCTGGTAGAAGGTTTACACAGTAAAATATCGATATTTGCAGATGATACAAAACTATGTAAAGCAGTTAATACAAGAGAAGATAGTATTCTGCTACAGATGGATCTGGATAAGTTGGAAACTTGGGCTGAAAGGTGGCAGATGAGGTTTAACAATGATAAATGTAAGGTTATACACATGGGAAGAGGGAATCAATATCACCATTACACACTGAACGGGAAACCACTGGGTAAATCTGACGGAGAAGGACTTGGGGATCCTAGTTAATGATAAACTTACCTGGAGCAGCCAGTGCCAGGCAGCAGCTGCCAAGGCAAACAGGATCATGGGGTGCATTAAAAGAGGTCTGGATACACATGATGAGAGCATTATACTGCCTCTGTACAAATCCCTAGTTAGACCGCACATGGAGTACTGTGTCCAGTTTTGGGCACCGGTGCTCAGGAAGGATATAATGGAACTAGAGAGTACAAAGGAGGGCAACAAAATTAATAAAGGGGATGGGAGAACTACAATACCCAGATAGATTAGCGAAATTAGGATTATTTAGTCTAGAAAAAAGACGACTGAGGGGCGATCTAATAACCATGTATAAGTATATAAGGGGACAATACAAATATCTCGCTGAGGATCTGTTTATACCAAGGAAGGTGACGGGCACAAGGGGGCATTCTTTGCGTCTGGAGGAGAGAAGGTTTTTCCACCAACATAGAAGAGGATTCTTTACTGTTAGGGCAGTGAGAATCTGGAATTGCTTGCCTGAGGAGGTGGTGATGGCGAACTCAGTAGAGGGGTTCAAGAGAGGCCTGGATGTCTTCCTGGAGCAGAACAATATTGTATCATACAATTATTAGGTTCTGTAGAAGGACGTAGATCTGGGTATTTATTATGATGGAATATAGGCTGAACTGGATGGACAAATGTCTTTTTTCGGCCTTACTAACTATGTTACTATGTTACTATGATATGTAATTGCCTTTCTCTGCTTATTTAATTAATAAACTGTGACCGACCTGTTCAACCCACCTAGGACTGTGTGTGTTTCATTACGGGAGTGATGGGAGGGGGGAAGGCACTGGTTACGACACCCAGGTCTCCACAGTCTGGCAGACGCGGTACTGAATAAGGTGCGCGTCTCTGACTGGGGAGCACACAGAGAGAGCTGCACGAAAAGGATGTCCGTGCCAGTTCCCCCCTAGCATCACTCCCCCCTTAGTGATGCACTAATTAGAAGACCCCCAGCCGGCCAGTAGTCACTAGAGGGGAGGGGTCCTACGGCCACTCCTACAGGGGTTAAATCCTGGTGTCCAGCCGGGAACTTTCTCTTTCACTCTCGGCGGACACCTGGAAGCTTTTGTCCCACCCACCCTCCCTTTTAAAGGCTAATGATGAAACTAACCCGCAGGATAATGTAAATGTGTAATTAAATGTGTGAATTATGTTGTAATATTTATAAAAAAAAAAAAAAAATGTATTTACATACGTATGTTGATATAACTAACCCTGGTAGCCTTTATTAAGTCACAGCGGAAGAAGCGGAGGAGGGCAAAGGTCGTAACCGCTCGTTGGGCCAATTCCCCTGTCGATCACGGACAGGAGCTCGGCGCGAGCCGCTCGTTACGATATGTAATTGCCTTTCTCTGCTTATGTAATTAATAAACTGTGACCGGCCTGTTCAACCCACCTAGGACTGTGTGTGTTTCATTACGGGAGTGATGGGAGGGGGGAAGGCACTGGTTACGACACCCAGGTCTCCACAGTCTAATAGAGCGCAACCGACAGTCCTCCTAATAGAGCGCAACCGACAGTCCTAATAGAGCGCAACCGACACTCCTCCTAATAGAGCGCAACCGACAGTCCTAATAGAGCGCAACCGACACTCCTCCTAATAGAGCGCAACCGACAGTCCTCCTAATAGAGCACAACCGACAGTCCTCCTAATAGGGCACAACCGACAGTCCTCCTAATAGAGCGCAACCGACACTCCTCCTAATAGAGCGCAACCGACAGTCCTAATAGAGCGCAACCGACACTCCTCCTAATAGAGCGCAATCGACAGTCCTAATAGAGCACAACCGACAGTCCTGCTAACAGATCGTAACCGACAGTCCTAAAAGAGCGCAACCGACAGTCCTAATAGAGCGCAACCTAAAGTCCTAATAGAGCGCAACCGACTGTCCTCCTAATAGAGCGCAACCGACAGTACTAATAGAGCGCTAATGACAGTCCTAATAGAGCGCAGCCGACAGTCCTACTAATAGAGCGCAACCGACAGTCCTAATAGAGCGCAACCGACAGTCCTAATAGAGCGCTACCGACAGTCCTAATAGAGCGCAACCGACAGTCCTAATAGAGCGCGACCGACAGTCCTCCTAATAGAGCGCAAACGACAGTCCTCCTAATAGAGCGCAACCGACAGTCCTAATAGAGCGCAACCTAAAGTCCTAAAAGAGCGCAACCGACAGTCCTAATAGAGCGCAACCTAAAGTCCTAATAGAGCGCAACTGACACTCCTCCTAATAGAGCGCAACCGACAGTCCTAATAGAGCGCAACCGACACTCCTCCTAATAGAGCGCAACCGACAGTCCTCCTAATAGAGCACAACCAACAGTCCTCCTAATAGAGCGCAACCGGCAGTCCTAAAAGAGCGCAACCGACAGTCCTAATAGAGCTCAACCGACACTCCTCCTAATAGACCGCAACCAACAGTCCTAATAGTGCGCTACCGACAGTCCTAATAGAGCGCAACCGACAGTCCTAATAGAGCGCAACCGACAGTCCTCCTAATAGAGCGCAACCGACAGTCCTAATAGAGCGCGACCGACAGTCCTCCTAATAGAGCGCAACCGACAGTCCTAATAGAGCGCAACCGACAGTCCTAATAGAGCGCAACCGACACTCCTCCTAATAGAGCGCAACCGGCAGTCCTAATAGAGCACAACCGACAGTCCTCCTAATAGAGCACAACCGACAGTCCTCCTAATAGAGCGCAACCGACACTCCTCCTAATAGAGCGCAACCGACAGTCCTAATAGAGCGCAACCGACACTCCTCCTAATAGAGCGCAACCGACAGTCCTCCTAATAGAGCACAACCGACAGTCCTCCAAATAGAGCGCAACCGACAGTCCTAAAAGAGCGCAACCGACAGTCCTAATAGAGCGCAACCTAAAGTCCTAATAGAGCGCAACCGACAGTCCTCCTAATAGAGCGCAACCGACAGTCCTAATAGAGCGCTACCGACAGTCCTAATAGAGCGCAACCGACAGTCCTCCTAATAGAACGCAACCGACAGTCCTAATAGAGCGCAACCGACAGTCCTAATAGAGCGCTACCGACAGTCCTAATAGAGCGCGACCGACAGTCCTCCTAATAGAGCGCAACCGACAGTCCTAATAGAGCGCAACCGACAGTCCTCCTAATAGAGCGCAACCGACAGTCCTAAGAGCGCAACCTACAGTCCTCCTAATAGAGCGCAACCTACAGTCCTAATAGAGCGCAACCTACAGTCCTAATAGAGCGCAACCGACAGTCCTAATAGAGCGCAACCGACAGTCCTAATAGAGCGCAACCGACAGTCCTAATAGAGCGCAACCTACAGTCCTCCTAATAGAGCGCAACTGACAGTCCTAATAGAGCGCAACCGACAGTCCTAATAGAGCGCAACCGACAGTCCTAATAGAGCGCAACCGACAGTCCTAATAGAGCGCAACCGACTGTCCTAATAGAGCGCAACCGACAGTCCTAATAGAGCGCAACCTACAGTCCTCCTAATAGAGCGCAACTGACAGTCCTCCTAATAGAGCGCAACCGACAGTCCTCCTAATAGAGCGCAACCGACAGTCCTAATAGAGCGCAACCGACAGTCCTAATAGAGCGCAACCGACAGTCCTAATAGAGCGCAACCGACAGTCCTAATAGAGCGCAACCTACAGTCCTCCTAATAGAGCGCAACTGACAGTCCTAATAGAGCGCAACCGACAGTCCTAATAGAGCGCAACTGACAGTCCTAATAGAGCGCAACCGACAGTCCTAATAGAGCGCAACCGACAGTCCTCATAGAGCGCAACCGACAGTCCTCCTAATAGAGCGCAACCGACAGTCCTCCTAATAGAGCGCTACCCACAGTCCTAATAGAGCGCAACCGACAGTCCTCCTAATAGAGCGCAACCGACAGTCCTCCTAATAGAGCGCAACCGACAGTCCTCCTAATAGAGCGCAACCGACAGTCCTCCTAATAGAGCGCAACCAACAGTCCTCCTAATAGAGCGCAACCTACAGTCCTAATAGAGCGCAACCGACAGTCCTAATAGAGCGCAACCGACAGTCCTAATAGAGCGCAACCGACAGTCCTAATAGAGCGCAACCTACAGTCCTCCTAATAGAGCACAACCGACAGTCCTAATAGAGCGCAACCAACAGTCCTAATAGAGCGCAGCCGACAGTCCTAATAGAGCGCAACCGACAGTCCTAATAGAGCGCAACCGACAGTCCTCATAGAGCGCAACCAACAGTCCTCCTAATAGAGCGCAACCGACAGTCCTCCTAATAGAGCGCAACCGACAGTCCTCCTAATAGAGTGCAATCAACAGTCCTCCTAATAGAGCGCAACCAACAGTCCTAATAGAGCGCAACCGATAGTCCTAATAGAGCGCAACCGACAGTCCTAATAGAGCGCAACCGACAGTCCTAATATAGCGCAACCGACACTCCTCCTAATAGAGCGCAACCGACAGTCCTAATAGAGCGCAACCTACAGTCCTCCTAATAGAGCGCAATCGACACTCCTCCAAATAGAGCCCATCCGACAGTCCTAATAGAGCGCAACCGACAGTCCTAATAGAGCACAACCGACACTCCTCCTAATAGAGCGCAACCAACAGTCCTCCTAATAGAGAGCAACCGACAGTCCTCCTAATAGAGCACAACCGACAATCCTCCTAATAGAGCACAACCGACACTCCTCCTAATAGAGCACAACCAACAGTCCTCCTAATAGAGCGCAACCGACACTCCTCCTAATAGAGCCCAACCGACAGTCCTAATAGAGCGCAACCGACACTCCTCCTAATAGAGCGCAACCTACAGTCCTAAAAGAGCGCAACCGACACTCCTTCTAATAGAGCGCAACCGACAGTCCGAATAGAGCGCAACCGACAGTCCTCCTAATAGAGCGCAACCGACACTCCTCCTAATAGAGCCCAACCGACAGTCCTAATAGTGCGCAACCGACAGTCCTAATAGAGCGCAACCGACACTCCTCCTAATAGAGCGCAACCAACAGTCCTCCTAATAGAGAGCAACCGACAGTCCTCCTAATACAGAGCAACCGACAGTCCTCCTAATAGAGCGCAACCGACAGTCCTCCTAATAGAGCGCAACCGACAGTCCTCCTAATAGAGCACAACCGACAGTCCTCCTAATAGAGCACAACCGACAGTCCTCCTAATAGAGAGCAACCGACAGTCCTCCTAACAGAGAGCAACCGACAGTCCTCCTAATAGAGCGCAACCGACACTCCTCCTAATAGAGAGCAACCGACACTCCTCCTAATAGAGAGCAACCGACAGTCCTCCTAATAGAGCACAACCGACAGTCCTCCTAATAGAGCGCAACCGACACTCCTCCTAATAGAGCGCAACCGACAGTCCTCCTAATAGAGCACAACCGACAGTCCTCCTAATAGAGCGCAACCGACAGTCCTAAAAGAGCGCAACCGACAGTCCTAATAGAGCGCAACCTAAAGTCCTAATAGAGCGCAACCGACAGTCCTCCTAATAGAGCGCAACCGACAATCCTAATAGAGCGCAACCGACACTCCTTTTAATAGAGCGCAACCGACAGTCCTATTAGAGCGCAACCGACACTCCTCCTAATATTGCGCAACCGACAGTCCTCCTAATAGAGCACAACCGACAGTCCTCCTAACAGAGAACAACCGACAGTCCTCCTAATAGAGCGCAACCGACACTCCTCCTAAAAGAGCGCAACCGACAGTCCTAATAGAGCGCAACCGACACTCCTCCTAATAGAGCGCAACCGACAGTCCTCCTAATAGAGCACAACCGACAGTCCTCCTAACAGAGCGTAACCGACAGTCCTCCTAAAAGAGCGCAACCGACAGTCCTAATAGAGCGCAACCTAAAGTCCTAATAGAGCGCAACCGACAGTCCTCCTAATAGAGCGCAACCGACAGTCCTAATAGAGCGCTACCGACAGTCCTAATAGAGCGCAACCGACAGTCCTCCTAATAGAGCGCAACCGACAGTCCTAATCGAGCACAACCGACAGTCCTAAAAGAGCGCAACCGACAGTCCTAATAGAGCGCAACCTAAAGTCCTAATAGAGCGCAACCGACAGTCCTAATAGAGCGCAACCTAAAGTCCTAATAGAGCGCAACCGACAGTCCTCCAATAGAGCGCTACCGACAGTCCTAATAGAGCGCAACCTAAAGTCCTAATAGAGCGCAACCGACAGTCCTCCTAATAGAGCGCTACCGACAGTCCTAATAGAGCGCAACCGACAGTCCTAATAGAGCGCAACCGACAGTCCTCCTAATAGAGCGCAACCGACAGTCCTAAAAGAGCGCAACCGACAGTCCTAATAGAGCGTAACCTAAAATCCTAATAGAGAGCAACCGACAGTCCTCCTAATAGAGCGATAACGACAGTCCTAATAGAGCGCAACCTAAAGTCCTAATAGAGCGCAACCGACAGTCCTCCTAATAGAGCGCTACCGACAGTCCTAATAGAGCGCAAACGACAGTCCTAATAGAGCGCTACCGACAGTCCTAATAGAGCGCAACCGACAGTCCTAATAGAGCGCAACCTACAGTCCTAATAGAGCGCAACTGACAGTCCTCCTAATAGAGCGCTACCGACAGTCCTAATAGAGCACAACCGACAGTCCTAATAGAGCACAACCGACAGTCCTAATAGAGCGCAACCTAAAGTCCTAATAGAGCGCAACCGACAGTCCTAATAGAGCGCAACCTAAAGTCCTAATAGAGCGCAACCGACAGTCCTCCAATAGGGCGCTACCGACAGTCCTAATAGAGCGCAACCTAAAGTCCTAATAGAGCGCAACCGACAGTCCTCCTAATAGAGCGCTACCGACAGTCCTAATAGAGCGCAACCGACAGTCCTAATAGAGCGCAACCGACAGTCCTCCTAATAGAGCGCAACCGACAGTCCTAAAAGAGCGCAACCGACAGTCCTAATAGAGCGCAACCTAAAATCCTAATAGAGCGCAACCGACAGTCCTCCTAATAGAGCGATAACGACAGTCCTAATAGAGCGCAACCTAAAGTCCTAATAGAGCGCAACCGACAGTCCTCCTAATAGAGCGCTACCGACAGTCCTAATAGAGCGCAACCGACAGTCCTAATAGAGCGCAACCTACAGTCCTAATAGAGCGCAACTGACAGTCCTCCTAATAGAGCGCTACCGACAGTCCTAATAGAGCGCAACCGACAGTCCTAATAGAGCACAACCGACAGTCCTAATAGAGCGCAACCTACAGTCCTAATAGAGCGCAACTGACAGTCCTAATAGAGCGCAACCGACAGTCCTCCTAATAAAGCGCAACCGACAGTCCTCCTAATAGAGCGCAACCGACAGTCCTCCTAATAGAGCGCAACCGACAGTCCTAATAGAGCGCTACCAACAGTCCTAATAGAGCGCAACCGACAGTCCTAATAGAGCGCAACCTACAGTCCTAATAGAGCGCAACCGACAGTCCTCCTAATAGAGCGCTACCGACAGTCCTAATAGAGCGCAACCGACAGTCCTAATAGAGCGCAACCGACAGTCCTAATAGAGCGCAACCTACAGTCCTAATAGAGCGCAACCGACAGTCCTCCTAATAGAGCGCAACCGACAGTCCTCCTAATAGAGCGCAACCGACAGTCCTCCTAATAGAGCGCAACCGACAGTCCTCCTAATAGAGCGCAACCGACAGTCCTCCTAATAGAGCGCAACCTACAGTCCTAATAGAGCGAAACCGACAGTCCTCCTAATAGAGCACAACCTACAGTCCTAATAGAGCGCAACCGACAGTCCTAATAGAGCGCTACCGACAGTCCTAATAGAGCGCTACCGACAGTCCTAATAGAGCGCAACCGACAGTCCTAATAGAGCACAACCGACAGTCCTAATAGAGCGCAACCTACAGTCCTAATAGAGCGCAACTGACAGTCCTAATAGAGCGCAACCGACAGTCCTCCTAATAAAGCGCAACCGACAGTCCTCCTAATAGAGCGCAACCGACAGTCCTCCTAATAGAGCGCAACCGACAGTCCTAATAGAGCGCTACCGACAGTCCTAATAGAGCGCAACCGACAGTCCTAATAGAGCGCAACCTACAGTCCTAATAGAGCGCAACCGACAGTCCTCCTAATAGAGCGCTACCGAGTCCTAATAGAGCGCAACCGACAGTCCTAATAGAGCGCAACCGACAGTCCTAATAGAGCGCAACCTACAGTCCTAATAGAGCGCAACCGACAGTCCTAATAGAGCGCAACCGACAGTCCTCCTAATAGAGCGCAACCGACAGTCCTCCTAATAGAGCACAACCGACAGTCCTCCTAATAGAGCGCAACCGACAGTCCTCCTAATAGAGCGCAACCGACAGTCCTAATAGAGCGAAACCGACAGTCCTCCTAATAGAGCACAACCTTCAGTCCTAATAGAGCGCAACCGACAGTCCTAATAGAGCGCTACCGACAGTCTTAATAGAGCGCAACCGACAGTCCTAATAGAGCGCAACCTACAGTCCTAATAGAGCGCAACTGACAGTCCTCCTAATAGAGCGCTACCGACAGTCCTAATAGAGCGCAACCGACAGTCCTAATAGAGCACAACCGACAGTCCTAATAGAGCGCAACCTACAGTCCTAATAGAGCGCAACTGACAGTCCTAATAGAGCGCAACCGACAGTCCTCCTAATAAAGCGCAACCGACAGTCCTCCTAATAGAGCGCAACTGACAGTCCTCCTAATAGAGCGCTACCGACAGTCCTAATAGAGCGCAACCGACAGTCCTAATAGAGCGCAACCTACAGTCCTAATAGAGCGCAACCGACAGTCCTCCTAATAGAGCGCTACCGACAGTCCTAATAGAGCGCAACCGACAGTCCTAATAGAGCGCAACTGACAGTCCTAATAGAGCGCAACCTACAGTCCTAATAGAGCGCAACCGACAGTCCTAATAGAGCGCAACCGACAGTCCTCCTAATAGAGCGCAACCGACAGTCCTCCTAATAGAGCGCAACCGACAGTCCTAATAGAGCGCTACCGACAGTCTTAATAGAGCACAGCCGACAGTCCTCCTAATAGAGCGAAACCGACAGTCCTCCTAATAGAGCACAACCTACAGTCCTAATAGAGCGCAACCGACAGTCCTAATAGAGCGCAACCGACAGTTCTCCTAATAGAGCGCTGCCGACAGTCCTAATAGAGCGCAACCGACAGTTCTCCTAATAGAGCGCAACCGACAGTCCTAATAATAGAGCGCAACCTACAGTCCTAATAGAGCGAAACCGACAGTGCTCCTAATAGAGGGCAACCTACAGTCCTAATAGAGCGCAACCGACAGTCCTAATAGAGCGCAACCGACAGTCCTCCTAATAGAGCGCAACCGACAGTCCTCCTAATAGAGCGCAACCTACAGTCCTAATAGAGCGAAATCGACAGTCCTCCTAATAGAGCGCAACCGACAGTCGTAATAGAGCGCAACCGACAGTTCTCCTAATAGAGCGCTACCGACAGTCCTAATAGAGCGCAACCGACAGTCCTCCTAATAGAGCGCAACCTACAGTCCTAATAGAGCGAAACCGACAGTCCTCCTAATAGAGCGCAACCTACAGTCCTAATAGAGCTCAACCGACAGTCCTAATAGAGCGCAACCGACAGTTCTCCTAATAGAGCGCTACCGACAGTCCTAATAGAGCGCAACCGACAGTCCTCCTAATAGAGCGCAACCTTCAGTCCTAATAGAGCGAAACCGACAGTCCTAATAGAGCGAAACCGACAGTCCTAATAGAGCGCAACCGACAGTCCTAATAGAGCGCAACCGACAGTTCTCCTAATAGAGCGCAACCTACAGTCCTAATGGAGCGAAACCGACAGTCCTAATAGAGCGCAACCGACAGTCCTAATAGAGCGCTACCGACAGTTCTAATAGAGCGCAACCGACAGTCCTCCTAATAGAGCGCAACCTACAGTCCTAATGGAGCGAAACCGACAGTCCTAATAGAGCGCAACCGACAGTCCTAATAGAGCGCTACCGACAGTCCTAATAGAGCGCAAACTACAGTCCTCCTAATAGAGCGCAACCGACAGTCCTCCTAATAGAGCGTAACCTACAGTCCTCCTAATAGAGCGCAACCGACAGTCCTAATAGAGCGCTACCGACAGTCCTAATAGAGCGCTACCGACAGTCCTAATAGAGCGAAACCGACAGTCCTAATAGAGCGCAACCGACAGTCCTAATAGAGCGCAACCTACAGTCCTCTTAATAGAGCGCAACCGACAGTCCTAATAGAGCGCTACCGATAGTCCTAATAGAGCGCTACCGACAGTCCTAATAGAGCGAAACCGACAGTCCTAATAGAGCGCAACCGACAGTCCTAATAGAGCGCAACCGACAGTTCTCCTAATAGAGCGCAACTGACAGTCCTCCTAATAGAGCGTAACCTACAGTCCTCCTAATAGAGCACAAGCGACAGTCCTAATAGAGCGCTATCGACAGTCCTAATAGAGCGCAACCGACAGTCCTCCTAATAGAGCGCAACCTACAGTCCTCCTAATAGAGCGCAACCGACAGTCCTAATAGAGCGCTACCGACAGTCCTAATAGAGCGCAACCGACAGTCCTCCTAATAGAGCGCAACCTACAGTCCTAATAGAGCGCAACCGACAGTCCTAATAGAGCGCAACCGACAGTCCTAATAGAGCGCAACCTACAGTCCTCCTAATAGAGCGCAACCGACAGTCCTCCTAATAGAGCGTAACCTACAGTCCTCCTAATAGATCGCAACCGACAGTCCTAATAGAGCGCAACCTACAGTCCTAATAGAACGCAACATACAGTCCTCCTAATAGAGCGCAACCGACAGTCCTCCTAAAAGAGCGCAACCGACAGTCCTAATAGAGCGCAACCGACAATCCTCCTAATAGAGCGCAACCGACACTCCTCCTAATAGAGCGCAACCGACAGTCCTAATAGAGCGCTACCGACAGTCCTCCTAATAGAGCGCAACCTACAGTCCTCCTAATAGAGCGCAACCGACAGTCCTAATAGAGCGCTACCGACAGTCTTAATAGAGCGCAACCTACAATCCTAATAGAGTGCAACCTACAGTCCTCCTAATAGAGCGCAACCGACAGTCCTAAAAGAGCGCAACCGACAGTCCTAATAGAGCGCAACCGACTGTCCTAAAAGAGCACAACCGACAGTCCTAATAGAGCGTAACCGACAGTCCTAAAAGAGCGCTACCAACAGTCCTAATAGAGCGCAACCGACAGTCCTAAAAGAGCGCTACCGACAGTCCTAATAGAGCGCAACCGACAGTCCTAAAAGAGCGCAACCGACAGTCCTAATAGAGCGCAACCGACAGTACTCATAGAGCGCAACCGACAGTCCTCCTAATAGAGCGCTACCGACAGTCCTAATAGAGCGCAACCGACAGTCCTCCTAATAGAGCGCAACCGACAGTCCTCCTAATAGAGCGCAACCGACAGTCCACCTAATAGAGCGCAACCGACAGTCCTAATAGAGCGCAACCGATAGTCCTAATAGAGCGCAACCTACAGTCCTCATAGAGCGCAACCGACAGTCCTCCTAATAGAGCGCAACCGACAGTCCTCCTAATAGAGCGCTACCGACAGTCCTAATAGAGCGCAACCGACAGTCCTCCTAATAGAGCGCAACCGACAGTCCTCCTAATAGAGCACAACTGACAGTCCACCTAATAGAGCGCAACCGATAGTCCTAATAGAGCGCAACCGACAGTCCTCATAGAGCGCAACCGACAGTCCTAATAGAGCGCAACCTAAAGTCCTAAAAGAGCGCAACCGACAGTCCTAATAGAGCGCAACCTAAAGTCCTAATAGAGCGCAACCGACAGTCCTCCTAATAGAGCGCAACCGACAGTCCTCATAATAGAGCGCAACCGACAGTCCTAATAGAGCGCAACCGACACTCCTCCTAATAGAGCGCAACCGACAGTCCTCCTAATAGAGCACAACCAACAGTCCTCCTAATAGAGCGCAACCGACAGTCCTAAAAGAGCGCAACCGACAGTCCTAATAGAGCGCAACCGACAGTCCTCCTAATAGAGCGCAACCGACAGTCCTCCTAATAGAGTGCAACCGACAGTCCTAATAGAGCGCAACCGACAGTCCTCCTAATAGAGCGTAACCAACAATCCTAATAGAGCGCTACCGACAGTCCTAATAGAGCGCAACCGACAGTCCTCCTAATAGATCGCAACCGACAGTCCTAATAGAGCGCTACCGACAGTCCTAATAGAGCGCAACCGACAGTCCTAATAGAGCGCAACCGACAGTCCTCCTAATAGAGCGCAACCGACAGTCCTCCTAATAGAGCGCAACCGACAGTCCACCTAATAGAGCGCAACCGACAGTCCTAATAGAGCGCAACCGATAGTCCTAATAGAGCGCAACCTACAGTCCTCATAGAGCGCAACCGACAGTCCTCCTAATAGAGCGCAACCGACAGTCCTCCTAATAGAGCGCTACCGACAGTCCTAATAGAGCGCAACCGACAGTCCTCCTAATAGAGCGCAACCGACAGTCCTCCTAATAGAGCACAACTGACAGTCCACCTAATAGAGCGCAACCGATAGTCCTAATAGAGCGCAACCGACAGTCCTCATAGAGCGCAACCGACAGTCCTAATAGAGCGCAACCTAAAGTCCTAAAAGAGCGCAACCGACAGTCCTAATAGAGCGCAACCTAAAGTCCTAATAGAGCGCAACCGACAGTCCTCCTAATAGAGCGCAACCGACAGTCCTCATAATAGAGCGCAACCGACAGTCCTAATAGAGCGCAACCGACACTCCTCCTAATAGAGCGCAACCGACAGTCCTCCTAATAGAGCACAACCAACAGTCCTCCTAATAGAGCGCAACCGACAGTCCTAAAAGAGCGCAACCGACAGTCCTAATAGAGCGCAACCGACAGTCCTCCTAATAGAGCGCAACCGACAGTCCTCCTAATAGAGTGCAACCGACAGTCCTAATAGAGCGCAACCGACAGTCCTCCTAATAGAGCGTAACCAACAATCCTAATAGAGCGCTACCGACAGTCCTAATAGAGCGCAACCGACAGTCCTCCTAATAGATCGCAACCGACAGTCCTAATAGAGCGCTACCGACAGTCCTAATAGAGCGCAACCGACAGTCCTAATAGAGCGCAACCGACAGTCCTCCTAATAGAGCGCAACTGACAGTCCACCTAATAGAGCGCAACCGATAGTCCTAATAGAGCGCAACCGACAGTCCTCATAGAGCGCAACCGACAGTCCTAATAGAGCGCAACCGACAGTCCTCCTAATAGAGCGCAACCGACAGTCCTAATAGAGCGCAACCGACAGTCCTAATAGAGCGCTACCGACAGTCCTAATAGAGCGCAACCAACAGTCCTAATAGAGCGCGACCGACAGTCCTCCTAATAGAGCGCAACCGACAGTCCTAATAGAGCGCAACCGACAGTCCTCTTAATAGAGCGCAACCGACAGTCCTAATAGAGCGCTACCGACAGTCCTAATAAAGCGCAACCGACAGTCCTAATAGAGCGTGACCGACAGTCCTCCTAATAGAGCGCAACCAAGTCCTCCTAATAGAGCGCAACCGACAGTCCTAATAGAGCGCAACCTAAAGTCCTAAAAGAGCGCAACCGACAGTCCTAATAGAGCGCAACCTAAAGTCCTAATAGAGCGCAACCGACAGTCCTCCTAATAGAGCGCAACCGACAGTCCTCCTAATAGAGCGCAACCGACAGTCCTAATAGAGCGCAACCGACACTCCTCCTAATAGAGCGCAACCGACAGTCCTCCTAATAGAGCACAACCAACAGTCCTCCTAATAGAGCGCAACCGACAGTCCTAAAAGAGCGCAACCGACAGTCCTAATAGAGCGCAACCGACAGTCCTCCTAATAGAGCGCAACCGACAGTCCTCCTAATAGAGTGCAACCGACAGTCCTAATAGAGCGCAACCGACAGTCCTCCTAATAGAGCGTAACCGACAATCCTAATAGAGCGCTACCGACAGTCCTAATAGAGCGCAACCGACAGTCCTCCTAATAGATCGCAACCGACAGTCCTAATAGAGCGCAACCGACAGTCCTAATAGAGTGCTACCGACAGTCCTAATAGAGCGCAACCGACAGTCCTAATAGAGCGCAACCGACAGTCCTCCTAATAGAGCGCAACCGACAGTCCTCCTAATAGAGCGCATCCGACAGTCCTCCTAATAGAGCGCAACCTACAGTCCTAATAGAGCACAACCGACAGTACTAAAAGAGCGCAACCGACAGTCCTAATAGAGCGCAACCTAAAGTCCTAATAGAGCGCAACCGACAGTCCTAATAGAGCGCAACCTAAAGTCCTAATAGAGCGCAACCGACAGTCCTCAAATAGAGCGCTACCGACAGTCCTAATAGAGCGCAACCTAAAGTCCTAATAGAGCGCAACCTAAAGTCCTAATAGAGCGCAACCGACAGTCCTCCTAATAGAGCGCTAACGACAGTCCTAATAGAGCGCAACCTAAAGTCCTAATAGAGCGCAACCGACAGTCCTTCTAATAGAGCGCTACCGACAGTCCTAATAGAGCGCAACCGACAGTCCTAATAGAGCGCTACCGACAGTCCTCCTAATAGAGCGCAACCGACAGTCCTAATAGAGCGCAACCTACAGTCCTAATAGAGCACTACCGACAGTCCTCCTAATAGAGCGTAACCTACAGTCCTCCTAATAGAGCGCAACCGACAGTCCTAATAGAGCGCTACCGACAGTCCTAATAGAGCGCTACCGACAGTCCTAATAGAGCGAAACCGACAGTCCTAATAGAGCGCAACCGACAGTCCTAATAGAGCGCAACCTACAGTCCTCCTAATAGAGCGCAACTGAGGCCTAATAGAGCGCTACCGACAGTCCTAATAGAGCGAAACCGACAGTCCTAATAGAGCGCAACCGACAGTCCTAATAGAGCGCAACCGACAGTTCTCCTAATAGAGCGCAACCGACAGTCCTCCTAATAGAGCGTAACCTACAGTCCTCCTAATAGAGCGCAACCGAAAGTCCTAATAGAGCGCTACCGACAGTCCTAATAGAGCGCAACCGACAGTCCTCCTAATAGAGCGCAACCTACAGTCCTCCTAATAGAGCGCAACCGACAGTCCTAATAGAGCGCTACTGACAGTCCTAATAGAGCGTAACCGACAGTCCTCCTAATAGAGCGCAACCTACAGTCCTAATAGAGCGAAACCGACAGTCCTAATAGAGCGCTACCGACAGTCCTAATAGAGCGCAACCTACAGTCCTCCTAATAGAGCGCAACCGACAGTCCTCCTAATAGAGCGTAACCTACAGTCCTCCTAATAGAGCGCAACCGACAGTCCTAATAGAGCGCAACCTACAGTCCTAATAGAACGCAACCTACAGTCCTCCTAATAGAGCGCAACCTACAGTCCTCCTAAAAGAGCGCAACCGACGGTCCTAATAGAGCGCTACCGACAGTCCTAATAGAGCGCAACCGACAATCCTCCTAATAGAGCCCTACCGACAGTCCTAATAGAGCGCAACCGACAGTCCTCCTAATAGAGCGCAACCGACAGTCCTCCTAATAGAGCACAACCGACAGTCCTCCTAATAGAACGCAACCGACAGTCCTAATAGAACGCAACCAATAGTCCTAATAGAGCGCAACCTACAGTACTAACAGAGCGCTACCGATAGTCCTATTAGAGCGCAACCGACAGTCCTCCTAGTATAGCGCTACCGACAGTCCTCCTAATAGAGCGCAACCGACAGTCCTCCTAATAGAGCGCAACCGACAGTCCTAGTAGAGCGCAACCGACAGTCCTCATAGAGCGCAACCAACAGTCCTCTTAATAGAGCGCTACCGACAGTCCTAATAGAGCGCAACCGACAGTCCTCCTAATAGAGCGCAACCGACAGTCCTCCTAATAGAGCGCAACCGACAGTCCTAATAGAACGCAACCGATAGTCCTAATAGAGCGCAACCTACAGTCCTAATAGAGCGCAACCGACAGTCCTAATAGAGCGCTACCGATAGTCCTAATAGAGCGCAACCGACAGTCCTCCTAATAGAGCGCAACCGACAGTCCTAATAGAGCGCAACCGACAGTCCTAATAGAGCGCAACCAACAGTCCTCCTAATAGAGCGCAACCGACAGTCCTAATAGAGCGCAACCGACAGTCCTCCTAATAGAGCGCAACGGACAGTCCTAATAGAGCGCAACCAACAGTCCTCCTAATAGAGCGCAACGGACAGTCCTCCTAATAGAGCGCAACCGACAGTCCTAATAGAGCGCAACCGACAGTCCTAATAGAGTGCAACCGACAGTCCTCCTAATAGAGCGCAACCAGCAGTACTCCTAATAGAGCGCAACCGACAGTCCTAATAGAGCGCAACCGACAGTCCTCCTAATAGAGCGCAACCGACAGTCCTCCTAATAGAGCGCAACCAACAGTCCTCCTAATAGAGCGCAACCGACAGTCCTAATAGAGCGCAACCTACAGTCCTCCTAATAGAGCGCAACCGACAGTCCTCCTAATAGAGCGCTACCGACAGTCCTAATAGAGCGCAACCGACAGTCCTAATAGAGCGCAACCGACAGTCCTCCTAATAGAGCGCAACCGACAGTCCTAATAGAGCGCAACCGACAGTCCTAATAGAGCGCAACCGACAGTCCTCCTAATAGAGCGCAACCGACAGTCCTAATAGAGCACAACCGACAGTCCTAATAGAGTGCACCCAACAGTCCTCCTAATAGAGCGCAACCGACAGTCCTAATAGAGCGCAACCGACAGTCCTAATAGAGCGCAACCAACAGTCCTCCTAATAGAGCCCACGGACAGTCCTCCTAGTAGAGCGCAACCGACAGTCCTCCTAATAGAGCGCAACCGACAGTCCTAATAGAGCGCAACCGACAGTCCTAATAGAGCGCAACCGACAGTCCTAATAGAGCGCAACCGACAGTCCTCCTAATAGAGCGCAACCGACAGTCCTAATAGAGCGCAATCGACAGTCCTCCTAATAGAGCACAACCGACAGTCCTCCTAATAGAGCGCAACCAACAGTCCTCCTAATAGAGTGCAACCGACAGTCCTAATAGAGCGCAACCGACAGTCCTCCTAATAGAGCGCAACCGACAGTCCTCCTAATAGAGCGCTACCGACAGTCCTAATAGAGCGCAACCAACAGTCCTCCTAATAGAGCGCAACCGACAGTCCTAATAGAGCGCAACCGACAGTCCTAATAGAGCGCAACCGACAGTCCTCCTAATAGAGCGCAACCGACAGTCCTCCTAATAGAGCGCAACCGACAGTCCTCCTAATAGAGCGCAACCGACAGTCCTCCTAATAGAGCGCTACCGACAGTCCTAATAGAGCGCTACCGACAGTCCTAATAGAGCGCAACCGACAGTCCTCCTAATAGAGCGCAACCGACAGTCCTCCTAATAGAGCGCAACCGACAGTCCTCCTAATAGAGCGCAACTGACAGTCCTCCTAATAGAGCGCAACCGACAGTCCTCCTAATAGAGCGCAACCGACAGTCCTCCTAA
Source organism: Ranitomeya imitator (assembly GCF_032444005.1). Taxonomy (NCBI): domain Eukaryota; kingdom Metazoa; phylum Chordata; class Amphibia; order Anura; family Dendrobatidae; genus Ranitomeya; species Ranitomeya imitator. The sequence continues at coordinate 362,724,970 of NC_091283.1, forward strand.
TAGTGACAGGTAGCCGGATGATGATGGGACAGTAGTTGTCCCATCATCCGGCTACTGTGTTAAAGTGTAAAAGAAAAAACACACACACACACATATATATAGACATACAGTACATACAACATACAGTACATACTCACCAATCACCTAGTCCCCGAAGCCCTCGATCACCTTGAAAAAAATTAAAATAAAAAAATCAACAGTATACTCCCTAATCCGCAGTAATCCATGTAATGAGTGTCCCACAACATTCTCCCGTGGAGAGCTGTTACATCGACATATGCGACCGCTATCCAGGGGCTTCGGTGATACAGTGAGAGGAAGTAATTCTCTGCACTGTATCACTCCACCGCCGGGAGTTCAGTACAGTTCATCCTGTCACTTGCGGCACTGCTGCTTGGGAAAATTCTCACTCAGCATTGCCATAATGTGAGAACATGAACCCAGGTAACCTCTTCAGTGATAATACTGCAGTAGCTACTGTCTCCTGTCAGTGTGTCACTGGAGGCCTATACAGCAGTTACATCTCCTGATATGACTGCTCTATAGGGGGAGATCGTCGTGGGACACTCGTTATTAAATGGACTGCGTCAGACCAGGGAGTATTTGTGTTGGTTTATTATTTCTTTTTTTCCCAGGAGATCGAGGGTGTCACATGGATTGGCAGAATAAAGATGGCAAAGAATGACCCATTTCTGGGGCGGCTGTGAGCTGGTGTTTGTAGCCGTGTTTGTAGCTGTGTTTGTAGATTATAGGGGGACCCCACTTCGTTTTTTGGGGGGTCCCCCTATTTTAATAGCCAGTAAAAGCTAAATATACAGCTGCGGGCAGATATTCATAGCCTGGAAAGATCCATTGGTATTAACCCCTTCCCAGGCTATAAACATCGCCCCCTAGTTGCTGGCTTTCCCTTTCTGGTGCAGAAAATTGCGTGGGAGTCCACGCCATTTTTTTCTTCATGTTTTTTAAATTAAACAGATATTGCGTTTAAGGCCGGGGTTCCACTTCTGAGAAACACACGAGTCTGTCTCTCGCATCAATACTCGGCACTGCCGCCAGCACTCAGGACCGCAGCGTGCGGCTGCATGTATTTCTATGCAGATAAACGCTCCGGTCCCGAGTGCCAGCCGCAATTCCGGGTACTGAGGTGCGAGTTTGTCGCAAGTGTTACCTCGGCCTAACGCAGAGTGTGTGTGTGTGGGACTTGGGACTACACTGTGTGCAGAATTATTAGGCAAGTTGTATTTTAGAGGATTATTTTTATTATTGATCAACAACTATGTTCTCAATCAACCCAGAAAACTTGTAAATATCAAAGCTTAATATTTTTGGAAGTTGGAGTGTTTTTTTTTTAGATTTGGCTATCTTAAGAGGATATCTGTTTGTGCAGGTAACTATTACTGTGCAGAAATATTAGGCAACTTAATAAAAATAAATATATTCCCATCTCACTTGTTTATTTTCACCAGGTAAACCAATATCACTGCACAAAATTTCGAAATAAACATTTCTGACATGCCAAAACAAAACCCCCAAAAATTAGTGACCAATATAGCCACCTTTCTCTATGATGACACTCAACAGCCTTCCATCCATAGATTGTCAGTTGCTTGATTTGTCTACGATCAACATTGCATGCAGCAGCCACCACAGCCTCCCAGACACTGTTCCGAGAGGTGTACTGTTTTCCTTCCCTGTATATCTCACATTTTATGAGGGAGCACAGGTTCTCTATGGGGTTCAGATCAGACGAACAAGGGGGCCATGTCATTATTTTTTCTTCTTTGAGACCTTTACTGGCCAGCCACGCTGTGGAGTAGTTGGAGGCATGTGATGGAACATTGTCCTGCATGAAAATCATGTTTTTCTTGAATGATACTGACTTCTTCCTGTACCACTGCTTGAAGTTGTCTTCCAGAAACTGGCAGTAGGTCTGGGAGTTGAGCTTCACTCCATCCTCAACCAGAAAAGGTCCAACAAGTTCATCTTTGATGATACCAGCCCATACCAGTACCCCACCTCCACCTTGCTGGCGTCTGAGTCGGATTGGAGCTCTCTGCCCTTTACTGATCCAGCCTCTGGCCCATCCATCTGGCCCATCAAGAGTCACTCTCATTTCATCAGTCCATAAAACCTTTGAAAAGTCAGTCTTAAGATATTTCTTGGCCCAGGCTTGACGTTTTAGCTTATGTTTCTTGTTCAAAGGTGGTCGTTTTTCCTTACCTTGGCCATATCCCTGAGTATTGCACACCTTGTGCTTTTTGTTACTCCAGTAACGTTGCAGCTCTGAAATATGGCAAAACTGGTGGCAAATGGCATCTATCACACTTGATTTTCCTCAAATCATGGGCAGTTATTTTGTGCCTTTTTTGCCCAACATGTTTCTTGCGACCCTGTTGGCTATTTGCCATGAAACGCTTGATTGCTTGGTGATCACGCTTCAAAAGTTTGGCAATTTAAAGACTGCTGCATCAAATCTCTCAGCCCGTCAAATCTCTCTTCTGACCCATTTTGCCAGAGGAAAGGAAGTTGCTTAATAATTAAGCACAACTTATATAGGGTTTTGATGTCATTAGACATCACCTCTCCTTTCTCCTCATTACAGAGATGCACATCACCTGATTTACTTAATTGGTAGTTAGGTCTCAAGCCTGAACAGCTTGGAGTAGGACAACATGTATAAAAAGTATCATGTGATCAAAATATAACTTGCCTAATAATTCTGCAGAGTGTAGTAGTCCCTTCGGATAATGCCTGCCTACACACAGCTCAGCACACCCACTCACACACAGATACACCCTCACACAGACATGCACATCTTCTCAGCTCACACACATAGTTACCGCCGACACACTCTTCCCCCTCCCAATCTGCAGCATTTCTTGTAGGCACGTCCGCAGCAAAACCACAGATTTTTTTTTAAACCTGCGGTTTTGCTGCCTATTGGCCTGATACAATGGAAGTCAATGGATGAAAAAACGCAGCCGATCCGCAAAAAGAATTGACATTCTGCGGAAAAAAATTGCTACAAACCCAAACGTAACATGTGCACGCCAAATGTCAATTTCACACACATTGACTAACATTCCTTGTGCACTACACTGCGGATTTGATGCAATTCCGTGCGTTCAAAAACGCTGCGGATTCGCATCAAAACCTGCAACGTGTGCACATAGCCTTATTTATTCTCGTCTGGACTGCTACAACTGTCTACTGATTGGTCTCCCTCTTACCAAACTTTCTCCTCTCCAATCCGTCCTGAATGCATCAACCAGAGTCGTATTTCTGTCCAACCACTACACCGATGCCTCCACCCTGTGCCAGTCATTACACTGGTTACCCATCTGCTAGACTCCAATATAAACTCTCTCACCCACAAAGCTCTCTACCTGTGCCCTCCATTCTCCAACTGATGTAAGACTAACATCCTCCATAATCTGGAATATCGCATCTTTGTCTCCAAGGCTTCTCTTGTGCTGCGCTAATTTTCCGTACAACTTGTACACACACAGCTCCGCTCTGTACCATTGCATCACATGGCCCTGCTCCATACACACATGGATCCGCTCCGTACACGTTCTACACACGCGGCTCCACTCCGTACACCTCGTACACACACGGCTCCGCTCCGTACACCTCGTACACACACGGCTCTGCTCCATACACCTCGTACACACGGCTCTGCTCCATACACCTCGCTCACACGCAGCTCTGCTCCGTACACGTTGTACACACACGGCTCCGATCCATACACCTATTACACACACGGCTCCGCTCTGTACACCTCGTACACAAAAGGCTCCGCTCCGTACACCTCGCTCGTACACACATGGCTACGCTCTGTACACCTCGTACACACATGGCTACGCTCTGTACACCTCGTACACACATGGCTACGCTCTGTACACCTCGTACACACATGGCTACGCTCTGTACACCTCGTACACACATGGCTACGCTCTGTACACCTCGTACACACATGGCTACGCTCTGTACACCTCGTACACACATGGCTACGCTCTGTACACCTCGTACACACATGGCTACGCTCTGTACACCTCGTACACACATGGCTACGCTCTGTACACCTCGTACACACATGGCTACGCTCTGTACACCTCGTACACACGGCTCCTCTCCGTACACCTCGTACACACATGGCTCCGCTCCATACACACATGGCTCTGCTCCGTACACCTCGTACATACATGGCTCCTCTCCGTACACCTCGTACACACATGGCTCCGCTCCGTACACACGACTCCGCTCTGTACACGTCATACACACATGGCTCCGCACACCTCGTACAGACACAGCTCTGTTCTGTACATACAGTTAGGTTCCGTACACATTGTACACGCATGGCCCCGGTCTGTACGCGTTGTATACACGCGGCTCTGCTCCGAAACACCTCGTACACACGGCTCCGCTCCATACACCTTGTACACACATGGCTCTGCTCTGTCCATCTCGTACACACACGGCTCTGCCTTGTACACATGCGACTCTGCTCTGTACCCCTCGTACACACACATTACTCCGCTCCGTACACCTCGTACACACACGGCTCTGCCTTGTACACATGCAACTCTGCTCTGTACCCCTCGTACACATACATGACTCCGCTCCGTACACCTCGTACACACACGGCTCCGCTCCGTACACCTCGTACACACACGGCTCCGCTCCGTACACCTCGTACACACACGGCTCCGCTCCGTACACCTCGTACACACACGACTCCGCTCCGTACACCTCGTACACACACGGCTCTGCTCCGTACACCTCGTACACACACGACTCCGCTCCGTACACCTCGTACACACACGGCTCTGCACCATACACCTCGTACACACACGGCTCCGCTCCGTACACCTCGTACACACACGGCACTGCTCCGTACACCTCGTACACACACGGCTCTGCTACATCCACACTGTAAGCCCCTCCTGACCCCACACATAAACTTCCCCTCATCCAGCACCATGACAACCAGCACAGCAGAGTCCTGCATACACTGAGGCCCCTGATCATGTGACCCCTGACTCCTCCCCTCCTGTGACCTCATCACAGGTCCTGTGCGCATAGAGCAGCCATATATGTGGTGTGCGGCTCTGCAGGTGGAGGTAGGTGCTGGAGAGTCCTCATTACTGGGTGGGGGCAGTAACCCCTTCAGCGCTGAGACTATTTTGGTGTTTTTCTGTTGCCATCTTCTATGAATCTTATCATTTTGTCCCTCTTCCTCTGATAGTTACGACCCAATTATGAAAAACAGGAAGTCAGGAAACATGTTGCTCACTTATTACACTGCCCCTTTGTTAGCACCACACACAGTATAATGTTCCCACAGTACCGCCATCCCCCCCATCAGGATTTCAGGGCCCCATACTGACAACATTTTTGGGCCCCATTGAGACTCCACCCAGGCTCTCCCTCAGCATCTCCTCCAACCCATCCCCCCCATCATCGGCGTTCGTGCTCACACTTAACGGCACTACCGCTGCGTGACAGCATGAACTCAGATTTTGATGACTTGAATAACCCCTTTACCCCCAAGGGTGGTTTGCACGTTAATGACCGGGCCAATTTTTACAATTCTGACCACTGTCCCTTTATGAGGTTATAACTCTGGAACGCTTCAACGGATCCGGGTGATTCTGACATTGTTTTCTCGTGACATATTGTACTTCATGATAGTGGTAAAAATTCTTTGATATTACCTGCGTTTATTTGTGAAAAAAACGGAAATTTGGCGAAAATTATGAAAATTTCGCAATTTTCCAACTTTGAATTTTTATGCAATTAAATCACAGAGATATGTCGCACAAAATACTTAATAAGTAACATATCCCACATGTCTACTTTACATCAGCACAATTTTGGAACCAAAATTTTTTTTTGTTAGGGAGTTATAAGGGTGAAAAGTTGACCAGCAATTTCTCATTTTTACAACACCATTTTTTTTTAGGGACCACATCTCATTTGAAGTCATTTTGAGGGGTCTATATGATAGAAAATACCCAAGTGTGACACCATTCTAAAAACTGCACCCTCAAGGTGCTCAAAACCATATTCAAGAAGTTTATTAACCCTTCTGGTGCTTCACAGGAATTTTTTGAATGTTTAAATAAAAATGAACATTTAACTTTTTTTCACAAAAAATTTAATTCAGCTCCAATTTGTTTTATTTTACCAAGGGTAACAGGGGAAAATGGACCCCCAACATTGTTGTACAATTTGTCCTGAGTACGCCAATACCCCACATGTGGGGGTAAACCACTGTTTGGGCGCATGGCACAGTTCGGAAGCGAAGGAGCGCCATTTGACTTTTCAATGCAAAATTGACTGGAATTGAGATGGGACGCCATGTTTCGTTTGGAGAGCCCCTGATGTGCCTAAACATTGAAACCCCCCACAAGTGACACCATTTTGGAAAGTAGACCCCCTAAGGAACTTATCTAGAGGTGTGGTGAGCACTTTGACCCACCAAGTGCTTCACAGAAGTTTATAATGTAGAACCGTAAAAATAAAAAATATTTTTTCACAAAAATTATCTTTTCGCCCCCAATTTTTTATTTTTCCAAGGGTAAGAGAAGAAATTGAACCCCAAAAGTTGTTGTACAATTTGTCCTGAGTACGCTGATACCCCATATGTGGGGGTAAACCACTGTTTGGGCGGATGGGAGAGCTCGGAAGGGAAGGAGCGCCGTTTGACTTTTCAATGCAAAATTGACAGGAATTGAGATGGGACGCCATATTGCGTTTGGAGAGCCACTGATGTGCCTAAACATTGAAACCCCCCACAAGTGACACCATTTTGGAAAGTAGACCCCCTAAGGAACTTATCTAGAGGTGTGGTGAGCACTTTGACCCACCAAGTGCTTCACAGAAGTTTATAATGCAAAACCGTAAAAATAAAAAATCATATTTTTTTACAAAAATTATCTTTTCGCCCCCAATTTTTTATTTTTCCAAGGGTAAGAGAAGAAATTGGACCCCAAAAGTTGCTGTACAATTTGTCCTGAGTACGCTGATACCCCATATGTGGGGGTAAACCACTGTTTGGGTGGATGGGAGAGCTCGGAAAGGAAGGAGCGCCGTTTGACTTTTCAATGCAAAATTGACAGGAATTGAGATGAGACGCCATGTTGCGTTTGCAGAGCCCCTAATGTACCTAAATAGTAGAAACCCCTCACAAGTGACACCATTTTGGAAAGTAGACCCCCTAAGGAACTTATCTAGATGTGTGGTGAGCGCTTTGACCCACCAAGGGCTTCACAGAAGTTTATAATGGAGAGCCGTAAAAATAAAACAAAAATTTTTTCCCACAAAAATTATTTTTTAGCCCCCAGTTTTGTATTTTCCCGAGGGTAACAGGAGAAATTGGACCCCAAAATTTGTTGTCCAATTTGTCCTGAGTGCGCTGATACCCCATATGTGGGGGGAAACCACTGTTTGGGCGCATGGGAGGGCTCGGAAGGGAAGGAGTGCCATTTGAATGCAGACTTAGATGGAATGGTCTGCAGGTGTCACATTGCGTTTGCAGAGCCCCTAATGTACCTAAACAGGAGAAACCCCCCACAAGTGACACCATTTTGGAAAGTAGACTGTTGTGAATTCTGTGATCAAGCTCCCTCCTGTGGTCACGAGTGGTACTGCGGCTTCTGAGTTTCCTTCCTCAGGTGATGAGGTTAAGTCGTTAGGTGCTGCTCTATTTAACTCCACCTAGTGCTTTGATCCTGGCCTCCAGTCAATGTTCTAGTATTGGTCTTGCTTCCTCCTGGATCGTTCCTGTGGCCTGTCTGCTCAGCATAAGCTAAGTTCTGCTTGTGTTACTTTTGTTGCTATATTTTCTGTCCAGCTTGCTTTTTTGGTTTTGCTTGCTTGCTGGAAGCTCTGAGACGCAGAGGGAGCACCTCCGTACCGTTAGTCGGTGCGGAGGGTCTTTTTGCCCCTCTGCGTGGTTGTTTGTAGGTTTTTGTGTTGACCGCAAAGCTATCTTTCCTATCCTCGGTCTATTCAGTAAGTCGGGCCTCACTTTGCTAAATCTATTTCATCTCTGTGTTTGTATTTTCATCTTAACTCACAGTCATTATTTGTGGGGGGCTGCCTTTTCCTTTGGGGAATTTCTCTGAGGCAATGTAGGCTTATTTTTCTATCTTCAGGTTAGCTAGTTTCTCAGGCTGTGCCGAGTTGCATAGGGAGCGTTAGGCGCAATCCACGGCTACCTCTAGTGTGGTTTGATAGGTTTAGGGATTGCGGTCAGCAGAGTTCCCACGTCTCAGAGCTCGTCCTATGTTTTGTGGTTTTTGTCAGGTCACTTGTGTGCTCTGAACTTCAAGGTCCATTGTGGTTCTGAACTACCTATTCATAACAGTAGACCCCCTAAGGAACTTATCTAGATGTGTGGTGAGCGCTTTGACCCACCAAGGGCTTCACAGAAGTTTATAATGGAGAGCCGTAAAAATAAAACAAAATTTTTTTCCCACAAACATTATTTTTTAGCCCCCAGTTTTGTATTTTCCCGAGGGTAAGAGGAGAAATTCGACCCCAAAAGTTGTTGTCCAATTTGTCCTGAGTACGCTGATACCCCACATGTTGGGGGGAACCACCGTTTGGGCGCATGGGAGGGCTCGGAAGGGAAGGAGTGCCATTTGGAATGCAGACTTAGATGGAATGGTCTGCAGGCGTCACATTGCGTTTGCAGAACCCCTAATGTACTTAAACAGTAGAAACCCCCCACAAGTGACCCCATATTGGAAACTAGACCCCCCAGGGAACTTATCTACATGTGTTGTGAGAACTTTGAACCCCCAAGTGTTTCACTACAGTTTATAACGCAGAGCCGTAAAAATAAAAAAATCTTTTTTTTCCCACAAAAATTATTTTTTAGCCCCAGTTTTGTATTTTCCCAAGGGTAACAGGAGAAATTGGACCCCAACAGTTGTTGTCCTATTTGTCCTGAGTACGCTGATACCCCATATGTTGGGGTAAACCCCTGTTTGGGCACACGGGAGAGCTCGGAAGGGAAGAAGCACTGTTTTACTTTTTCAACGCAGAATTGGCTGGAATTGAGATCGGACGCCATGTCGCGTTTGGAGAGCCCCTGATGTGCCTAAACAGTGGAAACCCCCCAATTATAACTGAAACCCTAATCCAAACACACCCCTAACCCTAATTCCAACGGTAACCCTAACCTCACCTCTAACCCTGACACACCCCTAACCCTAATCCCAACCCTATTCCCAACTGTAAATGTAATCTAAACCCTAACTGTAACTTTAGCCCCAACCCAAACTGTAGCCCTAACCCTAGCCCTAACCCTAGCCCTAGCCCTAACCCTAGCCCTAATGGGAAAATGGAAATAAATACATTTTTTTAATTTTTCCCTAACTAAGGGGGTGATGAAGGGGGGTTTGATTTACTTTTATAGCCGGTTTTTTAGCGGATTTTTATGATTGGCAGCCGTCACACACTGAAAGACGCTTTTTATTGCAAAAAATATTTTTTGCATTACCACATTTTGAGAGCTATAATTTTTCCATATTTTGGTCCACAGAGTCATGTGAGGTCTTGTTTTTTGCGGGATGAGTTGACGTTTTTATTGGTAACATTTTCGGGCACGTGACATTTTTTGATCGCTTTTTATTCCGATTTTTGTGAGACAGAATGACCAAAAACCAGCTATTCATGAATTTCTTTTGGGGGAGGCGTTTATACCGTTCCGCGTTTGGTAAAATTGATAAAGCAGTTTTATTCTTCGGGTCAGTACGATTACAGCGACACCTCATTTATATATTTTTTTATGTTTTGGCGCTTTTATACGATAAAAACTATTTTATAGAAAAAATAATTATTTTTGCATCGCTTTATTCTCAGGACTATAACTTTTTTATTTTTTTGCTGATGATGCTGTATGGCAGCTCGCTTTTTGCGGGACAAGATGACGTTTTCAGCGGTACCATGGTTATTTATATCTGTCTTTTTGATCGCGTGTTATTCCACTTTTTGTTCGGCGGTATGATAATAAAGCGTTGTTTTTTGCCTCGTTTTTTTTTTTTTCTTACGGTGTTTACTGAAGGGGTTAACTAGTGGGCCAGTTTTATAGGTTGGGTCGTTACGGACGCGGCGATACTAAATATGTGCACTTTTATTGTTTTTTTAATTTAGATAAAGAAATGTATTTATGGGAATAATATTTTTTTTTTTTCATTATTTAGGAATATTTTTTTGTATTTTTTTTTATACATTTGGAAAATTTTTTTTTTACTTTTTTACTTTGTCCCAGGGGGGGACATCACAGATCAGTGATCTGACAGTTTGCACAGCACTGCTCTGAGCAGGCTCTGTGAAGCCACCTCCCTCCCTGCAGGACCCGGATCCGCGGCCATCTTGGATCCGGGTCTGGAGCAGGCAGGGAGGGAGGTAAGACCCTCGCAGCAACGCGATCACATCGCGTTGCTGCGGGGGGCTCAGGGAAGCCCGCAGGGAGCCCCCTCCCTGCGCGATGCTTCCCTGCACCGCCGGCACATCGCGATCATCTTTGATCGCGGTGTGCCGGGGGTTAATGTGCCGGGGGCGGATGTCAGCTGCGATAGGTAGCTGACACCCGGCCGCGATCGGCCGCGCTCCCCCCGTGAGCGCCGCCGATCGCGCTGGACGTACTATCCCGTCCGTGGTCATAGGGGCCTACCCCACCTCGACGGGATAGTACGTCCGATGTCAGAAAGGGGATAAGTAACTGGTGTTTTTCATGAGTTAAATGACTTTGGGCCACTGATCTCACACCACCATTTCATACATAGTGGTGGCCAGCATCAAATTCAGGTCACCCCACCTTGGCACAAATGGGTTCTGGGTATGAGAACTGGCATCAAAGTCGGCAAATAGTCAATTTTCAAAGATTTTAATAAGTTTGATGCCAGTTCTCATGCCCAGAACCCATTTGCTTGTTATGATAATGACGTGACTGCTGAAAAGGGATCTTTTATGGATGTGTTAGTCTATTAGAAAAGCAGTTTCTGTTTATGTATTATCTTATCATATAAGGGATGACAAACTTTAAAGTAAATTCTTCCAAAACTTTAACCCCCTCACCCCAGAAGCCAGTTTTCACCTTAATGACCAGGCAAAATTTTGCAATTCTGCCCACTGTCACTTTATGAGGTAATAACTCTGGAACATGTCAATGTATCCCACTGATTCTGAGATTATTTTTTGTGACACATTGTCCTTCATGATGGCGGTAAAATTTGTTCAATATGACTTGTGTTTACTTGGGAAAAAATTAAAATTTGGCAAAAATTGTGAAACTTTTGCAATTTTTAAACTTGTAATTTTTATGCCCTTAAATCAGGGAGTTCCCACATGTCTACTTTACATCTGCATCATTTTTAAAACTTTTTTTTTTGTTAGGAAGTTATAAGGGTTAAAAGTTGACCAGCAATTTCTAATTTTTCCAACAAAATTTACAAAAACATTTTTTTCTGGGACCACCTCACATTTGAAGTCACTTGGGGGAGTTCGACATGACAGAAAATACCCAAAAGTGACACCATTCTAAAAACTGCACCCCTCAAGGTGCTCAAAACCACATTCAAGAAGTTTATTAATTCTTCAGATGCGGCACTGGAATTAATGCAATGTGGAAAAAAAAAAGGAGCATTGTACCTTTTTCCAAAATTTTTTTCTTCAGTCCCAATTTTTTTATTTTCACAAGGGTAACCGGAGAAAATGGATCCCTAAATTTGTTGTACAATTTCTCCTGAGTACACCGATACCCTATATGTCACTACTGCTTGGGTGCACAGCAGGGCTCGGAAGGGAAGGACCACGATTTGACTTTTTGAGCGCAAAAATGTCTGGAATCGCGAGCGGACTCCATGTTACGTTTGGAAAGCCCCTGATGTGCCTACACAGTGGAAACCCCCCACAAGTGAGCCCATTTTTTAAACTTGACCCTAATTGTTTGCTTAGCACCTTGAACCCCCAGGTGCTTCACAGACGTTTATAGCGTAGAGCCATGAAAATAAATAAAATACATTTTTTCCCACAAAAATGTTCTTTTAGGCCCAATTGTCCTCCTGTCAGCTCGACTGATATGGATGAACACTTAACCCATCTGAAAAAGATGTTTTTAAACCAAGGCTACCACCCCACCTCCATTGATGATCATATCATTAGAGCCATAAGGATCTCCAGTATTCAATTACTTCAATAAGGAGAAAAAGAGGAAATCGTGTATCTCTTGTGGTGACCTACAACACCCACACCTTGAGGTTCTGAGAAAAACTGCTAAAAAACTTCACCACATCCTAGACCAAGATGATCGGCTAAAGACAATATTCAAAGACCCTTCCTTGTTGTGCTGCAGGCAACCTCCAAATTTATGACACATCATAATCTGAAGTTCAATGCCCTTGGATACACCTAGAGGAACTTATACTTGCAATGTGAAGATCTGCAAAACCTGTCGTCATGTGGAGACCAAAGACAGGATACAGATTCCCAACACAGCAGGACTATAAGATTCCTGGGACATTCACATGTCCTCTTCCAATGTGGTGTACATAATTCTGTGCACTATATGTCGTATTGGAGGTATTTATATGGGAGAAACGGGACAGAAATTGAGAGCAAGGATGCGGTGTCATCAGTAAGAAAATGCGGCCGGCACTCGGCAACAATAGGAAATTTTTCCTATTGGTTCATTTTGATCACTGTGATAGACCTGATCACAGTGATCAAAATAAAAAGTAAAGCAAACCACCCTTTATCACCCCTCATCAAAATAATATTTTTTTTTCCGTTAGGGTTATGGTGTGGGTTATAGTTAGGGTTGGGGCTAGGGTTAGGGTTATGAATGGGGTTATAGATTGGGGTAGGGTTGAGCTAGGGTTATGGTTGGGGTTATAGCTAGGGTTGAGGTTAGGGTGGTGTTGGGGTTAGGGTTGTGGTTAGGGTTATGGTTAGGGTTGGGATTAGGGTTTGGGGTGTGTTGGGGTTAGGGCTGTGTTAGGCTGTTTAAGTACATCAGGGGGTCTCTGAACGTGACATGGTGCCCGCCATTGATTCCAGACAATTTTGCATTCAAAAAGTCAAACTGTGCTCCCTCCGTTTGAGCCCTGCCGTGCACCCAAACAGTGGCTTTCTCCCACATAAGGGGTATCGGCATACTCAGGAGAAATTGCACAACAAATTTTGTGGTCCGTTTTCTCCTGATACCTTTGTGAAAATTTAAAAAGTTTGGTTCACGTGATTGGGGGTCAGCGGTGCATTGGCATTACAATTAGAGGTCTCCTGAAGACCTCTATGGTTGTTGTTGCCAGATTGCTGTGAGCGCCACCCTGTGGTCGACGCTCATAGCAATGCACCAGTTCTACTACATAGGAGCGATCTGAGCATCGCTCCTATGTAGCAGATCTGATCAGGCTATGCCAGCATCTAGCCTCCCATGGAGACTATTGAAGCATGGCAAAAGTAAAAAAATAAAAATAAATAAATCACCCCCCTTTCGCCCCATTCAAAATAAAACAGTACAAAAAAAAACATACATATGTATGGTATCGCCGCATTCAGAATCGCCCGATCTATCAATAGAAAAAAGAATTAACCCCATTGCTAAACGGCGTAGCGAGAAAAAAAGTTAAAACACTAGAATTATGTTTTTTTGGTCGCCGTGACATTGTATTAAAATGCAATAACGGACAATAAAAAGAACGAATCTGCACTGAAAAACGTCAGCTCGGCACACAAAAAATAATAATAATAATCTATATAATTGTCCAAGGCTAGGTTCACATTGCGTTAATGGGTTAACGCTAACGGACTGCGTTGCACGGCGAAAATGTCACAATTAACGCCGTGCAACGGGTCCGTTAGCGCACCCATTGACAGCAATGTGATTTTTAGCTGAAACTCATTGCTAGCGCATGCCATTTTCGGCACACGCTAGCGATGTGACGTTCTTTTGTGACGGACCTCGGACGCTGCTTGCAGCGTCTGAGGCCCGTTCCTCGCTAGTGCAGATCGGGGATCTGCGCTAGCAGGGATGGAGAACTCTGACCCTATAGAAACATTGCGTTAGCGCAATCCGCTAGCGCTATGCACTTAACGGATTGCCCTAACGCAATGTGAACCTAGCCTAAGGGTCGCTTCCGTCTTTCTGTCTGTCTTTCTGTCACGGATATTCATTGGTCGCGGCCTCGGTCTGTAATGGAATCCAAATAAAAGTAGATAAACACGGCACTCTGTAAGGATATGAGTTTTGGTGCTCGAGTAGGGTATCCAACCCTCAGTCACAAGTATTCAAGAATAACCCGGCACTCAAAAATTGTAAAAAGTAACAATTACAGTTTATTATTATCGAGACATAGAACCAGTTTGTTTGTTGAACGTTTTCGGTCCCAGATGGACCTTCTTCAGAACAGTTCAATTTATCTGGAATGGAAGGATAATGCGTATGGCCAGTAGGGGGATCCCACTGACAATGTAATGGCTATCACCACACTAAATGCAATGTGTACATCTGGGGTGTGTAGTGCACAGTGGCGCTACAGAGGTCCGGAGGTCAGCATGTGGTGAAGCTGCAGCGCTGGTGGCGTGCTAGGTCGCCGAGGGGAAGCGCGACCTTGGCGACATAGCACGCCACCAGCGCTGCAGCTTCACCACGTGCTGACCTCCGGATCTCTGTAGCGCCACTGTTCACTACACACCCCAGATGTACACATTGCATTTAGTGTGGTGATAGCCATTACATTGTCAGAGGGATCCCCCTACTGGCCATACGCATTATCCTTCCATTCCAGATAAATTGAACTGTTCTGAAGAAGGTCCACCTGGGACCGAAAACGTTCAACAAACAAACTGGTTCTATGTCTAGATAATAATAAACTGTAATTGTTAAATTTTACAATTTTTGAGTGCCGGGTTATTCTTGAATACTTTTAATGGAATCCAAGTCGCTGCGCAATATACAACGTGGGCTGGGCCATATACTATGTGGGCTGCGCCATGTACTATGTAGGCTGCGCAATGTACTATGTGGGCTGCGCTATGTACTATGTGGGCTGCGCAATGTATTACGTGGGCTGTGCAATGTATTACGTGGGCTGCGCAATGTACTACGTGGGCTGCGCAATGTACTATGTGGGCTGCGCAATATACTACGTGGGCTGCGCAATGTACTACGTGGGCTGCGCAATGTACTACGTGGGCTGCGCAGTGCACTGCGTGGGCTGCGCAATATACTACATGGCTGTGCAATATACTACGTGGGCTGTGCTATACACTACGCATACATATTCTAGAATACCCGATGCGTTAGAATCGGGCTACCATCTAGTCTTCTATATAATTGTCTAAGGCCGGCGTCACACAAGACAATACGGACAATACGGTCCGTATTTTACGGCTGTAATATGCTGAAAAGTCCCCAAAATAGTGGTCCGTATCTCCTCTGTAGGCAGGGTGTGTCAGCGTATTTTGCGCATGACATCCTCCGTATGTAATCCGTATGGCATCCGTACTGCGAGATTTTCTCGCAGGCTTGCAAAACCGACATACGGATATACAAGGGATCCATGTGCTCAAAAAATAATAAAAACATATATACTGTGTGTATATATATATATATATATATATATATATATATTTGTTAGTGAGACATATATCTATATATATATTTATATATATTAATATTTCATCCAGCGCGAGATAGCTTAAAAGCCGGTAATTCAATTGCCGGCTTTTGCTATCTCCTTCAAAAACCCGACATGATTTGAGGCATGGTTTACATACAGTAAACCATCTCATCATCTTTTTTTTGCATATTCCACACTACTAATGTTAGTAGTGTATATGTGCAAAATTTGGCCGTTCTAGCTATTAAATTAAAGGGTTGAATGGCAGAAAAAATTGGCGTGGGCCCCCGCGCAATTTTCTCCGCCAGAGTAGTAAAGCCAGTGACTGAGGGCAAATATTAATAGCCTGGAGAGGGTCCATGGTTATTTCCCCCCCCCCCCCCCGGGCTAAAAACATCTGCCCCCAGCCACCCCAGAAAAGGCACATCTGGAAGATGCGCCTATTCTGGCACTTGGCCACTCTCTTCCCAAGGGTTAATGCCACCTTGCTATTGTAAGGTGACATTAAGCCAGATTAATAATGGAGAGGCGTCAATTCTGACACCTATCCATTATTAATCCAATTGTATGAAAGAGTTAAAAAAAACACACACACATTATTAAAAAGTATTTTAATGAAATAAACACACCGTTTGTTGTAATATTTTATTGTACGCTCAATCCACTGGCTGAAGACCCTCGCTCTGTGACAAAGAAAAAATAATAAACCAACAATATACATACCTTCCGAGGATCTGTAACGTCCCACGTTGTAAATCCATCTGAAGGGGTTAATTTTTTTTACAGCCAGGAGCTCTGCTATAATGCAGCTATGCTCCTGACTGTAAAACCCCAGCGAATGAATGGAAACTAGGTCAATGACCTGTAGTTACCTTCATTCGCGGTGAGGCGCCATCTGCTGGATGTCCTTCGAGCGTGGGAAAAATTCAGAAAAGTTCCCAGGCTCGAGTTCATATCAGGACAACCAGCAGAGGGCGCCTCACCGCGAATGAAGGTAACTACTTCCGAAGATATGGAAGAGCTAATTTCCATGGTGAGGGGCACCATGGGGATGGAGGAGGAGGTAGTGAGTCACTCCGTTCAGGATGATATGTTTGGAGGTTTAAAGCCTAGTACTCCGAAGGGGTTCCCTATACATGAGAATATTGAAAATCTTGTCCTTCATGAGTAGGGCCTACATAAGAAAGGTTTGAGAATTGAAGAATCGTTTCCCTCTTGATGGGGTCTGTTCGTTATGGGAAATGCCTAAGGTAGATGTACAGGTGTCCAGGGTAACCAAAAAAACGGCTCTACCCTTTGAGGATTCCTCGCAGCTTAAAGATCCTATGGATCGAAAAATTTAGAGCTTACTAAGGAAATCCTGGGACACATCTACTAATCTACTGAAGACAAATGTGGCCTCTACATGTGTTGCCAGATCCCTATTTCTCTGGTTACGTACCTTAGTAAATCACCTTTCTCAGGGAACATCAAGGGAGGAGATTCTAAATTCCCTACCACTACTTAGGAAGGCAACAGGGTTCCTGGCCGATGCTTCCGCTGAATCTGTACGGTTAGCCGCTAGGTCTGCAGTTCTCTCCAGTTCCGCTAGGAGAGCTCTATGACTTAAATCCTGGGGAGGTGACATAACTTCTAAGTCCGAACTATGTGGTATTCCCTTTCAGGGACATTATATGTTCGGGCCAGCCCTCGATGACATCCTAGACAAGGCTACAGATAAAAAGAAAGCTCTTCCGGAGCAAAAAAGCTCTAGGAAACACTTTTTCTTCCCTCCCGTGAGCAAGTCCCCCAGAGGGATTACAGGGGTAAAGGTAAAACGGGTCGGTGGAGTTACCCCAAAGGGGGTAAAACCAGGAACATCCTTGTTCCCCAACCCTAGCAGACCACTGAGAAACAATGACTGCTCTCCGGTCGGGGGCTGACTCTCAGGTTTTCTTTCACAGTGGCAGGCCATCACCACAAATCAGTGGGTCTTGCGTACCATACAGGAAGGCATGAGGTTAGAATTTGAGAGTCCTCCTCCTCACCGTCTAACAATTACCTCCCTACAGTCTCCAAACCTTGGGGAATCCCTCAATGCAGATATTCTCGGTCTGCTTCAGGCAGGGTTAATCTCCCGGGTACCTCCTCAGGAAATAGGAGAGGGTCACTGTTCTCACCTATTTTTGGTGAAAAAACCCTCTAGGAAACACCGGTTTATCATAAACCTGAAACCCCTAAATCAAGTGATCAAATATCGGAGATTCAAAATGGAATCAATCAGATCAGCAATCCCGCTGAGGACTGGGTAATGGCTACGTTAGATCTGAGGGACGCATACTATCATATGTCGATACATCACGACCACAGGAAGTTCCTCAGATTTGCAGTGGCCCAAAACCATCGAGCCAGCCATTATCAATTCAATATCCTTCCATTCGGAGTCTCATCAGCTCCACGGGTCTTTACCAATGTCATGTCAGAAGCAGTGATCTTCATCCGACATCAAGGGATCTGTATCATCCCGTACCTGGACGATTTTCTTATTATTGCTCCATCCATTCCTCGTCTAAATCAGGATGTAACGAAAGTCCTGGATATCCTGAAATCACTAGGGTGGATTCCGAACTTGGAGAAGTCGGTCCTCCATCCATCTTCGAGGAAAAAATTCGTAGGAGTTCTTCTGGACTTGAGAAAAAGAATGTCCTTCTTTCCCAGGGACCTTCAAGACGATCTCGTCCACAAGATCTCCAGGTTCAGGGGTCAGAAGACTCCGACCTTAAGGGACTCGATGTCAGTGCTGGGTTCATTGACGTCTTGCATCCAAGCAGTCTCCTGGGCCCAGGCCCACACAAGAGTCCTTCAGTCCCACATCCTGATGCATTCAAAAGGACGCCAGAATGCTTTAACCAGGAGGATTCCTCTTCCTACTCACGTAAAATCCTCCCCCTCATGGTGGCTGAACTCCCAGAACCTTCAATGGGGAGTCAGCTGGGATCAAATTCCTCTGAAGGTGCTCACAACAGATGCAAGCCAGAGAGGTTGGGGTGCCATAATAGAAGGTTCCCACTTCCAGGGGTTGTGGCCCCCAAGCATCAGGTCCAGATCCTCGAATCTGAGGGAACTGAAAGCGGTGGAGGAGGCGCTAAAAGCCGCATCTGTCCTCATCCAAGGTCACCATGTACGTGTAATGTCCGACAACACAACTATGGTGGCCTACCTCCGACACCAGGGAGGCACGAAATACACCATCCTAAAGTCAACCACTGCAAGGATTTTTTCCTGGGGGGAAAAACACGTCCTGTCCATCTCGGCAGTGCACATAAAGGGGTCAGACAATGCCCAGGCGAACTTCCCAAGCAGGAAAGATTTCCATCCTGGAGAATGGTCTTTAAACCAAGAGGTGGTCCTATCCCTGGTCCAGAGATGGGGAAGTCCCAACGTGGATCTGTTTGCCAACAGTCAGAACACAAAGTCGAGCACTTTCTTCTCCCTCAACCCCTCAAGCAAAGCACAGGGACTGGATGCCTTCTCCCATCCTTGGAAGTTTTCTCTGGCATACGCCTTTCCGCCAATTCCTATGTTACCAAGAACGTTACAAAAGATCCGAGCAGACCGAGTCACAACGATTCTGGTAGCACCGATGTGGCCAGGAAGAAGCTGGTACGGCGCGGCGCACTAACAGACATGTCTCTGGAAGGCACGATACTTCTACCTCAGATAGTCGACCTTCTTCAGCAGGGACCACTGCTACACCCAGACTTACACAGACTGAAACTGGCGGCCTGGTTACTGAGGCCGAGATTCTGAGAGCCAGAGGTCTCTCAGATGACTTCATTCAAACCCTACAAAAAAGTAGGAAACCAGTAACTAATGCCATCTATGGCAAAGATTGGAAAATATTTTCATCCTGGTGTTTCCCAAACAAACCTGATCCATTCCATCCCAAAATCGCACAAATATTAGAATTTCTCCAGAAGGGACTGGAGTTAGGACTCTCGCCTAGCACCCTAAAAGTTCAGGTGTCGGCACTGGGTTCCTTTTTTGATCAGGATTTAGCAGGCCACCGTTGGGTTAGACTTTTCATGACATCTGCAACTAGGATTCGTCCTAGGCTCCATGTCCAGACCCCTCCTTGGGATTTGAAGCTTGTACTAAATAGTCTGACCGGGGACCCCCTTTGAGCCCTTATCAGCCATCAGCTTAAAAATCCTGACCCGCAAGACTGTCTTCCTAGTAGCAATCACTACCGCTAGGCGTATAGGAGAGCTACAGGCCTTGTCAGTACAGGAGCCATACCTAACCATAACCATGGATAGCATAATCCTTAAAGGGACACTGTCACCTGAATTTGGAGGGAACAATCTTCAGCCATGGAGGCGGGGTTTGGGGGTTTTTGATTCACCCTTTCCTTACCCGCTGGCTGCATGCTGGCTGCAATATTGGATTGAAGTTCATTCTCTGTCCTCCGTAGTACACGCCTGCACAAAGCAATCTTGCCTTGTGCGGGCGTGTACTATGGAGGACAGAGAATGAACTTCAATCCAATATTGCAGCCAGCATGCAGCCAGCGGGTAAGGAAAGGGTGAATCAAAAACCCCTAAACCCCGCCTCCATGGCTGAAGATTGTTCCCTTCAAATTCAGGTGACAGTGTCCCTTTAAGCTAGACCCTTCCTTTATGCCTAAGGTGGTCTCGGACTTCCACAGAGGTCAGAATATCGTTTTACCACAGAAGTCAGGATATTGTCATACCCTCATTCTGTCCAAATCCCTCTAATCCGAAGGAAGAAGCCTTTCACACCCTGGATGTCCGCAGGGTGGTCCTCTTCTACCTCCAACAAACGGAAGGTTGGAGGATAGACCAAAACCTATTCGTCCAGTGGTCAGGACGGAATAAAGGCAAAAAAGCAGCTAAAAGTACGATCGCTAACTGGATCAAACAGGCTATTTGTCTTGCATATTCAACGCGGAAGATTGCACCCCCGGCATCGCTGAAAGCTCACTCCACCCGTTCAGTCTCAACTTCCTGGGCAGAGAGAGGGAACGCATCGTCTGAGCAGATATGCAGAGCTGACATGTTCTGCAGGCAGTTGTCCCTCCCTAAAGAAATTAGCTGTTGGTATCACTCCGATACTGCTGTTGTGGAAGGTGACTAGAGAAAATAAAATTAGACTTACCAGTAATTCGGTTTCTAGGAACCTTCCACGACAGCACTATTTCCCCTCCCTATCTGATATTCTTATTGGATAATTCCTGCACTTAAGGCCGGAGTCACACTCAGCGTAGGGAAATACGGTCCGTATTTTACATGCGTAATAGGCAGAAATTATCCCAAAACAGTGATCCGTATGTCATCCGTAGGCAACAAACCAACTATATCCCATACCTCTCCGATGCTCAGTCATGTCCCATGATGTAAATCCATTTGAAGGGGTTAAATAATTTTACAAGCAGGAGCCTGCTAATGCAGCTGCCTCTGCCTGTAAAAACTGGGGAATGAAGGGGAACATAGCTACCTAGACTTGCGGTGCTGCGCCCCCTGCTGGTATAACCTCAGATGAACTCGAGCGTGGGCATTTTTCTGAATATTGGATGGGATATTGTTGTTTTTTTATTTTAACTTTGTTTCAGGTGACAAGGGTCTTCAATTGGATTGAGAGTATAATAAACTATTATAACACCCTGTGTCTTTATTTCATAATGTGTGTGTTTTATTAATCATTTACTACTATTGGATTAATAATGGATAGGTGTCTTATTGACACCTCTCCATTATTAACCTGGCTTAATGTCACCTTACAATAGCAAGGTGACATTAACCCATTATTACCCCATATCCCACCGCTAGACGGGAGTGGGAAGAGAGAGGCTAAGTGCCAGAATAGGCGCATCTCCCAGATGTGCCTTTTCTGGGGTGGCTGGGGGCAGATGTTTTTAGCCGGGGGGGAGGGGGATAATAACCATGGTCCCTCTCCAGGCTATTAATATGTGCCTTCAGTCAATGGCTTTCCCACTCTGGCGGAGAAAATTGCGCTGGAGCCCACGCCAATTTTTTCCGGGATTTAACCTTTTATTTTAACAGCTAGAGCCCCCAAATTTTACACACATACACTTGAAACATTACTAATGAGGAATATGTAAAAAAATAAGGGATATGGAATGGTTTACTGTATGTAAACCATGTCTCATATCCTGCCAGGTTTGAGAAGGAGATAGCAAAAGCCGGCAATCGAATTACCGGCTTTTCTGCTATCTAGCGCTGTATGAAATAAATATATATATATATATATATATATATATATATATATATATATATATATATATATATATATAGAAAAAAATTGGAACAGCATCTACAGAATACCTTAATGCAGTGCAAAGCTTTCCCAGCCAGTGATCCAATGGCTTCCAACAATATGAAAAAAATAAGAAAAGCAGCACAAAAAATAAGAAAAAGTGGACTTTATTGCCTGAACGGGGTGGCAACGTTTCGGATACAACAATCTTGGCTTGAAAAAGGATTGTTGTATCCGAAACGTTGCCACGCCGTTCAGGCAATAAAGTCCACTTTTTTCTTATTTTTTGTGCTGCTTTTCTTATTTTTTTCATATACATATATATACATATATATATATATATATATATATATATCCTTAATCTATGTGTAGACATTTATTTTACCTATTCTAATAAAACCTGTCAGTGTGATTTTACTGTACACCGCACTGAATTACCGGCTTTTCTATAGAACACCGCTGTGTATTTCTCGCAAGTCACACTGATATTCCGTGTGTAATCCGTATTTTTCTCGCCCCCATTGACTTTCAATGGTGATTTATTTGCGCAACACGCTGACAAACGCAGCATGCTGCGATTGTCTACGGCCGTACAAAATACGGATTCGTAAAATACGCAAGATAGGAGCTGGGCCATAGAGAATCATTGTACCGTGTTCAATGCGTATTTTATGCGCCTCATACATCCGTAAAATACGCTAGTGTGACCCCGGCCTAAGTGGTAACTACATGCTACTGTGTCCAGAAAAAACACTGGTGCTTGCAGGAAGGGGAGGGGTATTTAACCTCTTTGCTTCCTGTTCCCTATTAGGGCGGGGAGACATCCTCCGATACTGCTGTCGTGGAAGGTTCCTAGAAACCAAATTACCGGTAAGTCTAATTCTATTTTCCTAAATGATGTCACTTGTGGGGGGGTTTCTACTGTTTAGGCACATCAGGGGCCCTCCAAACGCGACATGGTGTCCGATCTCAATTCCAGTCAATTTTGAATTGAAACGTCAAACGCTCTGCCATGCGCCCAAACAGTGGTTTACCTCCACATATGGGGTATCAGCATAGTCAGGAGAAATTGTACAGCAACATTTGGGGTCCAATTTCTCCTGTTACCCGTGGGAAAAACATTTTTGGATCTGAAGTAATTTTTTCGTGAAAAGTTAAATGTTCATTTTTTTTAACCATTCAAAAAATTCCTGTGAAGCACCAGAAGGGTTAATAATCTTCTTGAATGTGGTTTTGAGCACCTTAGGGGGTGCAGTTTTTAGAATGGTGTCACTTTTGGGTATTTTTCTATCATATAGACCCCTCAAAGTGACTTCAAATGTGATGTGGTCCCTAAAAAAAAATGGTGTTGTAAAAATGAGAAATTGCTGGTCAAGTTTTAACCCTTATAACTCCCTAACAAAAAAAAAATTGGTTCCAAAATTGTACAGATGTAAAGTAGACATGTGGGAAATGTTACTTATTACCGGTAAGTATTTTGTGTGACATATCTCTGTGATTTGAGGGCATACAAATTCAAAGTTGGAAAATTGCTAAATTTTCACCAAATTTCCATTTTTTTTCACAAACAATCGCGAGTCATATCACAGAAATTTTCCCACTATCGTTAAGTACAATATGTCAGAAGAAAACAATGTCAGAATCACCGGGATCCATGGAAACATTCCAGAGTTATTACCTCGTAAAGGCACAGTGGTCAGAAGTGTAAAACTTGGCCCGGTCATTAACGTGCAAACCACCCTTGGGGATAAAGGGGTTAATTCACTGTCTTATCCAA
The DNA here is from genome assembly GCF_032444005.1 of Ranitomeya imitator. NCBI lineage: Eukaryota > Metazoa > Chordata > Amphibia > Anura > Dendrobatidae > Ranitomeya > Ranitomeya imitator. The sequence goes on from NC_091283.1 coordinate 362,748,661, forward strand.
GTGGAGTAAAATGTGGAATTATAAAACCTAACTTTTAGTAATTAATTTTAAAATGAATAAACAAACATTACAATATCAATACAAAAGGGCAAAAATTCTCTCCGTACACAGACTATGAATAATCCTATAGCTGTAACAAAGTATTACTTGGGGCTGAGTATATTAAATGGTACTTCTGGCGTTTTGACTTTTTTTCGCTATGCCATTTTCCAATCAGATTAATTCCTTTTATAGCTTGATAGAGCGGGCAATTCTGAACTTGGCGATAACAAATATGTGTATTTTTAGTATTGTTTTATTTTAAATGGGGGTGATAAACTTTTATATTTTTTTTTTAATTATTATTATACATTTTTTTTTTTTACGTTTTGCATGCTTCAATAGTCTCCATAGGAGACTAGAAACTGCAGTTGTCCAATTGCCTCTGCTACACACAGGCAATGTTCAGATCGCCTGTGTACAGCAGAAATGATCACTTGCTATGAGCGCCAACCACTGGGCGACGCTCATAGCAATCCGGTTATGACAACCATAGCTATCTGCTGCAGACCTCTGGTTTTCATGCCGACCCATTTTGACCCGGGATCATGTGACGGGGTCACCAATGAACGTGCTTCCTGCAGGAAATAAGACAAATTTTATTGTTAAACCTCAAGCAATAAACACACAATAAAACTATTTAAAAGGCCTAAATGTAAGACCGATCCCCAACACCCCTTAAATATTAAACGCTTATTACACTGTGACATAACCAATAGATTAATTAAAGATACAAATAAAAATAAGATGCATAGTACAGTTGGTTATGAAGGTATGCTTTATTAACAAAATCTCTTGCTCTGTAGACCCCAGTATAGCAATAGTATGCTGAAAAAAACACTCTCAATGATGGAATGTTGAACTGAATGTGCAATATGTATAAAACATGCTTAAACCCTAATAATGACCTCATAAAGATTATATTTAAGGGGTGTTGGTGATCGGTCTTACATTTAGGCCTTTTAAGTGGTTTTATTGTGTGTTTATTGCTTGAGGTTTAACAATAAAATTTGTCTTATTTTCTTATTATTGACCGGTGTGCATACCATTATTAGTCGAGTCTTTTCTCTCTCTGGTGTTCACTTTGTTGCTTACAGACTATTTTTTTGCACCTGGTATCGTTATTGTTATGGGAGTGCGCCCCATCTATATTTATTCATCGCTTCCTGCCTGTCGCTGTCAAGCATTTAACGGGTGGATTTAAAGGGAACCTTACCCCCCCCCCCCCAGACGGTTTTAACTAAAAGATCCACCGTGTGCAGCACTAATTTTGAGAGTGATAATTTTTCCATATTTTTGCCGACAGTGTCTTGCTAGGGCTTGTATTTTGCAGGACGAGTTGATGTTTTTATTGGTACAATTTTTGGGCACATGACATTTTTTGATCGCTTTCTATTCCTATATTTAGGTGGCAATATGAAGAAAAAACAGCAATTCAAGAATTGTTGTTTTTTATGCCATTTTGCATGTGGTAAAATTGATAAATTATTCAGGTCTGTATGATTACAGTGATACCACAGTTATATAGTTTTTTTATGTTTTTGGCGCCGGTATAGAATAAAATCTATTTTGTAGAAAAATTATTTTTGAACCGCTGTATTTTGAGAGCTATAACTTTTTTTATTTCGAAACTGCTGGAGCTGTATGGTGGCTTTTTTTTTATGGGACAAGATGTCGTTTTCAGCTATACATTTTTCATTTACATTCGTCTTTTTTATTGCTTTTTATTCTACTTTTTGTTCAGCGATATGATGAAAAAGCATATTTTTTTTGCCTTTTTTTATGGTGTTCATTGAAGGGGTTAACTAGTGTGTTTTATAGGTCGAGTCGTTCCGTATGCGATGATACCAAACGTGTAATTTTTTTAACATAAAAATATTTATTTATGGGTACAACATAAATATTTTTTTACTTTTTTTTTTTTTTTTTTAATTTTTTTATAGTTTTACAAAAAAATTTTTTTTTACTTTTTTACTGGAGAAGATCTGTATGGAGGAGTGGGGGCAAAATCCCTGCTGCAGTGTGTGCAAACTTGGTCAAGAACTATATGAATTTGCTGACCTCTGTATTTGCAAACAAAGGTTTCTGTACCCAGGGCCGCCATCAGGGCATTACAGCCCTTACTGTTGTATGGGGCCCGGAGATCAGGAGGACAGAGGAGGGCCCGGAAATGCTGGCTGCTCGGGCCCCGCCCCCTTTGCTTCAGCTGAGCAGCTCACCGAGAACCAGAGGCAAGGGGGCCAGTCACCGTCACCCATCACTTATTAACAGTAAGGCTTCTTTACTTTTCACAACTGTGTGCACGGTGCAGCATCTCCCATCTGTCTTCTTCCTCCTGCTCCTCCTCCCGGCTCGTCCTGTCTGGCACCTGCTAGATGCCTTCTTGTCCCTGCACTGCACACACTTCCAGCCTGTGCAGGACAGCGTCTGCACACTCGTGGCTGGAGGGAAGCTGCAGCTGTGCAGGACCTCAATCACCCCCTGAACAGGAGGTAAAGAACGGCCTGAATGTGTCCGATTGTTTAGGAGAGTAAAGAGGGGAGGCAGGGGCTGCAGTCAGAGACTAGAAGCAGTGATTTACTGACTGTGACCCCGGGGCTTTGTGCTATCTGGTTGGTGTAGGATTCTCATCCACACACGGCACTGACCAGAGAGCTCAGAGCTGGGGAACACTGGCACTAATCACTAGCTGTATTCTCTGACAGGCTGCCTCATGTCATTGATCCTGAGCCCTGAGCCCATTCCCCAGTGAAGACTTTATTCACATAAACTGTACCTGTTGCATTTAACACACAGGTACAATGCATAGACACATAATACATACATGTATAGTATATCACCAGGGCATTACTGACATGAGGGAGCATCGCCGCAGGAGCACGGCCAGGTAAGAGGAAAGATTTTTTTATTTTTATTGAAAGCGGCAAGCCCGGGGCAGAATGGGAGACACGGGGGGGAACAATGGAGACACAGGGGGAAGTATGGAGATATGGGGAAGTATGGAGACACAGGGGGAAGAATGGAGACGCGGGAAAATATGGAGACACGGGGGGGAAACAACGGAAACACAGGGGGAAGTATGGCGACACGGGGAAGTATGGCGACACGGGGAAGTATGGAGACACAGGGGGAAGTATGGAGACACAGGGGGAAGAATGGAGACGCGGGAAAATATGGAGACACAGGGGGAAGTATGGAGACACGGGGAAGTATGGCGACACGGGGAAGTATGGAGACACAGGGGGAAGTATGGAGACACGGGGAAGTATGGCGACACGGGGAAGTATGGAGACACGGGGAAGTATGGAGACACGGGGAAGTATGGAGACACGGGGAAGTATGGCGACACGGGGAAGTATGGAGACACGGGGAAGTATGGAGACACAGGGGGAAGTATGGAGACACAGGGGGAAGTATGGAGACACGGGGAAGTATGGAGACAGGGGGAAGTATGGAGACAGGGGGAAGAATGGAGACACGGGGAAGTATGGAGACACGGGGAAGTATGGAGACAGGGGGAAGTATGGAGACACGGGGAAGTATGGAGACACGGGGAAGTATGGAGACACGGGGAAGTATGGAGACAGGGGGAAGAATGGAGACACGGGGAAGTATGGCGACACGGGGAAGTATGGAGACACGGGGAAGTATGGAGACAGGGGGAAGAATGGAGACACGGGGAAATATGGAGACACGGGGGGGAACAACGGAGACACAGGGGGAAGTATGGCGAGACGGTGGAAGTATGGAGACACTGGGGAAGTATGGAGACACAGGGGGAAGTATGGAGACACAGGGGGAAGTATGGAGACACGGGGAAGTATGGAGACAGGGGGAAGTATGGAGACAGGGGGAAGAATGGAGACACGGGGAAGTATGGAGACACGGGGAAGTATGGAGACACGGGGAAGTATGGAGACACGGGGAAGTATGGAGACACGGGGAAGTATGGAGACACGGGGAAATATGGAGACAGGGGGAAGAATGGAGACACGGGGAAGTATGGCGACACGGGGAAGTATGGAGACACGGGGAAGTATGGAGACAGGGGGAAGAATGGAGACACGGGGAAATATGGAGACACGGGGGGGAACAACGGAGACACAGGGGGAAGTATGGCGAGACGGGGGAAGTATGGAGACACTGGGGAAGTATGGAGACACAGGGGGAAGTATGGAGACACAGGGGGAAGTATGGAGACACTGGGGGAAGTATGGAGACACAGGGGGAAGTATGGAGACATAGGGGGAAGTATGGAGACATAGGGGGAAGTATGGAGACACAGGGGGAAGTATAGAGACAGGGGGAAGTATGGAGACAGGGGGAAGTATGGAGACACAGGGGTATGTATGGAGACACTGGGGAAGTATGGAGACACGGGGAAGTATGGAGACACAGGGGGAAGTATGGAGACACGGGGAAGTATGGAGACACGGAAGTATGGAGACACAGGGGAAGTATGGAAACACGGGGGAAGTATGGAAACACGGGGGAAGTATGGAGACACGGGGAAGTATGGAGACACGGGGGAAGAATGGAGAATGAAGAATGGAAACATGGGGAAATATGAAGACACGGGGCAGAATGGAGACGCAGAGGGAAGTATGGAGACACGGGGAAGTATGGAGACACGGGGAAGTATGGAGACATGGGAAAGTATGGAGACACGGGGGAAGAATGGAGAATGAAGAATGGAACTCGGGGAAATATGAAGTATGGAGACACGGAAGTATGGATACATGGGGGAAGTATGGAAACACGGGGGAAGTATGGAGACACGGGGAAGTATGGAGACATGGGGAAGTATGGAGACACGGGGGAAGAATGGAGAATGAAGAATGGAACACGGGGAAATATGAAGTATGGAGACACGGAAGTATGGATACATGGGGGAAGTATGGAAACACGGGGGAAGTATGGAGACACAGGGGGAAGTATGGAGACACAGGGGGAAGTATGGAGACACGGAAGTATGGAGACACAGGGGAAGTATGGAGACACGGGGAAGTATGGAGACACGGGGGAAGTATGGAGACACGGGGGAAGTATGGAGACACGGGGGAAGAATGGAGAATGAAGAATGGAAACACGGGGAAATATGAAGTATGGAGACACGGAAGTATGGATACACGGGGGAAGTATGGAGGCACGGGGAAGTATGGAGACACGGGGAAGTATGGAGACACGGGGAAGTATGGAGACACGGGGAAGTATGGAGACACAAGGAAGTATGGAGACACAGGGAAGTATGAAGACACAGAAGAATGGAAATGGGGAAGTATGGAGACACAGGGGGAAGTATGGAGACACGGGGAAGAATGGAAACAGGGAGAATGGAAACACGGAAGTATGGAGACACGGGAAGTATGGAGACACAGGGGGCAGAATGGAGATGCAGGGGGAAGTATGGAGACACAAGGAAGTATGGAGACACAAGGAAGTATGGAGACACGGAAGAATGGAGACACAGGGAAGTATGGAGACACAGAAGAATGGAAACGGGGAAGTATGGAGACACAGGGAAGAATGGAAGCAGGGAGAATTGAAACAGAAGTATGGAGACACGGGGAAGTATGGGGACACAGGGACGTATGGGGACACGGAGGAAGTATGGAGACACACGGGAAGTATGGAGACACGGGAAGTATGGAGACACGGGAAGTATGGAGACACAGGGAAGTATGAAGACACAGAGAAGTATGGGGACACGGGGAAGTATGGAGACACGGGGAAGTATGGAAACGCAGGGAAGTATGGAGGCACAGGGGGCAGAATGGAGACACAGAAGTATGGGGACACAGGGAAGTATGGAGACATGGGGGAAGAATGGAGACAGGGAAGTATGCAGACACAGGGAAGTATGGAGACACAGGGGGAAGAATGGAGACACGGGAAGTATGGAGACACAGGAGGAAGTATGGAGACACGGGGCAGGATGCGAGACATGGTAGGATGGGAGACACGGGGGCAGGATGGGAAACACAGGGGGCAGGATGGGAGACACGGGGGCAGGATGGGAGACATGGGGCAGGTTGGGGGGCAGGATGGGAGACACGGGGCAGGATGGAGACAGATGGGGCAGGTTGGAGACATGGGGCAGGATGGAAACAGATGTGGCAGGATCATGGGGCAGGATGGAAACAAATGGGGCAGGATCATGGGGCATGCTCATGAAGCAGGATGGGGCATATCCAAGGGGCAGGATGGAGACAGATGGGGCAGGATGGAGACACATGGTGCAGGATCATGGGGCAGGATGGAGACACATGGGGCAGGATCATGGGGCAGGATGGAGACACATGGTGCAGGATCATGGGCAGGATGGATATAATAAAGACAGATGGGGCAGGATCATGGGACAGATAGGGCAGGATCATGGGACAAATGGGGCAGGATCATGGGACAGATGGGGCAGGATCACGGGACAGATGGGGCAGGATCACGGGACAGTTGGGGTAGGATCGGACATCACATGGGGGCAGAATGGATACTCATGAGGGCAGGATTGGAGAACATATGGCTGGAGCCAGGAATGAGATACATGGGGGTCACAATTGGGGATATTATTACCATAAGGGCTAATTGAGGGATATTATTATTGCAATGATGTATTTATTTTATTTTTTAAGGATACTGCTTTAAATGCGGGAGGCGGTACTGTTACTGTGCAGAGCGACACTATATTGCCTTTTTTCTTTATCTGGTGTAGTTTAGAAGTTGAGAAAAAATTAAGTAATGTGTTCTACAAGTGGTGCTCTAGCTAACTGTGTTATTTCCTGCAGAGACGAGCCCTGGCTGGAAGTGATGGCGGTCTGTGCTGGATGAAGATGAAAAGAAAAGATGAAGGACTTCACCTAGTGACGTCACTGGTGAGTCAGTGTTTTACCTGTAGACTGGCACTGTACACTGAATACTATATACAGCAGTCCTGAGTACAATTTCACCAGTGATCACTGTATTACCTTTAAACTGATACTATGTATAGAGCTCCTGTGTATAATGTCATTGATCACAGTATAACCTGTACAATATATACAGTTCTCGTGTGTATAATGTCACTGTTGATCACTGTATTACCTGTACACTAATACTGTATACAGACCTCCTGTGTATAATGTAATCTGGATCACTGTATTACCCGTACACTATACATTGTATACAGCGCTGCTGTGTATAATGTCACTGGTGAACACTGTATTACCTGTACACTGACCCTATATACAAAGCTCCTGTGTATAATGTCACCGATAATCACTGTATTACCTCTACACAGACATTGCATACTAAGTACAGATCTACTGTGTATAATAACACGTATGGTGAGATTAGTATTGTGTTTTTTTTTATTAATGATCAGTATTGTAGTGTTCAGTCACTATGTGGTGGTAATATGTTGTCCGGCCATGGTGTGGCGGTATTTGTTTCTTGCTTGTGCTATTTGGTCACTATGTGGTGGTAATATGTGATCTGGACATGGCGTGTCGGTATTTTTTCATTGTATGTAGTATTATAGGTCTCTATGTGGTGGTAATATGGTGTCTGATCATGGTGAGGTAGTATTTGTCCCTTGTATGTGAGATTATTGGTCATTTTAAGAATTGAAAAATAAATAAAAATATACCTAGATTGTATTGCTTATTTTAACAAATGATTAATAGGTTGCAGTAGAGTAGGGCCCGACCAAAAGAGTCTACCTTGTCGTGGTGGCGGCTTAAAAAATTGTTTGGCAAAACAAAAGCTGCCGGCTATATGTGTGATCTGGTGATGGGAACTGTTAATGTGTGATTGGTGAGAAGTGGAGTTTTTCCAAAAGAGTGGTGGGGCTGTGGCCAGTTTGAGGGGTGGAGGCGGGGCTGGGGTGAAGCCTGGGCGGAGTCTCGGGGGGGCCCTGAAAATTTTGCCAGTATGGGGCCTCAAAATTCCTAGTGGCAGCCCTGTCTGTACCAAATATAAAGTTGTTTTTCTATTGTATCAAATAATTATTTCATGTAATAAAATGCAAAAACAAATGTAAATATCATACAATGTGATTTTAAGATTCTGTCTCTCACTGATGAAGTGTACCTAAGATAATAATTACAGACCCCTCCATTTTTTGTAGGTGTGAAAACTTGCAAAATCAGCAGTGAATCAAATACTTAATACTCCATTTTTTTCGGACTATAAGACGCACCCAGGTTTTAGAGGTGGAAAATAGGGGAAAAAATATTTGAAGCAAAAAAAGTGGTAAAATATTTAATAACATAAATAACATACTATTATATGTGGTGTTATTATGTTGGAAGCTGCGGGACCAGTGGGGTGTCTGTGAAGTACTATATAAAGATGCTGGAGGGTATAAGAATGGGGGCACAGGGCTTATATTTAAAGCACCACTCCAGCACTGCAAAATAACACTGGAGTGCTGCTTTAAAATCCCATGGGAGAACTCTAACTCCCAGATCCTATGGCATGCTGGGAGTTATAGTTCACCAAAGGATTGGCAGAGTGCTTTATTATGTGTTGTAAAGACTAACCTCTTAATTGTGGCAGCCAGCCACATTGTGGTGAGGTTAAAGCATCCCATGACTGCACACACAGAGCCCTCCCTCTTGTTGCCTTTCCACAGCACAGGTCATAAGAGGAAGCCTGCAGATTCTAGTGGGGAGTCTGAAGGACCTGTGATGACGTCAAGAAGAAGGAGGGCTCTGTGCTGCCATGTGATGCTCCAGCCCGCCCACTTCATGACATCACACAGGTCCTTATGCCCAGCACTCAGCGTCCAGCCCAGGCAGGTATGCAGCGATCTTATCCCCTCTGGCCCCCGGCTGCTGCCCCCTCCTCCACCGGACACAGATCTCCCCAGGCGCTGCAGGAATCCAGCGCTGGGGAAACCATGTGTGCCACTGCTTAAGTGGAGTATTCATTTGCTGCTCCCCGCTCACTGCTCAGCACTGACAGGTGGACAGGGAAGTGGCTAATGAATATTCACTGCACTTAATCATCGGGACCATGTGGTTTTCCCAGTGCTGATTCCAGCCGGGGACATTTTTCTGCCTCCCACTCGCTGTGCCCCCACCTCCACCATACCATAAGTGTACCACCCACACTTTCCTCCCAAATTTGGAGGAAAAGAGTGCGTCTTATGGTCGGAAAAATACGGTATTTTCCCCACTGTATATGTTTTTTATCAGTGATTCCATTCCCCATATTTAGCACACAATTGACAGGTGTGTGTAATACCATTTGGTGCTTGTTCTGGATTTCCCTCTCCTTCTCATACACCTTCTCCTCTCTTGGGAGCTCTGGTGTTTGTCTATATTTATCCTCATTATATATACCAGTGGTCCCCAACTCCAGGCCTCGAGGGCCGCCAACAGTGCAGGTTTTCAGGATTTCCTTAGTATTGCACAGGGGTTGGAATCATCACCTGTGCAGATGATCACATTACCACTGATGCAATACTAAAGAAATCCTGAAAACCTGCACTGTTGGCGGCCCTCGAGGCCTGGAGTTGGGGACCTCTGATATATACTGTGTGTTTCTCATTATTTACAGTAATTATATTATTGCATGGGATCTTTATGATGTTATATTGTCAGCTTCTTCCCTTTCAGGTCCCTACAATATCTGATCCTCTCAGTGGAGATCTTCTATATAAAAAAAAAAATCCTAGTTTGAACTATCAGTGATGGATAGAGCAAAAAAGCTAGAGAAGATATTACACCTCACCCTAGAGATCCTCTTCCGGCTTACTGGAGAGGTGAGAGATTCTGATGACGTCACATTACATCATTCTTATCTATGGGAATAACGAACAGAAATGGGGAGGTGAGGCTCTGGAAATGTCTGTAGTGAGGTTTATTAATGTGTCTCTCCATAACCAGGATTACACAGTAGTGAAGAAGACCCCAGTGTCTGAGGGATGGGGAAAAACCCTGAACCCGATCAGGAGGCCTCCACCTTACCCCATGATACATGAGGACATCAATGACCAGAAGATCCTAGAACCCGTCTACAAGATGATTGAGCTGCTGACTGGAGAGGTGACACTGCTGGGAATGCTGGGACATTATACTGTAATGTTATGAACGGATCTGGGGGATGACGATATCATTGTATGTGTCAGGTTCCTATAAGGTGTCAGGATGTCACCGTCTATTTTTCCATGGAGGAGTGGGATTATTTAGTAGGACACAAAGATCTGTACAAGGACGTCATGATGGAGTTTCCCCAGCCCCTCATATCGCCAGGTAATGGACAGGACTAAATGCACACGGTCTATAATTATCTGTATGTAAAGAATGAATTCAGTCCCTGTATATGTTTCCCCCAGATCTGTCCAGTAAGAGGACAACACCAGAGAGATGTCCCCATCCTCTTTTTCCACAGGACTGTAAACAAGAAAATCCCAATGTTCCTCAGGATCATCAGGTAGATGGAGAGAAGGTGTCATGAGATCTCCCCTGTGATGTGTAGACGGCTGTGAAGGTCTTGTGCTCTGTCTTGTTTTATCCACCAATATTACATGTTTTATACCTGTGTAATGAGAACGGTGGAGACGGCAGGATTAGATCTGATCATAGATGTGACTTCTCCATCTGTCTGTGACTTTTACAATATTTGTTTCAGGGTGAAGATCTGACCCATATTAATACTACAGAGACATACAAGAGGAGAGATGTGCAATGTAAAGAGGAGATTCCTACAGATAATCGCCCAGGTGAGTAGTAACCACTAAATGCAGACAGGTCACAGAGTCTTCTCAGTCATGGCTGACACTGCTTTATTGGCAATGTTTTCTGGTCATATCACAATTAAAGGTCACCTTTCTGCCTCTAGACCACTCTATGCTCCTCCACCCAAAACTGTCCCCATTAGTTTGAACATTTATATAAGAACTTGCAGCGGAGTCATCCATTGTTGAATCTACGAGGCCAGAAAATAAAAATTCCATCTTATTAGTAGAATAAATTAACTGTAATAATTTTTAATCTTGGCCAAGTGTGAATTTCTGTACAATAACAGCAGAGTTTTCCTTTATCTTGACTCTTCACTTTCTGTGAGAAAAGAACCATCTAACTTCAAAGAATTTCACGATAAACTACATGAAAAAAAACTCACATCTATGTCACGATGTGTCTCTAAGCTTTACGTGGTTGATGGCTCTAATGACTCCTGGTCATGAATTTCATGATGTTTTAGGAAAATTATTTGATATAGAAGATCTTCACTGAGCGAATCCAATATTGTAGGGACCTGAATAGGGAGATGATGACGATGTAATATCATAAAGAATCTCGTGTAATAATACAATTACTAGAGATAATAAGGGGAAACATAAAATGAGGATAAATACAGACTATATTTACACAGAGGTGTCAGTTTTCTCTACATTTATTGCACAAGATCCTCTCATTTAATCGCTTTCTACAGCTCCAGTTTTGTTCCTAACCAGGCCCCATATTTCACATCTGACATGTGTCACTTTATGTAGTAATAATTTTAAAATCTTAACCTGATCCAAGTCATTGTTTTTTGTTTTTTTTTCGTGACACATTGTATTTTTTGTTAGTGGTAATTTCAGGATAATTTGTTTTGAGTTTATTTATGGAAAAATCTGAAATGCGCCAAATATTTAGAAGAATTGGAAAGTTCAAACATTGATTTTGTATGCCATTAAAAAAAGTAATACCACACAAATTATTTAATAACTAGAATCCATCATATTTCTGCTTTTCTCCGACAGCATTTCTCAAATATCCTTTTATTTGTTAGGACTTTAAAAATCTTAAACAACTAATTGTCATATGTTCAAGGAATTTCACAAAACCTGTTTTTTGGGGACCAAATCACTTTTGTAGTAACTGGGATGGCCTATATTTTAGAAAATTGCACTCCTCATAGTATCAAAAACCACATTCAGGAGATTTAACCTTTTAGGTGTTTTACTATTGAAATAGCCCCAAGTTCTTCAATTTTACAAAGGGTAATAGAAAAAAATGGATTCCACAATATATTTTGCAACTTCTCCTAAGCAAGACAATGTCATACTGTTTGGGCACATGGCAGGGTTCTGAAGGCAAGGAGCACCATTTGGCTTTGGGAATGCAGATTTTCATGTAATAGTTGCGAGCGCAATTTGCGGATCATCTAAGGTGCCAGAATGGCAGAAAAACAGTAGAAAACCCTCATAAAATTTACTCCTTCAGTGAATTCATCTTTAGGAGTAGTGATTATTTTGACTCCACAGGTATTCTCTGGAAACTAGCACACAATGAATGTTGAAGAATGACAATTGCAAATATACAATTTTAGTGCCCAATAAGTGGTGCCCAGCTTGTACTTCTGGAGGCACACACACTGTAAATGTTTACTGCAATGCTAAACGTGTACACTAACCACTTTTGGACAAACTGTAAGGCTGTGTGCACACGTTCAGGATTTTTTGCGTTATTTCGCAATAAAAACACGATAAACCCGCAAAAAAAAAACGCATACATTAAGCATCCTATTAGAATGCAATCCGCAATTTTTGTGCATATGCTGCGTGTTTTTCCGCAGCGGAATCGCATTCCGGAAAAATTCGCAGCATGTTAATTCTTTGTGCGGAATCGCGGGGATTCCACACACATAAGAATGCATTGATCCGCATACTTCCTGCATGGGGCTATGCCCACCATGCGGGAAGTAAGCGGATCGTGTGCGGTTGGTACCCAGGGTGGAGGAGAGGAGACTCTCCTCCAGGCCCTGGGAACCAAATAATTGTTAAAAGAAAAAATCATTATATTCTCACCTTCCGACGTCCCCTGCAGGCTTCCCGCTCCTCGCGACGCTCCTGGTCCCAATAATGCATTGTGAGAGTGACCCCAGATGACATAGCGATCTTGCGAGACCACTACGTCATCACAGGTCGCAATGCATTATTGGGAACGGGAGCGTCGCGAGGAGCGGGAAAGGCTGCGGGGGACGCCGGAAGGTGGGAATATCATGATGAATGAACATGCTGCGTATTTTTCCAGAATGCGATTCCGCCGCGGAAAAAAACGCAGCATGTGCACAAAAAATGCAGAATGCATTCTAATAATATGATGCCTAATGTATGCGTTTTTTTTCGCGGCTTTATAGCGAAAAAATACGAAAAAAACGCAAAAAATCCTAAACGTGTGCACATAGCCTTAGGAGCGAGGGGGACATTTGGTTATGTGAACACAGATTTTGCTGGATTGGTTTATGGAAGACATGTTGCTTTTCAAGGTCTGTTAGATTTTTAACTGTTTTTGTCTTAGTAAATAATTTAATTTTGCTACATAACTTGCAATTTATTTGGACATTTTAAAAATGTTCTAAAATATATGATTAATCATAATTTATTAAAAAATAATTTTTATTTTTGGCAGATTACTGCACCAGGAAATCATATGGACAATTGGCATCTTCAATTTTTAAGTCAGATGACCTTGATATCAATCAATATATAACTAACATCTATCCCACAAGTCCAGTTATATCATCATCCTTTAAAATCAACGATCTATCATCTGATTCGTTTAAACAGGTCACATCTTCTGATTCATCACAGACTATTAAGAAAAATAAAAGTCACAAAAATGATGTTGAAAATGAAAGTGCTATGACAGAAAACAAGCAATTTTCAAATTTAGAATATGAAAAAAGTTTTCCCCTCAAAACGTCATTTGTCACACATCCAAAAATTTACATAGAGGAGAAAAAAATTTCTTCAGAGTGTGGGAAACATATTAACCAGAAATTAAAGGATGTTGGCCAAAAAAGAGTACATGCAGGGGAGAAGCCATTTTCATGTTCAGAGTGTGGGAAATGTTATGCAAGGAAGTCATATCTTGTTATACATCAGAGAAGCCACACAGGGGAGAAGCCATTTGCATGTACAGAATGTGGAAGACGATTGGCAGATAAATCAAATTTTTTTAAACATCTGAGAACTCATACAGGAGAGATGCCATATTCGTGTTCAAAATGTGGGAAACGTTTTACCAATAAAAGTAATCTTAATAGACATGAAATAGCTCACAAAGGGAAAAGTCATTCTCATACCTAGAAGGTGGGAAATATTTTACTATAAAATCATATTTTGTTGAAAACCTGAACAGGAAGAAACCATATATTTTTGACAAACTGTACAAGAAAACACATGGCAGAGAGTCAAAGTAATAAAAAAATAAGTAAACGAGAAAACAAATAAGAACTTGCATTTGAATGAAATCATATTCCATTATTTATATATATCTGATTTCTAAAAAGCAAATTACATGCAATATTCCATGTACATTGAATATTTCATTTCCCTAAAGAAAATTACTGTTTATATGTATGATCCATTCCTTCTTTGTTGGAACGTTTGGTGTGATTCATTCCATTTAAAATATAATGTATCCATCTTATTTATCTCAATTTGTAATGTGGGGTAAGATTATTTATTCAGAAACCCCTGTGGATAAATATTAGGGCTACATACACTTGTCAGGGTATGTTCTCACGGTCAGTAAACGCTGCGGGTTGGACGCTGCCTACATCTGCAGCATCCAACCCGCAGTGTTCAAATGTCACAGCATATTGGATGGGATTGCAAGTAGTCCACTATGTTTGCACTGACGCCTGCGGCTTACCTGCGGAGACGGATATGCAGTGCGCCTTTCCAGACTGCAGCATGTCTATTTATCATGTGGAGACATGAGTCTCCGCAAGATAAATTTCACCCGTACAATGTATTGGGAGCTGTGATTCCGTATGGTTCAATGAACACATGCGGAATCACCTGTGTTGAAAAGCTGGCAGCGCTTTGGACGCAGCGGACAAGTGCCTGTTGGAACGTAGCCTTAGTGTATTTTATACAGAAGAACAGCGATATCGCCATAGTTCTTTATACAATGATATATAGATCAGGTCCTCCTATTTATTCAGTTTCTATTTTGCTCACAAAGACCCCGTATTGTTTTTGCATGCTGGAAGTCAGGCCCGGAGGAGTTCTCTCATTTTTGGCTCTAGCATTTCTTTTAGAATAAATCCCTTTTTCATACAGCCCTGTAGTAATGACTTTATCACGTTTTGTAGGAGGGTTCCTCTGAATCCATCTAAATGTTATCAATTTATGTGCAAGAATCAATAAACGTTGTGATTGGCGTGACAATGCATATCATACTTGGATGAAGGGGCATGGTATCTGATCTTACATGCATAACTGTTGTGAATTCTGCTTTTGGTCTCCCTCCGGTGGTTGTAGGTGGTAATGCAGTTGTCCCTGGATTGCAGTCCTGGTCAGGTGTGTCTGCTGATTGCAGTTCTGACTGGGGTATTTAGGTGTGCAGGATTCATTAGTCCTTGCCAGTTGTCCATGGTTGTTGGGAGGTTTTGGACCTCTGTCTGGTTCCTCCTGCCTTGCTGCCAAATCAGCAAAGATAAGTGTCTGGTTTTGTTTCTGTGGCACACAGGCTGTGTGCTTGATAATTCAGTGCTATTCATTTGATTTTTCTTGTCCAGCTTAGATTGTGTCAGTATTTTCTCAGTCTTGTTGGATTCTCAGGAGTTGCAGATATACGTTCCACGTCTTTAGTTAGATGGTGGAATTTTTTGTATTATCTGCTGTGGATGTTTTTGGAAGGGTTTTGATACTGACCGCTTAGTATTCTGTCCTATCCTTTCCTATTAAGCTAGAGTGGCCTCTTTTGCTAAATCCGGTTTTCTGCCTGCGTGTGTCTTTCCTCTCCTTCTCACAGTCAATATTTGTGGGGGGCTCCCTATCCTTTGGGGTTCTGCTCTGAGGCAAGGTAGAATTCCTATTTCCATCTATAGGGGTATTTAGTCCTCCGGCTGTGTCGAGGTGTCTAGGGTTTGTTAGGCACACCCCACGGCTACTTCTAGTTGCGGTGTCAGTTCAGGATTTGCGGTCAGTATAGTTTCCACTTACTCCAGAGAAAGTTTCATGCGGCTCCAAGGTCCCCGGATCATAACACATGACCTGGAGCGTGAGAGGTCTCGGATCACCCCGAAAGAGAGTTAAAGTATTTTCTCAAATACGACGTTGCCATCTTCATATTGTAGCCCTGGTTGAAACACACCTGACCAGAGACTCGGCTCGTTATATGCAGAAGCCATGGGTACAATGGTCTGTGCATACATTCCATACTAGCTATTGTAGAGTGGTCTCTCTGTTGATATATAAAGATGTTAGAAGGGAGGTCAAGGAGGTTCGGAGAGACCCTGAGGGGCGTTTTATCTTTGTACATGCATTGGTCAACTTGAAAGACTACATTATAATGTGTATATATAATTTCCCTCCCCCCCCCCCCCCCCCGCTAATATGTCAATTATAAAAAAGGCGGCGAGTTTTGCTTTAAATTATCCAGATGCACATATTATGTTCATAGGAGATTTTAATTTGGTTATGGATGATTGCCTTGATAGGCTCTGATTGGATGGCGAGGCTTCGGGAGTGACTCCCTATTCGTCTCGACTGTCAATATTTATGGAAGGTAGTGGTTGGCTAGATTTGTGGAGAATGCGCCATCCTGATGTAACAGAATTAACCTGTCATTCATCCGTTAGACGCGCTCTATCCCGATTGGATTACATATTTGGATCCAGTAATTTGGCAATGTAGGTGGGGGAGATGGAGCATGGGAACAGGAGTATTTCAGATCATAGCCCGGTAATACTTAAACTTAGGTTTGGTCAGGCAAGACATACCATGATTTGGAAACTAAATCCATTTTGGCTAAAGCTGATAGGCTCCAACGACAGGACTATAGATCAACTAGACTGTTTTGTTGCGTCTCATCCAGAGCCGCAAAATATTAATATGTTTTGGGATGGTCTCAAGGCATATTTGAGAGGATGTTTATCCTCTACAATTTCTTATATTAAATGTGTGACTTCACAGGAAGATGATGAGATTCAGAGACATCTGAGAGATTCGTAAGCGGCATACATAGCTAGTCAAACCAGTGAGAACAAGGCTGAGTGGTTACATTCTCATAGACTACTCAGTATGCAGACACCAAATCTAAGTGTTACGGTAACTGTTTTTCACCCGGCAGGCGTATTTTGAACTGGGGAACCAATCTAGTAAGCTTTTAGCATTTATGGTACGACAACACAATACATCTAACACTATACTTAGAATTTGGAAACCCAACGATACAATAGTGACTTCGACAAACGATATACCGTATATACTCGAGTATAAGCCGAGATTTTCAGCCCATTTTTTTGGGCTGAAAGTCCCCCTCTCGGCTTATACTCGAGTCATATACCCGGGTGTCAGCAGGGGAGGGGGAGCGGGGGCTGTGTAATCATACTTACCTGCTCCCAGCGCGGTCCCTGCAGTCCCTGGCTTCTCCGGCGCTGCAGATTCTTCCTGCACTGAGCGGTCACATGGCACCGCTCATTACAGAAATGAATAGGCAGCTCCACCTCCATAGGGGAGGAGCCGCATATTCATTGCTGTAAATGATCGGTGCCATGTGACCGCTCAATTACAGGAAGAAGCTGCAGCGCCAGAGAAGCCTGTGACTGCAGGGACCGCGCCGCAGCAGGTAAGGGGAGCGCAGCGCTATAATTACCTGCTCCTCGCTCCGGCTCCGTCTGCAGCGTCCTCTAGCAATGACGCTCAGGTTAGAGGGCGCTGTGACGTAGTCAGTGCGCGCCCTCTGCTGAGCGTCAGTGCTGGAGACGGAGCCGCAGAGGAGCAGGTAAATATTGAAAGCGCCGGCGTCCTGAGAAGAGAGGTGAGTATGTGATTTTTTTTTTTTTTTATGGCAGCACCAGCAGCATTCTAAGGAGCATCTATGGGGCCATAAAGGTGCAGAGCATATATGGGGCACAGCATTATAAGGAGCACCTATGGGGCCATAAAGGTGCAGAGCATATAAGGGGCACAGCATTATAAGGAGCACCTATGGGGCCATAAAGGTGCAGAGCATATATGGGGCACAGCATTATAAGGAGCACCTATGGGGCCATAAAGGTGCAGAGCATATAAGGGGCACAGCATTATAAGGAGCACCTATGGGGCCATAAAGGTGCAGAGCATATATGGGGCACAGCATTATAAGGAGCACCTATGGGGCCATAAAGGTGCAGAGCATATATGGGGCACAGCATTATAAGGAGCACCTATGGGGCCATAATCAAAGGTGCAGAGCATATATGGCACAGCATTATAAGGAGCATCTATGGGGCCATAATCAACGGTGCAGAGCATTCTATATAGCACAGTTGTATATGGAGCATCTATGGGGCAATAATAAACTGTATGGAGCATCTATTTTTATTTTTGAAATTCACCGGTAGCTGCTGCATTTTCTACCCTAGGCTTATACTCGAGTCAATAAGTTTTCCCAGTTTTTTGTGGCAAAATTAGGGGGGTCGGCTTATACTCGGGTTGGCTTATACTCGAGTATATACGGTACTTCAATGCTTTCATGATTATTATAAAGAGCTGTATCGCTCCAACAGGGATTTTGATACTTTAAATTGCCTAGACTACCTATCAGACATAATTTTCTACACTGAGTCCCACACAACAAGCTTTTCTAGATGCAGATTTCACTGTTGAAGAGATTAATGTGGCCATAGTGGATATGGCCTCTGGAAAGGCACCCGGCCCAGAAGGATTCCCCATAGAAATGTATAGGAAATATCAAGACACCCTAGTGCCGATTCTTTTGAAAGTATTCCAGGGGATTTGGAGGGGGGGCTCTCTACCAGACTCCTATTGTGAAGAAAATATTATAGTTTTAATAAAAGAAGGGAAGGACCCCTTAGAATGTGGATCAAATCGCCCTATTTCATTAGTAAAATTTTTGCTAAAATTTTGGCCACTAGGTTAAATACGGTAATATTGGAAATAATACACCCAGACCAGACTGGATTTATGCCGTGTAAAAGTACATCTATTAATATTAGAAGAGTCCAGTCAGTAGTCCAATATAGTTCATTGGTACTGGAGAACAGGTGGGCTATGGCCTCGCTTGATGCGGCCAAAGCATTTGATTCTCCTCCATATCCGAGACATTCTCCCTGGAAAGGGGAACACGCCAAGGATCCCTTTTTTCTCCAGCCCTCTTTGCTCTCGCGATTGAAGCACTAGCGATACGTATGAGGTCTACTCCAACCATTAAAGGTATTAAGATAGCAGACCGCATGAATGTTATATGCGGATGATATGGTAATATTCATAGATGACGTAGAAGAGACACTGCCACATGTGATTACCACTATAGATGGATTTACTAAACACTCGGGCTTGTATATTAATTGGGATAAATTGGCTTTATGCCGCTCTGCCATGTTCCAACAGATCACCTTGAAGGGCTATCCTCATTACCGGTTGTATCTAACTTTAAATACTTAGGAATAATTGTACCAAAATACAGTAGGCTTGATCTACAATTTAATATTCTCCCACTGCTGGACTTAGTTAAACACAAATTTGCTGTGTGGAGTAAATTACCATTATCTGTCTCTGCTCTGGACTCATAAATTTAAGATAGTACTACTTCCGAAGCTCAATTATTCCCTTCAACATAGTGCGGTTCTTGTTCCCAGATCTTTTTTTTTCAAGTTTAAACTCTCTAACTTCATCCTTTACATGGGGGAAAGCTAGGCCTAAACTCAAATTATCTACCCTACATAGGTCTAAGCAAATGGGAGGAGCGGCGCTACCTGATTTCTTTCTGTATTATTTGGCCGGACAGATCAGGGCTTTAGGTAAATGAATGCCTGGGGGTTATTTACCAAATTCGGAGAGCCATCTAGCCCAAGCCGCAAAGCTTGATTGCCCGATAGCTTTCTTGTAAATCGATAGACCCAGTACCCCTAGATTACTACCACTACTCTGGTTAGCGAGGTTGGTTTGGAAACAGGTAAAAAAGGTAATCCACTTTGATGGTATTACAGCCGAAATGCCATTATGGAACAATATGTACTTCCTAGGGCTATTGAATCACCCATCCACTCAGTTCTGGATTTCACATGGTGTCTTTTCAGTTAATGATCTGTATGAGCAGGGCATTCTAATGTCTTTTGAACAACTGCAAATTAAAGGGAACCTGTCACCCCCAAAATCGATGGTGAGGTAAGCTCACCGTCATCAGGGGCTCTACAGCATTCTGTAATGCTGTAGATAATCCACTGATGTTACCTGAAAGAAGAGAAAAAGACATTAGATTATACTCACTCAGGGGCGGTCCCGCTCCGATAGGCGTCTCAGGTCCGTTACAGCGCCTCCCATCTTCATTCCATGACGTCCTCTCCTGGTCTTCACACCGCGGCTCCGGTGCAGGCGTACTTTGTCTGCCCTGTTGAGGGCAGAGCAAAGTACTGCAGTGCACAGGCACCGGAAAGGTCAGAGAGGCCCGGCGCCTGTGCACTGCAGTACTGCAGTTTTGTGCATAAAAGGTGTGTTGGATCTGAATATATTGATAAATACATATATAAGGGAGGTTACATTCCTCTGGAAGTGGAGGGCAACCAGAGCTCATACAAATGACTGTAGCTGGTCAGATCTCAGACTAAATGGAAGGAGATGTTCTCAAAGAGCTGGCTTTTACTAGAAGCCAGGAGCAGGCCACACCACTTGATCTGTGATCATCTGTCATCCCAGAAGGGAGGAAGAACACTAAAGAGCAGCTTCACCATCACAGTGAATAGCAGATAGTAACCAGCGCTATGAATATCGGCTCTATAGTTTCTGAAGGTTTGTCCCAAATACTTTATCTTCCTGGAATACCTCTTAAATGTTGGCGTTGTGCTGCAAGGTAATAGAGCTACGGGTTTGTAAGTGGCAGTCCTGCATCATCCTTTGCCTTTTGTACTAGTTCTAGTTTTAGTCTCTAGTGACCTCCGCTCCAAGTCAGTTCTCTGAAATACACATTTATGTGGTGAAGATAATTAAATGGGAGCCAAATAGGTGCATTATGTTCTACAGTCCTAATCAACGTTATTGGCACCCATGAAGTTTAAGTACATGATGTGGAATATATTCTGAAAAAATGAATCAAGTGAAACAGTTTTTTGTACGGAGCACTCGTGTTAAATGCAAAAGAGCAAATGATAACAATAATTTAAAACAAAAAACTATGGAAGGGAAAAATACAAAAACCTAAAGCTTGCTATGACCCTGGTATTTGCACCCTTTACATTAAATTAGTATGGAAGCACATTTTGACTCGCCTATGGTAAATCACAAATGAGAATCACGTGATTAATTGTCGGTGCCCATGTGACATGAATTAACCATTTGCAAGACCTGGATTGGAGTGAGAGATTCATGCCAAAACCTTTACAAAATAATAGCCCATGTCAGGTTTTCCTAAATCTGACTTGATCAAATAGCTTCACCCAGTCCACACTTACTATTATTTTGCGTTGTAACAGCTGTGTATGCATTTACAAGTTTCTACAGAGGGTTCAGTGTGTTTCCGAAAACATCCTGGTGGACATGTAACGACCCTACCACCACAGCCTCACAATAGATACATTGATGAGCAAAAGTGTAACAATGTTTTCAACTTTTGAATTTCAGGCTCCAAATCTCACCATCCACTACTGATTCGAATGTGAGACTACCATCAATTAATAGACAATCATCTTGGCTATCTCATACATAAATTTGACTTGCAACTATTTAGCATATGATTAGTTATGCAGATTCTTGTCATGTCACTGCATTGTTACTGTTTTGCTCCTGGTGGTGTAAAAATTATTTTCCTCCTATATACTGCAAATTGCAACCTGTTCTCACATTCCTCAATAGCTCCGTGTGTTATTAGGTTGATTCCCAAGCGAAAGGTCACTGGTTTGAATCAAGGAGCAGCCAGAAAGAAAATTTGCCAAGAAAAGAGAAACACCATCATCCAACTCATCAGTTGCAGTCTCTCGGCCTAGAAAATTACCAAACTGCATCATGTGAGTGCCATGACAGTTGGAAGAATACAAAATTAAGTTCGCCCATCCAATCAGAAGCCAAGAGGTGGACATCCAAGCAAAATATCGTAGTCAACAAGTTGGCTCATCGCATGGTCTATCAGTTCTGGCTCGACAAACACGGCAGTGGAGGTGAAGAACCCGTAACTTCAATATTGTCATAAGAAGCGTCGGCTCAAGTTTTCAAAAAAGTACGAAAAGTAGACAAAAAAAGACTGTAAAGTGGTGATTTGAAGTGATGAGACCAAAGTCAATAGACTAGGCTTTGATGCAAATGGGTCTGGAAGAAACAAGGGAAAAAGTGGCTAATTCATCAAGAAATTGAAGGAACTGTCAAGTTCGGTGGAGGAAGCCTGATGACATGCAGTTGTTTCACAGTCAAACGCATTGGATATTTAGCTCAGCATTGAGACCGTCATCAATTCTGGTTATGTGTGAATATCCTGCAAGACTAGTTACTTCATACTGAGGAAGGTCGGCTTACTTAGTTGCTCCCCGATATAGACACAGGAACATGTTTGGTTAAAGTCTCTGGGTGGTTTATTGCTTCATAAACCTATATTCCCAAAATAGTAACAGAAAACAACCTTTCTGGCTTTTCAAAATGAAATGCAAAATGTATTTTATTCTGAAAACAACACCTTGAACCACTGAGCAACAGTCCAGTTCTTTTTCTCCTTGGCCCAGGTAAGACGCTTCTGGCGTTGTCTATTGGTCATGTGTGGCTTGACACAAGGAATGTGACACTTGTAGCCCATGTCCTGAATACGCCTGTGTGTGGTTGCTCTTGAAGCAATGACTCCAGCAGCAGTCCACTCCTTGTGAATCTCCCTCAAATTTTTGAATGGCCTTTACTTAACAATCCTTTCAAGGCTGCGGTTATCCCGGTTGCTTGTTCACCTTTTTCTATCACACTTTTTCCTTCCATTCAACTTTCCATTAATATGCTGTGGTATGGCGACTGGTCATGTAGTTAATGGGTAGTATGTATCACATAGGTGGGTGGCCTCTGTGATGGAAGCCTGAGCTTGTTTGGCTCAGCAGATCTACTGCTGAGGGTTTATTATATGTAGGGCAGGCTTCCAGGTGACTGGAGTAGAAGGGTGGGTCCAGTCACCTACACAACCCACCCAATGGGTGTGTCTCAACACACAAGATGGAGCCTGTGTGTTTACCATGGGCGGCAGTGCTGGCTAGTCTGAGCCAGAGTGAGGAGGCCTGTGTTATACCTCCGTAGTGGATGGCTTGGAAACCGTCAGTGATACTGACTGGGATCAGCGAGAAATGTTTGTAGGTTGCCTCTGAGGATAAGAGATATCCGGTAACCTGTGCAAGTGCTGACAGCCAATGGACAGTAATCCGTAGTAGGTACACGGGGGACTGCACGTTAGGAAGTTTCCTGGGGAGTGGTTTATGCTGTGTTCTAATAAACCGAATGGACTCTTTAACACTGAATGCCCCCGTATATGCCTCAATGACCAGCTGAGTAAGTCCCCCCACCCCCGTTACAATGCTTGGATAAAGCACTCTGAACAGCCAGCTTCTTTAGCAATGACCTTTTGTGGTTTACCCTCCTTATGGAGTGTGTCAATGACTGCCTTCTGGACATCTGTCAAGTCAGCAGTCTTCCCCATGATTGTGGAGCCTACTAAAACAGACTAAGGAACCTCTCTAAATGCCTAGGAAGCCTTTGCAGGTGTTTTTAGCTATTCTAATGTACTGAGATAATGACTCTTGGGTTTTCATTGGCTGTAAGCCATAATCATCAACATTAATCCCATTGGACGTACTATCCCGTCGGGTTGACCTGGGACTTAATTCCCAGTGATGGGATAGTACGTCCAGCAGGATCAGCCGTGCTTACGGGGGGAGCGTGGCCAATCGCCGCCGGGTGTCAGCTGATTATTACAGCTGACATCCGGCACTATGTGCCAGGAGCAGTCACGGACCCCTCCAGCACATTAACCCCCGGAACACTGCGATCAAACATGATCTCAACATTCCGGCAGCACAGGGAAGCATCGCGCAGGGAGGGGACTCACTGCGTGCTTCCCTGAGACCCTCAGGTTGCTCCGAAAGTCTCCTACCTCCTCCTCCCTGCAGGCCTGGATCCAAAATAGCCACGGGGGGCCTTCCGGGTCCTGCAGGGAGATGGCTTGCAAGCGCCTGCTCATAGCAGGTGCCGGCAAACCTTCAGTGCCTGTGTGATCGCTGATTTGACACAGTGCACTGCAAAGTGTCAGATCAGCGATATGACCCTATATAGTCATGTCCCTCCCCTGGGACAAAGTAAAAAAGTTTTAAAAAAAATATTTAGATGTTTAAAAATAAATAAAAATTCCTAAATGAAGAAAAAAAAAATTGTTCCAATAAATACATTTCTTTATGTAAATAAAAAAACAATAAAAGTACACATATTTAGTATCGCTGCGTCTGTAACGACACAACCTATAAAACTGTCCCACTAGTATCCCCTTTAGTGAACACCGTAAAAAAACAAACAAAAAACAACGCTTTATTATCATACTGCCGAACAAAAAGTGGAATAACACGCGATCAAAAAGACAGATATAAATAAACATGGTACAGCTGAAAATGTCATCTTGTCCCGCAAAAAATGAGCCACCATACAGCATCATCAGCAAAAAAATAAACAAGTTATAGTCCTCAGAATAAAGAGATGCATAAATAGTTATATATATTACATAAAATAGTTTTTATCGTATAAAAGCTCTAAAATAAAAAAATGATATAAATGAGGTATCGCTGTAATCGTACTAACTCGACGAATAAAACTGCTTCATCAATTTTACCAAACGGGGAATGGGAAAAACGCTCTCCCCCCCCACCCCTAAGGAAATTCATGAATAGCTGGTTTTTGGTCATTCTGCCTCACAAAAATCGGAAGAAAAAGCGATCAAAAAACGTCACGTGTCCAAAAATGGTACCAATAAAAACGCCAACTCGTCCCGTAAAAAACAAGACCTCACATGACTCTGTGGACCAAAATAAGGGAAGATTATAGCTCTCAAAATGTGGAGACTAGTGTTGAGCGATACCTTTCCGATATCGGGAAATATTGGATCGGATTGGATCGGACCGATACCCAAAAAATATCGGATATCGCCAATTCCGATACCGGAAACCAATGCAAGTCAATGGGACACAAATGTCGAAATGAAAATAAACCCTTTCTTTCCTTGCAGGTTAATTTCACAAGAAGGAAAACAACTAAGAATAATGTAGAATGTATTGGGGGAGGTGGAGGAGACATTAAAGGCATAGAGGTTTAGCCAATCAAATGGAATAGCAGGAATTAATTTTTTTTTAAGACGTTAGGAGTTACAAAGATATTGACTACTAGATGGTGGCCCGATTCTAATGCATCGGGTATTCTAGAATATGTATGTATATAGCAGCCACATAGTATATAGCACAGACCATGTAGTATATAGGAGCCATGTAGTATATAGCAGACAAATACTACGTGGCCTGTGCTATATACTATGTGGCTGCTATATACATACATGCATATTGTAGAATACCCGATGCGTTAATACAGGCCACGCAATATATAATGGTGGCCACGCAGTATATAACACAGCCCACGCAGTATATAGCAGCCACGCAGTATATAACAGGTGACGTATTATATAACACAGGCCATACAGTATATAACAGTGGCCACGTAATATATAGCACAGGCCACGCAGTACACAACACAGGCCACATAGTATATAGCAGCCACACGGTATGTAACACTGCCCACGCGGTACATAACACTGCCCACGTAGTATATAACACTGGCCACGTAGTATATAGCAGCCACGCTGTATATAACGCAGCCCACACGCTATACAACACTGCCCACATAGTGTATAGCAGTGTGGGCACATATCCGTGTTAAAAAAAGATAATTAAAACAAAAAATAGTTATATACTCACCCCCTGCGATCCAGCGAAGCTGTCCCTATGCCCGCGGCTGCCGCCATCTTCCGTTCCCAGGATGCATTGCGAAATTACCCAGATGACTTAGCGGTCTCGCGAGACCGCTAAGTCTTCTGGGTAATTTCGCAAAGCATCTCAGGTAATGGAAGATGGCGGCAGCCGCGAGCGCATCGTCGGACTACGGAGGGTGAGTAAAGCAGGTTTTTTGTTTTTTTATTATTTTTAACATTAGATTTTTTTACTATTGACGCTGCATAGGCAGCATCAATAGTAAAAAGTTGGGGACACACAGGGTTAATAGCAGCGGTAACGTTACACGCGGCATAGCGCGGTACGTTGCCGTTGGCATTAACCCTGTGTGAGCGGTGAGTGGAGGGGAGTATGCGGGCGCCAGGCACTGACTGCAGGGAGTATGGAGCAGGCGCCGGGCACTGACTGCAGGGGAGTAGGGAGGGACTAATCGGACTGTGCCCGTCGCTGATTGGTCGCGGCAGCCATGACAGGCAGCTGGCGAGACCAATCAGCGACGCGGGATTTCCGTGACGGAAGTTGAGGACAGAAAGACAGAAGAACCCCTTAGACAATTAAATAAATATAGATGTTAAGCTTTTTTATATTTTGTCAGATATTATATGTTTCACTACTTCCATGCTCTTCACCTTCTTTTTTACTTCTTCCACACTTTCTCCATCATCATCCTCAGCAGCAGCATCTTTTTCATCAACTTCTTCTTCACCTTATTCATCTTCTTCTTCTTCACCTTCTTCCTATTATTCTTTTTTTATATTCTTCTTATTCAACTATTATTCTTCTTCATATTCTACTTCTTCATCTTCTTCATATTCTTCTTCATCATATTCTTATTTGTGACAGGAATTCCTGTAGTTGCTATCTATAAAAGTTTGAAGATTACACCTTCCGTTCTGCTTGTCACAAAAGATTTACAACAGGATTTGTCCACGTTCAGTTTGGCCTGCAGCAGCAGGTATTATCCAGGGGCACGACGAGGAGGAACAAACTCACCCCCATACACTGCTTAGTCTTCTTCTGCTTATAATTTAGATAATATCTTTTGCTCCCACTTTGGGGTGGTCTTCAGGGTCGTTGTCTTCAGGGTCGTCGTCCTCAAGGTCGTCGTCTTCTTCAGGGTGGTCTTCAGGGTTGTCGTCTTCGGGGTCATCGTCTTCTTCGGGGTGGTCTTCATGGTCGTCATCTTTGGTGTCACCATCAGGGAGATCCAGAGTGATTACCAAAAACCATTTCAAAAAGCTTGAACTTGGAAATGTAGCAGAAGGTACAAGGAGGCTGAGGAACTGCCGAGAACCAGCTGACGGTACTCGAACCCGGATGGGTAGCAGAAGGTACAAGAGCCAATGGAACTACCGAGGACCACCTGATGGTACTGGTACCCGGTTACTAAGCAGGAGGTACCTGTGCCAGAAAGCACTACCAAGGACCAGCTGACGTTGGTGGAACTCTGATACCGAGAAGGAGGCACCTAAGCCAAAGGCTCTGCCTGGAACCAGCTGACGTTACTGGAACACAGGGGGATATATTCAAGATTGACTTCCAAAGAACCAGCTAATGGTACTGGAACTCAGATAGGCAGCAGAAGGTCCACATGAAAAAAAAGTTGAAAGGCCGCGAGCCGGAGTTACCGAAACCCACAGTCCTACAGGGGGTGCTTGTCCTATTGGCACTACGGAACCAGCCTTCATTGCCAGATCCCGCAGCCCACATAGGAAGCACCTAAACTGCAGGCACCATAGAGTCGGCTAACCCGACCGCAACACGACAGGACAACATATTGGAGGCAAAGTGACGCTGACACTACCTGGAAACAGCTGGCGTGCTGGAACCAGGCTGGGCAGGAGGGAATACCCATGCCAAAGACACTGCCGGGAAAAAGCTGGCGGTGCTGGAACCCGGATGGGTAGCAGAAGGTACAAGAGCCAATGGAACTACTGAGGACCAGCTGACAGTACTGGAACCCGGTTACTAAGCAGGAGGTACCTGTGCCACAAAGCACTACCAAGGACCAGCAGACGTTGGTGGATCTCGGATACCGAGAAGGAGGTACCTAAGCCAAAGGCACTGCCGAGAACCAGCTGGCGGTGCTGGAACCCGGATGGGTAGCAGAAAGTACAAGAGCCAATGGAACTACCGAGGACCAGCTGATGGTACTGGAACTCAGATAGGCAGCAGAAGGTACACATGAAAAAAAAGTTGCAAGGCCGCGAGCCAGCCAGAGTTACCGAAACCCACAGTCCTACAGGGGGTGCTTGTCCTATTGGCACTGCGGAACCAGCCTTCATTGCCAGATCCTGCAGTCCACATAGGAAGAACCTAAACTGCAGGCACCATAGAGTCGGCTAACCCGACCGCAACACGACAGGACAACGTATTGGAGGCAAAGTGACGTTGACACTACCCTGAAACAACTGGTGTGCTGGAACCAGGCTGGGCAGGAGGGAGTACCCATGCCAAAGACACTGCTTGGAAACAGCTGGCGGAGCTGGAACCCAGGGTAAATACTAAAAACAATGGAGGCAGAGGCCTAATTGGAGCAAGTAAAAAATCTGTAGTAGTGTGAATGTGGACAGAGCAGGAGAAATTGCCGGACACACAGCAGGGGATCAGCTGACGTTACTGAACCCCAATAACACTGGAGCATGTGTTGACTGTGCAGACAGCACTTCTGAGCAGCAACTGGCGGTGTTGGAGTCCAGGGTCAATACTAGAAATAGAGTGGAGGCAGAGACCTAATTGGAGCAAGTTTAAAATCTGTAGTAGTGTGAATGTAGACAGAGCAGGAGAAATTGCCAGACACACAGCAGGGGATCAGCTGACGTTACTGAACCCCAATAACACTGAAGCATGTGTTGACTGTGCAGATGACACTTCTGAGCAGCAACTGGCGGTGTTGGAGCCCAGGGTCAATACTAGAAACAGAGTGGAGGCAGAGGCCTAATTGGAGCAAGTTTAAAATCTGTAGTAGTGTGAATGTGGACAGAGCAGGAGAAATTGCCGGACACACAGCAGTGGATCAGCTGATGCTACTGAACCCCAATAACACTGGAGCATGTGTTGACTCTGCAGACGGCACTTCTGAGCAGCAACTGGCGGTGTTGGAGGCAAGGGATTACAGTTCAGGTGGTAGAAATATGAACCCAACAGGAGATCTAGATACTGTTGCCAACCAATTATTTAATCTGGAAGAGGACTGGCAAATTCATGCAAGATCCAGGCCTTGTTCATTTTCAGAAAAGTAAGCAGGTCAACGTTATCGGAGGATAGTAGCATGCGACGGTCTGTTAGTACACCACCTGCGGCACTAAAGACGTGTTCTGATAATACACTAGCAGCAGGGCAAGCCAGCACCTCCAATGCATACTGGCTAAGCTCTGGCCATGTATCCAGCTTAGAGACCCAAAACTTGAAGGGGGAAGAGTCGTCTGGGAGTACACTGAGAGGGCAAGACATGTAGTCTGTCACCATCTGACGGAAACGTTGCCTCCTGCTGACTGGAGCCGTCTGTGATGGTGTAGACATTTGTGGCGGGGACACAAAACTTTGCCACATTTGGGCCATACTGGTCTTGCCTTATGCTGAGGCGCTGCTTCTGCTCCCTCTTTGTGCAGAGCTTCCTCCACTGCCTCGACGCACTGAGCTGCTTTGTAAAGCACTAGCAGCACTGCTCTCGGATGGAATGGAGAACATGATGGAATGCACCAGTGTGTCTTGGTACTCCTGCATTTTATGCTCCCGGTTCAACGGTGTTATGAGGCTTTGTAAGTTGTCCCAGTAGCGAGGATCTAGGAGGGTATACACCCAATAATCAGCCGTGTTTAGAATGTGGGCGATGCGGCGGTCGTTTCTCAGGCACTGCAGCATGAAATCAACCATGTGCTGCAGACTGCCAACTGACCAAGAACCGCTGTCCCTGCTTGAGGCGTCATCTCTGCCTGCTCTGCATCACCCCACCCTCGCTCTACATACTGACTTTTAGAGCATTGTGTACATCCCTCCTCTGGACAGATGTCTTCCTCCTCCATTGACTCCTCCTCATCCTCCTCACAGTGTCTCCTGCCTAGGCCTTTGTGAGGAACCACGTTGCGCAGACTGTCCAGAAGCAGATGGCATTTGTGACTCCTCATCCTCCACCTCTTCCAAAACCTCCTCCCTTAGTGCTTGTAGTGTTTTTTCAAGCAGGCAGATAAGGGGGAAAGTCATGCTGACTAGTGCATAATCTGCACTTGCCATCCACGTGGAATCAACGAAGGCACGCAAAACGTGGCAGATGTCCTTCATAGAGGCCCACTCAGTGGTGGTGAAGTGTGAATGGCGCGCAGTGCGACTTGTTTGCGCCTGATGCAGCTGGTACTCGATTACTGCTGCCTGCTGCTCACACAACAGCTCCAACATATGTAACTTTGAATTCCACCTGGTTGGTAGGTCACATATGATGCGATGTTCCAGAAGGCAGAATCGGAGCTGCAGAGCTACAATGCGCGATCTTGCCATGCTGGAACGCCGCAAGTGAGCGCACTCTAGGCGGACCTTGTGCAGCAGTGCATCAAGATCCGGATAGTCCCTCAAAAAACTTTGCACGACCAAGTTGAGCACATGTGCCAGACATGGGATGTGAGTGAGGTTGCCTAGGCCCAGAGCTGCCACCAGATTTTGGCCATTGTCACACACTACCATGCCTGACTGGAGGTTCGCTGGCACAAACCACACGTCGCTCTGCTGCTTGATGGCATTTCAGAGCTGCTGCGCTGTGTGGCTTCGATTCCCCAAATAAATTAATTTCAATCCGGCCTGTTGACGTTTGGCCATGGCTGTGCTCATATCTGTCGTAACAGGTAAGCGTTCACAGGTCCATGTGGAGGTAGACCGTGATGGCTCCTATAGCGCTGATTCAGAGGAACTGGCGTATGAGGAGGAGTCAATGTGTACAGACTGGATTCCTGCAATCCTTGGAGTTGGCAGAACTCGTACAGCGCCACTCTCAAGATATGTACCCGGCTCCACAACATTTACCCAATGGGCAGTGAGGGAAAGGTATCGTCCCTGTCCATGGTTATTGGTCCACGCATCAGTGGTCAGGTGGACCTTGCTACTGACGGCGTATAGTAGCACATGTTTAATTTTTCCCTCCACATGCTTTTGCAGGGCAGGGACGGCTTGCTTGCTGAAATAAAAGCGGCTGGGCACATTGTATTGTGGGACTACCAATGCCATGAAGTTACGGAAGGTGTCAGTCTCCACCAGCCTGAATGAGAGCAATTCAAGGGACAGTAGTTTTGCAATGCCAGCATTCAGAGCCTGTGCTCGGGGGTGGTTTGCTGAGTATGGGCACCTTTTCTCCCATGCCTGTGCTACCGATGGCTGTAGACTGGCCTGGGAGTGTGAGGATGATAGGGAACGTGGTGCTGTGGGTGGAATTACACTGTGCCTCTGTACAACAGTGCCAGAGGTTCTTCCATGGCGATCCTGTGAGGAAGCCGAACCAGTTGTGTGTGAGCTGGAGGAAGAGGCTACAACACGAGGTGAAGAGGTGGTAGGTGGCGCTGTAGGTTGGCCTAGGTCTTCAGTGTGTCTTTGTAACTCCATCACGTGCTTGGTCCGCACATGTTTCCACATATTTGTGGTATTGAGGTTGCTGACATTTTTCCCTTTTTTCACTTTCTGATTACACAGCTTGCATTTGACAAAGCAAATGTCATCTGCAACTGTGTAAAAAAAGGACCAGGCACTGCAAGTCTTGGGAGCGCCCGTTTTGGGTTTTGGAAGATGCATGCTCCTAATGGGTGCTGAAGTGGAGGCTACAGGCAACCCAGTCTGCCCCCTTCCTCTCCCTCCTTTTTGGGCCATTCGGGGAATCTCTTCCTCAGAGCTGCTCCCACCACCTTCCTGTACCTCACGCCATGATGGGTCAAGGACCTCATCATCTACACTACCCTCTTCAAACAACTGCTTCTCATGGGTAGTCTCGGCAGCACAGTACGCACCAGAAAGTGGCACCTGAATCTCATCATCAGATGCGTACTGAGGTGTGCTGACCATAGGCCCTGGCCCACCCACCTCTTCAGATTCAGAGAGACAAAGCAGTTGCGCATCACTGCATACTGCCTCTTCTTCAATTTCTCGAATGCTGCTTGGCTGGCCCCCTCTTTCCAAGCCACGAGATTCAGAGAACAGAAGTAGAGATGGCTCCTGTCCAGGGCTCTCTGACTGCCTGGGCAATTTGTCAGGTGGTGAAGAGACAGATGGGTGATCTTCAGTGCTCTGGACCTGAGAGGATGTGGCACTAATTGAAGTCGATGCATTAGTTGCCATCCATCCGACAACGGCTTCAATTTGTTCCTCCTGCAGCAGTGGGGTACGGCGAGCTCCTACAAAGCTGCACATAAAGGACTGTTCCCTGGTAAACTGGGGGATGCTGAGTCACTGGTGCCTGCATCAGGCACAGAATCCCCACGTCCTCTCCCTGCAGAAACTCCACGCCCACGACCACATGCCTTACTCCCTGCCTTCTTCATCTTGGTAGACTGATAAAGATAGACAGAAAAGTACTAAGGGCTTAGTGTGCTTATTCCTGAACAGCTGCTAACAGGTATAAGAAATACTAATTTTATTAAGTGTGGACTAGACTTTAATATGAGCTAATGTGGCCTACACAACTGTAAAGTGGAGTGTTTGGCGAACTTTATTACCTTTTTTTTTCTCAAAAAGACACTGGATTACACAACTGTAAAGTGGAGTGTTTGGTGAACTTTATTACCGTATATACTCGAGTATAAGCCGACCCGAGTATAAGCCGACCCCCCTAATTTTGCGACAAAAAACTGGGAAAACCTATTGACTCGAGTATAAGCCTAGGGTGGAAATGCAGCATTTACCGGTGAATTTCAAAAATAAAAATAGATCATTATTTCCCCATAGCTGTGCTATATAGTGCTCTGCACCGTTCATATTGCCCCATAGCTGTGCCCCATATAGTGCTCTGCACTGTTCATATTGCCCCATAGCTGTGCCCCATATAGTGCTCTGCACTGTTCATATTGCCCCATAGCTGTGCCCCATACAGTGCTCTGCACTGTTCATATTCCCCATTGGCTGTGCCTCATACAGTGCTCTGCACTGTTCATATCTCCCCATAGCTGTGCCCCATACAGTGCTCTGCACTGTTCATATTCCCCATAGCTGTGCCCCATACAGTGCTCTGCACTGTTCATATCTCCCTCTTGGCTGTGCCCCATATAGTGCTCCGCAGCGTTCATATCTCCCCCTTGGCTGTGCCCCATATAGTGCTCTGCAGCGTTCATATCTCCCCCTTGGCTGTGCCCCATATAGTGCTCTGCAGTGTTCATATCTCCCCCTTGGCTGTGCCCCATATAGTGCTCTGCAGCGTTCATATCTCCCCCTTGGCTGTGCCCCATATAGTGCTCTGCAGCGTTCATATCACCCCCTTGGCTGTGCCCCATATATGCTCTGCAGCGTTCATATCTCCCCCTTGGCTGTGCCCCATATAGTGCTCTGCAGCGTTCATATCTCCCCCTTGGCTGTGCCCCATATATGCTCTGCAGCGTTCATATCTCCCCCTTGGCTGTGCCCCATATATGCTCTGCAGCGTTCACATATCCCCAAAGATGCTCCACATAAATCTGTGCCATGGCCGCTGCTGCTGCAATAAAAAAAAAAGCCATACTCACCTCTCTTGATTGCAGCTCCCAGCGTCCGGTCCCGGCGCCTCCATCTTCCCGGCGTCTCTGCTCTGACTGATCAGGCAGAGGGCGCCGCGCACACTATATGCGTCATCGCGCCCTCTGACCTGAACAGTCAGAGCAGAGACGCCGGGAAGATGGAGGCGCCGGGAAGATGGAGCGACGCCCGGCGTGTGGAACGGGGACAGGTGAATATTACATACTTACCTAGTCCCAGCGATCCTCGCGCTGTCCCTGCCGTCCCACGGTCTTCGGTGCCGCAGCTTCTTTCTCTATCAGCGGTCATCGTTACCGCTGATTAGAGAAATGAATAGGCGGCTCCACCCCTATGGGAGGTGGAGCCGCCTATTCATTTCTCTAATGAGCGGTCCCACGTGACCGCTGAAGAGGGGAAGAAGCTGCAGCACAGAAGCCCGTGGGACGGCAGGGACAGCGCAAGGATCGCTGGGACTAGGTGAGTATGCCTCAGCGCCCTCACCCGCCGACCCCACCGCTACCGTGACTCGAGTATAAGCCGAGAGGGGCACTTTCAGCCCAAAAATTTGGGCTGAAAATCTCGGCTTATACTCGAGTATATACGGTACCTTTTTTTTTCTCAAAAAGACACTGGATGTGCCCAAAGATGTAAAACCGATAGTATCACAAACTTTTTGTGGCTATTACAATGCAGGAAGGTAACCTACAATGCAATAGATGAGGCTCCAAAAAATAGGCTAATACTAATCTGGCTGGGGCTGCAGGGCATAAGGCTGCAGAAAGGCTCCTCTATCTACTCCTCTATAGTGTTTGCAAGCAATCAAGATGGATATGGATGGAACCACACTAATAGGAGAAATCAGGAAAAATGAGCAGCACTAATGCAAAAAAGGACAATGTATGAGGAAGTGATGCACGCTGAGCGGACTACAACCGGAGGTGGCTGCAGAACACACTACAGCGTGAGCTGCACTCACACACAGAGACCTCGCAGACAGCCGTGAACAGTGCAGAGAACTGTGCACTAGCGCTGAAAGGCTGCAGAAAGGCTCCTCTATCTACTCCTATATAGTGTTTGCACGCAATCTAGCTGGATACGGAAGGAACCACACTAATAGGAAAAATGAGCAGCACTAATGCAAAAAAGGACAATGTAACAGTATGAGGCAGTGACGCATGCTGAGCGAACTACAACCAGAGGTGGCTGCAGAACACACTACAGCGTGAGCTGCACTCACACACAGAGACCTCGCAGACAGCCGTGAACAGCGCTGCAAGGCAAAAAAAAGTTTCTCACACAGTGGTTGCTAAAGTACCCTGGGTAAAGCACAATAAAGCAAATCGCTATCTCAAACTGTCCCTCAGTCAGAACAGCAGCGTGCTGTCCCTAACTGAATTCACAGCAGAGTGAACCCAAAATGGCAGAGGCGGCTTTCATAGTGCATCATGACATCATTTCAGCAGCCAATCACAGCCATGCCATTAGTTAACATGCCTAAAATGCATAACAGGATGTGCCGATACTTTTTAGGATCCTCATTGGCTGAATAAAATCAAACTGGCTCATTATGGGAACTTCTGATTCCGGTATTCGATATACTAAAAATTTGGGAACTCAGTATCGGAACTCCGATACCGCAAATATCGGCTGATACCCAATATTGCAGTATGGAATGCTCAACACTAGTGGAGACGCAAAAACTATTTTTTGCAATAAAAAGCGTCTTTTAATGTGTTACGGCTGCCAATCATAAAAATTTGCTAAAAAACCCCCGCTATAAACGTAAAGCAAACTCTCCTTCATCACCCCCTTATTTAGTGAAAAAAAATAAAATTTAAAAAAAAGTATTTATTTCCATTTTCCAGTTAGGGTTAGGGTTCAGGCTAAAGTTAGTGTTAGGGTTGGGGCTAAAGTTAGTGTTGGGGCTAAAGTTAGGCTTGGGGCTAAAGTTAGGGTTAGGGCTACAGTTAGGGTTGGGGCTACAGTTAGGGTTGGGGCTAGGGTTAGGGTTGGGGCTAAAGTTAGGGTTGGGGCTAAAGTTAGGTTTAGGTTTGGGGCTAAAGTTAGGGTTGTGCTAAAGTTAGGGTTGAGGCTAAAGTTAGGGTTCGGGTTGGGGCTAAAGTTAGGGTTGGGGCTAAAGTTATGGTTCGGGCTAAAGTTAGGGTTTGGATTACATTTATGGTTGGAATTAGGGTTAGGGGTGTTGTTAAGGTTATGGTTGGGATGAGGGTAAGGGGTGTGTTGGAGTTAGGGGTGTGGTTAGGGTTGGGATTAGGGTTAGGGGTGTGTTCGGGTTAGGGGTGTGGTTCGGATTAGGGCTAGGGGCATGTTTGGGTTAGGTGTGTGGTTAGGGTTATGGTTAGGGTTGGGATTAGGGTTAGGGGTGTGTTTGGGTTAGGGTTTCAGTTAGAATTTGGGGGTTTCCACTGTTTAGGCACATCAGGGGCTCTCCAAACAAGACATGGCATCCGATCTCAATTCCAGCCAGTTCTGCGTTGAAAAAGTAAAACCGTGCTCCTTCCCTTCCGAGCTCTCCCGTGCGCCCAAACAGGGGTTTACCCCAACATATGGGTTATCAGCGTACTCCGGACAAATTGGACGACAACTTTTGGGGTCCAAGTTCTCCTGTTACCATTTGGAAAATGCAAAACTGGGGGCTAAAAAATAATTTTTGTGGAAAAGAAAGATTTTTTTATTTTCACAGCTCTGCATTATTAACTGTAGTGAAACAAATGGGGGTTCAAAGTTCTCACAACACATCTAGATAAGTTCCTTGGGGGTCTAGTTTCCAATATGGGGTCACTTGTGGGGGGTTTCTACTGTTTAGGTACATCAGGGGCTCTGTGTTATGTTTGCTAATGACAGGTGTTATGAAGGCAATCCAGAACCACAGTGTGCTTAGCGATCAGAGCGCACACAGTGATCTGACAAATACCCAAAAATACAAGAACGAGCTCTGAGACGTGGAAACTCTGTAGACTGCACACCTGATCCTATCCTAAACACAACTAAAAGCGGCTGTGGATTGCGCCTAACAACTACCTAGGCAACTCGGCACAGCCTAAGAAACTAGCTAGCCTGAAGATAGAAAAATAGGCCTGACTTGCCCCAGAGAAATTCCCCAAAGGAAAAGGCAGCCCCCCACATATAATGACTGTGAGTAAGATGAAAAGACAAAACGTAGGGATGAAATAGATTCAGCAAAGTGGGGCCCGATATTCTAGGACAGAGCGAGGACAGTAAAGCGAACTTTGCAGTCTACAAAAAACCCTAAAGCAAAACCACGCAAAAGGGGGCAAAAAAAAACCCACCGTGCCGAACTAACGGCATGGCGGTACACCCTTTGCGTCTCAGAGCTTCCAGCAAAACAAAAGACAAGCTGGACAGAAAAAAAGCAACAAAAAAGCAAAAAGCACTTAGCTATACAGAGCAGCAGGTCACAGGAACAATCAGGAGAAGCTCAGATCCAACACTGAAACATTGACAAGGAGCAAGGATAGCAGCATCAGGCGGAGTTAAGTAATGAAGCAGTTAACGAGCTCACCAGAACACCTGAGGGAGGAAGCTCAGAAGCCGCAGTACCACTTGTGACCACAGGAGTGAATTCAGCCACAGAATTCACAACAGTACCCCCCCCTTGAGGAGGGGTCACCGAACCCTCACCAGAGCCCCCAGGCCGACCAGGATGAGCCGCATGAAAGGCACGAACAAGATCGGAAGCATGAACATCAGAGGCAAAAACCCAGGAATTATCTTCCTGAGCATAACCCTTCCATTTAACCAGATACTGGAGTTTCCGTCTAGAAACACGAGAATCCAAAATCTTCTCCACAATATACTCCAATTCCCCCTCCACCAAAACCGGGGCAGGAGGCTCAACAGATGGAACCATAGGTGCCACGTATCTCCGCAACAACGACCTATGGAATACATTATGTATGGAAAAGGAGTCTGGGAGGGTCAAACGAAAAGACACAGGATTGAGAACCTCAGAAATCCTATACGGACCAATAAAACGAGGTTTAAATTTAGGAGAGGAAACCTTCATAGGAATATGACGAGAAGATAACCAAACCAGATCCCCAACACGAAGTCGGGGACCCACACGGCGTCTGCGATTAGCGAAAAGTTGAGCTTTCTCCTGGGACAAGATCAAATTGTCCACTACCTGAGTCCAGATCTGCTGCAACCTATCCACCACAGAATCCACGCCAGGACAGTCCGAAGACTCAACCTGTCCTGAAGAGAAACGAGGATGGAACCCAGAATTGCAAAAAAATGGAGAAACCAAGGTAGCCGAGCTGGCCCGATTATTAATTATTCAGCCAACGGCAAAAAGGACACCCAATCATCCTGGTCTGCAGAAACAAAACATCTCAGATATGTTTCCAAGGTCTGATTGGTTCGTTCGGTCTGGCCATTAGTCTTAGGATGGAAAGCCGAGGAAAAGGATAGGTCAATGCCCATCCTACCACAAAAGGCTCGCCAAAACCTTGAAACAAACTGGGAACCTCTGTCAGAAACAATATTCTCAGGAATGCCATGCAACCGAACCACATGCTGAAAGAACAAAGGTACCAAATCAGAGGAGGAAGGCAATTTAGCCAAGGGCACCAGATGGACCATTTTAGAAAAGCGATCACAGACCACCCAAATGACTGACATCTTTTGAGAAACGGGAAGGTCAGAAATGAAATCCATCGAAATATGTGTCCAAGGCCTCTTTGGGACCAGCAAGGGCAAAAGCAACCCACTGGCACGAGAACAGCAGGGCTTAGCCCTAGCACAAATCCCACAGGACTGCACAAAAGTACGTACATCCCGTGACAGAGATGGCCACCAGAAGGATCTAGCCACTAACTCTCTGGTACCAAAGATTCCAGGATGACCAGCCAACACCGAACAATGAAGTTCAGAGATAAGTTTATTAGTCCACCTATCAGGAACGAACAGTTTCTCTGCTGGACAACGATCAGGTTTATTCGCCTGAAATTTTTGCAGCACCCGCCGCAAATCAGGGGAGATGGCAGACACAATGACTCCTTCCTTGAGGATACCCGCTGGCTCAGATAAACCCGGAGAGTCGGGCACAAAACTCCTAGACAGAGCATCCGCCTTCACATTTTTAGAGCCCGGAAGGTACGAAATCACAAAGTCGAAGCGGGCAAAAAATAACGACCAACGGGCCTGTCTAGGATTCAAGCGCTTGGCAGACTCGAGATAAGTCAAGTTCTTATGATCAGTCAATACCACAACGCGATGCTTAGCTCCTTCAAGCCAATGACGCCACTCCTCGAATGCCCACTTCATGGCCAGCAACTCTCGATTGCCCACATCATAATTACGCTCAGCGGGCGAAAACTTCCTGGAAAAGAAAGCACATGGTTTCATCACTGAGCAATCAGAACCTCTCTGTGACAAAACCGCCCCTGCTCCAATCTCAGAAGCATCAACCTCGACCTGGAACGGAAGAGAAACATCTGGCTGACACAACACAGGGGCAGAACAAAAACGACGCTTCAACTCCTGAAAAGCTTCCACAGCAGCAGAAGACCAATTAACCAAATCAGCACCCTTCTTGGTCAAATCGGTCAATGGTTTGGCAATGCTAGAAAAATTACAGATGAAGCGACGATAAAAATTAGCAAAGCCCAGGAACTTTTGCAGACTTTTCAGAGATGTCGGCTGAATCCAATCCTGGATGGCTTGGACCTTAACTGGATCCATCTCGATAGTAGAAGGGGTAAAGATGAACCCCAAAAATGAAACTTTCTGCACACCGAAGAGACACTTTGATCCCTTCACAAACAAAGAGTTAGCACGCAGGACCTGAAAAACCATTCTGACCTGCTTCACATGAGACTCCCAATCATCTGAGAAGATCAAAATGTCATCCAAGTAAACAATCAGGAATTTATCCAGATACTCACGGAAGATGTCATGCATAAAAGACTGAAACACAGATGGAGCATTGGCAAGTCCGAACGGCATCACTAGATACTCAAAATGACCCTCGGGCGTATTGAATGCAGTTTTCCATTCTTCTCCTTGCCTGATTCTCACCAGATTATACGCACCACGAAGATCTATCTTAGTGAACCAACTAGCCCCCTTAATCCGAGCAAACAAGTCAGATAACAATGGCAAGGGATACTGAAATTTAACAGTGATCTTATTAAGAAGGCGGTAATCAATACACGGTCTCAGCGAACCATCCTTCTTGGCTACAAAGAAGAACCCTGCTCCCAGTGGTGATGACGATGGGCGAATATGTCCCTTCTCCAGGGATTCCTTCACATAACTGCGCATAGCGGCGTGTTCAGGCACGGATAAATTAAATAATCGACCTTTAGGGAATTTACTACCAGGAATCAAATTGATAGCACAATCACAATCCCTATGCGGAGGTAGAGCATCGGACTTGGGCTCTTCAAATACATCCTGATAATCAGACAAGAACTCTGGGACCTCAGAAGGGGTGGATGACGAAATCGACAAAAATGGAACATCACCATGTACCCCCTGACAACCCCAGCTGGATACCGACATGGAATTCCAATCCAATACTGGATTATGGGTTTGTAGCCATGGCAACCCCAACACGACCACATCATGCAGATTATGCTACACCAGAAAGCGAATAACTTCCTGATGTGCAGGAGCCATGCACATGGTCAGCTGGGCCCAGTATTGAGGTTTATTCTTGGCCAAAGGTGTAGCATCAATTCCTCTCAATGGAATAGGACAACGCAAAGGCTCCAAGAAAAACCCACAACGTTTAGCATAATCCAAATCCATCAGATTCAGGGCAGCGCCCGAATCCACAAACGCCATGACAGAAAACGACGACAAAGAGCATATCAAGGTAATGGACAGAAGGAATTTGGACTGTACAGTACCAATGACGGCAGACCTAGCGGACCGCTTAGTGCGCTTAGGACAATCAGAAATAGCATGAGTGGAATCACCACAGTAGAAACACAGACCATTCAGACGTCTGTATTCCTGCCGTTCAACTCTAGTCATAGTCCTATCGCACTGCATAGGCTCAGGTTTAACCTCAGGCAGTACCGCCAAATGGTGCACAGATTTACGCTCGCGCAAGCGTCGACCGATCTGAATGGCCAAAGACAAAGACTCATTCAAACCAGCAGGCATAGGAAATCCCACCATGACATCCTTAAGAGCCTCAGAGAGACCCTTTCTGAACAAAGCTGCCAGCGCAGATTCATTCCACTGAGTGAGTACTGACCATTTCCTAAATTTCTGACAATATACTTCTATATCATCCTGACCCTGGCACAAAGCCAGCAAATTTTTCTCAGCCTGATCCACTGAATTAGGCTCATCGTACAGCAATCCGAGCGCCAGGAAAAACGCATCGACACTACTCAATGCAGGGTCTCCTGGCGCAAGAGAAAATGCCCAGTCTTGAGGGTCACCGCGCAAAAAAGAAATAATAATCAAAACCTGTTGAATAGGATTACCAGAAGAATGAGGTTTCAAGGCCAGAAATAGCTTACAATTATTTTTGAAACTTAGAAACTTAGTTCTATCTCCAAAAAACAAATCAGGAATAGGAATTCTTGGTTCTAACATAGATTTCTGATCAATAGTATCTTGAATTTTTTGTACATTTATAACGAGATTATCCATTGAAGAGCACAGACCCTGAATATCCATGTCCACACCTGTGTCCAGAATCACCCAAATGTCTAGGGGGGAAAAAAAAAGTGAACACAGAGCAGAAAAAAAAAGAAAAAAAAAAATGATGTCAGAACTTTTTCTTTCCCTCTATTGAGAATCATTAGTTTAGGCTCTTTGTACTGTTATGTTTGCTAATGACAGGTGTTATGAAGGCAATCCAGAACCACAGTGTGCTTAGCGATCAGAGCGCACACAGTGATCTGACAAATACCCAAAAATACAAGAACGAGCTCTGAGACGTGGAAACTCTGTAGACTGCACACCTGATCCTATCCTAAACACAACTAAAAGCGGCTGTGGATTGCGCCTAACAACTACCTAGGCAACTCGGCACAGCCTAAGAAACTAGCTAGCCTGAAGATAGAAAAATAGGCCTGACTTGCCCCAGAGAAATTCCCCAAAGGAAAAGGCAGCCCCCCACATATAATGACTGTGAGTAAGATGAAAAGACAAAACGTAGGGATGAAATAGATTCAGCAAAGTGGGGCCCGATATTCTAGGACAGAGCGAGGACAGTAAAGCGAACTTTGCAGTCTACAAAAAACCCTAAAGCAAAACCACGCAAAAGGGGGCAAAAAAAAAACCCACCGTGCCGAACTAACGGCACGGCGGTACACCCTTTGCGTCTCAGAGCTTCCAGCAAAACAAAAGACAAGCTGGACAGAAAAAAAGCAACAAAAAAGCAAAAAGCACTTAGCTATACAGAGCAGCAGGTCACAGGAACAATCAGGAGAAGCTCAGATCCAACACTGAAACATTGACAAGGAGCAAGGATAGCAGCATCAGGCGGAGTTAAGTAATGAAGCAGTTAACGAGCTCACCAGAACACCTGAGGGAGGAAGCTCAGAAGCCGCAGTACCACTTGTGACCACAGGAGTGAATTCAGCCACAGAATTCACAACAGCTCTGCAAATGCAACGTGACGCCTGCAGACCAATCCATCTAAGTCTGCATTCCAAAAGGCGCTCCTTCCCTTCCGAGCTCTGCCATGCGCCCAAACGGTGGTTCCCCCCACAACTTTTGCTGTCCAATTTCTCCTGTTACCCTTGGGAAAATAAAAAACTGGGGGCTAAAAAATAATTTTTGTGGAAAAGAAAGATTTTTTTATTTTCACAGCTCTGCATTATTAACTGTAGTGAAACAAATGGGGGTTCAAAGTTCTCACAACACATCTAGATAAGTTCCTTGGGGGTCTAGTTTCCAATATGGGGTCACTTGTGGGGGGTTTCTACTGTTTAGGTACATCAGGGGCTCTGCAAATGCAACGTGACGCCTGCAGACCAATCCATCTAAGTCTGCATTCCAAAAGGCGCTCCTTCCCTTCCGAGCTCTGCCATGCGCCCAAACGGTGGTTCCCCCCACAACTTTTGCGGTCCAATTTCTCCTGTTACCCTTGGGAAAATAAAAAACTGGGGGCTAAAAAATAATTTTTGTGGAAAAGATATTTGATTTTCAGGATAAACTGTTGTGAAACACTTGGGAGTTCACAGTTCTCACATCACATCTAGATAAGTTTCTTATGGGGTCTAATTTCCAAAATGGTGTCACTTGGGGGGGGTTTCAATGTTTAGGCACATCAGGGGCTCTCCAAACGCGACATTGCATCGATCTCAATTCCAGTCAATTTTGCATTGAAAAGTCAAACGGCACTCCTGTCTTCCGAGCTTTGCCATGCGCCCAAACAGTGGTTTACCCCCACATATGGGGTATCAGCGTACTCAGGACAAATTGTACAACAGCGTTTCAGGTTCTATTT
The DNA here is from genome assembly GCF_032444005.1 of Ranitomeya imitator. Classification (NCBI taxonomy): domain Eukaryota; kingdom Metazoa; phylum Chordata; class Amphibia; order Anura; family Dendrobatidae; genus Ranitomeya; species Ranitomeya imitator. The sequence continues at coordinate 362,791,763 of NC_091283.1, forward strand.
CCTGTTACCCTTGGTAAAATAAAACTAATTGGAGCTGAAGTAAATTTTTTGTGAAAAAAAGGTAAATGTTCATTTTTTTCTTACCGGAAACCCCCCACAAGTGACCCCATTTTGGAACTTATCTAGATATGTGGTGAGAACTTTGAATGCCCAAGTGCTTCACAGAAGTTTATAATGCAGAGTCGTGAAAATAAAAAATATTTTTTTTTCACAAAAAAGATTTTTTTAGCCCCCAAGTTTTTATTTTCACAAGGGTAACAAGAAAAATTGGACCCCAAAAGTTGTTGTCCAATTTGTCCTGAGTATGCTGGTACCCCATATGTGGGGGTAAACCACTGTTTGGGCGCACGGCAGAGCTCAGAAGGGAAGGAGCACCATTTGACTTTTTGAGCGCAAAATTGGCTGTCGTGTTTGGAGACCCCCTGATGTACCTAAACAGTGGAAACCCCCCAATTCTAACTCCAACCCTAACCCCAACACACCCCTAACCCTAATCCCAACCCGATCCATAATCTTAATCACAACCCTAACGATAATCACAACCCTAACGCCAAAACAACCCTAATCTCAACCCTAACCATAACCCTAATCAAAACCCTAAATCCAACACACCCCTAATCCTAATCTCAACCCTAACCTCAAACCTAACCTTAATCCCAATACACCCCTAACCCTAATCCCAACCCTAACCTTAACCCTAATCCCAAACCTAACCCTAATCCCAAACGTAACCTTAATGCCAACCCTAACCCTAATACCAACCCTAATCCAAACCCTAATCCCAACTCTAACCCCAACTGTAGCCGCAACCCTAGCCCTAACTTTAGCGACCAACTCTAGCCCTAACTTTAGCCTCAACCAAAACCCTAGCCCTAACCCTAGCCCTAACCCTAACTTTAGCCCCAACCCTAACCATAATTTTAGCCCCCACCCTAGTCCTAACCCTAACTTTAGCCCTAACCCTAAATTTAGCCCAAACCCTAACCCTAAATTTAACGCTAGCCCTAACTTTAGCCCCAGCCCTAACCCTAGCCCTAAGGCTACTTTCACACTTGCGTTGTGTGGCATCCGTCGCAATCCGTTGTTTTGAACAAAAAACGGATCCTGCAAATGTGCCCGCAGGATGCCTTTTTTGCCCATAGACTTGTATTGCCGACGGATGGCCACACGTCGCGTACGTCGTGCACTGGATCCGATGTGTTTTGGCGGACCGTCGTCACAAAAAAAATGTTCAATGTAACCTTTTATTTGTACGTCACGTCCGCCATTTCCGCGCATGCGTGGCCGTAACTCTGCCCCCTCCTCCCCAGGACATAGACTGGGCAGCGGATGCGTTGAAAAACTGCATCCGCTGCCCACAGTGTGTACAATTTTCACAATGTGCGTTGTTACGTCGGGCCGACGCATTGTGATGGCCCCGTACCGACGGAAGTGTGAAAGAAGCCTAACCCTAGCCCTAACCCTAAATTTAGCCCCAACCATAACCCTAAATTTAGCCCCAACCCTAACCCTAATTTTAGCCCCAACTCCTCTCTCCTGCCGGCCGGCAGATGGCGGGTGCACTGCGCGTGCGCCCGCCATTTTCTTTCCAGATGAAGAAGCCGGCGGGGAGGGAACGAAGGAGGACCCAGGGACACCGGTAAGTATGATAGGGTCCCCGAATCCCCCTATTTCTCTGTCCTCTGATGTGCGATCACATCAGAGGACAGAGAAAGACAGATCACTTTTTTTTTGCGACCGCCGGGAAACAGTTAATTACCGGCGATCGCAAAACAGTGGTCGGTAAAAACCGACCCCGATCATGTTCTTTGGGGTCTCGGCTACCCCCGGCAGCCGAGACCCCAAAGATCCTCCGGGTGCCGGCTGGCTGGCGCACTGCGCATGTGCCCGCCATTTTTTTGCTGGAAAAAGATGGCAGCGCCCATCGGGAGCCACGAGGAGCACCGGGGGAGACATGTGAGTATTGGGGGGCTATTGGGGGCCCCATTTCTCTGTCCTCTGATGTGCGATCACATTGGAGGACAGAGAAATTAAAAAGGAAATCGCATTTTTTTTTTTTTTTTTTGCGATCGCTGGTAAACGGTTAATTATCGCAACTCGGGGGTCGGTAAAAAAACCCTGAATCATGTTCTCTGGGGTCTCGGCTACCCCCGGCAACTGAGCAGTGCGGCCGTAGCACCCTACACAGTTTAATGTGTTACTTCACACAGTCCATTCCTCACAAGTGCATACAATTCATGTTTAGTTCACATAAACATTGCACTACATAATACATGGCATCTTCCAAGATACTGTCCCTACACACGCCGGACTTCTCTTTGCCCAGTTTCTGTGGGGCAACTGCAGGTTGTGGCCAAGTCTCTTACACACACAGCTTCATATGTTGCAGACATTACACATGCCCGTCCTCCTCTGACTAGTTCCCATGGGTGTCCGGCACCGTTGTATCAGTCTCTTTATTCTCACAGCTGTACACAGTCCAGGATATCCTCCGGATCGCAGCTGGGCACCATATCTACCTGTCTTGCAATCGTTACCCACACCATTCCTCCTCCGAGCACAGGACATCCAGAGTAGGTTTTCCCTAAATCTGTCTTGGACAAACATTATGTCCAAGACTAACCTTATTTATCACTGCATTTAACCTGCATTGCAGTCAGCACTACACCTGTGACTGCCATGCACTCCTATGGACTTCATATGTCTCCATGAACAACCTGGGGAGAACATACAGTGACCCCTACCTGTGACATTGGTCACTGCTTCACCATTGCAATCACAGCTACACCTGCAACTGCAATACCCTCTCATGGCCTCTTACGCCTCCGTGCGCATTCTGGGGAGCACAAACAGCGCCCCCTAGCTGTAACAGGGGTACTGCCTCACATATCTTCCCCACCTGTTCATACATGTGGGGTTGAACACTTGTTAACCTGTATGGGCACGAGACAGGGCATCCGCATGACCCAGTGACATCCCCGCCCGACACCTCACTAAGAAACCAAAGTAGGGACGTGAACAATCGATCGACGCATTCATCCCTCCCCGTTGTGTTTCTCCTCCATAGTTCATTCTGGGACCACCAATCATCCCGATGTCCGTTGCTGACGACATGCTCACTTTCATGTTTTACCGTAGGTTTGGGCCGGTTTTGGGTGGTCTCGACCTTGCTTATTTTGGGTTTACTAACCCCGCAGATCATCCTGTCACAAATGCATGCATTCGGGCCCCTGGTACTAGTTCCTCCATACCTTACCCGTGTCTCGGTGACTATGCCACACTGAAATGTCACGGTCCGCACCGGCAACTCTGGGCATACATCTGCATTGCACTCTGGGCATACATCTGCATTGCACTGCACCTGAACCTGAGCCTCCTGATACTGCCATCTAGCGAGAACTCTCTCTATTTTACCCTGACCCCCAGCCACATCCTTGGCCAGTGCCAGATGGTTTCTTGTGCGCACGTCCCCAGTCGCCTCGGCGACCACACACTCGCAGTTCTTCCCTGCGTTCTTTCTATGTGCACGTTTCTTATACCTGCATCTCCATGTGGGACCCTGGATCTGAGCTGTCTCGAACTTACTAGGGAACACCTAGTGGGAGCCTATCGGAGTTATACTCTATCCCTAAATTGGTGACCCGTGGCACACATCTTAGCATCTTCGCGTTCTATGCCGGAAACATTTTTCACTTCTCCCGCCACCACCTCTAGGGGGAGCCTATCAGGATTACACTCTGTCCCTAGGTTGGCGACCCCTATGGCAGGTATCTCCACATCTTTGGGTTCTGCACTCCGCACAACATTTTCCGTGAGAGGGTTGACCCTGGTCTCCCACAGGGACCAAAACAAGGGCAAGTCTCTCCCCAACAAAGTCCCATATGAAAGGCTCTTTGCCACTCCCACCACATGTTTACAGTCCCCATATGGCATGAAAAAATTAACTTCTACAGTTGGATATTTATGGGCTTTCCCATCAATTCCCATCACCTTCACTTTCTGTCCTTTGGAGTTGTCCCCAGTAACAAGTGACCTATGGACCAAAGTCACTTTGCTCTCTGAGTCCAGGAGAGCCTCTGTGCAGCATCCATTTATAAGTACCTGGCAGTTTCTGTTCTCTGCCAACAGTGCCCATAGTGATGGTACATACTGGCTGGGCACACAGACTCATGGCGATTGTTCCCGCAGTCCATGGGCTCAGATGTCACCAAAGAGTCACTAGCCCCATGCCCGGGCTCTGTTGCTACGTCCTGAGTGTGTTTATACAGTTCAATCAATTCTATCAGCAGTTCCAGGGTGCCTAGGTCCCTTAGCCCGACCCAACGCTGCATGGCGGCCAGCAGTGCCCGCACCATCCGGTCAACCACAATTCTCTCCGTCATCTCGAATGGGAAAAAAAAACTCAGGCTGGAACCATTCCTCCACCAACTGCTTTAAATCATTTGCCTGAGACCTGGCGGACCCTTACCTTTGTGGTCTATTCACGACTCTGCTGATCGCCCATCACCTTAGGGGTCTCCTCTTTACCCTGCTGAACCTCTGGTAGCTTCCACTGCAGTGCCTCTTGCTCCTGCTGCAAGTCCAGCTCCTGCTGCTGCAGAACCTCTTGCAGCGACCGCTGAAACGCCAGCGCCTCTTGCTGAAGCTTTTGCTGACTGAGCACAATCTGCTCCAAAAGTTCCTCCATTTCTCCAGCAGACTTGCACAATGATCTGCAGCACTCTCTGGGGTATGCCTTAATTCACACTGCCCACATTCTCCACCATATTTAGTGCCGTGGTAGCATCGTACGCAGTGAAGAGGTGGTGACCCACAATGTTCAAACACAAAACGTTCCTGTATTGTGTTACGTCACACAGTCCATTCCTCACAAGTGCATACAATTCATGTTTAGTTCACATAAACATTGCACTACATAATACATGGCATCTTCCAAGTTACAGTCCCTATACACGCCAGACTTCTCTTTGCCCAGTTTCCATGGGGCGACTGCAGGTTGTGGCCAAGTCTCTTACACACACAGCTTCATATGTTGCAGACACTACACACGCTAGTCCTCCTCTGACTAGTTCCCATGGGTGTCCTGCACCGCTGTATCACAGTCTCTTTACTCACACAGTCGTACACAGTCCAGGATATCCTCCGGATCGCAGCTGGGCACAGTATCTACCTTTGTAGATCGTTACGCACGCCAGTCCTCCTCCGGGCACAGGACATCCACCTCTGGTTCACCTCTGGGCACAGGACATCCTCTTCCGCGACCAGTTACCATGGACAACTTGTAAACCTGTGTACGCGGCGGGTGCCAGTCCTATTGGCTCCGCTCACAAGCTGTGCTCTGCAACGCCAACTACTCTGCACACACAACGATCCCTACCTGTGACATTGGTCACTGCTTCTCCATTGCAATCACAGCTACACCTACGACTGCAATACCCCCTCATGGCCTTACTACTAATGATGAGCGAATATACTTGTTACTCGAGATTTCTCGAGCATGCTCGGGGGTCCTCCAAGTATTTTTCAGTGCTCGGAGATTTAGTTTTTCTTGCCGCAGCTGAATGATTTACATCTGTTAGCCAGCATAAGAACATGTGGGGGTTGCCTGGTTGCTAGGGAATCCCCACATGTACTAATGCTGGCTAACAGATATAAATCATTCAGCTGCGGCAAGAAAAACTAAATCTCTGAGCACTAAAAAATACTCGGAAGACCCCGAGCATGCTCGAGAAATCTCGAGTAACGAGTATATTCGCTCATCACTACTTCCTTTGCCTCCGTGCGCATTCTGGGGAGCACAAACAGCGCCTCCTAGCTGTAACAGGGGTCACTGCCTCACTATATATATATGTATATTGTATACATATGATATATATAAATATATATATATTATATTCACTTACATTTGTTTTGTGTGTAAACATTATGTTTGAGCATGGTATGTAATGATATTATGGTTTTCAATGGAGAATGTAAAAGAAGAGGCTGGACAAGGAAATAACATTACAATTCTATTTTTTTGTTAAATAATATATCTTTATTTAGCTTGCAAATCCGCAGAGAAAACCGCATGAAAATCCGCATGAAAACCACATGGATTTTCAAGTGCGTTTTCTGCCAAGAGACGCAGAATCTACCCAGATTTTAAAAAAGGCAAATCCGCAATGTGCGCAAATACCCTTATTTTGCAAATTATGGTGGAAAATAATTATTTGGTCGTTATTAGCAAAAGTTCATCTCAATATTTTGTTATATATCCTTTGTTGGAAATGACAGTGGTCAAACGTTTTCTGTAAGTCTTCACAAGGTTGGCACACACTGTTGGTGGTATGTTGGCCCATACCTCCATGCAGATCTCCTCTAGAGCAGTGATGTTTTGGGCCTGTCGCACGGCATCACAGACTTTCAACTCCCTCCTTTTCTATGGGGTTGAAATCTGGAGACTGGCTAGGCCACTCCAGGACCTTCATATTCTTCTTACAAAGCCACTCCTTCCTAGCCCTGGCGGTGTGCTGGGGATCATTATCATGCTGAAAGACCCATCCACATTTCATCTTCAATGCCTTTGCTGATGGAAGGAGGTTTGCACTCAAAATCTCACTATACATGGCCCCATTCATTCTTTCATATACATGGATCAGTCATCCTGGTCCCTTTGCAGAGAAAGAGCCCCAAAGTATGATGTTGCCACCCCCATGCTTCACAGTAGGTATGGTGTTCTTTGGATGCAACTCAGCAATCTGTCTTCTCCAAACATGATGAGTTTTGTTCCTACCAAACAGTGCTACTTTGGTTTCATCAGACAATATGACATTCTCCCAATACTCTTCTCGATAATCCAAATGCTCTTCAGCAAACTTCAGATGGGCCCTGATATATACTGGCTTAAGCAGGGGGACACGTCTAGCACTGCATGATCTGAGTCCCTGGCAGCATAGGGTATACTGATGGTAGTCTTTTAACACAAAAGTGCCCAATTCAGAATTAAGGGACAATAAAACTCATGAAGCAGGAGTAACACAAAACGTGGAGGAGAAAATTGGACCTTCACCACCAAAGTATAATCCAAAGAATATCAAACTTTATTAAATTATATAATAAAATATGAAATATAAAATAGTCAGTTAACTTCCAGAATACAGGGGCCAAGGTTACTTTAAAGTGCAATGGGTAGCTTTAAATCAAGTGATTGATACACAATCAGTAGCAAAAACAGTACAAAAATAAAGGTATCACAATATAAATATTAAGCCAAAGGGCTAATACAATAGTGAGATAATACCCATAAAATATGAATATGAAGTGCTAGTGCATGGCTATTCAAATTAAATCACCAAAAAATGTCAAAATACATCATGAGTTAATCACAAAGTAGATGTGGAAAATCTCAGTAATTACAAAAGAAAATACCATATGTACTGATCACTAAGTTTTATATAAAATACAGTGTGTGCAGTGTGCTCATAATTAACTCAAAATGAGAGATTAAACCTAAGGCGGTGATAAATAAAAATCTAACCGCACAGGGTAACATGTAAAATGAAGAGTACACTTACTGCAATAGAAAGCGAGCAACCTTGGCATCCCCGTCGCTTCAAGACACATTTTGTAATCTTCTTCAGGAGTAGTGTGTTGGGGGAGGGATTGGCCAGGCAATTTATACGGAGCTCGTCCAATGGAAAGAAAAAAAGTGTAAAAGGGTGTGTGGTGTCGCGTGACCGCCGTTGCTGGATTGAGGTTCCATCAGAACGGCGCATGCATCGCAGCCCCGGCACTCAATGAGGATCTTCTGGCACATGGCATTGTAACGCAAGCCCATGACTTAGCATGCAGTGTGGTCAATTGTCTGTGCGTCCAAAGAGCCGAGGCCGGGTCCGCCGCACATGAGCACCAGGGACAGCTGGAGAGAAGCATACAATGAGAAGGATATGTGTGAAGAATAGGAAAAGGTGAGTATGTGAATTGGAATAAAAAGAAGAGGATGGCATGGATAACCAATGTAGTGAACACTAATAATATATGTACTGTGGTGTGGGGATAAATAATAAGTACATAAGGTACAAAAGATAGGATTTAAGGGCCATATGTGGAGGGGATGAAGTGTGCTACAATGATAATAATAATATGCTGGGACTGGAGAAGCCTTAATAAACCGAGGGGATTAAAAAGTTAAAAATTAATTAAAAATGATAAGTGACAAACTGTGCAATAAAGTACAAAGAAAAAATCACATATCCAAAAGACTATAATATAGAAAAAGTAGAATTGTATTTTAAATATCAAAGGGATCCTGTATGGGAACAAACCTATCCAATTATAATAACTACATTCAGAAGTTAAAGAGATCAGATTTGCTATATTTAATACTCAACCGAAAGGCGGTCCATGGCTGGCAATCTTGAAAAAATGTTTTCAAAGAAAATAATGAAAGCTAGGTGAATCATAAGTCCTTGACCAAGCAATACTTAATTGGGACCGTTTAGGCTGGGATAACTAGTAAAACATAATTTACCCCTGGCAATTCAAGCCACTAAAGTCTCTAGTCAATGCAATTTCCTCTTGGATATAAATTTATTGTAGTTATAAAATAAGGTGCATCAGACTGGAAACGACCAAACATCCATCTTTGGTTTTCAACGCAGATTATGGAAAGGTCACCGGGGTATCACCACCAGAAGTCAGGACGAGTGATGATAATGAAATCTATAGATTGAAAACAATAGTGAACACAACGAAATACAGATTATAAACAGAATAAAATATACACAACAGAGATTAAAACCTAATATAAACAAAACAAAAAACCCCATCCCTCCCCTAAAAAACATGTAGGATACTCTAAAGAAGCAAACTAAATGCAAAATTTTCATTGAGACCCACCGGAGCGACCGTATCCAACCGGTAAATCCAGCGGCTTCCAAAGTGAGCAAGTGCCCTGGAAAGATCCCCATCCCTAGGGCCCAAGGAAGTTGATTAATTTGTAGAGGATACACTAAATATTGATTTTAAGGACAATAGTAAAAAATACCGGAATGTGTTATACAAAAAACTAGGCTGTGGTGGACAAAGCATTCTCTTGATAACTATCTTAAATGCAAAATCATCCTCCGGGTTCTCAGAATTCATCGCTATCCAACGTTTGACTTGGCAGCTGATGCACTCAGTAAAATATGGGAGAAAGCATCTACTATCTGCTCCCTTACATTTATTGAAATTATCAATGAAAAAAACGCCAAAGTGTTGGAAGAGTTGGATCTACAAATTAATCAACTTCAAAACACAGATCATTAAAGATAACCCCAAGGAAATTGTTGATCAATTTTTCCAAGACCTGGATATGGATCTGGAAAATGGGAAAAAGATATCTGCACAATGAAAACGAAAAAATACCAGAGAGACGTAACAGACTATGACAACATTGCAAATTAAGAAGCAACGATTAACCCCTTCATCTCTTAGTTCTTCCATGTCATCATCACTACACAGTCTAGTCAAGTTTAAACTCAAGATATTGATACCACTCAGAATGTAAATATGACAACTAGAAATGGAGGGAAAAGGAATTTTCCAAGCTACTCATGCCTCAAAGCCAAAAGATGGATGTTCGGTCGTTTCCAGTCTGATGCACCTTATGTTATAACTAGAATAAATTTATATCCATGAGGAAATTGCATTGACCAGAGTATCTGGTAGCTTGAATTACCAGGGGTAATTTCTGTTTTACTAGTTACCCCAGCATAAACGGTCCCAATTAAGTATTGCTTGGTCTAGGACTTATGGTTGACCTCGCTTTCATTATTTTATTTTAAAACATTCTTTCAAGATTGCCAGCCATGGATGGCCTTTTGGTTGAGTATTAGGCTTCTTTCACACTTCCGTCATTCAGGGTGCGTCATAATGCAGTGAAGTGACGTATCGACGGATGTTGTAAAAATAGTGGAAAACGTGTGCAACACATCCAGTGTTATGATGGATGCGTCGAAGGAGTTCCTGCCTGCATTTTCAGGTATAAAAAAATCCTTCCGGGCATGCTCAGAATGAAAAAAATGGGATACGTCGCTGGATTCCTGTGTTTGACAATCAACGTCCATAGGCTTCCATTGTAGCCAACGACGGACAGCGCAGGACCTGTTGCTGACCGATTTTCCGACGTGCAGAAAAAACGTTCCTCTGAATGTTTTCTCCGCACAATGGACCGCTATTTTCCTACGGAACCAGTGCACGACGGATGAAACAGATGGCCATCCGTCACAATCTGTCGCTAATACAAGTCTATGGGAAAAAACAGGATCCTGCAGAAAAATTTGCAAGATCCTGTTTTTTCAAAGCTCAACGGATTTCGACGGGAGGAAAAAAACAGAAGTGTGAAAAGCGTTGTTACTCACCGATAACAGTGTTTCTCAGAGCCCATGACAGCACTACCAGAGAGAGGAGATCCGCCCTTCAGGGACAGGAAACCTACAGGATAAAAGGGCGGTACCTCTCCTCTGAATCAGTTTTGTTTATAGAGCATCGGAGGTCCTCCAGGTTAGTCACAACAACAAAAAATATACAACTTAATCATATTGCTTAACAAGTGAACACCGTGTCTATAAGGAAAAACACTTCACACAAAATAATGTTCTCACCGCACACGTGATGAAGTGGGGGAATAAGCAGGTGCTGTCATGGGCTCTGAGAAACACCGTTATCGGTGAATAACTACGCTTTTCTCAGTCGCCCATGACAGCACTACCAGAGAGAATTGCAGAGATCATTGCTTAGGGAGGGACCACAGCCTGCAGAACCCTTCTTCCGAAGGTTAGGTCCGATGAAGAGGCTAGGTCTTAGCGGTAGTGTCTGAAAAAGGTTGAAGGTGATGACCAGGTGGCCGCCTTACAAATTTGATCTAATGATACCTCTGACCTTTCGGCCCAGGAGGTCACCATAGCCCTTGTAGAGTGTGCCTTCAGTCCCTGCGGAACGGAGTTCCCGGTGGATGAGTACGCCAAGGCTATTGCATCTGTTACCCATCGAGCTATAGTGCCCTTAGACGCTTTGAGTCCTTTTCTGGGCCCCTGGAAGCAGATAAAAAGAGACCCTTCCTTCCTATACTGCTGGGTGATTTTAGTGTACTGTACTAGACACCTTTTCACATCTAGTGTGTGGAATTTCTTTTCCTTCTTATTTCTAGGGTCTGGACAGAAGGAAGGAAGGATTATTTCCTGAGATCTACGGAATGTGGACGCAACTTTTGGTAAATAGGCAGGGTCTGTTTTTAGTATAACCTTATCGTCCAGGATTTGTGTAAAGGGAGGGTTTGCAGACAGGGCTTGGAGGTCACTTATCCTACCGGCCGATGTCAGGGCTATTAGGAGGGCCGTTTTAAGTGAAAGAATCCTAAGGGGTACCGATTCTATAGGCTCAAACGGGGATTCTGTTAGGGCTGACAATACTAAATTCAAATCCCAGGTTGGTAATCTACGTATAGTTACAGATTTAGACCTTGCGGCTGCTCTGACAAACCATATAACCCAAGGGTTGGCCGCTATGTTTTCACAGTACAGTGCTCCTAGAGCTGCTATCTGTACCTTTAAGGTACTTACTGAAAGGCGTAGGTCTAACCCCTTTTGTAGAAATTCTAGTATTTCAGCAACTGTAACCCCGTCTTGCAACCTTACCCCGGAGGAGGATAAAATTTTTTTCCAGGTTTTACCATATATTTTTGTGGTCACAGGTTTTCTACTTTTCATTAGAGTAGATACTAGTTTGTCAGAAAACCCTCTTTCCCTCAATAGTGACCTCTCAAATTCCATGCTGTCAGATGGAGATTCTCTGACTGAGGGTGAAACACCAGTCCCTGAGACAGGAGGTCCGGAAGATCCGGAAGAACCCAGGGATCGGTGATCGATAGCATCCTCAGCCATGAGAACCAGGCTCTCTTGGGCCAGAAGGGGGCTATTAGGATGAGTCTGGCTCTGTGCTGCCTGATCTTCCACAGGACTGCTGGAATGAGAATAGTGGGGGGAAATGCATACGCAAGGGTTTGTGTCCAGGGAATTGTGAACGCATCCACAGCCTGAGGGTTCCCCCTGGAATCTAGGGAGCAGAAAGTTTCCACTCTTCTGTTGTGCACATTGTCAAAGAGGTCTATTACAGGGATTCCCCACAGATCTGTAATTTTGTTGAAGATGCCCTGATATAAAGACCACTCCCCCTGCTTTAATTGGGTACGACTCAGGAAGTCGGCTTTCTGGTTTTCTACACCCTTTATATGTAGGGCCGATAGGGATAGGAAGTTCTTTTGTACCAGGCTGAAAATTTCGGAGGTGGTTTTCATTAATGTTTGAGACCTGGTCCCCCCTTGGTGGTTTAAGTAGGCTACTACTACTCTGTTGTCCGAGAATACTCGGACATGATGGCCTTGTAGCTTGTCTAGGAAGTACAGTAATGCATGATTTACGGCCCTCAGTTCTTTTTGATTTGAGGAAGACCTGAGCTCCTGACTTGTCCATATCCCCTGAGCGACTTTGTTGTCCAGGTGAGCCCCTCACCCTGTGGGACTTGCATCTGTGGTGACTATCTGAGACGCCTCTATCACCCAGGGAATCCCTTTTGATAAGTTGCTGGGATTTAACCACCAAGCTAGGGAAAGAATAGTAGGCAAATTTAGAGTCAGGCGACCCTCTAACCGCCCCCTAGTATTTTCTGGTTCCTTAAAATGTCCCACTGGAGAGGTCTTGTGTGGAGCTGTGCCCACTGAACCGCTGGAAGACAAGCAGAGAGGGACCCCAGTAATGACATCGCCTTCCTTAGAGTCATGATAGGGTTTGTACGCGCTTCCGATACTAGGTGGATTGTTTTTTTTTCTTGTCTGAAAGGCGACACATTTGAGAACTTGAGTCCAAGGTGAGACCCAAAAATTCTTGAACCCTGGTTGGTTCCAGCTTTGACTTCTGGAGGTTCACCAGCCAGCCCAATCTTTTTAAAGTGTCTATCACTCTGTCGCATTGCTGGCGGCAGAGTTCGGCCGAGTTGCTCACAATCAGAAAATCGTCTAGATATGGAATAATCAAGACGTCTTCCTCTCACAGATGTGCCATCATCTCCGCTATCAGCTTGGTGAAAATGCGGGGTGCAATTAATATGCCAAAGGGAAGAGCCCTGTATTGGTATTCCCTTGTCTGTCCTTTTAGGACTACTGCCAGTCTGAGGAATTTCTGAGAGGTCTTGTGGATGGGATGTGATAATACTCGTCGCTGAGATCTAGAACTATCATAAAACAGTTTGGAAACAGATTTTTTATTGTTGACTTTATTGACTCCATTTTGAATCTCTGGTTTTTTACATAAGTATTCAACTTCCGTAAGTTTATTATAGTCCGGAAGGTTCCGTCTGGTTTGGTAACCATGAACAATGGAGAGTAAAATCTGTTCCCTCTCTCCAGAGGGGGGACTTCTTGGATGACAGCTTTGTCTATCAGTTTTAAGATTTCTAGGTCTAGAGCTTCTTGTTGTTGAGGAGACGACCTCAGCGGTGTAAAGGTACCTTCACACATAACGATATTGTTAACGATATCGTTGCTATTTGTGACGTAGCAACGATATCGTTAATGAAATCGTTATGTGTGACAGCGACCAACGATCAGGCCCCTGCTGGGAGATCGTTGGTCGCTGAATAAAGTCCAGAACTTTATTTCGTCGCTGGACTCCCTGGAGACATCGCTGGATCGGCGTGTGTGACACCGATCCAGCGATGTCTTCACTGGTAACCAGGGTAAACATCGGGTAACTAAGCGCAGGGCCGCGCTTAGTAACCCGATGTTTACCCTGGTTACCATGCTAAAAGTAAAAAAAACAAACACTAGATACTTACCTACCGCTGTCTGTCCTCCAGCGCTGTGCTCTGCACTCCTCCTGTACTGGCTGTGAGCCGGAAAGCAGAGCGGTGACGTCACCGCTCTGCTTTCCGGCTCACAGCCAGTACAGGAGGAGAGCAGAGAAGCAGAGCGCAGCGCTGGAGGACAGACGGCTGTAGGTAAGTATCTAGTGTTTGTTTTTTTTTACTTTTAGCATGGTAACCAGGGTAAACATCGGGTTACTAAGCGCGGCCCTGCGCTTAGTTACCCGATGTTTACCCTGGTTACCGGCATCGTTGGTCGCTGGAGAGCGGTCTGTGTGACAGCTCTCCAGCGACCAAACAGCGACGCTGCAGCGATCCGAATCGTTGTCGGTATCGCTGCAGTGTCGCTAAATGTGAAGGGGCCTTTACCACATAGTTCCGTGGGGGTAGGGATAGAAATTCTCTGCGAAACCCTTCTCTTATTAAACTTTTTTTTTTTTTCCAAACTGTTTTTATTAAACATTTTCAATTAAACATTTTCAACATTAGTATATTAACATGCAAACATAGGTACAAGGAATTACCTCCCTCTTTCCGGTATTACAGAAGCCCATTATTAAAGACGGTAACTATTTTAGCGTTCCAATTTGCAAATTAAGGCAAAGTACCTCTCAATCAAGATAAACATAAGGCTAAAAACATAGAATTCAACATGGAAATACAATACGAGTGGACTACCACTCTGTAACTAGATAACCCCAAATGATGAGAGAGGGGAAGTTATAGCTAGAGAAAAAATGAAAAACAAAAAAGAGGGGGGAGGGGTCAACAAACAGACTAGGGAAATTCGAAGGGAGGGAAGGGGGGGGGGTGGGACACACGGCTCCGCACTTCGCCCAATGTGTTATTTAGGAGACAACTCCGCTCACAAGGGTGTTCGGCCCGCTACCGCCTGTTCCAGAAACCATGTAGTTGTACAGAAGCATTGTTTGAGCCTCTGTTGTATATGCGTTGGAAGGATGGGTATAAGTGGCTGCCATAGTTCAAAAAAATTTTGGGTTTTTAGTTCCTTCTGAAGGGATGCTTCCACCCAATCCATCCTAAATAGGAAGGAGAGTTTGTCCAGGAAGATCCTCAGGGTGGGCACATTAGGTGCCAGCCAGGTTTGTAAAATCGTTTTCCGGGCCGAGGCCGAAATCATGTACAAGAATTTTCTACCATGAGTGGGGATCACAGCCCCTTCATTAGTAATGTACCCGAAAAGAGCCCAGGCTGGGGTGAGAGCTACTCTATATGGTGTATGCGTATGAGTAAATACAAGTATGCGTTGCCAAAATTGTTGGATTTGTGAGCAAGCCCATAAACAGTGGAACATGTCTGCCTCGGCCTCTCCACACCTGGGACAGATCGGACTCGGTATATTACCCATAAGAAAGTTGCGCCTTGGCGAGATATAGGATCTATGCATAATTTTCAACGCCATTTCCCAATAAGATATAAACGGTGTAAATTTAAGCGTGTTCCTCAACATTTGTAAAATCAGAGTAGGTGTCAATGACGGGTCACGGAGCTGCCACTTCATTATTCCTGTGGAATGTTCTTCCCTCTTGGTCTCAGTTCTTAGGAATGTATAGTAGTCTGACACAAGCCGTTTCGTCAGCTTGCATGTGGTAAGTTTGGTTATCAGCTTATCCTGCCAGTCATTATCACTGAAGCCACAAGTAACACTTGTCACATAGCTCTGTAGTTGCATGAAGTGGAAAGGGTGTGTATTGATGAAATCAAATAAAAGTGTCGCCTGGTTGAAAGTAAGGACCTTTTTGGAATGTACATCCACTATGTCTCCCACCCTGCCCAGGCCTAGTGTTTGCCAACCATGAAAAATGTGGTGTGCCTTCCCTGCCTGAAACCTAGAATTAGTACAAAACCAGTGACACCCGTGGCGATAGCCCCAACCCACGGCGTATGACAACCCAAGACCGCCAAATTGTTGTAAACAGAGGATTGGCTCTCAGCTCCTGGGGCATCAATGTATAAGGCTCATGTAATACGTTTACCAGTGACCTACCTCCCATTAGTGATGTTTCAACCGCTAGAGCTGAGTATATAGAGGTACCCTTCAACCAGTCTCGGAGAATTCGCATGTTTGCTGCCAGGTTATACAGCTTAATGTCTGGGAAATTCACTCCGCCACTGGTTCGGGTTTGTGTGAGGGTGTGGAATCCTATTCTGGGCCTCTTCCCTTGCCAAATAAATCTGCGAAACATACGGTTAATATTATGTTCATCCACTGGTCTCAGATAAAATGGCAGGACATTAAATAGATATAATAATCGGGGAAATGAGATCATTTTTATCAAATTTGCCCGGCCTATGAAGGACAAGGTAAACTTTTCCCATGCTGTCAACTCGTCCTGTAATGAGGTGATGTATGTTTGCAGGTTAGTTTTGTAAAGTTTTGCCGGGTCTCTCGTGATCTGGACCCCCAGGTAAGTCAAGGAGTGAGTCTTCCAGTGCAAAGAGTGTTCCTGTGTCCAACGTGGTTCAGAAGGCCCAGAGAGCATCATTGCCTCAGACTTACCAACATTTATGGTGAAACCCACCAACGCCCCCTTCTGTTCTATTGTTCTAAGGAGCGGGCCCAGAGACTCCCGCGGGTTTGACAGGAAAATCAATAAGTCATCAGCAAAGGCCACAATCTTAATTTCTGTCGCCCCATATCGTATGCCCTGAAGACCTGTCCAGCCATGGAGATACTGTAAGAAAGGGTCCAAAGCCAGGTTGAACAATAAGGGTGATATCGGGCATCCCTGTCTCGCCCCTCTTTCCAAATTAATCCGGGGAGACATCAAGTTGTTCACCCAAAGCCTAGTAGTCGCGCCACGTTGAATATTCTGCAGAAATCCCAGAAAAGTCTCTCCAAAACCCCTGTAGCGCAATACTGTATTTAAAAATTTCCATGAGATCGAATCAAACGCTTTCTCCGCGTCAAGGCTGAGAAGCATTGTCCGGGGGTAGTTTTGTTGTTTGGCCATAACCGTAGCCGCCACCGCCAATCGGACCCCTAAGGTCGAGTGTCGCCCCCTCGTAAACCCCAACTGTGAGGGTGTCAATACCTGTGGCAGAAATACCTGCAGTCTATTCGCCAATATTTTAGCTAAAAGTTTGTAGTCAACATTCATTAGTGAAATAGGGCGAAAGGAGCTCACATCAAGGGGATCTTTAATTGGTTTGGGTATAAGAATTGTGTGGGCCTCATGAAAGCCCTCCACCACCTCCCCTTTAAGATAAATATCATTGAGTATATCCACTAGAATAGGGGTATTATTCGGTTGCAAAAGCTTATAATATTCTATGGTCAGTCCATCAGGTCCCGGAGACTTATTATTATGGAAAGATTTAATCGTCGATTGCACCTCCTCAATGGTTATCGGGGCAGAAAATAAATCTCTCTGCTGTGCTGTCAGCTTTGTGGGCTCCACCGAGGAAATTAAGTCCCATGCACCCTGGGCGTCATACGGTCTCTCTTTATAAAGTGTGGTATAGTATGTTATAAACGCCTGTTGTATCTCAAGTGGCGAGGTGACCAGTCGGTTACTTTTGGGTTGTTGAATCTGCAGGATTGTGCGCTTGGAGGTATGCGGCTTAGTCAGACGGGCCAGTAAACTACCCGTCTTCCCCCCCATCTATGGTAATGATTTTTTGTGAACTCTATATTCCTGGTTGCCTGGGTGATAGTAAAAGCATCTAGCAGTTGTTTGGCGGAGAAGTAATTTTGTTTATTAATGTCTGTAGGGTCTCTCAAGTACTCCTGGTGCATGGCTAGCAGGTCAGTGTGAAGAAGATTATACCTAGACCTCCTTTCCTTTTTTTGGTGTATCATGTATGAAATGATATGGCCTCTCATGACGGCCTTAGATGTGCGCCACATCAGTGAGGTATCCGAAGATGAGGACATGTTATCGTCCAAGAAGTTGTTCCAATGGACCTGGAGAAACCGCTTGAAATCCTCTGAGTCAACCAAATAGGATGGAAACCTCCAGGGCGCCGAAGAGCCCCTCGAAGGCTCCATCCTCAGTTGCAGTTTAATTGGTGCGTGGTCAGATATCATGATAGTCTCTATTGTGGTTTCTGATATCCTTTCGAATAGAGCCTCTGCTACTAAGAAGTAATCTATCCTAGAATGGGTATCATGGACCCTCGAGTAGAATGTGTAATCCCTTTCCGTGGTATGAAGCACCCGCCACGGATCGCACAACCCAGCGCGCTGCATAATCTTTAAAATGATTAAAGTAGCTCGTTTGTCATGGGAAGCCGCGGAAGACCTGTCCAGGTGTGGAGCAAGGACAGCATTAAAGTCGCCGCCCACAATTAAATTATCTGTGCGCTTTGTCAGAATAAATTGATATAACTCTGAAAAGAAAGTAGTATTGGGATAATTTGGGGCGTAGATATTCAATAGTGTGTATACTGTGTTTCCAATTTGGATCGCAAGATATAAAAACCGTCCCTCCGTGTCTGAGTATTCATCAAGCAAGGTGTAAGGCAGAGAATTCCCCAACAAAATCGCCACTCCGCGCGACTTGGAAACAAACGGCGCTGAATAGCAATGCTGAATCCAAGGTGCTCTCAAAGTGTTATCATCCCCTTGCCTCCAGTGAGTCTCCTGCAAGAAGACCACATCAGGCTTCAGCCTCTTTAGGTGCGTAAGGACCCGTTTACGTTTAATCGGGGAATTCAGGCCCGCCACATTCCAGGATACAAAAGCGTATGGCTGTGCGTTAAGCGGTGTGTTACTCATCCTACCCCAGTCCTGGGCATCTCAAAATGCTGAAAATCCTGCATCTGGATCCTGTGGTCCCTGTCCCAGCGAGCAGGAGCCTCCAGGAAGTCGGTAAGGCGTACGGAGTCGTGTGCTGGTGGGGAGGGGAAGGGGAGTCCACACAAGGGTAAAAACAGCATAAGAACAAACCTATGGTAGAAAAACATCAATTATAACATATAAAAGCATTAATTTGAAGTCGTGAGCATACAGGGTAGAACATTGCAATAATCTCAAGCTAGGTGTTTAACACCCAATAACTTCTCCTAGCCATTATCTTCTTGGCGAATGAGCCTAGCCCCAGCCTCATCAGGATCTGTGTACACCGTAAAACGCCCATTTTCCAGCACTCTGAGTTTAGCAGGATATTGCAACTGGAATCTAATGTTGTGTTCCGCCAGATAGGAGCACACAGGCGTAAATAATTTTCTCTTGTCTGAGACCTGTTTTGAAAAGTCCTGAAAAATTAAAATCTTGAGACCTCGGACTGAGACATTGCGCTTTTGTCGATATGCTTCTCTTATTAAACTTAATATCCAAGGGCTGGTCGAGATTTTCTCCCAGGCCGGGAGGAATTGAGATAATCTCCCTCCCACCCTGGGGAAGATGTCACTTGGGGGGGGTTTCTATCTCGAGGGGTGTTACCAAAAAGGAACCCCCTGTCCTTCCTTTTCCCGTCATACCATCGGCGGTCTTCTCCTAAAAAACTTTATATTCCGAAAGGGCCGCTTATTATATGTTGGGGCCAGGATGGGAAAACCTTTCTTTCTATCACCTGCTTTTTGCAGGATATCGTCCAGAGTCTCTCCAAAAAGAAACTTGCCCTCACATGGAATTGAACAAAGCTTTTGCTTGGTTTGTAAGTCCCCCGGCCAGCTCTTTAGCCATAAGGTTCTACGTGCTGCGTTTGAAAGAGCTGCAGAATTAGATGCTAATTTAATTGAGTCGGCCGATGAATCTGCCAAAAACGCTGCGGCTCCTCTAATCATAGGGATGAACTCTAAAATTTTATTTCTGGGGACCCCATCCCTAAGCTGTTTCTCTAGGTTATCAACCCAGATCATTAAGGATCATGACGTGCAGGCAACCCTATGGTTGGCCTTAAGCATCTACCTGCTGACTCCTAGGCCCCTTTAAGAAAAGTATCTGCTCTTTTATCAAGAGGATCTTTCAAGGTTCCCATATCCTCGAATGGTAATGCGAACTTTTTTGAGGCCTTAGCCACCGCAACGTCGAGTTTGGGGGCTTTATCCCACGAGACAGAAGCCTCTTCTTCAAAGGGGTATTTCCTTTTAATAGAGGGGACTGATGCATTTTTCCTTTCAGGTTTCTCCCACTCCTTTTTAATTAATGCTTGTATGTTCTCGTTAAGGGGAAACACTTTACGCTTTTTTAGGATAACCCTCCAAACATAATGTCCTGCACAGTTTAGTCAGGACGAGGATCCAACACCCCCATTGTTGATCTTACTGCCTTTACAAGGCCATCAACCTCATCTAGGGGGAAACAATGACGACCTCCACTCTCATTATCTGAAGAAGAGAAGGAGGAATCCTGCGTATCCGAATCTTTACTCTCGGAGCTGGAAGAGTCAGGATTCCTATAAGGAATAGGTTGTTTCCTACTAGCTCTTTTTCCCCCTTTAAGGGAGTTAAACACAGTCTCGACCTCTGATTTAATTACAGAACGTAACTCAGAGGCGAAGTTTGGGGTCCCCTCACAGAGGACTCGTTCTATACAGGAGTCACATAGCTTCTTATCCCAAGACTACGGTAGGGCTTTCTCGCATAAGGGGCAGGTTCTGTGTTTTGTCTTCCCCGTTCTCTTCCTTGCCTAAGATAAATGGAGAAGGGGAACCCCAATTACAAAAAGTGAGCTTTCACGAAGATCACTCACCAATCTGACACAGTCACCGGTTCTGGAGGAGGGGCAGGATCCTGAGGTGTGAGATCCGTGGGCGGTAGCTGGTTCACCACGCTGGAATTCTTACTATGCTGCATGGACTGGCTACCAGACCGAGAGCTCCGGTTGTCCGCAGAAGTTCACTTTTTCTGAGCGTCCGACTTCTGTTGCTGATGATGGCGCTGTTGCTGCGGCTGAAGCTGCTGATCGCTGTCCTCCATGGTACCACCTTGGGACGGCATGCAGCAAGGAGCTTCCTTGTGCACCTTCTTTTAAGCGCTTATCCCCTCCCCCATGGCTGCATCGCTGATGAAGCGCTCTTTTTTTTTTTGTCTTCGGTCTTCTGCACCTACTGTGCATGCGTGCGCAGTCAGCGTCCCAGAAATGAAGAACTCCGGTTCCGGGGCAGCGCCATCTTGGTGCAGTCAGTCACCACACTGCCCCTGAACCGGAAGCTCTCCCACTACTTCTGGTGCGGCGCCATCTTGGAGATCCAGGCGTCCTGTGCGCGGCAGAGTGCCGGAGCCCCTATCTCCTATCCGGAGTGGCGGTTGCGCTTCCCCCGCTCACACTTCCCGACCCATTGGTCGTAGCTGTGGTGGCCTCGGATACCGGACCAGCCGTGGCTGGGGCCTCCCCGCTGCCAGAACCCGGACTGGCCGGCTCCAGATTCTTCGTTCAGGTTCCAGTCTTCTTCAGGTACCGTCCAAGAAGGTTCCCCGTCAGGGACAGGAAACCAAACTGATGCAGGGGAGAGGTACCGCCCTTTTATCCTGTAGGTTTCCTGTCTCTGAAGGGCGGATCCCCTCTCTCCGGTAGTGCTGTCATGGGCGACTGAGTAAGAGGCCTTATATGTAGCGAATGTGATCTCTTTAACTTCTGAATGTAGTTATGTATTATACTGTAATTGGATAGGTTTGTTCCCATATAGGATCCCTTTGATGTTTAAAATGCAATTCTACTTTTTGTATATCATAGTCTTTTGGATATGTGATTTTTTCTTTGTTCTTTATTGCGCAGTTTGTCACTTATCCCTTTAAATTATTTTTTTATTTTTTAATCCCCTCGGATTACTAAGGCTTCTCCAGTCCCAACACAATATTACTCATTGTAGCACACTTCATCCCCTCCACACATGGCGCATTTAAATCCCATCTTTTGTACCTTATGTACTTATTATTTATCCCCACATCACAGTACATATATTATTATTAGTGTTCACTACATTGGTTATCCATGCCATCCTCTTCTTTTTATTTCAATTCACATACTCACCTTTTCCTATTCTTCACACATATCCTTCTCATTGTATTCTTTGCTTCCTCAACGTAGAGTTATTGTTCTCCCCGACTGTCCCCTATGCGCATGCGTGGCAGACCCGGTCTTGGCTCTTTGGATGCACGGACCAGTGACCAAACTGTGCATGCTGTCTAGTTGACGGAAGTCGTGGGCCTGCGTTCCACCGCCGTGAGTCGGACGATCCCCATTGAGTGCTGGGGCTGCGACGCATGCGCTGTTCTGATGAGATCTTGATCCAGGAGCAGTGGTCACGCGACACCAATTTACAACACACCCTTTTATACTTTTTTTTCTATTCATTGGACGAGCTCAGTATAAATCACCTGGCCAATCCCTACCCCAACACACGCCTCCTGAAGAAGATTTACAAAACGTGTGTTGGGGCGACGGGGATGCCAAGGTTGCTCGCTTTCTACTGCAGTAAGTGTACTTTCCATTTTACATGTGACCCTGTGGGGTTAGATTTTCATTTATCACTGTCTTAGGTTTAAGCTCTCATTTTGAGTTAATTATGAGCACACTGCACTTTATATAAAATTTAGTGATCAGTACATAGGGTATTTTCTTTTGTAATTACTGAGATTTTCCATGCCTACTTTGTGATTAAATCATGATGTATTTTGACATTTTTTGGTGACTTAGTTTGAATAGCCATGCACTAGCACTTCATATTCATATTTTATTATTGTTATTACTATTTATTTATATAGCACCATTAATTCCATGGTGCTGTACATGAGAAAAGGGGTTACATACAGGGTTATAGATATCGTTAACAGTTAACAAATTTATAATGACAGACTGGTACGGAGGGGAGAGGACCCTGTCCTTGTGGACTTACATTCTTCGGGATAATGGGGAAGAGACTGGAGGTCGGGGTGCTGCAGCACTGGTGGTGGTGAAGCGGCATCTCTGGTGGTGGTGAGGCGGCAGCTCGGGTGGTTGGTGAGATGGCAGCTCGGGTGGTTGGTGACTTAGTAGCAGCTCGGGTGGTTGGTGAGGCGGCAGCTCGGGTGGTTGGTGAGGTGGCAGAATGGTTATTACAGGCTGTAGGCTTTCCTGAAGAGATGGGTTTTCAGGTTCTGTCTGAAGGATCTGAGGGTGGTGGATAATCGGACGTATTGAGGCGTGGAATTCCAGAGGAATTCCTGTGTGAGGAACGAATAAGTATGGAGGAGAGTAGGAGGTCGTAGGAGGATTGAAGATTACGTGGGGGAAGATAGTGGGAGATTAGTTCAGAGATATAGGGAGGGGACAGATTGTGGATGGCTTTGTATATTTGTTTTAGTAGTTTGAACTGGATTCGTTGGGGAATTGGGAGCAAGTGGAGGGATTTGCAGAAGGGAGAGGCAGGGGAGTAGCGAGGAGAGAGGTGGATTTGCCGAGCAGCAGAGTTGAGGACAGACTGGAGTGGTGCAAGGGAGTTAGCGGAGGAGGGTGTTGCAGTAATCAAGGCGGGAGATGATGAGGGCATGCACAAGAGTTTTAGTAGATTATGGGATGAGGAAGGGACGGATTCTGGCAATTTTTTTGAGTTGGAGAAAACAGGAGGTGGCAAGAGTTTGGACGTGCGGTTTGAAGGACAGGGCAGAGTCGAGAGTTACCCTGATGCAGCAGATTTCAGGTGCGGGAGAGAGTGTGATGCCATTTACCAAAATAGATAGAACAGGTAGGGGGGATGTGCGAGATGGGGGAAAGATGATGAGTTCGGTTTTGTCTACATTGAGTTTTAGAAAGCGAGAGTTGAAGAAGGAGGATATGGCTGACAGATACTTCAGGATTCTGGACAGCAGAGATGCGACATCTGAGCCAGAGAGGTAGATCTGAGTGTCATCTGCATATTGGGGATACTGGAAGCCATGGGACTTTATGAGTTGCCCTAGGCCAAGGGTATAGATGGAAAAAAGTATGGGCCCTAGGACAGAGCCTTGAGGGACTCCCAACAGAGAGAGGGTGTGATGAGGAGGTAGTGTGGGAGTGGGAAACGCTAAATGTGCGGTCAGAAAGGTATGAGACACTCCAGGACAAGGCAAGGCCTTTTATTCTGAGGGAAGAAAGAATCTGTAGCAGTAGGCAGTGGTCGACTGTGTCAAAAGCAGAGGACAGGTCGAGAAGGAGGAGGATGGAGAACTGTCTGTTAGCTTTGGCTGTAAGTCATTAGTAATTTTGGTCAGAGCAGTTTTGGTGGAGTGGGGCGGAAGCCAGATTAGAGGTTGTCAAGGAGAGAGATGAGAGATGGGAGGAAAGTTGACCATGGACATGCTGCTCAAGGAGTTTGGAAGCAAACGGGAGCAGTGATATGGGGCAATCGCTGGGCATAGCAGTTGGGTCAAGGTTAGCTTTTTTGAGGATGGGTGTGATGGTGGCATGTTTGAAGGCAGAGGGGAAGGTACCAGAACATAGCGATAGGTTGAAGAGATGAGTTAGGGCTGGAATGAGCATGTTAGTGAGGTTGGGGAGCAGGTGGGAAGGGATGGGGTCAAGTGCACAGGTGGTGAGGTGTGATTTGGAAAGGAGGCGAGTAAGTTCTCCTTCAGTGATGTTGGAGAGGGAGGTTATTAGGGAAGGGCAGAGGTCTGGTGTATGGAGTGGTTGGGGAGGTGGAACAGTAAAGGTTTGCCTTGTTTGGTCGATCTTGTTTTTGAAGTAGGTAGCAAAGTCCTCAGAAGAGATGAGGGGAGTTGGAGGTGGCTGTTGCGGGCGGGGTGTAGCTTGTTTAAAAGCAGTGAAGTCGTCTTGCAGGCGTGTTTTTTTCCAACGCAGCTCTGCAACCCTGGATGCTTGTCTGAGTTTTTTGTTGAGGTTCTTATGCCAGGATTGCCTATTGATTTGTCGCACTTTGCCATGTATGAGAGGGGCGACTGAATCTATGGCTGATATGAGGGTGGAGCTATAGAAAGCAGTGGCGCTGTCCATGTCGTGGAGTGAAGATATGGAGGACAGGGGTAGGAGAGAGTCTGAGAGTCTGTGAGTGTCTAGGTGTGCAAGGTTTCTGTGAGGATGTGGTAGTGGCTGGACATGGGGGGCAGGTGAGGAGGACAAGAATGAGAAGGTGAGTAGATGGTGGTCTGATAGGGGGAAGGGAGAGGTTGTGAGATTAGATAAGGAACAGAGGCGGGTGAAGATGAGGTCTAGCGTATATCCATCTGTGTGGGTGGCTGTGGAGGACCACTGAGTAAGTTCAAAGGATGAGGTAAGGGACAGGAGCTTGGAGGCTGCTGGCTAGCGGGTGTCAGTAGGGATATTAAAGTCATCCATTATGATGGTGGGGATATCAACAGAGAGAAAGTGAAGAAACCAGGTGGAGAATTGGTCAATGAAGGCAGTGGCAGAGCCCAGGGGTCGGTATATGACAGCCATTTGGAGATTAGAGGGAGAGTAGATACGGACAGAGTGAACCTCGAAAGAAGGGAGGATAAGGGAGGGTGGGGGTTGGATAGGGTTGAAGTAAGTTTTTGGAAAGAAGGAAACCCACTCCCCCATGTCTGTTGCCAGAGACGAGGAGTGTGGGTAAAGTTGAGGCCACCGTAACTCAGTGCAGCAGGGGAGGCCGTGTCAGGGGGCATCAGCCAGGTCTCAGTGAGGGCCAGGAAGGAAAGGTTGCAGGAAGTTAAGAGATCGTGGATCATGTGGAGCTTGTGGCAGACAGAGCAGGCATTCCAAAGTGCCACAGAGAGAGAGGAAGCAGGGGGGTGGGGGTCAGTTGGTCACAGATGGGGGTCACAGATTTTAAGTGTGAGGGGTTGCGGTAGTTTCTCTTAGTGTGAGAAGGATAGGGGTGAAGATTAGTGAGATGTATAAGGCGGAGGGGGCAGGATTGGGGGATATGTCACCAACAGTGAGAATGAGAAGAAAAAGGAAAAGCAAGTGGCATTGTATTGGCCCGTTGGTTTAATATTTATATTGTGATACCTTTTTTTGTACAGTTTCTTCTACTGATTGTGTATCAATCACTTGATATCAATCACTTTAAAGTGCTACCCATTGCACTTTAAAGTAACTGTGACCCCTGTATTCTGGAATCTAGCGGACTTTTTATATTTCATAATATAATTTAATAAAGTTTGATATTCTTTGGATTATACTCTGGCTGTCGTGGTCCAATTTTCCCCTCCATGTTTTGTGTCACTGATGGTAGCCTTTGTAACGATGGCCCCAGCTCTATGCAGGTCATTCACTAGGTCCCCCGTGTGATTCTGGGATTTTTGCTCACCCTTCTTGTGATCATTTTGACCCCACGGGGTGAGATTTTGCGTGGAGCCCCAGATCGAAGGAGGTTATCAGTGGTCTGGTATGTTTTCCATTTTCTTATTATTGCTCCCACAGTTGATTTCAACACACTAAGCTGCTTGCCTATTGCAGATTCAGTCTTCCTAGCCTGGTGCAGGGCTAAAAATGTTGTTTCTGGTGTCCTTTGACAGCTCTTTTGTCTTCACCATAATGGAGTTTGGAGTGTAACTGTTTGAGGTTGTGGACAGGAGTCTTTTATACTGATAAGTTCAAAAAGGGGCCATTACTACAGGTAATGAGTGGAGGACAGAAGAGTCTCTTAAAGAAGAAGTTACAGGTCTGTGAGAGACAGAAATCTTACATGTTTTTAGGTGACCAAATACTTATTTTCCACCATATTTTGCTAAATAAATCTTTCAAAATCGCACAAAGAGATGTTGTGGATTTGTTTTCTCATTTTGACTCTCATAGCTGTTATCTACCTATGATGTCAATTACAGGACTCTCATCTTTTAGTCGGGAGAACTTGCACAATTGGTGGCTGACTAAATACTTTTTTCCTCACTGTACTAACTCTCCAGCTGAAGATGGGAATACACTCCTCCTGTACTTCTGAAACCTATTGTCGGAGCTCAATGTTCTATTAACCCTGTCATAATTTGCCGCCCAACATCGGAAACCCCTACACACGGCTCATATATTAATCTATGTGCCATCAATACCCAATAACTATACGTGCCCATCGTGCATATTTGTGGAAACGTAAAATTATTGAAGTCGATCACCTCTACAGCGGAAGAGGCTCCTGAAAACCCCTTGAAAGGGAATACACTGTGATTTTTATATTAATAATTATTGATTATATACTGAATTGAGACCAGGACTGCAGAGGAGACTTCTCCCAGCTGTGAGAACAGCTCAGTAGCCAGAAATTAGTAGTGCAATGTCATGCTGCAGACCACCGCCACTATTTCCACAGTGGTCAGGACACATCGGTGTAATCATCACGCTATGTGCCGAGCAATGACTGAGCTCATTCATACGTCCCTGCATTACAGACATCTGAAAGAGGCTTACACTGACATAGCAGATCCAATGTCTATCTAATCCCACCATGTGCGATATAGCCCACAGTCACTTATCTCATCCCATCATGAGTGATATAGCAAGAAGAGCAGCCTACCTAATATAATAAACTGAGCCCTTCATCCTCCTTTATCCTTTGGCAAATGCCCAGAAGAGGAGAGGAGGTAAATCAGACATGTGAGCAGAACCCGCCCACAATTACTGCAGTTGTAATGCGAGCTATAAGTTCCCTAGGTTTTCATGACGAATTTCAGCAGCTGCTCCACTTAGTGTTTTAGGCTATGTGCACACGTTCAGGATTTCTCGCAGAAAATTCCTGAGAATTCCGGACATGTTCTGCAAGAAATCCGCAAGAAAACCGCACGCGTTTTTGCCACGATTTTGCCGCGGTTTTGACGCGTTTTTGCCGCGGTTTTTTCTGGACACTTCCCAATGCATTTTGGAGTGGGAAATCCGCAAAAAGAAACGGAAAATTAATGAACATGCTGCGGTTTTTACCGCGATGTGTTTTTTTTTCGCGGAAAAAAACGCATCATGTGCACAAAACATGCAGAATTCATTCTAAATGATGGGATGCTTATTGTATGCGGGTTTTTTTGCGGTTTTATAGCGTTTTTATCGGGAAAAACCGCGAAAAAAAACGCAAAAAACCGCAACGTGTGCACACAGCCTTAAAGTGGAAAAAAAAATCAAATGCTTTTCAAAATATTTTTCATCTTATGTCATTACTTTAAAAAAAAAAGTGAAAAAAATAAAACATTACCACTAGAGATAAGCGAATATTTCAATGTTTGGTTCAGATTACGATCACCAAATTTGCAATATTAATTTGTCGAATATTCACCAAACGTAACCGAATGCCATTTATGTCAATGGGAAGCAAAAACAAATGCATGTACAACAACTTATGATGGCCCCTAATGCTGCCAAAACACATTAACTGAGGGACAGACACCAGGAAAGTGGCCTCAATTCACCCACAGTACAAATTGTAGCATGGCCACGCAACAATCAGCCAGGCATGCGGTATCAGCATCTGGGGCAGCATTTACAGCTTTCAATTAAATGTCACAGTAAGATGAGGTGGATGAGCGATTGGTATAGGCCTTCTTTGCTGGGAGCCCTGATACCACATGCAACACCTCTACCTGCTTTCATGCTGAGCCACACTCAGGTGGCATATATATCAGTTTTTAGACTACCATTGTCAGGAAAATTTAAGGATAGTAACACGGGTAGGTGAGTTCAAGGATGTGGAGGCAGTCTTGGAGGCCTACTGCTACAGGCAACACATATGGAGGAGACCCAACCAGGAGTGTTCACATTTCCAAAAATTATTGTGAGACAATACCAAAGTGGCATAAATTTCACCACAATAGAAATAGTATAATAGGGACTGACAGGTCTTCCACTACACCCAATATAGCAGATGGACACTCAAATAGGAGTGTTCACATTTAAACAAATGAGGGCCTTAAAACACAGAAGTGGCATCAATTTCACCACAGTAGAAATTGTATAATAGGGACAGACTGGTCTTCCACTACACCCAATCCAGCAGATGGACACCCAACCAGGAGTGTTCACATTTCCAAAAATTACTGGCAGACACCACAAAAGTGGCATCAGTTTCACCACAGTATAGATAGTATAATAGGGACCAACAAGTCTTCCACTACATCCAATCCAGGATTGTTCACATTGCCACAAACTTGTGTTAACATCAGCAGCAGCAGCCACAGTAGGCACAGAAGCCACACTAAAGATATCACAGTGTGCAGTTACTTGACATTAATACATCATACTAAAAAATGCAATATCTCCTAGTCTGTACAGTCTGTGATTGGTGTGCAAAAGTCCTTGGAGATCCATGACTTGTTCATCTTGATGAAAGTTAGGTGGTCTACACTTTCAGGGTACAGCCAGCTGCGCTTATCCATCAGGACACCACCAGGAGTGCTGAAGACACGTTCTGAGAGTTGCTGGCTGCCGGGCACCATAAAACCTCCAAGGCGTGTGAGGCTAGCTCTGGTCACTCATTCATTTTGGAAGACCAAAATGTGAAAGGGTCCAAATCCTCCATGATGGTATTAATATTCAGTCCTAGATAGTCCTGCATCATCCTCTCCATTTGTTCACCACATGTAAGACTTGATCTAAAAAGTGTTGAAGGACTCACAGAAATTGCTTCTTCCAATTACACCACTGCTGTTGCTGATGTTTTGGTGTTGACAAATAGACGTGCTGGTGGCTGGAAGTCTAGAACTGCGATGCAAACTGTATGCTTCACTGCTGTCTTGGGAAAAAGCTCTCTTCCGGCATTCGCGGGTCCCTTTCCAGGGCGGGAAGCATCTGACAAAATTTTTTTTTTTTTAACGTGGATCTAAGACTAAGTTCACATTAGCGTATCTGTGCGCAGCGTACAATCTGTATGCACAAACACATGCCAAAATGCATACAAACGCATGGTTATGCTGCAGTTTTTATCCGCATCAGCTTACGCATGACACCAAAAAACGCTGCCTGTGCATGCGTTTGTGCAAGCTTTTGCATTGTTTTTGCGCATGCGTTCAAATTTGCAATGAATTTTGTTATGCGGCAAATGCTGTTTCAGGAGAATTTCCTTGACAAAAGTCACACCCAATGGGCATGTCTTATGGGGATTTTGTATATACAGACCCTACACAGATGGAATCCTCATCTGATGCTGATGTATCCTGCTGCAATATGGATCTTGGCATGGAGAGCTTCTATCATAATCTGGATTTGGAATTGAAATAGGCTTTTGCCTTTGCTGTGGCTTGTGTAGAAGAAAGAAGAGCAAGATGGAGAAGACATCATCACTACTACTGGCAACACCCCATCGTTGAAGTCCGAGAGAGCCGTGGAGCCTACCACTCATTATACACCGAGCTGCATGAAAACCAGGAGACGTTTTTCACTACGCGAGGATGTCTGAACAGAGCTTCGATGAATTGCTGCAACATGTCCAAGGATCCATCACCAGGCAGGACACACAACTACGTTGAGCAATTCCTGCTAAGGAACGTCTGCTGGTGACCCCGAGGTACGTAATTTTGAAAAATAAACACATGTCATTTGTATCATTGTTATAACAGCCATGAGCTGATTTTGTTTTCCATATTTGTTCCGCAGATTCCTGGCTACCGGAGAGACTTTATCATCTCTGTTTTAAATTCAGGATTGGAGTGTCAACCCTTTCTGGGATTGTTGGAGACACCGGCCATGCTTTATATCATGTTGTTCGTGCAGAATTCCTTTCCCAACCCACAACTGAACTCTGGCTGAAGAATGCAGCAAAATTCCATGAAATTTGTAATTTTCCAAACTGTTTGGGTGCTGTGGCAGCAAAAACATTCAGATTCTGAAACCTGCTGGAAGTGGATCGGATTATTTCAATTACAAAAAATACCATTAGATTGTTCTCATGGCGATTGCAGATGCTGAGTGTCGATTTGTCGCCATTGACGTTGGCTCATTTGGATGAGGAAATTGCTCACAGACTTTCAAAAACTCTGACATGGGCCAACGTTTATATGGTAATAATTAAAATTTACCATCGCCACAATCTCTTCTGAACACTTGAAGGCCCACCAATGCCGTTTGTTGTGGTTGGAGGTGAGGCATTTCAACCTCATAAAACCATACTCGAGTCGGGACTTGAATCACACCAAAAGGATTTTCAACTACCAACTGACAAGGGCACGGTTTGGTTTGCTGGCATCTAAATGGCGCATTTTGGGGATACCAATCAAGCTAAAAACTGAGACAATTGATGATGTGGTCAAAGTGTGTGTTGTTATGCACAATTACATTCTGGCAAAAGAGCGACAACAATTAGAACTTGGCAAACCTTGTCATGAATTACAGTGGGGTCTATTTGTACATCCCACCGCTGCCACCAATATGTCATGAACCGGGAGTGTTTGGCTGCCCACTGTTCGTCAATTTGGAACTTGCAGCTCTCTGGCGCCCCCCTTACTCTCAGGTCAGTCAGAGAACTGCACCTAGAATAAGTAGTCACCAGAAAGGCTGCCTGGTCGTGTACTGGCTATTGGGCACACTGCAGTGAGGGCGTTATAACTACTCCCATCTTTCAGGCAGGAAATACACTTATAAACCTCTGTCAGTCACCAGCTCCTATTTCTATTAGTAGCAGGTCAGGAGCCAACCCAGTCAGTAGCATAATTTACTTCCGAAGACGTTGAGACAAATACAATATGTACAAAACGATTACAAAATAAAAGGATTAAAAGAACAACTTACATATCTCAGTACTGGCAAGCCATGTGGCGATGGTTGGTGGGGGGAGGGGTTCCCAAAGGTAGAGATTCAGTCCCTCAGCATGGATGGTATACGCTCTGTCCCCTCAGGTTAAACAGACTCCAGAATGAGCCTACTAGCCTTATAATTCTCCCTGGGTGACCTGACTGGGGGCCGGAGCAATGAGTGCACTCCCCTTTTCCAAAGCTACCAAGAACTCCACTAAAACTCAAAACCATCATAACTCGAGCTTGAAACCTCATAGAGCGACAACGGCAGTATTACATGTCTTCTCACGAGATTAGCTTACATTTAAGTCTAAACATGGGGTAGCAGTACGACCTGGTTAAGTAGAAATCCATTTGTCTGATTCTGCTGGTTCCTATATCACTACTTGGGGTCAAGTTATTTACGTTTTCAAGAACAAAGAGTGTCCCATGTGCTTTTGGATAAAGGACCGATTCCTGATCACCAACACATTCCTGAGGGAGGAGTGAGAAGGAGAGCTGATTTGTGCAGGCAAAGGGGGGCCGTCGGGGAATAGCAGCTGCAGCTTGTGTTCTTTACACAGACCTAATGGGGGTTAGAGAGAGACAAAATTACATGCAACCTGTGCCTGCAAAGTGCTTTGGGCTTATACCAGTGAATGCAGTGGAAAGTTCCAGAAGCATACTTTGAATATGGGCATATTCATTTCATCGTGACACCGCCCCCTTTCAGACTGCGCTACGGAGGCAGAACCTCTCAGTACACCTCCATGCGCACCTTGGCAGGCTCGCCACGGTGGGACAACTTGTCTGCATTGCCATGCTCCCTGCCCTTTTTGTATTTGACTGTAAAGTTGTTCTGCTTAAGGGCAAGGCTCCAGCCCAGCAACCTTCCGTTGGTATACAGTGTGCAGTCAGCTCAGGGGGTTGTGGTTGGTCACCACGGTGAAGGTGCATCCGTACAGTTAGGGCTGCAAACGTAGCAGGGCCCAAACCATGGCCAGGCACTCCTTGATGGTGGAATAGGCCACTTCCCTCGGCAGAAGCTTCTGGCTCAGGTGCAACATGGTGTGCTCTTGGTTCCCCGCGTGCACCTGGCTGAGCACTGCACAGAGGCCAAACTCACTGGCATCAATCTGTACCAGGAACTGCCGACTGCTGTCGACGGCTTTTAGCACAGAACTGCTCAGGGCTGTTTTCAAAGCCCGAATAGCCACCTCACAGCCTTTTGTCCAGTCGACTGTTTGGGGTAGCTTTTTTCTTGTGAGGTCCGTCAAGGGCTTTGCAGGGCTGCTATAGTTTTGTACAAAGCGTCTATAGTACCTTGCAGTGCCCAGGAAGGACATAACTTGTTTCTTGGTCCTGGGGGTGGGCCAGGATGCAGTTGTGTCCACTTTCCCAGGCTCTGGCCTCAGGGAAACCCCACCTACCCGATGCCCCAGGTAGTGGACCTCGCTCATGCCCATCTGGCACTTTCCCGGCTTGATGGTCAGGCCTGCTTGATGGATGCGCCCGCGCACCTCCTGGAGATGCTGCAGGTGTTCATCCCAGGAGAGAATGAAGATGGCATTGTCATCCAGGTATGCCACTGACGCCAGAATGAGATGCAGTGAGAGCACGCAGGTAAGGTAAGTAGGATGTGTGCTGGAAGCCAGTGGCTGCTGCTGTATCTGTGCGCGCTATAAGAGAAATGAATATTCACTCCCAGCGCAGTGAATATTCATTTCGCTTTAGTAGCGGGCACAGGCTTTAGCCGCAGGCTCCTGCCTCTGTGACCCGCTGCCCCGCCGTCTTTCTGGGACAATGACTTGTGTATAAGCTTAGGGGGTGCTTTTTTGCACAAAACAGGATTTTATGGAATAAGGCTATTGCAATTGTAAAATCATGTATCAGCAGGTTTAGCTGGAGATTTTTTTTTTATCAGGGTATGTAGAAGAACTGACACTGGACACACACGGTAAAACTGCGGTAGGTGGTTTATTGATTCTTGCACATAAATTGATAACATTTAGATTGATTCAGATGAACCCTCCTACAAAACATGATTAACAAGGTCATTACTACAGGACTGTATAAAAAAGGGATTTATTCTAAAAGTAATGCCAGAGCCAAAAATTAGAGAATTCTGACCTCCAGCATGTAAAAACGATACGGGGTCTTGTGAGTAAAATAAAAACTGCCTAAATGGACCTGATCTATTATCATTGTATAAAGAACTATGGCGATATCGCTGTTCTTCTGTATAAAGTACACTAAGGCTACGTTCCCACGGTCATTAATTGGCAGCACTTTGGATGCAGCACATGTCTGCTGAGCCCAAAGCACTGTGGCTTTTGAACACAGGTAATTCCGCATGTGTTCACTGAACCGTGCGGAATCACCGTGTATGGGTGAAATTTATTTTGCGGAGACTCGCGTCTCCGCAAGATAAATAGACATGCTGCGGTCCGCAAAGATGCACCGCATGTCTGTCTCCACAGGTAAGCCGCTGGTGTCGGTGCACACATAATTGACTTCTTGAAATCCTATCCACTATGCTGTGACATTTGAATGCTGTGGGTTGGATGCTGCAGATGTACGCAGCGTCCAACCCGCAGCATTTACTGACCATGGGAACATACCCTGACAAATGTATGTAGCCCTAATATTTATCCACAGGGTTTCTGAATAGATAATCTTACCCCACATTACAAATTGAGATAAAGAAGATGAATACTTTTTTATTTTAATTGAATCACACCAAACGTTCCAACAAAGAAGGAATGGATCATACATACACTACTGTTCAAAAGTTTAGGATCACTTAGAAATTTACTTATTTTTGAAAGAAAAGCAGTTTTTTCCAATGATTCAGAAATGATTCAGAAATAGACTCTATACATTGTTAATGTGGTAAATGACTATTCTAGCTGCAAATGTCTGGCTTGTAATGCAATATCTTCAAAGGTGTACAGAGGCCCATTTACAACAACCATCACTCCAGTGTTCTTATGGTACTTTGTGCTTGCAAACAGTGTAAGAAGGCTAATAGATGGTTAGAATATCCTTGAAAACTCTTGTGCAAGTATGTTAGTACAGCTGAAAACAGTTTAGCTGATTAGAGAACCTATAAACATGACTTTCCTTTGAGCTAGTTGAGAATCTGGAGCATTACATTTGTTGGTTCCATTAAACTCTCAAAATGGCCAGAAAAAAAGAACTTTCATGTGAAACTCGACAGTCTATTATTGTTCTTTGAAATAAAGGCTATTCCTTGCGAGAATTTGCGAAGAAACTGAAGATTTCCAACAATGGTGTGTCCTACTCCCTTCAGAGGAGAGCACAAACAAGCACTAACCAGAGTAGAAAGAGAAGTTGGAGGCCCCGCTGCACAACGGAGCAACAAGACAAGTGCATTAGAGTCTGTAGTTTGAGAAATCGACACTTCACAAGTCCTCATCTGGCAGCTTCATTAAAAAGTACACCCAAACGCCAGTGTCAATGTCTACAGTGAAGAGGCGACTCCGGAATGCTGGCCTTCAGGGCAGAATGACAAAGAAAAAGCCATATCTGAGACTAACTAATAAAAGGAAAAAGATTAATACGGGCAAAAGAACACAGACATTGGACAGAGGAAGATTGGAAAAAAGTGTTATGGACAGACGAATCGAAGTTTGAGGTGTTTGAGTCACACAGAAGAAAATTTGTGAGACGCAGAACAACTGAAAAGATGCTGGAAGAGTGTCTCATGCCATCTGTCAAGCATTGTGGCGGTAATGTGATGGTCTGGGGTTGCTTTGGTGCTGGTAAAGTGGGAGATTTGTACAAGGTAAAAGGTTTTTTGAATAAGGAAGGCTATCATTCCATTTTGCAACTCCATGCCATACCCTGTGGACAGCGCTTGATTGGAGCCAGTTTCATCCTACAACAGGACAATGACCCAAAGCACACCTCCAAATTATGTAAGACCTATTTAGGGAAGAAGCATGCAGCTGGTATTCTATCTGTAATGGAATGGCCAGCGCAGTCACCAGATCTCAACCCCATTGAGCTCTTCTGGGAGCAGCTTGACCGTATGGTATGCAGAAAGTGCCCATCAAGCCAAACCAACTTGTAGGAGGAGCTTTTGGAAGCATGGGGTGAAATTTCTCCAGATTACCTCAGCAAATTAACTGCTAGAATGCCAAAGGTCTGCAATGCTGTAATTGCTGCAAAGGGAGCATTCTTTGACGAAAGCTAAGTTTGAAGGAGCAAAATTATTTCAAATAAAAATCTTTTTTTTGAACCTTGTCAATGTGTGGACTAGATTTTCAATTTTTTGGCAACTCATTTGATTAATAAAAGTATGAGTCATGGCTAGGAAGGTGATAGCCCGAAACTGGATTAGGGAAGAACCGCCGTCAAGAGGAGAGTTCCTCCAGTATGTGAAGCAGGGCCTGACACTGGAAAAGGGGTTTTATAAAAAAAGAGGGAAAATCGAAATGTTCAATAAAATGTGGTCTCCGTGGATTGCTATGGGATAGGGGTATTATAGAGGGAGAGTTAATTAAGGTTCCTAATTAATGGTAATGTTAAATATGGCTTATATTATTGACCGAGGGATTAGATAGTATATTGGTCTAATGATGGAAGTGCTAAGCAAGGTGAGCTGCTTTGTTGGGTGGGGTTGGGGGGTGGTGGGATTGAAGGGGAATGTTTGAAGGGGGGGAAAAAAGCTTTGCATTGAAAATGAGAATGTAACATGTCATTTATCTTGTTATTCTTAATAAAAATTTATTTGAATAAAAAAAATAAAAGTATGAGTTTTCATGGAAAACACAAAATTGTCTGTGTGACCCTAAATTTTTGAACCGTAGTGTATAAATGATAATTTTCAATAGGGATATGAAATATTCAATGTACATGGAATACTGCATTAAATTTGCTTTTCAGATATCAGATATATATAAATAACTGAATGTTTTAATTCAAATGTAAGTTCTAATTTGTTTTCTCGTTTACTTATTTTTCATTACTTTGTCTCTCTGTTATGTTTATTCTTGTACAGTTTGTCAAAAATAAATGGTTTCTTCCTGTGCAGGTTTTCAACAAAATATGATTTTATAGTAAAATATTTCCTACCTAATACGGATGAGACTGACTTTTCCCTTTGTGAGCCATTTCATGTCTAGTAAGACTCCTTTTATTGGTAAAACATTTCCCACATTTTGAACATGAATATGGCATCTCTCCTGTATGAGTTCTCCGATGTCTAAAAAAATTTGAATTATCTGCAAAACGTCTACCACATTCTGGACATGCATAAGGTTTCTCCCCTGTGTGAATTCTCTGATGTGTAACAAGATTTGTCTTACTTGCATAACTTTTCCCACAATCTGAACATGAAAATGGCTTCTCCCCTGCATGAACTCTTTTTTGGCTAACATCCTCAAATTTCTGGATAATATGTTTCCTACATTCTGAAGAAGAAAATCTTTTCTCCTCTATGTCAAATTTTGGATGTGTAACAAATGACATTTGGAGGGGAAAACTTTTTTCATATTCTAAACTTGAAAATTGCTTGTTTTCTGTCTGAGCACTTTCATTTTCAACATCATTTTTGTGACTTTTATTCTTCTTAATAGTCTGTAATGAATCAGAAGATGTGACCTGTTTAAACGAATCTGATGATAGATCTTTGTTTTTAAAGGATGATGATATATCTGGACTTGTGGCATAGATGCAAGTTATATCTTTATTGATATCAAGGTCATCTGACTTAAAAATTGAAGATGCCAATCGGCCATCTGATCTCCTGGTACAGTCATCTGCCAAGAATAAAAATTATGCTTAAATAAATTATGATGAATTATATTTTTATAACATTTTTAAAATGCCCCAATAAATTGCAAGTTATGTAGCAAAATTCAATCATTTACTAAGACGAAAACAGTTAAAAATCTAACAGACCTTGAAAAGCAACATGTCTTCTATAAACCAATCCAGCAAAATCTGTGTTCATATAGACAAATGTTCCCCTCGCTTCTGAGTCTTACAGTTTGTCCAAAAGTGGTTAGTGTACACATGTTTAGCATTGCAGTAATGGGAAGAACCCACTTAAACATTTACAGTGTGTGTGTCTCCACAAGTACAAGCTGGGTACCACTTATTGGGTTCTAAAATTGTATATTTGCAATTATCATTCTCCAACATTCATTGTGTGCTAGTTTCCAGAAAATATCTGTGGTGTAAAAATAATCACTGCTCCTAAAGATGAATTCACTGAGGGAGTTTGCGTCAATTTTATGAGGGTTTTCTACTGTTTTTCTGCCATTCTGGCACCTTAGATGATCCGCAAATTGTGCTCGCAACTATTGCATGAAAATCTGCATTCCCAAAGCCAAATGGCGCTCCTTGCCTTCAGAACCCTGCCATGTGCCTAAACAGTATGATATTGTCTTGTTTAGGAGAAGTTGCAAAATATATTGTGGAATCCATTTTTTTCTATTACCCTTTGTAGTAAAATTGAAGAACTTGGGGCTATTTCAATAGTTAGTAAAACACCTAAAAGGTTAAATCTCCTGAATGTGGTTTTTGATACTATGTGGGGTGCAATTTTCTAAAACATAGGCCATCCAAGTTACTACAAAAGTGATTTGGTCCCCAAAAAATAGGTTTTGTGAATTTCCTTGAACATATGACAATTGGTTGTTTAAGATTTTTAAAGTCCTAACAAATAAAAGGATGTTTGAGAAATGCTGTCGGAGAAAAGCAGAAATATGATGGATTCTAGTTATTAAATAATTTGTTTGGTATTACTTTTTTTTTTAATGGCATATAAAATCAATGTTTGAACTTTCCAATTCTTCTAAATATTTGCCGAATTTCAGATTTTTCAATAAATAAACTCAAAACAAATTATCCTGAAATTACCACTAATGAAAAGTACAATGTGTCACGAAAAAAAAAAAAAAACAATCACTTGGATCAGGTTAAGATTTTAAAATTATTACTACATAAAGTGACACATGTCAGATGTGAAATATGGGGCCTGGTTAGGAACAAAAGTGGAGCTGTAGAAAGCGATTAAATGAGAGGATCTTGTGCAATAACAGTACAGAAAAACTGACATCTCTGGATAATTATAGTCTGTATTTATCCTCATTTTATGTTTCCCCTTATTATCTCCAGTAATTGTATTATTACACGAGATTCTTTATGATGTTACATCGTCATCATCTCCCTATTCAGGTCCCTACAATATTGGATTCGCTCAGTGGAGATCTTCTATCTACTATATAATTGTCTAAGGGTCACTTCCGTCTTTCTGTCTGTCATGGAATCCAAGTCGCTGATTGGTCTCGCCAGCTGCCTGTCATGGCTGCCGCAACCAATCAGCGACGGCCACAGTCCGATTAGTCCCTCCCTACTCCCCTGCAGTCAGCGCCCGGCGCCCGCTCCATACTCCCCGCAGTCACCGCTCACACAGGGTTAATGCCAGCGGTAACGGACTGCGTTATGCCGCGGGTAACTCACTCCGTTACCGCTGCTATTAACCCTGTGTGGCCAAGTTTTTACTATTGATGCTTCCTATGCAGCGTCAATAGTAAAAACATCTAACGTTAAAAATAAAAAATCATTATATACTCACCTTCCGCCGCCTTTCCCGCTCCTCGCTACGCTACGGTAACCGCTCAATGTAAGCGGCAAGTTCTGGTGGCAAGGATGGTATGGGAGAAGGAACTGCCATGGCGTCATCACAGGCCCTGCGTGAGAAGGACCTGCCATGACGTCACAGTCATGTGATCGCAACATTATCACAGGTCCTCGCCTGTGTGAGAACGACCTGCCATGACGTCACGGTCATGTGACCGAACTACAAGGGGCTCTCGGAAGGTGAGTATATGTTTATTTTTTATTTTTTAACCTGTGACATACGTGACTTGGCAATATACTACGTACCTGGGCAATATACTAAGTAGCTGGGCAACATACTACGTAGCTGGGCAACATACTACGTGGCTGGGCAATATAGTACGTGGCTGGGCAATATAGTACGTGGCTGGGCAATATACTACGTGGGCTGGGCAATATACTACGTGGACATGCATATTCTAGAATACCCGATGCGTTAGAATCGGGCCACCATCTAGTATCAAATAATTTTCCTAAAAGATCATGAAATTCATGACAAGGAGTCATTAGAGCCATCAACCACACAAAGCTTAGAGACACATCGTGACATAGGTGTGATGTTTTTTTCATGCAGTTTATCATGAAATTCTTTGAAGTTGGACAGTTCTTTTCTCACAGAAAGTGAAGAGTCAGGATAAAGGAAAACTCTGCTGTTATTGTACAGAAATTCAAACTTGGCCAAGTTTAAAAAATATTACAGTTAGTTTATTCTACTAATAAGGTGGAATTTTTATTTTCTGGCCTCATAGCTTCAACAATGGATGACTCCACTGCAAGTTCTTACATAAATGCTCAAACTAATGGGAACACTTTTGGTTGGAGGAGCATAGAGTGGTCTAGAGGCAGAATGGTGATCTTTAATTGTTATATGACCGGAAAACATTGCCAATAAAGCAGTGTCAACCATGACTGAGAAGACTCTGTAACCTGTCTGCATTTAGTGGTTACTACTCACCTGGGCGATTATCTGTAGGAATTTCCTCTTTACCCCACTCATCACCCCTCACATATGTCTCTTTGGTATTAACATGGGTCAGATCTTCACCCTGAAATAAATATTGTAAAAGTCACAGACAGATGGAGAAGTCACATCTATGATCAGCTCTAATCCTGCCATCTCCACTGTTCTCATTACGCAAGTATCGATGTGAATACGGCTAACACGGTACCATAATACAATTTGTTATTGTACATCATTACACAAGTATAAAACATATAATACTGGTGGATAAAACAAGACTGAACACAAGACCTTCACAGCCATCTACACATCATAGGGGAGATCTCATGACACCTTCTCTCCATCTACCTGATGATCCTGAGGAATATTGGGATTTTCTTGTTCACACTCCTGTGGAAGAAGAGGACGAGGACATTTCACCGATGTTGTCCTCTTACTGGATAGAACTGGAGGAAACACATACAGAAACTGTATTAATTCTTTATATACAGACAATTATAGGCCGTGTGTATTTAGTCCTATTACCTGGAGATGTGAAGGGCTGGGGAATCTCCATCATGACGTCCTTGTACACATCTTTGTGTCCTTCTAAATAATCCCACTCTTCCATGGAGAAATAGATGGTGACATCCTGACACCTTATAGGAACCTGACACATACAATGATACTGTCATCCCCCAGATCCCTTCATAACATTACAGTATAATATCCCAGCATTCCCAGCAGTGTCACCTCTCCAGTCAGCAGCTCAATCATCTTGTAGGCGGGTTCTAGGATCTTCTGGTCATTAATGTCCTCATGTATCTTGGGGTAAGGTGGAGGCCTCCGGATTGGGTTCAGGGCTCTTCCCAATCCCTCAGACACTGGGTCCTGACAGCGCTCACTAGAGGTCTTCTTCACTACTGTGTAATCCTGGTTATGGAGACACATTAATAAATTTCAATACAGACATTTCCAGAGTCCTCACCTCTCCAGTTATGTTTGTTATTCCCATAGATAAGAATAATGTAATGTGACGTCATCAGAACCTCTCACCTCTCCAGTAAGCCGGAAGAGGATTTCTAGGGTGAGGTGTAATATCTTCTCTAGCAATTTTATCCTATCCATCACTTGATAGTTCAAATAAGGAATTGTTTTTTTATATAGAAGATCTCCACTGAGAGGATCAGATATTGTAGGGACCTGAAAGGGAAGAAGATGACAATATAACATCATAAAGATCCCATGCAATAATATAATTATTGGAAATAATGAGAAACATAACAGTATATATAATGAGGGTAAATATAGACAAACACCAGAGCTCCCAAGAGAGGAGAAGGTGTATGAGAAGGAGAGGGAAATCCACACCAAGCAGCAAATGGTATTAAACAAACCTGCCAATTGTGTGCTAAATATGGGGAATGGAATCACTGATAAATAACATATACAGTGGGGAAAATAAGTATTTGATACACTGCCGATTTTGCAAGTTTTCACACCTACAAAAAATGGAGAGGTCTGTAATTATTATCTTAGGTACACTTCAACAGTGAGAGACAGAATCTTAAAATCACATTGTATGATATTTACTTTTTTTTTACATTTTATTACATGAAATAATTATTTGATACAATAGAAAAACAGAACTTTATATTTGGTACAGAAACTTTTGTTTGCAAATACAGAGGTCAGATGTTTCATGTAGTTCTTGACCAAGTTTGCATACACTGCAGCAGGGATTTTGGCCCACTCTTTCATACAGATCTTCTCCAGTAAAAAAGTTTTAAAAAAACAAACAATTATTAACCTGCTGTTGATTTGTTCATTCTGCCCCCCAAAGATTGCATTAAGGCTCGGCGCACATTTATCCAGCGCGTTTTACGATGAGCGCTTACACCGGGTTTTCCATGTAAATCTCTGAAAAACGTGATCCAGACAGAACCCAAGGCAGAAGATTCCTTATTATGAGGCAGATATTGGCACTGTGGATGTCGTCTGTTTGCCTGTGATCTGGCGTTGTCTGCAACTTTCGGAGTGCATAAAAG
This sequence comes from Ranitomeya imitator, assembly GCF_032444005.1. Taxonomy (NCBI): domain Eukaryota; kingdom Metazoa; phylum Chordata; class Amphibia; order Anura; family Dendrobatidae; genus Ranitomeya; species Ranitomeya imitator. Next base: position 362,833,835 of record NC_091283.1, read on the forward strand.
CGTGGTCTGTGCACTTCTGAAAAGAAGGACACTGCTGAACAGGGGCCTGATGAAGTCAAGATTAACTCTGCTGCCTCATTATAGTGAATGGATCCGGTTTCTACTGAGATGTAGATGGATACACCTGTAGTGGGATATGTATATGTATGACCAGCAGTAATTGACATTTGTCCTGAGACTACAGCTCTCACAAAGGTCACAACATATGTTATCCTGAGAAAGGCAGTTTCCTGGCTCCAGTCACTGTTGTGGATTCTGTTTTTGGGCTCCCTCTGGTGGTTACAGATGGTACTGGGTGACTTGTGTTCTCTGCGGTCTCTGGTGTCCACCTGTTCTATCAGGATATGGGAGTTTCCTATTTAACCTGGCTTTCTTGTCATTTCCTCGCCGGCGATCAATGTAATCAGTGTGTCTTGCTACCTCTGCTTTCCACTTCTGTAATCATCAGGACAAGCTAAGTTTTTGATTTTCCTGTTCCACGTTTTGCTTTATTTTTGTTTTAGTCCAGCTTGCAGTTATGATTCCTTGTTGCTGGTTGCTCTAGTGGGCTGATATTACTCCTCATGTTCCATGAGTTGGCACATGAGTTCAGGTAATTTCAGGATGGTTTTTTGTAGGGTTTTTCGCTGACCGCGCAGTTCACTTTTGTATCCTCTGCTATCTAGTTTTAGCGGGCCTCATTTTGCTGAATCTGTTTTCATTACTACGTATGTGCTTTCCTCTCATTTCACCGTCATTACATGTGGGGGGCTGCTATTTCTGTGGGGTGTTTCTCTGGAGGCAAGAGAGGTCTTTGTTTCTTCTAATAGGGGAAGCTAGTCCTTCGGCTGGCGCGAGACGTCTAGAATCATCGTAGACACGTTCCCCGGCTATTGCTAGTGTTGTGAATTAGGTTCAGGATCGCGGTCAGCTCAGTTTCCATCACCCTAGAGCTTGTTCTGTTTTTTTGTGTGCTTGTTCTTTTGTGATCCCCTGCCATTGGGATCATGACAGTATCGCCGGCCCAAAAGTGGTAATCGTATTGGCTGAAGTAGGAGGAAAAGTAGTGTGAGGAAGTTTTTTTTTTTTTTTTTCCCTTCCCTCAGAGTTTGCTGCCTAGCCTTAATTGCAGCCTGGCTGCGTCTTACCTCCTCTTAATCCTTGAATGGCTCTGACCTCAGCTGTTTATCATGGACGTCCAGAGTTTGGCTTCCAGCCTGAATAATCTTGCTGCTAAGGTTCAAAATATACAAGATTTTGTTGTACATGCTCCTATGTCTGAACCTAGAATTCCTATCCCAGAGTTTTTTTCTGGAGATAGATCTAGTTTTCTGAATTTTAGGAACAATTGCAAGTTGTTTCTTTCTTTGAAATCTCGCTCCTCTGGAGACCCTGCTCAGCAAGTCAAAATTGTAATATCTTTCCTGCGGGGTGACCCTCAGAATTGGGCATTTGCATTGGCACCAGGGGATCCTGCGTTGCTCAATGTGGATGCGTTTTTTCTGGCATTGGGTTTGCTCTATGAGGAACCTAACCTAGAGATTCAGGCTGAAAAAGCTTTATTGGCTCTCTCTCAGGGGCAAGATGAAGCAGAAATATATTGTCAGAAATTTCGGAAATGGTCGGTGCTTACTCAGTGGAATGAGTGCGCTCTGGCTGCAAAATTCAGAGATGGCCTTTCTGAGGCCATTAAAGATGTTATGGTGGGGTTCCCGGCGCATACAGGTCTGAATGAGTCTATGACTATGGCTATTCAGATTGATCGGCGTTTACGGGAGCGCAAACCTGTGCACCATTTGGCGGTGTCTTCTGAACAGGCACCTGAGACAATGCAATGTGATAGAATTCAGTCCAGAAGTGAACGGCAAAACTATAGGCGGAAAAATGGGTTGTGTTTTTATTGTGGTGATTCAGCTCATGTTATATCAGCATGCTCTAAACGCACAAAAAAGGTTGATAAGTCTGTTGCCATTAGTACTTTACAGTCTAAGTTCATTCTGTCTGTGACTCTGATTTGTTCATTATCAGCCATTTCCGTCGATGCCTATGTGGATTCAGGCGCTGCCCTGAGTCTTATGGATTGGTCATTTGCCAACCGCTGTGGGTTTAGTCTGGAGCCTCTGGAAGTCCCTATTCCTTTGAAAGGAATTGACTCTACACCTTTGGCTATGAATAAACCTCAGTACTGGACACGTGACCATGCGTATGACTCCCGTTCATCAGGAGGTGATTCGCTTCCTGGTACTGTATAATTTACATGATGTCTTAGTGCTTGGTCTGCCATGGTTACAAACTCATAATCCAGTCTTGGACTGGAAGGCGATGTCTGTGTTAAGCTGGGGATGTCAGGGGGTTCATGATGATGCACCTCCGATTTCTATCGCTTCATCTACTCCTTCTGAGGTTCCTGTATTTTTGTCTGATTATCGGGATGTTTTTGAGGAGCCTAAGCTCAATTCGCTTCCTCCTCACAGGGATTGCGATTGTGCTATAGATTTGATTCCTGGCAGTAAATTTCCTAAAGGTCGTTTGTTCAATCTGTCAGTGCCAGAGCATACTGCTATGCGGGATTATGTTAAGGAGTCCTTGGAAAAGGGACATATCCGTCCATCTTCATCTCCTTTGGGAGCAGGTTTTTTTTTCATGGCCAAAAAAGATGGTTCCTTGAGGCCTTGTATAGATTACCGTCTTTGAATAAGATTACGGTCAAATATCAGTATCCTTTGCCATTGTTGACTGATTTGTTCGCTCGCATTAACCCCTTCATGACCAGGGGATTTTTCGTTTTTCCGTGTTCGTTTTTCGCTCCCCTCCTTCCCAGAGCCATAACTTTTTTATTTTTCCGTCAATTTGGCCATGTGAGGGCTTATTTTTTGCGGGACGAGTTGTACTTTTGAACGACATCATTGGTTTTAGCATGTCGTGTACTAGAAAACGGGAAAAAAATTCCAAGTGCGGTGAAATTGCAAAAAAAGTGCAATCCCACATTGGTTTTTTGTTTGGCTTTTTTGCTAGGTTCACTAAATGCTAAAAATGACCTGCCATTATGATTCTCCAGGTCATTACGAGTTCATAGACACCAAACATGACTAGGTTATTTTTTATCTAAGTGGTGAAAAAAAATTCCAAACTTTGCTAAAAAAAAAAAAAAATTGCGCCATTTTCCGATACTCGTAGCGTCTCCATTTTTCGTGATCTGGGGTCGGTTGAGGGCTTATTTTTTGCGTGCCGAGATGACGTTTTTAATGATAGCATTTCGGTGCAGATACGTTCTTTTGATCGCCCGTTATTGCATTTTAATGCAATGTCGCGGCGACCAAAAAAACGTAATTCTGGCGTTTCGAGTTTTTTTCCCGCTACGCTGTTTAGCGATCAGGTTAATACTTTTTTTTATTTGATAGATCGGGCAATTCTGAGCGCGGCGATACCAAATATGCGTAGATTTGATATTTTTTTTATTGATTTATTTTGATTGGGGCGAAAGGGGGGTGATTTAAACTTTTATGTTTTTTTTATTTTTTTCACATTTTTTTAAACTTTTTTTTTAACTTTTGCCATGCTTCAATAGCCTCCATGGGAGGCTAGAAGCAGGGACAGCACGATCGGCTCTGCTACATAGCAGCGATCTGCTGATCGCTGCTATGTAGCAGAATTGCACGTGTGCTGTGAGCGCCGACCACAGGGTGGCGCTCACAGCGACGGGCAATCAGTAACCATAGAGGTCTCAAGGACCTCTATGGCTACAATGGAGACGCATCGCCGACCCCCGGACATGTGACGGGGGTCGGCGATGACGTCATTTCCGGCCGCCCGGCCGGAAGCGGTAGTTAAATGCCGCTGTCTGCGTTTGACAGCGGCATTTAACTAGTTAATAGGTGCGGGCAGATCGCGATTCTGCCCGCGCCTATTACGGGCACATGTCAGCTGTTCAAAACAGCTGACATGTCCCGGCTTTGGTGCGGGCTCACCGCGGAGCCCTGCATCAAAGCAGGGGAGCCGGCATCGGACGGTATAGTACGTCCGATGCCGGTAAGGGGTTAAGGGGGCTAAATGGTTCACTAAGATTGATCTTCGGGGTGCGTATAATCTTGTGCGGATTAAGAAGGGTGATGAGTGGAAAACCGCATTTAATACGCCTGAGGGCCATTTTGAGTATTTGGTGATGCCTTTTGGACTTTCTAATGCTCCTTCTGTCTTCCAGTCCTTTATGCACGATATTTTCCGTGAATATCTGGATAAATTTATGATTGTGTATTTGGATGATGTTTTGGTTTTTTCTGATGACTGGGAGTCCCATGTTCAGCAGGTCAGGAAGGTGTTTCAGGTCCTGCGGGCCAATTCTTTGTTTGTAAAAGGTTCAAAGTGTCTCTTTGGAGTCCAGAAGATTTCTTTTTTGGGGTATATTTTTTCCCCTTCTACTATTGAGATGGATCCCGTCAAGGTTCAGGCTATTTGTGACTGGATGCAGCCTACATCTCTTAAGAGTCTACAGAAGTTCTTGGGCTTTGCTAATTTTTATCGTCGTTTCATAACTAATTTTTCTAGTGTTGTTAAGCCTTTGACGGATCTGACTAAGAAGGGTGCTGATGTTGCGGATTGGTCTCCTGCGGCTGTGGAGGCCTTTCAGGAACTTAAGCGCCGGTTTCCTTCTGCTCCTGTGTTGCGTCAGCCAGATGTTTCGCTTCCTTTTCAGGTTGAGGTTGATGCTTCTGAGATTGGAGAGGGGGCGGTTTTGTCACAGAGAAGCTCCGATTGCTCGGTGATGAAGCCATGTGCGTTCTTTTCTAGAAAGTTTTCGCCCACTGAGCGGAATTATGATGTTGGTAATCGGGAGCTTTTGGCCATGAAGTGGGCATTTGAGGAGTGGCGTCATTGGCTTGAGGGTGCTAGACATCGTGTGGTGGTCTTGACTGATCACAAAAATCTGATTTACCTTGAGTCTGCCAAGCGTCTGAATCCTAGACAGGCTCGTTGGTCACTGTTTTTCTCCCGTTTCGATTTTGTGGTTTCATACCTGCCAGGTTCAAAGAATGTGAAGGCGGATGCTCTTTCTAGGAGTTTTGTGCCTGATTCCCCTGGAAATTCTGAGCCCACTGGTATCCTTAGGGATGGGGTGATTTTGTCGGCTGTCTTCCCAGACTTGCGACGTGCTTTGCAGGAGTTTCAGGCGGATAAACCTGATCGTTGTCCGCCTGAAAGACTGTTTGTTCCGGATAATTGGACCAGTAGAGTCATCTCCGAGGTCCATTCTTCTGCGTTGGCAGGTCATCCTGGAATATTTGGTACTAGAGACTTGGTGGCCAGGTCTTTTTGGTGGCCTTCCTTGTCGAGGGATGTGCGTTCTTTTGTGCAGTCTTGTGAAGTTTGCGCTCGGGCTAAGCCTTGCTGTTCTCGGGCCAGTGGATTGTTGTCACCTTTGCCTATCCCGAAGAGGCCTTGGACGCACATTTCCATGGACTTTATTTCGGATCTCCCTGTCTCTCAAAAAATGTCCGTCATCTGAGTTGTGTGTGACCGCTTTTCTAAGATGGTTCATCTGGTCCCCTTGCCTAAGTTGCCTTCCTCCTCTGAGTTGGTCCCTCTGTTTTTTCAGAACGTGGTTAGTTTGCATGGGATTCCGGAGAACATTGTTTCTGACAGGGGATCCCAGTTTGTGTCTAGATTTTGGCGGACGTTCTGTGCTAAGATGGGCATTGATTTGTCCTTTTCGTCTGCATTCCATCCTCAGACGAATGGCCAGACGGAACGAACTAATCAGACCTTGGAAACTTATTTAAGGTGTTTTGTTTCTGCTGATCAAGATGACTGGGTTACCTTTTTGCCGCTTGCCGAATTTGCCCTTAATAATCGGGCTAGTTCTGCTACCTTGGTTTCTCCTTTCTTTTGTAATTCGGGGTTTCATCCTCGTTTTTCCTCTGGTCAGGTGGAGCCTTCTGATTGTCCTGGAGTGGACATGGTGGTGGATAGGTTGCATCAGATTTGGAGTCATGTGGTGGACAATTTGAAGTTGTCCCAGGAGAGGGCTCAGCAGTTTGCTAATCGCCGTCGCCGCGTGGGTCCTCGACTTCGTGTTGGGGACTTGGTGTGGTTGTCTTCTCGTTTTGTTCCTATGAAGGTCTCTTCTCCTAAGTTCAAGCCTCGGTTTATCGGTCCCTATAGGATCTTGGAAATTCTTAACCCTGTGTCGTTTCGTTTGGATCTCCCGGCATCGTTTGCTATTCATAATGTGTTCCATCGGTCGTTGTTGCGGAAGTATGAGGTACCTGTTGTTCCTTCGCTTGAGCCTCCTGCTCCGGTGCTGGTGGAGGGAGAATTGGAGTATGTTGTGGAGAAGATCTTGGATTCTCGTGTTTCCAGACGGAAACTTCAGTATTTGGTCAAGTGGAAGGGTTATGGTCAGGAGGATAATTCTTGGGTGGTTGCCTCTGATGTTCATGCTGCTGATTTGGTCCGTGCATTTCATAGGGCTCATCCTGGTCGCCCTGGTGGTTCTCGTGAGGGTTCGGTGACCCCTCCTCAAGGGGGGTACTGTTGTGGATTCTGTTTTTGGGCTCCCTCTGGTGGTTACAGATGGTACTGGGTGACTTGTGTTCTCTGCGGTCTCTGGTGTCCACCTGTTCTATCAGGATATGGGAGTTTCCTATTTAACCTGGCTTTCTTGTCATTTCCTCGCCGGCGATCAATGTAATCAGTGTGTCTTGCTACCTCTGCTTTCCGCTTCTGTAATCATCAGGACAAGCTAAGTTTTTGATTTTCCTGTTCCACGTTTTGCTTTATTTTTGTTTTAGTCCAGCTTGCAGTTATGTGATTCCTTGTTGCTGGTTGCTCTAGTGGGCTGATATTACTCCTCATGTTCCATGAGTTGGCACATGAGTTCAGGTAATTTCAGGATGGTTTTTTTGTAGGGTTTTTCGCTGACCGCGCAGTTCACTTTTGTATCCTCTGCTATCTAGCTTTAGCGGGCCTCATTTCGCTGAATCTGTTTTCATTACTACGTATGTGCTTTCCTCTCATTTCACCGTCATTACATGTGGGGGGCTGCTATTTCTGTGGGGTGTTTCTCTGGAGGCAAGTGAGGTCTTTGTTTCTTCTAATAGGGGAAGCTAGTCCTTCGGCTGGCGCGAGACGTCTAGAATCATCGTAGGCACGTTCCTCGGCTATTGCTAGTATTGTGAATTAGGTTCAGGATCGCGGTCAGCTCAGTTTCCATCACCCTAGAGCTTGTTCTGTTTTTTGTGTGCTTGTCCTTTTGTGATCCCCTGCCATTGGGATCATGACAAGTCACCCCAGGGGGCCTTGCTGAGACACTTCACACCTTCTGACTCCTTTGAACAGATACACCAATTGCAGAGACACTGTATATTTACTCTGAGAAAGACAGATTACATGAACGAATAGTGTTCAAAGAAAAATAATGAATTAATTGGTAAAATAGCCAGGATCCAGTCACAAACCAAAGATTAGATTATTAACCTGAGAAGCTGTTCTCAAAATCTGACCTCCAAGTTAACTCTATAAATTAGGCCTGTACACATAGAAAGATGTTCACAGTGAGGGCAGCCCAAGCTGATGTGATCCATTCCATATTTCCCCCTCCCTCAGGGGCAGAATACCTGACTACAAGGTTCAATATTTCTGTAAGTTTTCTCCCTTTTATTTTACCACTGTTTTTGCTTATTTGTATGTCACATTTTATTTCCATATATTTATACCTTTTATTGTAAGCACTGTACTTTTTTCTATTAAATCTTAAAACTTTGATAACCTTTAACCTTCATAGGCTCTAAAGTATCCATAGCCTTAGAGTGTGTGACTCTGCTGATTGGCAGACAATAGCAGTAGTATTTTCGGGACTCATCGCCCGTGTGTTCGGTGAGTGGGGGCAGCGTGTATGAGCAGGGTGTGTGTGGACTGTGTTGGGATGTGATTTATGCTCCCATTGCAGCATAGAACAGAGGTGAATGCTGGACTGAGTGATAGGAGATAGATTAACCCTTGCTGGCGCAACCCCAAGTCACGTGCTGAGAAGTGGGTACGTGACAACACCGATGTAAGTGCTTAGCATAGAGCACAAGATAAACATGATGTAAAATGATCCCGATAAAAACTTCAACTCAGTCCACAATAAAATGCAAATCTCGACTTAGGTCCGTCATCTGTCAATCGAAATATAGGGCGCTTTCATGTTACTGGAAGTACAAAGTCTCTGGAAAAGCGCAATGGTTCCACAGCCCCAAAAGAAATGCAGCAAATTATGCACTCCTAAATCAAAATGCCCCTCTCCCTTCCGAGCCCCACAGTGTGCTTAAATCGCATTTAGCACCCACATGTTTGGCACTTCTTTAGCGATGAGAGCCTGCCTAATTTACTGGTGCATGTCTCCAGAAGCACAAGCTGGGCACTACAACGTATTGGGCACTACAATAGCAGATTTGCAATTTTTATTCCGCAACATCCACTACTGCTTGTTTCTGGAAAATATCCATGGAGTCAAAATCATCACTACACCTGTAGATAAACTCTCAAAGTGGTATAATATCCAAAACGGGGTCACTTGAGGGGGTTCTGCTTTTCTGGCACTTAGGAGCTCTGTATATGGAGTCTGCAAGCTATTCTAGCAAAATCTGCACTACAAGGAGGCAAATAGCTCTCATTTCCCTCCGAGTCTCGCAGTATGGCTAAGCAGTACTCTACGGCCACATATGAGGTATTTCTACATTTAGCAGAAATTGTGGGACAAATTTTGGTGCCATTTTTACCCATTTCTCAGTATGCAAATGTGAAGCTTGGGGCTACCACACAATCTTGGTGGTAAAAATGAAAATAAATTTTCCTTCACTGCCCAGTGGTATAAAATTCTGTGACACACTTGTGGTGTCAATATAATCACTGCACCCCTAGATGAATTCAGTGAGATGTTTTGTTTGTAAAATGGGGTCACTTATGGGGAGGTTCAGCTGTTCTGGCACCTCAGGGGCTCTTCCAATCTGACATGGCACCCTCAAACCAGTGCAGCACAATTTGCGCTGTAATATGGCGCTCCTTCCCTTCTGAGATTTGCACTGTGCCTCAAAAGTAGTTTTCAACCACATACGGTCCAAATTTTACGGTCCATTTTCTCCTGTTACCCTTGTGAAAATACAAAATTTGGAGTTAAGTAAAATTTTTGTGGGAAAAATTAGATTTTTTTTTTCACGGCTCACTGTTATAAACATCTGTAAAGCACCTGGGGTCTTAAGGTGCTCAATACACATCTAGATAAGTTTCCTGAGGGTGTCTAGTTTCCAAAATGGTGTCTCTTGTGGGGGGTTCCACTGTTTAGGCACATCAAGGGCTCTTGAAACGCAACATGGCACCTAGTAATTATTACAGAAAAATTTGCATTCAAAAAGTCAAATCGGGCTCCTTCCCTTACAAGCCCTGTCATGCACCCAAACAGTGGTTTTCCTCCACATATGGGGTATCGGCACGCTCAGGAGAAATTGCACAACAAATTGCTTATAAGGTCCAATTCCTATGGTTACCCTTGCGAAAGTAAAAAAAGATTAGATCTAAAGGAAAACTTTTGTGAAAGAAAGTTAAATGTTTATTTTTTCCTTCCAAATTCCATCAATTAATGTGAAGCACTTGAAGGGTTAATATACTTCTTGAAAGTGGTTTTGAGCACCTTGATTTTAAAACAGTGTCATCTTTGGGTATTTTCTTTCATACAGATCCCCCAAAGTCACTTCAAATGTGCAGTGGTCCCTAAAAAAATGGTTTTGCAAATGTTGTTATAAAAATTAGAGCTCGTTGGTCAACTTTTAACCCTTATAACTTCATAACAAAAAAATTATGCTTTCAAAAATTGTGCTGATGTAAAGTAGACATGTTGGAAATGTTATTTTTTAATTATTTTGTGTGATATCTCTCTCTGATTTAAGGGCATAAAAATTAAAAGTATGAAAATTGCAATATTTTCCCCAAATTTCAGATTTTTTTCAAAAATAGACGTAAGTAATATGAAAGAAACTAGCTGTTTCCAGCCAGCTAACGCTTGGCACGCTCATTGCTATCTAATTAACGCTGCTGGGTAGTGTGTGGGGACGGAGCCTCGTGTGGTAATGTGTGGGGATGGAGCCCCGTGTGGTAATGTGTGGGGATGGAGCCCCGTGTGGTAATGTGTGGGGACGGAGCCTCGTGTGGTAATGTGGGGGGGTGGGATTATGTGTGGTAATGTGGTGGGGGGCGGGATTATCTGTGGTAATGTGGTGGGGGCGGGATTATCTGTGGTAATGTGGTGGGAGGTGGGATTATGTGTGGTGATGTGGTGGGGGGTGGGATTATGTGTGGTAATGTGGTGGGGGGCAGGATTATGTGTGGTAATGTGGTGGGGGGCGGGATTATGTGTGGTAATGTGGTGGGGGGCGGGATTGTGTGTGATGTGGTGGGGGGCGGGATTATGTGTGGTGATGTGGTGGGGGCGGGATTATGTGGTGATATGGTGGGGGCGGGATTATGTGTGGTGATGTGGTGGGGGGGCAGGATTATGTGTGGTAATGTGGTGGGGGGCGGGATTATCTGTGGTAATGTGGTGGGGGGCGGGATTATGTGTGGTAATGTGGTGGGGGGCGGGATTATCTGTGGTAATGTGGTGGGGGGCGGGATTATGTGTGGTGATGTGCTGGGGGGAGGGATAATGTATGGTGATGTGGTGGGGGCGGGATCATGTGTGGTAATGGAGTGGGGGGGCGGGATCATGTGTGGTAATGGAGTGGGGGGCGGGATCATGTGTGGTAATGTGGTGGGGGGCGGGATTATGTGTGGTAATGTAGTGGGGGGCGGGATTGTGTGTGGTAATGTGGTGGGGGGGCGAGATTGTGTGTGGTAATGTGGTGGGGGGCGGGATTATGTGTGGTGATGTGGTGGGGGGCGGAGCTAATGTGCAGGTGGCCGGAATAGCGAGCAGTCACGATGCCTCTTATATTTTGAATGGTATAAGTTGCATGGAGTGGGTCAGATCTGACTTTAGTCATATGTGACATAGTTTCAAGTGACATATTTTAAGTGTATCATCTGAAATATACCACAATGAAAACCCATGGTATATTCTCCTTCATGCTGTCATGCCCTGATCCATCTGCTTTCATTCACAGGTACGTCTGAACTATCTCCTACTCTGGAATAGCCACTGCACCCCTGAATCCCATGTACTTCTCTCCCTCTGTTCTAAGTGGTACATTGTTTTTTTTTTCCCTGACTTTTTTTCCTGTATTATTCTGAAAATTTTCTGACTGCATATTGACATGTCTGTGCTCCTCACACCTAGCCCCGTCTTTTGATATTATTCTGCCTCTGTCTTCATTTTTGGTAGTCAAATGTTGTATTAACTGCAATCTGCTAATTGTCCCCTGCTGCGGACTCTCCTCCATCTCCTTCCTCCCCTCCCTCTCTCACCTGGCTTCATTTCTTGGTCATTTGAATGGAATATGTTGCATGGAGTGGGTCAGATCTGACTTTAGACACCATCACACCCATCCTCAAAAAAAACTAACCTTGACCCAACTGCTATGCCCAGCTACCGCCCCATATCGCTGCTCCCGTTTGCTTCAAAACTCCTTGAGCAGTATGACCATGCTCAAATTTCCTCCCACCTCTCATTTAAATCTCTCCTTGACAACCTTCAATCTGGCTCCCGCCCCCACTCCACCAAAACTGCCCTGACAAAAATTACTAATGACTTACTCACAGCCAAAGCTAACAGACAGTTCTCCATCCTCCTCCTTCTTGACCCATCCTCTGCTTTCGACACAGTCGATCACTGCCTACTGCTACAAATTCTTTCTTCCCTTGGCATCAAAGACCTTGCCCTGTCCTGGATTGTCTCATACCTTTCCGACTGCACATTTAGCGTTTCCCACTCCCACACCACCTCTTCATCCCGCCCTCTCTCTGTTGGAGTCCCTCAAGGCTCTGTGCTAGGGCCCCCTCTTTTTTCCATCTATACCCTTGGCCTAGGACAACTCATAAAGTCCCATACCACCTGTATGCGGACGACACTCAGATCTAACTCTCTGGCCCAGATGTCGCCTCTCTGTTATCCAGAATCCCGAAGTGTCTGTCAGCCATATCCTCCTCCTTCACCTCTCGCTTCCTAAAACTCAATGTAGACAAAACCGAACTCATCATCTTTCCCCCATCTCACGTATCCCCCCTACCTGACCTATCTATTATAATAAACGGCATCACGCTCTCTCCCGCATCTTAAATCCGCTGCCTCGGGGTAACTCTCGACTCTGCCCTGTCCTTCAAACTGCACGTCCAAACTCTTGCCACCTCCTGTCGCTTTCAACTCAAAAATATTGCCAGAATCCATTCCTTCCTCAGCCCACAATCTACCAAAACTCTTGTGCATGCCCTCATCATCTCCCGCCTCGACTACTGCAACACCCTCCTCTGTGGCCTCCCCGCTAACTCTCTTGCACCACTCCAGTCTGTCCTCAACTCTGCTGCCCGGCTAATCCACGTCTCTCCTCACTACTCCCCTGCTCCTCCCCTCTGCAAATCCGTCCACTGGCTCCCAATTCCCCAACAAATCCAGTTCAAACTACTAACACTGATCTAGTAATCTGAAAGGAATCTACCAATCCCAAAGCTTGAATGCGGCAGGGTAGAAATGGTACTAAATTAAAATTTAACCTTTAATATTAGTAATTAAAACCAATTATTGACAACAACAACAAACCAGACACTACTTACAACCAATACAAACAAAAATATACACCCAAAATTGCGTATTCACTTTTTATGGGTGTATCAAAAAATATTTACTCAAATGAGTTCCTAGATCTTAGTCTCTCAACCAGTAGACTCATACAATTTGAGCAATATCATAATATAGCAGTGACTTTTGGCCCCATGCGATTATTCTCTATATTCTAAGTAAACAGAGTGTAGCTGTACTACATAAATGCCACATATTACATAGTTGCCATAATCATAAATCAAAAAAAGGCATCTGCTTAAAATAATGGAACAGTCTCACCCAGATTCATAAGCATAGATTCCTCCTGGTCGCTCGGACAGCTCCAAAAAGATGCTTTTATCAATCCAAAAGAAGTGGGGGAACGGGTGTGTATCAGTCTCCGTAGAATTCAAAACCCACCATTAGGATCTTCAAGCATCAGATTGGGGAAGGAAGGTGTTTCCCTCACAAGGAATAAACAACCTTCTTGTTCAAAATCATCCTGCGGTCTGCCGCCGCTCTTGTCTCTGCCATTTATAGTGACTTACTTGTTAAGGGTTACTCCCTATGACCCTGAACGCCAAAAAGTCCACCTCTATAACTTCCGGGATCTTCCACGTGCATATCACCAGAAGAACGCTCAGGGATTCAAAAGAGGGCAGAGATCTGCCCCTATGCTGCAGCGTCATAACCACGCCCACTTAATACGTCATCCAAAGGACACTGTCAGGTCTGCTAGAGAGCGGACTATATTCCTCCGCGTTCCAGGCAGACACCAAGTCCGTCACTTCCGGTGTGCACCCGATAACTCATGTCGGGGGCATGCTATACCACTGTGTCCCGCAACGTAAATGCCCCTAAGCCGTAACGTCATAAGCACACCCACTTAAACCGTCATCCAAAGGACACTGTCAGGCCCGCTAGAGGGATATATTCCTCTACGTTCCAGACAGGAACTAAGTCCGTGACTCACGGTGTGCTATACCACTACGTCCCGCACCTAAATGGGTCCATCACTTCTGGTGTACGAAACATCACACCCGGAGGTGGGACTCATTATTGTTGCTATCGGGAAGCATTATAATGTACATCCCAATGCAAAAAACGTCTTCAAATGATGTTAACAAAGAGGTGGATCTTAAATTTATGTAAATTTTCAAAAAAATCTTTTGTTAAATTCACTATCCCAGACTAAAATTTACTGGTCCATAAGTGTAATGATTTGAATATAAATATCCTACCAACTCAAAAGATTGAGGGAGGAAACAAAGAGGCATGTACCAATTCCAGACAGAACCACAGACACGGAAGAACATGGATCCTAACCAAGGAAAACAAGAAGACGAAAAAGGAGAAGGGTAAGTGCAAAAACTAAAATAACCCTACTCCTCTCTATCTATTACCTGGCTAACAGCGGGGGTTGGCACCCTAAACAAACGAGATGGCACCCCCATTCCACGGCGGCTGGCCCTAAATTAGCTCTACTCGCCCTGATCTCAATTGAGGCAAATAGGAAAAGAAAAGGCAAACCAAATATAACAGTTTAAGGCATAAAAGCCAAAAGTGTTACATAGAGCTATAATAGGATGGGAACCAGGGGTGCCAACAGTTATATGCCTATTGTTTTACTGAAAAACATACCATACCTAGACAGTGGAGGTTGGCACCCTATAAAGAAAACGACAGTGGCGCCCCCACTTCGCGGCGGCTGGCCCTAAGTTTCCCTATCTCAGGCCATGTATTTTATAAAAAACAACTGAAATATAGGGTCTCATTGAGACCTGTTGGTGTCTGTGTCCTCAGGCGATGAATCCACCTCGCCTCACACTGTAGCACCCTCTGGTCCCAATCTCCTCCCCTTTTTGACTTCTCAATTTTGTCAATACCCATAAATCGTAACTGGGAATAATTTCCGTTATGAATGGTATTGATATGTCTAGATAGCGGAGTGTCTCTCTTGAGCTCTATATCTCTGAGGTGTTCACCTACTCTTCTACATCATTCTCTGATAGTCTTTCCCACGTATTCCAAACCACAAATGCAATCGGCTTTATAGATCACTCTCTTCGTTCTACAGTTTATGAAGTGTCTTATTTCAAACTTTTTCTTTGTAACATTGCTCTCAAAGAATTTCCCTTTTGTGATCACTGGGCAGGCCACACATCCACTGCATGTGAAACACCCTTTTGTCTATTAGGTCAACCAAATATCCTTTTTTGGTGGTATATAAAGGCTAGACACTAGCCTGTCTTTCAAAGATCTTCCCTTTTGGAAAGTAATTTTTGGGTGGGGTCCCACCAAATCCCCAATGTCCTCATTCATTCTCAGGATTGGCCAATGTCTCTTTAAAATTGATCATACCTGATCTGCTCCGTTATTATAGGTGGTGATAAACCTACAGGTTTGGGGCTCTAATTGGGGTACCAAAGGTCTCAGGAGTTGTGTCCTATCGATTTTTCTAGTCTCATTGAATGCCTTCTTTAAAACACCTTGTGAATAACCCCTTTGTTGGAATCGTTTACGCAAATCATCTGCCTGATCCAAAAAAAAAAAATCAGCCTCCAGGGTACAATTCCGTCTAAGACGTAAATATTGCCCTTTGGGGATGCCCTTCCTCAGAGGTGTCGGATGATGGCTCTCCCATCTGAGGAGGGCATTTGTCGAGGTCGGTTTACGATAGACTTTAGTATTAAGCTTACCCTCTGCATTTTTTTGGATTAACAAATCCTAAAAGGAAAGTTCAGTAGAATGACATTCAAATGTGAAGAACAGGCCTAGGGAATTGTTGTTCAATTTTGTCACAAAATCCCTCAGACTCGGCGCATCCCCATTCCATATTACCAGGACATCGTCGATATATCGTGTCCATAATGTGATTTTAGCAGAATCCTCTGCAAAATGTTCCCCAAAAACACAATTCTCTTCCCACCAGCCCAGGAGCAAGTTTGCATACGAGGGCGCACAAGGGCTACCCATCGTTGTGCCCCTGAGCTGGTGGTAAAAAGGGCCATCAAACAGGAAGAAATTAGTTGTCAGGCAGAAATTTAACAGGTTCAGGACAAATTGGTTATGCAGCCTGAATTGTCGGCCCCTTGTATTCAAAAAAGACTCAACCGCTTTTAATCCATCATTATTGCATAGGCAGCATCAATAGTAAAAAGAGAGAGCAAGTGAGAGAGAATTTCCCTGAATGGAATTTCTTCCACGCTCCAGTTTCAAAAGACAGCATCCGTTGCTGGATTCCAGCTTTTGACGGTCAGCGTACATAAAAAATGTTTCTATGTGTGTTGTCCCCGCCCGACGAACAGTGATTTTCCGACGAATCCAGTGCACGACCGATGAAATGGATGGCCATCCGTCACAATCCGTCGCTAATACAAGTCTATGAGAAAAAACAGGATCCAGCAGAAAAATTTGCTGGATCCTGTTTTTTCAAAAATTGACGGATTTCGACGGGAGCTCAATAAGTGTGAAAGAGGCCTAAGAATTCACTGTCACTATTTACACATGTGGTAAAAACATGTTTTTTCTTTACAGAACACTTCAAGTGCAGATGAGCAGGAGCAGCAGACCCAGGC
The DNA here is from genome assembly GCF_032444005.1 of Ranitomeya imitator. Taxonomy (NCBI): domain Eukaryota; kingdom Metazoa; phylum Chordata; class Amphibia; order Anura; family Dendrobatidae; genus Ranitomeya; species Ranitomeya imitator. Next base: position 362,850,116 of record NC_091283.1, read on the forward strand.
CCAAGAACCGGTGGCAAGAAAGTATGTAAGTATTCTTGACCGTTTTTTGTTCTTGTTGACGGTTTTTTTTTTTTTTTTTAAGTGTGTTATCTTTACAACATTAATGTATTTCTTTCATTTCTAGGTTTCACAACGGGAGCAAGTATTCATCGACAATAACCTCATCATAACGTAGGTGGAAGAGAGAGTTCCGTTGTGGGACACCCGGGAGCAGCAGCACTTGAACGCTGTGGTGATTTGGTGGCTGTGGAATGAAGTGGTCCAACTGCTGATGGATGACTGGGACAACACCACACCATGATTCCGAAAGGATTTTCGTAAGTATTGCAATGTGGTCTGACGCGACTGTGAACCTGTAGGCCGCGATCACACAACCATGTGTGATGCGAGAAACTTCTGCGAGTTTCTTGCATCACACACAGTTGTGTGATCCCAGCCTAAAGAGCATTTTTTAACAATTTATTTTTTTCCCCTTCACAGTGAACAAAGTCAGAACCAGTTGGTGTTCGATGAAGGATCGCTTCAATAAGGACCTGAGACAGGAGATCAAAGTTCACAGTGGTGCTGCTACAAGGATCAGGAAATACAAGTACCATAGGAGGCTGTCTTTCCTGAGGCCTGTCCTTGCTCAGCGAATGTAAGTATTTTTGTGTTGCATTCCATTGTGTTGTATTCCCCAATTTCATTTTTTGTATCCCACAGGATATACTGGCGCTTTTACAATTGTAATTTTTTTGTAGTAATGTTTTTCATTTCTTTTCCACACAGAACCTGGAGCAGTACCCATAAACCTAGATCGTCCTCTGGAGCTGCTCCCCATCGAACAGCAACGGAACAGTCCCAGCCATCCACCAGCGATGCAGCAAGTGGGCAGGCTTCACAGGCTGGAGAACAGGCAGCTGGTTCTTCAGGTGTTCCCCTGTCCCAGTCCTCTGCCACTGTTTTTTGTGGTCTTCCCACCAGCGGCAGAAGGCCTTGGATAGGACACTCATGCCCGAGTTTGTTCACTTGAGCTCGGTGTTCCAGAATGGCCTGAAGGCGCTTGGAGATAGACTGGAAAATGGTTTCACCCATATAAACACACTTTTCCAGGATTTCAACAGATGTCTTGATTACCTGGAAGCTGACCTTCAGAGACCGGCACAACATTTTTTTTTTACTGCGATAGAGCGGGGCATGTCGGAACACCTTACGCCTGAACTCCAGCTTAATGTGATGCAGGCCTGCAATGCTGCTTACTTTCAGGCTATGCAGCAGACTCGGTACTTCCAGCAGCCACACGTGACATTTCCGCCTGTGCCACCACTATGCCGCTTCAGGTCTTTACCGAGTTCTGCTGCATATCATTGTATGGCCATCACCATGCCCAGTCCAGCTGAATGCTAGTCCACCGCCACCACCAGGCCGAGTCTTGCTGCTGCATGGCCGTGCACCGACACCACCAGGCCGGGTCCAGATCCTGCCCGGCTATCCACCGCCACCACCAGGTTGGGTCCAGATCCTGCACGGCTGTCCACATCCACAATGCAAAGTCCTGGGACTGCACGTCATCTGAACCCACCACTTCCACCCTCCCAAGGAGACACAAAAAAAGAAGGCAGCCGCCTAAGATGGGACAGAAATCCAAAAAGAAGAGTCGTGGCACCAAAACTGTCAAACTACCTCCACCCTCACCTCCCAATGTGTCTCTGTTGTCCAGTTTGTCTCTCCCTTCCAATGTGTCTCTCCCGTCCCATGCTTCCACTCCTAATGTGTCTACTTCCATCCCTGACCTCCCATACCCCACACATTTAGTAGACCCTTCCCCTGGAATCCTTTCATCATCCACATCTAGCAAATCATCCCAGCTCCACACATCCTCAGCTCCATAACATTTCGCCCTCATTCTATCGTAAAAGTGAATTGCTGGGTTGTAAAATAAATTTGTGTTTTTTTTTTCCCTATCACTGCTTGTTCTTTGTCTCTTTCGTCGCCGTCAACACACACCATGCGCTGGCAACACACACGTCGCCATCGCCGCTATAGAAGTATTCACTCAAGAAGCACCTTTGCTGCAGTTTAAAGCTTTGTGTTTTTGCCACCTCATAGCTCCATGACAGACACAATCTGCTCCTACTTTTCTTTCTTTGCTTTACACTGCAGCTTTGCTTCTTGTGTCTGTCATAGAGCTATGATGTGGCAAAAAACACAAAGAGGACTGAAAATTCTCAAAAAAAACATAATTAATACAGCACAAAGGGTCAGGGGTCAGCAATGCTCACCTGCCCAGGTGTCAGCACTCAGGATGCAGCAAACCCATGAAGTAAACATGGTTGAAAAACACGGATGAGACCACTGCTCAGAACGACACTGAGCAATCACACCTCCATGAATTGGCAGACTATGAGCTGCCGCCATGTTTACTACATGAGTTTTCTGCATCCTGAGTGCACTAGTTCTGACATACGAGCAGGTGAGTAAAGATATGAGGTGGATTAGCTCCATCGTGTCTTCAGTCTGCATTAATCTATTGGACTATAGATTAATGCTGACTGAAGAGATGATGGAGCTAATCCAATGTCACCTACCATAGCAGTGAGAGAGAAGAGGTGTAGTGTAGTGTGACATAACACAATCTGTGTGAGACAGTGAGTGGATTATACCCAATCTGCATGAGACAGGGAGTGGAATAAAGACTGTAGTTGTGACCCGGTGATCACCTTGTAGAGGGCACTTGAAACAGGCGTTTCACTATAGGTGCTTTATTGTCAGCAAACATAACAGGTACATTTTTACATTCCAGGTACATAACATTACAGGTATATAACAATAAAGGAACATTTTACTGGCATAAACCATTTCATCTTGCCAGATTCATCAAGTTCTACCTTGGGTCGCTCTTTAGCCATGATGTAATTGTGCAGAGCCACATACGCTTTGACAACCTCATTGGTGGAATCAATTTTGTGATTAATGGCTGTTCCCAAAATGCGCCATTTTGATACTAGCACACCAAAGGCACACTCAACAGTTCTTCGTGCCCTTGTCAGTCAGTAGTTAAAAATTCTTTTGTGTGGTTCAAGTCCTGACTGGAGTATGGTTTAAGGAGGTTTGCACACATCTGAAAGGCCTCATCCCCAACCACAACAAATGGCATTGGCGGGCCTTCACTGTTGGGAAGAGGTTGTGGCAGTGGGAAATTGAAATTGTTCCCATACAAGCATTTGCTCATGTCCGAGTTTTTAAATGTCTGCGAGTCATTACCTTGTCCAAAAGATCCAATGTCCATGGCGACAAATCTACAGTCCGCAGCTGCAATCGCCATGAGCACTAAAGAAAAGTATTTTTTATAATTAAAGTACTCAAATCCAGTTCCAGCCGGTTTGGTAATCCTAATATGTTTTCCGTTCACAGCTCCTAAACAGTTTGGGAAATTACAAATTTCCCAGAAATTTTATGCATTTTCCTGCCAGATTTCAAGGGTGGGTAGGGGGATAAATTCCTCACACAGAACGTCTCACAAATCAGGTGTCTGCAAGAATCCCAGAAAGTGTTGAAATTCCAATCCGGAATTGGAAATGGAGCGATGATAAGCTCTCTCCGGTAGCCAGGAATCTGCCAAAAAGAGAAAGGAAAAAAAACATTAAGTACATGGCTTTTAGAGCAATAATATTTATGACAGGTGTTCTGCCAAACAGAAAAAAAAAAAAAAGTACATGGCAGAACAATAATATTTATGACAGGCGTTTCTTTTTAAAAATTACGTACGTTAGGGTCACCAGCAGACGTTCCTCAGCAGGAATTGCTCTACGCAGAGGTGTGTCCTGCCTGCTGATGTCTCCTTGTACACATACCAGCAAATCACTGAAGCTCTGTTGAGACATCCTCGTGTACTCAAAATATTTTTCCAGGTTTTCACGGAGCACACTGTATAAGGAGTGGTAGGCTCTCTCGGGCTTCAACAATGGGGTGTTGCCAAAATCGACAAGGACGTATTCTCTGACTTTGTCTTTTCCTTTCTTGTTCACAAGCAAATGCAAAGGCAAGAAACAAGTTCACATCCAAATTCAGATTCCGATAGAAACTCTCCATGCGAAGATCCATCTTGACGCTGGACACAGCAGCAAAAGATGAGGATTTCATCTGTACAAGGGTCTTTATACAGAATTTCCACGAGACACGCCCATTGGGCATGGCTTGTGTCAAGGAAATTCTCCGGGAAAATAATTTTCCAATCAAACGCATGCGCATAAAAAGTGCTAATGCATGCAAACGCATGTAAATGCTGAGGGTTTTTTTTTTTTTCCGTCTTGCATAAGCCTATGTGGATAAAAAGCGCTGCGTTAGCATGCGCTTGCGGTTGATATGCTGCACACATAGACGCAAATGTGAAACTAGCCTTAGAACACAGGACTGCAGAAAGATCAACATTATTGGATAAGTTGGCTGCGAGTGATTGGATTCCCCATATAAGTTGACTACAGGGGGCATTGGTAAGGCTATTATGTACCTTCAGCAGGTAGTAGAAAAATGGCAGCTGGAATTGCTTGATGTCAAGAAAATCTTTTTCCTTTTAATTCAACAAGTTTCAGTTGGCTAACCAGGTCAAGTAGAATAGGGCATCACCAGTCAAAAAACCCATCTTCGTTTTCTACACTTAGCAGTGGAATCAATGGTTCCTGTAGATGCAACGGAAAAGGCTGTTCGTGTTGCAAGATGTTGAGACATGGAGAAAAAAAACTTTTCATTTTCAACAGGGGAATCAGTTCCGATGAAGCAGTTCATCCATTGCAATTCTAAATTTGTTATCTACCTGTTGGGATGCGAATGCAGGTTACAATACATGGGGCGAATCACTCAGACCATACACAAAAGAATGAATGGGCACAGAACTGGCATCATATAAGAACTGGCATCATGCAGCATTGTCTCTCCAGACATTTTTCAACCAAGCACAATAAAGATCCTACCAACATCAAATTAATCATAATAGAACAAACAGACAGCAGAGATTGATCAACAGGGAATCTTTTTGGATATTTAAAGTTATCGACACTCAAGCCTGATGGCCTAAATGAGTGCATAGAAAATACAGGATAGCACCAGGAATTGTGTTTTTTGGCAGTAGCGAATAATGACCACTGGGAAGCACCAGTATACAATCTGATGTGTTTTGAATTCATATCAAATTTAAATAATTAAAAAAAAAAATGATGGGTTCTTTCTTTGTAATTTTAGTGGTTCTTGTATACAAATTTTTGAAATTTGTACACTTCGTCTGAGATTCGATAATATTTATACAGCGTTATGGTATTTGCGTTCATCCGCAGTGTCAAACCCGCAGCATCCAGGTGTTACAGCATAGCGGAGGGGATTTCAAGAAATCCCATCTCCACTATGCGTTAAAAGACGCCAGCGGCTCCCTACGTAAACGGACATGAGACGCGCCTTTCCAGACCACAGCATGTCTATTTATGCTGCGGAGACACTCAGTTTCCACAACATAAATTTCCCATTCACTATCATTAGATACGGTAAAACCGCATCATCTTTATAGTCACATGCGTAATAAGTGCAGAAACACAGCTTACTACGCATGTGAACTAATTTATATAATGTTCTACCTTGTGATACAGCCGAAACTTTGGGTCCACTAGAGTTCTCGCAATGATATCAGTTGACCGCGAGAACTGCCGTGCACGTGTCTGGGGGTTATCTCCGGTCACTAGCAAAGTTCTCACTGTCAACTGATCAGCTGATCGTGAGAACTGCAGTGCAGGTGACCGCCGGAGACCGCGTTATCTCCGGTGGTCATCAACAAGTTCTGCTACATCTGTATGTCATGCTGGATGGTGGCATAATGCCAACTTTCAATTAGCTTATTTCAACTGACGCATGCAATGAAAAAAAGCATCAAAAAACACATGCGGTAAAAAGCATAAAAAAAGCATGTAAAAAACGCAACAAAAACGCAGTTGACCTGCCAGTGACCTCAGATGCAGGTTTGGTGCAGATTTTACCTGCATCAAATACTGAGCCATTCCTGACAATGGAAACATACCCTAAAGGTACCGTCACACATAACGATTTCTTTAATGATATCGTTTCTTTTTGTGACGTAGCAACGATATCGTTAACAAAATCGTTATGTGTGACAGCGACCAACGATCAGGCCCCTGCTGGGAGATCGTTGGTCGCTGGGAATGATCAGGACCTTTTTTTTTGTCGCTGATCACCCGCTGTCATCGCTGAATCGGCGTGTGTGACGCCAATCCAGCGATGTGTTCACTGGTAACCAGGGTAAATATCGGGTTACTAAGCGCAGGGCCGCGCTTAGTAACCTGATTTTTACCCTGGTTACCATTGTAAATGTAAAAAAAAAAAAAAAACACTACATACTCACATTCCGGTGTCTGTCACGTCCCTCGCCGTCAGCTTCCCGCACTGACTGTAAGCGCCGGCCGTAAAGCACAGCGGTGACGTCACCGCTGTGCTCTGCTTTACGGCCGGCCCTCACAGTCAGTGCGGGAAGCTGACGGCGAGGGACGTGACAGACACCGGAATGTGAGTATGTAGTGTTTTTTTTTTTTTTTACATTTACAATGGTAACAAGAGTAAATATCGGGTTACTAAGCGCGGCCCTGCGCTTAGTAACCCAATGTTTTCCCTGGTTACCCGGGGACTTCGGCATCGTTGGTCGCTGGAGAGCTGTCTGTGTGACAGCTCTCCAGCGACCACACAACGACTTACCAACGATCACGGCCAGGTCGTATCGCTGGTCGTGATCGTTGGTAAATCGTTTAGTGTAACGGTAGCTTAAGAAAGGAAACGAGGTCTATTTGCATAATTGGATTACCAACTGAGGTGTCTAGCATTTGATTTGTTAGCCAATAATCACCGCTTTGTATGTAATGGTTGTAACCATCACACATGCTATATGCTTGCCTGAAGAATGTCCAGGAACTGCTCGGAAAGTTTTTAAAACCTACCTTTCTCGGTTTGGACTGGACGTTCATGGGCAGCGCTGTAAGATCACCTCAACAAGAAACCTCCCTCTTCAACAACAGAGGCATGGCATAATAAATGGACCTCTAAATAAACAAACTGAGCTCACTCGGAGTTTGGAGGGAATTAAGGACTGTAATTTGTTTGTATTCCCAAACCCTTCAATGTTTTTGTGTTTTAAATTTACCCATTAGCGCCTTAGTGGCAGAGTCAATTTGGTACTTAATGACCAAGCCAATTTTTACAATTCTGACCACTGTCACTTTATGAGGTTATAGCTCTGGAACGCTTCAACAGATCCCACTGATTCTGTTTTCTCATGACATACTGTACTTCATGTTAGTGGTAACATTTCTTTGATATGACTTGAAGTTATTTCTGAAAAAAAATGGAAATTTGTCAAAAATTTTGAAAATTTAGCAAATTTAAAACATTTAATTTTTGTGCCCTTAAATCAGACAATTATATCGCACAAAATAGTTAATAAATAACATATCCCACATGTCTACTTTACATCAGCACAATTTTGGAAAGTTCTTTTTTTTTTGTTGCTAGGACGTTATAAGAGTTAAAAGTAGACCAGCAATTTCTCATTTTTCCCAAAAAATTTACAAAACCATTTAGGGACCACCTCACATTTGAAATGAGTTTGGGGGGTCAATATAGCAGAAAATACCCAAAAGTGGCATCAGTCTAAGAACTGCACCCCTCAAGGTGCACAGAACCACATTCAAGAAGTTTATTAACACTTCAGGTGGGTCACGAGAACTTTAGCAATGTGGAAGGAAAAAATTAACATTTTAATTTTTTCACAAAAAATTTACTTTGGAACTAACCCATTTTATTTTCACAAAAGTATCAGGAAAACAGACCACAACATTTGTTGTGCAATTTCTCCCTAGTATGCCGATACCCGGTTTATGGGGGAAAGCCACTGTTTGGGCGCATGGCAGGGCTCAGAAGGGAGGGAGCGCCATTTTACTTTTTGAACGCAAAATTAGCTGGAATCAATGGCGGGCGCCATGTCATGTTTGCAGACCCCCTGATTACCTTAGCCCCAACCCTAACCCAACCCTAACTATAACCCCAACCCTAATGAAAAAAACAACTTTTTTTTAATTTTATTATTTTGATGTTAAAGGGGGGTTTGCTTTACTATTTTTTTATTTTGATCACTGTGATAGGGTCTATCACAGTGATCAAAATTAACCAATTTCCTATTTTTGCCGAATGCCGGCTGGCAGATCTCGCGGGTGCACTGCACATATGCCTGCCATTTTCTTCCAGGAAGAAAATGCTGACGGCAGCGGGACATCACTGGGGGATACAGGAGGGTCCAGGGACACTGGGGGGGGGGGAATCGGGGATCCCAATTTCTCTCCTCTGATGTGCTAGATCACATCAGAGGAGAGAAAAATTGAATGGGAAATCTGATTTTTGTTTGCGGTCACCATTATTTTGTGAATAATGGTGATGGCAACACTGGGGTCGGTAAAAACTGACCCGAGTCATGTTCTCCGGGGTCTCAGCTACCCCCAGTAGCCGAGACCCCGGAGAATTTCCGACGCTGGGGGGAACTATACACTTATTTCTCAGCGCCGTTAAAAGACGGCACTGAGAAAAAAGTGCCCATAACTGCCGCTGTTGAAAGGAAAATCGGTGGTCGTTATAGGCTTAGTATGACAATTTTTATATTGTTTATGTTGTGTCCTTGACCACAGAAATGTTTGGCCACCGGTAAAAAATTTTTTATCTGCAATTATGTGGTGATGAGACCGCATCCTTGCTCTCAATCTCTGTCCTGTTTCTCCCACATAAAGACCTCCAATATGACATATGGTGCACAGAATTAAGTACACCACATTGGAAGAGGAACATGTGAATGTCCCAGAATGCTAAGGCTATGTGCACATGCTGCGGATTTGCCTGCGGATCCGCAGCAGTTTTCCATCAGGTTTACACTACCATGTAAACCTATGGAAAACCAAATCCGCTGTGCCCATAGTGCGGAAAATACAGCGCGGAAACGCTGCGTTGTATTTTCAGCAGCATGTCAATTCTTTGTGCGGATTCTGCAGCGTTTTACACCTGCTCCTCAATAGGAATCCGCAGGAGTAAAACCGCAGGTGAAATCCGCACACAAAACGCAGGAAATCTGCGGTAAATCCGCAGGTGCAGATAAATCCACACACGAATCCGCAACGTGAGCACATAGCCTAAATGTACTGCTGTGTTGGGACTCTGTATCCTGTCTTTGGTCCTCCACATGACGGCAGGTTTTGCAGATCTTCACATTTCAAGTATAAGTTCCTCTTGGTGTATCCAAGGGCATTGAACTTCAGATTATGATGTTTCATAAATTTGGAGGTTGCCTGCAGCACAACAAAGAATGGTCTTTGAATATTGCCTTTAGCCGGTCCTCCTTGTCTAGGATGTGGTTAAGTTTTTTAGCAGTTATTATCAGTACCTCAAGGTGTCGGTTATAGGTCACCACAAGAGATACACGATTTCCTCTTTTTCTCCGTATTGAAGCAATTGAATACTAGAGATCCCTTTGGCTTTAATGATATGATCATCAATGGAGGTGGGGTGGTAGCCTTGGTTTAAAAACAAATTAACAAAAGATGGGTTAAGTGTTCATCCATGTCAGTCGGGCTGACAATTGGGCCTAAAAGAACATTTTTGTGGGAAAAATGTATTTTATTTCTTTTCACGGTTCTACGCTATAAACGTCTGTGAAACACCTGGGGGTTCAATGTGCTCACCAAACAATTATATACATTACTTAGGGGCTAGTTTACAAAATGGGGTCACTTGTGAGGGGTTTCCACTGTTTAGGCACATCAGGGGCTCTCCCAATGCGACATGGAGTCCACTCGCGATTCCAGACATTTTTGAGGTCAAAAAGTCAAACGATGATCCTTCCCTTTCAAGCTCTGCCATGCACCCAAGCAGTAGTTACATATAGGGTATCGGCGTACTCAGGAGAAATTGCACAACAAATTTTGTGGTCCATTTTCTCCTGCTACCCTTGTTCAGGTTTTTTCGCAATAAAAACGTGATAAAACCACATTAGAAACCGCAGACACATGCATCCTATCATTTAGAATGCATTCTGCACGAAAAAAACGCATTGCGGTAAAAAAAGCAGCATGTTCATTAATTTTGCGGATTTTCTGCGTTTTTCCTGCTATTCTATGCATTTGGGAAAAAACGCACAAAAAACGCACCAAAAACGTGTCAAAAACGCATGAAAAAACTCAAAAAACGCATGCGGATTTCTGGCAGAAATGTCCGGTTTTGTTTTTGTGTGCACAAACCCTGAAAATAAAAAAAAATTGTGGCTAAATAAAAAAATTGGGGGAAAAAAGTAGAATGCTCATTTTTTTCTTCCACACTGCATTAATTCCTGTGATGCATCTGAAGAGTTAATAAACTTCTTGCATGTGGTTTTGAGCACCTTGAGGTGTGCAGTTTTTAGAATGGTGTCACACTTGGGTATTTTCTGTCATATAGACATCCCCCACAAGTGACTTCAAATGTGAGGCGGTCTCTAAAAAAAAAAAAAAATGGTATTGTAAACATTGTTGGAAAAATTAGAAACTGCTGATCAACTTTTAACGCTTATAACTTCCTAACAAAAAAAATGTTTAAAAAATGATGCAGATGTAAAGTAGACATGTGGGAAATGTTATATATTAACTATTTTGTGTGACAGAACTCCTTGATTTAAAGGCAAAAGAATTACAAGTTTAAAAATGGCAAAAGTTTCAAAATATGTGTCAAATTTTATTTTTTCACAAATAAACGCAAGTCATATTGAACAAATTTTACCGCCATCATGAAGGACAATGTGTCACAAAAAATAATCTCAGAATCAGTGGGATACATTGACATGTTCCAGAGTTATTACCTCATAAAGTAACAATGGGCAGAATTGTAAAATTTTGCCTGGTCATTAATGTGAAAACTGGCTTGTCTGTCTGTCCTTCTGTCACGGTTATTCATTCGTGATTGGTCTCGGCAGTTGCCTGTCATGGCTGCCGCGACCAATCAGCGACGGGCACAGTCCGATTAGTCCCTCCCCTACTCCCCTGCACTCACTGCCCGGCGCCCGCTCCATAATCCCCTCCACTCACCGCTCACACAGGGTTAATGGCAGCGGTAACGGCCCGCGGTGTAACGCACTCCGTTACCGCTGCTATTAACCCTGTGTGTCCCCAAGTATTTACTATTGATGCTGCCTATGCAGCATCAATAGTAAAAATATGTCATGTTAAAAATAATAAAAAAACAAAAAACCTGCTATACTCACCCTCCGCCGCCTTTCTCGCTCCTCGCCACGCTCCAGGGACCGCTCCATTGCAAGCGGCAGCTTACAGTCCAGTCCCAGGGCTGGTGTGCGACAAGAACCTGCCGTGACGTCACGGTCACGTGACCGTGACGTCATCATAGGTCCTGCTGACACCAGCCCTGGGACCGCAAGCTGCCGCTTGCAATGGAGCGGTCCCGGGAGCGGGAAAGGCGGCGGATGGTAAGTATAGCAGGACTTCCAACGGGCCTTCGGAAGGTGAGTATATGTTTATTTATTTTTTTCTAAGTCTCTATACTACGTGGCTCTGTGCTGGCCAATATACTACGTGACTGGGCAATATACCGTACTATGTGGGCTGTGCTATATACTATGTGGCTGGGCAATACGTGACTGGGCAATATACTACGTGGCTGGGCAATATACTACGTGGCTGGGCAATATACTACGTGGCATGCATATTCTAGAATACCCAATGCGTTAGAATCGAGCCACCATCAAGTAATACATAAACAGAAACTGCTTTTCTTTTTCTAATAGACTGACACATCCATAAAAGATCCCTTTTCAGCAGTTACGTCATTATCATAACAAGCAAATGGGTTCTGGGCATGAGAACTGGTATCAAACTTATTCATATCTTTGAAAATTGACTATTTGCCGACTTTGATGACAGTTCTCATGCCCAGAACCCATTTGGGCCAAGGTGGGGTGACCTGAATTTGATGCTGGCCACCACTACGTATGAAATGGTGGTGTGAGATCAGTGGCCCAAAGACATTTAACCCCTTCAATAAAGCCCTTCGGTGCCTACTTTAGTGCCTACTTCAGTGCCCGTTGTACAACTTTTGTAGCCGCTTTTAAGTCTATTCACATCAGGGCACCTCGCTGCATTGTATGTTATTATTGTGACTTTTTATTTTTGGTTGTTAAGCCTGTAAAAAAATGAAAAATTAAAAGACAAAGAAGAAACCAACTTCATCATCGCCCTAAAAAGAGTATTGGATATTTTAAGAAATGTTTAATAGGTTAGAGTAGAGCAGGGCCCGGCCAAAAGAGTTTACCTTGTTGTGGTGGCCAAACAAAAGCTGCTGGCTATGTATGTGACCTGGAGATGGAAACTGTAAGGCCGGCGTCACACTGGCGTTTTAAACGGCCGAGTGCAATGCGATAAAAAAAAAAAAAAAAAAAAAAAAAATCGCATTGCACTCGGACCAATGTTAAGCTATGGGGCAGCTCCCAGCAGCCAACTTTTTGTCGGCCGTTTTCCTCGGTCCGAGATAATCGCAGCATGCTGCGATTGTCTCGGACCAAGGGAAACTCTCGGCTCACTCGCACCCATATAAGCCTTTGGGTGCGAGTGAGACCGCGCACACCACTCGGATATCATCCGAGTGATGTGCGTTATAAGCGGACCCCAGCAATGGAGGAGATGGAGAAATTCATTTTTCCGCCTCCTCCGCAGCTGTGCTCCGATCCTCCCTGTGCGAGAGAATCGGAGCACAGACGCATGACACTCGGCTCCTGCTCTGCTGCGTGACGCCGGCCTTACTGTGTGATTGGTGGGTTTTACCAAGAGTGGGCTGGGGCTCTGGAGGGCTCATTTAAAAGGGGGTTGGAGGAGGTGCTAAGGGGGAACTTGGGTAGAGTCTCGATGGGGCCCAAAAATGTTGTCAGTATGGGGCCCTGAAATTCCTGATGACAGCTCTGTGTATTGTGCATGTGTGGGGGATGGCGATACTGTGGGAACATTATACTGAGTGTGGGGGATGGTGGTACTGTGGGAACATTATACTGTGTGGGGGGATGGTGGTACTGTGGAAACATTATACTGTGTGTGTGGGGAGGCTGGTACTGTGGGAACATTATACTGTGTGGGGGGATGGTGGTACTGTGGAAACATTATACTGTGTGTGGGGAGATGGCGGTACTGGGGGAACATTATACTGTGTGTGGGGATGGCGGTAATGTGGAAACATTATACTGTGTGTGGGGAGATGGTGGTACTGGGGGAACATACTGTGTGTGGGGAGATGGCGGTACTGTGGAAACATTATACTGTGTGTGGGCGATGGTGGTACTGGGGGAACAGTATACTGTGTGTGGGGGATGGCGGTACTGTGGGAACATTATACTGTGTGGGGGATGGCGGTACTGTGGGAACATTATACTGTGTGTGGGTGATTGTGGTACTGTGGGAACATTACACTGTAAGTGGGGGATTGTGGTATTGTGGGAATATTATACTGTGTGTGGGGGATTGTGGTACTGGAGGAACATTATACTGTGTGTGATTGGATTGTGGTACTGGGGGAACATTATACTGTGTGTGGGGGGGATTGTGGTACTGGGGGAACTTTATACTGTGTGTGGGAGATGGTGGTACTGGGGGAACATTGTACTGGGAGGGGGGGTGGCGGTACTGGGGGAACATTATACCGTGTGTGGGAGGGATTGTGGTACTGGGGGAACATTATACTGTGTGTGGGGGGGATTCTGGTACTGGGGGAACATTATACTGTGTGTGCAGGGAATGTGGTACTGTGGGAATATTATACTGTGTGTGGGGGGAATGTGGTACAGGGGGAACATTATAATGTGTGTGGGGGGATTGTGGTACAGGGGGAACATTATACTGTGTGTGGGGGGATTCTGGTACAGGGGGAACATTATACTGTGTGTGTGGGGGATTGTGGTACTGTGGGAATATTATACTGTGTGTGGGGGGAATGTGGTACAGGGGGAACATTATAATGTGTGTGGGGGGATTGTGGTACAGGGGGAACATTATACTGTGTGTGGGGGGATTCTGGTACAGGGGGAACATTATACTGTGTGTGTGGGGGATTGTGGTACTGTGGGAATATTATACTGTGTGTGGGGGGAATGTGGTACAGGGGGAACATTATACTGTGTGTGGGGGGGATTGTGGTACAGTGGGAACATTATACTGTGTGTGGGGGGATTGTGGTACTGGGGGAACATTATACTGTATGTGGGGGATGGCGGTACTGGGGGAACATTATACTTTGTGGGGGGATGGCGGTACTGTGGAAACATTATACTGTGTGTGGTGCTAACAAAGCGGTACTGTACTAAGGCTAGGTTCAAATTAGTGTTTCTGTACGCAGGGTATCATCTGCATGCGCAAACGCATGCCAAAACGCATGCAAACGTATGCTTACGCCTCCGCATCATCTTACGTATAATGCAAAAGAACCGCTGCTTGTGCATGTGTTTAAATGCATTTTTTATGCGCATGGTGTAGTTGGAGACATCATTTCCTGGACATGCGCAGTCTAAAAGTACGCATGTCCTTGTGTACCAATGCATTCCCATAGACAGTAATGTTTTTTTTTTACGCACTCATCTGCATGCGCTTGATTGCGCAATATTTGACACCTCAAAAAGTGCAACATGTTGCGTTCGCCAGACCCCGCCGCACACCGCAAAACGACGCATGCGGATCTATGTGGATTGTACGCTGCGCACAGAAACGCTAATGTGAACCTGACCTAAGTGAGCAACATGTTTCCTGACTTCCTGTTTTTCATAGTTGGTTTGTAACTATCAGAGGAAGAGGGACAAAATGATAAGATTCTTAGAAGGTGGCAACAGAAAAACACCAAAATAGATTCAGCACTAAAAGGGTTAATGTCCCCCCTGTGCCCAGTAATGGGGAATCTCCAGCACCTACCTCCACCTGCAGAGCCGCACACCACATATATGGCTGTTCTGTGCGCACAGGACCTGTGATGAGGTCACAGGAGGGGAGGAGTCAGGGGTCACATGATCAGGGGCCTCAGTGTATGCAGGACTCTGCTGTGCTGGTTGTCATGGTGCTGGATGAGGGGAAGTTTATGTGTGGGGTCAGGAGGGGTTTACAGTGTGGGTGTAGCAGAGCCGTGTGTGGTACGAGGTGTACGGAGCAGAGTCGTGTGTGTACGAGGTGTACGGAGCAGAGCCACATGTGTACGAGGTGTACGGAGCGGAGCCGTGTGTGTACGAGGTGTACGGAGCAGAGCCGTGTGTGTACGAGGTGTACGGAGCGGAGCCGTGTGTGTACGAGGTGTACGGAGCGGAGCCGTGTGTGTACGAGGTGTACGGAGCGGAGCCGTGTGTACGGAGCGGAACCGTGTGTGTACGAGGTGTACGGAGCGGAGCCGTCTGTGTACGAGGTGTACGGAGCGGAGCCGTCTGTGTACGAGGTGTACGGAGGGGAGCCGTGTGTGTACGAGGTGTACGGAGCGGAGCCGTGTGTGTACGAGGTGTACGGAGCGGAGCCGTGTGTGTACGAGGTGTACGGAGCGGAGCCGTGTGTGTACGAGGTGTACGGAGCAGAGCCGTGTGTGTCCGAGGCATACGGAGTGGAGCCGCATGTGTACGGAGCGGAGCCGCATGTGTACTATGCGTACATAGCGGAGCCACGTGTGTACAACGCATACGGATAGAAGCCGCATGGGCACGACGCGTACAGACCGAAGCCGCGTGTGTACGAAGCAGAGCCGTATGTGCACGAGGTGTACAGAGCGGATCCGCACGTGTATGAGGTTCACGGACCGGAGCTGCATGTGTCTGAGGTGTATGGACCAGAGCCGTATGTGTACGAGGTGTACAGAGCGGAGCCGCACGTGTATGAGGTTCACGGACCGGAGCTGCATGTGTCTGAGGTGTATGGACCAGAGCCGTATGTGTACGAGGTGTACAGAGCGGAGCCGCACGTGTATGAGGTTCACGGACCGGAGCTGCATGTGTCTGAGGTGTATGGACCAGAGCCGTGTGTGTACGAGGTGTATGGAGTGGAGCCCTGTGCGTGCGATGGTATGGAGCGGAGCTGTGTGTGTGTGTACAAGGTGTACAGGTAAACTGGGGCAGCAGGAGAAAAGCCTTGGGGACAGAGTTGCAAGATTCAGATTATGGAGGATGTTAGTCTTACATCAGTTGGAGAATAGAGGGTACAGGTAGGGTGATAGATGAGGGAGGAGTTACAGGCTGATGCGGAACTGTGGAGCGCTTTGTGGGTGAAAGAGTTTATATTGGAGTCTAGCAGATGGGTACCAGTGTAATGACTGGCACAGGGTGGAGGCATCGGTGTAGTGGTTGGACAGAAATACGACTCTGGTTGATGCATTCAGGACGGATTGGAGAAAGTTTGGTAAGAGGGAGACCAATCAGAAGAAAGTTGTAGCAGTCCAGACGAGAATAAATAAGGGCGACTCTAAGGGCTCATTCACACGTCAGTGATTTCTCATCAGTGTTTGTATGCCAAAACCAGGAGAGGTATTACAGAGAATAATTCTAATTGAAAGATTGACACCCGTTTGTGCGTTTTGGAGACACTCCTTGTTTTGTCAAACAAACACTGATAAAAAAAAATCTGTAACATCTTGTGAGGCAGTGACCGGTGTTATATGCGAGGGTTGCTATGTGTCCCCCAGGATGCGTAAAGAAGCGTATTGAGGCCGCGGGAGTGCATTGCAGTCACAGGCATAGCTGTGATTGCAATGCAAAATAAAAGTAAGTGTTCGTCTTGGGCAACTATTTGTTCAAGGCAGATTTAAGAAAACCTGCCATGGGCTTTTATTTTTGAATCTGACTGCAGGATGGTAGCGGTGCTTGACCCAGCCAGGTCTTCAAAGTGGCCTACGGCGACAGGTTCCTTGTAGAATACCTGCAGCAGAGGGTAGGGTATGTCCATTTTGGTTTTGCAAACCTGCAGAGCAGGAGCCTCTGCAGAGCTCAGCCTGTGTGAAGTAACACAGAGCCAAGGGAAGCCAAAAGACCTGGCACCCCTCAGTGTACACGGTGCAGTCGCCCACACCCAACGGTCTCAGATACAGACTGTCTTGTTTCCTGGCTGCTTTGTTTTCTGTGAGTGTTAGGCGCCGGGATTCTCCCGCTGCATGAGGTAGATCCCAAGCCTTGCTTGCATCTGCGGTCTCCCATTTTGCTTGGACTGGGTTCTCCTGAACACAGACGTTGGTCTCAGCGTCTTGGTCAGGCTCATGCTATTCGTCTGGTTACTGCTGGCTCTTCAGCAAAGCCTATGGTAACCAGCGGTAGTAAGCTACGAGCGAACACTCTGGAGACTCTTCTGAATATTCATTTCTCTTAAGTGTCGGCACACGTGACCGCCGGCAGGAGCAGGAAGCAGGCAGCTGACAGTGTGAGTTACTGAAGAGGAATGGATACTCACCGCGATCTCCGATAAACACCAGGTGAGTATTTTGCCAGCTGTGCTCGATCTGCTTGAGCTGCGCATGATGTCCCTGCCATGCGCTGCTTACAACAATTAAGCAGCTACTGGCACTGGAGCAGGATGCTGCAACTGTGAGGCAGCGGAGGAAGGTTTTTTTTAAATCTTTTCTGATGGAGCCATGGATACCAGGAACTGGATGGGGGCCAACCATGCCAGCAAGGGATGGGGCCAATCAATCAATCATACCAGGATAAAATTAATATTCATTGCCCTCTACGCCCATGGGCGTGGAATGCAGTGCATATTCATTTCTCTTTAGCAGCGGGCAGAGGAGATAGCCAGAGCCGCCGGCTTCTGCCTCTGTGACCTGCGGCTCCTCTTAAAAAGTTCCCCCACCTCCCCACCAGAGCCAATACATCTGGACTATAAGACGCACCCCCCATTTTCCTCCACATTTTGGGAGGAAAAAAGTGCGTCATATAGTAAAAAAAATATGGTACTTTGTAACAGTGTGGTCTGTATCAGCATGTGCTCAGGGTCAGCTGTTAGTTGTTAGAATTCCGGCACCTATGGAGAGGAGTTAGGTTGTATGGACTCGGGGCTGGTGAATAGCCACTAGGCCAATAGGCCCTCACTGAAACCTGGATCCAGGATTCTGACACTGTCTCCCCTGCTGCCCTTTCCCATGGTGGCCTTCAATTCTCCCATTCCCCGAGACCGACAAACAGACCTGGTGGTGGAGTTGGCATACTCCTCTCCCCACAATGCAACTTCCAGGTCATCCCACCATCTCCATCACTCTCATTCCCTTCTTTTGAGGTCCACACCATCAGGCTCTTCCGTCCCTTCGCCCTCAGAATAGCAGTCATTTACCGGCCCCCAGGCTCACCCACCCACTTCCTGGACCATTTCTCTGCCTGGCTGCCGCACTTCATGTCCTCAGAACTCTGAACCCTTATCCTAGGAGACTTCAACATCCCCATAAACAACCCCACTTCTACATCTGCATCCCAGCTTCTATCACTAACCACTTTGCTCGGCCTCTCACAGCTCTCAACCTCTGAGACACACAAGGACGGTAACACCATTGACCTGTTCTTTGTCCGGCTGTGTTCAATCTCCCACCTAAATAACTCACCGCTACCCCTCTCTGACCACAACATTCTCTCCTTCATGCTCACAAATCCTCGCTCACCCCAGCACCCTCCTACCTACCATTCAGTCAGAAATCTACAAGCCATTAACCCTCATACACTTTCAGACTCCCTACACTCATCACTGTCCCCAATCTCCTCTTTTTCCTGTCCTGATCTGGCGGAACATCACTACAATGACACTATTAGAAGCACCCTAGACCAAGTAGCTCCCCTCACCCTCAGAACCCCCAAACACAGAGTAAAACAGCCCTGGCTCACATCACAAACCCGATTTCTCCAGCGATGCTCTAGGAGTGCTGAACGCTTATGGAGGAAAACTCGCACACCAGAAGACTTCATACACTTCAAATTTATGTTAAAAACCTATAACTCTGCCATTCACATTGCCAAACAGACCTGCTTCACCACTCTGATCTCCTCACTATCCAACACCCCCAAGAAACTTTTTGACACCTTTCACTCCGTCCACAGGCCAAAAGCTCAAGCCCCTATCACAGACATTTGTGCTGATGACTTGGCCTCCCACTTTATAGAGAAAATAGACAATATCCGTCAGGAAATCCGCTTCGAATCACCAAGTTCAGTGACTCCCATCCCTCCCTGCATCTCCCCTGGCTCACTCTCCGCATTTGATCCCATCACAGAAGAAGAAGTCCCCAGGCTCCTCTCTTCTTCTCGTCCGACCACATGCTCTTTCGACCCCATTCCCTCTCATCTCCTCCAGTCTCTCTCTCCAGTCGTCACTACTCACCTAACTACAATCTTTAATCTCTCACTCTCCTCTGGCATTTTCCCCTCCTCCTTCAAACACTCTATCATTACTCCATTACTAAAGAAACCCACCCTCGACCCATCCTGCACAAACAACTACAGACCGGTCTCCAATCTCCCCTTCATCTCTAAACTTTTGGAGCGCCTAGTCTACTCCCGCCTTACCTGTTACCTCTCCATTCACTCCCTCCTAGACCCTTCACAGTCCGGCTTCCGCCCCCTACACTCGACAGAAACTGCACTCATCAAGGTGACCAATGACCTTCTGACAACAAAATGTAACGGTGACCACTCTCTGCTTATTCTCCTCGACCTCTCTGCAGCTTTTGACACTGTTGACCACCCTCTCTTACTCTCTAGGCTCCAGTCACTTGGCATTAAGGACACTGCTCTCTCCTGGTTCTCCTCCTATCTTTCTGACCGTTCCTTCAGTGTTCTGTTCTCTGGCTCCACTTCATCTTCTCTTCCTCTCACTGTCGGGGTACCTCAGGGCTCAGTTCTTGGCCCCCTTCTCTTCTCCCTCTACACAGCCCCAATTGGACAGACCAGCAGATTTGGCTTTCAGTACCATCTTTATGCAGACGACACACAACTATATACGTCATCCCCTGGCCTTACTCCTGCTGTACTACAGAACACCACTGACTGTCTGTCCGCAGTCTCTGACATCATGTCCGCTCTCTATCTGAAACTCAACCTCTCCAAAACTGAACTTCTTCTGCTCCCACCATCCACTAACCTCCCAACACCTGACGTTTCCCTTTCCGTGGGTGGCACCATAATAACACCCCGGCAGTTTCTGGGTGTTATGTTTGACTCCAATCTCTCCTTCAAATCCCATATACAATCTCTTGCCCGCTCATGCCGCTTACACCTAAAGAACATCTCTAGAACCCGCCCTTTTCTCACCATAAAAACAACAAAAACCCTCACTGTCGCCCTGATCCACTCCCGCCTGGACTACTGCAACGCTCTATTAATTGGCCTCCCCCTCACTCGACTTTCCCCTCTCCAGTCTATCCTTAATGCAGCAGCCAGGGTCGTCTATCTAGCTAATCGTTACTCAAACGCGCCCGCCCTTCGCCAGTCACTACACTGGCTGCCCATTCATTACAGGATACAATTCGAAGTACTTGTTCTCACCCACAAAGCTCTTCACAGTGCAGCACCCCCTTACATCTCCTCCCTCATTTCTGTCTATTGGCCTAACCGACCTCTTCGCTCTGCAAATGACTTTTGACTAACCTCTGCACTAATCCGTACCTCCCACTCCCGACTACAAGACTTCTCCCGTGCTGCGCCAATCCTCTGGAATGCTCTACCCCAAGAAATTAGGACCATCCACAATTTGCATAGTTTTAGGCGCTCCCTCAAAACACATTTGTTCAGAGCGGTCTATCATGTTCCCTAATCAGTTATTTTGTTTGTGTGTAGCCCATTCACAACTTCCATATATCCCCCACTCCCTGAAGTTAACTGTACCATCATTGTAAATACATCATTGTAAATACACACCTATACTTTGTATTTCCCCCACCGCATTGTAGATTGTAAGCTCTCACGAGCAGGGTCGTCTTGTGTTGCTTTAATTATTGTATTGTTAACATTGTTAGTTATGACTGTTGTGTTTGAAGCTGTTAAACTGTAAAGCACTGCGGAATATGTTGGTGCTATATAAATAAAGATTATTAGTATTATTATTATTAAAATATCAGCGCCTCTGGAGAGGAGTTGTTTTGAGTGCTGTTGCTGACTGTTCGACCACAGCTTGCTACCTGCTCAGTTAGTGGGCTTCGATCTGTGAAGTTAACAGGGATCGTGTCTAGCGTGATATCTTTCTTTAATGTGTGCGAGTGACACACCTCTATTGCAGAGCATCTGCTCCGTTACTGTGTGCGAGTGATACTACTTTGAGTGCTGTTCACTGAGTGACGTGTAACTCAGTGCCAGCTAGCAGTCGCTCACTGCTTCTCCACCATTGTTCAGATTAGCTGCAGTTTCACATCTCTGCACGGTGGACCCTGGGTTGCAATTGCACTTCTTGATTAAATCTATTTAGTGCAATTCGCCAACCGTAAGAGTGTGTGAGTACGCTGAGCATTAAAAGGGACTTTGTTTTGAACTTTCCTGGGTCACTGCCTGTCTGAACTGAGGCATACTTAACCCCTTTCTGACATGTGACGTACTATCCCGTCGAGGTGGGGTGGGCCCGTATGACCACCGACGGGATAGTACGTCATAGCGATCAGCCGCGCTCACGGGTGGAGCGCGGCCGATCGCGGCCGGGTTTCAGCTGACTATCGCAGCTGACATCTGGCACAATGTGCCAGGAGCGGTCACAGACATGATCGCGGTGTGCCGGCGGTATAGGGAAGCATCGCGCAGGGAGGGGGCTCCCTACGGGCTTCCCTGAGACCCCCGGAGCAACGCGATGTGATCGCGTTGCTGCGAGGGTCTCTTACCTCCTCCTTCTCCTTGCAGGCCCAGATCCAAGATGGCCGCGGCATCCGGGTCCTGCACGGAGGGAGGTGGCTTCACAGCGCCTGCTCAGAGCAGGCACTGTGAAGCCTGCAGCTGTGCATGTCAGATCGTTGATCTGACACACCGCACAGTAAAGTGTCAGATCAGCGATCTTACACTATAACTTGATCCCCCCTGGGGCAATGTTATAGTGTAAAAAAAAAATATTCACATGTGTAAAAAATTTTTTTTTTAAAAATCCCCAAAAAATTGCCCCCCCCCAAAAAAAAAAAATATTGTTCCTATAAATACATTTCTTTATCTAAATAAAAAACCAACGCTTTATTATCATACCGCCAAACAAAAAGTGGAATAACACGCGATCAAAAAGACGGATATAAATAACCATGAAAACGTCATCTTGTCCCGCAAAAAACGATCCGCCAAACAGCATCATCAGCGAAAAAATAAAAAAAGTTATAGTCCTCAGAATAAAGCGATGCAAAAATAATTATTTTTTCTATAAAATAGTTTTTATCGTATAAAAGCGCCAAAACATAAAAAAATGATATAAATGAGGTATCGCTATAATCGTACTGACCCGAAGAATAAAACTGCTTTATCCATTTTACCAAATGCGGAACGGTATTAACGCCTCCCTCAAAAGAAATTCATGAATAGCTGGTTTTTGGTCATTCTGCCTCACAAAAATCGGAATAAAAAGCGATTAAAAATTGTCACGTGCCCGAAAATGTTACCAATAAAAACGTCAACTCGTCCCGCAAAAAACAAGACCTCACATGACTCTGTGGACCAAAATATGGAAAAATTATAGCTCTCAAAATGTGGTAACGCAAAAAATATTTTTTGCAATAAAAAGCGTCTTTCAGTGTGTGACGGCTGCCAATCATAAAAATCTGCTAAATAAAAGTAAATCAAACCCCCCTTCATCACCCCCTTAGTTAGGCAAAAATTAAAAAATTAAAAAAAATGTATTTATTTCCATTTTCCCGTTAGGGTTGGGGCTAAAGTTAGGGTTGGGGCTAAAGTTAGGGTTAGGGTTTGGATTACATTTACGGTTGGGAATAGGGTTGGGATTAGGGTTAGTGGTTTCACTTATAATTGGGGGGTTTCCACTGTTTGGGCACATCAGGGGCTCTCCAAACACGACATGGCGTCCGATCTCAATTCCAGCTAATTCTGCGTTGAAAAAGTAAAACAGTGCTCCTTCCCTTCTGAGCTCTCCCGTGTGCCCACACAGGGGTTTACCCCAACATATGGGGTATCAGCGTACTCAGGACACATTGGACAACAACTTTTGGGGTCCAATTTCTCCTGTTACCCTTGGAAAAATACAAAACTGGGGGCTAAAAAATAATTTTTGTGGAAAAAAAAAAAGGATTTTTTATTTTCACGGCTCTGCGTTATAAACTGTAGTGAAACACTTGGGGGTTCAAAGTTCTCACAACACATCTAGATAAGTTCCTTGGGGGGGTCTAGTTTCCAATATGGGGTCACTTGGGGGTTTCTACGGTTTAGGTACATTAGGGGCTCTGCAAATGCAATGTGACGCCTGCAGACCATTCCATCAAAGTCTGCATTCCAAATGGCGCTCCTTCCCTTCCGAGCTCTCCCATGCGCCCAAACGGTGGTTCCCCTCCACATATGGGGTATCAGTGTACTCAGGACAAATTGGACAACTTTTGGGGTCCTATTTCTCCTGCTACCCTTGGGAAAATACAAATCTGGGGGTAAAAAATAATTTTTGTGGAAAAAAAAGATTTTTTATTTTCACGGCTCTGCATTATAAACTGTAGTGAAACACTTGGGGGTTCAAAGCTCTCACAACACACCTAGATGAGTTCCTTAGGGGGTCTACTTTCCAAAATGGTGTCACTTGTGGGGGGTTTCAATGTTTAGGCACATCAGTGGCTCTCTAAATGCAACATGGCGTCCCATCTCAATTCCAGTCAATTTTGCATTGAAAAGTCAAATGGCGCTCCTTCCCTTCCGATCTCTGCCATGCGTCCAAACAGTGGTTTACCCCCACATATAGGGTATTAGCGTACTCAGGACAAATTGTACAACAACTTGTGCGGTCTAATTTCTTCTCTTACCCTTGGGAAAATAAAAGATTGGGTGCGAAAAGATAATTTTTGTGAAAAAATATGATTTATTTTTATGGATCTGCATTATAAACTTCTGTGAAGCACTTGGTGGGTCAAAGTGCTCACCACACATCTAGATAAGTTCCTTAGGGGATCTACTTTCCAAAATGGTGTCACTTGTGGGGGGTTTCAATGTTTAGGCACATCAGGGGCTCTCCAAATGCAACATGGTGTCCTGTTGTGAATTCTGTTATCGAACTCCCTCCTGTGGTCATGAATGGTACTTTGGCGAGTTCTGTCCATGGACTCCCTCTGGTGGCTGTGAGTGGTGCTGCTGCCTCTGAGGTTCCTTCCACAGGTGACGGAGTTTATTCGTTGGCTGGCTGCTCTATTTAACTCCACTCAAATCGTTACTCCATGCCAGCTGTCAATGTTCTTGTACTGGTTCAGTTCGCTCTTGGATCTTTCTGGTGACCTGTCTACTCCAGCAGAAGCTAAGACCCTGCTAGTTATTATTTGTTCATTGTTTTCTGGTCCAGCTTGCGATCATGATTTTGTTTTGCTAGCTGGAAGCTCTGGGATGCAGAGTGGCACCTCCGCACCGTGAGTCGGTGCGGAGGTCTTTTTGCACACTCTGCGTGATCTTTTTGTAGTTTTTTGTGCTGACCGCAAAGTTACCTTTCCTATCCTCAGTCTGTTTAGTAAGTCGGGCCTCTCTTTGCTGAAACCTGTTTCATTTCTGTGTTTTCTGACTTTCATCTTTACTCACAGTCAATATATGTGGGGGGCTGCCTTTTCCTTTGGGGAATTTCTCTGAGGCAAGGTAGGCTTTATTTTCTATTTCTAGGGCTAGTTAGCTCTTAGGCTGTGAAGAGGCGTCTAGGCCGTGTTAGGTACGCTCCACGGCTATTTCTAGTTGTGTGATAGGATTAGGGGTTGCGGTCAGCAGAGTTCCCACTTCCCAGAGCTTGTCTTGTGTGAGTTTAACCATCAGGTCGTTCCTGGTGCTCCTAACCACCAGGTCCATAACAGTACAGCTGGCCCAAAGTATTAATGCATCTCAATAGAGGGATAAGAGAAGTTCTGAGACCATTTTTTTTTCTTTGCAGTGTGTTTTGTCTTTCTTTTCCCCTTAACCTTTGGGTGGTTTAGGACACAGGTGTAGATATGGACATTCAAGGTCTGTCCTCTTGTATAGATCATCTCACTGCAAGGGTACAAAACATTCAAGATTTTGTGGTTCAGAATCCGATGTTAGAGCCTAGAATTCCAATTCCTGATTTGTTTTCTGGGTATAGATCTAAGTTCCTGAATTTCAAAAATAATTGTAAATTGTTTCTAGCTTTGAAACCCCGCTCCTCTGGTGACCCCGTTCAACAAGTAAAAATCATTATTTCTTTGTTGCGTGGTGACCCTCAAGACTGGGCATTTTCCCTTGCGCCAGGAGATCCTGCATTGCGTGATGTTGATGCGTTTTTTCTGGCGCTTGGATTGCTTTATGATGAACCTAATTCAGTGGATTAGGCAGAGAAAATCTTGCTGGCTTTGTGTCAGGGTCAGGATGAAGCGGAGGTGTACTGTCAGAAGTTTAGAAAGTGGTCTGTGCTTACTCAGTGGAATGAGTGTGCCCTGGCGGCAATTTTCAGAAAGGGTCTTTCTGAAGCCCTTAAGGATGTCATGGTGGGATTTCCCACGCCTGCTGGTCTGAATGAGTCTATGTCCTTGGCCATTCAGATCGATCGGCGCTTGCGTGAGCGCAAAGCTGTGCACCATTTGACGGTATTCTCTGAGCATAGGCCTGAGCCTATGCAGTGTGATAGGACTTTGACCAGAGTTGAACGGCAAGAAAACAGACGTCGGAATGGGCTGTGTTTTTACTGTGGTGATTCCACTCATGCTATCTCCGATTGTCCTAAGCGCACTAAGCGGTTCGCTAGGTCTGCCACCATTGGTACGGTACAGTCTAAATTTCTTTTGTCTGTTACTCTGATTTGCTCTCTGTCGTCCTATTCTGTTATGGCATTTGTGGATTCAGGCGCTGCCCTGAATTTGATGGACTTGGAGTTTGCCAGGCGCTGTGGTTTTTTCTTGAAGCCCTTGCAGCATCCTATTCCATTGAGAGGAATTGATGCTACGCCTTTGGCCAAGAATAAGCCTCAGTACTGGACTCAATTGACCATGTGCATGGCTCCTGCACATCAGGAGGATATTCGCTTTTTGGTGTTGCATAATCTGCATGATGTGGTCGTTTTGGGGATGCCATGGCTACAGGTCCATAATCCAGTTTTGGATTGGAAATCTATGTCTGTGTCCGGCTGGGGTTGTCAGGGGGTACATGGTGATGTTCCATTGCTGTCAATTTCGTCTTCCACTCCTTCTGAAGTCCCTGAGTTTTTATCAGATTACCGGGATGTATTTGAAGAGCCCAAATCCAGTGCCCTACCTCCTCATAGGGATTGCGATTGTGCTATTAATTTGATTCCTGGTAGTAAGTTTCCTAAGGGCCGACTATTCAATTTATCTGTGCCAGAGCACGCCGCTATGCGGAGTTATATAAAGGAATCCTTGGAGAAAGGCCATATTTGCCCGTCGTCATCACCGTTGGGAGCAGGGTTCTTTTTTGTGGCCAAGAAGGATGGCTCTTTGAGACCTTGTATTGATTACCGCCTTCTTAATAAGACAACAGTCAAATTTCAGTACCCTTTGCCGCTGCTGTCTGATTTGTTTGCTCGGATTAAGGGGGCTAGTTGGTTCACCAAGATAGATCTTCGAGGCAGTGGAGACCATGGGGCAGAATGCTGGACACACTGGGGCAATACTGGAGACCATGGGGCAGAATGCTGGACACACTGGGGCAATACAGGAGACTATGGGGCAGATTGCTGGACACACTGAATACTGGAGACCATGGGGCAGATTTCAGGACACATTGAGGCAATGCTGGAGACCCTGGGGCAGACTTCTGGACATACTGGGGCAATACTGAAGACCATGGGGCAGATTGCTGGACACACTGGGGCAATACTGGAGACCATGGGGCAGAATGCTGGACACACTGGGGCAATACTGGAGACCATGGAGCAGAATGCTGGACACACTGGGGCAATACAGGAGACTATGGGGCAGATTGCTGGACACACTGAATACTGGAGACCATGGGGCAGATTTCAGGACACATTGAGGCAATGCTGGAGACCATGGGGCAGATTGCTGGACACACCGGGGCAATACTGGAGACCATGGGGCAGATTGCTGGACACACCGGGGCAATACTGGAGACCATGGGGCAGATTGCTGGACACACCGGGGCAATACTGGAGACCATGGGGCAGAATGCTGGACACACTGGGGCAATACAGGAGACCATGGGGCAGATTGCTGGACACACCGGGGCAATACTGGAGACCATGGGGCAGAATGCTGGACACACTGGGGCAATACTGGAGACCCTGGGGCAGACTTCTGGACACACTGGGGCAATGCTGGACACTGGGGCAGATTGCTGGACACACTGGGGGTAATATGCTGGACACACTGGGGCAATGCTGGACACTGGGGGTAATATGCTGGACACACTGGGGCAGACTGCTGGACACACTGGGGAAAGGCTGGACACTGGGGCAGATTGCTGGACACACTGGGGGCAGTGCTGGACATACTGGGGCAGATTGCTGGACACACTGGGGGTAATATGCTGGACACACTGGGGCAGATTGCTGGACAACATGGGGGTAATATGCTGGACACACTGGGGCAGATTGCTGGACAACATGGGGGTAATATGCTGGACACACTGGGGGCACGACTTGAGGCATGGGCAGAATGTAGATACGGGGCATGATTGGAGACACGGGGCAGGATTGGATCATGGGGCAGGACGGATACGATGGAGGCTGGTGGGGCAGGATGGGGAGATCATATGGGGTAGAATGGATACTCATGAGGGCAGGATGCGAGAACATATGGCTGGAGCCAGGAATGAGATAAACGGGGCCAGGGTGGGGAATAGTGTTACCATAGGGGATAATTAAGGGATATTATTACTGCAGTGATGTATTTATTTTATTTTTTGAGTATACTGTTTTAAATGGGGGGGGCGGTCCTGTTACTGTGCAGAGTGACACTATATCGCCTTTTTATCTTCATGTGGTGTAATGTAGAAGTTGTGAAAAATTAAGTAATGTGTTCTGCAAGCGGAGCTCGAGATAACTGTGTTATTTCCTGCAGAAACGAGTCCTGGCTGGAAGGAATGATGGCGGTCTGTGCTGGATGAAAGATGAAGGACTTCACCTAGAGACGTCACTGGTGAGACAGTGTTACCTATACACTGACACTATACACTGTATACTATATAGAGGTCCTGTGTACAATGTCACCGGTGATCTCTGTATTACCTTTACACAGACACTGCATACTAAGTACAGATCTCCTGTGAATACTGGCACTTATGGTGATAGTATTGTGGGGTTTTTTTTTTATTACTGATCAGTATTGTAGTATTCAGTCACTATGTGGTGGTAATATGTGGTCTGGAAATGGTGTTGTGGTATTTGTCCCTTGTATGTAGTATTATTCGGTCAATATGTGGCCTGGTCATGGTGTGGTGGTATTAAGTCACAGGTGTGGCATGTGGGGGTGACACCATTAGGCCCAGTTTAAGTTCTACAAAACAGGAAAACCATTTTTGGTAACCTTTGTGTGTATTGAGCGGGGGGGCGCCAAACTCAGGAACAGCCCCGGGCGGCAAAAGCTCTAGCTACGCCTCTGCTTCGAGGGGCGTATAATCTTGTGCGAATTAAACAGGGCGATGAATGGAAAACAGCATTTAATACGCCCGAGGGCCATTTTGAGTACCTGGTTATGCCATTCGGGCTTTCTAATGCTCCATCTGTGTTTCAGTCCTTTATGCATGACATCTTCCGAGAGTACCTGGATAGATTCATGATTATAAACAAAATATAACAAAATAGGAGTAAAAAACGTCCAAATTGAAACAAGGTAAATTTATTAATACATAAACAAAAACATAATATAACGGACTGGGATCAGATAGTGACGGCTACCAATGTTCGGACACACAAGAAACATAAATGGGCAAGTACATAAAGTGCTTAGTGCATATTATAAGTAAGGGAATCAGAACATACAGGGCTTAAACCGTATAACACCGCAATAGCGGTGGAACCAAATGTGCGCACAATCAATGGAGCCCCCGTTCCCTCCTCTCAACCTTGCTTACCCATAATGTGACTGAGGCCGGACATGCGCCACGCCAGCACCGACGCGCGTTTCGCTCAGCTTTTTCAAGGTGCGGTAGTGTGCTATAGAATGGGCCACGTATAAATACCTCCTCTTCAGGTGTCCATGATTGCGGCGCATGTGACCGGAAACCCGCGCCGGGTATTGCATCACTTCCGGCAGGGCCAGATGACGACTGCGTGTCAGCTGGACCGCCGCCCACAAAAGTGCTGACACGCACTCGTCACCGCCCAGCGCCTTCAGCGATGCCCCGGACCACGCAATCCGGAGACATGCGCACACAGGACTACAAGGTAATAAAGCCGGGTACATATCCCCCGGAAATAAAGTGAATACAGTGCAATAAAGTGCCAATGGATCAGAGAATATACCGATAAATGACATCACAAACATATACAACGGACAATAAGTGCAAAATTATATATAAACAACAATTACAGTAACGTAACACTAATGATATTACATAACATATTATAATATAAAATAGTGCACAGTATGTGATTCCCAATCTTGACCGGGTGATAAAATACATTGGAGGCAGAGATGGTTTCAACATTGGCCCAAGGCAGAATTCAATTGCTTCACACATGATGGTATAATAAACTTGATCACTAAAAAACTAAAGAAACAAAGATACAAGAAAAAATAATAAATAAATAAATAGAAGCAACACAGAAAAAATTATAAAAACACACAAACATTCAAAACGGTAAATCGGGATATATTCTTCACAAAAAAGAACTAAAGCTAATTTGCTCATTGAGACCTGCAGGCGTGACCGTGTCTAATATAGCGATCCACCTGCATTCCCTCTGAGCAAGCACACGCTTCATGTCACCACCCCTAATGCCAGACTGTACTCGGTCAATCCCCCATGCTTGAAAGCCAGCTGAATTGCATTTATGTTTGAGACGAAAATGCTTAGGAATCGTTTTAAGGGAATTGACATCAGAGTTGGTGTTGGAGTTGTTGGAGTTTGTTCTGCTTCATAATTTTTTTACTTTTAAAGATACATTTTTTCTTCAAAAAGACACGGCCATATATATTTATTACATAATACTGCCATATAGGTCATACATAATGCCGCCAGATATATCTATTACATAATACTGTAATATGGACGGAACGTAATGTTGCCATATATATATTTTTTGCATACTGCTGCCATATAGATCAAACATGATGCCACCATATAATGTATATTTTTTACATAATGCTGCCATATAGACCACACTTGATGCCGCTAATTATTATGTGTGACCTGTATGATGGCATTATGTGTGATCTATATGACAGTATTATATGTAATATGTATGGTTGTATTATGTTTGATCAGTATGGTGCAATAATATAAGAACTATATGACGGGATTATATGAGAACTGTATTGTGGGATTATGTGTGATCTATCTATGTGGCAGTATTATGTGAGAATTATATGGTGGTTTTATGTGTGATCTACATGGCGGTATTATGTGTGATCTGTATGTCAGTATTATATTCAGAAAGCGGACCCATTCTAGGGTGGTTCTGGCTGAGCACCTGCACGCGGGTCTGGGGTAATAGAGGGGACAGCATGACCTCCAGTTAGGTGTAGTCAGGGGAAGGCTGGTGAGGCAGCTGAAGAGAGGGGTCTCATTTTTATTGTTACTATATGGCTACATTTCCTTCCCAGCGTCACCCCGACTGTGCCTGTCGCCTTGCTTTCACACATCGCCAGGACAGGATCTGAGGAGGGGAATGGGGTCTGCATGCAAAATCTGGATCAGAACAGGCCATCAATCCTCAGAAATGTTTCCTGGATTTCTGTGGAGCAGACGGTCCATCCAGGTGTGTATAAGACAGCGCTCTATGTATAATCCCTGGCTGCTCCGCGCACCAAACAGGGGGCCCCTATAGACCAGCACACTGCTCTCCTGAAATACTCTGTGCTGCTGTCACCCTGCTTCCTCCACCACATATCTCCCAGAATCCTTGCTGCCTGCCATGGTGACTGTCTACTTGTCAGTATAAGGCTGCTTTCACACTAGCGTCGGTACGGGCCTTTCACAGTGCGTCGTACTGACGCATGCTGTGAAAGAAATGCCCGACGTGGGCAGCGGAAGCAGTCTTGCGACGCTTCCGTTGCCCCATTGTAAGGTCTGGGCATGAGGGGGCGGAGTTTCGGCCGTGCATGTGCGGTCGAAAATGGTGGACTCGACACACAAACGTTACATGCGTCGGTAATGTTAGTCTATGGGGAAAAACGCATCCTGCAGACAACTTTGCAGGATGCGTTTTTTCTCCTGAATGACGCATTGCACCGTACAGCCAAAATCGCTAGTGTGAAAGTAGCCTAAGGCTGCCGTCCACGCTCAGTATTTGGTCAGTATTTTACCTCAGTATTTGTAAGCCAAATCCAGGAGTGGGTGATAAATGCAGAAGTGGTGCATATGTTTCTATTATACTTTTCCTCTATTTGTTCCACTCCTGGTTTTGGCTTACAAATACTGAGGTAAAATACTGACCAAATACTGATAGTGTGACGGCAGCCATACTCTGCAGTCACCAACAAAATGGCTGCTCACTGGGTTCCTGAATATCATCCTCTCTAATCCCTTAGCAAACACCCAGAAGGGGAGGAGAGGAGACATCACACACGTCAGCAGACTCCGCCCAGAATTACTGCAGTGCAGTAATGTGAGCTATTTGTACACTAGGTTTTTCTGAAATTTCAGCAGCTGCTCCCCCTAGTGTTGAAAAGTGGAAATTCCAAAACTTTTCAAATTATTTTTCATATTTTACTAAATTATAAACAAATGATAATATTTTTTAAGAAAATGTAATCATTAATTCTTTACATTTTTACAATTTCTGAAAAAATTTTTTTTTTTATGGCACCTTCCCTTTAAAAGTGAATTGAATACTTCCCTCAAAAAATGGGAAACTGATATTGTACAGAGGAAGTCCAGAAAATATCAACGTGATCTGGCAGATAAACAGCAGAATAATGTATATAGATGGAGGAGCCACCAGTTTATCAACAAAGCACCATTCAGGGGGAGATCCACTTCTGTATCATCGGTTTCATCTGTTGAGGATACACCCCAGGGTGTTGATGGCATCAGGTCCCTCTGGGATAGGAGAGAGCATGGGAGAGATGGTCGTTGGCGAGGAGGACGTATGAATAATAAAAGGAAAAATAATATTGCCTCCCCAAAAAGCGATAAAAAAGCTCGTACTGGTACTTTGGAGGTAATTAACCTTTCTTCTCATGCTCTCTCGGTCTCTCAGATTGAGGTTTTAGAATTAGGGCTCTCGTTTTCTCCAGTTAATAATTTCAATTTTTTCGTAGCATTAAAAGATCTTCATCTCTTCTCCCGCAAGATCATCCTTAGAAGACTGCACTCTCGCTCCCCTTCAGATGAGGAACCTTCTAATACTGATATTAATGTCTTACGTGTCCTTGAAGATTTGGAGGATGAATCCAATCCTAATGTGGTAAGAACCTCATTGCCCCCCATCTCGGCCAAATGCACCACATTCCCCCCTTTGTCACTTTGTCCCCAAGTGGATATTTTCACTCGATTGGTTACGGAGGAATTTAAAACTATTGACAATTATAGAAAGCGGGACAATCTCACTCTACTGCAAAGAAAGGCCCTGGATGAGATTAAATCTTGGGATGATGTAGTTGTAAAGCCAGCTGATAAGGGGGGTAATGTGGTGATTTGGCCGGTGGACAAATATGAGAGGGAGGCTATGAGGCAACTGCGTAACAAGGACACATATGCCATGTTGTCCCACAGTCCACTTTCGACTTTCCAGAAACAACTATGTTCTATTCTGGAGATGGCATATGAGAGGAATATTATCTCCAAAAGGGTCTTGGGTGGACTGTTGGTTCAAACTCCCACTATTCCCACGTTTTACCTTCTCCCCAAGGTCCACAAGGATCCTGTCTCGCCACCTGGCCGCCCCATTGTTTCTGGTGTGGGGGGCTATGTGATCCGGTCTGTCGGTTTGTAGATTTTTATCTGCAGCCACAGGTTGAGACGCTGCCCTCTCACATCAGGTACACTAATGATATTCTTAGACGGTTGAATGGCCTATGTGTGGACGCGGATATGATACTTGTCACAGCAGACGTTGAATCATTATATACCAGTATCCGTCATGAGGATGGCTGAGGGCTTCCAGATTCTTCTTGGAGAATAGTAATTTGGATCCTGACATGCGTGAGTTGGTGTTGGAGTTGTTGGAGTTTGTTCTGCTTCATAATTTTTTTACTTTTAAAGATAAATTTTTTCTTCAAAAACAGGGGACTGCCATGGGGGCGGCATGTGCGCCTTCTTATGCTAATTTGTTTTTGGGTTACTGGGAACGTGAGATCTTCTCAGCCGGCGCACATGCCGCCCCCCAAATTGTGGGGTGGTATAGATACATCGATGATGTGCTGTTTATATGGCAGGGTCCCATTAGTGATTTATGTAATTTTATGGCGGAGCTAAACCACAACGACTCCAACATACGACTCACGTATGTCTACCATCATAAGGAAATTTCATTCTTGGACATTACCCTTAAGGTACAGGAGGATGGTTTTATACATACGGACCGATATCGCAAGGAGACATCTGTGAATGCCCTCTTGCATGCCTCCTCCTCACATCCGCGTTCCACACTTAGGTCCATTCCCGTGGGGCAATTCCTCAGAGCTAGGAGGATTTGTACTACAGACACGCTTTTTGAGAGACAGGCTGTGGACCTTGGGGAGAGATTCGTGGAAAGGGGGTATAGTAAACGTATTATCAAGAGGGGATATATGAGAGCTAAGCGGTCTTCGAGGGATGATCTGCTGGTGAATAGGAGAAGGAAAGACACTATGGGAAGGGATGGTACTGATGGAGAACTGAGATTTATCTCTACATATAATCATAAATGGGATCTGATGAGGTCAATACTGAACAAACACTGGTCGGTTCTTACTACCGATCCTATTTTGAGGAGATGTCTTCCACAACGGCCCCTTATGACTGCCAGGAAAAGTAATAACCTTAAAGACATGCTTGTTAAAAGCCACTATGTGGCAAGAACCCCTAGACCATTTGGGACGGGCACAATTAGAACAGGGTTCTTCCCATGCGGAGACTGTTTAGCGTGCAGGAATCTCAAGCGTGCTAGACTATTTAAGTCATCAGATGGGCTTAGGGAATATGACATCAGAGTCCACATCACTTGCAGTACCACGTATGTGGTCTACTATGCGGTTTGTCCGTGTGGACTCATATACGTGGGCCTAACGTCACGTGAATTGCGTGTTCGCATTCGCGAGCACGTGAGGGACATCGAGGCGGCTCGTGATGTGGCTGATGTCAATTCCCTTAAAACGATTCCTAAGCATTTTCGTCTCAAACATAAATGCAATTCAGCTGGCTTTCAAGCATGGGGGATTGACCGAGTACAGTCTGGCATTAGGGGTGGTGACATGAAGCGTGTGCTTGCTCAGAGGGAATGCAGGTGGATCGCTATATTAGACACGGTCACGCCTGCAGGTCTCAATGAGCAAATTAGCTTTAGTTCTTTTTTGTGAAGAATGTATCCCGATTTACCGTTTTGAATGTTTGTGTGTTTTTATAATTTTTTCTGTGTTGCTTCTATTTATTTATTTATTATTTTTTCTTGTATCTTTGTTTCTTTAGTTTTTTAGTGATCAAGTTTATTATACCATCATGTGTGAAGCAATTGAATTCTGCCTTGGGCCAATGTTGAAACCATCTCTGCCTCCAATGTATTTTATCACCCGGTCCAGATTGGGAATCACATACTGTGCACTATTTTATATTATAATATGTTATGTAATATCATTAGTGTTACGTTACTGTAATTGTTGTTTATATATAATTTTGCACTTATTGTCCGTTGTATATGTTTGTGATGTCATTTATCGGTATATTCTCTGATCCATTGGCACTTTATTGCACTGTATTCAGTTTATTTCCGGGGGATATGTACCCGGCTTTATTACCTTGTAGTCTCCGGATTGCGTGGTCCGGGGCATCGCTGAAGGCGCTGGGCGGTGACGCGTGCGTGTCAGCATTTTTGTGGGCGGCGGTCCAGCTGACACGCAGTCGTCATCTGGCCCTGCCGGAAGTGATGCAATACCCGGCGCGGGTTTCCGGTCACATGCGCCGCAATCATGGACACCTGAAGAGGAGGTATTTATACGTGGCCCATTCTATAGCACACTACCGCACCTTGAAAAAGCTGAGCTAAACACGCGTCGGTGCTGGCGTGGCGCATGTCCGGCCTCAGTCACATTATGGGTAAGCAAGGTTGAGAGGAGGGAACGGGGGCTCCATTGATTGTGCGCACATTTGGTTCCACCGCTATTGCGGTGTTATACGGTTTAAGCCCTGTATGTTCTGATTCCCTTACTTATAATATGCACTAAGCACTTTATGTACTTGCCCATTTATGTTTCTTGTGTGTCCGTACATTGGTAGCCGTCACTATCTGATCCCAGTCCGTTATATTATGTTTTTGTTTATGTATTAATAAATTTACCTTGTTTCAATTTGGACGTTTTTTACTCCTATTTTGTTCTATTTTGTTTATAGTCATTCATTAGGAGTGTCCTTGAGGTACACTTATATTTGGACATCCACATAGGGATTAGTCTTTGTAGTACCTTATTGTATATTTGGCCCTTGGTGGTCTTGTTTTCATAGATTCATGATTGTATATTTGGATGATATTTTGGTCTTTTCGGATGATTGGGAGTCTCATGTGAAGCAGGTCAGAATGGTGTTCCAGGTCCTTCGTGCGAATTCCTTGTTTGTGAAGGGGTCGAAATGTCTCTTTGGAGTTCAGAAGGTTTCATTTTTGGGTTTCATTTTTTCACCTTCTACTATCGAGATGGACCCTGTTAAAGTTCAGGCCATTTATGATTGGACTCAGCCGACATCTGTGAAGAGCCTGCAGAAGTTCCTGGGCTTTGCTAATTTTTACCGTTGCTTCATCGCTAATTTTTCTAGTGTTGCTAAACCGTTGACTGATTTGACCAAGAAAGGTGCTGATGTGGTCAATTGGTCCTCTGCGGCTGTAGAGGCTTATCAGGAGTTGAAGCGTCGTTTTTCTTCTGCCCCAGTGTTGTGCCAGCCAGATGTTTCACTTCCGTTTCAGGTCAAGGTTGATGCTTCTGAGATTGGAGCAGGGGCTGTTTTGTCGCAAAGAAGTTCTGATTGCTCGGTGATGAAACCATGTGCCTTCTTTTCTAGAAAATTTTCGCCTGCTGAGCGCAATTATGATGTTGGCAATCGAGAGTTGTTTTTCTCCCGTTTCGATTTTGTGGTTTCGTACCTTCCGGGCTCTAAGAATGTGAAGGCTGATGCCCTGTCAAGGAGTTTTGTGCCTGACTCTCCGGATGTTCCTGAGCCGGCGGGTATTCTCAAAGAGGGGGTAATTTTGTCTGCCATCTCCCCTGATTTGCGGCGTGTGCTGCAGAAATTTCAGGCTGATAGACCTGACCGTTGTCCAGCGGAGAAACTGTTTGTCCCTGATAGATGGACTAATAGAGATATCTCTGAGGTTCATTGTTCGGTGTTAGCGGGTCATCCGGGAATCTTTGGTACCAGAGATTTGGTGGCTAGATCCTTTTGGTGGCCTTCTTTGTCACGGGATGTGCGTCCTTTTGTGCAGTCCTGTGGGACTTGTGCTCCGGCTAAGCCCTGCTGTTCTCGTGCCAGTGGGTTGCTTTTGCCCTTGCCGGTCCCGAAGAGGCCCTGGACGCATATTTCCATGGATTTTATTTCAGATCTCCCTGTCTCTCAAAGGATGTCGGTCATTTGGGTGGTTTGTGATCGCTTCTCTAAGATGGTCCATTTGGTACCCTTGTCTAAATTGCCTTCCTCCTCTGATTTGGTGCCATTGTTTTTCCAGCATGTGGTTCGTTTGCATGGCATTCCGGAGAACATCGTCTGGGACAGAGGTTCCCAGTTCGTTTCGAGGTTTTGGCGGTCCTTTTGTGCTAAGATGGGCATTGATTTGTCTTTTTCTTCGGCTTTCCATCCTCAGACAAATGGCCAAACCGAACGAACTAATCAGACTTTGGAAACATATCTGAGATGCTTTGTTTCTGCTGATCAGGATGATTGGGTGTCCTTCTTGCCTTTGGCTGAGTTCGCCCTTAATAATCGGGCCAGCTCGGCTACTTTGGTTTCGCCCTTTTTCTGTAATTCTGGTTTCCATCCTCGTTTCTCTTCAGGGCAGGTTGAGTCTTCGGACTGTCCTGGTGTGTATACTGTGGTGGACAGGTTGCAGCAGATTTGGACAATTTGACATTGTCCCAGGAGAAGGCTCAACGTTTCGCTAACCGCCGGCGCTGTTTTGGTCCCCGACTTCGTGTTGGGGATTTGGTTTGGTTGTCGTCTCGTCATGTTCCTATGAAGGTTTCCTCTCCTAAGTTTAGGCCTCGTTTCATTGGTCCGTATAAGATTTCTGAAGTTCTCAATCCTGTGTCATTTCGTTTGGCCCTTCCAGCTTCTTTTGCCATCCATAATGAGTTCCATAGGTCGTTATTGCGGAGATACGTGGCGCCTATGGTTCCCTCCGTTGATCCTCCTGCCCCGGTGTTGGTCGAGGGGGAGTTGGAGTATGTGGTGGAGAAGATTTTGGATTCTCGTATTTCGAGACGGAAGCTCCAGTACCTGGTCAAGTGGAAGGGTTATGGTCAGGAAGATAATTCCTGGGTTTTTGCCTCTGATGTTCATGCTGCCGATCTAGTTCGTGCCTTTCATTTGGCTCGTCCTGATCGGCCTGGGGGCTCTGGTGAGGGTTCGGGGACCCCTCCTCAAGGGGGGGTACTGTTGTGAATTCTGTTATCGAACTCCCTCCTGTGGTCATGAATGGTACTTCGGCGAGTTCTGTCCATGGACTCCCTCTGGTGGCTGTGAGTGGTGCTGCTGCTTCTGAGGTTCCTTCCACAGGTGACGGAGTTTATTCGTTGGCTGGCTGCTCTATTTAACTCCACTCAAATCGTTACTCCATGCCAGCTGTCAATGTTCTTGTACTGGTTCAGTTCGCTCTTGGATCTTTCTGGTGACCTGTCTACTCCAGCAGAAGCTAAGTCCCTGCTAGTTATTATTTGTTCATTGTTTTCTGGTCCAGCTTGCTATCATGATTTTGTTTTGCTAGCTGGAAGCTCTGGGATGCAGAGTGGCACCTCTGCACCGTGAGTCGGTGCGGAGGTCTTTTTGCACACTCTGCGTGATCTTTTTGTAGTTTTTTGTGCTGACCGCAAAGTTACCTTTCCTATCCTCAGTCTGTTTAGTAAGTCGGGCCTCTCTTTGCTGAAACCTGTTTCATTTCTGTGTTTGTGACTTTCATCTTTACTCACAGTCAATATATGTGGGGGGCTGCCTTTTCCTTTGGGGAATTTCTCTGAGGCAAGGTAGGCTTTATTTTCTATTTCTAGGGCTAGTTAGCTCTTAGGCTGTGAAGAGGCGTCTAGGCTGTGTTAGGTACGCTCCACGGCTATTTCTAGTTGTGTGGTAGGATTAGGGGTTGCGGTCAGCAGAGTTCCCACTTCCCAGAGCTTGTCTTGTGTGAGTTTAACCATCAGGCCGTTCCTGGTGCTCCTAACCACCAGGTCCATAACAGTGTCCCATCTCAATTCCAGTCAATTTTGCATTGAAAAGTCAAATGGCGCTCCTTCGCTTCTGCCATGCACCCAAACAGTGGTTTACCCCCACATATGGGGTATCAGCGTACTCAGGACAAATTGTAAAACAACCTTTGGGGTCCATTTTCTCCTGTTACCCTTGGTAAAATAAAACAAATTGGAGCTGAAGTAAATTTTTTGTGAAAAAAAGTTAAATGTTCATTTTTATGTAAACATTCTAAAAATTCCTGTGAAACACCTGCAGGGTTAATAAACTTCTTGAATGTGGTTTTGAGCACCTTGAGGGGTGCAGTTTTTAGAATGGTGTCACACTTGGTTATTGTTTATCATGTAGACCCCTCAAAATGACTTCAAATGAGATATGGTCCCTAAACAAAATGGTGTTGTAAAAATGAGAAATTGCTGGTCAACTTTTTAACCCTTTAACTCCCTAACAAAAAATAATTTTGGTTCCAAAATTGTGCTGATGTAAAGTAGACATGTGGGAAATGTTACTTATTAAGTATTTTGTGTGATATATCTCTGTGATTTAATTGCATAAAAATTCAAAGTTGGAAAATTGCGACATTTTCAAAATTTTTGCCAAATTTCCGTTTTTTTCATAAATAAACGCAGGTAATATCAAAGAAATTTTACCACTATCATGAAGTACAATATGTCATGAGAAAACAGTGTTAGAATCACCGGGATCGGTTGAAGCGTTCCAGAGTTATAACCTTATAAAGGGATAGTGGTCAGAATTGTAAAAATTGGCCTGGCCATTAACGTGCAAACCACCCTTGGGGGTAAAGGGGTTAAAGGCCGCTGCATGCGAGTAATTAAGATCAAGCCTGCTGAAAAGATGGAGGAAATACTCAAGCAGTTGTCCAGCAGCAGCTGCAGTTTCAGTGGCAACAAGAGCAATGGCAGCAGGAGCTCCAGCAATAGTAGCAGACAAATAACTTGATGATGCAGCAGATCACGGCTATGCGAGAGGTGGCACCACCAGCGAAACCCAACTCTGCTTGTTCACTTATGCTGTGAGGTCAAGTAACTTTTCTCACCATGGAAACAACAGAAACCCTCACTGTCATCCTGATTCACTCCCGCCTGGACTACTGTAACGCTCTATTAATTGGCCTCCCCGTTACTCGACTTTCCCCTCTCCAGTCTATCCTTAATGCAGCAGCCAGGGTCATCTACCTGGCTAATTGGTATTCAGATGCAGCCGCTCTTCGCCAGTCGTTACACTGGCTACTCATTCATTATAGGATCTAATTCAAAGTACTTGTTTTCACCCACAAAGCTCTATGCAGTGCAGCACCCGTTTACGTCTCCTCCCTTATTTCTGTCTATCGGCCTAGCCGACCGCTGCGCTCTGCAAATGACTTCCGACTAACCTCTGCACTAATCCGTACCTCCCACTCCTGTTTGCAAGACTTCTCCCGTGCTGCGCCAATCCTCTGGAATGCTCTACCCCAAGATATTAGGACCATCCACAATTTGCATAGTTTTAGGCGCTCCCTCAAAACATATTTCTTCAGAGCGACCTATCACATTCCCTAATAAAAGTTATTTTATGTGCGATTGCGCGTGTGTAGCCCAATTCACTATTTCCATCTATCCCCCACCCCCTGAAGATGGCTGGACCATCATTGTAAATACGTCATTGTAATTACACACCTGTATCTCACCCACCTCATTGTAGATTGTAAGCTCTCTCATGAATAGGGTCATCTTATTGTGCTTTAATTATTGTATTGTTAACGTTGTTACTTATGACTTTTGTTTGAAACTGTTAAACTGTAAAGCGCTGCGGAATATGTTGGCGGTATATAAATAAAGATTATTATTATTTCAAAGTGGCTTATGATCTACCAGATAGTGGCCCGATTCTAATGCATCGGGTATTCTAGAATATGCGTGTCCACGTAGTGTCCAGACCAAAGTCAGCGCATCCATCTACCAGGAAATTTTAGAGCACTTCATCCTTCCTCTGCCAACAAGCTTTTTGGAGATGGACATTTCATTCACCAGCGCCACTTGGCCCCTGTCCACACTGCCAAAAGTGCCAATACCTGGTTTACAAACAACAGTATCACTGTGCTTGATTGGCCAGCAAACTCGCCTGACCTTAACTCCACAATCTATGCGGTATTGTCAAAAGGAAGATGAGGGACACCAGGCCCAACAATGCAAACGAGCTGAAGGCTGAGATCAAAGCAACCTGGGCTTCCATAACACCTCAGGAGTGCCACAGGCTGATCGCCTCCATGCCACGCCGCATCGATGCAGTAATTAATTTACCGAGACAACGGCTTTTGGGTTTTCATTGGCTGCAAGCCATAATCATCAACATAAACAGAAAAAAATACTTGAAATAGATCACTCTATTTGTAATGACTCTATATAATATATGAGTTTCACTTCTTGTATTGAAGCACTGAAATAAATTAAGTTTTTCATATTATAATTTTGTGAGAAGTACCTGCATACACTGCACAGTGCCACTTCTCCTGTCCTGCATATATACAATGCACAGCACTACTTTTACTATCCTGTATATATACACTGCACAGTACCACTCCTCCTGTCCTGTTTATATACAATGCACAGTACCGCTCCTCCTGTCCTGTATATATACACTGCACAGTACCACTCCTCCTGTCCTGTATAAATATACTGCACAGTACCACTCCTCCTGTCCTGTATAAATATACTGCACAGTACCACACCTCCTGTCCTGTATATATACACTGCACAGTACCACTCCTCCTGTATATATACACTGCACAGTACCACTCCTCCTGTCCTGTATATATACACTGCACAGCACCACTCCTCCTGTATATATACACTGCACAGTACCACTCCTCCTGTCCTGTATATATACACTGCACAGCACCACTCCTCCTGTCCTGTATATATACACTGCATACTACCACTCCTCCTGTCCTGTATATATACACTGCACACTACTCCTCCTGTGTATATATACAGTACCACTCCTCCTGTCCTGTATATATACACTGCACAGTATCACTTCTCCTGTCCTGCATATATACAATGCACAGCACCACTTTTACTGTCCTGTATATATACACTGCACAGTACCACTCCTCCTGTATATATACATTGTACAGTACCACTCCTCCTGTATATATACACTGCACAGTACCACTCCTCCTGTCCTGTATATATACACTGCACAGTACCACTCCTTCTGTCCTGTATATATACACTGCACAGTACCACTCCTTCTGTCCTGTATATATACACTGCACAGTACCACTTCTCCTGTCCTGCATATATACAATGCACAGCACCACTTTTACTGTCCTGTATATATACACTGCACAGTACCACTCCTCCTGTATATATACATTGTACAGTACCACTCCTGTCCTGTATATATACACTGCACAGTGCCACTCCTCCTGTCCTGTATATATACACTGCACAGTACCACTTCTCCTGTCCTGCATATATACAATGCACAGCACCACTTTTACTGTCCTGTATATATACACTGCACAGTACCACTCCTCCTGTATATATACATTGTACAGTACCACTCCTGTCCTGTATATATACACACTGCACAGTACCACTCCTCCTGTCCTGTATATATACACTGCACAGTACCACTCCTCCTGTCCTGTATATATACACTGCACAGTACCACTCCTTCTGTCCTGTATATATACACTGCACAGTACCACTTCTCCTGTCCTGCATATATACAATGCACAGCACCACTTTTACTGTCCTGTATATATACACTGCACAGTACCACTCCTCCTGTATATATACATTGTACAGTACCACTCCTGTCCTGTATATATACACTGCACAGTACCACTCCTCCTGTCCTGTATATATACACTGCACAGTACCACTTCTCCTGTCCTGCATATATACAATGCACAGCACCACTTTTACTGTCCTGTATATATACACTGCACAGTACCACTCCTCCTGTATATATACATTGTACAGTACCACTCCTGTCCTGTATATATACACTGCACAGCACCACTCCTCCTGTCCTGTATATATACACTCCCGTCTTACCCGCTATCTCTCAGATAACTCTCTTCTCGACCCTCTTCAATCTGGCTTCCGCTCTTTACACTCTACTGAAACTGCCCTCACTAAAGTCTCTAATGACCTACTAACAGCTAAATCTAATGGTCACTACTCCATGCTAATTCTCTTGGATCTCTCCGCAGCATTCGATACTGTGGATCATCAGCTCCTCCTCACTATGCTCCGCTCCATCGGCCTCAAGGACACCGTTCTCTCCTGGTTCTCCTCCTATCTCTCTGACCGATCCTTCACTGTATGTTTTGCTGGTTCCTCCTCCTCTCACCTTCCCCTTACTGTTGGGGTTCCTCAAGGATCAGTCCTAGGCCCCCTCCTCTTCTCGTTGTATACTGCCCCTATTGGACAAACAATCAGTAGATTTGGTTTCCAGTACCATCTCTATGCTGACGACACCCAATTATACACCTCTTCTCCTGTTGTCACGCCGACCTTTTTAGAAAACACCAGTGATTGTCTTACCGCTGTCTCTAACATCATGTCCTCCCTCTATCAGAAACTAAACCTGTCAAAAACTGAACTCCTCGTGTTCTCTCTCTCTACTAACCTACCTTTGCCTGACATTGCCATCTCCGTGTGCGGTTCCACCATTACTCCAAAGCAACATGCCCGCTGCCTTGGGGTCA
This sequence comes from Ranitomeya imitator, assembly GCF_032444005.1. Lineage (NCBI taxonomy): Eukaryota > Metazoa > Chordata > Amphibia > Anura > Dendrobatidae > Ranitomeya > Ranitomeya imitator. The sequence goes on from NC_091283.1 coordinate 362,893,735, forward strand.
TCCTTAATTCTGACCTTTCATTCACCCCCCACATTCGATCACTGGCTCGCTCTTCTTACCTGCATCTCAAAAACATTTCTAGAATTCGCCCTTTTCTTACTTTCGACTCTGCAAAAACTCTTACTGTTTCACTTATTCATTCTCGTCTGGACTATTGTAACTCTCTACTAATCGGCCTCCCTCTTACCAAACTTTCCCCGCTCCAATCTGTCCTGAATGCTGCTGCCAGGATCATATTCCTCACCAACCGTTACACCGATGCCTCTACCTTGTGCCAGTCATTACACTGGCTATCCTTCCACTCCAGAATCCAGTACAAAACTACTACCCTCATCCACAAAGCACTCCATGGCTCTGCACCACCCTACATCTCCTCTCTGGTCTCAGTCTACCACTCTACCCGTGCCCTCCGCTCCGCTAATGACCTCAGGTTAGCATCCTCAATAATCAGAACCTCCCACTCCCGTCTCCAAGACTTTACACGTGCTGCGCCGATTCTTTGGAATGCACTACCGAGGTTAATACGATTAATCCCCAATCCCCACAGTTTTAAGCGTTCCCTAAAAACTCATTTGTTCAGACTGGCCTACCGCCTCAATGCATTAACCTAACGATCCCTGTGTGGCCTATTTATATATATAAAAAAAAAACAATCAAGTTCCTCACATCATGTTCTAATTCACTTTATGCAGTTAATAGCCCTCTGTGTCTGTACTGCTACATACTTAGGCAGTTAACTGGTTCATGCAGCTTTACATGAACACCCGAGCCTTACACTATGACCGGTCCGAATAACTAAAGCAATTGTTATCATCCACCTCTCGTGTCTCCCCTTCTCCTCATAGTCTGTAAGCTTGCGAGCAGGGCCCTCATTCCTCCTGGTATCTGTTTTGAACTGTATTTCTGTTATGCTGTAATGTCTATTGTCTGTACAAGTCCCCTCTATAATTTGTAAAGCGCTGCGGAATATGTTGGCGCTATATAAATAAAAATTATTATTATATATACACACTGCACAGTACCACTCCTCCTGTCCTGTATATATACACTGCACAGTACCACTCCTCCTGTTCTGTGTATATACACTGCACAGTACCACTCCTCCTGTCCTGTATATATACACTGCACAGTACCACTCCTCCTGTCCTGTATATATACACTGCACAGTACCACTCCTCCTGTCCTGTATATATACACTGCACAGTACCACTCCTCCTGTCCTGTATATATACACTGCACAGTACCACTCCTCCTGTCCTGTATATATACACTGCACAGTACCACTCCTCCTGTCCTGTATATATACACTGCACAGTACCACTCCTCCTGTCCTGTATATATACACTGCACAGTACCACTCCTCCTGTCCTGTATATATACACTGCACAGTACCACTCCTCCTGTCCTGTATATATACACTGCACAGTACCACTCCTCCTGTCCTGTATATATACACTGCACAGTACCGCTCCTCCTGTCCTGTATACAGTTAGGGCCAGAAATATTTGGACAGTGACACAATTTTCGCGAGTTGGGCTCTGCATGCCACCACATTGGATTTGAAATGAAACCTCTACAACAGAATTCAAGTGCAGATTGTAACGTTTAATTTGAAGGGTTGAACAAAAATATCTGATAGAAAATGTAGGAATTGTACACATTTCTTTACAAACACTCCACATTTTAGGAGGTCAAAAGTAATTGGACAAATAAACATAACCCAAACAAAATATTTTTATTTTCAATATTTTGTTGCAAATCCTTTGGAGGCAATCACTGCCTTAAGTCTGGAACCCATGGACATCACCAAACGCTGGGTTTCCTCCTTCTTAATGCTTTGCCAGGCCTTTACAGCCGCAGCCTTCAGGTCTTGCTTGTTTGTGGGTCTTTCCGTCTTAAGTCTGGATTTGAGCAAGTGAAATGCATGCTCAATTGGGTTTAGATCTGGAGATTGACTTGGCCATTGCAGAATGTTCCACTTTTTGGCACTCATGAACTCCTGGGTAGCTTTGGATGTATGCTTGGGGTCATTGTCCATCTGTACTATGAAGCGCCGTCCAATCAACTTTGCAGCATTTGGCTGAATCTGGGCTGAAAGTATATCCCGGTACACTTCAGAATTCATCCGGCTACTCTTGTCTGCTCTTATGTCATCAATAAACACAAGTGACCCAGTGCCATTGAAAGCCATGCATGCCCATGCCATCACGTTGCCTCCACCATGTTTTACAGAGGATGTGGTGTGCCTTGGATCATGTGCCGTTCCCTTTCTTCTCCAAACTTTTTTCTTCCCATCATTCTGGTACAGGTTGATCTTTGTCTCATCTGTCCATAGAATACTTTTCCAGAACTGAGCTGGCTTCTTGAGGTGTTTTTCTGCAAATTTAACTCTGGCCTGTCTATTTTTGGTATTGATGAATGGTTTGCATCTAGATGTGAACCCTTTGTATTTACTGTCATGGAGTTTTCTCTTTACTGTTGACTTAGAGACAGATACACCTACTTCACTGAGAGTGTTCTGGACTTCAGTTGATGTTGTGAACGGGTTCTTCTTCACCAAATTAAGTATGCGGCGATCATCCACCACTGTTGTCATCCGTGGACGCCCAGGCCTTTTTGAGTTCCCAAGCTCACCAGTCAATTCCTTTTTTCTCAGAATGTACCCAACTGTTGATTTTGCTACTCCAAGCATGTCTGCTATCTCTCTGATGGATTTTTTCTTTTTTTTCAGCCTCAGGATGTTCTGCTTCACCTCAATTGAGAGTTCCTTTGACCGCATGTTGTCTGCTCACAGCAACAGCTTCCAAATGCAAAACCACACACCTGGAATCCACCCCTGACCTTTTAACTACTTCATTGATTACAGGTTAACGAGGGAGACGCCTTCAGAGTTAATTGCAGCCCTTAGAGTCCATTGTCCAATTACTTTTGGTCCCTTGAAAAAGAGGACGCTATGCATTACAGAGCTATGATTCCTAAACCCTTTCTCCGATTTGGATGTGGAAACTATCATATTGCAGCTGGGAGTGTGCACTTTCAGCCCATATTATATATATAATTGTATTTCTGAACATGTTTTTGTAAACAGCTAAAATAACAAAACTTGTGTCACTGTCCAAATATTTCTGGCCCTAACTGTATATACACTGCACAGTACCGCTCCTCCTGTCCTGTGTATATACACTGCACAGTACCACTCCTCCTGTTCTGTGTATATACATTGTACAGTACCACTTCTCCTGTCCTGTATATATACACTGCACAGTACCACTCCTCCTGTCCTGTATATATACACTGCACAGTACCACTCCTCCTGTCCTGTATATATACACTGCACAGTACCACTCATCCTGTCCTGTACATATACACTGCACAGTACCACTCCTCCTGTCCTGTATATATACACTGCACAGTACCACTCCTCCTGTCCTGTATATATACACTGCACAGTAACACTCATCCTGTCCTGTACATATACACTGCACAGTACCACTCCTCCTGTCCTGTACATATACACTGCACAGTACCACTCCTCCTGTCCTGTATATATACACTGCACAGTAACACTCATCCTGTCCTGTACATATACACTGCACAGTACCACTCCTCCTGTCCTGTATATATACACTGCACAGTACCACTTCTCCTGTCCTGTATATATACACTGCACAGTACCACTCCTCCTGTCCTGTATATATACATTGTACAGTACCACTACTCCTGTCCTGTATATATACACTGCACAGTACCACGCCTCCTGTCCTGTACATATACACTGCACAGTACCACTCCTCCTGTCCTGTATATATACACTGCACAGTACCACTCATCCTGTCCTGTACATATACACTGCACAGTACCACTCCTCCTGTCCTGTATATATACACTGCACAGTACCACTTCTCCTGTCCTGTATATATACACTGCACAGTACCACTCCTCCTGTCCTGTATATATACATTGTACAGTATCACTTCTCCTGTCCTGTATATATACACTGCACAGTACCACTCCTCCTGTCCTGTATATATACACTGCACAGTACCACTCCTCCTGTCCTGTATATATACACTGCACAGTACCACTTCTCCTGTCCTGTATATATACACTGCACAGTACCACTCCTCCTGTCCTGTATATATACACTGCACAGTACCACTCCTCCTGTCCTGTATATATACATTGTACAGTACCACTTCTCCTGTCCTGTATATATACACTGCACAGTACCACTCCTCCTGTATATATACACTGCACAGTACCACTCCTCCTGTTCTGTATATATAGACTGCACAGTACCACTCCTCCTGTCCTGTATATATACACTGCACAGTACCACTCCTCCTGTCCTGTATATATACACTGCACAGTACCACTCCTCCTGTCCTGTATATATACACTGCACAGTACCACTCCCGTCCTGTATATATACACTGCACAGTACCATTCCTCCTGTCCTGTATATATACACTGCACAGTACCGCTCCTCCTGTCCTGTATATATACACTGCACAGCACCACTCCTCCTGTCCTGTATATATACACTGCATAGCGCCACTCCTCCTGGATAGGGGATGACTTTCCGATTACTGTGAATCTGACTGCTGAGACCCCCACGATCCCAAGAAATGGAGCTCTGAAAAACACCATGAAAACAGAGCTGTGGTGGATCATACACACTGCAGTGCCCCTGGCATGTGGCTCTTCAAATAACTCTTGGAAGAGTGTGGTGGGGGGCAGGACCCAAGAATGCAGAATTTCCTGATCTGGGGTGGGGAGTGTTATAGTACGTAGGCTGGTGGGGTTTGTGTGCCAGCGCTACTTGTTTATCCCAGTCCGGTCCTGCACGTCAAACACATGCGGCTCTGCTACTCAAAGATTACATACTCACAGCTTTGGTCACGTTGCAAGCGGCTCGGCTTTGAGTGAACTGTACGCACTTGGCTTTGCGACACACGTGCCGCAAACACCTAGCTCCACTCTGTAGAGGTTACACACTCAAGGCTCCGATCACACAGCCACTGCTACGAACACACGCGGCTCCACTCCGTACACACGTGGCTACGCTCCGTACACCTCATACACACACACGGCTCTGCTGCTCCATACACCTCATGCACACGTGACTCAGCTCCGTACACCTCGTACACACACGGCTCCGCTCCGAACACCTTGTACAAACATGACTCCCCTCTGTACACATCGTACATACACGGCTCCGTACACCTCGTAGACATGCGGTCCTGCTCCGTACACCTCATACACACACATCTCCGCTCCATACACCTCGTACACACACGGCTGTGCTCCATACACCTCGTACACACACGTCTCCACTCCATGCACCTCGTGCACACACGGCTCTGCTCCGTACACCTCGTACACACACGGCTCTGCTCCGTACACCTCGTACACACACGGCTCCGCTCCGTACACCTCGTACACACACGGCTCCGCTCCGTACACCTCGTACACACACGGCTCCGCTCCGTACACCTCGTACACACACGGCTCCGCTCCGTACACCTCGTACACACACGGCTCTGCTCCGTACACCTCGTACACACACGGCTCTGCTCCGTACACCTCGTACACACACGGCTCTGCTCCGTACACCTCGTACACACACGGCTCTGCTCCGTACACCTCGTACACACACGGCTCTGCTCCGTACACCTCGTACACACACGGCTCTGCTCCGTACACCTCGTACACACACGGCTCTGCTCCGTACACCTCGTACACACACGGCTCTGCTCCGTACACCTCGTACACACACGGCTCTGTTCCATACACCTCGTGCACACACGGCTCAGCTCCGTACACCTCGTACACACACGGCTCCACTCCATGCACCTCGTACACACACGTCTCTGCTCCGTACACCCCGTACACACACGACTCTGCTCCGTACACCTCGTACACACACGGCTCAGCTCCGTACACCTCGTACACACACGACTCTGCTCCATACACCTCGTGCACACACGGCTCAGCTCCGTACACCTCGTACACACACGTCTCTGCTCCGTACACCTCGTACACACACGGCTCCACTACATCCCCACTGTAAACCCCTCCTGACCCCACACATAAACTTCCCCTCATCCAGCACCATGACAACCAGCACAGCAGAGTCCTGCATACACTGAGGCCCCTGATCATGTGACCCCTGACTCCTCCCCTCCTGTGACCTCATCACAGGTCCTGTGCGCACAGAGCAGCCATATATGTGGTGTGCGGCTCTGCAGGTGGAGGTAGGTGCTGGAGATTCCCCATTACTGAGTGTGGGGGACATTAACCCTTTTAGTGCTAGGAATGTTTTGGTGCTTGTTGTTGTCACTTTCTAAGAATCACAGCATTTTGCTCCTTTTCCTCTGATTGATACATACGACCCAACTATGGAAAACAGGAAGTGAGGAAACACATATGACTATTATGACTCTTGTAGTACAGTGTGGACTTTCTTGTCCCACATACACTATAATGTTCCTAAAGTAACGTTGTCCCCCCTTTTTAGAAGTGTACAAACCTGTGGCCGACGGCACATTTATGCTATCCCAAAAAGACAGATGGCATCGGATCACAGGTCTTATGGGGTCCACAGAGCCTCTGCCTGCCTCATTATAGGGAATCTTCCACCAGAGGTTCTGTCTGAATAACGTATTACAGAGTTCTACATGGAAACCGCGGTGTAAGTGCAGAGCGCAGGATAAATGTGCGCCGAGCCTTACTGCGATCTTTGGGAGGCAGAATGAACAAATCAACAGCAGTTGAAGAATTGCTTTTATTTTTTACGCTGTTCCTCATGCGGTATAAGTGATTATGCGACTTTATTCTTCGTGTCGGTGTGATTACAGCGATACCAGATTTATATCGGGTTTTTATGTTTGGCTGCTGTCACACACTAGAAGACGCTTTCTGTTGCAAAGACTCAATCACCACATTTTGAGAGCTGTAATTTTTCCATATTTTGGTCCACAGAGTCATTTGAGGTCTCGTTTTTTGCGGAACGAGTTGACGTTTTTATTGATACCATTTTCGGGCGCATGACTTTTTTTGTTCGCTTTCTGTTCTGATTTTTGTAAGGCAGAATGACCAAAAACCAGCAATTCAGGAAGTTTTTTTTTTTTATACCGTTCTGTGTGTAGTAAAATTGGTAATGCAGTTTTATTCTTCGGGTCAGTATGTTTACAGTGATGCCTTATGTATATCTTTTTTATGTTTTGGCACTTTACACAAAAATTATTCTATAGAAAAATAAATTTTTTGCATCTCTTTATTCTGAGAGCTATAACTTTTTCTTTTTTTCTGCTGATGGAGCGGTTTGGCGACTTGATTTTTGCGGGACAAGATGACGTTTTCAGAGATACAATTTTTATTTGCATTCATGTATTTGATTGCGTTTTATTTCATTTTAGGTTCAGCGGTATGATGAATAAGCATCTGTCTTTAGCCTCGTTTTTTTTTTAATTTTTATGGTGTTCACTTATGGGGTTAACGAATGTTAAAGGGACACTGTCACCTGAATTTGGAGGGAACAATCTTTAGCCATGGAGGCGGGGTTTTGGGGTTTTTGATTCACCCTTTCCTTACCCGCTGGCTGCATGCTGGCTGCAATATTGGATTGAAGTTCATTCTCTGTCTTCCGTAGTACATGCCTGCACAGTGCAATCTTGCCTTGTGCAGGCGTGTACTATGGAGGACAGAGAATGAACTTCAATCCAATATTGCAGCCAGCATGCAGCCAGCGGGTAAGGAAAGGGTGAATCAAAAACCCCAAAACCCGGCCTCCATGGCTAAAGATTGTTCCCTCCAAATTCAGGTGACAGTGTCCCTTTAAAGTTGTATAGGTCAGGTGCTGGCAGCGGCGATACCAAACATCAATGTTTTTTTTTGTTCGGGGGGGGGGGGGGGGGTTGTGATTATGATTTAAAAAGAGAAAACACAGTAGTTTGACAATAAATGGCTTCACCCAACCACTAACCATGAGTGAAGAAAATGTTTTGATGTTTTTATTCATATTCTCTGAAAAAAGGCCAAGAAAGCAAAAATTCTGCTGGGGTATGTCAACTTTTGAGCACAGCTGTAGGTGCTACATCAATGGTGAAGATAATTGTCCCTCAGGCAGACTGGACGTCTCTGGCATCACATGGCATAACGGAAATGCAGTATTACGATGCCATATCAATATTAATCTGATTTCATCACCATCCACAGATATATCTGCGATCTGGGGGCATAATTCCGTCTTTGGGTTCAAACATCAGGATCATTAGCGTCAGGAAACCACAGAAATATACTATCAAGTCTTTGCACTTTTCTCTCCATACAGTTTTCCATCCTCCTCTCACCTGAGACCCTGTATAATATCTCTTCCAGAAAAACTCATTGTCGGATCCATGGGAGATAGATGGTTCCATCCGTTAAATGTTTCTGTATATCACCTGTTTTTTTTTCTTTTTTTACTTGTGTGTCAATCTTGTAAGCATTGCATTTTTCTCCAGTCACCTTCCACGACAGCCACTTCGGAGGTTGTCTTCCCCGCCCTAATAGGGGACAGGAACACAAAGAGGTTAAATACCCCTCCCCTTCCTGCACCGCCAGTGTTTTCCTGTCCCCTATGGGGCATGAGGAGATTCTGAAGGGGCTGTCGTGGCCGGCGACCGGAGCTCCACTTACCAAAGCCGGGCAGCATGGAGGTCGGCCGTTCCCTCCTCAGACAACGCTGCTCCCGTCTCCTCTCTTCGGAGGGACTCGGGACCTTCCCGCCCCTCCGGCGCTCCCTTCGTGGTGTAATGCGGGGCGGTGACGTGCGTACCGGGGGCCTCCTGCAGCCCCCCAGTTCCCTCCTCCCTGGCTGCAGTGCTGGAGGTGGCGCGCGTCCCGGAGTCTGTGGCGGCTGAGGACCGGGTTAACACGCGTCACTTCCGGTTCACTCAGGTGCGTTCCAGGATGGAGCGCATGCCGGCCGGCAATGGCGTCCGAGCAGCAGGCACGCCATACAGCAGCGTTTTCGGGGGCGTTCCAGGACCTACCCCACCGGTCCTTCATAAAGAGATCCGGGTAGCAAGGTAAGCTGTCTGACTGTTACACTACGTGACGGACATGAACGGTGACAGACCCCCTTGCTCTGCATCTGCAGATGCCAGCGTTCCCCCTCCTACCAAAGTAAGTAGCAGGTGTCGGGCCCAGCTATCCTGTATATACGTATATGCATGCATGTATATATGTATATATATATCTATATACCCCTAAGTGGCTTAGCAAACCCTCTTTCTCTCTCTTATAGGGAGAAAAGGTTTCTGATCCTAAAAAGTCAAGCTGCAAATGTAAAGTGTGTACGGCCAAACTCCCATCAACATACGGGAAAAAGCTCTGCCAGTCCTGTACGGATGAGGTTCTACGCGCTGAACAACCCTCGCTGCTGGATAGCATTAGATCCCTCATTAAAGATGAGGTCCATTCTTCTATGGCCACCTTCTCACAAATGTCGGTGCCTCAGCCACCCCCTCCAAAAAGGAGGAAAAAAGCCCCGGTAGAATCCGACCCAGACTCGGGAGAGATCCAGTCCTTGGGTTCGGAGAATAACTGGGAAAACGAAGGCTCCACTTATACCCCCTAAACCAGAAAACAAAAAATATTATTTTAATTCTGAGGACATGAGTGACCTAATCAGTTTAGTAAGAGGCACCATGGGGGTAGAGGATGAAGAAGTTACACTCACAGTACAGGATGAGATGTTTGAGGGTCTGAAACTCTTAAAGATCAGAAAGGGTTTCCAGTACATAAGAATTTACGAGATCTAATTCTGCATAACTGGGACCTCCCTGAAAAAGGTCTGACTGTGCCATCAGAGCTAAAGAACCGGTGTCCATTGGACAGGGATAACTCCTTATGGGAGACACCGAAAGTGGATGTACAGGTGTCCAGGGTAACTAAGAAAACAGCCCTTCCCTTTGAGGACTCTTCGCAACTCAAGGATCCGATGGATCGTAAAATAGAGAGTTTATTAAAAAAGTCCTGGGACACCTCCACAAATTTACTAAAGTCCAATATAGCCTTCACTTGCGTAGCCAGATCTCTATTTATCTGGTTACGCAAACTTGAGGATCACTTGACACAGGGCACCCCAAGAGAGGAGATTTTAGACTCCCTACCCTTGCTACAGAAAGCAACGGGGTTCCTAGCCGATGATTCTGCTGAATCGGTCCGAGTAGCCGCAATAGCTGCCGTCCTCTCTAACTCATCCAGGAGAGCACTCTGGATAAAATCCTGGGGAGGCGATTTTGTCTCTAAGTCCAAATTATGTAGCATACCCTTTCAGGGTCATAATGTATTTGGACCCGTTCTGGATGGTATTTTGGATAAGGCGGCAGATAAAAAGAAATCTCTCCCCGAGCAGAAGATGGCCAAAAAGCGTTATTTTCGTCCCTCCCGTGACCAATCTTCGCAGAGAGGAAAAGGCAAAATGGGAAGGTGGAGCTATCCCAAGGGAGGCAGGGGAAAAAATATCCTGGTCCCTCAGGCCCAGCAAACCCCAGATAAGCAATGACTGTGCTCTGGTCGGGGGTCGACTCTCACGTTTTTTTCACCAAGTGGCAGACCATCTCCACAAATCAGTGGGTCCTTCGTACCATTCAAGAGGGACTAAAAATAGAATTCGTGAGACCACCCCCACAATGCTTAAGGATAACCTCCCTTCAAAACCCAGATCTCCAAAACTCCTTGTTACAAGATCTAGAAAAACTAATACAATCAAATGTGATCTCGCGGGTACCGAAATTAGAGGAAGGACGTGGTCATTATTCACGCCTTTTTCTGATAACCAAGCCGTCGGGGAAGAACAGAATTATCATAAATTTGAAATCCTAAACGAATCAGTCTGATACAGGAGATTCAAAATGGAGACAGTCAAATCAGTAATCCCACTCATCGGTCAAAATTGGATGATGGCGACTGTGGATCTGAAGGATGCTTATTACCATGTGCCAATCCACCCAGAGCACAGGAAATTCCTCAGATTCGCAGTCTCCAAGGGTCACCAGATCGAACATTTCCAGTTCAACGTTCTCCCCTTCGGCATCTCATCGGCCCCACGGGTTTTCACAAAAATTATGGCGGAAACGATAATCTTCATCCGTCAAAAAGGAATATGCATCGTCCCTTATTTAGACGACTTCCTTATCATGGCTCCATCTGCCTACCGTCTGAAAACAGACATATCAAAGACCCTAGAGATATTACAAACCCTGGGTTGGATCCCAAATCTGGAAAAATCAGAGATCCATCCCTCCACAAGAAGGAAATTTCTGTGGCTGCTACTGGACTCAGATGTAAGAACATCGTATTTGCCCAAAGATAATCAAATCAACCTTGTCCGCAAAGTAGCCAAGTTCAGAGGCCAGTGTGCACCGACCCTCAGAGAATCGATGTCTGTACTAGGGTCCCTGACCGCATGTATACAATCGGTTTCCTGGGCCCAGGCTCACACACGAGCTCTCCAGACGTACGTGCTCCTACATTCCAGGAGACGACAGACTCCATTGAGTCAAAAGATTCTTCTCCCTGGCCATGTGAAATCAGCTCTAAAATGGTGGCTAGATTACCAAAATCTCCAGAGAGGGGTCAGCTGGGATCACCTTCCCCTAAAAACACTACGCTCAGATGCCAGCAAAAGAGGCTGGGGTGCGGTGGTAGAGGGTTTCCACTTTCAGGGACAATGGGCATCAAATATCAGCAGCACCTCCTCGAATCTAAGAGAACTGAAAGCTGTGGAGGAAGCCCTAAAGGCGTCATCTGCGCTGATCAAAAATCATCACGTTCGTATTTACTCGGACAATATGACCACGGTAGCCTATCTACACCAGGGGGGAACAAAGTATGCCTCTCTAAAGCAGGTAGCTGCAAGAATATTTTTCTGGGCAGAGAAAAACCTTCTATCGGTCACAGCAGTATATCTGAGGGGATTGGACAACACTCAGGCGGATTTCCTCAGCAGGAAAGACGTTCATCCAGGAGAGTGGTCCCTAGACCAAACAGTGTTTCAGTCCCTAACCGCAAAATGGGGTACTCCAGAGGTGGATCTATTTGCCAACAGGCAAAATGCGAATATAGAAACATTTTTCTCCCTTCATCACAAAGACAAGGCACAGGGAATAGATGCCTTTTCACAGCAGTGGAAGATCAACCTTGCATATGCCTTTCCTCCCATTCCCATGCTGGCGAAAACTCTTCAAAAAATCAGGACAGACGCAGTGACCACAATCTTGATTGCCCCATTGTGGCCCGGGAGAAGTTGGTATGGCGCCCTATTAGATATGGCCCTGGAAGGTCCCTCAAAAGATCGATCTCCTACACAAGGGTCCCCTACTACATCCAGACCTAAACAGATTGAACTTGGCAGCATGGCTACTGAAGCCACAATCTTAAAAGCTGAAGGACTCTCAGATGACGTAATTCAGACCCTTCAAAAAAGCAGAAAGGCGGTAACCAATGCCATCTATACTAAAGTCTGGAAAAAATTACATCCTGGTGCTCCCCAGAAGTTCCAGACCCCTTCAATCCTGATATAGCGAAAATCTTACAATTTTTACAGAAGGGCTTGGAAATAGGCCTTACCCCTAGCACACTTGAAGTGCAAGTATCGGCCCTTAGTAGCTTTTTTGATTCGAATTTAGCCAATCATCGCTGGATCAAGCGATTTATGACAGCAGCATCCAGAATTCGTCCTACACTCCGCAGTAGGGTACCTTCCTGGGACCTCAATACAGTACTTAATGCACTAACCCAGGATCCATTTGAACCCCTGGATGCTATAACCATAAAGAACTTAACTTTGAAAACAGTCTTTCTAGTCGCAATCACTACGGCTAGACGTATTGGTGAATTACAGGCCCTGTCAATACAGGAACCCTATTTAACGATCACTACAGATAGCATTATACTAAAACTAGACCGGTCCTTTTTACCTAAAGTGGTCTTGAATTTCCACAGAGATCAGGAAATTCTACTACCTTCATTTTGCCCGAACCCCTCCAACCCTAAAGAACAGACCTTCCACACCTTGGATGTTCGCAGGGTGGTCCTATCTTACTTACGACAGACTGAAGCCTGGCGAATTGATCAAAATTTATTCATCCAGTTCTTGGGACGAAACAAGGGAAAGAAGGCGGCAAAAAACACCATCGCAAACTGGATCAAACAGTCTATTTGTCTGCCATATTCAGCACAGGGACTGGATCCACCTGCCTCTCTGAAAGCACACTCTACCCGAGCAATGGCAACATCATGGGCAGAGAGGGGGAATGCCTCAACAGAGCAGATATGCAGAGCCGCCACCTGGTCGTCCATCCATACGTTCACCAGACATTACGGCTAAATTTCAATAGGGATTTAACATTTGGCAGACGTGTTCTGCAGGCCGTGGTCCCTCCCTAGAGACATTAGCTGTTGGTACTACTCCGAAGTGGCTGTCGTGGAAGGTGACTGGAGAAAATAGAATTATTCTTACCGTTAATTCGGTTTCTAGGAACCTTCCACGACAGCCCTAATTTCCCTCCCTATCTGATATTCTTATTGGATGATTCCTGCACTTTTGTGGTAACTATACATGCTACTGTGTCCAGGAAAACACTGGCGGTGCAGGAAGGGGAGGGGTATTTAACCTCTTTGTGTTCCTGTCCCCTATTAGGGCGGGGAAGACAACCTCCGAAGTGGCTGTCGTGGAAGGTTCCTAGAAACCAAATTAACGTTAAGAATAATTCTATTTGTTATCATTTTTTGAAGCATTGTTCTGTAACCCCTTCTCAACCTGTGACGCCACGCAGGCATCATGAAAGTCGGTGCCAATCCGACCTGTGATGCCTATGTTTCCTACCCCTCCGTACAGTCCTCCGCCTCCACCCCCCCCCCCCCCGCTGTCCGATCCCACCCCCCCGTACCTCCGGAGCCCCGGGGTCCCTCCCGGTGTCTGTCCGGCATCTAGGATGGGCGCTGCCATCTTCCAAAATGGCGGGCACATGCACAGTATGCCCACCGAATCTGCCGGCCGTTAGATTAGTTCATTCATTTTGATCACTGTGATAGGTTCTATCACAGTGATCAAAATAAATAAAATAGTAAATAGCCCCCCCCCCCCCCCCTTTATCACCCCCATAGGTAGGGATCATCATAAAATAAAGAAAATATATTTATTTTTATTTTTCCACGACGGTTAGGGCTAGAACTAGGTTTAGGGTTAGGGCTAGGGATAGGGTTAGAACTAGGGTTAGGGTTAGAACTAGGGTTAGGGTTAGAATTAGGGTTAGAACTAGAGTTAGGGTTAGCATTAGGGTTGGAATTAGAGTATGTGCACACGGTGCGGATTTGGCTGCGGATTCGCAGCAGTTTTCCATGCGGTGTACAGTACCATGTAAACCTATGAAAAACCAAATCCACTGTGCCCATGGTGCGGAAAATACCGCGCGGAAATGCAGCATTGTATTTTCCGCAGCATGTCAATTCTTTGTGCGGATTCCGCAGCGTTTTACACCTGTTCCTCAATAGGAATCCGCAGGTGTAAAACCGCAGGTGAAATCCGCACAAAAAACGCAGGAAATCCGTGGTAAATCCACAGGTAAAACGCAGTGCGTTTTACCTGCGGATTTTTCAAAAACGGTGCTGATAAATTCACACACGAATCCGCAACGTGGCCACATAGCCTTAGGGTTGGAATTAGAGTTAGGGTTGGAATTAGGGATAAGATTAGGGTTAGCGGTGTGTTGGGGTTAGGGTTAGGCTTGTGATTAGGGTTAGGGGTGTGTTGGGGTTAGTGTTTGAGTTAGAATTGAGGGGTTTCCACTGTTTAGGCACATCAGGGGGTCCCAAATGACATGGCGCCACCATTGATTCCAGCCAATCTTACGTTCAAAAAGTCAAATGGTGCTCCCACCCTTCCGAGCCCTGACGTGTGCCCAAACAGTGGTTTACCCAAACATATGGGGTATAAGCTTACTCAGGACAAACTGGACAACAACTTTTGGGGTCCAATTTCTCCTGTTACCCTTGAGAAAATAAAAAATTGCGGACTAAAAAATCATTTTTGAGGAAAAAAATTTTTTTTTATTTTCACGGCTCTGCGTTATAAACTTCTGTGAAGCACTTGGGGTAAAAAGTGCTCACCACACATCTAAGTTCCGTGGGAGGTCTAGTTTCCAAAATGGGGTCACTTGTGGGGGAGCTCCAATGTTTAGGCACACAGGGGCTCTCCAAACGCGACATGGTGTCAACTAGCGATTGGAGCTAATTTTTCATTCAAAAAGTCAAATGGCGCTCCTTCCCTTCCGAGCCTTGCCGTACGCCCAAACAGTAGTTTACCCCCACATATGAGGTATCGGTGTACTCAGAAGAAATTGCCCAACAAATTTTAGGATTCATTTTATCCTGTTGCCCTTGTAAAAATGAAAAAATTGAGGCTAAAATAGTTTTTTTGTGAAAAAAAAGTACTTTTTCATTTTTTACGGATCAATTTGTGAAGCACCTGGGGGTTCAAAGTGCTCACTATGCATCTAGATAAGTTCTTTGGGGGTCTAATTTCCAAAATGGGGTCACATGTGTGGGGAGCTCCAATCTTTAGGCGCACAGGTGCTCTCCAAACGCGATATGGTGTCTGCTAAAGATTGGATCCAATTTTTCATTCAAAAATAATATGGAAATATATATATAAATGGTGGCGCGAAAGTGTTAAAAACGGCTAATAATCCCAGCTGCGTTACCTAACCGACCTCCACACTAAGTCGGTAACAGATGAATAATCAAATAAAAGTGTATATGTATCAGAGTACATATAGGTACGCGCTAGATATTTAGCCAGAGAAGCTGCTACTGAATAACTAAATAAAGATAAAAAATCAAATCAAAATCGACAGTCAAACAAATCAGAGTAGCTTCTAAATATGTCCACAATAGTCTATGGTAGCACCAAGGGTGGATGGATATACATAGAAGTATCCTACCTCCTGTCACAGATCGCACATCTATTGATGAAGAAAAGAGCCGTGGTGCTGCCGATATAATTCCAAAGAGTTTCTTCCATACAAGAACGAAGCGTGGTATAGATCCAAAAAGTGGTGGCTGCCCCGGCCGGTAGGAGCCACCCAAAACTGACCTCCGGGCTGATACAGAGTCCTGGGGTGCCGGACGCCGCGTGGAGTGAAAGCAGTAAGTCCGGATGCTGTACAGGACCTGCGTGACGTAGCTAGTCACGTGAGTGTGAGCGAAGCCCGGGAGTGAGATACGGAGTGATGAAGGGGTCACCTAACCTACGCGTTTCGGAGACTGCTGTCTCCTTCCTCAGGGTTAACCCCTGCTCCGTAATGGCAGTCCTTATATAGCATGCCCTATCTGGATCCGCCTATTGAAATCCAAAAAGTTCTATACCAATGTTTAAACCCCTGGGTGCCAATGTGTCTAGTAAAAAAATCCATTGAGTCTCGGCTCTGGACATGGCCTTGATAAAATCGCCTCCTCTCCAGTGGCGTTTAACCGTTGCTATACCAAACACTTTCATATGGTGTATCCTACTGTCATGATGCTCTATGAAATGTTGGGACAGTGGATGACCTTTAAAATAATTTTTAATATTACGAATGTGTTCCCCTATTCTTGTTTTAAGTGGCCTTTTTGTCCTCCCCACATATAGTTTGCCGCAAGGGCATTCTATAATATATATAACCCTGACAGTAGAGCAAGTAACAAAATCCTTTATTGGAATAACCCTATCCCCTTCTATAATATTTGTGCATTTTTGGGTGATAGTTTGAGTACAAACCTTGCATTTCTGGCAGGGAAAAAATCCCTTCAGCTTGGTACAAAAAATGGAAGATTGTACTAGGGGGGGGTTTATTTTGTACAGTAGGCGCAATAAGATTGCCCAAATTATGCGATTTTTTTTTTTGTATATAAATCGGGGATGGTCCGTAATCTGGTCTCCTAATACTTTATCATTTTTTAAAATGTGCCAGTGTTTTCTGACTATTTTCCGTAAGATGTTAGAATTACTATTATATTTAGTTATAATGGGAACACAGTCATTACTTAGCGTACCTTTAGAAGAGGGGTTAATTAATTCGTGTCTGGTTCTAGACAAGGCCGATTTTTTAGAATTTTCCAATAAATCCAGATTGTACCCCTTTTCCAGAAATTTTTTAGTTAGAGATACTGATTCCTTATCAAAGTCCTGGGGCCTGGAGCAGTTACGATGAATTCTAATATACTGGCTTTTTGGAATATTAAGTAACCAATTTGGAAGATGGCAGCTGTCAAGGGGGATATAGCTATTTATGTCAGTGGGTTTACAAAAAGTGCTAGTTTGGATTTTAATGTCCTCAATAAAAATATTTAGATCTAAAAAATGAATATGTGTGGTACTGGTGGTGGAGGTGAATTTTAAAAAATGTTGATTTTTTTATTAATATCGATTAAAAATGTATTGAGAGAATCCCAACCACCAGACCAAATAAAAATCATGTCATCAATAAAACGGCGCCAGAGGACCAGGTTCGCGCACAGTCGGCCTTCCGGGTAGATAAACTGTTCCTCCCAACTACCCACATACAGGTTAGCATAACTTGGCGCGAACCTGGTCCCCATAGCGGTACCCCACTGCTGGGAGTAGTAGTCCTCCCCATACAGGAAGTAGTTGTGCGTTAAAATAAAGTGCATTAATTCTCCTAAAAATTCTATTTGTGCAGAGGGAACCTGGGAGAATACGTTTAAAAAATGCATAGCAGCCTCACATCCCTTTTTATGGTCAATGACCGTGTAAAGGGACGTAATGTCCAAGGTGCCCATAATAAAACCCTCGCGCCAATTTACTTCTTGTAAAATTTTTAAAATATGAGAGCTGTCCTTAAGGTGTGATGGTAATAGAGGTACTACAGGCTGTAAATGGGAATCCACTAGTTTCGACATATTTGCCGTGAGGCAATTAATGCCCGAAACTATGGGTCTTCCAGGGGGCTTGGCGGTATCTTTATGGATTTTCGGTAGATGGTAAAACACCGCCAATCTAGGTGGCCCGTAGTTGATAAAATCAAATTCCGATCTATTAATAAAACCCATATCAAAGGCTCTTTTAGTAAGTGTTTTCATTTCTTTTATATAGTCCTCTGTGGGGTCTCTATTTAATTTCTTATATGTATGGGAATCCCCCAATAACCGGAGTGATTCCATATGATAGGATTCCTGATCCAAAATTACCACACACCCCCCCCCCCTTTATCAGCTGGACGTATAATCAGCTCTTTATTACGTTGTAGGGAGATAATAGCTTGTCTTTCCTTTTTATTCAAATTAAATTTGAATTTCCCACATTTTTTATCACTGGTTTTTCTGATCTCATCTATAACGTTCTGAAATGTGTTCATGTGTTCTGAATACTCATTTATTGGGTGGAACTTAGATGGATTTTTAAGATCGGTGTGGGTATAGATACTAGTTTGAGTTGGTTCACTATTTCTAGTCACAGGGTTTTTAATAAAATGTCTTTTAATTGCCAGCTTCCTCATGAATAACTTAATACCTATATAAGCTTCAAATTTGTTGAAGCTATTAGCAGGGGCGTATTTAAGGCCTTTATGTAATAAAGATAGTGTACCTTCATCTAATTTCTGTTTACTCAGGTTAAATATAGCAGGGGTCGTATTATTATTAGATGTTTTTAGTGACCTTTTCTTTTTGGCGAGTTTCCCGCCTCTGCGGCCCCTTTTCCTGGTTTTTTTCCCACCACACGAAAAAACGGATGCTTAGCAATTTTTTTATTATTATTATTATTATTATTATTATTATTATTATTATTCCTGAGATTATTTCCCTTTTTTTTATTTTTATCTTTCTCACTATCACTAGTGGTTTAATAATTCCGCTCCAATTGACCCCTGCTGGTACTGGGTCTTTCTACTTGTGATACTTGTCCTTCAGTATTGGGGGAGTTACAATTTTCAATCCGTGGTGACTGACAGATATCACCCAAAGTATGAAAGCGATTCTGGGTAACTAAAGAAATAGACGGGGGAGAATCTTGGGGTAATGGTACCTCCTGGACTTCCCTCTGTGAATCTCTAGGACTAGTATGTGCCATAATAGGGGTGGATATTCCAGGAGAGGATACGGGAGTGGAGTGAATAGTAAGATTATCTAAAATAGAGTGGGATTCTAGGATACTCCCCTCCACTTGATCAATTGTCTCGAACACTGAATCATTCTGTAGAGTGTCTCTGAATGAACATACAGGGACAGCATCTCTACCGAATTTTTTTTACGGAGCAGGGGTTAACCCTGAGGAAGGAGACAGCAGTCTCCGAAACGCGTAGGTTAGGTGACCCCTTCATCGCTCCGTATCTCACTCCCGGGCTTCGCTCACATTCACGTGACTAGCTACGTCACGCAGGTCCTGTACAGCATCCGGACTTACCGCTTTCACTCCACGCGGCGTCCGGCACCCCAGGACTCTGTATCAGCCCGGAGGTCAGTTTTGGGTGGCTGCTACCGGCCGGGGCAGCCACCACTTTTTGGATCTATACCACGCTTCGTTCTTGTATGGAAGAAACTCTTTGTAATTATATCGGCAGCACCACGGCTCTTTTCTTCATCAATAGATGTGCGATCTGTGACAGGAGGTAGGATACTTCTATGTATATCCATCCACCCTTGGTGCTACCATAGACTATTGTGGACATATTTAGAAGCTACTCTGATTTGTTTGACTGTCGATTTTGATTTGATTTTTTATCTTTATTTAGTTATTCAGTAGCAGCTTCTCTGGCTAAATATCTAGCGCGTACCTATATGTACTCTGATACATATACACTTTTATTTAAAAAATAATATGGCGCTCCTTCCCTTCCGAGCCTTGCCGTGCGCCCAAACAGTGGTCCCTCCGCACATATGGGGTATCATCGTACTCAGGAAAAATTGGTCAACAACTTTTGTGGTCCACTTTCTCCTTTTACCCTTGGGAAAATAAAAAAAATTGTTGCTAAAAGATCATTTTTGTGACTAAAAAGTTAAATGTTCATTTTTTCCTTCCATGTTGCTTCTGCTGCTGTGAAACACCTGAAGGGTTAATAAAATTCTTGAATGTGGTTTTGAGCACCTTGAGGGGTGCAGTTTTTAGAATGGTGTCACTTTTGGGTATTTTCAGCCATACAGACGCCTCAAACTGACTTAAAATGTGAAGTGGTCCCTAAAAAAAATGGTTTTGTAAATTTTGTTGTAAAAATGATAAATCGCTGGTCAAATTTTAACCCTTATAACTTCCTAGCAAAAAAAATTTTTTTTTTCCAAAATTGTGCTGATGTAAAGTAGACATGTGGGAAATGTTATTTATTAACTATTTTTTGTGTCACATAACTCTCTGGTAATACAAATTCAAAATTTGAAAATTGTGAATTTTTCTAAATTTTCGCCAAATTTCCGTTTTGTTCACAAATAAACACAAAAATTATCGACCTAAATTTACAACCAACATGAAGCCCAATATGTCACGAAAAAACTATCTCAGAATTGCTAGGATACGTTGAAGCGTTCCTGAGTTATTACTTCATAAAGGGACACTGGTCAGAATTGCAAAAAATGGCCAGGTCATTAAGGTTAAAATAGGCTGGGTCATGAAGGGGTTAATTTTTATATATTAAATCTAAAGTTTAATACATTTTTTCCTTGCTGCCTTTATGGATTTACCAAGACAGCGAGGGGCCAGAAGACCGCAGCATCTGATATCACGTACTCCTACACTGATTAGAAGCACTTCTCCTTCATATTAAAAGGAACCTGTCACCCCAAAAATTGAAGATGAGCTGCGGCCACCGGCATCAGGGGCTTATCTACAGCATTCTGTAATTATGTAGATAAGCCTCCGATGTATTCTGAAAGATGAGAAAAAGAGGTAATATTATACTCACCCAGGGGCGGTCCCACTGCGGTCCGGGACCAATGGGCGTCCCGGTCCGGGGCCTCCCATCTTCATAGGATGATGTCCCGGTCTGGGGCCTCACATCTTCATAGGATGATGTCCTCTTCTTGTCTTCACACCGCAGCTCCAGCGCAAGCGTACTTTGTCTGCCCTGCTGAGGGCAGAGCAAATTACTGCAGTGCGCAGGCGCTGGGCCTCTCTGACCTTTCCCGGCGCCTGCGCACTACAGTACTTTGCTCTGCCCTCAACAGAGCAGACAAAGTATGCTTGCGCCGGAGCTGCAATGTGAAGACAAGAAGAGGACGTCATCATAAGAAGATAGGAGGCCCTGGACCGTACAGCGACGCCCGTCGGACCCAGACCGCAGCAGGACCGCCCTTGGGTGAGTATAATCTAACCTCTTTTTCTCATCTTTCAGGATACATTGAGGGGCTTATCTACAGTATTACAGAATGCTGTAGATAAGCCCTTGATGCTGGTGGCCGCAGCTTATCTTCGATTTTGGGAGTGACAGGTTCCCTTTAAATGGTGTAGGTTTATCTTAGCAGTTCAGGGGTTAATCTGTTCAGCTTAGAGCAGTGTTCCCCAACTCCGGTCCTCAAGAGCTACCAACAGGTCATGTTTTCAGGATTTTCTTAGTATTACACAGGTGATGGGATTCTTGGTCATCCAGCTAATGCAAGTATCACCTGTGTAATACTAAGGAAATCCTGAAAACATGACCTGTTGGTGGCTCTTGAGGACCGGAGTTGGGGAACTCTGGCTTAGAGCGTTTCCAAAGCTTTATGGTTTGGATGATCTCAGCCGTTCAGAATTGGTCACTCCCCTTTCCTATACTTGCCTCTGGCAATCTGGATTGCCAGTGATAGGGCTGAGCTAGATAGCCATATAACTCGTGCGATAATCGCTTGGCACTGCATGCGCTGGCCTGACATCTCTCCTGACCTGAGCCGGTATGTATGATGTATTTCTATGCAGCTGTCAAGTTCAGGTTAGGAGAGTCGACAGCCAGTACAAGTTTTATGATGCGATTCTCGCACAAGAAATACGGCAGTCAGTCTCTGCCCATAGTCTTATACTTCCTGGTGTGTTGTGGAGTGGAGCTGCCTGTTGTTGGTAAAGGTGTTTGGAGTGTTTTCTGTGACCGTTGCTTGGTTTTTCAGCTGTGTGCAATCCTTATCTTCTTCTATTTGGTTTTCCTTTTTCTTCCCAGTGTTCCTCTGTGTTGTCTGTGAGTGCATATTTGTATGTTTGGTATTTTCATTTATCCCTGTATGTCCCCCCTTGTTAGTCTGGTTTGTATATATGCATACATTATTACTCCCTACTTCCCTGGGTGGGTTAGGAGGATAGATATAGAGATTATTCAGGAGTTCAGCACGGTACATGGCCCCGGCATCTTTACCATCAGAAGTAATCCGGGGCGCAGCGATCGCTATGGTGCTCCTATTGTTAGGGACAGGGAAGGAGCCCCCGGCACCGGGTATTCCAACAACAGAGTTGTGACAGCTACTCTAAATGTTCCCTGTTGTGAGTTCTGTTTTTGGGCTCCCTCTGGTGGTTACTGATGGTACTGGGTGACTTGTGTTCTCTGCGGTCTCTGGTGTCCACCTGTTCCATCAGGTTATGGGAGTTTCCTATTTAACCTGGCTTTTTTGTCATTTCCTCGCCGGCTATCAATGTAATCAGCGTGTCTTTTTACCTCTGCTCCCTGCGTCTGTTATCTTCAGGACAAGCTAAGTTTTGATTTTCCTGTTCCACGTTTTGCTTAATTTTTGTCTTAGTCCAGCTTGCAGATATGTGATTCCTTGCTGCTGGTTGCTCTAGTGGGCTGAAATTACTCCTCATGTTCCATGAGTTGGCACATGAGTTCAAGTAATTTCAGGATGGTTTTTTTTAAGGGTTTTTCGCTGACCGCGCAGTTCACTTTTGTATCCTCTGCTATCTAGCTTTAGCGGGCCTCATTTTTGCTGATTCTATTTTCATAACTACGTATGTGCTTTCCTCTCATTTCACCGTTATTACATGTGGGGGGCTGCTATTTCTGTGGGGTGTTTCTCTGGAGGCAAGTGAGGTCTGTGTTTCTTCTTATAGGGGAAGTTAATTCTTCGGCTGGAGCGAGACGTCTAGGAATCATCGTAGGCACGTTCCCCGGCTACTGCTAGTTGTGTGTTTAGGTTCAGGATCGCGGTCAGCTCAGGTTCCATCTCCCTAGAGCTTGTTTTGTTTTTGTGCTTGTCCTTTTGTGATCCCCTGCCATTGGGATCATGACAGTATAGCCGGCCAGAAAAAATTGGTCATCGTTTTGGCTGAAGTAGTCTGAGGAAGTTTTTTTTTTTTTTTTTTTTTCCCCCCCCTCCTCAGTGTTTGCTGCCTAGCCTTAATTGCAGCTTGACTGCTTCTTTCCTCCTCTTAATCCTTGAATGGCTCTGACCTCAGCTGTTTATCATGGACGTCCAGAGTTTGGCTTCCAGCCTGAATAATCTTGCTGCTAAGGTTCAAAATATACAAGATTTTGTTGTACATACGCCTATGTCTGAACCTAGAATTCCTGTCCCAGAGTTTTTTTTCTGGAGATAGATCTAGTTTTTTGAATTTTAGGAACAATTGCAAGTTGTTTCTTTCCTTGAAATCTCGCTCCTCTGGAGACCCTGCTCAGCAGGTCAAGATTGTTATATCTTTCCTGCGGGGTGACCCTCAGAATTGGGCATTTGCATTGGCACCAGGGGATCCTGCGTTGCTCAATGTGGATGCGTTTTTTCTGGCATTGGGTTTGCTCTATGAGGAACCTAACCTAGAGATTCAGGCTGAAAAAGCTTTATTGGCTCTCTCTCAGGGGCAAGATGAAGCAGAAATATATTGTCAGAAATTTCGGAAATGGTCGGTGCTTACTCAGTGGAATGAGTGCGCTCTGGCTGCAAAATTCAGAGATGGCCTTTCTGAGGCCATTAAAGATGTTATGGTGGGGTTCCCGGCGCCTACAGGTCTGAATGAGTCCATGACTATGGCTATTCAGATTGATCGGCGTTTACGGGAGCGCAAACCTGTGCACCATTTGGCTGTGTCTTCTGAACAGGCACCTGAGACAATGCAATGTGATAGAATTCAGTCCAGAAGTGAACGGCAAAACTATAGGCGGAAAAATGGGTTGTGTTTTTATTGTGGTGATTCAGCTCATGTTATATCAGCATGCTCTAAACGCACAAAAAAGGTTGATAAGTCTGTTGCCATTGGTACTTTACAGTCTAAGTTCATGCCTATGTGGATTCAGGCGCTGCCCTGAGTCTTATGGATTGGTCATTTGCCAATCGCTGTGGGTTTAGTCTGGAACCTCTGGAAGTTCCTATTCCTTTGAAAGGAATTGACTCTACACCTTTGGCTATGAATAAACCTCAGTACTGAACACAAGTGACCATGCGTATGACTCCCGTTCATCAGGAGGTGATTCGCTTCCTGGTACTGTATAATTTACATGATGTCTTAGTGCTTGGTCTGCCATGGTTACAAACTCATAACCCAGTCCTGGACTGGAAAACAATGTCTGTGTTAAGCTGGGGATGTCAGGGGGTTCATGATTATGCATCTCCGATTTCTATCGCTTCATCTACTCCTTCTGAGGTTCTGGTATTTTTGTCTGATTATCGGGAGGTTTTTGAGGAGCCTAAGCTCAGTTCGCTTCCTCCTCACAGGGATTGCGATTGTGCTATAGATTTGATTCCTGGCAGTAAATTCCCTAAAGGTCGTTTGTTCAATCTGTCAGTGCCAGAGCATACTGCTATGCGGAATTATGTTAAGGAGTCCTTGGAAAAGGGACATATCCGTCCATCTTCGTCCCCTTTGGGAGCAGGTTGTTTTTTTGTGGCCAAAAAAGATGGTTCCTTGAGGCCTTGCATAGATTATCGTCTTTTGAATAAGATTACAGTCAAATATCAGTATCCTTTGCCATTGTTGACTGATTTGTTCGCTCGCATTAAGGGGGCTAAATGGTTCACTAAGATTGATCTTCGGGGTGTGTATAATCTTGTGCGGATAAGGCAGGGTGATGAGTGGAAAACCGCATTTAATACGCCTGAGGGCCATTTCGAGTATTTGGTGATGCCTTTTGGACTTTCTAATGCTCCTTCTGTCTTCCAGTCTTTTATGCACGATATTTTCCGTGAATATCTGGATAAATTTATTATCGTGTATTTGGATGATGTTTTGGTTTTTTCTGATAACTGGGAGTCTCATGTTCAGCAGGTCAGGAAGGTGTTTCAGGTCCTGCGGGCCAATTCTTTGTTTGTAAAGGGTTCTAAATGTCTCTTTGGAGTCCAGAAGATTTCTTTTTTGGGGTATATTTTTTCCCCTTCTACTATTGAGATGGATCCCGTCAAGGTTCAGGCTATTTGTGACTGGACGCAGCCTACATCTCTTAAGAGTCTACAGAAGTTCTTGGGCTTTGCTAATTTTTATCGTCGCTTCATAACTAATTTTTCTAGTGTTGTTAAGCCTTTGACGGATTTGACTAAAAAGGGTGCTGATGTTACTGATTGGTCTCCTGCGGCTGTGGAGGCCTTTCAGGAACTTAAGCGCCGGTTTTCTTCTGCTCCTGTGTTGCGTCAGCCAGATACGTCGCTTCCTTTTCAGGTTGAGGTTGATGCTTCCGAGATTGGAGCGGGGCGGTTTTGTCACAGAGAAGCTCCGATGGCTCAGTGATGAAGCCATGTGCGTTCTTTTCTAGAAAATTTTCGCCCGCTGAACGGAATTATGATGTTGGTAATCGGGAGCTTTTGGCCATGAAGTGGGCATTTGAGGAGTGGCGTCATTGGCTTGAGGGTGCTAGACATCGTGTGGTGGTCTTGACTGATCACAAAAATCTGATGTACCTTGAGTCTGCCAAGCGTCTGAATCCTAGACAGGCTCGTTGGTCACTGTTTTTCTCCCGTTTCAATTTTGTGGTTTCATACCTGCCAGGTTCAAAGAATGTGAAGGCGGATGCTCTTTCTAGGAGTTTTCTGCCTGACTCCCCTGGAAATTCTGAGCCCACTGGTATCCTTAGGGATGGGGTGATTTTGTCGGCTGTCTCCCCAGACTTGCGACGTGCTTTGCAGGAGTTTCAGGCGGATAAACCTGATCGTTGTCCGCCGGAAAGACTGTTTGTTCCGGATAATTGGACCAGTAGAGTCATCTCCGAGGTCCATTCTTCTGTGTTGGCAGGTCATCCTGGAATATTTGGTACTAGAGACTTGGTGGCCAGGTCTTTTTGGTGGCCTTCCTTGTCGAGGGATGTGCGTTCTTTCGTGCAGTCTTGTGGAGTTTGCGCTCGGGCTAAGCCTTGCTGTTCTCGGGCCAGTGGATTGTTGTTACCTTTGCCTATCCCGAAGAGGCCTTGGACGCACATTTCCATGGACTTTATTTCGGATCTCCCTGTCTCTCAAAAAATGTCCGTCATATGGGTTGTGTGTGACCGCTTTTCTAAGATGGTTCATCTGGTACCCTTGCCTAAGTTGCCTTCCTCCTCTGACTTTGTCCCTCTGTTTTTTCAAAACGTGGTCCGTTTGCATGGCATTCCGGAGAACATCGTTTCTGACAGGGGATCCCAGTTTGTGTCTAGATTTTGGCGGACGTTCTGTGCTAAGATGGGCATTGATTTGTCCTTTTCGTCTGTATTCCATCCCCAGACGAATGGCCAGACTGAACGAACTAATCAGACTTTAGAAACTTATTTAAGGTGTTTTGTTTCTGCTGATCAAGATGACTGGGTTTCCTTTTTGCCACTTGCCGAGTTTGCCCTTAATAATCGGGCTAGTTCTGCTACCTTGGTTTCTCCTTTCTTTTGTAATTCGGGGTTTCATCCTCGTTTTTCCTCTGGTCAGGTGGAGCCTTCTGATTGTCCTGGAGTGGACATGGTGGTGGATAGGTTGCATCGGATTTGGAGTCATGTGGTGGACAATTTGAAGTTGTCCCAGGAGAGGGCTCAGCATTTTGCTAATCGCCGTCGCCGCGTGGGTCCTCGACTTCTTGTTGGGGACTTGGTGTGGTTGTCTTCTCGTTTTGTTCCTATGAAGGTCTCTTCTCCTAAGTTCAAGCCTCGGTTCATCGGTCCCTATAGGATCTTGGAAATTCTTAACCCTGTGTCGTTTCGTTTGGATCTCCCGGCATCATTTGCTATTCATAATGTGTTCCATCGGTCGTTGTTGCGGAAGTATGAGGTACCTGTTGTTCCTTCGCTTGAGCCTCCTGCTCCGGTGCTGGTGGAGGGTGAATTGGAGTATGTTGTGGAGAAGATCTTGGATTATCGTGTTTCCAGACGGAAACTCCAGTATTTGGTCAAGTGGAAGGGTTATGGTCAGGAGGATAATTCTTGGGTGATTGCCTCTGATGTTCATGCTGCCGATTTGGTCCGTGCTTTTCATAGGGCTCATCCTGGTCGCCCTGGTGGTTCTCGTGAGGGTTCGGTGACCCCTCCTCAAGGGGGGGTACTGTTGTGAGTTCTGTTTTGGGCTCCCTCTGGTGGTTACTGATGGTACTGGGTGACTTGTGTTCTCTGCGGTCTCTGGTGTCCACCTGTTCCATCAGGTTATGGGAGTTTCCTATTTAACCTGGCTTTTTTGTCATTTCCTCGCCGGCTATCAATGTAATCAGCGTGTCTTTTTACCTCTGCTCCCTGCGTCTGTTATCTTCAGGACAAGCTAAGTTTTGATTTTCCTGTTCCACGTTTTGCTTAATTTTTGTCTTAGTCCAGCTTGCAGATATGTGATTCCTTGCTGCTGGTTGCTCTAGTGGGCTGAAATTACTCCTCATGTTCCATGAGTTGGCACATGAGTTCAAGTAATTTCAGGAGGGTTTTTCGCTGACCGCGCAGTTCACTTTTGTATCCTCTGCTATCTAGCTTTAGCGGGCCTCATTTTTGCTGATTCTATTTTCATAACTACGTATGTGCTTTCCTCTCATTTCACCGTTATTACATGTGGGGGGCTGCTATTTCTGTGGGGTGTTTCTCTGGAGGCAAGTGAGGTCTGTGTTTCTTCTTATAGGGGAAGTTAATTCTTCGGCTGGCGCGAGACGTCTAGGAATCATCGTAGGCACGTTCCCCGGCTACTGCTAGTTGTGTGTTTAGGTTCAGGATCGCGGTCAGCTCAGGTTCCATCTCCCTAGAGCTTGTTTTGTTTTTGTGCTTGTCCTTTTGTGATCCCCTGCCATTGGGATCATGACAGTTCCCACATCCTCAAAGAGGGCCCTGTGTATGGCAAAGTGCAAGAACAATACCAATTAAGTGATACCATAAGCTAGCTATGCATGTTTACTAATGTGTCACCAATCAGTGGCGAGTAAAGGCTGTGAGAAGTGTAGTGTTGTTGTGTGAGCTAACTGTGGGGTGTGCTTAACTCATCATCAGCCTATTGTGGTAGTTAAAAAGACAAGCCAGTGTGAGACGCAGAGTCCCCATTTACAGTCTCATCCGAGTCACAAGTGTAGCAAGTGGTTGATTTTTATGACAATGCAGTTTATACGATCTCAGAATACAACATCTACACATTCTATCTCCTCATGTTTCCCTTATTATCTCCAGTAATTGTATTATTACATGGGATTATTTATGATTTTACATCAGTTCATCTTCTTATCATTCAGGTCTCTACAATATTGGATCTTCTCAGTGGAGATCTATATAAGAGAATTTTCTTGGTTTACCCATCAAGGATGGATAGGGACAGAGACAAGATGTTTGAGAGGATATTACACCTCACCCTGGAGATCGTTTTCCATTTTATTGGAGAGGTGAGAGATTCTGATGACTTCCTATTACATAATTCTTATCTATGGGAATAACAGATGGACAGAACTGGAGAGGTAAGGACTCTAGAAATGTCTGTTGTGAGATTTATTAATGTGTCTCTCCATAACCAGGATTACACAGTAGTGAAGAAGATCTCTAGTGAGCGCTGTCAGGCTCTTGTGTCTGAGGGATGGGGAAGACCCCTGAGCCCAATCACTGGGCCTCCATCTCACCCCCTGATACATGAGGACATCAATGACCAGAAGATCCTAGAACTCACCTACAAGATGATTGGGCTGCTGACTGGAGAGGTGACACTGCTGGGAATGCTGGGACACTATACAGTAACTATATCAAGAGATCCGGGGATGACGGTATCATTGTATGTGTCAGGTTCCTATAAGGTGTCAGGATGTAACCTTATATTTCTCCATGGAGGAGTGGGAGTATTTAGAAGGACACAAAGATCTGTACAAGGACGCCATGATGGAGGTTCCCCAGCCCCTCACATCATCAGGTAATAGACAGGACTAAATACTCACAGCCTATAATTATCTGTAAGTAAAGAATAAATTCAGTCACTGTATGTTTTTTCATTCAGATCTCTCCAGTACAAGGACAACACCAGAGAGATGTCTCCGTCCTTCTCTTCCACAGGACGATAAAGAAGAAAAATCCAGTGTTTCTCGGAATCATCAGGTAGGTGGTGTGATGCAGCGATATAACACACACAGGAAGACCGTATTTTCTTTAAAAGATCAATTGGGTTTAATGCTCCTTAAACCCCAGCAGCAATATTCAAACAATAGCAGCCATTTCTCATTTACAAAAGTCCGTGCCTGGTTTATTATGCCTCCATAAACCACGGTAGGGCATTTGAACATCACAGAACCAACATATAGTCCACTTCAACTGCGATAATGTCTGCACAGTTCATTATATGCATCAGTGGAACGTAACAACCACCATCAGTCTATTCCAATAGCAGATACTTCTCTGCCGTTATAACCCCCTTCCTGGAGTTACCTTCCTGGAGCTCCTGCTCCATACACTGACCTCCTGTCGGTCCTCTCTCCTGGGGAAGCTGCCGAACTGAGATCATCGTTCCTGTTACCAGTGCACTTCCGACAGTCCAGATCCTCAATTAAACGGTAGCTCCCCCAAACGCAGTGCCATCACTGACTCTGCAAACACGGCCTCTCTGTGTGCTGTTTAGGACATCCGTCCCCACTTGGAACCGTCCAACGCACAGATCACCAGGTCCAAAGCCTAACCATGTGCTCTTCAGGAAGTTAACAACTCCAATACACAGGCCTTCCTGGACATTACACACGGACCCATCAGGTCCATACACTCTCCTCATGTGACCACACCACAGTAACATTATATATTTGTAACCACTCCCATAGGTGTGAGGTGTGTGTGGTTAGTCAGACCTACCCAGCTCTCTGACTAACCCTGTAAGCCTCCCTTTAAAGCTACACAAACACAAGGCTCGTAGGACTACAGGTCCCAGAGCAACATTATCGGCTTACAGGGCAAAGGATGTCCTCTGCGACACATACCGGCCATTTACAATAATGCCGGATGTTGTCTCACCATCAAAGTTATGCATACGACTGCCATTCATTCCTATGGCCTCAATACGCCTCCGTGTGTATTCTGAGAACATGCAGCGCCCCCTAGCTGTAACAGGAGTCACTGCATCACAATGGAGAGGTGTTATGAGATCTCCCCTGTGATGTGTAGATGGCTGTGAAGGTCTTGTGCTCAGTCTTGTTTTATCCACGAGTATTAAATGTTTTTTATTTGTGTAGTGAAAATGAGTGAGCTGAATAATGAAGACTTCCTTTACAAAAGTACTAATGAAGGGACTTGCTGGAGTACAATGTACCCAATTCATTAACTAGATGCAGACTTCAGTTGGGGACTGGCGTACAATTCTCAAGTAAATTCAGCCAGTAAAGTGAAAAAACGTATCTTAAATTTCAAGAACGGGGTCCTGTTCTGCGCTGCTGAATCACTGAAAGTCCAGACGTATTACCGTATATACTCGAGTATAAGCCGACCCGAGTATAAGCCGACCCCCCTAATTTTGCCACAAAGAACTGGGAAAACTTATTGACTCGAGTATAAGCCTAGGGTAGGAAATGCAGCAGCTACCGGTGAATTCCAAAAATAAAAATAGATGCTCCATACCGTTCATTATTGCCCCATAAGATGCTCCATATAAAGCTGTGCCACATATAATGCTCCATACTGTTCATTATTGCCCCATAGATGTGCCATATAAAGCTGTGCCATATAGTGCTCTGCACCGTTCATTATTGCCCCATAGATGTGCCATATAAAGCTGTGCCATATAGTGCTCTGCACCGTTCATTATTGCCCCATAGATGTGCCATATAAAGCTGTGCCATATAGTGCTCTGCACCGTTCATTACTGCCCCATAGATGTGCCATATAGTGCTCTGCACCGTTCATTATTGCCCCATAGCTGCCATATAGTGCTCTGCGCCGTTCAGTATTGCCCCATAGCTGTGCCATATAGTGCTCTGCGCCGTTCATTATTGCCCCATAGCTGCCATATAGTGCTCTGCGCCGTTCAGTATTGCCCCATAGCTGCCATATAGTGCTCTGCGCCGTTCAGTATTGCCCCATAGCTGTGCCATAGAAAGCTGTGCCATTGCTGCTGCTGCTGCTGCTGCAATAAAAAAAAAACGCCATACTCACCTCTCTCTTTCTTGCAGCTCCCAGCGTCCGGTCCCGGCGTCTCTCTGCACTGACTGATCAGGCAGAGGGCGCCGCGCACACTATATGCGTCATCGCGCCCTCTGACCTGCACAGTCAGAGCGGAGAGACGCCGGGAAGATGGAGCGGCGCCCGGCGGGTGGAACGTGGACAGGTGAATATTACATACTTACCTGCTCCCGGCGTCCCTCTCCCTCTGCCTGTCAAACGGTCTTCGGTGCCGCAGCCTCTTCCTCTATCAGCGGTCACCGGCACCGCTGATTAGAGAAATGAATATGCGGCTCCACCCCTATGGGAGGTGGAGCCGCGTATTCATTTCTCTAATGAGCGGTCCCACGTGACCACTGAAGAGGAGAAGAACTGCAGCACCGAAGACCGTGGGACGGGCAGGGGGAGCGCCAGGATCGCCGGGACTAGGTGAGTATGCCTCAGCGCCCTCTCCCCCTCACCCGCCGACCCTGCCGCCCACCGTGACTCGAGTATAAGCCGAGAGGGGCACTTTCAGCCCAAAATTTTGGGCTGAAAATCTCGGCTTATACTCGAGTATATACGGTAATAATCGTGGTTTTTATTCAGCGCGTTTCAGAGTTTCACAGAACTCCTTCATCAGGAAATACCACCTATTCTTGTGGTGTTTCCTGATGAAGGAGTTCTGTGAAACTCTGAAATGCGTTGAATAAAAACCACGATTATTAATACGTCTGGACTTTCAGTGATTCAGCAGCGTAGAACAGGACCCCGTTCTCCCAAATTTTATACATAAAGGCTGGTCCTTTTTGGACCCGTGGATCTGCTGCAGCGAATCTTTTGAATGCTTGATCTCGGCAATCATTTGTATTAACCATTTATCTCTCAGATAAGACCCTATTTTTTGCACTATTTCCTTCAACAGCTTTCATAAAATTTGAAGAACGGAAATCGTAATGCCCTTCCCTGCCCATGCTACGTCTATATTGTGTAATGCAGCGGTAGCACACTTATGCAGTGATGAGGCAGTGACCCAGCAAAGTTCCAAACAAAAAGTCTCTGTAATGCGTTTACTTCCCAGCATTAAATGTCCAACTCACAAAACACAGCATTAATGTCCAACTCACAGCTCTATATAGTAAGCGATATCCTCTGGATCACAGCCGAGAACCATATCCTCCAGATTACAGTCCCTAAATACGCTGGTTCACCTCTGACTAGTTGCCGTGGGCGACTGCACCGCTGTGTATGCTGCGGGTGCCAGGAGTTTGCTCTGCTGGGCTCTGTGTTACTCTCACACAGATCTGAGCTTTTGCAGAGCCGTCTGCTTTGCTTGCTGCGAACTCCACTCTGATACTGACACACCCAAACCCTTAACTGCAGGGATTTTAAACTAGAATCTGTGGCCTTCAGCCACATGGAAAACACGGAACGGGACTGAAACAGACTGCACGACTACCATTCTGCAGTCTGTTTCAAAACCCCAAAAGCCAGAGCAGGTTTTTCTTAAATCTGCCTTGGACACTATCATATCCAAGACTTATACTTATTTTAATTCTGCATTGCAATCACAGCTACACCTGTGACTGCAATGCACTCTCAAACTGGAATCTGTGGCTTTAGGCCACCTGTAAGCCCATACCCGCTTTTCTTGAACAATCCCAGTCCAAATAGCTAGACCAGGTCCACACTTTTATTTTGCCCTGTGACTCACAGGCGTCCTGCTGTGACCACAAGGCACTCCAGTGGGTCTAATAGGGCTGTATGCGAATCCTGAGGGGAACACACAGCAACTTCTACATGTTACACCGGTCACTGCCTCACAATTGGCATATCTTGTCAGGACTGACGTATAAGCGTCAAATGTCGCAATATTTTTTTGAGTTATGCAAAACTATTGTGACTTATTAAGCTGCTGCAACAGCTGCAGTTGGTACCAGTACTGATCTTAAATACAGTCGTTAATATTGACAGCAGTATCTAGAGAAGGATTCCACAACCTTTAGCTGGTGAGCCACATATGACTCACCAACCTGTGCTGTGTGGCTTGCCGGCCCCTGCTGTGTGGAATGTGGGCTGTCGTCAGTGCGTTAGTATCAAAGCAGAGAGCTACACGCCGGAAGAAGTGGAGGAAGGCGAGCCATGAAGAGGTTAAAGCTGCCTCCTCTTTGCTGATCATGGTGTGGCTGGCTGGCCAGCTCGGCCTCCTGTGTACTCAGCATGGCAGTACAGGGCAGAACATACAAATGCTGTCTCCATGGCTTATCAAGTGATTACTGTTACACGTAGGAGGATTGTTCTGTCGAAGATATGTAATGCTGCTGACAATCAGTCACTGCCTGTGTGGCCATTACTTGCGCTCACTTGAAAGAGTTGGACACAGCACTATACCATGATGAACGGTCCCCAGCCAAATTATATTAACCCCTTACCGAGATATGATGTACTGATTACATCATATGTTGGCTACCTGCCTTTAATTCGAGCTCGCGTCTTTCCCCACACATAACTGATTTAACCAGTCATCATGTGCTCCGCTCCACCAGCAGCTGTTAACCTGTGGTTGGCGTTTATAAGAGAGGGGACTATTAAATACAGAGAAATGTAAAAAAAAAAAAAAAAAAATTATGAAAAAAGTGGAAAAAAAATCACAAAAGTTCAATCACTCCTCTTTTGTCCAAACTAACAAACATGCAATCCCTGAAAGTGTTGCATCTGTCGAGAGCCGTGAGACAGTCAGCCGCGGGGACAAGCCTATGTCTTGTACAAGGTCACTAAAATATTCTTTTGCCCCTGATATGAGAACAATTATTGGATATATATTTTCGTATGAGTTTTAACTCTTGCTTTACCTAACAACATTTCCCACCTGTGTACAAAATATATCCCAAATGTCTATAACATTAATAAGTCCTTCTCCCGTCTGGGTTTTTCAAGGTTTGTCGTCATCCTGGTAGGAAGTATCATTAGTTATAGTAGGTCTTTCAAATGGTTCTTCATCCTGTTACATGATTTTAGCCATAGTTGTATCAATCAATCTCTGGAGAAATCGTCATATGCAAGGGTATATGCAAGGTACACAACAACATCCACAGGTCACCAATATGGCTACCATCACGCAGAGAGACAACAGTAGTGAGGCAAATAGTCTGCTCCATCTCCGAACCATTCTTCCAGCAGGTTTACAAATGGATCATTTATCTCTGAATTTTCCGCTAGTTTCTCAGACAGGGATATCAGTCTTTCCAGGGCTTTGGTTAAACAACCATCCAGGGCTGTATTATTGGAGATAAAGATACAACAGTAAGTTCCAAACATTTTACATTCATACGCCACCTTATTTCCCTTTATCCATGACAGCGCACCTAATAGAGAGGGATCTGCCCTCCAAGGACAGGAAACCTACTGAAATAAAATGGCGTTACTTCTCCCCCGCATCAGCTGGTTTCCTATCCTTGAGGGGAACCAGGTTCTGTAAGCGCCATCCGCTGGTCCATTGGGGGCGTGCGTGCGGGCACGGCCGGCAGTGACAGATGCTTGGCATGTCTCCAGCTACCACACTGTCCCATTCTGCT
Organism: Ranitomeya imitator; assembly: GCF_032444005.1. Taxonomy (NCBI): domain Eukaryota; kingdom Metazoa; phylum Chordata; class Amphibia; order Anura; family Dendrobatidae; genus Ranitomeya; species Ranitomeya imitator. Next base: position 362,928,740 of record NC_091283.1, read on the forward strand.
GAAGGGAGATTGGATATGGTGCGCTGAGTAACGTCAGAGTGCGTGTCGGAAGATAACGACAGTGCTTTCCAATGGCGTCACGAGTGCAAGGCACGATGGAAATAGGCATGCTAAGTGACATCAGGTGGGTGTGCCCGAGAAGCTGGCTCACTCTGCTGGCATCACTGAGGCAGGGCGTGCTAGGAAAAGGCACCCCTGACAATTTTCGCAGACGGGGAGGTGATCAGAAGTTGGGGGCCTCAGGAGGCGGTCCAGTAGGGGAATGCCGTGGTTGTCCCTCATTTAAAAAGAGTTTTGACTACAGGCAGAGGGCTTGTGCTCCGGCTCCTTCCTGGTTATCATGGAGGATCGGCAGCAACCTCAACAGTGTGAATACAGTGTGGGCAGCTGTTCAAGTGGCAGGAGTGGCAGCTAACATAGTCAGGGGAGCATAATGACTCGGCACTCCTCGATGTCCAAAGATGTTAATTGTATATCCCAGAGTAGCTTCCGAATCTGGTACCCTTGAGGTGACAGGGGGTGGTGAGTGATCGACATGAATGTCACCCTTTTAATAGGCTCCCCTTTTTTTGTTTTGCCAACAGGGAAGGCCTAAAGCCAGCAACAAAAGAAACCACAGAGAATGTGAAACAGCTGACTGGCAGAAAAGACTGTTCAGCTTGTAATATATTTAGAATTGAGAGTCCTCAGTGGTTGATACCTTTTTAATGGCTAACTGAAAAGATGGTAACAAATTGCAAGCTTTTAAGACTACTCAGGTCTCTTCATCAGGCATAGACTAATACAAAATCTGATGAATCACATATTTATGCACAACACAGCACAGAAATAATGTCATAGATAAGACAGGTGACGTGAAGCAGAACTACCATTATGGGAGAGTGATAAACAATTGTGTCCATAAATATTGAAACAGTTCATAGATAAGGAGTGTGAATGTTTTGTCCTTTGATTAGGGTCTGGTTCTGTGTTGTGATGCCCCCACACGGTCTGAGGAGCAAATTCCTTAATTGATGTAAAAAGACATAAATTCATGTGACACCTTCATTCCTGCACTGAGAGCGTCAAAGGTCATCATGAGTTTGTACTCCCAGACTCTTCTGTCTCTCTGAGATTTGAAGTTACCTTTTAATACAAGTAATCTCATGTCAATGGTGCTGTGATCAGGGAGACAAAATGTTTTGCCACAGGTAGATACATTCTTTTTTCTCTTATTGTGTGGCGGTGAAAATTCATCCTTGTTCTGAGCTTTTGCCCTGTCTCCCCTACATACAGACCCCCAGATGTACATTTAGTACAAATAATTAAAGTACACCACATTAAAAGTGACGCAGCTGACAGTATCTTGGATCTTGTAGTCCTGATGTGAATTGAGGAGCTTTATCTTGTCCATGGTCATTATAAATGGACAGGTTTTACATTTTTTTCTGGTTGCAGGGAAAGGTTCCTGTAGCTGTTGGAGAGGACAGAGCGCTTCGGACAATCATGCTTCTTAGATTTGGCGGCTGCATAAAACACAGTAGTGGGGGGGTCTGGAAAAATGGATTGTAATCGGGCATCTTTTTGTAGTAAAGGTTGTAATTTCCGTGCAGCTCCCCTTAGCACCTCCAGATTTGGATTGTAGGTGACTACTAGAGGCACACGGTGATTTTCTTCTTTAGCTTTGTAGTGTAGCAGGTGATTCCTTGATATTCTGGTGGCTCTTGTAATTTGTTTTTGAATTGTTCTTGGATGATAGCCCTGATTCAAAAAGGTCTTTCGGAGGTGACCAAGGTGTTCATCCCTATCCATGGGGTTGGAACATATCCGATTGTATCTGATGGCTTGGCTGTAGACAATAGAGGCTTTTATGTGTTTTGGATGGAAACTGTCCCATTTAAGGTATGTTGGACGGTCGATTGGCTTCTGATACAGGGATGTCTCTATTTATTCAGTCGCCATGATAGCACCACGAGAGGGGATCCGCCCTTCAGGGACAGGAAGCCTACAGACATAAAAAGGGCGGCACCTCTCTCCCGCATCAGTTGGTTTCCTGTCCCTGACAGGCGAACCTACCTTGTGAAGAAGGTTAAAGTAAAGAAGGACGCAGGAAGCACCACACAGCAGGGGGACTGGCTTGTGTCAGGTGTCAGCAGAGGGAAGCAGCCTTGAGAACGGCTGGCTTCTGTGGTGACCCTTCGCCGCAGATACTGGTAAGTATGTGGTACCTGCTCCTGGGGCGGTGATCTGGCGGGTCCTCCCGGGTCCAGTCGTGTCCTGCGGTGCTGAGCACTCTAGTCCGGACGGTATCGGCATGTCTGGGTGTGTTTGGACTCGCCCCGGTCGCGACCAGAAGGGGCGTTCCCTGGCAAGACCAGCGGCGCACCCGGATGACGTGGCCGGCGGCGTAGTATGATGACGCAGCTGGGCATGCGCAGTGGAGCCACGCCGGTTGGGGGCGTATCGCTTGGCGAATGCAACGGTGCGGCAGGGCCTGGGGGGGAGGGATCCTATTATCAGCCGGGGGCGCGGCTTTGGGAGGGGGGGGGCCATTCCTTGCAGTTGGTGCTGGGCAGGTCACGTGGAGATCCTGCTGACCCCCATCCGGGGGAGGTACCATTGGGGGCTTATTCAAAAAAGGGATATGGCGGGTGCTGGGTGTCTCAGACCCATTTTTTTCAAATGGAGTCATTGGAGCAAGAAGCACCGTAGCTGGAAAGTCGGCAGCAGCCTCAGCCCATAGAAGAGACTCATGCTACCTCCCAGCGGCGGTCTAGTGGCAGTAGTCGCGCTGACGGAGCCAAAAGCGTTCAGAAGTCGAGCAAGTCCTCAGGCCATAAAACATCGCTGGCCAGGAAGGACCCCCCACTATCTACGGTACCGTGTACTACACTTCTGGGTAAGTGATCTACGTGAAAGTTCACTTAGTGATCCTCTGCCCCTCTTTTATGTTCCTTTTCTCTTGATAAGGGAGAAAATGTTACACCAAGGCCAAACACAGGGAATGTGGCGAGTGTGGGGAACCACTCCCTTGGCCACCTGGAAGATCAACTTAAAAACAAAGTTCCTAGGAATGAGATCTTATCCTCCCTTCCTATAATTCAGGATGCAGCAGCTTTCCTTTCAGACGCTTCGGCGGATTCGGTGAAGTTGGCAGCTAGATCTTCTGTCCTTTTCTAATGCAGCCCGTAGAGCTCTATGGATAAAGTGTTGGCCAGGAGATTTGCAGGCCAGTTCAAAATTGTGTGGCATCCCCTGTGAGGAGGCGCACTTGTTTGGGTCAGTATTGGATGAACTGTTAGAAAAAGCAGGCGATAATAAAAAAACGATTTCCCTTTCTAGGAAGACCCTCATACAGACGGGAATACAATAAAGGATGGTTCAATCGCAAAAGATCAAATCGAGACAGATCCAGATACGACAGTAACAGGAAAAGAGGTAGAGGATATATGTTTAACACCTCTCGGGACTATAAAAAAACCTCAATGACTGCTGGACTAGGTGGGGGGAAGACTTTCAGCCTTCTACCCTGCCTGGTTGAAAATTTCCAATAGCCCGTGGGTCCTCAGCATTATTGCAGCTGGTCTAAAGTTCGCGTTCCAAAGGATTTCTCAGGACAAATTTTGTCTAACACCTATTCGTTCTTCTTCTGCAGAACAATAGGCACTAGAATCGGAAGTCCAGGAACTTCAGCAAAAAGGAGTGCTGATTAAAGTGCCCACAATACAGAGAGGTAAGGGGTTTTATTCCCCCCTCTTCCTGATTAAAAAACCTGATGGGTCTTTCCGCACCATCATTAACTTAAAAGGCCTCAATAAATTTCTGCTGGTTCCTTCCTTCAAAATGGAGTCTGTAAAGACGGCAATAAAACTTATGTTTAACAGTTGCTTCATGGTTGTCTTAGATTTGAAAGACGCCTATTATCATGTCCCAATACACGCAGAACACCCACAGTTTGTTAGTCAGTTTCAATTAAGGGTACAATAGAGCACTTCCAATACCGAGCACTTCCCTTTGGTGTCGCGGTTGCATCTCGTGTATTCACTAAAATAATGGTAGAGGTCATGGCGCACCTTCACGAACAGGACATCTTAATAGTTCCCTATTTAGATGACTTATTAATTGTGGGACATTCGGAATCACACTGCACTAACCAGTTAGGAAAGGTGACTTCAATGTTGCAGGAATTGGGTTGGATCATTAATTTTAAAAAATCCCATTTACAACCCTCTAAAGTACAGGAGTTTTTGGGTCTTGTCATAGATTCAAGTAAGCAGGAATGTCGTCTTCCAGATGCAAAAGTGAATAGGATCCAACAACTAGTAACTGAAGTAATTAAAAAAACCTTCAGTCTCTATAAGGAGAGCAATGTCACTTTTAGGATCACTCACATCGTGTATCCCGGCGGTCCTCTGGGCCCAATATCACACCAGAACACTACAGTGGGACATATTACGTAACATCTGTCACTTGTCGGGTCACCTTGTTGATATTTTTTCACTGTCCACTGAATCTGTACAATCCTTACATTGGTGGACACGTATACCAAATTTACGTAGAGGTGTTCCCTGGACAAATGATGTGTCCCAAATAGTAACTACAGGTGCTAGTCCCAGGGGATGGGGAGTGCACATGGAAAATAATTGGGTCCAGGGACTGTGGTCTCAATCTGAGCAGAATTCATCATCCAACCTAAAAGAATTATTAGCGGTAGAACGCGCCATAAATAAATTCCTTATACCCCTACAGGGTAGACATGTCAGATTTTTTTCAGACAACCAGGTGACCGTAGCCTATATTAACCACCAAGGAGGTGCTCGGTCAGGTTTCTTAATGGATGTTGCGGATCGTATTTTTCAGATGGCCGAAAATCATCTACTATCTCTTACGGCTCTTCACATAAAAGGAAAGCTCTATGTCATGGCTGACTACTTAAGCCGCAACAAACTCGGACAGGGAAATTGGACATTGAATCAACCAGATTGTACAATTATGGGGGTGCCCAGACATAGACCTTTTCGCAAGCAAGGAAAACAGAAAGTTACATCGATTCTGCTCCTTAAACCCCAAGGAAAACCCATATGCAGTGGACGCTCTCCTAATTTCGTGGCACTTCAATCTCGCTTACGCCTTTCCCCCTCTAAACTTAATTCCGATAGTTCTGAGGATACGGGAAGACAGGGCCCGGGTAATCGTGATAGCCCCGTTCTGGCCCAGAAGGTCATGGTTTCCATGGCTGAGGAAGATGTCCATTTCCCAGCCTTGGATTCTCCCAGAAATAACAGCTCTTCTTTCCCAGGGCCCAATACTCCATCCACGAGTCGCCAAATTACATCTAGCGGCGTGGAATTTGAGAGGTCATTACTAAAGGCGAAGGGGTTTTCTCAAGACCTAGTAAATACATTACTAAAAAGTAGAAAAGCTTCTACGACAAACATTTATGTCAGAATTTGGAAGAAATTTTTAGAGGTCTCAGGGGCACATATTAGCCAAAAAATTTGTATTAAATTTTTTTTGGAATTCCTACAAAAAGGATTAGAAATGGGTTTAGCCACAAGCACTCTTAGGGTTCCAGTGTCAGCTCTGGGGGCGCTGTACAATAGTAAGTTAGGCTACATTCACATTTGCGTTGTGCGCCGCTGCGTCGGCGACACAACGCAAATAAAAACGCACGCTAAAACGCTGCGTTTTGCGACGCATGCGTCCTTTTTTGCCGAAATTTGGACGCCAAAAAAATGCAATTTGCTGCTTTTTTTGCGCCCAACGCTTGCGGCAAAAAAAACGCATGCGTCGCACAACGCAGCACAACGCATGTCCATGCGCCCCCCATGTTAAATATAGGGGCGCATGACGCATGCGGCGCCGCTGCGGCGCCCGACGCAAACACGCAAAACGCTAATGTGAACGTAGCCTTAGCCAGTAATCACTGGATTTCTAAATTTTTCAAGGCTGTAACTAGGTCAAGCCAGTCATTAAGCAAAAATTGGCTCCATGGGACCTAAATTTTGTGCTCTCAGCTCTAATGGAAGCGCCATTTGAGCCTATTGATACTGTCCCAATTAAATTCCTATCTTTTAAAACGGCCCTTTTAGTTGCGCTTACATCTGCAAGAAGGGTTAGCGATCTACAAGGCCTGTCTAGACAGCCTCCATACATGCAGTTCAGAGTAGAGTCATTTTGAAACCTTCCAAAAGTAGCTTCAAAATTTCATAGATTACAAGAAGTTGTTCTACCTTCATTTTGTTCTAATCCCAACAATGATAAAGAACGAAAATTCCATTCTCTAGATGTGAGACGGTGTCTTCTTAGATATATTTTGGGTACTAGCTCTTGGAAGAAAGATAATTCCCTATTTGTATCCTTTCAGGGAGTTAAAAAGGGGCTTAGAGTGTCCAAAACACATTAGCTAGATGGATCAGGGAGAAAATTTATTTAGCTTACTCTGCAGGTGGCGCACAGATCCCGGAAGGTATTAAAGCTCACTCCACTCGAGCCATGGCTACTTCCTGGGCGGAGAGATCAGAGGTGTCGATTGAAGACATTTGTAAGGCAACCACATGGACTTCACCATCTACTTTTCTTAAACACTATAGACTAGATCTGGATAGCTCCTCCGATCTCACGTTTGGGAGAAGGGTGCTTGAAGCAGTTGTCCCTCCCTAGTCTATTTTACTTCTCTGAAAGTCTCTCGTGGTCCTGTCATGGCGACTGAATAAATATGTAAGCTACTTACCGGTAGCGGTGTTTTTCAGGAGCCCATGACAGCACCCTTATATTCCCTACCCTTCTTCTTGTATGGGTCAACACTTCCTTTTTTCCATTAAGTCCTAAGTTTACTCACAGGGTGAATTGTATCATGTTTTAAATTGTTTATATGCTACTAACCAGGGAGGTCCTCTCATGCTCTATAAACCAACTGATGCGGGAGAGAGGTGCCGCCCTTTTTATGTCTGTAGGTTTCCTGTCCCTGAAGGGTGGATCCCCTCTCGTGATGCTGTCATAGGCTCCTGAAAAACACCGCTACCGGTAAGTAGCTTACGTTGTTCATTATTCTGCAGCTTAATGATGGTGTCCAAAAAGTTAATTTCAGTGCAGGAGTAGTAGACTGTTAAGTTAATGGTGGGACATTCATGGAACGTCTTTAGCTGTGGCTCAGACTCCGTCCAGATGATTAACCCCTTTCTGCCAGCTGACGGAATAGTACGTCAGCTGGCAGTATCCCCCGCTTTGAGGTTGGTTGGCTCCGGCGGTGAGCCCACCTCAAAGCCGTGACATGTCAGGGCAAAAGCTCAGAACAAGGATGATTTCTCACACAATAAGAGAAAAAGGAATGGATTAAACTGTGGCAAAACATTTTGTTTCCCTGATCACAGCACCATGAGCATGAGATTACTTGTATTAAAAGGTAACTTCAAATCTTAGAGAGACAGAAGATTCTGGGAATATAAGCTGATGATGACCATTGACACCCTCAGTGCAGGAATGAATGTGTCACATGGATTTATGTCTTTTTACATCAATTAAGGAATTTGCACCTCAGACTTTATGCGGGCATCACAACACAGAACCACCCCCCAATCAGAGGACTATAAAACATTCACACTCCTTATCTATGAACTGTTTCAATATTTATGGACACAACTGTTTATCACTCTCCCATAATGGTAGTTCTGATTCACGTCACCTGTCTTCTCTATGGCATTATTTCTGTGCTGTGCTGTGCATGAAAGGGATCAACCACTGAGGACTCTCAATTCTAAATATTTTTCTATCTACTGGCTAACACAGTGCAAAAATATATATATATATATATATATATATATATACTAGATTGTGGCCCGATTCTAACGCATCGGGTATTCTAGAATATGCATGTCCCAGTAGTATATGGACAATGATGATTCCAGAATTCGCGGCAGACTGTGCCCGTCGCTGATTGGTCGAGGCAACCTTTATGACATCATCGTCGCCATGGCAACCATTATGACATCATCGTCGTTGTGCCCGTTGCTGATTGGTCGAGGCCTGGCGGCCTCGACCAATCAGAGACGCGGGATTTCTACGTCGATGCTGTGCCGGTCTCTGATTGGTCGAGGCCTGGCGGCCTCGACCAATCAGAGAGCCGGGATTTCCAGGACAGACAGACAGACAGACAGACAGACAGACAGACGGAAAAACCCTTAGACAATTATATATATAGATATATATATATAGAGAGAGAGAGAGAGAGAGGAAAAAAAAAATTGGAACAGTACAATGCTCACCGGTGGGTGCCTGGCCTCCTGGGTCAAGTGGTCCACTCTATCCCCAATTGTATACGTTTCGGCTCACACTGAGCCTTTCTCAAGCCTTGAGAAAGGCTCAGTGTGAGCTGAAACGTCGCTGCATAAAGATGTGGGCTGAATAAACCTCACTTTTTTCACTTTGATACTATTGGAGTGCTGCCTTCTTTTGCCTTTTTGTGTGTATATATATATATATATATATATATATATATATATATATATATATATATATATATAACCTCAAACCTTAAGGGTATGTGCACACGTAGAATTGAGCTCAGCGGATTTTTCCACAGTGGATTTTAGAAATCCGCAGGTAAAAGACACTGCGTTTTACCTGCGGATTTACTGCAGATTTACCGCGGTTTTTATGTAGAATTAGTGCGGATTCCACTGCGGTTTTACACCTGCGGAATCCTATTGAGGAGCAGTTGTAAACTGCAGCGGAAACCGCACAAAGAATTGACATGCTGCGGAATGTAACCCGCAGCGTTTCTGTGCGTTTTTTTCCGCAGCATGTGTACTGCGGATTGTGGTTTCCAGAGGTTTACATTATACTGTAAACGCATGGAAATCTGCTGCAGACCCGCAGCTGCAGATCCGCAGCAAAATCCGCAACGTGTGCTCATAGCCTAAGGCTTCTTTCACACTTGCGTCGTGTGCTGTACGTCGTTTGTGCAGTAAAATGACGTTTCGACGTAGCGTTACGAAAATCGTGAAAAACGTGTGTGACGCATCCAGTGTAGTGACGGATGCGTCATTTGTGCTGTTGCTACAATTTCAATGGAGACATTGCCGGGAATCATATGTCCGGGGACGAGAGAGAGAAGAGACTGACTGACTGGCTGAGACTTTTTCCCGTATTTGAAAATCCTTCCGGGCATGCTCAGAGGGGAAAAACGTGATACGTCGCTGGATTCCTGTGTGTGACGGTCAGCGACGGATCCTGCGCCCATAGGCTTCCATTCATAGCCGCCGACGGGCAGTGCAGGATGCGTCGCTGACCGATTTTCTATGGCTATGTATAGCAAATAAAAAGCTTCATAAAATACAATTAAAACGTATTAAAAAAAAACACAACACGTTTCGGCCATGTAGGCCTTCATCAGGTGTACATGGCCGAAATGCGTTGTATTTTTTCTCATTCCAAATTGGGTTAAGGATCCTCTGAAGGAAGCGCCCTGAAACATCCTTATTCACATTTTCACGTGGAGGATTTTTTTTGGGGTGAGGAAAATCAACTTCTTGTTATTTCAAACAGGCCGCATACTAGTGGAAGGATCACCCTTATTTGCAAACTTTTCTCAGTGTTGAGACTCCTTGCACAACCACACCAGATGAGCAAGATTCAAGTTGTACTTTTGTCATCAAGTGAGATTCACTCATTCACTGCGATTAGATAGCGCTCTCCCTCTCTTTCGCCTCATCCCCTCTTTCCCAGGACCTTATTCACACAGGGTACTGGAATTCTAAGACACCCTCTGCACAAGAAGACAGAATGGCACGTGAGGCACACGTCAGAAGCTGCAGCAGGGAGTTTGAAACCAGGAATTGCAGGGACCTAAACCGCTCATTCCCTGATTTGGCTGCTGCAATTTGAGGAACAACTGCAGGTTAAAACCCTGAGGGGATAGAATTCTGCCTAACCTGCCATTAACGCAAGGAGCTGAAGCATTTTTTAGCAGATGCGTCAGCAGATTCTGTCCGGCTAGTGGCAAGGTGTGCAGCCACTTAAAATGCGGCTACGCTGGCCTTATGGCTTAAAGGCTTTCCAGAGGACTTCCAGTCAAAAAATAAATTCAGCTGTATCTGTTGTAACGGGCAATTTCTATTTTACAAAAATATGGATGACCTATGAGAAAATGCTGGAGATACAAAAAAGGGCTTTCCCAGTTTTTTGCATCATACCCAAAGCATGGGTTCCTTTTCAGTAGAGAAAATATAATAGAGGATATCCTCCAGGAGAAAGAAGGAAATGGAAGGTTAGAAACAGAAAAAATAAGACGCTTCGCACATAATTTGGCATGCCCAGCAACCAGCGACAAGGTGGTCTCATGCTGCTGGGACCCTAAGTGTCTAGTGTTAATACTTCTCTTAGGCTGAAGTCTGAATTCCTAGGTAAATGTGGATACCTCTCTCAAAAAAGCCTGAATTTATGGGTAGGTAGGATCCTGCTGTAATTAAAACCACCAAATGTTGAAGGGCGGAGTGCGCGGTCAGAGAGCCAACATATAAATGACAAAAAACTGACTGGCATATCCAAGCTAGTGTGAATAGGAGCAGCTACCTCCATATACAATACACAAAAGAAGTTGCACTCGATGGTGCTAAAGCATGTAGACATGGGATATATGAATAGCAATACTTTTCCGGATAATAATAATATTATTATTATGCTGACAGGTTCCCTTTAACAAATCTCTTGGTTAGAATTTATGTAGTTTATCCAATTCACATTTTTCTTTATTGTAGCCCAATAGAAGAGGAGAGACTCGAATCCAACAGCTATCTGGTTTCTATCTTTAAACTCATTTGGAATCCCTCTACGGACCATTATCTCATCTATGTAAATCAGTAGATCGAAGGATCTACCCCGGATCCTTCTTTTGGACCTGTGCCAGTCTTTCAATAGGGTCTCCTTTGGCCCATTGAGATCCACTGTCTAGAACAGGTGGAATGGCATCAGGAATTGTTCCAAGGCACATCCCACCTTCCATATGCTCAGCTGGACCTACAGTTAGGTCCATATATTTTTGGACAGAGACAACATTTTTCTAATTTTGGTTATAGACATTGCCACAATGAATTTTAAATAAAACAATTCAGATGCAGTTGAAGTTCAGACTTTCAGCTTTCATTTGAGGGCATCCACATTAAAATTGGATGAAGGGTTTAGGAATTTCAGCTCTTTAACATGTACCACCCTGTTTTTAAATGGACCAAAAGTAATTGGACAGATTCAATAATTTTAAATAAAATGTTCATTTTTAGTACTTGATTGAAAACCCTTTTTTGGCAATGACTGCCTGAAGTCTTGAACTCATGGACATCACCAGACGCTGTGTTTCCTCCTTTTTGATGCTCTGCCAGGCCTTCACTGTGGTGGTTTTCAGTTGCTGTTTGTTTGTGGGCATCTCTGTCTGAAGTTTAGTCTTTAACAAGTGAAATGCATGCTCAATTGGGTTGAGATCAGGTGACTGACTTGGCCATTCAATAATATTCCACTTCTTTGCTTTAATAAACTCCTGGGTTGCTTTGGCTTTATGTTTTGGGTCATTGTCCATCTGTAGTATGAAATGACGACCAATCAGTTTGGCTGCATTTGGTTGGATCTAAGCACACAGTATGGCTCTGAATACCTCAGAATTCATTTGGCTGCTTCTGTTCTGTGTCACATCATCAATAAATACTAGTGACCCAGTGCCACTGGCAGCCATGCATGCCCAAGCCATCACACTGCCTCCGCCGTGTTTTACAGATGATGTGGTATGCTTTGGATCATGAGCTGTACCACGACTTCGCCATACTTTTCTCTTTCCATCATTCTGGTAGAGGTTGAGCTTTGTTTCATCTGTCCAAAGAATGTTCTTCCAGAACTGTGCTGGCTTTTTTAGATGTTTTTTATCAAAGTCCAGTCTAGCCTTTTTATTCTTGATTCTTATGAGTGGCTTGCACCATGCAGTGAACCCTCTGTATTTATTTTCATGCAGTCTTCTCTTTATGGTAGATTTGGATATTGATACGCCTACCTCCTGGAGAGTGTTGTTCACTTGGTTGGCTGTTGTGAAGGGGTTTCTCTTAAACATGGAGATTATTCTGCGATCATCCACCACTGTTGTCTTCTGTGGGCGTCCAGGTCTTTTTGCATTGATGAGTTCACCAGTGCTTTCTTTCTTTCTCAGGATGTACCAAACTGTAGATTTTGCCACTCCTAATATTATAGCAATTTCTTGGATTGTTTTGTTCTGTTTTCTCAGCTTAGGGATGGCTTGTTTCTACCCGCATAGAGAGCTCCTTTGATCGCATGTTCACTTCACAGCAAAACCTTCCGAATGCAAGCACCACACCTCAAATCAAATCCAGGCCTTTTATCTGCTTAATTGAGAATGACAGAACGAAGGGATTGCCCTCACCTGTCCATGAAATAGCATTGGAGTCAATTGTCCAATTACTTTTGGTCCTTTTAAAAACAGGGTGGCACATGTTAAGGAGCTGAAACTCCTAAACCCTTCATCCAATTTTAATGTGGATGCCCTCAAATGAAAGCTGAAAGTCTGAACTTCAACTGCATCTGAGTTGTTTTGTTTAAAATTCATTGTGGTAATGTCTATAACCAAAATTAGAAAAATGTTGTCTCTGTCCAAATATATATGGACCTAACTGTATCTCGGTTTCCTGTTCCCGCACAGCCATCATGAATTTTCCCTCGAGGTGGTCTGGTTCTTAAACAAGCCAGCAGTGTAGTTTCCTCCAGTTTCTGTGAGATTTGTGGTATAGGCACATAAGTCCTTGCCAAGCACTTTTACATTTCTGCCGTTTCTCTGATGATGCATGTGTAGTTACTTGGGTATGCTGTCATGTGGAGGTACATCTGTTCCCTTAGCTGGGGGATATAACAAAGATAAGTTTTACATTTATCAGTAGTGGAGGCATTCGAGCCTTTGTACAGCGGTAAAATGCATTGCAGACCCTCAGGATCATTGTCCATATTTAACTGAAAAGGTTGAGTTCCTATCTGGGGTTAGCTCATGTGCAGGCGATGCAATTAGTTTTTTCTATAGTTTTCACAATGTACCTTGTCGTTAATGCTACTTCATCCTTATACTTACCGTATATACTCGAGTATAAGCTGAGATTTTCAGCCCAAAAAAATGGGCTGAAAGTGCCCCTCTCGGCCTATACCCGAGTCATGGAAGGCGGGGGGGTCGGCGGGTGAAGGGGAGCGACGCCTGTCAAATACCTGCTCCCAGCGCTCCTGACACGGTCCTTGCATGTCCCACGGTGTTCCCACGGCTTCTTCCCTTGTTCAGCGGTCACTGGTACCGCTCATTAAAGTGTTGAATATGGACTCCACTCCCATAAGGGTGTAGCCGCATATTCATTCATGTAATGAGCGGTATCATGTGACCGCTCACTACAGGAAGAAGCTGCCGCTCCCGGAGACGTGGGACATGCGGGGACCGCGCCAGGAGCGCCGGTAAGTATGTCATATTCACCTTTCCGCGTTCCACCGCTGCCTCATCTTCCCGTCCTCTTGCTGTGACTGTTCAGGTCAGAGGGCGCGATGACGTATTAGTGTGCGCGGCGCCCTCTGCCTGAACAGTCAGTGCGGAGAGACGGGACGCTGAGGAGCAGCGACGAGAGGTGAGTATGTCATTTTTTTTTTTTTTTAGTGCAGCAGCAGCATTACATGTGGCACAATGCATGGCAAGAACTGCATGGAGCGTCTATGGGGCCTCTATGGGGCCATAACTGCATGGGGCATTATATGGGGCCATAACTGCATGGAGCATTATATGGGGCATCTATGGGGCCATAACTGCATGGAGCATTATATGGGGCATCTATGGGGCCATAAAGAACTGAATGTAGCATTATATGGGGCATCTTATGGGGCCATAAAGAACTGCATGGAGCATTATACGGGGCATATTTTGTATGGAGCATCTTATGGGTCCATAATGAACTGTATGAAGCATTATATGGAGCTCTTGATTCAATATGGATATTCAAAAACACTTAACCTACTGATGCCTCAATTAATTTTACTGTTATTGGTATCTATTTTTATTTTTAACATTTACCCGTAGCTGCTGCATTTTCCACCCTAGGCTTATACTCGAGTCAATTAGTTTTCCCAGTTTTTTGTTGCAAAATTAGGGGTGTCGGCTTATACCCGGGTTGGCTTATACTTGAGTATATACAGTAATTTTATAAGAATGGACTATTGGCCCTAATTTTTCTCTTATGTCTAACATCCACATTCTAATATATAAGCAGTTTATTTCAGTTATTAGATTCCGTGCATTCTGAAATTAGCATTTTTAGCATAGAAAACCTCCACCCTGTATTTGGGTTCATTTTCCTCCAGTGTATTTGCCACCCTTAATTTTTACTCATAGCCCATATGACATGTGACCAACTCTTATCCTGGGTTTGACATGGCCACATTACATACGCACATATCTGCCCCTGAGAACATAGTAACATAGTAACATAGTTAGTAAGGCCGAAAAAAGACATTTGTCCATCCAGTTCAGCCTATATTCCATCATAATAAATCCCCAGATCTACGTCCTTCTACAGAACCTAATTGTATGATACAATATTGTTCTGCTCCAGGAAGACATCCAGGCCTCTCTTGAACCCCTCAACTGAGTTCGCCATCACCACCTCCTCAGGCAAGCAATTCCAGATTCTCACTGCCCTAACAGTAAAGAATCCTCTTCTATGTTTGTGGAAAAACCTTCTCTCCTCCAGACGCAAAGAATGCCCCCTTGTGCCCGTCACCTTCCTTGGTATAAACAGATCCTCAGCGAGATATTTGTATTGTCCCCTTATATACTTATACATGGTTATTAGATCGCCCCTCAGTCGTCTTTTTTCTAGACTAAATAATCCTAATTTCGCTAATCTATCTGGGTATTGTAGTTCTCCCATCCCCTTTATTAATTTTGTTGCCCTCCTTTGTACTCTCTCTAGTTCCATTATATCCTTCCTGAGCAACGGTGCCCAAAACTGGACACAGTACTCCATGTGCGGTCTAACTAGGGATTTGTACAGAGGCAGTATAATGCTCTCATCATGTGTATCCAGACCTCTTTTAATGCACCCCATGATCCTGTTTGCCTTGGCAGCTGCTGCCTGGCACTGGCTGCTACAGGAAAGTTTATCATTAACTAGGATCCCCAAGTTCTTCTCCCTGTCAGATTTACCCAGTGGTTTCCCATTCAGTGTGTAATGGTGATATTGATTCCTTCTTCCCATGTGTATAACCTTACATTTATCATTGTTAAACCTCATCTGCCACCTTTCAGCCCAAGTTTCCAACTTATCCAGATCCATCTGTAGCAGAATACTATCTTCTCTTGTATTAACTGCTTTACATTGTTTTGTATCATCTACAAATATCGATATTTTACTGTGTAAACCTTCTACCAGATCATTAATGAATATGTTGAAGAGAACAGGTCCCAATACTGACCCCTGCGATACCCCACTGGTCACAGCGACCCAGTTAGAGACTATACCATTTATAACCACCCTCTGCTTTCTATCACTAAGCCAGTTACTAACCCATTTACACACATTTTCCCCCTATGTGACATTGTCACATTTTCCCTTGTTCCACAACTATCTGTTACCAATGAGCAGAAATCCACATCCCAGAAACAGCAGAAATATCCATCCTGTTATACGTGGCCCCCATACTGGTATACATCGCCCCCATCCTGATATACATGGCTACCCATCCTGGTATCCATGGTCCCCATCTCCATCCAGGTATGTTTAGCTCCATCTCCATCCTGGTATACGTGGCCCCCATCCTGATATACATGGCCCCCATCCTGGTATACATGCCCTCCATTCTGGTATACATGGTCTCCATCCTGGTATATGTGGCCCCAATCCCTATCTTGGTATACTTGCCCCCCACCTCATCTTTGTATACTTGGTCCATCCCCATCTTGGTATGCGTGATCCTCATCCTGGTATACATGGCCCTTATCCTGGTATATGTGTCCCCCATCCCCATCCTGATAAACGTGGCCGCATTCCAATCCTGGTATACGTGGCCCCCATCCTGGAATACGTGGCCCCATCACCAACCTGGTATACATGGCCCCCATCTCCATCCTGGTATACGTGACCCCTATCTCCATCCTGGTGTACGTGACCCCTATCTCCATCCTGGTGTACGTGGCCCCCTTCCTTCTGGTATACAGTTAGGTCCATATATATTTGGACAGAGACAACATTTTTCTAATTTTGGTTATAGACATTACCACAATGAATTTTAAACAAAACAATTCAGATGCACTTGAAGTTCAGACGTTCAGCTTTCATTTGAGGGTATCCACATTAAAATTGGATGAAGGGTTTAGGAGTTTCAGCTCCTTCACATGTGCCACCCTGTTTTTAAAGGGACCAAAATTAATTGGACAGATTCAATAATTTTAACCCCTTCAAGACCCAGCCTATTTTGACCTTAAAGACCTTGCCGTTTTTTGCAATTCTGACCAGTGTCCCTTTATGAGGTAATAACTCAGGAACGCTTCAACGGATCCTAGCGGTTCTGAGATTGTTTTTTCGTGACATATTGGGCTTCATGTTAGTGGTAAATTTAGGTCAATAAATTCTGCATTTATTTGTGATAAACACGGAAATTTGGCGAAAATTTTGAAAATTTCGCAATTTTCACATTTTGAATTTTTATTCTGTTAAACCAGAGAGATATGTGACACAAAATAGTTAATAAATAACATTTCCCACATGTTTACTTTACATCAGCACAATTTTGGAAACAAAATTTTTTTTTGTTAGGAAGTTATAAGGGTTAAAATTTGACCAGCGATTTGTCATTTTTACAACGAAATTTACAAAACCATTTTTTTTAGGGACCACCTCACATTTGAAGTCAGTTTGAGGGGTCTATATGGCTGAAAATACCCAAAAGTGACACCATTCTAAAAACTGCACCCCTCAAGGTACTCAAAACCACATTCAAGAAGTTTATTAACCCTTCAGGTGCTTCACAGCAGCAGAAGCAACATGGAAGGAAAAAATGAACATTTAACTTTTTAGTCACAAAAATTATCTTTTAGCAACAATTTTTTTATTTTCCCAATGGTAAAAGGAGAAACTGAACCACGAAAGTTGTTGTCCAATTTGTCCTGAGTACGCTGATACCTCATATGTGGGGGTAAACCACTGTTTGGGCGCACGGCAGGGCTTGGAAGGGAAGGAGCGCCATTTGACTTTTTGAATCAAAAATTGGCTCCACTCTTTAGCGGACACCATGTCACGTTTGGAGAGCCCCCGTGTGCCTAAAAATTGGAGCTCCCCCACAAATGACCCCATTTTGGAAACTAGACGCCCCAAGGAACTTATCTAGATGCATAGTGAGCACTTTGAACCCCCAGGTGCTTCACAAATTGATCCGTAAAAATGAAAAAGTACTTTTTTTTCACAAAAAAATTCTTTTAGCCTCAATTTTTTCATTTTCACATGGGCAACAGGATAAAATGGATCCTAAAATGTGTTGGGCAATTTCTCCTGAGTACACCAATACCTCACATGTGGGGGTAAACCACTGTTTGGGCACATGGTAAGGCTCGGAAGGGAAGGAGCGCCATTTGACTTTTTGAATGAAAAATTATTTCCATCGTTAGCGGACACCATGTCGCGTTTGGATAGCTCCTGTGTGCCTAAACATTGGCGCTCCCCCACAAGTGACCCCATTTTGGAAACTAGACCCCCCAAGGAACTTATTTAGATGCCTAGTGAGCACTTTAAACCCTCAGGTGCTTCACAAATTGATCTGTAAAAATGAAAAAGTACTTTTTTTTCACAAAAAAATTATTTTCGCCTCAATTTTTTCATTTTCACATGGGCAGTAGGATAAAATGGATCATAAAATTTGTTGGGCAATTTCTCCCGAGTACGCCGATACCTCATATGTGGGGGTAAACCACTGTTTGGGCACACGGCAGGGCTCGGAAGGGAAGGCGCGCCATTTGACTTTTTGAATGGAAAATTAGCTCCAATTGTTAGCGGACACCATGTCGCGTTTGGAGAGCCCCCTGTGTGCCTAAACATTGGAGCTCCCCCACAAGTGACCCCATTTTGGAAACTAGACCCCCCAAGGAACTTATCTAGATGCATATTGAGCACTTTAAACCCCCAGGTGCTTCACAGAAGTTTATAACGCAGAGCCATGAAAATAAAAAATAATTTTTCTTTCCTCAAAAATGATTTTTTAGCCTGGAATTTCCTATTTTGCCAAGGATAATGGGAGAAATTGGACCCCAAATATTGTTGTCCAGTTTGTCCTGAGTACGCTGATACCCCATATGTGGGGGTAAACCACTGTTTGGGCGCACGGCAGGGCTCGGAAGGGATGGCACGCCATTTGGCTTTTTAAATGGAAAATTAGCTCCAATCATTAGCGGACACCATGTCACGTTTGGAGAGCCCCTGTGTGCTTAAACATTGGAGATCCCCCAGAAATGACACCATTTTGGAAACTAGACCCCCAAAGGAACTAATCTAGATGTGTGGTGAGGACTTTGAACCCCCAAGTGCTTCACAGAAGTTTATAACGCAGAGCCATGAAAATAAAAAAAAAACTTATTTTCTCAAAAATGATCTTTTAGCCTGCAATTTTTTATTTTCCCAAGGGTAACAGGAGAAATTTGACCCCAAAAGTTGTTGTCCAGTTTCTCCTGAGTACGCTGATACCCCATATGTGGGGGTAAATCACTGTTTGGGCACATGCCGGGGCTCGGAAGTGAAGTAGTGACGTTTTGAAATGCAGACTTTGATGGAATGCTCTGTGGGCGTCACGTTGCGTTTGCAGAGCCCCTGATGTGGCTTAACAGTAGAAACCCCCCACAAGTGACCCCATTTTGGAAACTAGACCCCCAAAGGAACTTATCTAGATGTGTGGTGAGCACTTTGAACCCCCAAGTGCTTCATAGAAGTTTATAATGCAGAGCCGTGAAAATAATAAATACGTTTTCTTTCCTCAAAAATAATTATTTAGCCCAGAATTTTTTAATTTTCCCAAGGGTAACAGGAGAAATTTGACCCCAAAAGTTGTTGTCCAGTTTCTCCTGAGTACGGTGATACCCCATATGTGGGGGTAAACTACTGTTTGGGCACATGCCGGGGCTTGGAATTGAAGTAGTGACGTTTTGAAATGCAGACTTTGATGGAATGCTCTGCGGGCGTCACGTTGCGTTTGCAGAGCCCCTGATGTGCCTAAGCAGTAGAAACCCCCCACAAGTGACCCCATTTTGGAAACTAGACCCTGAAAGGAACTTATCTAGATGTGTGGTGAGCACTTTGAACCCCCAAGTGCTTCATAGAAGTTTATAATGCAGAGCCGTGAAAATAATAAATACGTTTTCTTTCCTCAAAAATAATTATTTAGCCCAGAATTTTTTATTTTCCCAAGGGTTACAGGAGAAATTGGACCCCAAAAGTTGTTGTCCAGTTTCTCCTGAGTACGCTGATACCCCATATGTGGGGGTAAACCACTGTTTGGGCACACGTCGGGGCTCAGAAGGGAAGTAGTGACTTTTGAAATGCAGACTTTGATGGAATGGTCTGCGGGTGTCACGTTGCGTTTGCAGAGCCCCTGGTGTGCCTAAACAGTAGAGACCCCCCACAAGTGACCCCATTTTAGAAACTAGACCCCCCAAGGAACTTATCTAGATATGTGGTGAGCACTTTGAACCCCCAAGTGCTTCACAGACGTTTACAACGCAGAGCCGTGAAAATAAAAAATCATTTTTCTTTCCTCAAAAATTATGTTTTAGCAAGCATTTTTTTAGATTCACAAGGGTAACAGGAGAAATTGGACCCCAGTAATTGTTGCGCAGTTTGTCCTGAGTATGCTGGTACCCCATATGTGGGGGTAAACCACTGTTTGGGCACACGTCAGGGCTCGGAAGTGAGGGAGCACCATTTGACTTTTTGAATACGAGATTGGCTGGAATCAATGGTGGCGCCATGTTGCGTTTGGAGACCCCTGATGTGCCTAAACAGTGGTAACCCCTCAATTCTAACTCCAACACTAACCCCAACACACCCCTAACCCTAATCCCAACTGTAGCCATAATCCTAATCACAACCCTAACCCCAACACACCCCTAACCACAACACTAACCCCAACACACCCCTAACCCTAACCACAACCCTAATTCCAACCCTAACCCTAAGGCTATGTGCCCACGTTGCGGATTCGTGTGAGATATTTCCGCACCATTTTTGAAAAATCTGCGGGTAAAAGGCACTGTGTTTTACCTGCGGATTTTCCGCGGATTTCCAGTGTTTTTTGTGCGGATTTCACCTGCGGATTCCTATTGAGGAACAGGTGTAAAACGCTGCGGAATCCGCACAAAGAATTGACATGCTGCGGAAAATACAACGCAGCGTTCCCGCGCGGTATTTTCCGCACCATGGGCACAGCGGATTTGGTTTTTCATATGTTTACATGGTACTGTAAACCTGATGGAACACTGCTGCGGATCCGCAGCCAAATCCGCACCGTGTGCACATAGCCTAATTCTAAAGGTATGTGCACACGCTGCGGATCCGCAGCAGTTTCCCATGAGTGTACAGTTCAATGTAAACCTATGGGAAACAAAAATCGCTGTACACATGCTGCGGAAAAACTGCACGGAAACGCAGCGGTTTACATTCCGCAGCATGTCACTTCTTTGTGCGGATTCCGCAGCGGTTTTACAACTGCTCCAATAGAAAATCGCAATTGTAAAACCGCAGTGAAATGCGCAGAAAAAAACGCGGTAAATCCGCCATAAATCCGCAGCGGTTTAGCACTGCGGATTTATCAAATCCGCAGCGGAAAAATCCGCAGAGGACCAGAATACGTGTGCACATTCCTAACCCTAACCCTAGCCCTAACCCTAGCCCTAACCCTACCCCTAACCCTACCCCTAACCCTACCCCTAACCCTACCCCTAGCCCTAACCCTAACCTTAACCCTACCCCTAACCCTACCCCTAACCCTAACCCTATTCTAACATTAGTGGAAAAAAAAAAATTTCTTTATTTTTTTATTGTCCCTACCTATGGGGGTGACAAAGGGGGGGGGGGGTCATTTATTATTTTTTTTATTCTGATCACTGAGATAGATTATATCTCAGTGATCAAAATGCACTTTGGAACGAATCTGCCGGCCGGCAGATTCGGCGGGCGCACTGCGCATGCGCCCGCCATTTTGGAAGATGGCGGCGCCCGGGAGAAGACGGACGGGACCACGGCTGGATCGGTAAGTATGATAGGGTGGGGGGGGACCACGGGGGGGGGGGATCGGAGCACGGGGGGGGGAATCGGAGCGCGGGGGGCGTGGAACGGAGCACGGGGGGGCTGGAACGGAGCACGGGGGGGTGGAACGGAGCACGGGGGGGTGGAACGGAGCACGGGGGGGGGTGGATCGGAGTGCAGGGGGGGTGATTGGAGCACGGGGGGTGATTGGAGCACGGGGGGAGCGGACACGAGCACGGGGGGGAGCGGAGCACTGGACGGAGGGGAGCCGGAGCAGTGTATCGGCCAGATCGGGGGGGTGGGTGGGCGATCGGAGGGGTGGGGTGGGGGCACACTAGTATTTCCAGCCATGGCCGATGATATTTCAGCATCGGCCATGGCTGGATTGTAATATTTCACCCGTTATAATGGGTGAAATATTACAAATCGCTCTGATTGGCAGTTTCACTTTCAACAGCCAATCAGAGCGATCGTAGCCACGAGGGGGTGAAGCCACCCCCCCTGGGCTAAACTACCACTCCCCCTGTCCCTGCAGATCGGGTGAAATGGGAGTTAACCCTTTCACCCGATCTGCAGGGACGCGATCTTTCCATGACGCCACATAGGCGTCATGGGTCGGATTGGCACCGACTTTCATGACGCCTACGTGGCGTCAAAGGTCGGGAAGGGGTTAAATAAAATGTTCATTTTTAGTACTTGGTTGAAAACCCTTTGTTGGCAATGACTGCCTGAAGTCTTGAACTCATGGACATCACCAGACACTGTGTTTCCTCCTTTTTGATGTTCTGCCAGGCCTTCACGGCAGTGGTTTTCAGTTGCTGTTTGTTTGTGGGCCTTTCTGTCTGAAGTTTAGTCTTTAACAAGTGAAATGCATGCTCAATTGGGTTGAGATCAGGTGACTGACTTGGCCATTCAAGAATATTCCACTTCTTTGCTTTAATAAACTCCTAGGTTGCTTTGGCTTTATGTTTTGGGTCATTGTCCATCTGTAGTATGAAACAGCGACCAATCAGTTTGGCTGGATTTGGCTGGATCTGAGCACACAGCATGGCTCTGAATACCTCAGAATTCATTCGGCTGCTTCTGTCCTGTGTCACATCATCAGTAAACACTAGTGAACCAGTGCCACTGGCAGCCATGCATGCCCAAGCCATCACACTGCCTCCGCCGTGTTTTACAGATGATGTGGTATGCTTTGGGCCATGAGCTGTACCACGCCTTTGCCATACTTTTCTCTTTCCATCATTCTGGCAGAGGTTGATCTTGGTTTCATCTGTCCAAAGAATGTTCTTCCAGAACTGTGCTGGCTTTTTTAGATGTTTTTTAGCAAAGTCCAGTCTAGCCTTTTTATTCCTGATGCTTATGAGTGGCTTGCACCGTGCAGTGAACCCTCTGTATTTAATTTCATGCAGTCTTCTCTTTATGGTAGATTTGGATATTGATACGCCGACCTCCTGGAGAGTGTTGTTCACTTGGTTGGCTGTTGTGAAGGGGTTTCTCTTCATCATGGAGATTATTCTGTGATCATCCACCACTGTTGTCATCCGTGGGTGCCCAGGTCTTTTTGCATTGATGAGTTCACCAGTGATTTCTTTCTTTCTCAGGATGTACCAAACTGTAGATTTTGCCACTCCCAATATTGTAGCAATTTCTCGGATGTTTTTTTTTTCTGTTTTTGCAGCTTAAGGATGGCTTGTTTCACCTGGATGGAGAGCTCCTTTGACCGCATGTTTACTTCGCAGCAAAACCTTCCAAATGCAAGCACTACACCTCAAATCAACTCCAGGCCTTTTATCTGCTTAATTGAGAATGACATAACGAAGGGATTGCCCACACCTGTCCATGAAATAGCCTTGGAGTCAATTGTCCAATTACTTTTGGTCCTTTTAAAAACAGGGTGGCACATGTTAAGGAGCTGAAACTCCTAAACCCTTCATCCAATTTTAATGTGGATACCCTCAAATGAAAGCTGAAAGTCTGAACTTCAACTGCATCTGAATTGTTTTGTTTAAAATTCATTGTGGTAATGTCTATAACCAAAATTAGAAAATTGTTGTCTCTGTCCAAATATATATGGACCTAACTGTATGTGGCCCCATCTACATTTTGTTATAAAGCCAAGAAAAGAAAAACGGCTAACAAAAGCCGCAGCCAGCTCACCAACCAGACCATCAGATGTGGAGCACGAAAGTAAGTCCTGACCCAGGACTCCAAGCAGCAGCAGATCCAACCATGTATATACTCCAGCTCCAGATAAATGGTAAAAAACTTTTTCTTTATTGATCATGCCATGAGTAAGACCCGTTGTGGTCGAAACGCGTAGCCGTTCTCTGCGCAATCACTTATTCTGTCTGCCATCTGTAAGGATTATCCTGTTTTTATTACGTTGGATCAATAAAGAAAAAGTTTTTTACCATTTATCTGGAGCTGGAGTATATACATGGTTGGATCTGCTACATTTTGTTATACGTGTCCTCCATCCCCATCCTCGTATACGTGGCCCCCATTCTGGTATACGTGGCTCCTATCCCCATCCTGGTATACATTGCCCCATCCCCATCCTGGTATACGTGGACCCCATCTTGGGATACATGGTCCCCTCCCATCCATGGCTCCATCCAGGTATATATGGCCCCAATCTTGGTATACGTCGCCCACATTTTTATTCTGGTATACGCGGCCCCATCCTGGCATATGTGGCCCCATCCCCATCCTGGCATAGGTGGCCCAATCCTGGTATACATGGCCCCCATCCCCATCCTGGTGTACATGGATCACATCCTTGTATACGTGGCCCCCATCCTGGCATACTTGGCCCCTATCGTGGTATACATGGACCCCATCCTGGTATACATGCACTCCATCCTGGTATATATGGCGCCCCATCCTTGTATACATGGCCTCCATCCCGATCCTGGTATACATGGACCCCTTCCTGGTATACATTTGGAAAGAACAATACTAATGTTTTAGCTCAGGAAGCGTTCAGAAATATATATTTTGTGGAATAACCATGATTTTTAATCACAGCTTTCATGTGTCTTGGCATGCCTGCCATCAGTCTTTCACACTGCTTTTGGGTGACCTTCTGCCACTCCTGGTACAAAAACTTAAGCAGCTATTTGTTTGATGGCTTGTAGCTATCCATCTTGCTCTTGATTACATTACAGAGATTTTCAATGGGGTTCAGGTCTGGAGATTGGGCTGGCCATGATAGGGATTTGATGTGGTGGTCCCTCATCCTCACCTTGATTGACCTAGCTCTGTGGCATGGCGCATTTTCCTGCTGGAAAAACCAGTCCTCAGAGTTGGGGAACTTTGCCTGAGCAGAAGAAATAAACTGTTTTTTCTAGGATAACCTTGTATGCCGCTTGATTCATACGTCCTTCGCAAAGATTAACCTGCCCAATTCCAGCCTTGCTAAAGCATCCCCAGATCATCACTGATCCTCCACCAAATTTCACAGTGGGTGCAAGACACTGTGGCTTGTACGCCTCTCCAGGTTTCCGTCTAACTATTAGGTGACCAGGTGGGCAAAACTGAAAATTAGACTCATCAGAGAAGATTACTATACTCCAGTCCTCTATGGTCCAATCCTTATGGTCTTTGGCAAACTTCAGCCTGGCTCTCCTTTGCTTTACTTTGATGAAAAGCTTTTTTTCTAGCTTTACATGACTTGAGTCGAGCCTCTAGGAGCCTGTTATGAACTGTTCTTGCCGTGCACTTTACCCCAGCTGCCATTTGCCATTCCTTTTGTAGGTCACTTCATGTCATCCTGCAGTTGCTGAGTGACATGCGAATAAGATGACAGTCATCCGGGTCAGTGGAGAGTCGTTTTCGCCCTCTGCCGGTCTGTAGCTTCATTGTACCCAATGTCTGCTGCTTGACCTTGTTGTAATGGTCTGCCATCTTAGAAGTTTTAAGTATGGAGGCAACATGACGCTCACTGTGTCTCTCTGCTAGTAAAGCCAGAATTGAGCCCTTCTTTTCCTCACTCAAGACTTTTCTTTTCAACTCCTTTGGCATGGTTAAAAGTTATTTTTTCATTCCTATTACTTTTGGGATATTACTAGCACTTGTTTGCCATCCAGCTTTTCCAATTGCAAGAGGACTGTGAACACCACAGCAGTGTTTTTTATACTTTCCTTCGTTAAATAAAATTTGGTTCATGTGAATGTGGTGTACTCTGGTTGGAATTCAACTGACTCTGGAATGGTATGGCTGTCAGACATGTAGATAAGCTGATTTTTTATAAAGCTGTGCACTGGTCTCTTAATTGTTGCCAGAGCTGTATATATCCATACGAATTCGTAATCAACTATACAGTTCATAGAGAAAAGGGACAGAATTCCATAAATCGCCTCATCTAAGGTAGTCTCAAGGTTGCATATCCCCTTTGTTGATCTTTACAGACTAGGTAACACAAACAGTGCAAATACGTTGAAAAGACTAAGATTATAACACCCTCAACATGTGGCTATGCTGCGCTAAGCTGTGAGTATATGAGTGGTATCCAGACATTTCATGAAGGTGACAGATCAGCATTTAGGATTTTATGGGATTGAAAAAGAATTTAAGCCCATAAGGGGAGGTAATTATAGAAGAAAGATCCTAAGAAAGGAATCTTATTAGATTTTAATTCTTAAAACGAGAATCCCACTTGGCTTGAATGTTAACCAGGATCTAATTTTACAGTATATATGATCTAATTTGCATTGCCTTTTCTATCACTATTTATGATCTTTAGACCTGACAGAGTTAATTTTGGTTCTGTCTCCTTGTGAATTTGCATGCATATTTGTGATCTGATTGTTTAAGTGATATAATTGGGCCAGGATATCCTGTGGCATTTGTATGTTCTTACTGAAAGACAGTATTCACTTCAATCTGGCATAACCATCAATAAAGGTACCATCACACTCAGCGACGCTGCAGCGATATAGACAACGAGCCGATCGCTGGTGCGTCGCTGTTTAGGTCGCTGTAGAGATGTCAAACACAGCAACACCAGAACGATGCAGGAGCGATCCAGTGACGTAACGGCGACTCAATCGTTCTCGCTGGTTGTTAGCTCCATGTAAAACGTTGCTGGCATCGTTTCTTTTGATGTCAAACATGACGATACACGCCGACCTGACAACGAAATAAAGTTCTGGACTTCTAGCTCCGACCAGCGATGGCACAGCGGGATCTAGATCGCTGCTGCGTGTCAAACACAACGAGATCACTATCCAGGACGCTGCAACGTCACGGATCGTTGTCGTTCTCACTGCAAAGTTGCTGAGTGTGACGGTACCTTAAGGCATAGCTGAAATGCGTTGATTAGGGATCACTGGAGGAGCCACAATGTTTTTAATTATGTCTAATAAACACTCCAGTTTTAATTTACCTGATTCTTCGCTGGAGGCTTTTTGGTTTTTTTTGTCTTCGAGAAGGTTCCTTTCTCAGTTTCTATGTCCAACTTATTTCTCCTACCATGAGTTGGTTATGCTCCTTCTACACAGACTAACAAGGGTGTTTATCAATCTGTCACTGCAGTGACCATCATGGCCAGTGATTGGGAGCATGGAGGAGACTCATTAGTTAGCAGCTCATCTTATGTTCTAGATTGTGTTTAGGATCAAATAAATCACAATTACTGAAGCCTCCCCTTCAGACCGTTATGGAAGAAAAAACTTTTACTCTGTACTTCCTCATTAGCAAATAGGTGCTACATCAAAGGTGAAGATAATTGTCCCTGAGGCAGACTGGACAGATCTAGCATTACGTGGCACAATGAAAATGCAATATTATGATGCCATAACAATAGTAACCGGATATCATCACCATCCACTATATATCTGTGATCCGGGACATCATTTCTTCTTTGGGTTCAAGCACAAGGATTTTCAGCCTCTGGAAACCACAGAAATATAATATGAAGTCTTTGCGCCATCTTTCCGTGCATATAATTAGCCATCCTCCTCTCACCTGAGACCCTTTACAATATCTGCTCCAGAAAAACTCATTGCTAGATCCAGGAAAGACAACGTGAATTGTAGAATTGTCCTAATTTCTAAATTCTCCACAGCCAGAAGCTTCAATTTGTAAGACGTTTCAGTAGTTAACCCATTTATTTTTGCACTGTTTTTGCCTTGTGTGTAAACCTTGACCTTAATGACCAAGCCAAATTTTACAATTTTGACCAATGTCACTTTATGTGGTAATAACTCTGTAACGCTTCAACATATCCCAATCATTCTGAGGCTGTTTTTTATGACATATTGTACTTCATGATAGTGGTAAAATTTCTTCACTATGACTAGTGGTAAAATTTCTTCACTATGACTTGTGTTCATTTATAAAAAAAAATAGAAATTTGGCAAATATTTAGAAAATTTTGCAATTTTCAAAATCAGAGTTATGTCATACAAAATAGTTCATAAATAACATTTCCCACATGTCTACTTTACATCAGCACAAATTTGGAAACCTTTTTTTTTTTGTTAGGAAATTAGAAGAGTTAAAATTTTTCAGCGATTTCTCATTTTTCCAACAAAATTAGCAAAACCATTTTTTTAGGGACCACATCACATTAGAAGTGACTTTGGAGGGGGCTATATGACAGAAAAGTGACAACATTTTAAAAACTGCACCCCTGAAGGTGTTCAAAACCACATTCAAGAAGTTTATTAACCCTTCAGTTGCTTCACGAGAACTGAAGCAATGTGGAAGGAAAAAATGAACATTTAACTTTCTTTACAAAAAATGTTCTTTAGACCCAAACTATTCCTATCGCCACGACAGCACCCTATGAGAGAGGATCCGCCCACCATCAGGACAGGAACTTACAGGTTAAAAAGGGGCGGTCCCCCTCGCCTCCTCAGTTTGGGTGCCTGTCCTAGATAGGAACCGACAGGTTGAACTTACCTAGGTCCAACAGCCTCTGCGCGTTGTCTGAGGGAACGGCAGAGTCTGGGGCACTGGAGACAGCGTCGGGGGTGGTCTGCACGCAGACCCCTCCTCAGCTGGAGTCATGGATGTTGCGATCCCAGGGTCCGGGGAAGGCTGCCCTGGGTCGCTTGGGTGCGATGCTGGTGGGAATCCCGGCGTTCATCCAGGAGCAGTGGCGGAAGGCAAGGCGTTCGTGACCTGGAAGTTGATCCAGGTACTTTCGGGGGAGACCGGGGAGGAGGCATGGCCTAGCCTTCTTAGGACAGTGCCAGCGCTGTGGAAGGAGTGCAGCAAGATTTTCTCTATGGGGGATACAGAGCACCTACAGGTGTCGGAGTTGCCTGAGCAGCACAGGAAAACAAGCAGTAGCAGCCACTCTTGAAGCGGTAGCGGAGTGGTACGGGGGCGGCGGCACTTGAGTGCCCCAACGTCATGCGGTGAATCTCCTCCTCCGGAACCGGTACTCCATTAGACAACTTTCTGTGGTGAGTGTTTGATGTGCACCTACTAGCTGAATTTCCCCGCTTTTTGTGCTTTGTTTTAGGTTCAAAAAATAGCTAAAACTAAACACAAGCAGTGTGCTTTATGCACAGCACTCTTGTCGGGCAGCTATATAAAAAAGCTTTGTAGGCTTGTATATGCCAGACCCTAGAAGAAGAGGCTCCCCTCCATACATATGATTTAAGAGCTGTTATCAGGGAAGAGATTGAGTTCCCTTAAAAGCAGACATCATGGAAAAACTAGCATGGGGTTAAGTTCAGAATCCAGACCATCTATAGGAGAACAGCGGGATGAATGTTCTGAATCCTCATCGCTAACTTCCTCAGATGAGGAAGGTAGACCATGTTTCCCTGTAGAAAATATGGACATGCTAGTTAAAGCAGTTTGCACCACCATGGGGGTTGCAGATAATAAAGAACCCAAATCGACCCAGGACATCATGTTTGCGGGTCTGTGTCAGAAAAATCGCAAATCATTTCCAGTTAATGATACAGTTAAAGATCTTGTTAAATGTGAATGAGACAAACAGGATAAGGGTTTCTTGCCATCATCTGCAAAGAGGAGATACCCTTTTGATGACAAGGTACTAGCTGAGTGGGTAAAAATCCCTAAGGTGGACGCGGCTGTTGCTTCCACATCAAAATCAGGCACTCTACCCCTGGAGGATGTAGGCCTTCTTAAAGACTAGTGATGGTCGAATATACTCGTTACTCGAGATTTCCCGAGCACCCTCGGGTGACCGCCGAGTATTTTTTAGTGCTCGGAGATTTAGTTTTCATCACCTCAGCTGAATGATTTACATCTCTTAGCCAGCTTGATTACATGTGGGGATTCCCTAGAAACCAGGCAACCCCCACATGCACTTATGCTGGCTAACAGATGTAAATCATTCAGCTGCGGCGATGAAAACTAAATCTCCGAGCACTAAAAAATACTCGGAGGACACCCGAACAAGCTCGACAAATCTCGAGTAACGAGTATATTCGCTCATCACTATTAAAGGCCCATTCGACAGGAAAGCGGATATGTTCTTGAAGAAGTTTTGGGAGTCGTTGGCCGGAGCCTTTAAACCGGCAATTGCTAGCACCTACACTGCCAGATCTGTTATGGTTTGGGTGGGTCAGCTAGAAGAGCAGCTAAAGGCCAAAATTCCTAGAGACAAGTTACTTGATTCTCTATCTCAAAACCGTGAAGGAGTAGCATATCTGGCGGACGCGTCAGTAGACTCTTTAAAACTGGCAGCCAGATCGGTGGGCCTCTCAAACGCTGCTCGATGTACACTCTAGCTTAAAAGCTGGAAGGGTGATGCTCAAGCTAGAGCAAAGTTATGTGCAATTCCATGCAGGAGTGAGTACTTATTTGGCCCCGTGCTGGACGATATCCTTGCAAAGGCAGAAGATAGAAAGAAATGATTTCCTAAATTATTTAATCCTACTTTCAGAAATGTCTTCAGGAGACGGATGCCTTTCCGGAAGACATATTCAGACCGGGATTGGGAACCGGCGGAGCCAAAGAAGAAAGGTGCCTACTTCAGTGGCGCTTCAACGTCAAGACGTAGATGCAACTATCGATAAGACGGTCCTCCCTGTGGGGGGTAGATTGAATCATTTTTTTGACCAATGAGCCGAGATAACATCCAATACTTGGATCTTGGGGATAATTGCGTCCTGGCTAAAATTGGAATTTCGGAGTGTGCCTCTGAATTTCTTTGTATTAACAACTTCAAATTCTCCGGACCACCACACAATTCCTAGAAATAGAGATTCGGCAGTTGAGGGGAAAAGAAGATATTGTAGAAGTGCCTAAAGATCAAGAGGGGAAGGGGTTTTATTCTCCCATATTTCTAATTTCCAAGTCTGATGGTTCCTTTAGGACCATCATAAACTTGCGGAAATTGAATAACTTTCTACAAGATCACACCTTTAAAATGGAATCCATTAGGTCTGCAACTAAACTTCTATTTCCCAGGTGTTACATGATAGTGCTGGTTCTAAAAGATGCTTACTACCATCTGCCTATTTACAAGGATCACCAGCAATACCTCAGAGTGGCTGTTCAGCTAAACGATCAGGTCAGACATTTTCAGTTTATGGCGATGCCGTTTGGACTGTCTATGGCCCCAAGGGTATTTACTAAAGTAATTGCAGAGGTAATGGCCCATCTCAGAGAACGAGATACCCTGGTTATACCCTACTTGGACGATTTCCTGATAGTGGGAAATTCAGACATCCAATGTAGAGCCCATCAATATATCCCTATAGGGCCTTGTTTGGTTGATCAATCTAAAGATGTCAAAGCAAGAACCTTCAACTCGCCAGATTTTCAACTGTGTTTCCTACCAGAGGACAAAAAACTAAAGATAATTCACATGGTCATAGCAGTAGGAAGAGATCCAAATCTAACATTAAGGGAAGCAATGT
This sequence comes from Ranitomeya imitator, assembly GCF_032444005.1. NCBI lineage: Eukaryota > Metazoa > Chordata > Amphibia > Anura > Dendrobatidae > Ranitomeya > Ranitomeya imitator. Next base: position 362,959,872 of record NC_091283.1, read on the forward strand.
CCTTACTAGGTTATTATTATTATTATATATTTATATATTTATATAGCACCATTAATTCCATGGTGCTGTACATGAAAAGGGGTTACATCAAAATACAAATATCACTTATTTGATTATGGGGAAGGAGACGGTAGGTCGAGGGTTGCAGTAGCTCTGATGGTGTTGAGGTGGCCATGTGGTCATTACAGGCTGTAAGCTTCTTTGAAGACGTGGGTTTTCAGGTTTCTTTTGAAGGATCCAAATGTGTTGGATAACCGGATGTGTTGGGGCACAGAATTCCAGAGGATGGGGGATATTCAGGAGAAGTCTTGGAGGCGATTGGGTGAGGAGCGAATAAGCATGGAGGAGAGGAGGTCTTGGGAGGACCAGAGATTACGTGAGGGAAGGTATTGAGAGATTAGTTTGGAAATATACGAAGGAGAAAGGTTATGGATGGCTTGGGGAGCCAGTAAAAGGATTTGCAAAGAGGGGAAGCAGGAGTGTAGCGAGGAGAGATTGATTAGTCGGGCAGCAGAGTTAAGGAAGTACTGGAGGGGTGCGAGAGTGTTAGAAGGTAGACCACAGAGGAGGATGTTGCAGTAGTTGAGGCGGGAGATGATTAGGGCATGCACAAGCATTTTGGTAGAGTGAGGGTTGAGGAAAGGACGGATTCTGGAAATGTTTTTGAGCTAGAGGCGACAGGAGGTGATGAGAGCTTGGATGTGTAATTTGAAGGACAGTGCAGAGTCCAGGGTTACTCCGAGGCAGTGGATTTTGGAGACAGGGGAAAGTGTGATTTCATTTATTTTGATAGATATATCAGGTAGGGAAGATATGCGAGATGGATTAAAGATAATTACTTCAGATTTGTCCACATTGAACTTGAGAAAGCGAGAGGAGAAGGAGGATATGGCCGATAGACACTCTGGGATTCTGGAGAGCAGAGAGGTGACATCTGGGCCAGAGAAGTAGATCTGAGTGTCATTAGCATATAGATGGTAAAGGAAGCCATAGGACCTTATGAGTTGTCCCAGGCCAAGTGTATAGATTGTGAAGAGTAAGGGCCCAAGGACAGAGCCTTGAGGGACACCAACAGAGAGGGGGCGAGATGAAGAGGTCGTATGGGAGTAGGAAACGCTGAGGGTATGTGCACACGTCAGGATTTCTTGCAGAAATTTTCCTGACAAAAAACGGACATTTCTGCCAGAAATCTGCATGCATTTTTTGTGCGTTTTTTTGTGCGTTTTTTTTTCCAAATGGATAAAATAGCTGGAAAAACGCAGAAAATCCGCAAAATTAATGAACATGCTGCTTTTTTTTTTACCGCAATGCATTTTTTTCGCGGAAAAAAACGCATCATGTGCACAACATGCAGAATGCATTCTAAATGATAGGATGCATAATGTATGCACTTTTAATGAGGTTTTATAGCGTTTTTATCGTGAAAAAAATGCGAAAAAACCTGAACGTGTGCACATACCCTAAATGTGCGGTTGGTAAGGTATGAGGAGATCCAAGATAGGGCGAGGTCTTTGACCCCAAAGGAGAGGATCTGTGTCGAAGGCAGAGGACAGGTCTAGAAGGAGGGGTATAGAGAATTGTCTGCTAGCTTTGGCTGTAAGTAAGTCTTAGTAATTTTGGTCAGGGCAGTCTCAGTGGAATGGTGGGGACGGAAGCCAGAATGTAGGTTGTTGAAGAGAGAGTTAGATGCAGTTAGGTTCATTGGCATCGTGCATACCAGCCATTCAGTGGGCTCAGTCCCACACCCCCATGTTACAATCCGAGATTCTCGAAGCAGACAGAACACTTCAGGGTCGCCTAAGTGGAAGACTCAGATTGTCAGCCGTCACTCTCAACTATCTAAATTGGTGGCTGGACCTTGGCCACTTGTCAAAGGGGGTGCACTGGGGAATAAAAACAGACAACACAGTCACGACCGATGCCAGCCCAGTGGGGTGGGGAGCCTACATGGGAGACGTTCTAGCCCAGGGCCGGTGGTCAGTCTTGGAAACCCAAAGTTCTTCAAACTTAAAAGAACTCACAGCAGTCAAATATGCACTCCTTCAGTTTCTAATGTCTCTGCGGGGTTCACACTTATGGGTACAGACCAACAACATGACAGTGGTAGCCTACCTCAACCATCAGGGAGGGACAAGATCACAGTCACTGATGTCCACTACAGCAGACATACTTGCCTTGGCCGAGACTCACTTCCTTTCTCTATCGGCACTCCACATTAGAGGAGAACACAATGTGGAGGCATATTATCTCAGCCGTCATTCCCTACGCCAAGGGGAATAGTCTCTGAACCAGCAAATATTCAAACAGATAGTCCGTTAATGGGGTCTGCCGGTTATAGATCCTTTTGGCTTCAAGAAGCAACAGGCAGGTCGGGAAGTTTGCATCACTTCGGGTAGCAGACAGGCCATACATGGTAGACTCCCTGCAGGTTCGGTAGGATTTTCCTCTAGCATATGCATTTCCCCCAATGTGCTTGATTCCTCTGGTGATCAGGGAGGAGGGAGTGAGGGTAATACTAATTGCCCCCTTCTGCCATAGAGGTTTTCTCTACTCAGAGCAATGTCCGTAACCGACCTATGGCTGTTGCCATCGAGCCCGAAACTTCTTTCACAAGGCCCCTTCACTCATCCTCAGATAGAGGGTCTCCACTTGACGGCGTGGAATTTGAGAGGGAGTTACTAAGGCATAGGGGATTTTCGGAGGTCTTAGTTACTACCTTGTTAAGTAGCCGGAAGGAGGTCACTACTAAAATTTACTATAAATTCTGAAAAAAATTTCTAATGTTCCATCAATATCCCCTAACAGATCATGCTCTGATGCCGGCAATTCTAGAATTCTTACAGAAAGGCCCAGAATTGGGGCCGTCAGTAAATACTCTGAGAGACCAGATGTCAGCTTTGGGAGCTTTGTATAACCGTAACGTGGCAGGAAATAGATGGGTCTCCAGATTCATTAAGGCTAGTGAACGCACCATAGGATTTGAACCTGGTGTTAGATGCATTAACAAAGCCTCCCTTTGAGCCTTTAGGTTCTGCCTCAATCAAGGTGCTGACCGTAAAAACAGCCCTATTGTTAGCCTTAACTTCCGCTAGACGGGTCAGTGATATCCATGCATTATCAGTAGACCCTCCTTTTCTAATGGTTTTTCAGGATAAAATTGTTTTAAAACCAGACCCAGCATATTTACCAAAGGTAGCTTCAAAAGTTCACAGAAGCCAGGAAATCAACTTGCCATCCTTTTACGATAATCCGGTCACAGCAGAAGAACAGAAGTTCCATACTCTAGACTAGAAGATCAGTGTTAGAGTATTTAGATAAAACACAAAGTTGGAGGCAGAGTAGGGCTTTGTTTGTTTCCTTCCAGGCTCAAAGGAAGGGTTCCAGTGTTACAAAGAACTCTATCCCCAGATGGATTAGAGATGCGATATGTCTTGCCTATTCAGCCAAGGGGGAAACTCCACCAGTAGGGATCAAAGCCCACTCCACTCGAGCTCTGGCATCATCCTGGGTGGAGAAAACGGATGTCTCCATTGACATAATTTGTAAGGCGGCAACCTGGTCATCACCTTCCACCTTTTATAGGCACTACCATCTTGATTTATCATCCAACTCCAGCCTAGACTTTGGACAATCAGTACTTAGTGCTGTGGTCCCTCCCAGGTGACAAGTCTCTGAAAGTCTCTCGTAGGGTGCTGTCGTGGCGATAGGAAAACCGGTTGTTACTTACCATTAACAGTACCACGACAGCACCTGCACATTCCCCCCGCAGTTAATCGCTAGATTCCTGCACTCTAGTGGAAGGTGTTGCCTTATAGATTGCACTCTGTAGTGGTGATGGTACTTAGCGTTGTTTAAATGAAGATTATCATGTACTAATTGGATGGCGGTTCCCCTTGCACTCTGAAACACAAACTGAGGAGGCGAGGGGGACCGCCCCTTTTTAACCTGTAGGTTCCTGTCCTGATGGTGGGTGGATCCTCTCTCTCGTAGGGTGCTGTCGTGGACTCTGTAAAATCCTATTACCTGTAAGTAACAACCGTTTTTTTTATTTTCACAAGGGTAAGGCTATGTGCACACATTGCGGATTTTATTGCAGATCATCAGCGTTTTTTCCGCTCAGAATTGCAATGTATTGCCCAAGCAATGTTAATCAATGGGAATCTAGAATTGGTGTTCACATGCTATGGAAAATTCTGCACGGATTCGCAGCATTTTATTTTCTGCAGCACGTCAATTCTTTTTGCAGATCTGCAGCGTTTCTGCACCCATAGACTTCCATTGAGTCAGTCAAATCCGCAGCAAAACCGCAGGTGTAAAAAGTTTGCGAATTTGCATGCCAAAAACGCTGCAGAAAGGAAGGAGGAAGAGTATGTGGGCGTAGACTGTGAGCGAAGAATATGTGCTGGTGTCTGTGTGTGTGTGCGGGTGTCTGTGTGTATATCTGTGTGGGTGTCTGTCTGCATGTCTCTGTGTGTGTGCGGGTCTGTGTGTCTGTGGGTGTCTGTGTGTGTAGCCAGGCATCGTCTGATGGAACTACTGCTCCGATCTGACTATGTCTGCTGTCACATATAACAGTGACAGCATGAGCTGATGATGAGACAGTAGTCCCATCATCCGGCGACTGTATTAAAGTGTAAAAACAAAAAACACATTTACATAATCACATACAACATTCATACTCCCCAAACATCTAATTCCCCGACGCCCTCTATCTCCTGCAACAAAAATAAAATAATAAACCACCATATATTTACCTTTCCGCCATAATCCATAATATATCGAGTGTCCCACTGTGATGTCACGAAAATTCTCGTGCAGCAGTGCCGTAAGTGAGAGCACAAACTCCAGTGAACTCTGTGTATCACCAGAGGCCATGTAGAGCATCCCTCGATGTGACTACACGGGAAATTGTCGTGGGACGCTCGTTATTAAATGGACTATTACGGACAGGGAGTATTTATGTTGGTTTATTATTTTGTTTTTGTTACAGGAGATTGAGGGATTCGGGGATTAAGCAATGCAGTAAGTAGGGTTAATTAAGATTAATAAAGGACTTTATTCTGGCCGTGTCTTTATTTAGCATGCAACTATAGGATTAGTAATGGATAGGTGTCTTATAGACGCTTCTCCATTACTGATCCATGGGCTTGATGTCACCGGACTATGCAAACTATGCAACTATTAATATCAGCCCGCAGCTGTATGCCTTGTCTTTGTTGGTTCGATTTCATAGGGGGACCCCATGTAAAAAAATTTTGGGGGGTTCCCCTGTAAACTAGCCAGTAAACGCTAAGCAAACATCTGTGAGCTGATATTAATAGCCTGGGAACCTTTATGGCTATTGGCTCCTTCCCAGAATATTAACATCAGCCCTCAGCAGTCGACCTTCCCTCTGCTGGTTAAAAACATTAAGCGGGAGCCCACGCAATTTTTTTTTTTTAGGGTATGTTCCCACGGTCAGGAAGCGGCAGCGCTTTGAACGCAGCAAATGTCCGCTCCGTCCAAAGCGCTGCCGACTTTTGACCGAAGGTAATTCCGCATGGGTTCATTGAACCTTTATGTTGCAGAGACTGAGCACCTTTGCAAGATAAATTGACATTCTGTGGTCTGAAAAGACGCGCCGCAAGCGCCAGTGCACGCATAGTGGAGATGGGATTTCTTCAAATCTCATCCACTATGCTATAACATCTGGCCGCTGCAGGTTTGACGCTGCGGATTTACGCAGTGTCCAACCCACAGCATTTACTGACCGTGGGTACATACCATTATAAAGTTTTATAAAAATAAACAGATACTGCGTTTCACGCAGAGTTCGTGTGTGTGTGTCTTTTATTTAACTATTTACCATTTTATTAATGAGGGTATCTGACTGACATATATCTATATATATAATTGTCTAAGGGGTACTTCCGTCTGTCTGTCCTCAACTTCCGTAATGGAAATCCTGCGTTGCTGATTGGTCTCGGCAGCTGCCTGTCATGGCTGCCATGACCAATCAGCGATGGGCACAGTCCAATTAGTCCCTCCCCTACTCCCCTGCACTCACTGCCCGGCGCCCGCTCCATAATCCCCTCCAGTCACTGCTCACACAGGGTTAATGGCAGCGGTAACGGGCTGCCTATGCTGCATCAATAGTAAAAATATGTCATGTTAAAAATAATAAGAAAAACAAAAAACATGCTATACTCCCCATCCACCGCCTTTCCCGCTCCTCGCGACGCTCCGGTGACCGCTCCATGCAAGCGTCAGCTTCCGGTCCCAGGGCTGGTATGCGACAAGAACCTGCCATGACGTCACGGTCATGTGACCGCGACGTCATCACAGGTCCTGCTCATACGAGCCCTGGGACCGGAAGCTGCTGCTTGCAATGGAGCGGTCACCGGAGCGTCGCGAGGAGCGGGAAAGGCGACGGATGGTGAGTATAGCAGGACTTCAACGGGCCTTCGGAAGGTGTGTATATGTTTATTTTTTATTTTAAGTCTCTATACTACGTGGTTCTGTGCTGTATACTCCGTCGCTGTGCAATATACTATGTGGCTGGGCAATATACTATGTGGCTGGGCAATATACTATGTGGCTGGGCAATATACTATGTGGCTTGGCAATATACAGTCATGGCCAAAAATTTTGAGAATGAGACAAATATTAATTTTTCCAAAGTCTACTGCTTCATTTTTTCTAATGGCAATTTGCATATACTCCTGAATGTCAGAGTGATCAGCTTAACAGCAATTACTGTACTTGCAAAGTCAATATTTGCCCAGAAAATGAACTTTAACCCCCAAAACACATTTCAACATCATTGCAGTCCTGCCTTAAAAGGAGCAGCTAACATCGTTTTAGTGATTGATCCATTAACACAGGTGTGGGTGTTGATGAGGACAGGGCTGGCGATCAATCAGTCATGATTAAGTAAGAATGACATCACTGGACACTTTAAAAGGAGGCTGGTGCTTGGTATCATTGTTTCTCTTCAGTTAACCATGGTTATCTCTAAAGAAACACGTGCAGCCATCATTGCACTGCACAAAAATGGCCTAACAGGGAAGAGTATCGCAGCTACAAAGATTGCATCTCAGTCAACAATCTATCGCATCATCAAGAACTTCAAGGAGAGAGCTTCCATTGTTGTCAAAAAGGCTCCAGGGCGCCCAAGAAAGACCAGCAAGCGCCAGGACCATATCTTAAAACTGTTTCAGCTGTGGGATCGGACTACCAGCAGTGCCGAGCTTGCTCAGGAATGGCAGCAGGCTGGTGTGAGTGCTTCTGCACGCACTGTGAGGCGGAGACTCTTTGAGCAAGGCCTGGATTCAAGGAGGGCAGCAAAGAAGCCACTTCTCTCCAGAAAAAACATCAGGGACCGACTGATATTCTGCAAAAGGTACAGGGAGTGGACTGCTGAGGACTGGGGCAAAGTCATTTTCTCTGATGAATCCCCTTTTCGATTGTTTGGGACATCTGGAAAACAGCTTATTCGGAGAAGAAGAGGTGAGCGCTCCCACCAGTCTTGTCTCATGCCAACTGTAAAGCATCCTGAAACCATTCATGTGTGGGGTTGCTTCTCAGCCAAGGGTATCGGCTCACTCACAGTCTTGCCTAAAAACACAGCCATGAATAAAGAATGGTACCAGAATGTCCTCCAAGATCAACTTCTCCCAACCGTCCAAGAGCAGTTTGGCACCCAACAATGCCTTTTCCAGCATGATGGAGCACCTTGCCATAAAGCAAAGGTGATAACTAAATGGCTTATGGAACAAAACATAGAGATTTTGGGTCCATGGCCTGGAAACTCCCCAGATCTTAATCCCATTGAGAACTTGTGGTCAATCATCAAGAGATGGGTGGACAAACAAAAACCAACAAATTCTGGCAAAATGCAAGCATTGATTATGCAAGAATGGACTGCTATCAGTCAGGATTTGGTCCAGAAGTTGATTGAGAGCATGCCAGGGAGAATTGCAGAGGTCTTGAAGAAGAAGGGTCAACACTGCAAATATTGACTTGCTGCATTAACTCATTCTAACTGTCAATATAACCTATTGGTACTCCTAATATGATTGCAATTATATTTCTGTATGTGATATAAATATCAGACAAACACTAATAAAAACCAGATTGCAGCAGATCATGTGAAAATATAATTTTGGTGTCATTCTCAAAAATTTTGGCCATGACTGTACTATGTGGCTGGGCAATATACTATGTGGCTGGGCAATATACTACGTGACTGGGCAATATACTACGTGGCTGAGCAATATACTATGTGGCTGGGCAATATACTACGTCGCTGGGCAATATACTACGTGGGCTGTGCAATATGCTACGTGGACATGCATATTCTAGAATACCTGATGCGTTAGAATCGGGCCACCATCTAGTTCATTTATATTTGTTTTGTGTGTGTAAACATTATAATTGAACATGGTATGTAATGATATTATGGTCTTCACTGGAGAATGTAAAAGAAGAGGTGGACTAGGAATTGACATCACAATTCTTTTTTTTTTTTGTTAAATAATATATCTTTACTTAACTTAAAAAAACGCATACAAATCCACATGAAAATCCTCATCAAATCCACCTTAAAAACGCATCAAAAATACGTGGATTTTCAACTGCATTATCTGCCAAGAGAGGAAGAATCCGAGCAGATTTTTAAAACCGCAAATCTGCAACGTGCGCACATACACTTACAAGAAAAATAGACCCCAAAATTTGTTGTGCGATTTTCTTCTGAGCACTCAGATACTCTATATGTGAGGGAAATCCACTGATTGGATGCACAGCTCGGAAGTGAAGGAGCACCATATGACTTTTTGAACACAAAACTGTCTGCAATCGAGAGCGGATGCCATTTCTCATTTGGAGAGCCCCCTGAGGAAGTGTCTGGTATAGACACGAAACGTACGTCGGGGTCACCCGCCATCATTTGGGGCTCATTACCATCTGAGTAGTGTTGTGCACTGGGCCTGGTAAGTTTTGCCCTTAATTTATGATACAGTCCCTTTACTCTGCGGATCTCCAGCTGGGCTTGATCTATGCTGATTTACCCTGACCTTTTTTTTTTTTTTGCCTTACTTTTGGCTTTAAACCTTGCTATAGAGCTCCCGCTGCTGCTGTAGATCCCCGCATTGTTATACAATACTTGGGCTTTATTTATTGTGCCTTATTTTTGGCTCTACTTACCTAGCACATGGACAAACATTCAAATGTAAATCAGATAGATGTATTACCTCTGAACTCCCATGTGCACCGCACTACTGTATGTACTTCCGTGTCCTTGTCCTGATTGACAATTTTATTATATGTGTTTTTCTTTGATTATTTTTTTTTTAAATAAATTTTGTACTTTCGTACTTATTTATTGGTTACTCCAGTTTTTCTCCTATTTATATAGCACCTGATGTGCCTGTTTACCTGATGTGCCAAGAGACCCCATTTTGGAAACCACACCTCCAAGGATTTTATCCAGGGTTAAAGTGAGAATTTTGAACCCACATGTATGACACAGAATTTGATAATATTAGGTCATCATATTGAATATGTTGTCATTACACTGCGTGCAGAATTATTAGGCAAGTTGTATTTTAGAGGATTATTTTTATTATTGATCAACAACTATGTTCTCAATCAACCCAAAAGACTCATTAATATAATATTTTTGGAAGTTGGAGTGGTTTTTTTAGATTTGGCTATCTAAGGCTACGTTCACATTTGCGTTGCGTCGGGCGCAACCGCGGCGACGCATGCGTCATGCGCCCCTATATTTAACATGGGGGGCGCATGGACATGCGTTGTGCTGCGTTTTGCAACGCATGCGTTTTTTCTGCCGCAAGCGTAGGGCGCAGAGGACGCAGCAAGTTGCATTTTTTTTGCGTCCAAAATTCGGCAAAAAAGTACGCATGCGTCGCAAAACGCTGCGTTTTAGCGTGCATTTTGTTGCGTTTTTGTTTGCGTTGTGCGTTGCATCTCCGACGCAACATCGCAAATGTGAACGTAGCCTTAGGAGGATATCTGTTTGTGCAGGTAACTATTACTGTGCAGAATTATTAGGCAACTTAATAAAAACCAAATATATTAACCCCTTAAGCCCCTAGGGTGGTTTGCACGTTAATGACCGGGCCAATTTTTACAATTCTGACCACTGTCCCTTTATGAGGTTATAACTCTGGAACGCTTCAACGGATCTTGGTGATTCTGACAATGTTTTCTCGTGACATATTGTACTTCATGTTAGTGGTAAAATTGACTCGATATAACTTGCGTTTATTTGAGAAAAAAACGGAAATTTGGCGAAAAATTTGAAAATTTTGCAATTTTTCAACTTTGAATTTTTATACCCTTAAATCACAGAGATATGTCACACAAAATACTTAATAAGTAACATTTCCCACATGTCTACGTTACATCAGCACAATTTTGGAACCAAAATTTTTTTTTGTTAGGGAGTTAAGGGTTAAAAGTTGACCAGCAATTTCTCATTTTTACACCATTTTTTTTTTTTAGGGACCACATCTCATTTGAAGTCATTTTGAAGGGTCTATATGATAGAAAATACCCAAGTGTGACACCATTCTAAAAACTGCACCCCTCAAGGTGCTCAAAACCACATTCAAGAAGTTTATTAACCCTTCAGGTGTTTTACAGGAATTTTAGGAATGTTTAAATAAAAATGAACATTTAACTTTTTTTTACACAAAATTTATTTCAGTTCCAATTTGTTTTATTTTACCAAGGGTAACAGGAGAAAATGGACCCCAAAAGTTTTGTACAATTTGCCCTGAGTACGTTGATACCCGATATGTGGGGATAAACCACTGTTTGGGCGCATGGCAGAGCTCGGAAGGAAAGGAGCGCCATTTGACTTTTCAGTGCAAAATTGACTGGAATTGAGATGGGACGCCATGTTGCGTTTGGAGAGACCCTGATGTGCCTAAACATTGAAACCCCCCACAAGTGACACCATTTTGGAAAGTAGACCCCTTAAGGAATTTATCTAGATGTGTGGTGAGCACTTTGACCCACCAAGTGCTTCATAGAAGTTTATAATGCAGAGCCGTAAAAATAAAAAATCATTTTTTTTCACAAAAATGATCTTTTTGCCCCCAATTTTTTATTTTCCCAAGGGTAAGAGAAGAAATTAGACAACAAAAGTTGTTGTGCAATTTGTCCTGAGTACGCTGATACCCCATATGTGGGTGTAAACCATTGTTTGGGCGCATGGCAGAGCTCGGAAGGGAAGGAGCACCATTTCACTTTTCAATGCAAAATTGACTGGAATTGAGATGGGACGCCATGTTGCGTTTGGAGAGCCCCTGATGTGCCTAAACATTGAAACCACCCACAAATGACACCATTTTGGAAAGTAGACCCCCTAAGGAACTTATCTAGATGTGTTTTGAGAGCTTTGAGCCCCAAGTGTTTCACTACAGTCTATAACGCAGAGCCGTGAAAATAAAAATTCTTTTTTTTTTTACAAAAATGATTTTTTAGTCCCCAGTTTTGTTTTTTCACAAGGGTAACAGGATAAATTGGACCCCAAAAGTTGTTGTCCAATTTGTCCTGAGTACGGCGATACCCCATATGTGGGGGGGGGGAACCACTGTTTGGGCGCATGGCAGAGCTCGGAAGGGAAGGAGCGCCATTTGGAATACAGACTTAGATGGATTGGTCTGCAGGCGTCACGTTGCATTTGCAGAGCCCCTGATGTACCCAAACAGTACAAACCCCCCACAAGTGACCCCATATTGGAAACTAGACCTCCCAAGGAACTTATCTAGATGTGTTGTGAGAAATTTGAACCCCCAAGTGTTTCACTGCAGTTTACAACGCAGAGCCGCGAAAATAAAAAAATCTTTTTTTTCCCATAAAAATGATTTTTAGCCCCCCACATTTTTATTTTTCCAAGGATAACAAGAGAACTTGGACCCCAAAAGTTTTTGTCCAATTTGTCCTGAGTACGCTGATACCCCATATGTTGGGGTAAACCCCTGTTTGGGCGCACCGGAAAGCTCGGAAGGGAAGGAGCACTGTTTTACTTTTTCAACGCAGAATTGGCTGGAGTTGAGATCGGACGCCATGTCGCGTTTGGAGAGCCCCTGATGTGCCTGAACAGTGGAAACTCCCCAATTCTACCTGAAACCCTAATCCAACAACACCCCTCACCCTGACACACCCCTAATTCTAATCCCAACCCTAATCCCAGCCGTAAATATAATCCAAACCCTAACCCTAACTTTAGCCCCAACCCTAACCCTAACTTTAGCCCCAACCCTAACTTTAGCTCCAACCCTAACCCTAGCCCCAACCCTAACCCTAGCCATAACCCCAACCCTAGCCCCAACCCTAGCCCCAACCCTAACCCTAGCTCTAACCCTAGCCCTGATGGGAAAATGGAAATAAATACATTTTTTTTAATTTTATTATTTTTCCCTAACTAAGGGGGTGATGAAGGGGGGTTTGATTTACTTTTATAGCGTTTTTTATATCGGATTTTTATGATTTGGCAGCTGTCACACACTAAAAGACGCTTTTTTATAGCAAAAAAGTTTTTGCGTCTCCACATTTTGAGACCTATAATTTTTCCATATTTTGGTCCACAAGAGTCATCTGAGGTCTTGTTTTTTGCGGGACGAGATGACGTTTTTATTGGTAACATTTTTGGACACGTGACCGTTTTTGATCACTTTTTATTCCGATTTTTGTGAGGCAGAATGACCAAAAACCAGCTATTCATGAATTTCTTTTGGGGGAGGAGTTTATACCGTTCCGCGTTTGGTAAAATTGATAAAGCAGTTTTATTCTTCGGGTCAGTACGTTTACAGCGATATCTCATTTATATCTTTTTTTTATGTTTTGGTGCTTTTATACGATAAAAGCTATTTTATAGAAAAAATAATTATTTTGGCATCGCTTTATTCTCAGGACTATAACTTTTTTATTTTTTTGCTTATTATGCTTTGTGGTGGCTCGTTTTTTGAGGGGCAAGATGACGTTTTCAGCGGTACCATGGTTGTTTATATCCGTCTTTTTGATCGCGTGTTATTCCACTTTTTGTTCAGCGGTATGATAATAAAGCGTTGTTTTTTGGCTCTTTTGTTGTTTTTTTTCTTACGGTGTTCACTGAAAGGGTTAACTAGTGGGACAGTTTTATAGGTTGGGTCGTTACGGATGTGGTGATACTAAATATGTGTACTTTTATTGTTTGTTTGTTGTTTTTTTAGATAAAGAAATGTATTTATGGGAATAATATTTTTTTAAAATTTATTTAGTAATTTATTTATTTATTTTTTTTACACATGTGGAAATTTTTTTTTTAACTTATTTACTTTGTCCCAGGGGGGAACATTACAGATCGCCGATCTTACAGTTTGCACAGCACTCTGTAAGATCGGCGATCTCACTCACATCGCTGCAGGCTTACAGAGCTGCAGCTGCAGCCTGCTCCTGACCTGGAAGTACTCCCTGCAGGATCCGGATGCAGTCCCGCGGCCATTTTGGATCCGGGGACTGCAGGGAGAAGACGCTCGGTACAAGGTGAGCACATCACCTTGTACCGATCATCTCAGGGAAGCCCGCAGGGAGCCCCCTCCCTGCGCGATGCTTCCCTGTACCGCCGGCACACCGCGATCATGTTTGATCGCGGTGTGCCGGGGTTAATGTGCCGGGAGCGGTCCGTGACCGCTCCTGGCACATAGTGCCGGATGTCAGCTGCGATAGTCAGCTGACACCCGGCCGCGATCGGCCGCGCTCCCCCCGTGAGCGCGGCCGATCGCTATGACGTACTATCCCGTTGGTGGGAATTAAGGCCCACCCCACCTCGACGGGATAGTACGTCATATGGGATTAAGGGGTTAACATCTCACTTGTTAATTTTCACCAGGCAAACCAATATAACTGCACAAATTTAGAAATAAACATTTCTGACATGCAAAAACAAAATCCCAAAAAAATTATTGACCAATATAGCCACCTTTCTTTATAATGACACTCAATAGCCTTCCATCCATTGATTCTGTCAGTTGCTTGATCTGTTTACAATCAACATTGCGTGCAGCAACCACCACAGCCTCCCAGACACTGGGACACTGTTTTCCCTCCCTGTAGATCTCCCATTTTATGAGGGACCACAGGTTCTCTATGGGGTTCTGATCAGGTGAACAAGGGGACCATGTCATTTTTTTTCTTCTTTGAGACCTTTACTGGCCAGCCACGCTGTGGAGTAGTTGGAGGCATGTGATGGAGCATTGTCCTGCATGAAAATCATGTTTTTCATGATCGATACCGACTTCTTCCTGTACCACTGCTTGAAGTTGTCTTTCAGAAACTGGCAGTAGGTCTGGGAGTTGATCTTCACTCTATCCTCTACCCGAAAAGGTCCCACAAGTTCATCTTTGATGATACCAGCCCATACCAGTACCCCACCTCCACCTTGCTGGCATCTGAGTTGGAGTGGAGCTCTCTGCCCTTTACTGATCCAGCCTCTGGCCCATCAAGACTCACACTCATTTCATCAGTCCATAAAACCTGTGAAAAGTCAGGTTAAGGTTAAGATATTTCTTGGCCCAGTCTTGACTTTTTATCTTATGTTTCTTGTTCAAAGGTGGTCGTTTTTCAGCCTTCCTTACCTTGGCCATGTCCCTGTGTATCGCACACCTTGTGCTTTTTGATACTCCAGTAACGTTGCAGCTCTGAAATATGGCAAAACTGGTGGCAAATGGCATCTTGGCAGCTTCACGCTTGATATTCCTCATTTCATGGGCAGTTATTTTGCGCCTTTTTTGCCCAACACGCTTCTTGTGACCCTGTTGGCTATTGGCCATGAAAAGCTTGATTGTTCGGTGATCAAGCTTCAAATTCAAGACTGCTGCATCCCTCTGCAAGACATTTCACAATTTTGGACTTTTCAGAGCCCGTCAAATCTCTCTTCTGACGCATTTTGCCAAAGGAAAGGAAGTTGCCTAATAATTAAGCACACCTTATATACGGTGTTGATGTCATTAGACAACACCCCTCCTCATTACAGAGATAAAAATCACCTGATTTACTTATTTGGTAGTTGGCTCTCAAGCCTGAACAGCTTGGAGTAGGACAACATGTATAAAAAGTATCGTGATCAAAAATACAACTTGCCTAATAATTCTGAATGCAGTGTAGTGCTCGCTATTCCAGTTTGCATCAGGTGCTCGGGTATGCACCAACTATATCACGGGTGCTCCAGTGATATGCTTGAGTCCCTCCCCCGCATGTTTCATGTCTGTTAGACACCCAAAAACAAAAAAACAAACGTGCGTGGATCTATGATACTCCGTGCATACCCGAGCACCCGATGCAAACTCAAGTAGCGAACACTTGGGCTCAACACTAGCCGTCATATCCTTATATTTTTTTTTACTTTGGCAAACCCCCTATCCCTGACTCCAACCTTAACCTGAACCCTAACCATAACACAACCATAACCCCAACCCATTACTGCAAAGAATGGAAAAAAATGTACGTTATAATTTTTATCTAACTTAGGATTTGATTTGCTATTTTTTTATTTTGATCACTTTGATGGGAGCTATCACAGTGATCAATAGGAACCAATGGGAAAAAAAATCCCTATTGGTGCTTGGTACCGGCTGGCAGATCTCGGTGTGCGCATGACATTTTTTTCCAGGAAGATGACGCAGAGGGCCGGGGGACTGATCAGGGGGGCCCGGGGATAGCAGAGGTATCGGGGGAGCTCGGGGGACTCCGGAGATTTTCAAACGCTGGGGGTGGCCATACCCTTATTTCTCAGCATTGTTAAAAAGCAGCACAGAGGAATAAGGCCCCTTGACGACCTCTGTTAAAAGGTATATCGGCGGTCGTTAAGAGGTTAAGCATTGTACTTTACTTTTTATATATTAACTCTAATAAGTTTAATAAGTTTGTTTCTTCCTGCTCTAAATGTACCCACAACCTCAAGAGTAAAAGTATAGCTTGGTTGTATTACCCTTTATATGCGAAATCGCAAGAGGAGTACCTATCAGGTGCTTCTATAAGTTAGCTATGCATGTGTACTAGTGTGCCACCCAGGACAGGTATCTCGTCCGCAAGAAGTGTGGTGCGGATCTGTGTGCTGGCTTTCGGGTCAGCCTAACTAATTTTAAGCCTATTGTGGTAGTTGGAATTAAAGAGAGAAAATGTGAGAAGCGCAGTCCCCTTTTACCTTTGTGTCCGAGTCACGAGTGCAACAAATTGGTGATGTTTATGACATTCCAGTTTATGTGATCTGAGAATACATTATCTCGAACTATACATTTTTCGAACTATAAGACACATCCCAAATTTTCAGAAGGAAAATGGGGCAAAACCAATTAAGACGTCAAATGGGGGTCCGTCCTACAGTCAGAATTGAGCGTACTGGGGAGGGGATCGGCAGTGCTGCTAGAGCGGAAACAAAGGGGATGTTCAGTGGTCTGGTGATGATATGACTCCCATCCCTGACTGGTGTGGCATGTTTGGCGGTGCTCGGTGGTACAGGGGCTTCTCTGACATTTTGTGAAACCCGGAGCCCGAACACATCTATTGCTGCAATGTGATGACCTCCGGGAAAATGGCCGCCTGAGGCGGCGCATGCGCAGATTGAGATCTTGGCACAGAGATTTCAGGATGAGATCTCATTGCCGAGATCTCAATCTGCGCATACCGCGCCTCTGGCGGCCATTTTCACGGAGGCCACAGCATCGCAGCAATGGAAGTGTGGGGGATCAGGGCTTTCACAAAACGTCAACAGAGCCCCTGTACCACCGAGCACCGCCGAACCTGCCGCACCAGTCTGGGATGGGAGTGAGATCATCGCCCTGCAGCGTCGGACCACCGCAGAATCACCCGACTCTTGCTGCTGCCACACTATTGGTCAGTACATTCCGACTATAAGACGAATCCCTATTTTCCCCCAAATGTGGGGAGAAAAAAGTGCGTCTTATAGTCCAAAAAATATGGTATACGTTTTATCTCCTCATATGTTTCACTTGTTATCTTTTCTAATTGTATTATTAACTGGGATTCTTTGTGATGTGACATTGTCATCTTCTTCCCATTCAGGTCCCTACAATATTGGATCTTTTCAGTGGAGATCTTCTATATAAGAGAATTTTCCTGTATGAATCGTCAAGGATGGATAGGGACAGAGACAAGATAGCAAAGAGGATATTACACCTCACCCTAGAGATCCTCTCCCGACTTACTGGAGAGGTGAGAGATTCTGATAATGTCATATTACATCATTCTTATTTATGGGAATAACAGATGGACAGAACTGGAGAGGTGAGGACTCTGGAAATGTCTGTAGTGAGATTTATTAATGTGTTTCTCCATAACAAGGATTACACAGTATTGAAGAAGACCTCTAGTGAGCACTGTCAGACCCCTGTGTCTGGGCTCAGGGATCTTCCTCGTTGCTCAATCACCCTGATACATGAGGGCATCAATGACCAGAAGATCCTAGAACTCACCTACAAGATGATTGCGCTGCTGACTGGAGAGGTGACACTGCTGGGAATGCTGGGACATTATACAGTAACGCTATGAATGGATCAGGGTGATGACGGTATCATTGTATGTGTCAGGTTCCTATAAGGTGTCAGGATGTCACCATCTGTTTCTCCATGGAGGAGTGGGAGTATTTAGAAGGACACAAAGATCTGTTCAAGGACGTCATGATGGAAGTTCCCCAGTTTCTTACATCACCAGGTAATAGACAGGACTAAATACACACAGCCTATAATTATTTGTATGTAAAGAATGAATTCAGTCCCTGTATGTGTTTCCTCCAGTTCTATCCAGTAAGAGGACAACACCAGAGAGATGTCCCCATTCTCTTCTTATACAGAACTGTAAACAAGAAGATCCCAATGTTCCTCAGGATCATCAGGTAGATGGAGAGAAGGTGTCATGAGATCTCCTCTATGATGTGTAGATAGCTGTGAAGGTCTTGTGTTCATTCTTGTTTTATCCACCAGTATTATATGTTTTATACTTGTGTAATGAGAATGGTGGAGAATGCAGGATTACAGCTGATCATAGATGTGACTTCTCCATCTGTCAGTGATTTTTTTGTGATATTTATTTCAGGGTGAAGATTGGTCCCATATTAATACTAAAGAGACATATGTGAGGGGTGATGAGCGGTGTGAAAAGGAGATTCCTACAGATAACCACCCAGGTGAGTAGTGACCACTAAATGCAGAGAAGTCACAGATTCTACTCAGTCATTGACTGACACTACTTTATCAGCTTTGTGGTCCATTCATATCACTATTAAAGAGATTATCATTTTGCTACTGTACCACTAAATGCTCCTCCACTCAAATCTGTCCTCATTAGTTTAAGTATTTCAATAAGATCTTTTACTAGAATCATCCATTGTTGAATCTGAGAGGGCAGAAAATAAAAAAAATCCCTTTATTAAAATTAATTTACTCTATTAGTATTTTTTATTTCTTGAGAAAGAAAACCAAAAAGAACCTTCACATAAGGCCAATAAATAACAATATAAATATCTTTATTGAAAAATAATAACAATTAAAAACAAGGCAGATACCACAGGTACAGGAGACCAAGCGGTGGGACACCAGCGCCAACGTCCAAAAAACAGTCCGAGTATACAGCAATGAAAAGAGTAAACCTTATACAAATTCCCAATAGTTACCACCTTATGTAAACAGTGGAAAATTTAAGGTCCAAAATAATTGGTAAAAGTATATAAAATTTGAAGTTCTGCACTGAGACAGTGATTTACCACCTTATAGACACAGAGGCACATATAAGTTGCGAAGTAATTACATTAGTACAGATATATATAAGGCTAAAAATTAGCAATAAATAAGTGAAATAACATGATAATAGTGTAAAACTCAGGCATGCAAGGGAACAATAGTCACTGAGTAATATACTGTTACATACGTACACACGGCTGAAAGATATAACAAAGGTATAGTTACCCAGAGGACGTACCAAGGGGAACCCACCACACCCGACGCGCGTTTCGCAATGAAATGCTTCGTCCAAGGCGTGTGTAATAATATTTCTTAAACTGATGTGTCGAAAAATATTGTCCCTTACGACCGTTTGGATTTCTAAGTACTAACATATTGCATACGCTAATTACTCCAATTCTGAGATTGTGTGGTGTTTTTTTTTCTCCGTGAAAGATTGTATTTTTCGTTAATGGTAATTTAAGGTTTATTTGCTTTTAGTTTATGTCAAAATCTGAAGAGTTAGAAATTTTGAAACATTGATTTTGTATGCCCTTAAAACAAATGGTGATGCCACACAAAGTCAATATTTACCATTTACCTTACTTGCCTTACTTCTACTTGACAACATTTATCAAACATCCTTTTATTTTTTTTAGTACTTCAAAAAGCTTAAACAGCCAATTTTATTTTTATTTTTTTCTCCGGATTTGTTAGGAAAATCTGGGTGTGTCTTATTGTCTGAACTGTGCTTACCGGATGCAGGGTCACGGGAGGCAGGGTCCCTGCTTCAGGAGGCCGACAGCAGGAAGGGGCAATGCTGCAGTGCCTGGAATCTCAGAAGGTGTCGGCATCGGGGAGCATTTTCCCTATAATATCCATGCAGTGTGCTTTGGAAATATGGCTGCCTTAGGCGGTGCATGCGCAGTTTGAGGTCTCAGGAGACGACACCTTGTGAGGTCCCAGGCACCGCAGCATCGCATCGCTCCTGCCTCTGCTGGCCTCCTGAAGCAGCGACCCTGCCTCCTGTGAGCCCGCTCCACCGCAGCCACCACCCAGGTAAGCTACCCTTAAAAGGGAATATAAAAGGCGCACCAGTGCTTCTTACAATTCAGGGGCATATATTTTAGAAAATTACACTCCCTGTAGTATGAAAAAGCACACCCTTTAAGGTACATAAGAATAATTAACAAAAATTGAAATGCAAAAATGCAGAAAACCTTTTTTTCATTAAAATGTTGGTGTACTTCAGAAATGTTTCAATTTCACAAGGGGAAGGAGAAAAATGGGACCTCACTATATATTTCACAACTTCTTCTGAAGTTGAATCTGGATAATATACGGTTTAGGCACATGGCAGGGCTGACAAGAAAAGGAATTCCATTTGGCTTTGGGTATGTAGATTTTGCTGGAATAGTTGCGAGCATCATTTGCAGATTAAGGTGCCAGAATGGGAAAAAAAAACCTCTAAAAGTTCACTTCATTACCCTCAATGAATTCATCTTCAGTAGTAGTGACTATTTATTCGGACTCCCATGACAGCACACGAGAGAGAGGGGATCCGCCCTTAAGGAACAGGAAACCTACAGATACAAAAGGGCGGCACCTCTCCCCATGCATCAGTTGGTTTCCTGTTCCTGAAGGGACTGGATGCCTATAGATACTACAGGAGTCCAGGCCGGCCGGACCGATTCTGGTGGCGAGAGGGTCTCCCACTTCGGCCGGTGCGGGTACCTGAAGTAGTCACGGTGGCCCTGGCAGGGCGGCACGGCGGTGACTAGGCAGCGAGGAGCGGTCGCCAGGGGGTGTCCGGTCTCCGGGGCCAGCGTCTGGTAAGTCGCCCTTCCCGTGGGCTGTGGGTCTCTCTGGAGCAGGGGGGAGCGCGGCGGCATCTGGGGGGCGCCGATCGGATCGTAGCTGGCCGGCCTCGGCGTTCCACGAGAGCTGCAGCGCTGACAGGAAGCGCTGTAAGCTGTGGTGACGTCGGGGGGCGGAGCCAGCGACGTCTTCCGGATCGGTAAGCTCCTGCGCATGCGCGGGGGCTCCAAGATGGCGGCGCCCACCGGAGATCATGCCGCAATCCCTCCGGAGCGATGATTGATTCCCCACAGCTGCGGGGGGGCGGGAAAATTAAACAAGCAAGCTGGGCAAGGTGCGCTGACCGAAGGAGGGGCCTTATAAGGCGGCTCCAGCAGCATGTTCCCGGGTTCTGGCTCCAATTTACTGAAAATGGATTCAGATCAGGATCAGCAGGTTGTGCTGCTGGAACAAGCATCCCAGAGACCCAAGGAGAAGGAACATGAAAAAAGGAGCGATGGTTCGGGCCGCAGAAGCTCCTCCAGACAGGGGTCTGGAGGGTCAGTCAAAAAGGATCCCCCTCGTGCTTCGGTATTTCTGGGTGTGAGCAGCCACTGGTAAGTGATCTTCGAGAAAGTTCACTTAGTGACTAGTCTCCCCTCATGTGTTTTATGCAGGGAAGGAAAAACGTCAGTAAGGCGAAGCATAGGGAATGTGCCATCTGCGGGGTTCCCTTGCCTGACTCACACCCTAAAAAACTATGTGACCCCTGTATCCAGCAGACGGTGAGGTTCTGGAAGGAGGGGAGGGGGTATAGCATGTAGATTTTACACTCTAGTCTACCTTACTTATCCCCGTAGGTAGCCGAAGAATCCTCCTCTATTACGGCCAGTCTCAAGGAGATGATTAGAATGGAGGTTAAAGAGTCCTTTAAAAACCTTTCACAGTCAGGAGGTTCTAGGCAGAGAACTGAGTGGGCATCGGATTCGTCTGTGGAAAAGGACAAGTCCGAAGAATCAGACAATTCAGCAGCATCATCCTCCTCTTCGGAAGAAGACGCTGCTCGGTTTTGCCTACCCCTAGAAAGGATAGACAAATTGGTAAAGGCGGTCAGAGGCACAATGGGTATATCGGAACCCAAGCCTCAACTATCCAAAGAACAAATGATGTTCAGTGGATTGGAGCAAAAGAAGCGCAGAGTGTTTCCTTTAAATGAGAAAATACAAGATCTTATTAATAGGGAATGGAGGAAACCTGAGAGAAAAGGCTCCTTACCACCTGCGCAAAAACGCCGATACCCTTTTGATGACCCAGCAGTAGGTAACTGGGAGAAAGCACCCAAGCTGGATGCAGCAATTGCCAAGGTAGCTAAACGATCTTCTCTCCCATTTGAAGATATGGGAACACTTAAAGACCCCCTGGATAGGAAAGTGGATACCTTCCTGAAGGGAACCTGGGAGATGGCAGCTGGCTCCTTAAGACCTGCGGTAGCTTCAACCTGCACGGCAAGGTCAATGATGGTCTGGCTGGACCAGTTGGAGACCCAATTAAAACAAGGGGCCTCTAGAGAGTCCATTCTCTCAGCATTACCTGTAATCCAGGAGGGGGCGGCTTTTTTATCAGACGCCTCAATTGACTCCGTAAAGTTGGCAGCTAGAGCAGCAGGACTTTCTAATGCTGCAAGGAGAGCCCTATGGCTGAAATGCTGGCCGGGGGATATGCAGGCAAAAGCGAAGCTCTGCGCTATCCCTTGTAAAGGCGAATATTTATTTGGGCCTACCCTGGATGAACTCCTGGAGAAAGCAGGAGATGATAAGAAAAAGTTTCCCAACCTGTTCAATCCATACCGTCGTCCCTTCAACAAAAGAAGGTTCAACCGGGGAGGAAAGCGAGCCTTTTCACCAGGGAGAGATCGTCCCAGATGGGAGGATAGGCGAAAGCGAGGTACAGGTCTCATGTTTCGCCGTAACCAGACGGAAAATAAAAAACAAGACCAATGACTGGCAATTCCAGTGGGAGGGAGACTATTGCATTTCTCGGCAGAGTGGTCGAAAATCACAAACAGCGTTTGGATAAAAGACACTGTTTCCCATGGTCTCAAGCTGGAATTTGTTCATATTCCACAGGACAAATTTAGGTTAACACCCTGGCGCTCATCTCCCACTGAACAATTCGCCCTAGAAGAGGAAGTGAGGACTCTTTGTTCCAAAAATGTTTTGGTAGAAGTGCCGTATTCTCAGGCAGGGGAAGGGTTTTACTCTCCCCTGTTCCTAATCCAGAAGCCTGATAAATCTTACAGGACCATTATAAATCTTAAGGGTCTCAATAAGTTTTTGGTGAAACATACTTTCAAAATGGAGTCCATCAATTCGGCAATAAAAATGCTTTTCAACAACTGTTTCATGGTAGTAGTGGATTTGAAAGATGCCTACTATCATGTACCCATTCATGCTGATTTCCAACGATACCTGAGGGTAGCGATACTAATGGGGGGTAGGATTCGACATTTTCAATTCAGAGCGCTCCCCTTTGGGATCACCTCGGCACCTAGGGTGTTTACTAAAATAATTGCGGAAGTTATGGCGCATTTAAGAGAGTCAAATATCCTTATAGTCCCCTACTTAGACGATTTCCTCATTGTAGGTAACTCGGTAGATCATTGTCTGTCACAATGGGAGATTGCTAAAACCAAACTAGAACGGTTGGGTTGGATCATAAACTTTGAAAAATCTAAATTACAGCCCCTAAATGTTCAAAAATTCCTGGGGTTAATGTTGAATTCAGTGACACAGCAGTGTCTCCTCCCTATAGAGAAAATGGACCAAATTCAGAGTTTTGTATTAAGAGCAATCAATACACCTTCCATGACACTTAGGCAAGCAATGTCTCTACTTGGGTCACTCACATCTTGCATCCCAGCAGTTAAGTGGGCTCAGTTCCACACCAGGTCCCTACAAAATGAAGTCCTGTTCCATGACAGAGCCTTAGGAGGCGCATTGAATGGAAAATTGACATTGAGGCCGATAACATTGAATTCCCTTAGATGGTGGCTAGATAAACAAAATTTATCAGCAGGGGTTCCCTGGATGATAGATGTCACCCACGTGATAACCACGGATGCCAGCTCTTCAGGGTGGGGAGCCTATATGGGAAACATGGTGGTCCAGGGACAGTGGGAACCCTTCACAACATTTTCATCAAATCAAAGAGAGTTGTTGGCGGTTGAACTGGCTGTTAAAAAATTCCTCGTATATCTGCAGGGCCAGCACGTCAGAATTCTGTCGGACAACAGAGTGGCGGTCGCTTACATAAACCGGCAAGGGGGAACTCGTTCCGAAACTTTAATGCAGATCACGGATCGGTTGTTCCAGGTGGCAGAGCTCAATTTTCTATCTTTGACAGCTCTTCACATCAAAGGAAAAGAAAATGTGGCAGCAGATTTCCTCAGCCGAAATGTGTTAAAACAGGGAGAGTGGTCTCTCAACGAGGACATTTTCAATCTTGTCGTCCGCAGATGGGGTCAACCAGTGGTGGATCTATTCGCCACCAGAAACAACAGAAAAGTAAAACTTTTTTGCTCCCTAAATCCCAGGGAGAATCCCCTGGCGGTAGACGCGTTTCTCATAAAATGGGATTTTCCACTAGCCTATGCTTTCCCACCACTGAACCTGATACCTCTAGTGGTGAGGAAAATCAGGGAGGATCGAGCGAAAGTCATCCTTATCGCCCCCTTTTGGCCCAGAAGAACCTGGTTTGCCTGGCTCAAGACAATGTCTGTAGCGGTCCCCTGGGTACTGCCAGAGATCCCGAACTTGCTTTCGCAGGGACCGATCTCCCATCCACAAGTGACGGGGCTCCATTTGACGGCATGGTGTTTGAACGGTCACTATTAATGGGAAAAGGCTTCTCTCCAAACTTGGTGGAGACGCTCCTAAAGAGTAGAAAGCAAATAACTACGAAAATCTACTCTAGGACTTGGAGAAAGTTCTTGTCTTGTTCAAAGTTTAATATCCAAGACGGGGTGCCAGTACAACAAATCCTAGAGTTCCTACAAAAGGGGTTCGAGTTGAAACTCTCTCCTAGTACCCTTAGGGTACAGGTCTCAGCTTTAGGTGCCCTGTTTTCCTGTAATATAGCGAATAACTACTGGATAGCGAGGTTTATGAAGGCAGTTAGTAGATCTACACCACTGCATAAAGACAGAACAGTTCCATGGGATTTAAATTTAGTTCTGTCCTCTCTAACTAAACCCCCCTTTGAACCTCTGCAGGAGGCCTCGATCAAAATGTTGACACTTAAGACAGCCTTCCTGATCGCCATAACCTCAGCTCGCAGGATAGGGGATATACAGGCACTTTCCAGAGCTCCTCCATACACTGAAATCTTGTCAGACAGAGTAGTCCTTAGACCAGACCCAGCATATCTGCCAAAGGTGGCGACACGGTTCCATAGATCACAGGAGATAGTTTTGCCGTCCTTTATTCCTAATCCCTCTAATCCTAAAGAGCAGGAGCTTCATACGTTAGACGTCAGGAGATCTCTTCTTCAGTATATCTCAGCTACTGATAATTGGAAGAAAGATGGGGCACTGCTTCTTTCCTTCCAAGGTCCAAGGAAAGGGTTTAGAGTATCAAAATATTTACTGGCTAAATGGATTAGGGAAACTATCTCTCTAGCTTATACAGCAGGTGGGGGGCCAGCTCCGCAGAACCTAAAGGCACATTCCACCCGGGCCATGGCGTCATCCTGGGCAGAAAGATCTGGAGTGTCAGTGGAGCAGATATGTAAGGCGGCCACATGGTCATCCCCTTCCACTTTCTTTAAACACTATCGGTTGGATTTGGGGTCCTCCTCTGATCTTTCCTTTGGGTTAAGGGTGCTACAATCTATAGTCCCTCCCTAAGGTAGCTTACATCTCTGTAAATCTCTCGTGTGCTGTCATGGGAGTCCGAATAAAGCATTAAGCTACTTACTGGTAGCGGCATTTTTCGGAGGCCCATGACAGCACCCTTAGTTCCCTCCCTATTCACGTGGGGGTAGCACTTCCTGATATGTATATAGCGTAATATGTAAATCTCACGTATGGTGTCTTATTACAATAATGGGTTATTTTGTTTCAAATGTATATAATGTATATATTGTATATTTGTGTACCACTAACCGCGGCAGTCCTCTCAGGCTCTGAAATACAACTGATGCATGGGGAGAGGTGCCGCCCTTTTGTATCTGTAGGTTTCCTGTTCCTTAAGGGCGGATCCCCTCTCTCTCGTGTGCTGTCATGGGCCTCCGAAAAATGCCGCTACCAGTAAGTAGCTTAATGCTTTTGACTCCACAGGTATTCTCTGGAAACTAGCACGCAGTGGATATCTGAACTGAAAATACGCCATTTCAGTTCCCAATTAATGGTGCCCAATTTGTGCTTCTGAAGACAAATACCATAAGTTTTAATTGTCTTAATTTAACTACATCTGTAGTTTGATTTCTTTGCCTGTGTGGATTGGGTGGGTTGTTACAGGTATCTGGTGAGAATTTCATGTCAATATCACCTTTAGACATTTATTTATTTCAAAATTTGGTGATATGTTCAATACTTATTTCACTTGCTGTAATTTTTAATTCCATTGGGTATTTTAGAAATGTTATAAAAATATAGTTCAGCATATGCTATTAAAAAATAATCTTTATTCTTGGCAGATGACCGTACCAGGAGATCAGAAGGCTCTCTGACATCTTCAAATTTTAAATCTGATGACCTTGATGTTACAGAAAATATAATTGATGTCTGCACCACACTTGCAGAAATGCCATCATCCCTTCACAACAAACAGCTATTAACTGATCCTTTTAAACATGTCATATCTTCTGATTCATGTCAGACTAGTAGGAAAATTAAAAGTCACAAAAGAGGCATTAAAAATCTAACTGCTCTTACAACAAACAAACCATTTTCAAATGACGAATATGAAGAAAGTTTTTCCTTCAAAGCGCCTTCTCTTGCACATCACAGAAGTCACAGAGGGGAGAAGCCGTTTTCATGTTCAGAATGTGAGAAATGTTTTGCAATTAAATCAAAACTTGTTACACATCAGAGAACTCACACAGGGGAGAAGCCATTTTCATGTGCAGAATGTGCTAAATGTTTTTCACGTAAATCACATTTTGTTACACATCAGAGAAGACACACTGGGGAGAAGCCATTTTCTTGTTCAGAATGTGGTAATTGTTTTTCAAATAAAATAAATCTTGCTAAACATCTGAGAACTCACACAGGGGAGAAGCCATTTTCATGCTTAGAATGTGGGAAATATTTTGCATATAAAGCAAATCTTGTTACACATCAGAGAACTCACACAGGGGAGAAACCATATTCATGTTCAGAATGTGGGAAATGTTTTGGAATGAAAAATCATCTTGTTGCACATCAGAGAACTCACACAGGGGAGAAGCCATTTTCATGTTCAGAATGTGGGAAATGTTTTGTAAGGAAACCACATCTTGACAGACATCGGAGAACTCACACAGGGGAGAAGCCATTTTCATGTTCAGAATGTGGGAAATGTTTTATAGATAAATCACATCTTTTTACTCATCAGAGAACTCACACGGGGGAGAAGCCATATTCATGTTCAGAATGTGGGAATCATTTTAAGCAGAAATCACATCTTGAAAGTCACCAGAGAAATCATACAGAGGAGAAACCATTTTTATGTTCAGGATGTGGAAAACATTTTGCCAACAAAAGGAACCTTAATAAACATCAAATATCTAAAAAAGGGAGAAGCCATTCTCATACCTAGAAGGAGGGAAAAGCTTTACTCGAAAATATAACTTGTTAACCACAAAGGAAAACTCACTTAGAAACAATATATTTTTGATAAGCTGTACAAGAAAACACAAGAAAACACATAAAATTGCATTAAATATATCACAGATCTATATTTATATATTCACTATTTGGACTAGAGTATTGCTGCACCTTCCCCATCAACATCTAAAAAAAACAAACCGCTTTTTCCTCTCTCTTCTTCCTAACTCACAATCTCAGCGATCTGCCATTCATCAATCTTTCAATCCATAATCTCCGTGTGTAAACAAACTTTTCTGTACTGCAATAATAAACGTGTTCGTATTGCAAATTACTATTTATATGTGTGATCCATTACTTCTTTGTTGGAACGTCTGGTGTGATCCATTCCTATTAAAATAAATATAAATCTCCCTTATGTCAATTTGTAACTCTGGGGTAAGATTATATATACAGAGACTACTTTTCAGAAATGTTAGGGCTACAGCAACATCACATACTTTATACAGAAGAATAGCGCTATCTTCATAGTACTTTATACAAGGATATATACAGCTCTGGTAAAAATTTAGGAGACCATTGTAAAATGTTCAGGTTGTCTAATTTTTCTCTTTATAGTTATATTTTTGAGTAAAATGTAAATTGTTCTATTATTCTATAAACTTCAGACAACATGTCTCCGAATTTCCAAGCAATAATTTCTGGGTTTTTTTTCTGACAAAGAAAAATGGTCAAAATAAAAAAGACCTCAAATAATGCAAAGAAAACAAGTTCATAATCATTTAGAAACAACAATACTAATGTTTTAACTCGGGAAGAGTTCAGAAATCAATATTTTATGGAATAACCATGATTTTTAATCCCAGCTTTCATGAGTCTTGGCATGCTTTCCAAGAGTTTTTCACACTGCTTCTGGCACAAAAATGTAAGCAGTTCTTCTTTGTTTGATGGCTTGTGACTATCCATCATCCTCTTGATTACATTGCAGCGGTTTTCAATGGCGTTCAGGGCTGGAGATTAGGCTGCCCATGACAGGTTTTTGATGTGGTGGTCTCTTAATTTTTGCCAGTGCTGTAGATCAGACACACGTTGCAGATTTGTCTGCAGACTTTTATGCACAGATTCTGCATCTCTTGGCAGAAAACGCAGGTAAAAATCCACACAGTTTTGATGCATTTTTCATGCGGATTTGTATGCGCTTTTGTAAGCTAAATAAAGATCTATTATTGAACAAAAAAAAGAATTGTTATGTCATTTCTTGTCCAACCTCTTCATTTACATACTCCATTGAACAATAATATTTACCCACAGATACACTACCATTCAAAAGTTTAGGGTCAGCCAGACAATTTTGTGTTTTCCATGATAACTTATACTTTTATTAATCAAATGAATTGAAAATCTAGTCCAGACATTGACAAGGTTCGAAAATAAGATTTTTATCTGAAATAATAATTTTCTCCTTCAAACTTTGCTTTCGTCAAAGAATGCTCCCTTTGCAGCAATTACAGCATTGCAGACCTTTGGCATTTTAGCAGTTATTTGCTGATGTAATCTGGAGAAATTTCACCCCATGCTTCCAGAAGCCCCTACCACAAGTTGGTTTGGCTTGATGGGCACTTTTTGCGTACCATACGGTCAAGCTGCTCCCACAACAGCTCAATGGGGTTGAGATCTGGTGATTGCGCTGGCTACTCCATTACAGATAGAATACCAGCTGCCTGCTTCTTCCCTAAATAGGTCTTACATAATTTGAAGGTGTGCTTTGGGTCATTGTCCTGTTGTAGGATGAAATTGGCTCCAATCAAGCGCTGTCCACAGGGTTTAGCATGGCGTTGCAAAATGGAGTGATAGCCTTCCTTATTCAAAATCCCTTTTACCTTGTACAAATCTCCCACTTTACCAGCACCAAAGCAACCCCAGACCATCACATTACCTCAAACATTCTTGACAGATGGCGTCAGGCACTCTTCCAGCATCTTTTCAGTTGTTCTATGTCTCACAAATGTTCTGTGTGATCCAAACACCTCAAGCTTGGATTCGCCTGTCCATAACACTTTTTTTTCCAATCTTCCTCTGTCCAATGTATGTGTTCTTTTTTCCATATTAATCTTTTCCTTTTATTAGCCAGTCTCAGATATGGCTTTTTCTTTGCCACTCTGCCCTGAAGGCCAGCATTCCGGAGTCGCCTCTTCACTGTAGACATTGACACTGGGGTTTTGCGTGTACTATTTAATGAAGCTGCCAGTTGAGGACCTGTGAGGCGTCAATTTCTCAAACTACAGACTCTAATGTACTTGTCGTGTTGCTCAGTTGTGCAGCGGGGCCTCCCACTTCTTTCTACGCTGGTTAGAGCCTGTTTGTGCTCTCCTCTGAAGGGAGTAGTACACACCTTTGTAGGAAATCTT
Organism: Ranitomeya imitator; assembly: GCF_032444005.1. Taxonomy (NCBI): domain Eukaryota; kingdom Metazoa; phylum Chordata; class Amphibia; order Anura; family Dendrobatidae; genus Ranitomeya; species Ranitomeya imitator. The sequence goes on from NC_091283.1 coordinate 362,989,607, forward strand.
GAATTTCTTAGCAATTTCTCACATGGAATAGCCTTCATTTCTAAGAACAAGAATAGACTGTCGCGTTTCACATGAAAGTTATTTTTTTCTGGCCATTTTGAGAGTTTAATGGAACCAACAACTGTAATGCTCCTGATTCTCAACTAGCTCAAAGGAAGGTCAGGTTTATGGGTTCTCCAATCAGCCAAACTGTTTTCAGCTGTGCTAACATACTTGCACAAGGGTTTTCAAGGGTATTCTAACCATCCATTAGCCTTCTTACAGTTAGCAAACACAAAGTACCATAAGAACACTGGAGTGATGGTTGTTGGAAATGGGCCTCTATACCCCGATGAAGATATTGCATTACAAACCAGACATTTGCAGCTAGAATTGTAATTTACCACAAAAACAATGTATAGAGTGTATTTCTGAATCATTTAATGTTAGCTTCATTGGAAAAAACTGCTTTTCTTTCAAAAATAAGGAAATTTGTAAGTGACCCTAAACTTTTGAACGGTAGTGTAGATAGATCTATAGATAGATAGATATTAGATAGATCGATAGATGATAGATCAATCTATATATAGATACATCGATCTATTAATCTATCAATTATCTATTATCATATCTATCCATAGATCTATCTATCCATCCATAGATATATCTATCCATCTATCTATAGATAGATAATACCAAGCCCGATGTCTAGTAATAAACATAAAATGGTACATAAAAAGTGAAATAAAGATACACACACACACACACAAAATATGCGTTAGGCCGGGGCCACACTTGTGAGAAACTCTCACGGGTCTCGGACTTCAATACCCGGCACTGCTGCCGGCACTCGGACCAGAGCGTTCAGCTACATAGAAATACAGAAATACATGCAGCCGCACACTCTGGTCCCGAGTGTCGGCATAAGTGTCAGGTATTGAGGTGCGAGTTTCTCGCGAGTGTGACCCTGGCCTTAAACACAATATCTGTTTAATTAAAAAAAAAATGGTGTGGGCTCCTGAACAATTTTCTGTGCCAGAGAGGGAAAGCCGTGGGCTGGAGGCCAATGTATATAGCCTGGGAAGGGTTTAATACCCATGGGTCTTCCCAAGGTATCAATCTCAGCCCGCAGCTGTATATTTAGCCTTTACTGGCTATTAAAATAGGGGGACCCCCCCAAAAAAATGATGTGGGGTCCCCCTATAATTCATAGCCAGAAAGGCTATGCAGATAGCTGCGGGCTGATATTCATAGCCTAGAGAGGGGCCATGGATATTGGCCCCCTCTGGCTACAAACACCAGCTCCCATCCACCTCAGAAATGGACCATCTTTAAGATGCGCCAATTCTAGCACTTATTCTCTCTCTTCCCACTGCCCTGTAGCAGCATATGGGGTAATAAGGGGTTAATGTCAACTTTTATTGTAAGGTGACCTTAAGCCCGGTTAGTAATGGAGAGGCATCAATAAGACACCTATCCATTACTAATCCTATAGTAGTGAAAGGGTTAAATAAAGACAGCCAGAAAAGTATTTAATTTTCTTAATTTTACCATACTAACAACCACACCTAATTCCCCGAAGCCATTGATCACTTGCAAAAAAAAAAAAAAAAAAAAATCAATACTCCCTGGTCTGACACAGTCCAATTAATAACGAGTGTCCCACGACGATCTCCCCTATAGAAAAGTGACATCGGGTGATATCACTGCTCTATAGGCCTCCTATAATGGCTCCTGCAGTGCATCGCTGAAGAGGTTTCCTGAGTTCAGGCTCTTTACTGCAGTGTTGCGTGGTAATTTTCTCACACAGTGCTGCCGGTGAGAATGAACTCAGGTGACCTCTCTCCTAGCAGCGGCAGAGGGATACACCGCGGAGGATTATCTCTACCTGTCAGGTCATCGCGGAGGCCCTGTAGAGCACTGACATCACTCGATGTCACTGTTCTACATGGGAGATCATCGTGGAACACTCGTTATTAACTGGACTATGGCAGAAAGGTAAGTGCAGGTTGGTTTATTGTTATTTTTTTCCAGGTGATCGAGGGCTTCGGGGACTAGGTGTATGGTATTTACTGTATGTGTGGTTTTTTTTTTGTACACTTGAACACAGTAGCCGGATGACACACACACACACAGATACACACAAACACCGGCAAACAGCCCTGCACATCTTCTCCGCTCACACACAGTCTCTGCCCACACACACACCGTCTCCGCTCACACTCCGCCCACACACTTCCCCCTGCCGATCTGCAGCGTTTCTCGCAAGCACATCCGCAGATCTTTTTTAAACCTGTGGTTTTGCTGCGGATTGGCCTGACATAATTGAAGTCAATGGGTGCAGAAACGCTGCAGATCCGCAAAAAGAATTGCGTGCGTTTTTTCTGCAGCACTTGCACAACAAATGTCAATTTCACATAGACTAACATTGCTTGTGCACTACACTGCGGATTTGATGCAATTCCGCGCGTCCAAAAATGCTGCGGATATGCCTCAAAATCTACGTGTGCACATAGCCTCAGTGTATGTGCACACGTTGTTGATTTTGATACGTTTCTGCGTTTTTGGACGCGCGGAATTGCCTCAAATCCACAGTACAGAGTGCATACAATGTTAATGAATGGGAAATGCAAAAACGCTGTGCACATGCTGCGGAAAATTCTGCGCGTAATTGCAGCGGTTTATTTCCTGCAGCATGTCAATTCTTTTTGTGGATCCGCAGTGATGGTTTCCATTCCGGCATATGGAGAAAAAAAAAAAACAATCACACTCTTCTCCAAATCCACACAGCAAAAATGCACTAGAATCTGCATCTATTCCGCAGAAAAAAACACAAGAAATCCGCATCAATTCTGCTGGAAAACTGCAAGTAGGAATAGCAAAATGGCTTTTGAACATTAGGAAACCTTCAGTTCTCTTATCTAAATAATTTGTAAAAATGTTGAACAACACTGGGGCCAAGACAGAGCCTTGTCATATCCCACCTGAAACAATCTTCCAATTGGATGTGCAACCATTTATCATTCTCTGAGTGCGAACACTGAGCCGGTTATGAATCCACCTAAGCGTAGCTTTGTCAATCCCATACTTATCTTATGTTTTCATGAATATTTGAGCCCATGGATCCATTATATGTCCATTTTGCAAGCCGGCGAGAAAATCTCTCCATACGGATGTCATACGGATGCTTACATGTGAGAAAATCGCATCACGGATGACATACGGACCACTGTTCAGGGAACATTTCTGCGATTCCCGTCAGTGTAAAACGGAACGATTTTTTTTATACGTTGTGTGTGACTCCAGCCTAAAGGAAATCCCCCAACATTAAACATAATGGTATTTTACTTACTGATCAGAAGGGGTCTGATTGTCAGGACCTTGCAAAAGAACAGGGGCAGCAGCATTTTTTTCCCTCCACAGCAGCACTGCCATCTATCTGCAGTGTAGGGAAGTGCAACACAGCCACTGTACAGCAGTGCCACTCTGACAGTAAAAATGATGGAGAATTGACCCCATAACTGAGCGTATTTACACCATTGTATAATAATTGGGAATATCCATTTAAAAAAAAAAAAAAAAGTAATATCTGCAGATTATTTTACCTTTTTTTTCCCCTATGGCTGGATTTTTTTTTTCAATTTTTGCAAGGTTGTTTTCACCAATCTCTCTCATTGGGAAACAAATGTACAGTCTGAGATAAGTTAACGCTGCAGTTTTTTACTTGGAACCAGAGGTGACTCCGGGTCACCAATAAGCTGCGACCTTAGAAGGAAGATGGACTTTTCAATGACTATCCAATAAGGGCTCATACTCACTTGCGAGAAACTCGGATGAGTCTCGCACGTCAATACCCGGTACTGCACCCAGAACTGAGGAGCGGAGCGTGCGGCTGCATGTATTGCCACGCGGCCGTACGCTCCGATCTGAGTGCTGCGTGCAGTGCCGGGTATTGACGTGCAAAACTCATCAGAGTTTCTCGCAAGTGAGTATGAGCCCTAATACGGAAAATCTCAGTGTTCAGAACCTGTCCGTTCCCTTTTAGGCTGCATTCATCTATATCTTCAGTTTTAAAGCTGAAGTCTAAGTGCTTATACTCACTTGCGCCAAACTCGGAAGAGTCTCGCACGTCAATACCCGGCGCTGCTGCCGGCACTCAGATCGGAGCGTGCGGCCGCATAGGAATACATGCAGCCGCACGCTCCGCTCCTCTGTGCCAGGTGCAGCGCCGGGTATTGACGTGCGAGACTCATCCGAGTTTCTCGCTAGTGAGTATAAGAACTTAAACAGGTAAAGTATTACTTTTATTCTACTTCCACATATGTAGCAAATATTTTATATGTACCTGCCTGAAATCGGCTGGGCTGAAAAGCCCCCCAGGCAAATGTTAGGATTGGTTTCAGCCTTGTATTGGTATGCTTTGGGGTACTGTGGTGCTTTCCATTTACTTGTGGCCAGCAGGCCTGTTCTGAGTCTAGGAATCCTTCTGGAACTAGGGCAGCAAACAGTCCTGGAGACACATGGTTTACAAAAACCAAACTTTTACTGAGAGAATGGCAGTCTGTACAATATTTACAAACAGGTTTAATGGATAAGGTCCAACGGCTTGTCATCTTTCCCACAGGTACCAGATACAATTTTAGCTTTGGCTCTTAGGATAGGTGGCATATCCCCCTTTCTGGCTTTCCTAGCCCTTGGGGTTCTTCCTTACCTCTACCAGCATTTCTGGATTGTGATACCTTCCTCCACATGTAGTTTGAGTCCATCTTTCTATCCCCAGGCCCCTGACCTCTATCTCGAGGTTGCCCTTGGCCATCAGATGGAATCACACAAAAGGGATTTACGGCAATCTGCTGTCCCAAATATTGCGCTCACGTTTTCACTTAGCAGCCTGTTACCCCTGCTGCATATGCACTCCTGCATAGGCTGAACTATTACTTCATGCCTCTTTCTCTAAGGGTATGTTTCTACGGTCTGTATTGGCAGAACTTTGGACGCAGCTCTGTCCACAGTGCTGCTGGCTTTTGTACACGTCGTGATACCGCATGTGTTCATTGAACCATGTAGAATCACTGCATCCTATACATTGGATATTTATATTGCGGAGGCTGAGCTGCGTCGAACGCAACATGTTGCATTTTTTGCAGTCGGCACAGCGTCAAAATGATGCATGCGGAGGCATCCTCATACATCCGCATGGCCTGCGTACCCAATACTAAAGATATGGTACGCAGGACACATTCACATGTAGGCGGAGCTGAAGGAAGAGGTGTGGCAGTGGGTGGGGCTTAACAGAGGAAGAAGGCTTTCATCCGTAGCCCTGCCGAATGCTAGTGTGAAACCAGCTTTACTAGGCAAATGTCACCTGCATTCTAGACAGTGACATCATGTGAGTTATTACTGCAGCCCACAGGGGAATTATAATTGTTTGAACAAGGAAATATATCAAGAACAAAACATTATTCACATTCTACACCAGCAGCTGGTCCATATGATACACACACAGCTCCGCTCCGTACACACGTGGTTCCGCTCTGTACACATAGTACACACCTGGCTCCGCTCCGTAAACCTTATACACACGTGACTCTGCTCTGTATATCTAGTGCTCATGCGGCTCCGCTCCGTATACCTCGTACACACGGCTCTGCTCCGCACACCTCGTACACACACGGCTCCACTCCGTACACCTCGTACACACACCGCTCTGCTCCGTACACATGTAGTTCCGCTCTGTACGCTTAGTACACACCCGGCTCCGTTCCGTAAACCTCATACACACGTGACTCTGCTCTGTACACCTCGTATACACGTGGCTCCGCTCTGTACACCTCATACACACACCATACCTCCCAACTTTTGAAGATGGGAAAGAGGGACAAAGTTTGTGGAGCGCAACGCTCACCGTGGCAAATTTTAGGCCACGCCCCTGACCACACCCATTCATAATTAGTCACACCCATATCCACATCCCAACCACACCCATTTAGCACTGCTGATCACACTGTTTCATATACAATAATTATAAACAAAAAAATATGGCCACACAGTGCTCCATACTGTATAATGGCCACACATGATGCTCCATACTGTATAATGGCCACACATGATGCTCCATACTGTATAATGACCGCACATGATGCTCCATACTGTATAATGGCCACACATGATGCTCCATAGTGTATAATGGCCACACATGATGCTCCATACTGTATAACGGCCACACATGATGCTCCATACTGTATAATGGCCACACATGATGCTCCATACTGTATAATGGCCATTGGTTACACATGATGCTCAATACTGTATAATGGCCACACATGATGCTCCATACTGTATAATGGCCACACATGATGCTCCATACTGTATAATGGCCACACATGATGCTCCATACTGTATAATGGCCACACATGATGCTCCATACTGTATAATGGCCACACATGATGCTCCATACTGTATAATGGCCACACATGATGCTCCATACTGTATAATGACCGCACATGATGCTCCATACTGTATAATGGCCACACATGATGCTCCATACTGTATAACGGCCACACATGATGCTCCATACTGTATAACGGCCACACATGATGCTCCATACTGTATAATGGCCATTGGCTACACATGATGCTCAATACTGTATAATGGCCACACATGATGCTCCATACTGTATAATGGCCACACATGATGCTCCATACTGTATAATGGCCACACATGATGCTCCATACTGTATAATGGCCACACATGATGCTCCATACTGTATAATGGCCACACATGATGCTCCATACTGTATAATGACCGCACATGATGCTCCATACTGTATAACGGCCACACATGATGCTCCATACTGTATAACAGCCACACATGATGCTCCATACTGTATAATGGCGGCACATGATGCTCCATACTGTATAATGGCCATTGGCTACACATGATGCTCAATACTGTATAATGGCCACACATGATGCTCCATACTGTATAATGGCCACACATGATGCTCCATACTGTATAATGGCCACACATGATGCTCCATACTGTATAATGGCCACACATGATGCTCCATACTGTATAATGACCGCACATGATGCTCCATAGTGTATGATGGCCACACATGATGCTCCATACTGTATAATGGCCACACATGATGCTCCATACTGTATAACGGCCACACATAATGCTCCATACTGTATAATGGCTGCACATGATGCACCATATTGTATAATGGCCATTGGCTACACATGATGCTCAATACTGTATAATGGCCACACATGATGCTCCATACTGTATAATGGCCACACATGAAGCTCCATACTGTATAATGGCCACACATGATGCTCCATACTGTATAATGGCCACACATGATCCTCCATACTGTATAATGGCCATTGGCTACACATGATGCTCAATACTGTATAATGGCCACACATGATGCTCCATACTGTATAATGGCCACACATGATGCTCCATACTGTATAATGGCCACACATGATGCTCCATACTGTATAATGGCCACACATGATGCTCCATACTGTATAATGACCGCACATGATGCTCCATACTGTATAACGGCCACACATGATGCTCCATACTGTATAATGGCCACACATGATGCTCCATACTGTATAACGGCCATTGGCTACACATGATGCTCAATACTGTATAATGGCCACACATGATGCTCCATACTGTATAATGGCCATTGGCTACACATGATGCTCAATACTGTATAATGGCCACACATGATGCTCCATACTGTATAATGGCCACACATGATGCTCCATACTGTATAATGGCCACACATGATGCTCCATACTGTATAATGGCCACACATGATGCTCCATACTGTATAATGGCCACACATGATGCTCTATACTGTATAATGGCCACACATGATGCTCCATACTGTATAATGGCTGCACATGATGCTCCATACTGTATAATTGCTACACATGATGCTCCATACTGTATAATGGCCATTGGCTACACATGATGCTCAATACTGTATAATGGCTGCACATGATGCTCCATACTGTATAATTGCTACACATGATGCTCCATACTGTATAATGGCCACACATGATGCTCCATACTGTATAATGGCCATTGGCTACACATGATGCTCAATACTGTATAATGGCCACACATGATGCTCCATACTGTATAATGACCGCACATGATGCTCCATACTGTATAATGACTGCACATGATGCTCCATACTGAATATTGGCCGCACAGGATGCTCCATACCGTATAATGACTGCACATGATACTTCGCACCATATAATGGCGACACACAGCACCTCGCACACACACGGCTCCGCTCCGTACACCTCGCACACACACACGGCACCGCTCCATACACCTCGCACACACACACAGCTCCGCTCCGTACACCTAGCGCACACATACGGCTCCACTCCGTACACCTCGCACACACGGCTCCGCTCCGTACACCTCATACACATACGGCTCTGCTCCGTACACCCGTGGCTCCGCTCTGTACACCTCGTACACACACGGCTCAGCTCCGTACACCTCGTACACACACGGCTCGGCACCATATACTTCGTACACATGGCTCTGCTACACCCAGCCTGTAAACCCTCTTAACCCCACACAGAAACTTCCCCTCATCCAGCACCATGACAACCAGCACAGCAGAGTCCTGCATACACTGAGGCCCCTGATCATGTGACCCCGACTCCTCCCCTCCTGTGACCTCATCACACGTCCTGTGCGCACAGAACAGCCATATATGCAGGGTTGTGGCTAAATCCCAGTGGTCAGAGGGACCTGGTCCTTTACACTACTTGGATTTAGCTTTCTCACAGTGACCCGGCTTTTTCCCAGTGGCTATAGGACACGTATTGTGTATAAATATATGACTCCGGTCATTTTTTTTTTGCAGTAATAGTGCGTAAGCGACTATATATGACATCTGATCACCAAGGTTTATTTTTCGGTTATATTTATACATCAACATTTTCCCACTGATTTCAGCATGTATAATACACTGCACCCATTCTATCCGCGTCCAGTCTCATCTGCCACTAATCATTTTTGTGGATCAGACGACTGCAGATCTTTCCATGCAGCCCACACTTCACCCCCGGACGATTTTTTTTTTTTTTTCGTTTTTCCTCCCATTCTTTCAAGAGCTATAACTTTTTTATTATTCCATCCATATCACTGTATGAGGGTTTTTTGTGTGTGTCATTAGCTGACAGTTATACTGACACAATTTTGGGTACATACAATGATTTGGTCGCCTCTTCCAATATTTTTTCTCGTTACGCCATTTACCAATTGTATTAATTTATTTTGCATTTTGATGGATCAGATATTTCTGAACACTGCAATACCAGATATTTGTATTTTTTTATTTTGTTTTAATGAAGCAAAAGGGGGATTTTAATATAATATATATATATATATATATATATATATATATATATCATCTGACTTAACTGCGTCATATTTCGGTAATGGATTAATATTAAACTAGTGGGCTAAAAGACCAGGTCCCTAGGAGTGTTTTCATACTGGACTTTTAGTGATCGAAAAGACCAGGCCCCATGGAGTCGTTTAATACCAGCATTAGTAAGCTAAAATACCAGGTCCATCTATCCACTTGGATTTAGCTTGCTCACTGTGAGAAAGCTTTATCCAAGTGGGCTAAAGGACCAAGTCCCTCGGAGTGGTATTATTATTATAGCACCATTTATTCCATAGCGCTTTACATGTATAATACCAGATTTAATAAGCTAAAAGACTAGGTCCTTCTGCCCACTTGTATGTAGCCTACTCACTGTGAGAAAGCTATCTTACACATCCCAGTGGGATAAAGGACCAGGTCCCTTGGAGTGGTTTAATACCAGACTTAGTGGGCAAAAGGACGAGGTCCTTCTGTCCACTTAGATTTAGCTTGCCTTATACAGTGCCTTGTGAAAGTATTCGGCTCCCTGGAACTTTTCATGCTTTTTCCACATATCATGCTTCAAACATAAAGATACCAAATGTACATTTTTGGTGAAGAATTCACATCAGGTGGAACACAATTGTGAAGTTGAATAAAATTTGTTTTACATTTTTGTGGAAATTCAAAAACTGAAAAGTGGGGCGGGCAATATTATTCGACCCCTTTAACTTAATACTTTGTTGCGCCACGTTTTGCTGCAATTACAGCTGCAAGTCGCTTGGGGTATGTCTCTATCAGTTTTGTACATCGAGAGACTGAAATTCTTGCACATTCTTCTTCGGCAAACAGCTCGAGCTCAGTGAGGTTTGATAGGGATCGTTTGTGAACAGCAGTTTTCAGCTCTTTCCACAGATTCTTGATTGGATTGAGGTCTGGACTTTGACTTGGCCATTCTAACACCTGGATACGTTTATTTGTGAACTATTCCATTGTAGATTTTGTTTTATGTTTGGGACCATTGTCTTGTTGAAAGACAAATCTCTGTCCCAATCTCAGGTCTTTTGCAGACTCCAACAGGTTTTCTTCAAGAATGGTCCTCTATTTGGCTCCATCATCTTCCCATCATTTTAACCATCTTCCCTGCCCCTGCTGAAAAAAAGGCCCAAACCATGATGCTGTCACCACCATGTCTGACAGTGGTGATGGTGTTTTCAGGGTGATGAGCTGTGTTGCCTTTACGCCACACATATCGTTTGGCATTGTTGCTAAAAAGTTCGATTTTGGTTTCATCTGACCAGAGCACCTTCTTCCACGTTTGGTGTCTCCCAGGTGGCAAAACTTCTTGTTTTGTTTTAATTAAGGATTCAAATTTGTATCCTTTTTACAAAAATTGATCAGTTAGATATTGTGTTTCTCTATTGTAGTCCTCAATGTTGGTACAGTTCCTCCTTAGTCTCATGTATTGGCTTTTTGGTATATTGGTGAACCAAATTGGCAGGTGACAGCTGCTTATGTGGATGAATCTGTTAGAGTTGACATCCTTATGGTACCCCTTTGTAATTATTTTGCCATGTTCCACACCTATAATCAAATCGAGAAAGTTGACGCTCGTTTGGCTACAGCAGTGTTCCGGTCCTCAAGAGCCACCAACAGGTCACGTTTTGAGGATTTCCTCAGTATTGCCCAGGTCATTGAATGCTTTCCTGTCCAGGTGATGCAATTATCACCTGTGCAATACTAAGGAAATCCTGAAAACATGACCTGTTGGTGGCTCTTGAGGACCGGACTTGGGGAACACTGGGCTATAGGTTGAAGATCGCACTCATCGCAAATGCATTCATTAATAATAATAATAATAATAATAATAATCTTTATTTTTATATAGCGCTAACATATTCCGCAGCGCTTTACACACATTATCATTGCAAATGCTTGCGTCCCAAATCGCAAGCTAAATGCTACAGTTTTTAGAGTAAATAAACATTAGTTTATCTTATTGGTACGAGCTTAATGATATGTTTTTAAAAAGTAAATAGACACCAGGTGGTGTGTTTTATTAGCTTTCATATAAGCTCTGATTGGGATTAGTATTAAAAATACCTTTTTTTTATTTTTCATTTTATAGCACCGGTTTTTATCCCATTCTAGTAATAAAAGTTATGTTTTATATTTTTATATTTCTACATATAGGCACACGTATTTATCTATATTTATTTATCTTTATTCAGTTTAACCCATGAAAGCCTTTCACGATTTGAGGGGAGTGCGGCATTATATTACTCTAATGCAGCTCATTACCCAGAATCAAAATACTACATCCATACATCAAAATTCATTGATGAACTCTGCTCTGGCTAACTGATGGCTTAATTGGACACAGACCAGCACAGGTTTAATTAATCATCTATTAGGATAGACACGTGCAGGGCTCAGGGTGCTGGTATATATATGGACAAATGCGCACATATTACAACATGTCCCTGACGAAGAGGGGCAACACCCCTTGAAACGCGTAGGATTGAGTTTTCACGCACCCGTCCAGCTTCCACGTGACATCACAGAAGTTTTTTTCCACGCCACAACCCTTAGAGCTTCTTCCGGCCGGAGCACGCCGGCCAGCACCACCACGCTTAGCAGCAGCACCCAGCCGGCCCACGCAAGGAATTAGGCTCTATAAGTAAGCGCACTCCAATTGCAATTCTATCTCTAGCATTTAACTATGAGAGTATTTCTCTAATCACTGCTATCATATATCATTTATTTAGTGCTTGCTTTCAGCGTTTCTACTAGTTGGGCTGCCATCCCCTACAATTATTATACGCTGCCTCTGCCCGTACCTTATATCACAGTAAGGTCTTATGGGCTCATACTATTTTACACATACAGTACAGACCAATAGTTTGGACACACCTCATTTAAAAATTTTTCTGTATTTTCATGACTATGAAAATTGTAAATTCACACTGAAGGCATCAAAACTATGAATTAACACATGTGGAATTATATACCGTATATACTCGAGTATAAGCCGAGATTTTCAGCCCATTTTTTTTGGGCTGAAAGTCCCCCTCTCGGCTTATACTCGAGTCATATACCCGGGTGTCAGCAGGGGAGGTGGAGCGGGGGCTGTGTAATCATACTTACCTGCTCCCAGCGCGGTCCCTGCAGTCCCTGGCTTCTCCGGCGCTGCAGATTCTTCCTGCACTGAGCGTTCACATGGCACCGCTCATTACAGAAATGAATAGGCAGCTCCACCCCCATAGGGGAGGAGCCGCATATTCATTGCTGTAAATGATCGGTGCCATGTGACCGCTCAATTACAGGAAGAAGCTGCAGCGCCGGAGAAGCCAGGGACTGCAGGGACCGCGCCGCAGCAGGTAAGGGGAGCGCAGCGCTATAATTACCTGCTCCTCGCTCCGGCTCCATCTGCAGCGTCCTCTAGCAATGACGCTCAGGTTAGAGGGCGCTGTGACGTAGTCAGTGCGCGCCCTCTGCTGAGCGTCAGTGCTGGAGACGGAGCCGCAGAGGAGCAGGTAATTATTGAAAGCGCCGGCGTCCTGAGAAGAGAGGCGAGTATGTGATTTTTTTTTTTTTTATGGCAGCACCAGCAGCATTCTAAGGAGCACCTATGGGGCCATAAAGGTGCAGAGCATATAAGGGGCACAGCATTATAAGGAGCACCTATGGGGCCATAAAGGTGCAGAGCATATAAGGGGCACAGCATTATAAGGAGCACCTATGGGGCCATAAAGGTGCAGAGCATATATGGGGCACAGCATTATAAGGAGCACCTATGGGGCCATAAAGGTGCAGAGCATATAAGGGGCACAGCATTATAAGGAGCACCTATGGGGCCATAAAGGTGCAGAGCATATAAGGGGCACAGCATTATAAGGAGCACCTATGGGGCCATAAAGGTGCAGAGCATATAAGGGGCACAGCATTATAAGGAGCACCTATGGGGCCATAAAGGTGCAGAGCATATATGGGGCACAGCATTATAAGGAGCACCTATGGGGCCATAATCAAAGGTGCAGAGCATATAAGGGGCACAGCATTATAAGGAGCACCTATGGGGCCATAAAGGTGCAGAGCATATAAGGGGCACAGCATTATAAGGAGCACCTATGGGGCCATAAAGGTGCAGAGCATATATGGGGCACAGCATTATAAGGAGCACCTATGGGGCCATAAAGGTGCAGAGCATATATGGGGCACAGCATTATAAGGAGCACCTATGGGGCCATAAAGGTGCAGAGCATATAAGGGGCACAGCATTATAAGGAGCACCTATGGGGCCATAAAGGTGCAGAGCATATAAGGGGCACAGCATTATAAGGAGCACCTATGGGGCCATAAAGGTGCAGAGCATATAAGGGGCACAGCATTATAAGGAGCACCTATGGGGCCATAAAGGTGCAGAGCATATATGGGGCACAGCATTATAAGGAGCACCTATGGGGCCATAATCAAAGGTGCAGAGCATATAAGGGGCACAGCATTATAAGGAGCACCTATGGGGCCATAAAGGTGCAGAGCATATAAGGGGCACAGCATTATAAGGAGCACCTATGGGGCCATAAAGGTGCAGAGCATATAAGGGGCACAGCATTATAAGGAGCACCTATGGGGCCATAAAGGTGCAGAGCATATATGGGGCACAGCATTATAAGGAGCACCTATGGGGCCATAAAGGTGCAGAGCATATAAGGGGCACAGCATTATAAGGAGCACCTATGGGGCCATAAAGGTGCAGAGCATATAAGGGGCACAGCATTATAAGGAGCACCTATGGGGCCATAAAGGTGCAGAGCATATATGGGGCACAGCATTATAAGGAGCACCTATGGGGCCATAAAGGTGCAGAGCATATAAGGGGCACAGCATTATAAGGAGCACCTATGGGGCCATAAAGGTGCAGAGCATATAAGGGGCACAGCATTATAAGGAGCACCTATGGGGCCATAAAGGTGCAGAGCATATAAGGGGCACAGCATTATAAGGAGCACCTATGGGGCCATAAAGGTGCAGAGCATATATGGGGCACAGCATTATAAGGAGCACCTATGGGGCCATAATCAAAGGTGCAGAGCATATAAGGGGCACAGCATTATAAGGAGCACCTATGGGGCCATAAAGGTGCAGAGCATATAAGGGGCACAGCATTATAAGGAGCACCTATGGGGCCATAAAGGTGCAGAGCATATAAGGGGCACAGCATTATAAGGAGCACCTATGGGGCCATAAAGGTGCAGAGCATATATGGGGCACAGCATTATAAGGAGCACCTATGGGGCCATAAAGGTGCAGAGCATATAAGGGGCACAGCATTATAAGGAGCACCTATGGGGCCATAAAGGTGCAGAGCATATAAGGGGCACAGCATTATAAGGAGCACCTATGGGGCCATAAAGGTGCAGAGCATATAAGGGGCACAGCATTATAAGGAGCACCTATGGGGCCATAAAGGTGCAGAGCATATATGGGGCACAGCATTATAAGGAGCACCTATGGGGCCATAATCAAAGGTGCAGAGCATATAAGGGGCACAGCATTATAAGGAGCACCTATGGGGCCATAAAGGTGCAGAGCATATAAGGGGCACAGCATTATAAGGAGCATCTATGGGGCCATAAAGGTGCAGAGCATATATGGGGCACAGCATTATAAGGAGCATCTATGGGGCCATAAAGGTGCAGAGCATATATGGGGCACAGCATTATAAGGAGCACCTATGGGGCCATAAAGGTGCAGAGCATATATGGGGCACAGCATTATAAGGAGCACCTATGGGGCCATAAAGGTGCAGAGCATAAATGGGGCACAGCATTATAAGGAGCACCTATGGGGCCATAAAGGTGCAGAGCATATATGGGGCACAGCATTATAAGGAGCATCTATGGGGCCATAATCAACGGTGCAGAGCATTATATGTGGCACAGCATTATATGGAGCATCTATGGGGCAATAATGAACGGTATGGAGCATCTATTTTTATTTTTGAAATTCACCGGTAAATGCTGCATTTTCTACCCTAGGCTTATACTCAAGTCAATAAGTTTTCCCAGTTTTTTGTGGCAAAATTAGGGGGGGTCGGCTTATACTCGGGTCGGCTTATACTCGAGTATATACGGTACTTAACAAAAAAGCGTGAAACAACTGAAATTATGTCTTATATTCTAGGGTCTTCAAAGTAGCCACCTTTTGCTTTGATGACTGCTTTGCACACTCTTGGCATTTGATGAGCTTCAAGAGGTAGTCACCAGGAATGGTCTTCCAACAATCTTGAAGGAGTTCCCAGAGCTGCATAGCACTTACTCTCATTTACCTAGTGCTTTCTATCAGTATCTCACTGGTTGGACTGCCTTCACCTGCAAGTGTCAATGGCTGCCTCCGCCTATACCGCAGTAAGGCCGGCGTCACACTGGCATTTTAAACGGCCGAGTGCAATGCGATAAAAAAAAAAAAAAAAAAAAAAAAAAAAAAAAAAATCGCATTGCACTCAGACCAATGTTAAGCTATGGGGCAGCTAAAGAAATAGCCAAATTATAGGGTGTATCCACGTCCGGTACCCCTAAAAGGTCCTCTAATAGAGAATATGCAAATAGCCAGGAGAAAACCTCTTGAAATATAAAACATAACCTTTAATGGTAACTCTCTAAAAATGATTTTTATGGACAATAACGTGATAAAGTGCATATAGTGCTCAAATAACCAGTGCTCAGTAAAAAAATGGTTTCATCTCACCAAATCAGTCGCTTTATTTATTAAGCGTCCCTGGCGCTGTATCGCCATCTTACCCACACGCCATGTGTATACATTTCCGGGATCCGGATAGTTCTCCACTGCGCATGCGGGTTAGAGACCTTGTTTGTGAAGCCGTGACCTCACCGGCTTTCACTTCCGGTTCATGCTCCCTAGATTGCCCGCTATTGCACAGTGCCGAATTCAAGCACACACCTACCGTCTGATGGCGTGGCTGTATCCCTGGCAAGTAACCTTCGTGCTACCAGAGTTCCACGCTAATGCGCATGCGGCCCTTTTGCCCGCTGCTGCGCAGTACACAGTCAAATGTACGCCGGTAGCCTAGGAGGGGGGGAAACTATATAAGGGAATGATTTCCCGTCTTTCATCTCACCTTACCATAGTCCATACCCAAAACTAGGTGCACTGGACATATAGGAGCTACCTGCCGATGCAGAGGCTCTCCTTTCTTAAACAGGATACCCCATAATATTTATATCCCTTTTTCCTTTTCCCCTGATGAATCTCCCCTATGGGTCATGGTGGGTACATGGTGGGTACAACTATTTAGCCTGATTTGGGGACTGCCCTTGTCAGGGCGGGAGCAACACAGGGGCACGACTGGGTAGTATAGCAACTGTTTTCCCATCCCCCTTTAAAATACATGAGGACGCTCCCGCGAGAAAAACGACTGATTTGGTGAGATAAAACTATTTTTTTTACTGAGCACTGGTTATTTGAGCACTATATGCACTTTATCACGTTATTGTCCATAAAAATCATTTTTAGAGAGTCACCATTAAAGGTTATGTTTTATATTTCAAGAGGTTTTCTCCTGGCTATTTGCATATTATCAATTAGAGGACCTTTTAGGGGTACCGGACGTGGATACACCCTATAATTTGGCTATTTCTTTGGTACTATTAGTTTTTTCTGTTATGGCTGGTTTCTTATCGGCAGGACCCGACACTGATCTATGGCTCACCTGAAGCCAAAGAGATTTTTTCTGAGCAAACTTTTGCTCAGAAAAAATACACTCCAACATATACAGCAGCGTTTAGAGATCTGAATAAATTGTATAAAGAACACACAAGCTCTTGGTGGGAAATCCAGAGCTTAGAAACATATATTAAGAACAACATAGTGCCGAGGGGTTTACGTATTACCCTGCTGCCAGCCCCTCGTTGTCGGAGCCCACAACTAATAATAAAATAATAATCTTTATTTTTATATAGCGCTAACATATTCCGCAGCGCTTTACACACATTATCATTGCTGTCCCCATTGGGGCTCACAATCTAAATTCCCTGTCAGTATGTCTTTGGAATGTGGGAGGAAACCGGAGTGCCCGGAGGAAACCCACGCAAACACGGAGAGAACATACAAACTCTTTGCAGATGTTGTCCTTAGTGGGGGCTTGAACCCAGGACTCCAGCGCTGCAAGGCTGCTGTGCTAACCACTGCGCCACCGTGCTACCCATCCCAACTATTAAATTGTTGGGAGAAGGAAGCAACAAATAGCTCCCTGAGATTTATGAACTTGTTGGTTACGGAGGAAAAAAGTAATTTTGAGAAATTAAAAATTAAATTAAAAGAACAGATTGAGATAGTAACAAAATTTAAAGGAGAAAGTGATTTCAGTGTCAAGGAAACACAATTACAGAACTCAATCGAAAAATTTCAATATAAGTTAAAAGAAAGAAAACAAACAATGTTTGAGGGATCTTCAGGACTTTAAGGATAACAAGATTTACCAGGTCCTGGGAGACCGTCTAGAAAGAGGAGAAAGAGATACAGACTTGTCCTCAACAGAAACCGACATCTCAGACACAGAAACGAGACAAAGATCTACTCGAGGCCGACAGAAGGGCAGAAATAGAGATTACTCAAGAGGGGGTAACTTTCACTCATCAACCAGACCAGGTTTTTTAGACAACACATATTCCCTGAGAAGCAGAAACCCCTTCAACAGGGATTAGAATTACAGGTAGTTAACCTTTCTGATAGAACCATTAGTGAAGTAGAGATGACGGTACTGAGCAAAGGGCTATCAATTATCCCCACTATGGATTTTTCCACCTTTGACTGCATCAAGGACATAAACCTATTTGTGAGAAAACTAAGATGGCACAAATTTTTCAAACAACAGAATAGGAAGATTTGCGCAGGGCTGGACATCCCAGTGGATATACTCCAGGATGTGCAGCTCTTAGCTAATCTTGATCAACCATTGCCATCACTAACCGGTCGGGGTCCTTTTTCATCTTTGAAAAAAACTAGCACTAAGATGCCACCAGTCGGGGGTGATGTTTCTGCCATAGATGTGTTCCTCAATTTAACAACTGACGACATTAAACAAAAGGAGGGTGTCCATATCAGACACAATTTAACAAAATACCAGATGGAAGCACTCCACAATTTGGAGAGGGACACATCTATAGTGGTTAAACCCTCTGATAAAGGGGGAAACATAGTTGTGATGAATATAGATGGATATAGAGAAATGTGCCTTTCCCTGCTGAATGATACGACGACATACACCCGGGTCATGAGCAATCCGATGGAAACAATAAGGGATGAATTGAAAAACATTCTTGATGGAGCTATAAATAATAAATTGATCAGTCAGGAAGAATATGACTATCTCTTCCCTAGACATCCGGTAGTGCCAACCTTTTATGCACTCCCAAAACTGCACAAGGGGGTCCATCAACTTAAGGGCAGACCAATCGTATCGGGTATTGGTAGCATAAGTCATAACGTGGGCACTTACCTTGACGAGATACTCAGACCTTTTGTGAGTTCATTACCATCGTATGTGAGAGACACATCTGATCTTTTGAATAAACTGGATAATATCAATGTGGAACCAGAGGTACTTCTAGAAAATATTGATATTGAGGCACTTTATTCATCTATTCCACATAATTTTGGAATTTTGGGTGTCAAACATTTTTTGGCTACAAGAGGTTGTCAATGTGACCCCCATAATGAGTTGGTCATCTCCCTCCTTGAATTTGTTCTGCACAGAAACTTTCACTTTTGATGGTAAAGTCCTCCACCAGCTCAGGGGCACTGCCATGGGTAATCCATGTGCGCCCAGTTACGCAAATCTGTTCCTGGGCTGGTGGGAGGACACCATCGTATTCTCTGACCAGTTTATGCATCTGACGAGTAAGGTTGACCTCTGGGTCAGATTCATAGATGATGTTTTTATCCTATGGCGGGGCACCTTGGCCGAGTTTCAGGAGTTTATTGACTCACTGAATCAGAATGAGATAGGCCTAAGGTTCACATACGAAATTGATCCTAAAAGATTGGCCTTTCTCGATGTCCTAATTACAAAGTCCGAAAATGTTGACACATTAGAAACCACCATTTTCCGGAAACCAACCTCTACCAACTCTTTGTTGAAATGGGAGAGTCATCACCCTTATTCCCTAAAAAGGGGCATACCCAAGGGTCAGTATTTGAGGTTAAAAAGGAATTGCTCAAATGCAAAAGATTTCAAAAGCAAGGCGGATGACTTGCGTCAGAGATTCCTCACTAAAGGCTACCCTGACCGCATACTCACAGAGGCATTTAAACATGCGAAAGAACAGGACAGGAGGGGACTTATGGTACCCAAAAAGAGAACTGAGAACCCGGATGGGAAAGCTCGACTTATCTGTACCTTTGATAATGGGGCCCAGATGGTCAGGCAAGTAATTCAAAAACATTGGGGTATCCTCCGGATGGATGAGGATATAAGAGACTTCGTAGGTGAAAGACCACACATCACCTATAGAAAAAGCAGGACGATTGGAAATCGCCTGGTACATAGCCACTTTGTCACACCTGTGGCTAGAGGGACCTGGCTACCTGCTAAAACCACCGGCTGCTATTGTTGTGGTGATTGTATGGCTTGTGAATATATATATTGGTGTGAAAAAAAATTTGATGGTATTGGAGAGTCCTTTGAGATCAGAGACCTTATTAATTGCAAAACCAAGGATGTCATTTACCGTATCACCTGTAAACGTGGCAAGGCCTACATAGGTAAAACCATAAGGGAACTAAGAAGGAGGATAGGAGAGCATCTAGGCAATATCCGGAATAAAAGAGATACATCTGTGGCCAGACACGTTAATGTAATGCATAATGGGGATCTGAAGGCCATACAGTTTATGGGTATTGAGAGAGTCAGGCCACCAAGAAGGGGGGGGGGGTGACTTCGATAGGGTGCTGCTTCAAAGAGAATCAAGGTGGATATTTCGCCTGGAGACCTGTTATCCGCATGGTCTGAATGAACAATTGAGTTATAGTTGCTTTCTCTGAAATTACAATATTTGTATATGATTTTCCCCATCAATTGGGGTTTTTACTGCTGGTTACGAATATGTTGGAATTTGGGTTTCTGCCCCCTAAGAATACTAAACCAATAAAACAGGATATACATTGTCCATCATGATTTGAAAATATGAGCCATTGCCATATTTTATATATCTTTGTCTCTGGCCCCATTCTATTAGGCATAAAACTGAGAATTTATAGATTTTTTATGGATACCCTTATAGGGACGGTCTTCCCACTGTCTACTTTATCCCCCTCTCATTACAACATCTTATAATAAATGTATACTCACGCATAACAAGGTTATGTATTTACAAAAGGCCGCATGCGCATTAGCGTGATACCCTGGGAGCACGACTATTGCCAGGGATACAGCTGGGCCACTAGGCTAACGGTGTACATTTGACTGTGTACTGCGCAGCAGCGGGCAAAAGGGCCGCATGCGCATTAGCGTGGAACTCTGGTAGTACGAAGGTTGCCAGGGATACAGCCATGCCATCAGAAGGTAGGTGTGTGCTTGAATTCGGCACTGCGCAATAGCGGGCAATCTAGGGAGCATGAACCGGAAGTGAAAGCCGGTGAGATCACGGCTTCACAAACAAGGTCTCTAACCCACATGCGCAGTGGAGAACTATCCGGATCCCGGAAATGTATACACATGGCGTGTGGGTAAGATGGCGATACAGCGCCAGGGACGCTTAATAAATAAAGCGGTCATGCAGACCTGCCGGAAAAATGAGGTAGGACATAGTAACATAGTAACATCGTTAGTAAGGCCGAAAAAAGACATTTGTCCATCCAGTTCAGCCTATATTCCATCATAATAAATCCCCAGATCTACGTCCTTCTACAGAACCTAATTGTATGATACAATATTGTTCTGCTCCAGGAAGACATCCAGGCCTCTCTTGAACCCCTCGACTGAGTTCGCCATCACCATCTCCTCAGGCAAGCAATTCCAGATTCTCACTGCCCTAACAGTAAAGAATCCTCTTCTATGTTGGTGGAAAAACCTTCTCTCCTCCAGACGCAAAGAATGCCCCCTTGTGCCCGTCACCTTCCTTGGTATAAACAGATCCTCAGCGAGATATTTGTATTGTCCCCTTATATACTTATACATGGTTATTAGATCGCCCCTCAGTCGTCTTTTTCCTAGACGAAATAATCCTAATTTCGCTAATCTATCTGGGTATTGTAGTTCTCCCATCCCCATCCCCTGTAATTAAGTAGAGGAGGGGGGGGGAAAACTATATAAGGGAATGCTTTCCCGTCTTTCATCTCACCTTACCATAGTCCATACCCAAAACTAGGTGCACTGGACATATAGGAGCTACCTGCCGATGCAGGGGCTCTCCTTTCTTAAACAGGATACCCCATAATATTTATATCCCTTTTTTCTTTTCCCCTGATGAATCTCCCCTATGGGAGAGGAAACGCGTAGGGAAGTTTACTTGGTCATGGTGGGTACAACTATTTAGCCTGACTTGGGGATTGCCCTTGTCAGGGCGGGAGCAACACAGGGGCATGACTGGGTAGTATAGCAACTATGGGGCAGCTCCCAGCAGCCGACTTTTTGTTGGCCGTTTTCCTCGGTCCGAGACAAGCGCAGCATGCTGCGATTGTCTCGGACCAAGGAAAACTCTCGGCTCACTCACACCCATATAAGCCTATGGGTGCGAGTGAGACCGCGCACACC
Source organism: Ranitomeya imitator (assembly GCF_032444005.1). Taxonomy (NCBI): domain Eukaryota; kingdom Metazoa; phylum Chordata; class Amphibia; order Anura; family Dendrobatidae; genus Ranitomeya; species Ranitomeya imitator. The sequence continues at coordinate 363,011,782 of NC_091283.1, forward strand.
ACTCGGATATCATCTGAGTGATGTGCTTTATAAGCGGACCCCAGCAATGGAGGAGATGGAAAAATTCATTTCTCCGTCTCCTCCGCAGCTGTGCTCTGATCCTCCCTGTGCGAGAGAATCGGAGCACAGACGCATGACACTTGGCTCCTACTCTGCTGCGAGCAGGAGCCGAGTGTCATTAGCATATCGCATCCGATGATCTCGCATCGGATGCAATACACCAGTGTGACGCCGGCCTAAGTCTCAAATACTCAGAGGCTCGTATTTAGGTATAGGGAACACATCCATTAATCATATAACATATTGTTATCCCCTGAAGTGCTAAATACACACAATTAAAGCATACTACTAGCAGAACCGCTTCATGCTAGAACCCAGAACTCAGTTCAAGAAGTCTATCATCAACATTCGCACCAAGTATTAAGTACCAAAAATGTTGTAGTCAGCAGTACTACTGGTAATTCTATTTCTGTATATGATCTATACTATTTTTTATTGGCAGTGACCACCAAAAGGATTTAATTATTAGGAGTTTCCCTTATATATGCTCCATACTAACACAATCACAGAGTGAGTATATATATATATTTTTTTTTTCTCTCTATTATCTCAGCATAGCGCGGTGAATTGGTATCTTGTTTATTAACCAATAAATTTCGTTCAACTTCACAATTGTGTTCCACTTGTTGATTCTTCACCAAAAATTTACATTTGGTATCTTTATGTTTGAAGCATGTTATGTGGGAAAAGTTGAAAAGTTCCAGGGAGCTGAATACTTTCACAAGGCACTGTATAACAAATGCTAGTGGGCAACGCAGTCCAACAGTGATTCACCAATCTGATGTGCTCTAATGATTTCACCGGTTCACTGTCGGACTTCCATACTGTAGTGCCGCCGTGTCAAACAGGGGGCAGTCCGGCAATCCGACATACTACAGTGATTCCGCCAGTTTACGCGTATTGCCGGTCACTGTGCTCCTTGAGTCCACCTCGAGTGACAGTTGGCGGCTCACAGAGGGTACTGTGATAACCGCAAACCGTAATCTCCAGTGACCTCACAGGTGGCGGCTTCCATGCCACCCTTAGTGTGTGTACGGCGGGCATGGGGAGAGGTCACGTTTTATGATTTCACTGTGGCCTCTGTATGTATTGGAGCCAAGGATAGTCTTGGCACCCCGATGGGGATTACGCGAGACCTTGTGGATTACAGTATACCTGTAGGTGTTTTTTTTGGGGTAAATAAATGGGTGAAAGAGGGTTTCTGTTTTTATATTTAACCCCATAGTGACCGAGGCAATTTTGTACTTGGTGATCAGGCCAATTATTACAATTCTGACCACTGTCTCTTTATGAGGTTATAACTCTGGAACGCTTCAACGGATCCCACTGATTCTGAGAATGTTTAGGGTCATATTGTACTTCATGTTAGTTGTAAAATTTCTTCAATAAAAAAAATGGAAATATGGCACAAATTTTGAAAATTTTTCAAACTTTTTGAATTTTTATGCCCTTAAATCAGAGATGTCACAAAATTTTTTTAAAAAATAACATTTAACCACGTGTCTTGATATTAGGACAATTTTGGAAACAATTATTTTTTGTTAAGAAGTTATAAGGGTTAAAAGTTGACAAGCGATTTCTCATTTTTACAACACCATTTATTTTTAGGGACTACATCACATTTGAAGTCACTTTGAGGGGTGTACATGACAGAAAATACCTAAAAGTGGCTTAAAAAAACTGCAATCCTCACGGTGCTCAAAACCACATTCAATATATTAACCCTTTACGTGCTCCACAGGAAGTGAAGCAATGTGGAAGGAAAAAATGAACATTTAACTTTTTTCACAAAGATCTTATTTCATAACCAGTTTTTTTTCTTATTTTCACACATGTAAAAAGAACCACAAAATTTGTTGTGCAATTTCTCATGAATACACCTATATCCCATATGTGGGGGTAAACCACCGTTTTGGCGCACAGCAGAGCTTGGAAGGGAACGAGCATCCTTTGACTTTTTCAATGCAGAATTGGCTTGAAGGGAGATCGGACGTCATGTCGCGTTTGGAGAGCCCCTGGTGTGCCTAAACAATGGAAACTCCCCAATTCTCACTCCAACCCTAACCCTCCCGTAACCCCAACCACACCCGTAACCCCAACACACCCCTCACCCTAATCCCAACACACCCCTAAACCTAATCCCAACCAGAGCCGTAACCCCAACACACCCCTAAACCTAACCCTGACACACCCCTAACCCTAATCACAATTGTAAACGTGATCCTAACCCTAAGGCTGCCGTCACACTAGCAGTATTTGGTCAGTATTTTACATCAGTATTTGTAAGCCAAAACCAGGAGTGGAATAATTCGAGGAAAAGCATAATAGAAACATATGCACCACTTCTGTATTTATCACCCACTCCTGGTTTTGGCTTACAAATACTGATGTAAAATACTGACCAAATACTGCTAGTGTGACGGCAGCCTAACCCCAACCCTCACTTTATCCTAACTCACTTTATCCCAACTCTAACCCTAAAGGAAAAAGTGGAAATAAATATTTTTTTATTTCATTATTTTTCCTTAACTAAGGGGGTGATAAAGAGGTTTTTTATTTACTAATTTTTTTTTTAATTTTGATCACTGTGATAGGGTTTTATCACAGTGATCAAAATGAACCAATAGGAAAAACCTCCAATTCTTGCCTGGTGCTGGCTGGCAGATCTCGGCGGGCACACTGCTCATGCGCCTGCCATTTTCTTACCGGAAGATGCAGGCAGCTGTGGGACACCGAAGACAGGAAGAGCCAGGGACACCGGGGGGGTCAACGGGGACCCAATAGCTCTCTCCTCTGAAGTGCAATCACTTTAGAGAAATTAAATGGCAAATCGGACTTTATTTTGGCGTCCCCGTTATACGGTTAGTAACGATGATCGCAACCCTGGGGTCGGAAAAAAACGACCCAGATCATGTTCTCTGTGGTATCAGCTACCCCCAACAGCCGAGACCTCATAGAAATTCTGTCACTGTGGGGTGCTGTACAATTTTTCCACAGGGCCATTTTAACAGCAGTGTAATTTAAATACCCTTAATTGCCGCCGTGAAAAGGCATATCGGTGGTCATGAAGGGGTTAAAATACATGTTTTTAATATGTGCGTTTCTTTATTTTTACTTACAGCGTTAGTAATCAGGGTTTTTCATAGACACCTCTCTCTTACTAACTCTGGCCTTGATGTCAGCTGTGATTGTTGACAAGTCACAGCTGTAATTATACTTATATATTACCCCAATTGCCACTGCACAAAAGCAATCAGGAGGTGAGGCGAAGCGCAAGAATTAGCGCATGTAATAGATGCTCCATTTTTAGTGCGGCTGAGGACTAGTCTTATTAGTGTGGGAAAGGGCCAATATCCATGGACCTGCACAGCTTTTTAATATCAGCCCTTAGCTGTGTGTTTTGCGTTAGCTGGTTATTAAAAATGATGGGGACCCAATTAATTTTTTGGGGGGAGTCCTCCCATTTTTTAATAACCAGCAAAGAAAAAGCAGACAGCTGTTGACGGATTAATAGGCTGAAAAGGTTCATGTTTACTGGGCCCTTCCCAGCGTAATGAGACCAGCTCACAGCCAATAGAAGCCAACGTGGTCTTGAAGGGAGTAGTAAGGAGTAAAGATGAAAAAGGGAACAAAATGGGGGTAAGCAGGACAATCGCCCTGAAAACAAATGTGGATAGTGAGATCACTTAAAATAACTGAGAATAAAAAAAAAATATTCTACAAAAAAAAGAGGCATAGGTCCAAATGTAGAAGGCGGTGAAGTAGGTGGATGAGCTTGAGGCGGACGTAGCGACGAAGGTGGAAGAGGCAGGGGATGAGGTATCAGACAGTTTTTATGCTTTTTCTTTTTTAACAATGTAGATACAGTAGTTGGATGTCCAAGTGGAGGAGGAGGTGGTGCAGGTGGACCAGCAGTAGATGGACATTACGGTGTAGGTGGAAGAGGCAGGGCAGATGGTATCTAACATTATTCTTGTGGATTTTTTCTCTTCCTTTTTGGCTAAGGCCTCAAAATAAAACAAATGGTAAATAGAATATACAGTCATGGCCAAAAGTATTGACACCCCTGCAATTCTGTCAGATAATACTCATTTTCTTCCTGAAAATGATTGCAAACACAAATTATTTGGTATTATTTATTGTCATTTAATTTGTCTTAAATGAGAAAACACAAAAATAATTGTCCTAAAGCTAAATAGGATATAATTCCACACCAAACATAAAAAAGGGGGTGGACAAAAGTATTGGCACTGTTAAAAAAATCATGTGCTGCTTCTCTAATTTGTGTAATTAACAGCACCTGTAACTTACCTGTGGCACCTAACAGGTGTTGGCAATAACTAAATCACACTTGCAGCCAGTTGACATGGATTAAAGTTGACTCGACCTCTGTCCTGTGTCCTTGTGTGTACCACATTGAGCTTGGAGAAAAGAAAGAAGACCAAAGAACTGTCTGAGGACCTGAGAAACCAAATTGTGAGGAAGCATGAGCAATCTCAAGGCTAGAAGTCCAGCTCCAAAGACCTGAATGTTCCTGTGTCTACGGTGCGCAGTGTCATCAAGAAGTGTAAAGCCCATGGCACTGTGGCTAACCTCCCTAGATGTGGATGGAAAAGAAAAATTGACAAGAGATTTCAATGCAAGATTGTGCGGATGTTGGATAAAGAACCTCGACTAACATCCAAACAAGTTCAAGCTGCCCTGCAGTCCGAGGGTACAACAGTGTCTTCCCGTACTATCCGTCGGCGTCTGAATGAAAAGGGACTGTATGGTAGGAGACCCAGGAAGACCCCACTTCTTACCCCGAGACATAAAAAAGCCAGGCTGGAGTTTGTCAAAACTTACCTAAAAAAGACAAACGTTTTGGAAGAATGTTCTCTGGTCAGATGAGACAAAAGTAGAGTTTTTTGGGCAAAGGCATCAAAGTTTACAGGAGGAAAAAAAAAAAAAAAAGAGGCATTCAAAGAAAAGAACACCTCTATACAGTCAAATATGGCGGAGGTTCCCTGATGTTTTGGGGTTGCTTTGCTGCCTCTGGCACTGGACTGCTTGACCGTGTGCATGGCATTATGAAGTCTGAAGACTACCAACAAATTTTGCAGCATAATGTAGGGCCCAGTGTGAGAAAGCTGGGTCTCCCTCAGAGGTCATGGGTCTTCCAGCCGGAAAATGACCCAAAACACACTTCAAAAAGCCCTAGAAAATGGTTTGAGAGAAAGCACTGGAGACTTCTAAGGTGGCCAGCAATGAGTCCAGACCTGAATCCCATAGAACACCTGTGGAGAGATCTAAAAATGGCAGTTTGGAGAAGGCACCCTTCAAATATCAGGGACCTGGAGCAGTTTGCCAAAGAAGAATGAGGGAAAGAAAGGGATTTGAACAGAAAGAGGGTAAAACGATATTCTGACCTCTGTGGAAGTCTGAGACCACTTTAGGCATAAAGGAAGGGTCTAGCCTAAGGATTATGCCATCCATGGTGATGGTTAAATATGGCTCCTGTATGGACAGGGCCTGCAGCTCTCCTATACGCCTAGTGGTAGTGATTACTAGTAAGAAAGATGGTTTTAAGGGTCAGGATCTTTAAACTGATGACTGGTAAAGGGTCAAATGGATCCTGGGTTAGACTATTTAGGACTAGGTTCAAATTCCAATGAGGGGTCCGGTCATGGAGCCTAGGACGGATCCTAGTTGTAGATGTCATGAAATGTTTAACCCAGTACTAGGTGAGAGTCCTAAATCCAATCCCTTCTGGAGAAATTCTAACATTTGTGCAATATTGGGATGGAATGGATCGGGCTTATCTGGGGATCACCAGGATGAAATTTTTTTCCATATCTTGCCATAGATGGCGTTGGTTACCGGTTTCCTACTTTTTTGTAGGGTTTTGTATTACATCATCTGAGAGACCTCTGGCTCTCAGAATCCCGGCCTCAGTAACCAGGCCGCAAGATTCAACCTGTGTAAGTCCGGGTGTAGCAGGGATCCCCGCTGAAGGTCGACCTTCTGGGGCAGAAGTATCGGGCCCTCTTGAGACATGTCTGTCAAAGCACCGTACCAGATTCTTCCTGGCCATATAGGTGCCACCAGAATCGTTGTGACTGGGTCTGCCCAAATTTTTTGTAGAGTTCTTGCTAACATAGGAATTGGCGGGAAGGCGTATGCCAGAGCAAACTTCCAAGGATGGGAGAAGGCATCCAGCCCTTGTGCTTCGCTTGAGGGGTTGAGGGAGAAAAGTGCTCGACTTTGTGTTCTGACTGTTGGCAAACAGATCTATGTTGGGACATCCCCACCTCCGAACCAGGGACAGGAAGACCTCTTGGTTTAGAGACCACTCCCCCGGATGGATGTCTCTCCTGCTGAGGAAGGCCGATGGGGAATTGTCTGATCCCTTTATATGCACTGCTGTGATGGAGAGAAGATGTTTTTCCGCCAAGGAAAAAATCCTTGCAGCAGTTAGTTTCAGGCTGGCATATTTCGTGCCTCCCTGGTGTTGGACATAGGCCACTGTGGTCGTGTTGTCAGAAAATACATGTACATGGGGACCCTGAATGAGGACAGCTGCGGCTTTTAGCGCTTCCTCTACCGCCTTTAGTTCCCTCAGATTTGAGGAGCTGGACCTGGTGTTTGGGGGCCACAACCCCTGAAAATGAGATCCTTCTACTACGGCGCCCCAGCCTCTCTGGCTTGCATCCGATGTGAGCACCTTCAGAGGAAGTTGATCCCAGCTGACTCCCTGTTGGTGGTTTTGAAAGTTCAGCCACCATGAAAGGAAGGATTTCACGTGACCGGGAAGGGGAATCTTCGTGGTTAGTGCATTCTGATGTCCTTTTGAATGCAGCAAGACATAGGTTTGAAGGACTCATGTGTGGGCCTGGGCCCAGGAGACTGCCTGGATGCATGATGTCAATGAGCCCAGGAGTGACATCGAGTCTCTTAAGGTTGGGCTCCTCTGATTTCTGAATTTGGAAATCCTCTGAACGAGGTCGAGCTGACGGTCTCTGGGTAAGAAGGACATTCTTTTCCCCGAGTCCAGAAGAACTCCCAAGAATTTCTTCCTCGAAGACAGGTGAAAATGTGACTTTTCAAAGTTTGGAATCCACCCCAGGGATCTCAGGATGTCCAGGACCTTCATCCCATCCTGTTTCAGACGAGGAATGGATAGAGCGACAATAAGACAATCGTCCAGATATGGGATGATACAGATCCCCTGTTGTCGGATGAAGATTACTGCTTCCGACATGATTTTGGTAAATACCCACGGAGCTGACGAGACTCCGAATGGAAGGACATTGAATTGATAATGGCTGACCCGATGAAACTGCAAACCTGAGGAACTTTCAGTGGTCAGGATGGATCAACATGATAATATGCGTCCCTCAGATCTACCGTAGCCATTACCCAATCCTGACCAATAAGCGGGATTGCTGATCTGATAGATTCCATTTTCAATCTTCGATATTTGATCACCTGATTTAGGGGTTTCAGGTTTATGATGATCTGATGTTTCCCAGAGGGCCTTTTTTTACCAAAAATGGGTGAGAATAGTGACCCTCCCCTATTTCCTGATATGGTACCTGGGAAATCACCTCTGCCTGAAGCAGACCCTGGAGATCCAATAGCAAAGATTCTCAAAGGTGTTAAGACTATAGGGAGGTAACTGTCAAGTGATGAGGGGGCTGGGGGAGGACTCTCAAATTCTAACCTCAGGCCTTCCCGTATGGTACGCAGGACCCACTGGTTTGCGGTGATGGCCTGCCATTGGGTGAGAAACCCCGAGAGTGGGCCCCCGACCGGATAGCCGTCATTGCCTCTCAGGGACTTGCTGATGTTGGGGGACAAGGATGTTCCTGGTTTTACCCCCTTTTGGGTAACTCCACCAACCTGATTTACCTTTACCTTTGTAATCCCTCTGGGGAGAGACGAAAAAAGCGTTTCCTAGAGCATCTCTCTCTGGAAGAGCTTTCTTTTTATCTGGGGCCTTGTCTAATATTTTATCAAGGGCCGGGCTAAACACCCTGAAAGGGAATACCGCACAGTTTGGACTTGGAGGTAATGTCACCTCACCAGGATTTAAGCCATAGAGCTCTCCTAGATGAATTGGAGAGGACTGCAGACCTAGCGGCTACACGGACACACTCAGCAGAGGCATCCGCAAGGAACCCCGTTGCCTTCTGGAGTAGAGGCAAAGCGTTTAGTATCTCTTCCCTTGAAGTCACCAGAGAAAGGTGATTTTCTAATGTATGTAGCCAGAGGAATAGGGATCTGGCAACACATGTTGAGACCACATTTGTTTTTAGTAGATTGGTGGATGTGTCCCAGGATTTTCTTAACAAGCTCTCGATTTTCCGATCCATGGGATCTTTGAGTCGAGAGGAATCTTCAAAAGGAAGAGCCGTCTTTTTGGTTACCCTGGACACCTACCTTGAGGGTCTCCCATAAAGAATACTCCCCATCAAGAGGGAAGCGATTCTTTAAATCTGAAGGAACATTCAGATCTTTCTCAGGTAGGCCCCATTTATAAAGGACAAGGTTCTTAATGTTTTCATGTATGGGAAAACCTTTTTGGGTCTTGGGTTTTAACCCCCCCAAACATATCGTCCTGAACGGAGTGACTCACTTCCTCCTCCTCCACCCCCATGGTGCCCCTCACCATAGTAATTAGCTCTTCCATATCTTCAGAAGGTAAAACATATATTTTTTATTATCTGGTTTGGGGGGTGGAAGTGGAATCCTCATTCTCCCAAATGTCCTATGAACCCGAGGTACGGATCTCGCCTGAGTCAAAGTCATATTCCACGGGAGCCATTTTCCTTTTCTTAGGAGGGGGCTTTGGTGTCAGGGCCGCCATAGAGGACTGAACCTCCTGTCTGATGAGGGTTCTGATACTGTCCAGGAGAGAGGGCTGTTCATTACATAGCACTTCATCCGTGCATGGTTGGCAGAGCTTTTTCTTATATGTGGAGGGAAGTTTGGAAGCACATGCACCACACTTGCAGCTGGACATCTTATCCTTTTAAGGGGCAGGGACCTTATCTCCCTAAAAAGAGAAAGGTAAACTACGTCACCTTACAAATAGACAGCAAGGGACCTCATCCGCTACTTACAGTAGGAGGGAGAACGCTGGGCTCTGCAGAAGCAGAGTGTAGGGGTTTGTCGCCATCCATATGGTTAGTCATTCACCAGTCACAGAGGGACATAGACAGATGGGCCTTACCTGGTGGCTTTCCCCCCAACCAGGAATTTATATCATCAAAGTCTCCAGCGTGATTTGGTGCTCCTCCTCCCCCTGGTCCGTAGGGGGTAATCCGTAGAAGAAACGTCCGTAATGGCTGCTGCTGGAAAAATGCCGGCCGGCGCGCGCCCCATCATGGAACGCAGAGGAACAAAACCAGAAGTTCGGGAACGTCACTTCCGTTGCATGCGTGGCTTCCGAACAGCAACGAGGAGGGAGGACAATGCCGGGGAGTGGAAGAGGGTAGGGGAATATCAGATATTAGACTTATCTATCTGACATCGGAGGGGCGCTGGGTCACACCTATTTTGGCAGAACACGGATGGTGGAGACACCAGCACTCCAATTGGTGGAGAGATAACAAATGATGATTTGGCATCCAAAGAGGTCACTACTGTGGAGGGCACGGTGAAAAAAGATGGAGGAAATCAACAAGACCTAGAATAAAACAGAGAATTTTTTAAAGAAACATCCTGCCTAAATTGTACAAAAAGCGCACCAGCAGGGAAGGCGGGCCCAGTGCCTCACAGCGCCGATGCTGCAAGGCTGAGTCCCCAGGGACAACACCAGTAATTGAAGAGTCCCATATTGGCAAAATGTTCAGCCCCATTGACACTCCGCCCAGGATTCATCTCCACCTATCAAACCTTCCACAGTCCCACCTCCCACTCTTGGAAAAACTCCACTTCTGCACCATGTCCTCAGCAATCACACAGTAACAGTGCCCATCACCAGATCACATAATAGCCAGCCGCACAAAGAGACCCCCCAACACAAAGAGACCCCCAACACGCAGCCCCAAGAGCAACATAACCTCCTTCCTCATGCAGACTCCTAGCATGAAACATCACCCTCTTCCCCAGGAAGACCCTAGTATGACCACGCAAGCAACATCACCTCGTTACCCAGACGAGACCCCCAGCACGCACACGCAGCCCCACACAAGCAACATTGCCCCTTCCCCACAGAGACCCCCAGCCCCATGCGTCACCCCCTTCCCCAGAGATCCCCAATACGCAGCCCAATGCAAGAAACATCACCCCTTTCCCCAGGAAGACCCCCCAGCATGCACAACCTCAGTATGCAGAAGCACCCCCATGCAAGCGTCACCCCATTCCCCAGAGATCCCCAGCACGCAGCCCCCCCAAGCAAGCAACATGATCCCCCTTCCCCACAGAGACCCCCAGCCCCGCTCGCAAGGAACATGACCCCCTTCCCCACAGAGACCCCCAGCACACAGTCCCCCTTCCACAGCTTCCCGCGCAAGCAACATGACACCCTTCCCCAGATATACCCCCAGCATGCAGTCCCAGGCAAGCATCACCCCCTTCCCCAGGCAAGCATCACCCCCTTCCCCAGGCAGACCCCCAGCACGCAGTCCCATGTAAGCATCACCCCCTTCCCCAGGCAGACCCCCAGCATGCAGTCCCATGTAAGCATCACCCCATGCCCCAGGCAGACGCCCAGCACGCAGTCCCATGTAAGCATCACCCTCTTCCCGAGGCAGACGCCCAGCACGCAGTCCCATGTAAGCATCACCCCTTTCCCCAGACCCCAGCATGTAGCCCATGCAAGCAACATCATTCCCTTTCCCAGGCAGACCCTCAACCACGGCCGGACTGGCCATCGGGCAGTTTGGGCAAATGCCAGAAGGGCCCGTGCCAGTAGTGGGCCACTGCACGCCGACTCACCCTCCCCCCCAGCGACGCCGCATTCAACTATACCAGCGTCTATGACGCCGGTACAGTTGAATGCAATGATGGAGGTGAGAGCGTCACCTGACACTCTCTCTCCCACCATTCCCCGCTCTGCCTCTGCCACTGCAGGTGCGCGCCCACTCACTGTGTCCCAGGCAGTGCAGCGGTAGCCGCCGAGATAGGAGCAGATAGCACCGCAGGCACGAGGGGAGGTGAGGAGTGTTTTTTTTTTTACTGGACTGTGGGGCCATTCTGAAGGGGGGGGGAGAGGTGTGGGCTCTGCTATATACTACTACGTGGGCAGTGCTGTATACTACTACGTGGGCAGTGCTGTATACTACTACGTGGGCAGTGCTGTATACTACTACGTGGGCAGTGCTGTATACTACTACGTGGGCAGTGCTGTATACTACTACGTGGGCAGTGCTGTATACTACTACGTGGGCAGTGCTGTATACTACTATGTGGGCAGTGCAGTATACTGCTATGCGGGTTGTGCTATATACTATGGGGGGTATATCATTTTATGGGGGAGACTGTTACATACTATGTGGCTGTGTTATATACTATTGTGGGGGTATATTATATTCTATGGGGGAGGCTGTGTTATACTATGGGGGCTGCATTATATTCTATGGGGGCTACATTATATATTATGGGGAGGTGGGCTGTATTATATTCTATGGGGTGGCTGCACTATATTCTGTAGGGTGGTGGCTGCATTATATTCTGTAGGGTGGTGGCTGCATTATACTGTATCGAGGATTATGGGGAATACGTTATACTATATGAAGAACTATGGGGTGCATTATACTATGGGAAGTGAATTGTACTACATGGATGACAATGGCGGTGCATTATACTATATGGAGCACTATGAGGAGTGTATTATGCTATATGGAGCACTATGAGGGGTGTATTATACTATATGGAGGACTATGAGGAGTGTATTATACTATATGGAGGACTATGAGGAGTGTATTATACTATATGGAGGACTATGAGGAGTGTATTATACTATATGGAGGAGTGTATTATACTATATGGAGGACTATGAGGAGTGTATTATACTATATGGAGGACTATGAGGAGTGTATTATACTATATGGAGGACTGAGGAGTGTAGTATGCTATATGAAGGACTGAGGAGTGTATTTTACTATATGGAAGACTGTGGTGCACATTATAATATATGGAGGACTATGGGGTGTATTTTACTAAACAAGTAAAATGCTGCATATTCAGATTGTTTATGCTGGAACAAAAATCCATGTTCTCAGCAGCACATCGCCAGAATAAACTGTAGATGTGCTGCTGATAACATGATACTGTATGGTGATCTGTTATTGTTCTGTCCCCTTCATTCCTTCTCAGACGGGAGAAAGAGTCCGGGAAACAAGCGTCAAACGACTTCAGTACTGTCGATCACACTCGTTTAGCGGCCTGAACTCAGCGCATGTAAATACAATAGAAATGCTTCTGTGTGATGTGCAATATGTTAGCATTTTGGGCCCCATTTTAAACTTTGCCTAGGGCCCCACTTTGCCTAAAACCGGCCCTGCCTACAAGTGTACAAAGATATTATACAGTCACCATGTGACAAGTGGGCCTGTGTAACTTCATATGCCAGGGCTGAATTTTAGTCCCAGTCTGGCCCTGCCCTTAACATGCAGTCCCATGCTAGCATCACCCCCTTCCCCAGGCAGACTTCCAACACGCAGTCCCATGCAACCTGCACCCCCTTTCCCAGACAGACCCCAGCATGCAGTCCCATGCAAGCATCACACCCTTCCTCAGGCAGACCCCCAGCATGCAGTCCCATGTAAGCATCACCCCATTCCCCAGGCAGACCCCCAGCACACAGTCCCATGCAAGCATCACCCCTTTCCCCAGGCAGACCCCCAGCATGCAGTCCCATGTAAGCATCACCCCATTCCCCAGCACGCAGCCCACGCAAGCAACATCATTACCTTTTCCAGGCAGACCCCCAGCATGCAGTCCCATGCAACCTGCATCCCCTTCCCCAGGCAGACTCCAAGCATGCAGTCCCATGCAAGCATCAGCCCCTTCCCCAGGCAGACTCCCCGCACCATGCAACCTGCAGCCCCTTCCCCTGCTGGGGCATGTGTATGAACATCCATTTACCTGATCTGCGACCCCAAAACACTCAAGATCCCACCATGACACCCGCAGCTTCCTCCTGCCTGCTCTGTTCTATGGAGTAGGAAGAGGCGCCGCCCCTACCTGTGACGTCACCAGAGGTCCTTCTGGCCTGGATTTATCCTCATGGTGTGTGCTGTGCGGCTCTGCAGGTGGAGGTAGGTGCTGGAGATTCCCCATTACTAGGGAGGCAGTAACCCCTTCAGTGCTGAGAGCTTTTTGGAGCTTTTCTGCTGCCACTTTCTAAGAATCATAGCGTTTTGTTCCTTTCCCTCTGATACATATGACCCAACTATGGTAAACAGGAAGTAAGGGAACAGGTATTCCTCACATAGCACACTGCCCCTTTCCTGCCCCCACACAGTATAATGTTTCCCCAGTACTGCCATCCCCCCCACACAGTATAATGTTCCCACAGTACCGCCATCCCCCCACACAGTATAATGTTCCCACAGTACCGCCATCCCCCCACACAGTATAATGTTCCCACAGTACCGCCATCCCCCCACACAGTATAATGTTCAGCCAGTACCGCCATCCTCCCCACACAGTATAATGTTCCCACAGTACCGCCACCCCCCCCACACAGTATAATGTTCCCACAGTACCGCCATCCCCCCCACACAGTATAATGTTCCCACAGTACCGCCATCCCCCTCACACAGTATAATGTTCCCCCAGTACCGTCATCCCCCTCACACAGTATAATGTTCCCCCAGTAACGCCATCCCTGTTGTGAATTCCGCTCTTGGGCTCCCTCCGGTGGTTGTAAGTGGCACTTTTGTGAGTTCTGCTCTTGGGCTCCCTCCGGTGGTTTTAAGTGGTATGGCTGCTCCTTGGATTTAGCTGTCAGCAGCTGCTTCCACTGATTGTCTATTCTGCTCGGCTATTTAGCCTGGCTCTTTCCTTCAGCTTGTGCCACTTGTCAATGGTTCCTGGTTGGATTCACATCTCTTTGGATTTCCCTGTTATCCTGACCAGTTCAGCAAAGCTAAGTCCTTGCTTGCTCTTTTCTGTCCACAGGTTGTGGACTTATCCGTTCTGTGCTTTTTATGTTTGTCCAGCTTGTCAGTATGAATTAATTCAGTGTTGCTGGAAGCTCTGGGAAGCAGATTTACCCTCCACACCTTTAGTCAGGTGTGGAGATTTTTGTAAACTCTGTGTGGATTTTTTGTAGTGTTTTATACTGACCGCACAGTATTCCATCCTGTCCTATCTATTTAGCTAGACTGGCCTCCTGTGCTCATCCTGGTTTCATTCTGTGTATGTCTTTTCCCTCTCCACTCACAGTCATTACTTGTGGGGGGCTATCTATCCTTTGGGGATTTTCTCTGAGGCAAGATAGTTTTCCTGTTTCTATCTTTAGGGGTAGTTAGTTCTCAGGCTGTGACGAGGTGCCTAGGGAGTGTTAGGAGCATCCCACGGCTACTTCTAGTGTTGTGTTGAGCTTAGGGACTGCGGTCAGTACAGGTACCACTTCCTTCAGAGCTCGTCCCATGTTGCTCCTAAACCACCAGATCATAACACATCCCCCTCACACAGTATAATGTTCCCCCAGTACCGCCATCCCCCTCACACAGTATAATGTTCCCACAGTACCGCCATCCCCCCACACAGTATAATGTTCCCACAGTACCACCATCCCCCTCACACAGTATAATGTTCTCACAGTACCGCCATCCCCCCCACACAGTATAATGTTCCCCCAGTACCGCCACCCCAACACGGTGTAATGTTCCCACAGTACCACCATCCCCATACACAGTATAATGTTCCCACAGTACCGCCATCCCCACACACAGTATAATGTTCCCACAGTACCGCTATCCCCCAACACACAGTATAATGTTCATACAGTGCCGCCGTCCCCCACACACAGTATAATGTCCCCACAGTACCGCCATCCCCCCCCACACAGTATAATGTTCCCCCAGTACCGCCACCCCCACACGGTGTAATGTTCCCACAGTACCGCCATCCCCACACACAGTATAATGTTCCCACAGTACCGCCATCCCCACACACAGTATAATGTTCCCACAGTACCGCTATCCCCCAACACACAGTATAATGTTCCTACAGTGCCGCCGTCCCCCACACACAGTATAATGTCCCCAGAGTACCGCCATCCCCCCACACAGTATAATGTTCCAACAGTACCGACATCCCCACACAGTATAATGTTCCCCCAGTACAGCCATCCCCCCACACACAGTATAATGTTCCCCCAGAACAGCCATCCCCCCACACACAGTATAATGTTCCCCAGTACAGCGATCCCCCCCACACACAGTATAATGTTCCCACAGTACCGCCATCCCCCCACACACAGTATAATGTTCCCACATTACTGCCATCCCCACACAGTATAATGTTCCCCCAGTACAGCCATCCCCACACACAGTATAATGTCCCCACAGTACCGCCATCCCCCTACAAACAGTATGTTTCCACAGTACTGCCATCCCCCACGTACAGTATAATATTCCCACAGTACCGCCATCCTCCACACAGTATAATATTCCTACAGTACTGCCATCCCCCCACAAACAGTATAATGTTCCCCCAGTACCGCCATCCCCCCGCACACAGTATAATACTCCCCCAGAACCGCCATCCCCCCATACACATTATCGCTGGTTTCAAATGTCTGTATATTTCCGGAAAAAATGGTACCGGAGATGTCCGTGTGTGTACTACGTGTGCCGCATCAGTACTACGTGTGCCGCATCAGTACCACACGGACAGCCGCCGGAGAAGAAGCGCTTACAGTAACAACTGTTCCCTGCATACGCATAATCAATAGTAAAAAGTTGGTCACACAGGGTTAATAGCTGCGTTAATGGAGTGCGTTACACCGCGGCATAACGCAGTCCATTAACGCTGCCATTAACCCTGTGTGAGGGCTGACTGGAAGGGAGTATGGAGCAGGCACTGACTGCGGAGAGGAAGGAGCGGCCATGTTGCCGCCAGACTGTGCCCGTTGCTGATTGGTCGTGGCAATGGTCGTGGGCGTTTTGCCACGACCAATCAGCGACTTGGATTTCCATGACAGACAGAGGCCGCGACCAATGAATATCTGTGACAGACAGAAAGATAGACGGAAGTGACCCTTAGACAATTATATAGTAGATATATGAGGAGATGACATACAGGTAGGTATATACTATATACAGGAGGAGATGACACGTATATACTATATACAGGAGGAGATGACATACAGGTATATACTATATACAGGGGAGATGACACAGGTATATACTATATAAAGGAGGAGATGACACACAGGTATATACTGTATACAGGAGGAGATGACTTACAGGTATATACTATATACAGGAGGAGATGACAAACATATATACTATATACAGGAGGAGATGACTTACAGGTATATACTATATACAGGAGGAGATGACTTACAGGTATATACTATATACAGAAGGAGATGACACACGTATATACTATATACAGGAGGAGATGACATACAGGTATATACTATATATAGGAGGAGATTGTTGTGAATTCTGTTGTCAAGCTCCCTCCTGTGGTCGTGAATGGTACTTCGGTGAGTTCTGTCCGTGGGCTCCCTCTGGTGGCTGTCAGTGGAGCTGCTGCTTCTGAGGTTCCTAAGGCTAGGGTCACATTGCGTTAGTGCAATCCGTTTAGCGCTAGCGGATTGCGCTAACGCAATGTTTTCTATGGGGCTGCGGTCGGGGTCGCGGTAACGTCCCCGCTCTCACAGATCACCGATCTGCGAGAGCGGGGAACGGACCGCGGGCGCGCCTCGGACGCTGCAAGCAGCGTCCGGTGGCGCGCCAGGAATCACCAGCGCGTCGCTAGCGCGTGCCGAACAGGGCACGCGCTAGTGAAGCGCGTTCCCATTGCCTTCAATGGGCGCGTTAACGGCCGCGTTGCACGGCGTTAATTTCGCCGTGCAACGTTGTCCGTTTAACGCGGTCCCATAACGCAATGGGAACCCAGCCTTACACAGGTGACGTGGTTTATCCTTTGGTTGGCTTCTCTAACTCCACTTAGATCGTTACTCCATGCCAGCTGTCAATGTTTCTGCATTGGTTCAGTTCGCTCTTGGATCTTTCTGGTGACCTGTCTACTCCAGCAGAAGCTAAGTTCCTGATAGTATCTAATTAGTTCATTGTTTTCTTGTCCAGCTGGATATCATGATTTTGTCTTGCTAGGTGGAAGCTCTGGGATGCAGAGTGGCATCTCCGCACTGTTAGTCGGTGCGGAGGTCTTTTTGCACACTCTGCGTGGTCTTTTGTAGTTTTTTGTGCTGATCGCAAAGCTACCTTTCCTATCCTCTGTCTATTTAGTAAGTCTGGCCTCCCTTTGCTGAAACCTGTTTCATTTCTGCGTTTGTGACTTTCATCTTTACTCACAGTCAATATATGTGGGGGGCTGCCTTTTCCTTTGGGGAATTTCTCTGAGGCAAGGTAGGCTTTATTTTCTATCTCTAGGGCTAGCTAGCTCTTAGGCTGTGACGAGGCGCCTAGGGAGCGTCAGGAGCGCTCCACGGCTATTTCTAGTGTGTGTGATAGGATTAGGAATTGCGGTCAGCAGAGCTCCCACATCCCAGAGCTTGTCACAGTCAATATATGTGGGGGGCTGCCTTTTCCTTTGGGGAATTTCTCTGAGGCAAGGTAGGCTTTATTTTCTATCTCTAGGGCTAGCTAGCTCTTAGGCTGTGACGAGGCGCCTAGGGAGCGTCAGGAGCGCTCCACGGCTATTTCTAGTGTGTGTGATAGGATTAGGAATTGCGGTCAGCAGAGCTCCCACATCCCAGAGCTTGTCCTGTTTGAGTTTTAACTATCAGGTCATTCCTGGTGCTCCTAACCACCAGGTCATAACAGTACAGCTGGCCAAAAGTATTAATGCATCTCAATAGAGGGATAAGAGAAGTTCTGAGACCATTTTTTTTTCTTTGCACTGTGTTTTGTCTTTCTTTTCCCCTAAACCTTTGGGTGGTTCAGGGCACAGGTGTAGATATGGACCTTCAAGGTCTGTCCTCTTGTGTGGATCATCTCACTGCAAGGGTACAAAACATTCAAGATTTTGTGGTTCAGAATCCGATGTTAGAGCCTAGAATTCCTATTCCTGATTTATTTTCTGGGGATAGATCTAGGTTCCTGAATTTCAAAAATAATTGTAAACTGTTTCTAGCTTTGAAACCCCGCTCCTCTGGTGACCCTGCTCAACAAGTAAAAATCATTATTTCTTTGTTGCGTGGTGACCCTCAAGACTGGGCATTTTCCCTTGCGCCAGGAGATCCTGCATTGCGTGATGTTGATGCGTTTTTTCTGGCGCTTGGATTGCTTTATGATGAACCAAATTCAGTGGATCAGGCAGAGAAAATCTTGCTGGCATTGTGTCAGGGTCAGGATGAAGCGGAGGTGTACTGTCAGACGTTTAGAAAGTGGTCTGTGCTTACTCGGTGGAATGAGTGTGCCCTGGCGGCAGTTTTCAGAAAGGGTCTTTCTGAAGCCCTTAAGGATGTCATGGTGGGATTTCCCACGCCTGCTGGTCTGAATGAGTCTATGTCCTTGGCCATTCAGATCGATCGGCGCTTGCGTGAGCGCAAAGCTGTGCACCATTTGGCGGTGTTCTCTGAGAATAGGCCTGAGCCTATGCAGTGTGATAGGACTTTGACCAGAGCTGAACGGCAAGAACACAGACATCGGAATGGACTGTGTTTTTACTGTGGTGAATCCACTCATGCTATCTCCGATTGTCGTAAGCGCACTAAGCGGTTCGGTAGGTCTGCCACCATTGGTACGGTACAGTCTAAATTTCTTTTGTCCGTTACTCTGATTTGCTCTCTGTCGTCCTATTCTGTTATGGCATTTGTGGATTCAGGCGCTGCCCTGAATTTGATGGACTTGGAGTTTGCCAGGCGCTGTGGTTTTTCCTTGGAGCCCTTGCAGTATCCTATTCCATTGAGAGGAATTGATGCTACGCCTTTGGCCAAGAATAAACCTCAGTACTGGACGCAATTGACCATGTGCATGGCTCCTGCACATCAGGAGGATATTCGCTTTTTGGTGTTGCATAATCTGCATGATGTGGTCGTTTTGGGGTTGCCATGGCTACAGGTCCATAATCCAGTATTGGATTGGAAATCTATGTCTGTGTCCGGCTGGGGTTGTCAAGGGGTACATGGTGATGTTCCATTGCTGTCAATTTTGCCTTCCACTCCTTCTGAAGTCCCTGAGTTTTTATCAGATTACCGGGATGTATTTGAGGAGCCCAAATCCGGTGCCCTACCTCCTCATAGGGATTGCGATTGTGCTATTAATTTGATTCCTGGTAGTAAGTTTCCTAAGGGCCGTCTGTTTAATTTATCTGTGCCAGAGCACGCTGCTATGCGGAGTTATGTAAAAGAATCCTTGGAGAAGGGTCATATTCGCCCGTCGTCGTCACCATTGGAAGCAGGGTTCTTTTTTGTGGCCAAGAAGGATTACCGCCTTCTTAATAAGATCACAGTCAAATTTCAGTATCCTTTGCCGCTGCTGTCTGATTTGTTTGCTCGGATTAAGGGGGCTAGTTGGTTCACCAAGATAGATCTTCGAGGGGCGTATAATCTTCTGTGAATTAAACAGGGCGATGAATGGAAAACAGCATTTAATACGCCCGAGGGCCATTTTGAGTACCTGGTTATGCCATTCGGGCTTTCTAATGCTCCATCTGTGTTTCAGTCCTTTATGCATGACATCTTCCGAGAGTACCTGGATAGATTCATGATTGTATATTTGGATGACATTTTGGTCTTTTCGGATGATTGGGAGTCTCATGTGAAGCAGGTCAGAATGGTGTTCCAGGTCCTTCGTGCGAATTCCTTGTTTGTGAAGGGGTCAAAGTGTCTCTTTGGAGTTCAGAAGGTTTCATTTTTGGGTTTCATTTTTTCCCCTTCTACTATCGAGATGGACCCTGTTAAAGTTCAGGCTATTTATGATTGGACTCAGCCGACATCTGTGAAGAGCCTACAGAAGTTCCTGGGCTTTGCTAATTTTTACCGTCGCTTCATCGCTAATTTTTCTAGTATTGCTAAATCGTTGACTGATTTGACCAAGAAAGGTGCTGATGTGGTCAATTGGTCCTCTGCGGCTGTAGAGGCTTTTCAGGAGTTGAAGCGTCGTTTTTCTTCTGCCCCTGTGCTGTGCCAGCCAGATGTTTCGCTCCCGTTTCAGGTCGAGGTTGATGCTTCTGAGATTGGTGCAGGGGCTGTTTTGTCGCAAAGAAGTTCTGATGGCTCGGTGATGAAAACATGTGCCTTCTTCTCTAGAAAATTCTCGCCTGCTGAGCGCAATTATGATGTTGGCAATCGAGAGTTGTTGGCCATGAAGTGGGCATTTGAGGAGTGGCGACATTGGCTTGAAGGAGCTAAACATCGCGTGGTGGTCTTGACGGATCACAAGAATTTGACTTATCTCGAGTCTGCTAAACGGTTGAATCCTAGACAGGCTCGATGGTCGCTCTTTTTCTCCCGTTTTGATTTTGTGGTTTCATACCTTCCGGGATCTAAGAATGTGAAGGCTGATGCCCTGTCAAGGAGTTTTGTGCCTGACTCTCCGGGTGTTCCGGAGCCGGCGGGTATTCTTAAAGAGGGGGTAATTTTGTCTGCCATCTCCCCTGATTTGCGGCGCGTGCTGCAGAAGTTTCAGGCTGATAGACCTGACCGTTGTCCAACGGAGAAACTGTTTGTCCCTGATAGATGGACTAGTAGAGTTATCTCTGAGGTTCATTGTTCGGTGTTGGCTGGTCATCCTGGAATCTTTGGTACCAGAGATTTGGTGGCTAGATCCTTTTGGTGGCCTTCTTTGTCACGGGATGTGCGTTCTTTTGTGCAGTCCTGTGGGACTTGTGCTCGGGCTAAGCCCTGCTGTTCTCATGCCAGTGGGTTGCTTTTGCCCTTGCCGGTCCCGAAGAGGCCCTGGACGCATATTTCCATGGATTTTATTTCTGATCTCCCTGTTTCTCAAAGGATGTCGGTCATTTGGGTGGTTTGTGATCGCTTCTCTAAGATGGTCCATTTGGTACCCTTGTCTAAATTGCCTTCCTCCTCTGATTTGGTGCCATTGTTTTTCCAGCATGTGGTTCGTTTGCATGGCATTCCGGAGAACATCGTCTCGGACAGAGGTTCCCAGTTTGTTTCAAGGTTTTGGCGGTCCTTTTGTGCTAAGATGGGCATTGATTTGTCTTTTTCTTCGGCTTTCCATCCTCAGACTAATGGCCAAACCGAACGAACTAATCAGACTTTGGAAACATATCTGAGATGCTTTGTTTCTGCTGATCAGGATGATTGGGTTTCCTTCTTGCCTTTGGCTGAGTTCGCCCTTAATAATCGGGACAGCTCGGCTACTTTGGTTTCTCCTTTTTTCTGCAATTCTGGTTTCCATCCTCGTTTCTCTTCAGGGCAGGTTGAGCCTTCGGACTGTCCTGGTGTGGCTGCTGTGGTGGACAGGTTGCAGCAGATTTGGACTCATGTGGTGGACAATTTGACATTGTCCCAGGAGAAGGCTCAACGTTTCGCTAACCGCCGGCGCTGTGTTGGTCCCCGACTTCGGGTTGGGGATTTGGTTTGGTTGTCATCTCGTCATGTTCCTATGAAGGTTTCCTCTCCTAAGTTTAATCCTCGTTTCATTGGGCCATATAAGATTTCTGAAGTTCTTAATCCTGTGTCATTTCGTTTGGACCTTCCGGCTTCTTTTGCCATCCATAATGTGTTCCATAGGTCGTTGTTGCGGAGATACGTGGCGCCTATGGTTCCCTCCGTTGATCCTCCTGCCCCGGTGTTGGTCGAGGGGGAGTTGGAGTATGTGGTGGAGAAGATTTTGGATTCTCGTGTTTCAAGACGGAAACTCCAGTATCTGGTCAAGTGGAAGGGTTATGGTCAGGAAGATAATTCCTAGGTTTTTGCCTCTGATGTTCATGCTGCCGATTTAGTTCGTGCCTTTCATTTGGCTCATCCTGATCGGCCTGGGGGCTCTGGTGAGGGTTCTGTGACCCCTCCTCAAGGGGGGGGTACTGTTGTGAATTCTGTTGTCAAGCTCCCTCCTGTGGTCGTGAATGGTACTTCGGTGAGTTCTGTCCGTGGGCTCCCTCTGGTGGCTGTCAGTGGAGCTGCTGCTTCTGAGGTTCCTTACACAGGTGACGTGGTTTATCCTTTGGTTGGCTTCTCTATTTAACTCCACTTAGATCGTTACTCCATGCCAGCTGTCAATGTTTCTGCATTGGTTCAGTTCGCTCTTGGATCTTTCTGGTGACCTGTCTACTCCAGCAGAAGCTAAGTTCCTGATAGTATCTAATTAGTTCATTGTTTTCTTGTCCAGCTGGATATCATGATTTTGTCCTGCTAGGTGGAAGCTCTGGGATGCAGAGTGGCATCTCCGCACCGTTAGTCGGTGCGGAGGTCTTTTTGCACACTCTGCGTGGTCTTTTGTAGTTTTTTGTGCTGATCGCAAAGCTACCTTTCCTATCCTCTGTCTATTTAGTAAGTCTGGCCTCCCTTTGCTGAAACCTGTTTCATTTCTGCGTTTGTGACTTTCATCTTTACTCACAGTCAATATATGTGGGGGGCTGCCTTTTCCTTTGGGGAATTTCTCTGAGGCAAGGTAGGCTTTATTTTCTATCTCTAGGGCTAGCTAGCTCTTAGGCTGTGACGAGGCGCCTAGGGAGCGTCAGGAGCGCTCCACGGCTGTTTCTAGTGTGTGTGATAGGATTAGGGATTGCGGTCAGCAGAGCTCCCACATCCCAGAGCTTGTCCTGTTTGAGTTTTAACTATCAGGTCATTCCTGGTGCTCCTAACCACCAGGTCATAACAGGAGATGACACAGGTATATACTATATACAGGAGGAAATGACATACAGGTATATACTATATACAGGAGATGACATACAGGTATATACTATATATAGGAGGAGATAACACACAGGTATATACTATATACAGGAGGAGATGACATACAGCAGGTATATACTATATACAGGGGAGATGACATACAGGTATATACTATATACAGGGCAGATGACATACAGGTATATACTATATATAGGAGGAGATGACATACAGGTATATACTATCTACAGGAGGAGATGACATACAGGTATATACTATATACAGGAGATGACATACAGGTGTATACTATATATAAGGGAGATGACAAACATGTATATACTGAGGAGAAAGTGAGAGGTGTGAGGTGAAAATTAAAAGCTGTGAGTGCAAAATGAGAGGAGTGAGGGAAAATAGTGGAGTGATCGGAAAATGATAGATGTGAGGTCGAAATGAGATGTGTTAGGGGGAATGAGAAGAGTGAGGGGGGAAATAAGAGGAGTGAGAGGGAAAATGAGAGGTTTGAGGGAGAAAATGAGATGTGAGGGGGAAAATGAGAGGCGTGATGGGAAAATAAGAGAAGTGAGGTGCTATAACTAACCACAGATATTTACTATGCCCAGGCAACGCCGGGCTCTTCAGCTAGTCTATATATATAATTGTCTAAGGGGTACTTCCGTCTGTTTGTCTGTAACTAACCTCCGTAACGTAAATCCCGCGTCACTGATTGGTCGCGCCCGGCCGGCCGCGACCAATCAGCGACAGGCTTAGTTTGGCCGCGAATTGACCCCTCCCTTCTCTCCTCATTTCAGTCCCCTCTCCCTACTCCCCTCCAGTCAGTGCCAGTGTGTCGCCCCATCCCGGACCAACTTTTTACTATTGATGCTGCCTATGCAGCATCAATAGTAAAAAGATATAATGTTAAAAATAATTTAAAAAAACAAATTGTGCTATTCTCACCTTCCGCCGTCCACCGATGCGTGCGATGCTGCCGCCAGCTTCCGTTCCCAGTGATGCATTGGGAAATTACCCAGATGACTTAGCAGTCTCGCAGACAGCTTTGGTGGATGCCGGAGGGTCAGTATATAACTCTTTTATTTTTTTTTAATTTTTTAACAAGGATATGGTGCCCACACTGCTATATACTGCGTGGGCTGTGTTATATACTACGTGGGCTGTGTTATATATTACGTGGGCTGTGTTATATATTACGTGGGGTGTGTTATATACTGCCTAGCTGCTATATACTACGTGGTCAGTGTTATATACTGCGTGGCCTGTGTTATATACTACGTGGCCTGTGTTATATATTGCTTGGGCTGTTATATATTACGTGAGCTGTGCTATATATTACTTGGGCTGTGCTATATACTACGTGGCTGTGCTATATACTACGTGGCTTTGTTATGTACTATGTGACTGTCTTATATACTACGTGGCTGTGCTAAGTGCGACATACATACATTCATACATATTCTAGAATACCCGATGTGTTAGAATCGAGCCACCATCTAGTATGTTAAATAAACACACAGCCAGAATAAAATCCTTTATTTGAAAAAATTACAGAGACTCCTTTAATATTCTAAATTAAACCATAATTACCGCATCACCCAATTCCTGTGAAGCCCTCGATCTCCTGTAATAAAAGTAAAATAATAAACCAACAATATATCATATCTGTCCATTGTTGTGTCCCATGCTGTAATCCATATCTGGGGATATACAGTTTTCAATCTGGATGGTGCCAAGATGCGACTGTCCCAGCTGAAAACCACTGGTAAATAGTGTTGAGCATTCCGATACTGCAAGTATCGGGTATTTGCCGATATTTGCTGTATCGAAATTCCGATACCGAGTTCCGATATTTTTGTGATATCGGAATCGGAAGTTCCTAGTCATCTTCGGCGTGTACGGTGCGTGTGGTTCCCAGGGTCTGGAGGAGAGGAGACTCTCCTTCATGCCCTGGGATCCATATTAACCCCTTCCCGACCTTTGACGCCACATAGGCGTCATGAAAGTCGGTGCCAATCCGACCCATGACGCCTATGTGGCGTCATGGAAAGATCGCGTCCCTGCAGATCGGGTGAAAGGGTTAACTCCCATTTCACCCGATCTGCAGGGACAGGGGGAGTGATAGTTTAGCCCAGGGGGGATGGCTTCACCCCCCCCGTGGCTACGATCGCTCTGATTGGCTGTTGAAAGTGAAACTGCCAATCAGAGCGATTTGTAATATTTCACCTATTATAACTGGTGAAATATTACAATCCAGCCATGGCCAATGCTGCAATATCATCGGCCATGGCTGGAAACACTAATGTGCCCCCACCCCACCCCACCGATCGCCCCCCCAGCCCTCCGATCTGTCCGGTACACTGCTCCGGCTCCCCTCCGTCCTGTGCTCCGCTCCCCCCATGCTCTTGTCCGCTCCCCCCGTGCTCCAATCACCCCCCCCCCCCCGTGCTCCAATCACCCCCCCTGCACTCCGATCCACCCCCCTCCGTGCTCCGTTACACCCCCCCGTGCTCCGTTCCACCCCTCCCGCGCTCCGATCCACCCCCCCCATGCTCCGATCCCCCCCCATGCTCCCCCCCACCCCATCATACTTACCGATCCTGCTGGGGTCCGTCCGTCTTCTCCCCGGGCGCCGCCATCTTCCAAAATGGCGGGCGCATGCGCAGTGCGCCCGCCGAATCTGCCGGCCGGCAGATTCGTTCCAAAGTGCATTTTGATCACTGAGATAGATTATATCTCAGTGATCAAAATAAAAAAAATAATAAATGACCCCCCCCCCTTGTCACCCCCATAGGTAGGGACAATAAAAAAATAAAGAATTTTTTTTTTCCACTAATGTTAGAATAGGGTTAGGGGTAGGGTTAGGGCTAGGGTTAGGGGTAGGGTTAGAGGTAGGGCTAGGGTTAGGGCTAGGGTTAGGGCTAGGGTTAGGGTTTCGGTATGTGCACACGTATTCTGGTCCTCTGCGGATTTTTCCGCTGCGGATTTGATAAATCCGCAGTGCTAAACTGCTGCGGATTTATGGCGGATTTACCGCGTTTTTTTCTGCGCATTTCACTGCGGTTTTACAACTGCGATTTTCTATTTGAGCAGTTGTAAAACCGCTGCGGAATCCGCACAAAGAAGTGACATGCTGCGGAATGTAAACCGCTGCGTTTCCATGCAGTTTTTCCGCAGCATGTGTACAGCGATTTTTGTTTCCCATAGGCTTACATTGAACTGTAAACTCATGGGAAACTGCTGCGGATCCGCAGCGTTTTCCGCAGCGTGTGCACATACCTTTAGAATTAGGCTATGTGCACACGGTGCGGATTTGGCTGCGGATCCGCAGCAGTGTTCCATCAGGTTTACAGTACCATGTAAACATATGGAAACCAAATCCGCTGTGCCCATGGTGCGGAAAATACCGCGCGGAAACGCTGCGTTGTATTTTCCGCAGCATGTCAATTCTTTGTGCAGATTCCGCAGCGTTTTACACCTGTTCCTCAATAGGAATCCGCAGGTGAAATCCGCACAAAAAACACTGGAAATCCGCGGAAAATCCGCAGGT
This sequence comes from Ranitomeya imitator, assembly GCF_032444005.1. NCBI lineage: Eukaryota > Metazoa > Chordata > Amphibia > Anura > Dendrobatidae > Ranitomeya > Ranitomeya imitator. The sequence goes on from NC_091283.1 coordinate 363,038,343, forward strand.
AAAACGCAGTGCCTTTTACCCGCGGATTTTTCAAAAATGGTGCGGAAAAATCTCACACGAATCCACAATGTGGGCACATAGCCTTAGGGTTAGGGTTGGAATTAGGGTTGTGGTTAGGGTTGTGATTAGGGTTATGGCTACAGTTGGGATTAGAGTTAGGGGTGTGTTGGGGTTAGGGTTGGAGGTAGAATTGAGGGGTTTCCACTGTTTAGGCACATCAGGGGTCTCCAAACGCAACATGGCGCCACCATTGATTCCAGCCAATCTCGTATTCAAAAAGTCAAATGGTGCTCCCTCAATTCCGAGCCCTGACGTGTGCCCAAACAGTGGTTTACCCCCACATATGGGGTACCAGCATACTCAGGATAAACTGCGCAACAATTACTGGGGTCCAATTTCTCCTGTTACCCTTGTGAAAATAAAAAAATGCTTGCTAAAACATCATTTTTGAGGAAAGAAAAATGATTTTTTATTTTCACGGCTCTGCGTTGTAAACGTCTGTGAAGCACTTGGGGGTTCAAAGTGCTCACCACATATCTAGATAAGTTCCTTGGGGGGTCTAGTTTCTAAAATGGGGTCACTTGTGGGGGGTTTCTACTGTTTAGGCACACCAGGGGCTCTGCAAACGCAACGTGACGCCCGCAGACCATTCCATCAAAGTCTGCATTTCAAAAGTCACTACTTCCCTTCTGAGCCCCGACGTGTGCCCAAACAGTGGTTTACCCCCACACATGGGGTATCAGCGTACTCAGGAGAAACTGGACAACAACTTTTGGGGTCCAATTTCTCCTGTAACCCTTGGGAAAATAAAAAATTCTGGGCTAAATAATTATTTTTGAGGAAAGAAAACGTATTTATTATTTTCACGGCTCTGCATTATAAACTTCTATGAAGCACTTGGGGGTTCAAAGTGCTCACCACACATCTAGATAAGTTCCTTTCGGGGTCTAGTTTCCAAAATGGGGTCACTTTTGGGGGGTTTCTACTGTTTAGCCACATCAGGGGCTCTGCAAACGCAACGTGATGCCCGCAGAGCATTCCATCAAAAGTCTGCATTTCAAAACGTCACTACTTCAATTCCGAGCCCCGGCATGTGCCCAAACAGTAGTTTACCCCCACATATGGGGTATCACCATACTCAGGAGAAACTGGACAACAAATATTGGGGTCAAATTTCTCCTGTTACCCTTGGGAAAATTAAAAAATTCTGGGCTAAATAATTATTTTTGAGGAAAGAAAACGTATTTATTATTTTCACGGCTCTGCATTATAAACTTCTGTGAAGCACTTGGGGGTTCAAAGTGCTCACCACACATCTAGATAAGTTTCTTTCGGGGTCTAGTTTCCAAAATGGGGTCACTTGTGGGGGGTTTCTACTGTTTAGCCACATCAGGGGCTCTGCAAACGCAACGTGACGCCCGCAGAGCATTCCATCAAAGTCTGCATTTCAAAACGTCACTACTTCAATTCCGAGCCCCGGCATGTGCCCAAACAGTAGTTTACCCCCACATATGGGGTATCACCGTACTCAGGAGAAACTGGACAACAAATATTGGGGTCAAATTTCTCCTGTTACCCTTGGGAAAATAAAAAATTGCAGGCTAAAAGATCATTTTTGAGAAAATAATTTTTTTTTTTATTTTCATGGCTCTGCGTTATAAACTTCTGTGAAGCACTTGGGGGTTCAAAGTCCTCACCACACATCTAGATTAGTTCCTTTGGTGGACTAGTTTCCAAAATGGGGTCATTTCTGGGGGATCTCTAATGTTTAGGCACACAGGGGCTCTCCAAACGTGACATGGTGTCCGCTAATGATTGGAGCTAATTTTCCATTTAAAAAGCCAAATGGCGTGCCTTCCCTTCCGAGCCCTGCCGTGCGCCCAAACAGTGGTTTACCCCCACATATGGGGTATCAGCGTACTCAGGACAAACTGGACAACAACATTTGGGGTCCAATTTCTCCTATTACCCTTGGCAAAATAGGAAATTCGAGGCTAAAAAATCATTTTTGAGGAAAGAAAAATTATTTTTTATTTTCATGGCTCTGCGTTATAAACTTCTGTGAAGCACCTGGGGGTTTAAAGTGCTCAATATTCATCTAGATAAGTTCCTTGGGGGGTCTAGTTTCCAAAATGGGGTCACTTGTGGGGGAGCTCCAATGTTTAGGCACACAGGGGCTCTCCAAACGCGACATGGTGTCCGCTAACAATTGGAGCTAATTTTCCATTCAAAAAGTCAAATGGCGCGCCTTCCCTTCCGAGCCCTGCCGAGTGCCCAAACAGTGGTTTACCCCCACATATGAGGTATCGGCGTACTCGGGAGGAATTGCCCAACAAATTTTATGATCCATTTTATCCTATTGCCCATGTGAAAATGAAAAAATTGAGGCGAAAAGAATTTTTTTGTGAAAAAAAAGTACTTTTTCATTTTTACAGATCAATTTGTGAAGCACCTGAGGGTTTAAAGTGCTCACTAGGCATCTAAATAAGTTCCTTGGGGGGTCTAGTTTCCAAAATGGGGTCACTTGTGGGGGAGCACCAATGTTTAGGCACACAGGAGCTCTCCAAACGCGACATGGTGTCCGCTAACGATGGAGATAAGTTTTCATTCAAAAAGTCAAATGGCGCTCCTTCCCTTCCGAGCCTTACCATGTGCCCAAACAGTGGTTTACCCCCACATATGAGGTATCAGTGTACTCAGGAGAAATTGCCCAACAAATTTTAGGATCCATTTTATCCTGTTGCCCATGTGAAAATGAAAAAATTGAGGCTAAAAGAATTTTTTTGTGAAAAAAAAGTACTTTTTCATTTTTACGGATCAATTTGTGAAGCACCTGGGGGTTCAAAGTGCTCACTATGCATCTAGATAAGTTCCTTGGGGCGTCTAGTTTCCAAAATGGGGTCACTTGTGGGGGAGCTCCAATTTTTAGGCACACGGGGGCTCTCCAAACGTGACATGGTGTCCGCTAAAGAGTGGAGCCAATTTTTGATTCAAAAAGTCAAATGGCGCTCCTTCCCTTCCAAGCCCTGCCGTGCGCCCAAACAGTGGTTTACCCCCACATATGAGGTATCAGTGTACTCAGGACAAATTGGACAACAACTTTCATGGTTCAGTTTCTCCTTTTACCATTGGGAAAATAAAAAAATTGTTGCTAAAAGATAATTTTTGTGACTAAAAAGTTAAATGTTCATTTTTTCCTTCCATGTTGCTTCTGCTGCTGTGAAGCACCTGAAGGGTTAATAAACTTCTTGAATGTGGTTTTGAGTACCTTGAGGGGTGCAGTTTTTAGAATGGTGTCACTTTTGGGTATTTTCAGCCATATAGACCCCTCAAACTGACTTCAAATGTGAGGTGGTCCCTAAAAAAAATGGTTTTGTAAATTTCGTTGTAAAAATGAGAAATCGCTGGTCAAATTTTAACCCTTATAACTTCCTAGCAAAAAAAAATTTTGTTTCCAAAATTGTGCTGATGTAAAGTAAACATGTCGGAAATGTTATTTATTAACTATTTTGTGTCACATAACTCTCTGGTTTAACAGAATAAAAATTAAAAATGTGAAAATTGCGAAATTTTCTAAATTTTCGCCAAATTTACGTTTTTATCACAAATAAACGTAGAATTTATTGACCTAAATTTACCACTAACATGAAGCCCAATATGTCACGAAAAAACAATCTCAGAACCGCTAGGATCCGTTGAAGCGTTCCTGAGTTATTACCTCATAAAGGGACACTGGTCAGAATTGCAAAAAACGGCAAGGTCTTTAAGGTCAAAATAGGCTGGGTCATGAAGGGGTTAATGTAAAAAATAAAGAATAAAAATAAAAAATATGGATATACTCGCCCCTCCGAGGAACCCTGGCTGTCACCGCTGCGAGCGTCTGCCTCCGTTCCTGAGAATGCAGAGAGTGAAGGACCTTCGATGATGTCACGGTCACGTGAGCGGTCAGGTGACAGCCAGGCAGACGCTCGCAGCGGTGACAGCCAGGGTTCTTCGGAGGTGTGAGTATATCTATATTTTTTTATTTTTATTCTTTATTTTTTACATTAATATGGATCCCAGGGCCTGAAGGAGAGTTTCCTCTCCTTCAGACCCTGGGAACCATCCAGGATACATTCCAATATTTGTGTCCCATTAACTTGCATTGGTATCGGTATCGGCGATATCCGATATTTTTTGGATATCGGCCGATACCATCCGATACCGATACTTTCAAATATCGGAAGGTATCGCTCAACACTACTGGTGAATGAGCTGCTCAGAGTGCAGCATCATTCACCAGCGGTGACATCATCTCCGGCTTTTCCCACGGTCCAGAGGTCACCTCAGTTCAGCCCGGCTGTGATGATGTCACTGCTGGTGAATGATGCTGCGCTCTCAGCAGCTCATTCACCAGTGGTTTTCAGCTGGGACAGTCGCATCTTGGCACCATCCTGGTTGAAAACGATTTAGCCCCAGACGTGGATTACAGCGTGGGACACAACGACAGACAGATATGGTATTTTGTTGGTTTATTATTTTACTGTGTACGTGTCTCCGGTATGTGTGATAACTGTCACTACATGTACCAGAGACAGGGACGTGTGAAAGGGGCCTTAGATAGTACAAGTTGCCCCCACAATATGGCACCACCCACCCACCTCCTAATAAATAACCCTTCCCTTCCCCCACTCCTGGTGCAGATACAGATGACCCCAGGACATAGCACCGACATCCTTTATCAGTTTCCCAGGGCTGGAGATGTGGCCCCGGGGCCGGTGCTATAGATGTATGAGGGGCTGTTATCTGCGGTGTGAGCTGTACATGTAATGGAGACATTCTGGGGACAGGTTAACTCAGAAGTAGAACTTCTTATCTTGTTAGACAATGGAGCTGGATTTTAGTTTATATTTTTTCACTTTCTATTCTTAATGTCTCCGTTCTAGGACCCCATTGTTAGGCCCCAGCTGTCATGGTCATATATTGGCATGCGTTGCTGGGAACAGAGGCCCCGCTCCCTCTCTATGCCCCAAATATAGTAAAAAATAATCATATTTCAGAGCGAGCTGAGACCCTCACACAGCTGTTAACCTGTTAAATGCTGCTGTCAGTCTCTCACTGCAGCATTAAACACATGTCAGCAGGGGGTCGCGTCATTCCATTTGCCCATTGGCACGCCGTGACGTGATAAACCATGTGTATGTCAGAGTACAAGAAGAATACCAATCGGGTGATTCTATAGAGGACTGCACATGTTGAAAGCAAGATGGCCGAATATGCCAAAGCTATAAATGCTTTAGTGGATGAAAATAAAGCTTTGAGGGAGGATATGGATATGGTTCAAGATAAGATGCATGACTTGGAAGATAGATCACGGAGAAATAATGTGCGTGTCAGGGGTATACCGGAGGACATTCCAGACAAAGATCTAGCTGAATTTTTACTTCAATTCATGCAATCTGTGCTCCCTTCCTTGCTCCCCAGGGATTTCCTAATTGATAGGATACATAGACTCCCTAAGCCACGGCATGTGAACCCAACCTTGCCCAGAGACACTTTGGTGCGCATACACTTCTATTCTACCACAGACGCCTTCATGCAGAAGATGAGAAAAACCCCTGAGCTCCCTGCTGAATACCATGGCTTACAAGTGTTCCCGGACTTATCAGCGCCCACGCTGGCAAAGAGGCGAGAATTTGCTCATGTCTGTAAAGCACTACGTGATGTTCATATCCGATACAAATGGGGTTTTAACCCTGTCAAGCTGATAATTTCCTATGAAGGTCGTGGTGTAGTCTGTCAATCTCCCAAGCAGGCTGAGATCATGCTAACTGAATGGAAGATTTCCTTCGCTCCCCGTCAAAATCCGACAGGAAAGAAAATCGTCCAGGACCGGTTTCAAACTTGAAGAGGAGAATGAGATGATGTCCGGATGCAGGACTATGCTGTGAGGGTGCTACGGATTTTATACCCTGTTTTTCTATTTTTGTTGTTTTTTCTTTCTCTCTCCACCTTTTTTCTCTCTGCTCCAGCACCCCGTCCAAGATAACTCCCGGTTATTTTCATCTGTTTGGGAGTAACTCTTGGAAGTGCCCTGAGCTGGCATCCACCTACGGTCTAGGACTGACCTTTTAGGTGTTTATTGCCTGACCAGCCTGGCCATTGGCCTAGTGGCTACATGACTTTGTGTTTAGAAGTTCTTCTAGTTTTCTTTGTGTTTTGTTCCCCTTGTCTTCCTTTCTTTAGGTACTCCTTCGATATGGGTCTTTTTAATGTGGTTCCTGTGATCTTTTATGTGGCTAACACAGGTGCACTGATGCGGGTTAATGAAGATATATGTGTGATAGCAAGGTTTAGAATGTTCAATTATGAGTGTTACCATTATGTCTCTAAATGTTAGGGGGTTGAACTCCCCCTGTAAGAGGTCCATCCTATGGAAAGAAATGAAAAAATCAGGTGCAGAGATCATCTGCCTGCAGGAGACACATCTGATAGAAGCTGATAATTTTAGGCTTTGTCACCCGCAATTCTCTAATATCTACTTCGCTAATAATAACACTAAAAAAGCTGGGGTGTGCATCATCTTTAAAAAATACCTTAGCCTTTAAGTGTATTCAGAGGGTGGCGGATCCTGCGGGCAGATTTCTGATCCTCATATGCACATTGAATGGCGAGTTGCACACTATCACAGTCCTGTATGCCCCAAATCACTCGCAGCAATCATTTATCCGCATGGTATTACAAAGAGTGGATGATTTGGCACAGGATGAAAAGTTATATTGCGGAGACTTTAATCTCCCCATGGATAGAGATCTAGACTGCTCACGAGGTGGTATTCGGCCTAGGGGGGAGTTGAAAGGTTTAACCAAAGAATATCATCTACATGATTTCTGGAGATACTCCCATGCGAGCGAAAAAGATTATACCTTCTATTCTTTCCGACACCGTACATACTCTCGGATAGACCACATTTTGGTAGATACTACGGTTCTTTCCAGATGCATCTCCTCCAACATAGGACTAATTACTTGGTCTGATCATGCCCCCATTGTGTTACAGTTAGCATTAAAACATCATGTGAACCCTGCCTTTAGATGGCATCTGAACCCTTCTCTCTTGCTAAATGAGAGGGTGACGTGTGGTATCTCTAATGAGCTGACCCACTATTTCCACGTTAACGATAATGGGGAAGTTTCAGATGAAACGTTATGGGCTGCACATAAAGTGGTTATTCGGGGATATCTCATCCAACAAGCCTCCATACTGAAGCGCAATAGGGGGTTACGGGATGACTTCTTAACTAGACATGATCAATTGGAATCACTGAACAAAACCTCACCCTCTCAGGCAGTATCAGATGAGATATACGGGGTTCGCTTTAATTTGCGGGAGAATTTGCTCTCTACCTATGCCCATAATTTACGTAAATTCAAAACTCACTTTTATGCCACTGGAGACAGGGCGGGAAATATACTGGCCCGTAGGGTACGCAAACGAGAGGCTAAATCCAGATTGGATGGTTTGCTATGTCAGAATGGGTGTTTGGTTAGGAATCCGATTGAAATCGCAGAGACTTTTGCAAAGTATTACTCCCATTTATATAACTTACATTCTGACCAGCAGACCCGTCAACCCACCCAGGTAACAATAGACTCATACCTATAGTCAGTTAATTTACCATGTGTATCCCAAGAACAATTACTCTTGTAAAATGCCCCATTTACAGAGGAGGAGATTAAAAAAACCATTAAAAGTAGTAAGCTGCATGCCGCACCTGGTTCGGATGGGCTATCAAATGAATATTATCGCACTTTCCAAGATATTCTGGCCCCATATCTATTGAGGTTGTTTTCAAGTTGGCGGGATTCAGGCAACGTTGCTGTCTCCAATCTGGAAGCTATTATTACCACTCTCCCTAAGCCAGGTAAGACCCCTGATAGTCCTGGAAATTTTAGGCCCATTGCTTTATTGAATTGTGATTTAAAGATATATACCAAATTGTTAGCCTCCCGCCTTCATTTGATAATCCCCTCTCTTGTCTCTCCCGACCAGGTCGGTTTCGTGGCTGGCCGAGAAACTAAGGATGGTACCCGCCGAATGTTGAATTTCATCAGGGTGGCGGAACTGTCAGGCCTTCCCAGTGCCTTTCTGTCTTTGGATGCTGAGAAGGCTTTTGATAGGATACATTGGGGTTATTTGGGAAGTGTTCTTCGGAAGTTCGGTTTGGAGGGCCCCATCCTATCAGCGATTTCAGCCATATATTCCACTCCATCTGCCAGAGTTCTCGCCTCTGGAGTAGTGTCTGCTCCCTTTCTGATCACCAATGGGACGCGGCAGGGATGTCCACTATCCCCCATTATATTTGCATTATGCATGGAGCCTTTGGCGGAGAAAATCCGTGTTAGCTCTGATATTTCAGGTTTGATGGTTGGCCCGGCTGCTCATAAGATTGGTCTTTACGCGGATGACGTTATCATAACCTGTGTGGATCTGGAGCGGTCGTTCTCGGCCGTCATGGCTGAACTAGAGGAGTTTGCAGCAGTATCCTATTACAAACTGAACGCATCCAAATCTTTGGTATTCCCTGTCGCGGTCCCTTTGGTCGTCAGAACTGAATTAGAGAATAAGTTTCCCTTTCGTTGGACTGATCAGGGTATCCCTTTTCTTGGTATAAAGCTTACATGTTCTCAACATATTATAGAGGTGAATTATTCTGCTCTATCCAGGGAGATTTAGACTCCTTGCATATGTTCATGACATCCTGGGTGGCCAGAATCAACATTTTCAAAATGAAAATTCTCCCCAGGATATTATATTATTTTAGATGTCTCCCTTTGAGGGTTCCAAGCAAAATTATAACAAACCTTCAACGCTTAACAAATAGATACATATGGGCCCACAAAACTCCTAGAGTGGCTAAATCTCTTATGTACTACCCTTATGATTTGGGGGGGAATGGGATTACCAAACTTGATGGCGTACTATAAGGCTTCGGTGGTGGCAGGGTTGCGGGACTGGTGGCAGCTTGATAAGGATCATAGATGGTTGCAAATTGAAAATTTCTATGCAACTAGAGGTTCCACCCGATTCATGTTAGAGGTTGAAGCTTTGGGGCCACGGACAGGTAGGCTCCCTCTACCGACCATGTCTACTGCACTGCATTTTTGGAGACAGACGGTCCCGACCCTTATTAAAATTCCATTAACTGAAGTGTCACTGAAGGCGCTAGAATTACATATTCCATATTTAGATTTACAGCCATGGATACGGGCTGGTGTAAAATCACTTCATCAGCTGCTTGATGACACAATGATTAAACCGTTTGATCGCCTAGTTGCGAAACACCCTGATATTCGGCATAGATTTTATCAGTATTTACAATTAAGACATCTTATACACACTAAATAGCTGACATTTTTTTTTAATAACAACTTACCGTATATACTCGAGTATAAGCCGACCCGAGTATAAGCCGACCCCCCTAATTTTGCCACAAAAAACTGGGAAAACTTATTGACTCGAGTATAAGCCTAGGGTGGAAATGCAGCATTTACCGGTGAATTTCAAAAATAAAAATAGATCATTATTTCCCCATAGCTGTGCCATATAGTGCTCTACACCGTTCATTATTTCCCCATAGCTGTGCCCCATATAGTGCTCTGCACCGTTCATTGTGCCCCATAGCTGTGCCATATACGGTGCTCTGCACCGTTCATTGTGCCCCATTGCTGTGCCATATACAGTGCTCTGCACCGTTCATTGTGCCCCATTGCTGTGCCATATACGGTGCTCTGCACCGTTCATTGTGCCCCATTGCTGTGCCATATACGGTGCTCTGCACCGTTCATTGTGCCCCATTGCTGTGCCATATACAGTGCTCTGCACCGTTCATTGTGCCCCATTGCTGTGCCATATACGGTGCTCTGCACCGTTCATTGTGCCCCATTGCTGTGCCATATACGGTGCTCTGCACCGTTGATTGTGCCCCATTGCTGTGCCATATACGGTGCTCTGCACCGTTCATTGTGCCCCATTGCTGTGCCATATACAGTGCTCTGCACCGTTCATTGTGCCCCATTGCTGTGCCATATACGGTGCTCTGCACCGTTCATTGTGCCCCATTGCTGTGCCATATACGGTGCTCTGCACCGTTCATTGTGCCCCATTGCTGTGCCATATACAGTGCTCTGCACCGTTCATTGTGCCCCATTGCTGTGCCATATACGGTGCTCTGCACCGTTCATTGTGCCCCATTGCTGTGCCATATACGGTGCTCTGCACCGTTCATTGTGCCCCATTGCTGTGCCATATACAGTGCTCTGCACCGTTCATTGTGCCCCATATCTGTGCCCATATACGGTGCTCTGCTCCGTTCATTGTGCCCCATTGCTGTGCCATATACGGTGCTCTGCACCGTTCATTGTGCCCCATTGCTGTGCCATATACGGTGCTTTGCACCGTTCATTGTGCCCAATTGCTGTGCCATATACGGTGCTCTGCACCGTTCATTGTGCCCCATTGCTGTGCCATATACGGTGCTTTGCACCGTTCATTGTGCCCCATTGCTGTGCCATATACGGTGCTCTGCACCGTTCATTGTGCCCCATTGCTGTGCCATATACGGTGCTCTGCACCGTTCATTGTGCCCCATTGCTGTGCCATATACAGTGCTCTGCACCGTTCATTGTGCCCCATTGCTGTGCCATATACGGTGCTCTGCACCGTTCATTGTGCCCCATTGCTGTGCCATATACGGTGCTCTGCACCGTTCATTGTGCCCCATTGCTGTGCCATATACAGTGCTCTGCACCGTTCATTGTGCCCCATATCTGTGCCCATATACGGTGCTCTGCTCCGTTCATTGTGCCCCATTGCTGTGCCATATACGGTGCTTTGCACCGTTCATTGTGCCCCATTGCTGTGCCATATACGGTGCTCTGCACCGTTCATTGTGCCCCATTGCTGTGCCATATACAGTGCTCTGCACCGTTCATTGTGCCCCATTGCTGTGCCATATACGGTGCTCTGCACCGTTCATTGTGCCCCATTGCTGTGCCATATACGGTGCTCTGCACCGTTCATTGTGCCCCATTGCTGTGCCATATACGGTGCTCTGCACCGTTCATTGTGCCCCATTGCTGTGCCATATACGGTGCTTTGCACCGTTCATTGTGCCCCATTGCTGTGCCATATACGGTGCTCTGCACCGTTCATTGTGCCCCATAGAAATCTCTGCCGCCGCTGCTGCAATAAAAAAAAAAAACACATACTCACCTCCCTTGATTGCAGCTCCCGGCGTCTCGTTCCGGCGCCTCCATCTTCCCGGCGTCTCTGCTCTGACTGATCAGGCAGAGGGCGCCGCGCACACTGTATGCGTCATCGCGCCCCCTGCCTGAACAGTCAGAGCGCAGACGCCGGGAAGATGGAGGCGCCGGCCGGGAAGATGGAGCGACGCTCGGTGGCTGGAACGCGGACAGGTGAATATGCTATACTTACCTAGTCCTGGCGATCCTCGCGCTGTCCCTCTGCCTGGTCTTCGGTGCCGCAGCTCTTCCTGTCAGCGGTCACCGGCACCGCTGATTAGAGGAATGAATAGGCGGCTCCGCCCCTATGGGAGGTGGAGCCGCTTATTCATATCTCTAATGAGCGGTCCCACGTGACCGCTGAAGAGGGGAAGAAGCTGCAGCACAGAAGCCCGTGGGACGGCAGGGACAGCGCGAGGATCGCTGGGACTAGGTAAGTATACCTCAGCGCCCTCACCCCCTCACCCGCCGACCCTGCCACCCACATTGACTCGAGTATAAGCCGAGAGGGGCACTTTCAGCCCAAAAATTTGGGCTGAAAATCTCGGCTTATACTCGAGTATATACGGTAGTTCGTACAGTAAATGGTCTTTTCTTGGTGCCTGGTCCTAGTACTCGCAATACATCTATTTTGTATAGAGCCCTGAATGATCCTGATTCAGAGGTTAAGTTGAAATTCATGAGTCAGTGGGAGGATGACTTGCAAGTCACCCTAGCGCCTGATGGGTGGCGGGATGCGGTGTTAGAGGTTCGGAGAGTTTCCTCCTGTGTAAACCATCTGGAGCAATTGAAAAAAGTCCACTTACGCTGGTACTACTACCCAGTTAAAGTTGCCCATTTTGGCCCTCAATGCTCCCCATTGTGCTGGAGAGACTGCGGTATGTTGGGGACGCTTAGCCATATGTGGTGGTCGTGTCCGAAATTACAGTATCTTTGGGTTAGTTTGCAGGACGTGATAGCGGAGGCGACTGGGATTCGGATGGCCCTGCGACGTAGAATGGTTTTATTGCATATTGGTTTGGATGAGATCCCACATGAACTGAGAGGTGTGTTCTCACATTTGTTTATAGCCGCTAGACTGGCAATAGCTTCCAAGTGGAGAGTGACTAGCGCACCGACCATACAATCTGTGATTGATAGGATGAACTTTCATTGCCAATACGAACGGGCGCTGGTGTTATTTGCGTCATCAAAAACAAAAAAGTCTCAGATCTGGAAGCCGTGGCTTGATAGCCGGTTTTCCTTTATCCCTTCGTGAAGAGGATTGTGCTGTGGTGATCCGGGATCTGATATCTCGGCCTGTGACAAATTCTTGCTTTGTGCCTGGCTGTTTAGTTTATACGGAGCTTTGACTTTCAGGAACCGGTATTTTGGTAGATTAGCTAATGTTTAGACCTTCGATCTAAATAATCTACAGTTGCATACCTATGTATACCTACCCCCTTCCCCCCCCCTTGCGTTGGATTGTCTGTTTTCTTATTGTATTATTATTCTACTCTGCTCTGTTTGCAGAATTGTTGTGTTTATCTGTTTAATCTGAAAAAAAATATTTTTTTTTTAATAAATATGATTCAGCAGATTACACAGTCTGAGAATACAACATCTACACATTCTATCTCCTGATAGGTTTCCCATATTATGTCCTGTAATTGTATTATTCCATGGGAGTCCTTATGATGTTACATCTTCATCTTCTTCCCATTCAGGTCTCTACAATATTGGATCCTCTCAGTGGAGATCTTCTATATAGGAGGATTTCTCTGATTGACCCATCAAGGATGGAGAGAGACAGAGACAAGATGGAGAGGATATTACCCCTCACCCTAGAGATCATCTTCCGGCTTACTGGAGAGGTGAGAGATTCTGATGACGTCACATTACATCATTCTTATCTATGGGAATAACAGATGGACGGAACTGGAGAGGTGAGGACTCTGGAAATGTCTGTAGTGAGATTTATTAATGTGTCTCTCCATAACCAGGATTACACAGTAGTGAAGAAGACCTCTAGTGAGCGCTGTCAGGACCCTGTTACTGAGGGATGGGGAAGACTCCAGAGCCCAATCACAGGGCCTTCACCTCACCCCATGCTACATGAGGATGTCAATGACCAGAAGATCCAAGAACTCACCTACAAGATGATTGAGCTGCTGACTGGAGAGGTGACACTGCTGGGAATGCTGGGACATTATACAGTAATGCTATGAAGGGATCAGGGGATGACGGTATCATTGTATGGGGTCAGGTTTCTATAAGATGCCAGGATGTCACCGTCTATTTTTCCATGGAGGAGTGGAAGTATTTTAAAGAACACAAGGAGGTTAACCAGCCCCTCACATCACCAGGTAATAGGACTAAATACACATGACCTATAATTATCTATATGTAAAGAATGAATTCAGTCCCTGTATTTGTTTCCTCCAGTTTTATCCAGTAAGAGGACAACACCAGAGAGATGTCCCCAACCTCTTCTTCCACAGGACTGTAAAGAAGAAGATCCCAATGTTCCTCAGGATCATCAGGTAGATGGAGAGAAGGTGTCATGAGATCTGCCCTATGATGTGTAGACGGCTGTGAAGGTCTTGTGCTCAGTCTTGTTTTATCCACCAGTATTATATGTTTTATACTTCTGTAATGAAAATGAGGGAGCCGATTCATTAAGACTCCCATTGTGCTTCCTGGTCTTAATGAAAGCTCTCGGTGGAGTTCAGTGAACCTAATTCACTGAAATAAATGTAACCACTAAAGTGACGGAACATCATAAATTTGATTACTGGGTATAGTGATGCCGTGCCCCGCCCATGCTACGCCTTGGCACAGCTTGTCAGGACTGGAATGTAAACGGCAAATGTCACAATATCCTTCCGCGTTGCGGAAAATTATTGTGACTTATGAAGATGCCTCAACAGCTGCGATCGATGCTAGTACTGATCATAGGCATTTAATCCCTTAAATGCCGCTGTCAATAGTGACAGCAGTATCTGGACCAGGGATGTCAAACTTATATACACAGCCAAAATTAAAATCTTGGACAAAGTAGCGGGCCAACCTTGATATTTATTATTAAAAAAAAAGACCAAAATTGATGTTTTTCTTTAGCAACAAATATAACAATTAACTTTTTAACATGGAAACAAACTTAAGGGAGTTGTCCCATGAACAAATACCCTTTTAATTGATAGATCTTAGAATAAAATATTGGAATAATAGAATACGTTATTTAAGAGCAGTAAAAAGCTCATGGCCCAATGGCCAAATTTATATATGTAATAACAAAGGATAACAAAACTTGAATAATACAGTGTAAGGTGGCAGCTGGCCAGGTGGTGGATGGGAGGTGTGTGTCCCTGAGGTGCCAAGCCTCGGTGTTGTAGGACTCGGAGAAGCAGGCTCAAGCTCATAGTGTTGAGAGGTGTTTTTATTAGCCTGGATTGTGGGTCCAGGTCTTAGGAGCAGCTGAAAGAGCTGGGTGGGATCGGCTGCTCACTTTCCTCCAGACTGGATCTTTGGTTCTCTGATTTAAGGCATCTGGAGCTGTCTCACTTGGTCTGCTTGTTTTGCAAGGTGAGGAAGCTTTGCATGTGCTGTTCAGACTCTGCTGGAGTCTGAGAGGAAAACACTCACATTTAAACAGCTGAACCCATGTGTTATATGGACTTGTTATTTTCCGTTTTGTTCTGTTGTACCTTTGTTTACCTGGAAGAGGCTGATTTAGTTTGTAACTCTGACCATAAACTACAGCTCATCCAGCATCGGGGGTAACCACTATGAGACCACCTTGTCTGTCTAAAGTTATTACACCCCCAATGTACATTTCTCACCTATGAATGCTCTGTTCTACAGCCAAACTGCTTCAGAGACAAAAACAGTTGAACGTAACTAATGTTGTAATGCTGAAAATGAATGAGGCTTAAATTTGCTTATAAGCTCTAATTTTCAAGATCCAGAGAAGGTTGTAATTACTTTTGACACCTGTGATGCTGCGATCACTAGCGCGTTGGGGAATACTCGCTTGGCAGCGATATAACACACAGCAAGACCTTTTTTTCTTTCAAAGTTCAACTGGATTTATTACTCCATAAACCCCAGCGGCACACACACAAAGTAACAGCCTTCAGAACCAGCAACATAAAGTAACAGTGTTCATAACATGGCTCTGCTCCATCAGGACTGTGACCATACACAAATGGTAGAGTCCAATATTCTGGCTCGCTCTTGAGCCAAACACACACAGTCTGGATTACCTGCTTGACAGCGTTGCAGGTTTTCACCGGCTGACATCACACAGGTCCTGTCCTCCGGAAAAGCTGCCTTACGGGGATCACCAACTTGCCTGGCAGGCACACATCAGTTAGTTCCAGACCCACTGAAGGACGGTAACTTCCCCCAACCCAGATAGCCGTCACAGTCTCTGCAGACACGGCCTCTCTGTGTGCTGTTCAGGATGTCCGTCCCCACTTGGAACCCTCCAAAACACAGGCCACCAGGTCCAAAGCCTCACCATGTGCTCTCCTCCAGGAAGTTAGCACCTTCAACACGTAGGCCTTCCAGGACCTTACACACAGTCCAATCAGACCTCAGTCACATTATAAAGCCGTAACCACTCCCATAGGTGGGAGGTTTGTGTGATTAGTCAGACCCGCCCAGCTCTCCGACTAACCCTGTAAGCCTCCCTTATTATAAACTACACAAAACACTTGTGGGACTACAGGTCCCAGAGCAACATTACTTCAGGCTTACAGCGCAGAGTATCTCCTGTTGTGAATTCTGTTGTCGGGCTCTCTCCTGTGGTCATGAATGGTACTTCGGCTGGTTCTGTCCATGGACTTCCTCTGGTGGGTGTTTCTGAGTTTCCTTCCACAGGTGACGAGGTTAATTCGTTAGCTGGCTGCTCTATTTAACTCCACTTAGATCTTTGCTCCATGCCACCTGTCAATGTTCCAGTATTGGTCTAGTTCACTCCTGGATCGTTCTTGTGACCTGTCTTCCCAGCAGAAGCTAAGTTCCTGCTTGTATTTCTTTGGTTTGCTATTTTTCTGTCCAGCTTGCTATTTTTATTGTTGTCTTGCTTGCTGGAAGCTCTGGGACGCAGAGGGAGCGCCTCCGCACCGTGAGTCGGTGCGGAGGGTCTTTTTGCGCCCTCTGCGTTGTCTTTTTGTAGGTTTTTGTGCTGACCGCAAAGCAACCTTTCCTATCCTCGGTCTGTTCAGTAAGTCGGGCCTCACTTTGCTAAATCTATTTCATCTCTGTGTTTGTATTTTCATCTTTACTCACAGTCATTATATGTGGGGGGCTGCCTTTTCCTTTGGGGAATTTCTCTGAGGCAAGGTAGGCTTTATTTTTCTATCTTCAGGGCTATCTAGTTCCTTAGGCTGTGCCGAGTTGCATAGGGAGCGTTAGGAGCAATCCACGGCTATTTCTAGTGTGTTTGATAGGATTAGGGATTGCGGTCAGCAGAGTTCCCACGTCCCAGAGCTCGTCCTTTATTATCAGTAACTATCAAGTCATTCTGTGTGCTCTTAACCACCAGGTCCATTATTGTCCTCACCACCTGGTCATAAAAGTACAGGTGGCCCAAAGTACTAATGCATCTCAATAGAGGGATAAGAGAAGTTCTGAGACCATTTTTTTTTCTTTGCAGTGTGTTTTGTCTCTCTTTTCCCCTTTACCTCTGGGTGGTTCAGGACACAGGTGTAAACATGGACATTCAAGGTCTGTCCTCTTGGATGGATAATCTCACTACAAGGGTACAAAACATTCAAGATTTTGTGGTTCAGAATCCGATGTCAGAGCCTAGGATTCCAATTCCTGATTTGTTTTTTGGTGATAGATCTAAGTTCTTGAATTTCAAAAATAATTGTAAATTGTTTCTTGCCTTGAAACCTCGCTCCTCAGGTGACCCTGTTCAACAAGTAAAGATCATTATTTCTTTGTTACGTGGTGACCCTCAAGACTGGGCATTTTCCCTTGCGCCAGGAGATCCGGCATTGCGTGATGTTGATGCGTTTTTCCTGGCGCTTGGATTGCTTTATGACGAACCTAATTCAGTGGATCAGGCAGAGAAAATCTTGCAGGCTCTGTGTCAGGGTCAGGATGAAGCGGAGATATATTGTCAGAAGTTTAGAAAGTGGTCTGTGCTCACTCAGTGGAATGAATGTGCCCTGGCAGCAATCTTCAGAAAGGGTCTCTCTGAAGCCCTTAAGGATGTCATGTTGGGATTTCCCATGCCTGCTGGTCTGAATGAGTCTATGTCTTTGGCCATTCAGATCGATCGACGCTTGCGTGAGCGTAAAGCTGTGCACCATTTGGCGGTACTATCTGAGCATGGGCCTGAGCCTATGCAATGTGATAGGTCTTTGACCAGAGCTGAACGGCAAGAACACAGACGTCGGAATGGGCTATGTTTTTACTGTGGTGATTCCACTCATGCTATCTCCGATTGTCCTAAGCGCACTAAGCGGTTCGCTAGGTCTGCCACCATTGGTACGGTACAGTCTAAATTTCTATTGTCCGTTACTCTGATTTGCTCTTTGTCATCCTATTCTGTTATGGCATTTGTGGATTCAGGCGCTGCCCTGAATTTGATGGACTTGGAGTATGCTAGGCGCTGTGGTTTTTTCTTGGAGCCCTTGCAGTATCCTATTCCATTGAGAGGAATTGATGCTACGCCTTTGGCCAAGAATAAGCCTCAGTACTGGACCCAATTGACCATGTGCATGGCTCCTGAACATCAGGAGGATATCCGCTTTCTGGTGTTGCATAATCTGCATGATGTGGTCGTTTTGGGGTTGCCATGGCTACTGTTGTGAATTCTGTGGTCAAGCTCCCTCCTGTGGTCATGAGTGGTACTGCAGCTGGTTCTGTCTGTGAGCTTCCTTTGGTGGATGTGAGTGGGGCTGCGGCTTCTGAGTTTCCTTCCTTAGGTGACGAGGTTAAGTCGTTAGGTGCTGCTCTATTTAACTCCACCTAGTTCTTTGTTCCTTGCCTCCAGTCAATGTTCCAGTATTGGTCTTGCTCTCTCCTGGATCGTTCTTGTGGCCTGTCTTCACTGCATAAGCTAAGTTCTGCTTGTGTTACTTTTGTTTGCTATTTTTTCTGTCCAGCTTGCTATATTGGTTTTTCTTGCTTGCTGGAAGCTCTGGGACGCAGAGGGAGCACCTCTGTACCGTTAGTCGGTGCGGAGAGTCTTTTTGCGCCCTCTGCGTGGTTGTTTGTAGGTTTTTGTGCTGACCGCAAAGCTATCTTTCCTATCCTCGGTCTATTCAGTAAGTCGGGCCTCACTTTGCTAAAATCTATTTCATCTCTGTGTTTGTATTTTCATCTTTACTCACAGTCATTATATGTGGAGGGCTGCCTTTTCCTTTGGGGAATTTCTCTGAGGCAAGGTAGGCTTATTTTTCTATCTTCAGGGCTAGCTAGTTTCTCAGGCTGTGCCCGAGGCGCCTAGGTCTGGTCAGGAGCGCTCCACGGCTACCTCTAGTGTGGTGTGATAGGATTAGGGATTGCGGTCAGCAGAGTTCCCACGTCTCAGAGCTCGTCCTATGTCATTAGTAACTATCAGGTCAATTGTGTGCTCTTAACCACCAGGTCTGTTGTGGTTCTGAATCACCAGTTCATAACAGTACTGGAGGCCCAAAGTACTAATGCTTCTCAATAGAGGGAAAAGAGAAGTTCTGAGACCATTTTTTTTTCTTTGCACTGTGTTTTGTTTTTCTTTTCCCCTAGACATTTGGGTGGTTCAGGACACAGGTGTAGTGATGGACATTAAAGGTCTGTCTTCTTGTATGGATCATCTCACTGCAAGAGTACAAAATGTTCAAGACTTTGTGGTTCAGAATTCTATGTTAGAACCAAGAATTCCTATCCCTGATTTGTTTTCTGGAGATAAAGCTAAGTTTCTGAGTTTTAAAAATAATTGTAAACTGTTTCTGGCTTTGAAACCCCGCTCCTCTGGTGACCCAGTTCAACAAGTTAAGATCATTATTTCTTTATTACGTGGCGACCCTCAAGATTGGGCATTTTCCCTTGCGCCAGGAGATCCTGCATTATGTAATATTGATGCGTTTTTTCTGGCGCTCGGATTGCTTTATGATGAACCTAATTCAGTGGATCAGGCAGAGAAAAATTTACTGGCTCTGTGTCAGGGTCAGGATGAGGTAGAGATATATTGTCAGAAGTTTAGGAAGTGGTCTGTGCTCACGCAATGGAATGAATGTGCGCTGGCAGCAATTTTCAGAAAGGGTCTCTCTGAAGCCCTTAAGGATGTCATGGTGGGATTTCCTATGCCTGCTGGTCTGAATGAGTCTATGTCTTTGGCCATTCAGATCGATCGACGCTTGCGTGAGCGTAAAACTGTGCACCATTTGGCGGTATTATCTGAGCAAAAACCTGAGCCTATGCAATGTGATAGGACTTTGACCAGAGCTGAACGGCAAGAACACAGACGTCGGAATGGGCTGTGTTTTTACTGTGGTGATTCCACTCATGCTATCTCCGATTGTCCTAAGCGCACTAAGCGGTTCGCTGGGTCTGCCACCATTGGTACGGTACAGTCGAAATTTCTTTTGTCCGTTACTTTGATCTGCTCTTTGTCATCCTATTCTGTCATGGCATTTGTGGATTCAGGCGCTGCCCTGAATTTGATGGACTTGGAGTTTGCTAGGCGCTGTGGGTTTTTCTTGGAGCCCTTGCAGTATCCTATTCCATTGAGAGGAATTGATGCTACGCCTTTGGCAAAGAATAAGCCTCAGTACTGGACCCAACTGACCATGTGCATGGCTCCTGCGCATCAGGAGGATATTCGCTTTTTGGTGTTGCATAATCTGCATGATGTGGTCGTGTTGGGGTTGCCATGGCTACAAGTCCATAACCCAGTATTGGATTGGAAATCTATGTCTGTGTCCAGCTGGGGTTGTCAGGGGGTACATGGTGATGTTCCATTTCTGTCTATTTCATCATCCACCCCTTCTGAGGTCCCAGAGTTCTTGTCGGATTACCGGGATGTATTTGATGAGCCCAAGTCCAGTGCCCTACCTCCGCATAGGGATTGTGATTGTGCTATCGATTTGATTCCTGGTAGTAAGTTTCCTAAAGGTCGACTGTTTAATTTATCTGTGCCTGAGCACCCCGCTATGCGGAGTTACGTAAAGGAATCCTTGGAGAAGGGTCATATTCGCCCGTCGCCGTCGCCATTGGGAGCAGGGTTCTTTTTTGTGGCCAAGAAGGATGGTTCGCTGAGACCTTGTATTGATTACCGCCTTCTAAATAAAATCACAGTCAAGTTTCAGTACCCCTTGCCGCTGCTGTCTGATTTGTTTGCTCGGATTAAGGGGGCTTGTTGGTTCACCAAGATAGATCTTCGTGGTGCGTATAATCTTGTGCGTATTAAACAGGGCGATGAATGGAAAACGGCATTTAATACGCCCGAGGGCCATTTTGAGTACCTGGTTATGCCATTCGGGCTTTCTAATGCTCCATCAGTATTTCAGTCCTTTATGCATGACATCTTCCGAGAGTACCTGGATAAATTCCTGATTGTATACTTGGATGATATTTTGGTCTTCTCGGATGATTGGGAGTCTCACGTGAAGCAGGTTAGAATGGTGTTCCAGGTCATGCGTGCGAATTCTTTGTTTGTTAAGGGGTCAAAGTGTCTCTTTGGTGTTCAGAAGGTTTCATTTTTGGGTTTCATTTTTTCCCCTTCTACTATTGAGATGGACCCTGTTAAAGTTCAGGCCATTTATGATTGGACTCAGCCGACATCTCTGAAGAGTCTTCAAAAGTTCCTGGGCTTTGCTAATTTTTATTGTCGCTTCATCAATAATTTTTCTAGTATTGCTAAACCGTTGACTGATTTAACCAAGAAGGGTGCTAATGTGGTCAATTGGTCTTCTGCTGCTGTGGAAGCTTTTCAGGAGTTGAAGCGTCGTTTTTCTTCTGCCCCTGTGTTGTGCCAACCAGATGTTTCGCTCCTGTTCCAGGTCGAGGTTGATGCTTCTGAGATTGGAGCAGGGGCTGTTTTGTCGCAAAGAAGTTCTGATGGCTCGGTGATGAAACCATGTGCCTTCTTTTCCAGGAAGTTTTCGCCTGCTGAGCGTAATTATGATGTTGGCAATCGAGAGTTGCTGGCCATGAAGTGGGCATTCGAGGAGTGGCGTCATTGGCTTGAAGGAGCCAAGCATCGCGTGGTGGTCTTGACTGATCACAAGAACGTGACGTATCTCGAGTCTGCCAAACGGTTGAATCCTAGACAGGCTCGTTGGTCGCTCTTTTTCTCCCGTTTTGACTTTGTGGTTTCGTACCTTCCGAGCTCTAAAAATGTGAAGGCGGATGCCCTGTCTAGGAGTTTTGTGCCCGACTCTCCGGGTTTGCCTGAGCCGGCGGGTATTCTCAAAGAGGGGGTAATTGTGTCTGCCATCTCCCCTGATTTGCGGCGGGTGCTGCAAAAATTTCAGGCTAATAGACCTGACCGTTGCCCAGCGGGGAAACTGTTTGTCCCTGATAAATGGACGAGTAGAGTTATCTCTGAGGTTCATTGTTCGGTGTTGGCTGGTCATCCTGGAATCTTTGGTACCAGAGATTTGGTGGCTAGATCCTTTTGGTGGCCGTCTCTGTCGCGGAATGTGCGTTCGTTTGTGCAGTCCTGTGGGATTTGTGCTCGGGCTAAGCCCTGCTGTTCTCGTGCCAGTGGGTTGCTTTTGCCCTTGCCGATCCCGAAGAGGCCCTGGACACATATCTCTATGGATTTTATTTCGGATCTCCCCGTGTCTCAAAAGATGTCGGTCATTTGGGTGGTTTGTGATCGCTTCTCTAAGATGGTCCATTTGGTACCCTTGTCTAAATTGCCTTCCTCCTCTGATTTGGTGCCATTGTTTTTCCAGCATGTGGTTCGTTTACATGGCATTCCGAAGAACATCATTTCTGACAGAGGTTCCCAGTTTGTTTCGAGGTTTTGGCGAGCCTTTTGTGCTAGGATGGGCATTGATTTGTCTTTTTCCTCGGCTTTCCATCCTCAGACAAATGGCCAAACTGAACGAACCAATCAGACCTTGGAAACATATCTGAGATGTTTTGTTTCTGCTGATCAGGATGATTGGGTGTCCTTTTTGCCTTTGGCTGAGTTCTCCGTTAATAATCGGGCCAGATCGGCTACTTTGGTTTCGCCGTTTTTCTGCAATTCTGGTTTCCATCCTCGTTTCTCTTCAGGGCAGGTTGAGTCTTCTGACTGTCCTGGTGTGGATACTGTGGTGGATAGGTTGCAGCAGATTTGGACTCATGTAGTGGACAATTTGACATTGTCCCAGGAGAAGGCTCAACGTTTCGCTAACCGCCGGCGCTGTGTGGGTCCCCGACTTCGTGTTGGGGATTTGGTTTGGTTGTCTCGTTATGTTCCTATGAAGGTTTCCTCTCCTAAGTTTAAGCCTCATTTCATTGGTTCGTATAAGATTTCTGAGGTTATCAATCCTGTGTCATTTCGTTTGGCCCTTCCTGCTTCTTTTGCCATCCATAATGTGTTCCATAGGTCGTTATTGCGGAGATACGTGGCGCCTGTGGTTCCATCCGTTGATCCTCCTGCCCCGGTGTTGGTTGAGGGGGCGTTGGAGTATGTGGTGGAGAAGATTTTGGATTCTCGTGTTTCGAGACGGAAACTCCAGCACCTGGTCAAGTGGAAGGGTTATGGTCAGGAAGATAATTCCTGGGTTTTTGCCTCTGATGTTCATGCTGCCGATCTGGTTCGTGCCTTTCATTTGGCTCATCCTGGTCGGCCTGGGGGCTCTGGTGAGGGTTCGGTGACCTCTCCTCAAGGGGGGGATACTGTTGTGAATTCTTTTGTCGGGCTCCCTCCTGTGGTCATGAATGGTACTTCGGCTGGTTCTGTCCATGGACTTCCTCTGGTGGGTGTTTCTGAGTTTCCTTCCACAGGCGACGAGGTTAATTCGTTAGCTGGCTGCTCTATTTAACTCCACTTAGATCTTTGCTCCATGCCACCTGTCAATGTTCCAGTATTGGTCTAGTTCACTCCTGGATCGTTCTTGTGACCTGTCTTCCCAGCAGAAGCTAAGTTCCTGCTTGTATTTCTTTGGTTTGCTATTTTTCTGTCCAGCTTGCTATTTTTATTGTTGTCTTGCTTGCTGGAAGCTCTGGGACGCAGAGGGAGCGCCTCCGCACCGTGAGTCGGTGCGGAGGGTCTTTTTGCGCCCTCTGCGTGGTCTTTTTGTAGGTTTTTGTGCTGACCGCAAAGCAACCTTTCCTATCCTCGGTCTGTTCAGTAAGTCGGGCCTCACTTTGCTAAATCTATTTCATCTCTGTGTTTGTATTTTCATCTTTACTCACAGTCATTATATGTGGGGGGCTGCCTTTTCCTTTGGGGAATGTCTCTGAGGCAAGGTAGGCTTTATTTTTCTATCTTCAGGGCTAGCTAGTTCCTTAGGCTGTGCCGAGTTGCATAGGGAGCGTTAGGAGCAATCCACGGCTATTTCTAGTGTGTTTGATAGGATTAGGGATTGCGGTCAGCAGAGTTCCCACGTCCCAGAGCTCGTCCTTTATTATCAGTAACTATCAGGTCATTCCATGTGCTCTTAACCACCAGGTCCATTATTGTCCTGACCACCAGGTCATAACAATCTCCTCTGCGACACATACCGGCCATTTACAATAATGCCGGACGTTGCTTCACCATCACAGTTATGCCTGTGACTGCCATTCATTCCCATGGCCTCAATACGCCTCCTTGTGTATTCTGAGAAGAGCATGCAGCGCCCCCCAGTTGTAACAGGGATCACTCACCTTTCACGCAGGCTTATAGGAAAACTAGCTATTGAACCCGTTCTACGCCCGGGTGGCGAGCATTTATATTGGTATATGGTCTCCATCCTGTCATGTGCTGCTCCATCCTGCGCCTCCATTCTGTCATGTGCTGCTCCCATCCTGCGCCCCCGTTCTGTCATGTGCTGCTCATATCCTGCGTCCCCATCCTGTCTTGTGCTGCTCCATCCTGCGCCCCCATTCTGACATGTGCTGCTCCATCCTGTGCCCCCATTCTGTCTTATGCTGCTCCATCCTGCGCCCCCATTCTGACATGTGCTGCTCCATCCTGTGCCCCCATCCTGTCATGTGCTGCTCCCATCCTGCGCCCCCGTTTTGTTATGTGCTGCTTCCATCCTGCGCCCCCGTTCTGTCATGTCCTGCTTCCATCCTGCGCCCCCGTTCTGTCATGTGCTGCTGCCATCCTGCACCCCCGTTCTGTCATGTGCTGCTCCCATCCTGCGCCCCCGTTCTGTTATGAGCTGCTCCCATCCTGCGCCACCGTTGTTTAATTTGCTGCTCCCATCCATATGCCCCATACGCTGCTCTATAAGATGCTCCATAGTATATGCCCCGTATCAGGTGGCGTAAGTAACAAATAGCTGTGGCATTAAGTGCCACAACCTTATGCCACAGCAATTTGTTACTTGCGCCACCTGATTCCTTTCCGACGCCATTTTCTTGGTCCTCCTGCTGGCGAAATTGGCGCCTGCGCAGTCCGTGCTTTCCGGCGCCATTTTCTTGAAGACACACTGCAGTGTGTCTTCAAGAAAATGGCACCGGAAAGCGCGGACTGCGCATGCGCCGATTCCGGCAGCAGGACCAAGAAAATGGCGGCGGAAAGGAATCAGGTGGCGTAAATAACAAATTGCTGTGGCATGAAGTGCCACAGCTTCATGCCATAGCAATTTGTCACTTACGCCATTCCTTTCCGCCCATTTTCTTAGTCCTCCTGCTGCCGGAATCGGCGCCTGCGCAGTCCGCGCTTTCCGGCGCCATTTTCATGAAGACACACCTGCAGTGTGTCTTCAAGAAAATGGCGCCGGAAAGCGCAGACTGCGCAGGGGCCGATCCCGGCACCAGGAATCGGCGTCCGCGCTTTCCGGCGCCATTTTCTTGAAGACACACTGCAGTGCGCAGGTGCCGATTCCGGCAGCAGGACAAAGAAAATGGCGGCGGAAAGGACTCAGGTGGCGTAAGTAATAAATTGCTGTGGCACTTCATGCCACAGCTATTTGTTACTTACGCCATTCCTTTCCGCCCATTTCTTCGTCCTCCTGCTGCCGGAATCGGCGCCTGCGCAGTCCGCGCTTTCCGGTGCCATTTTCTTGAAGACACACCTGCAGTGTGTCTTCAAGAAAATGGCGACGGAAAGCGCGGACTGCGCAGGCGCCGATTCCGGCAGCAGGAGGACGAAGAAAATGGGCGGAAAGGAATGGCGTAAGTAACAAATTGCTGTGGCATGAAGTGCCACAGCATAATCAGGGCGAAAATATGTGCACGGTGTCCCCCTGCTCCCGACCCCCTGCTCCCGGCAGTCTGCGCCTTCCGGCGCCATTTTTTTTCCCCTTACACTCTATAATGTAACGCTAGGAGCGTCGCGCCTGCGCAGTCTATAAAGGCTTCGAACAGAGTGACGCTCCCAGCGTTATATTATAGATGGTGTCTTTATTATTTCATCACCATTATTGCATTGTTAATAGCTGGTCTATTACATCATCTATTTAGTGTATTTAGTTTTTTATCATCTTAAGGCGACCAATCAAAAAATGCCAACTCCGCTCTGATAAAGTAATCCTAATTACAGTAGCATCACCTACTGTATATACTCGAGTATAAGCCTAACCGAGTATTAGCCGAGGAACCTAATTTTGCCACAAAATACTGGGTAAGCTTATTGACTAGAGTATAAGCCGGATATGCATTGTCCCCTTATCCTGGTTTGCGTGGTTCCCTTGTCCCTGTCGTGGTATGCATGGCTCCCCGATCCCTGTCGTGGTATGCATGGCTCCCCGATCCCTGTCGTGGTATGCATGGCTCCTCCGTCCCAATTGTATGCATGGCTCCCCTATCCTTGTATGGATGTTTCATATTAAAAAAAAAAACCCCGAACATCCTACTCACCTTCTGATGCCAGCAGCTCTGTTTTCCGGCCGAGCGATCACTTGGCCCCGCTCATTAACCCCTTCACCCCTGAGGGTGGTCTGCACATTAATGACCTGGCCAATTTTTACAATTCCGACCACTGCCCATTTGTGAGGTAATAACTCTGGAACGCTTCAACGCATCTTGTCGATTCTGAGAATATTTGTTCTTTAATGACATATTGTACATCACGTTAGTGGTAAAATTTATTCGATATAACTTGCATTTATTTGTGTAAAAAAACGGAAATTTGGCAAAAAATTGGAAAATGTTGCAATTTTCAAACTTTGAATTTTTATGCCCTTAGAACAGAGAAATATGTCACACAAAATAGTTAATAAATAACATAACCCACATGTCTTCTTTACCTCTGCACAATTTGGGAAACAATTTTTTTTTTGTTAGGAAGTTATAAGGGTTAAAAGTTGACCAGTGATTTCTCATTTTTACAACAATAATTTACAAAACCATTTTTTTTAGGGACCACCTCACATTTGAAGTCAGTTTGAGGGGTCTATATGGCAGAAAATACCCAAAAGTGACACCATTCTAAAAACTGCACCCCTCAATCTAATCATTCAAGAAGTTTATTAACCCTTCAGGTGTTTTACAGGAGCAGAAGCAACGTGGAAGGAAACAATGAACATTTAACTTTTTAGTCAAAAAATGATATTTTAGCAACAATTTTTTTATTTTCTCAAGGTGAAAAGGAGAAAATGGACAGATAAAGATGTTGTGAAAATAAAAAATCATATTTTTTCCACAAACATGATCTTTAGTCCCCAATTTTTTATTTTCCCAAGGGTAACAGGAGAAATTGGACCACAAAAGTTGTCCAATTTGTCCTGAGTACGATGGTACCCAATATGTGAGAGAAAACTACTGTTTGTACACAAGTCGATGCTCGGAAGAGAAGTAGTGACGTTTTGGAATGCAGACTTTGATGGAATGGTCTGCGGGCGTCATGTTCCGTTTGCAGAGCCCCTGATGTGTCTAAACAGTAGAAACATCCCACAATGCCCCTTTTTGGAAACTAGACCCCCAAGGAACTTATCTCGATGTGCCCCCTTTTTGGAACTAATCTACTGTTTCCTGTTATGTAAATTTTAAGTAAATTAGTAGTGCATGGAGGTGTGGTACAGTTTGAAGCAATCTTTCATACAGAGGCCAGGTTTTTCAGGGCAGGTGTCGCCCTGAAAAACCATTGATAAATGGTTTCCTTGCATATTCCCCTTTTGTAACACACTCGGCACCTTTTTTGCAACTTACCTTTTTTTCCAATTTGTGGGACCACCCCTGAGAAATGATGACATGTTACGATACGAGCACCTTCAGTTCCGGAAGAAGTGGGGCCCGCTCCTTCCTAAGTGCCAAATATCAGGGCCTTAACCACTATCTCCTGGAACTGAAGGTATAACGTATCGGTGTGGCCTGCACATCGTGACAGCAGGAAAGCGTTGAGCATTGCCATTTGTACGATGTGCACGGCCAGCTTTTTGTACCACATCTTGGCCTTTCTCAAAGCACTGTACGGTTGGAGAAGTTGATAAGAGATCAATGTAACATAGTAACATAACATAGTAACATAGTAACATAGTTAGTAAGGCCAAAAAAAGACATTTGTCCATCCAGTTCAGCCTATATTCCATCATAATAAATCCCCAGATCTACGTCCTTCTACAGAACCTAATTGTATGATACAATATTGTTCTGCTCCAGGAAGACATGCAGGCCTCTCTTGAACCCCTCGACTGAGTTCGCCATCACCACCTCCTCAGGCAAGCAATTCCAGATTCTCACTGCCCTAACAGTAAAGAATCCTCTTCTATGTTGGTGGAAAAACCTTCTCTCCTCCAGACGCAAAGAATGCCCCCTTGTGCCCATCACCTTCCTTGGTATAAACAGATCCTCAGCGAGATATTTGTATTGTCCCCTTATATACTTATACATGGTTATTAGATCGCCCCTCAGTCGTCTTTTTTCTAGACGAAATAATCCTAATTTCGCTAATCTATCTGGGTATTGTAGTTCTTCCATCCCCTTTATTAATTTTGTTGCCCTCCTTTGTACTCTCTCTAGTTCCATTATATCCTTCCTGAGCACCGGTGCCCAAAACTGGACACAGTACTCCATGTGCGGTCTAACTAGGGATTTGTACAGAGGCAGTATAATGCTCTCATCATGTGTATCCAGACCTCTTTTAATGCACCCCATGATCCTGTTTGCCTTGGCAGCTGCTGCCTGGCACTGGCTGCTCCAGGTAAGTTTATCATTAACTAGGATCCCCAAGTCCTTCTCCCTGTCAGATTTACCCAGTGGTTTCCCATTCAGTGTGTAATGGTGATATTGATTCCTTCTTCCCATGTGTATAACCTTACATTTATCATTGTTAAACCTCATCTGCCACCTTTCAGCCCAAGTTTCCAACTTATCCAGATCCATCTGTAGCAGAATACTATCTTCTCTTGTATTAACTGCTTTACATAGTTTTGTATCATCTGCAAATATCGATATTTTACTGTGTAAACCTTCTACCAGATCATTAATGAATATGTTGAAGAGAACAGGTCCCAATACTGACCCCTGCGGTACCCCACTGGTCACAGCGACCCAGTTAGAGACTATACCATTTATAACCACCCTCTGCTTTCTATCACTAAGCCAGTTACTAACCCATTTACACACATTTTCCCCCAGACAAAGCATTCTCATTTTGTGTACCAACCTCTTGTGCGGCACGGTATCAAACGCTTTGGAAAAATCGAGATATACCACGTCCAATGACTCACCGTGGTCCAGCCTATAGCTTACCTCTTCATAAAAACTGATTAGATTGGGTTGACCCTTATGTTTTTGTTGTACCCCAGTACACAGTCCGGTTTGCTGACCTGTGTTAGAAGTACCTCGTACAGTGCTGAGGGTGCAGCTATCACCATGTATGGTGGTCAAGAAAAAGACATCCCTCTTGACCTTGTACTTGACCATCAGCAGGTGCTTGCTACATTGGGCCTTGCTCTCACCCCTTCTGAGCATCTGCCCAAGTAGCATCTTCTGGAGGCCTCTCTGATTTTTGCAGACAGTACCGCAGGCTGCGGTACCTCGTGCAAAGAGGGATTTGAACAGTGGGATGCTGGAATAAAAGTTATCGGTGTAGAGGTGATAACCTTTATCCTGCAGTGGGTGCACCGAATTCCATACAATTTTCCCTCTCAATCCCAGGACAGGGGGACATTCAGGGGGTTCAATCCTGGTGTCCTATCCTTCATAAACTCTATACCTGTGGGTATACCCTGAGGTACTCTCACACCGCCTATAGAGTTTGATTCCATACCTGGCCCTCTTGCTGGACAGGTACTGACGGAATCTGAGCCTTCACTTAAAATGAACAAAGGGCTTAACCACGCAGATGTCCCTTTGGGGCACGTACACATCAACAAACTTTTTATTGATGTGTTCGGTAACAGGCCGAACTTTGAACAGACTGTCAAAGTCGGGGTCCTCTCATGTGGGACACTGTGCATTATCGGTATATTGCAGGAATTTGTGGATGGCCTCAAAATGCGGAACACTGGAGGGTTGTATAAAACATCAACCCTCCAATATTGCCGAAGTTCTGGCTTGTTCAGGATCCCCATGTTAAGGACCAGGCCCTGCATAATTTCAATTGCATCTACAGGAGACCAGTTAGAAAATGAGGAACCAGGGTTTTATGCCAAAAATTGACAAGCATATAAATTAGTTTAAAAAGAAAAAAAAGAGCATGAACCGCACCTCCAAAAATCATACGTTGATCTAAAGCAGCTAGGCAAAAATTTATATAACTGAACATGAGGTTTTCAGTTTAACATTCTTATCAGACTGTATGAAGCCCACTGCCATGTCACGGCAAACCTCGTAGTGGGTCCTACCGCCTTAACGGAATAGTTTGGCCCACCATGAGGTTAACAAAATCCTAAGAGAAAAAGACTTTGAAAGAGTCTATTTCTGTGAGGCCGGCGGTGTCAAACTTGATTCCTGATTCTGCCACAAAATCAGGAATCAGTGGCTCGTACATTTTGGCCAACACCAAAGAGCTGTCTCGTGCGGTAAGTCTGATTCTGAGAGAGGTCAGGAATCAGCCCAGAACTACACAGGAAGACCTGCTCAATGACCTGAAAAGAGGTGAGACCACAGTCTCAAACATTACTATTCAAAACACACTATGCCGTCATTTATTAAAATGCTGCAGAGCATGCAAGGCCCACCTGCTCATGTCAGCACATGCCCAGACCTGTTTGATGTTTGCCAATGACCATCTGGATGATCCAGAGGAGGAATGGGAGAAGGTCATATGGTCACATGAGACAAAAATAGAAATGGGGGATCATTTTTCTCCCTCATTGGGTTGTCCCAGTATTTAGGGCTTCCTTGTTCTTTGGGTATTTTTCTCTATTCTTGTTATTTAATAAAGTATCTATTTTATGGGGGGTTTTCTTTTGTAAACTGTTCCTTTCCCTTTGGATATACATTATTTGTGAGCTAATTTTGAAGTATACCTACAATAAAAATTACAGCCTCTTCATTCAAGGTTGGAAAACTTACAAATTTTGCCCTGTTGTTTTTATAGCAGAAAATCATCGATGAAACACCAATATTAAAAACTGACACAATGATAAAACTCAGACCGTTTTTTTGCTAGCAATAAAAATTATTATTGTCTGAACGAAGGCTAAAGCATTTTAATTGGCATTAACAAATGCCAATAAATCAGTGTTCCCTTACATGCCTTTGCAGACAGGCTAACAACAACTTAACTGTTCTGTCTCCATACAACATTGTCAAGGATAACAAGCTGCCACCAGCTTGTCAAGGGTAAGCAACTCCGTTGCCTCCAATCATCAGGAAAATTACTCAATTGGCTAGCAAGTGATGGATGAGGCTGTTTTGCTTCCACTACTAGGCTAGTTATTGAGAAAATCAAAGTGAGCGTATAGTATATACATCTCAGATTCAACCGTATAGAATATATATACCCTGGTGCAGTCACTGTCAACTCCACAATAACAAAAAGAACTACTAGCTGCAACCATCAATTCATTTATGGAGGCTGATTCGACATGGTTCAGGTAGCGTATGACTTTCATGATGCGGTTTACAGATCGAGAGGCAGAGTTTTCAATTTTATATAGCTAATCCAGAAAGATAGGCAGTTTTTATAAAAAATATATGTATCAAAATGGAAACAAAACAATACCGTATATACAATTACATGAATTAAAATGTATAACAAAAAAAAAATTGCTAAACATGATGTCACTGAAATGACTCAGAGCTTAGCGGACGGAGGTACTTTTTAGGAAAACGGACAGAACCCGTAGCAAGCTGTACCTTCCAGGACTGACAAATGACCAAACCTATATTCTGCTTTTTATTAGCTCTAGACTACAACCACACAACTTCCCTACCTGTTGATATCACATGGGGGTCGACTGTGGGATGTGCTGAGTCTTCCCGAATTCTATGAGATCCCCAAAATACACTCTCGCCCCTGGTGTGGTGCCAAGGGGCAAACACTGTCGCCATGATTCCCACTGTGATTCCACCCTCACATTTAGATGAAACAAGGCCTGGACAGCATCATTCATTGGACCGCAACTAAGTTTGAGGAGCTAGAAGGGTCTTAAGATGATGTGTGTGAATGCATTATGTTCGTCCCTTTGCTGTGATTCAAAAAATATATCACCCATAAATATTGGATCAATTAAAACCTCAATATTTATCACTGACTACTGGCTCCGAAAAGTCTAGGAGACGTGCTTTGATAAGAGGAAGCTTATGCCTGGGAAGTGTACTTCCATGTCTCTGTGTAAAGGAATCTTAGTCTTAGTGTATTTTTCCCAGAGGAAATATTGTGTTGTAATTACCCTGTCACAGCAGGACACCCCTACTTCCATGGAGGTTGACATGTCAGTAGTTTCTCTCTTCCCCAGCCACAATTAATCCTACATGTTCAATGTCATGTGATATGTCCCCTCTCCGAAGAGGTCTCATAGATTTAATTTTTCTCTATGACCATTATCATATTTTATTATTATATTTTGTTCATTATTGGGAGATTTCCTGCCTGCGTACACATCTCATCATCGGGAACAAGCGTTTTATAGAAATGCTTGTTTTTCAGTTATCGGCGCCTTTAAATGGGTCTTTAGGCATTCACTTGAGTGGAGTCTGTGAGATAACAAGTCTGGAGCATCTGCTCTGTGTTGACAGATTCCTCTGTTATTTCTCCTGGAAATGACTGGCCTACTTGAAGACTTTGTGATGCAACTAACTGATTTCACCTATGGAACTACAGCTGCCATGCAAAACCATTTATTGCATCTTGAAAACTTCAGCTCTAGCTCAGTGGTTAAGATCAATTTGTGGCACTTCAAAAAGTGCAGCCGAGAGCTAAATGACAACTGGGCTTTACTCTTCCCCTTCTCATTGGGATGTGTTCTTACACAGTCTGATATTGTGAGGGATAATTGGACACTGCCAGATTGTTGGTACACACAAAAATAATGGCAATTTATTCAATTAAGTTA
This sequence comes from Ranitomeya imitator, assembly GCF_032444005.1. Lineage (NCBI taxonomy): Eukaryota > Metazoa > Chordata > Amphibia > Anura > Dendrobatidae > Ranitomeya > Ranitomeya imitator. The sequence continues at coordinate 363,071,140 of NC_091283.1, forward strand.
GCATTCACACATCTGTGTGTCGCGGTCCTTGTTCAGACCAGGACTGGCCGCAGGTCACTTGATCAGAAATTGACAATCTTTATAGCCTCATATGGATGAATAAGTTCAGGACAGGAGACCTGTGGCCAGTCCATGAATAACTGTCTGCACTCACACCGTGACTCACAGATGTGTGAATTCAGCCTTAGGAAGGGGTCACACTTGCAAGTGTGATGCGAGACACTCGCGCATCAATACCTGGCACTGCCGCCGTCACTTGGACTGGAGTGTGTGGCTGCATGTATTTCTATGCAGCCGCACACTTTGGTCCCGAATGTTGGAGGCAGAGACAAGTATTGATGCGAAAGACTCGCATGAGTTTCTCGCATCACACTCGCAAGTGTGACCCTGGCCTTATTCATAGATTTCCAGCATGGGGTCTCATGGGAAGTCCAAGATTGGTTATTATTTATATAGCACCATTAATTTTCAGGTTTTCAGGTTCCGTTTGAAGGATCCAAATGTGGTGGATATTTGGATGTGTTGGGGCAGAGAATTCCAGATGATGGGGGATATACGGGAGAAGTCTTGGAGGCGATTGCGTGAGGAGCGAATAAGATTGGAGGAGAGAAGGAGGCCTTGGGAGGACTGGAGATTACGTGAGGGAAGATATTGAGAGATTAGCTCGGAAATGTACGGAGGAGAAAGGTTATGGATGGCTTTGTAGGTCAGTGTTAGTAGTTTAAACTGCATACGCTGGGAAATTGGGAGCCAGTGAAGGGATATGCAAAGAGGGGAAGCAGGAATGTAGCGGGGAGAGAGATTAATTAGTCGGGCAGCAGAGTTAAGGATGGACTAGAGAGGTGCGAGAGTGTTAGAACGTAGGCCACAGAGGAGGATGTTGCCATAGTCGAGGCGGGAGGTGATTAGGGTGTACACAAGCATTTTGGTAGAGTGAGGGTTGAGGAAAGGACGGATTCTGGAAATATTTTTGAACTGTATGTGACAGGAGGTGGCGAGAGCTTGGATGTGCAGTTTGAAGGACAGGGCAGAGTCAATGGTTACTCAGGCAGTGGATTTATGGGACAGGGGAAAGTGTGAATTCATTTATTGTGATAGATAGATAGATCACGTAGGGAGGGTATGCGAGATGGAGGAAAGATAATTAGTTCAGATTTGTCCACATTGAGCTTGAGGAAGCGAGAAGAGAAGAAGGACGATATGGCTGATAGACACTCTGAGATTCTGGAGAGCAGAGTGGTGACATCTGGGCCAGAGAGGTAGATCTGAGTGTCATCGGCATGTAGATGGTACTGGAAGCCATAGGACTTTGAATTGTCCCAGGCCAAGGGTATAGATTGAGAAGAGAATGGGTCCTAGGACAGAGCCTTGAGGGACACCAACAGAGAGGGGGCGAGATGAAGAGGTAGTATGGGAGTAGGAAACGCTAAATGTGCAGTTGGTAAGGTATGAGGAGATCCAGGATAGAGCAAGGTCTTTGACACTAAAGGAATAGAGGGTTTGTAGTAGGAGGCAGTAGTCAAATGTGTCAAAGGCAGAGGACAGGTCTAGAAGGAGGAGTATAGAGAATTGTCTGTTGGCTTTGGCTGTAAGTCGTTAATAAGGTTGGTCAGGGCAGTATCAGTGGAATGGTGGGGACGGAAGCCAGATTGTAGGTTGTTGAAGAGCTAGTTAGATGCAAGGTGAGAGGAAAGTTCAGCATGGACGTGCTTCTCAAGGAATTTGGAAGCAAATGGGAGCAAAGATATGGGGTGATAGCTGGGTCAAGAGAAGGCTTTTTGAGGATAGGTGTGATTGTGGCATGTTTGAAAGCAGAGGGGAAGGTACCAGAACTTAGTGAAAGATTGAAGAGATGGGTTAGGGATGGGATCATTGTAGTGGTGAGGTTTGGGAGGAGGTGGGATAGATTGGGGTCAAGTGCACAAGTGGTGAGGTGTGATTTGGAGAGAAGATGAGCAAGCTGTCCTTGAGTGATTTTGGAGAGGGAAGTTATGGGTTAGGGCATTGGTCTGGCATACAAAGGGTTGTGGTGGTTGGATAGCAAAGACTTGCCTTGTTTGGTCGATCTTATTTTTGAAGTGCGTGGCAGAGGTGAGGGAGGTTGAAGGAGGCAGTGGTGGGCGGAGGAGGGAGTTAAAGGTGTTGAACAACTGTTTGGGGTTGTGGGATAAGGAAGATACAAGGGATGTAAAGTAGGCCTGTTTAGCAGAGATGAGAGCGGATTTGAATGCGAGTATTGCTTGTTTGATTGCAGTTAAATCATCTTGCGAATGCGTTTTCTTCCAACGCCGTTCTGCAATTCTGGATACTTTCTGAAGCTTTTTAGTGATGTTATTGTGCTAGGGTTGTCTATTGATTCTTCGCACTCTGCTATGCATGACAGGGGCAGCCGTAGCATAGCGCAGCAGGGGAGGCTGTGTCAGAGGGTGTCAGCCATGTTTTGGTGAGGTCCAGGAAGGAAAGATTACAAGAGGTAAAGAGGTTGTGAATCGCATGGAGTTTATTGCAGACGGAGCTGGCATTCCAGAGTGATCGAGAGAGCGGGAGCAGAGTGGTGGGCGTCAAGGGCACGGGTTTGAGGTGGGCAATATTTCGGGTGTTTATATTGGGTTGGGAGCGATAGAAGGGGGTAATAATGGGAGGTATGAGATGTGGCGGTCCAGGATTGGGAGATATGTCGCCAGCAGTGAGGAGAAGCACAGAGAGACAGAGCAGGTGGGAGAAGGAGAGTGGGCGGCTTGTTTTGTGTTTTATTAGGGGAGATCTGAGGTTGAAGAGCAGGTCAGCGGAGGAGGTCAGGTGGGGAGGCAAGAGGGAAGGAGAGATTATTACTTGGTTAGAGGGTGCTTGGGTTTGGGGATGGAGAAGGAGAGTGAGGAGTAATGGAGCCAAAACTGTTAGAATGTATGTCAGCATGATGAGTGTAAGTGTGGAGGAAAAGAGAAAGAAATGTAGTATATTTAATAACCGTGGTTAAGCGTACCTTTTTAAGCGTACCTTTTGTTCACTTCTGGCATATTTCTGCTGTATCCTTTTAGAGACACCTCCTTATAGAGACAGACAGTCTCAGACAGACAGTGAACACCAGTACTTAGTAAATCAGACATGTCAGGAGAGCATTATTATGTACTATATTCTGCCTGTGATTTTTGTCTCATCAGTGCCGTATGTGTAATGTCTAGTCACTATATGGTCACTGCAGCTTACGTATTCAAAGTGGTTGTCCAACATATTCAAGCGAGTGGTGTAACAAGTAAAGCTAAAGTCGGCGTGACCTGTCGTTGATGTACGTTTTGAGTGAGTCCACTTATTGCATATGGGCTGGTATATTCTGTGTGCCAGGGCTGCTTTTATGTCCCAGTCCGGCCCAGGTCCTCAGTGATTGGTAATTTTTAATGGCTGACAGAAAAACTGGTAACAAATATAATAAGACTGATGAAGAGACCGGAGGAGTCTGGAAAGCGGCTATTTGTTTAGGTACCGTCACACATAACGATATCGTTAATGATATTGTTGCTTTTTGTGACGTAGCAACGATATCGTTAACTAAATCGTTGTGTGACAGCGACCAACGATCAGGCCCCTGCTGGGAGATCGTTGGTCGCTCGGGAACGTCCAGGACTTTATTTCGTCGCTGGATCACCCGCTGACATCGCTGGATCGGCGTGTGTGCCGCCGATTCAGCGATGTCTTCACTGGTAACCAGGGTAAACATCGGGTTACTAAGCGCAGGGCCGCGCTTAGTAACCCGATGTTTACCCTGTTTACCATTGTAAATGTGAAAAAACAAACACTACATACTTACATTCCGGTGTCTGGTCACGTCCCTCGCCTTCAGCTTCCCGCACTGACTGTGAGTGCCGGCCGGCCGTAAAGCAGAGCACAGCGGTAACGTCACCGCTGTGCTTTATGGCCGGCGCTTACAGTCAGTGCGGGAAGCTGAAGGCGAGGGACGTGACCAGACACCGGAATGTAAGTATGTAGTGTTTGTTTTTTTTTACATTTACAATGGTAACCAGGGTAAACATCGGGTTACTAAGCGCGGCCCTGCGCTTAGTAACCCGATGTTTACCCTGGTTACCCGGGGACGTTGGTCGCTGGAGAGCTGTCTGTGTGACAGCTCTCCAGCGACCAAACAGCGACGCTGCAGCGATCGGCATCGTTGTCTAGATCGCTGCAGCTTCGCTAAATGTGACTGTGCCTTTACCCTCTCTTCAGTCTAGAAAACACAGTACAGATATTTATTTTTCCTGTCAGACAAGATGGAGGAGGCTCTATATCTTATCTCTTTCTGCATCAGGTAAAATAATGGATGCTGTCTTTTTCCATCATACATGACGGCACCACGAGAGAGGGTATCCGCCCATCAAGGACAGGAAACCTTCAAGATAAAATGGGCGGCTCTTCTCTCCACATCAGTTGGTTTCCTGTCCTTGACGGGGAACCCTCAAGATGGAAGTCGTCTGAAGACAGAAGAGGATGCCGGGGCCTGGGTCGGGTGGATTTGGGCAGGCGCTGTCTGCTGCACCCGTCACCAGGTACCCGTAGTCGCCTCGGGGGTCAATGTATATCATGCCCCCCCTGAGCGAAGCATGGCCACAGCCCGCGAGGCGAACGCCCGGGTGAAGATACTCCACGGGGGCCGCAGGCGCGTTCCCCCCCCTGTCGAGCAGAAATCCTGCCTGTCCACGGGGGTCACTTTATGGTGCCCCCCCTGTTGACCAAAGGTGGCCATGCAGCCCGTGAGGCACATCGGTGCCCGGGCGAGGTAAGCTCCTCGGAGGTTTGGTGCCCTCCCTGTCGAGTGCAGGTTTCCCCCCTTCCCCCTCCTCCTTGACGGTACCTGAGGCAGAGGTTTGAAGCAGAGTCTTGTGAGTGAAGAGGCGCTGCCTGACGTTGTGGCGTGGATACTCCCGGAAGTCCCTCCAGCTGACACCAGGTATCCGGGGAGGTATGGGCGCAGCAGGGGGGGGACAGATTCTTCGGCACGCACCGCAGGCAGAGCCGGGTGCGCGCCTGGAGGTAAAGCGCGCACAGGCGCTGAAGCCGGCGGCAGCGGGAACCCTCGTGCAGGAGCATGGCGCCGGGGGGACCCAAAAAGGCGGCGCGCACCGGAAGTGGTGACCGGATGCGCGCCTGGAGCATAATACAGCGGCGCGCATCGGTAGTGAGGCCGGGTGCGCGCGCGCTGCTCTGCCAGGCAGGATCAACCAGGTAAATGGGGGATATGAAAGCGCGCACCGGAAGTAAGGTCCGGATGCGCGCGAACTGCTCAGACAGAGGCAGGAACAACCAGGTAAATGGTGGATATTAAAGCGCGCACCGGATGTGGTTGCCAGGTGCGCGCTTGGACATATGCATATAGCGCAGGGTCGCGCTGACAGCTGACAGGCGTAGGATCAACCAGGTAGTTGATTGTTTCACGTGCACCGGAAGTGGTGCAGGCACGATCAGCCAGGTAATCATTCATGATTAATGAAGCGACCAATGGTAGCAGGATCAACCAGGTGATTCATTAAAAAAAAAAAAAAGAAGAGTGAATCTATTTAAACAAGCCAGCTGCGCTGCCCTGTGTCACTAAACCAGGCAGGTTGAAGGTGACTACTCTTGTTGCGTGCGGGTGCGTATAATGGAGAGTTTCTCGCCAGAGCATGTGATGCCACAGCAGGAGGTGCAGGAGAGGCGGTCTCGCTCAAGCGAAAAGAGCCAGACCCGCCATGGCAGCAGCAGAAGCCGCTCGGACAGTATACGGCATACCAAGGAGGGGTCCCTAGTCTCATTGGGAGACACGGAGAAGACCAGCCAACCTCCGGATCCGGTACCCGTACTTTGAAAACGTCCGAGTGGTGAGTGAACTACGAGAAAGTCCAGTACGCTAATGCCTGTTCTTTTCTCTTCTCTTATCTCCGTCTCTCCCCTCTTTTCTTACATACATTGCGGGGTGGAGTATAGGAGGTCACCAAAAAATATAAAACGAAGACTAAAAATAGAGAATGTCCCTTATGTAAAAAGCCCTTAATATCATCTTGGGGTAAAAAACTGTGTCAGGACTGTATTAACCAGACTGTGGCGGAGGAAACACCCTCCTTTACGGACAGCTTAAGATCTCTGATCCAGTCCGAAGTCTCCAAATCCGTAAGAGCATTACAGACACCTGACACAGATGCCAGATCTAGGGACAGATCCAGCCCCTCTATAGCATCCCAAAGGGATTCCTCGGGGTCAGAGCAGGATTCTGACACGGCCTGCTGTTCTGATAGTAGCTCTGAGGAGGAAGACACCTTTCCGGCAGAGGCTACAGATAAACTTATTAAAGCTGTTCGCTCTACCATGGGGCTGGTAGAGGAGAAGGCCAAAAAGACAGCCCAGGAACTCATGTTCAGTGGCCTACAAAAGAAGAAACGGAGATCATTCCCTGTTAATGATCAAATTCAAGAACTAATCAAAAGGGAATGGCAAAGGCCGGAAAAGAGGTCCCAGATAACTACCTCCCTTAAAAGACGGTATCCCTTTGAAGAGGAAGCATCCTCATCTTGGGACAGAGCCCCAAAAATCGATGTGGCGGTCTCAAAAGTGGCCAGGAAGTCCTCCCTGCCGTTCGAGGACCTAGGTTCTTTAAAAGAACCTCTGGACAGGAGGGTGGACAGTTCCCTGAAGACAGCTTGGGAAGCCTCAGCGGGAGCACTAAGGCCAGCTATCGCGGCCACTTGTGTCGCCAGATCCCTTAAGATCTGGATAGACAACCTGGAGGAACAGGTGGAGCAAAAAGCTCCCAGGGAAGCTATTCTAGAGTCACTTCCAACTATGAGGGCAGCGGCTATGTTTCTGGCTGAAGCATCAGCAGACTCTGCTAGGCTGGCAGCAAAATCAGCAGCATTAGCTAACACTGGACGCCGTGCCGTATGGCTCAAATGCTGGCCAGGGGACACTCAGGCCAAAATGAAGCTTTGTTCTTTGCCTTGTGAGGGAAACTTCCTGTTCGGACCGGCATTAGATGAGGTACTGGAGAAGGCCGGTGATAAAAAGAAGAACTTCCCAAGACAGCCGTTTCAGCCCTTTCGTCGCACCTTTCGGAGAGGCCAAAAGTTCCGAAGGCAGCAATACAGAGACCGGGACAGGAGCAACCTGGACAAGCGACCCAGGGGAGGAAAGGGCTTCTACTTCGGCAAGTCCCCCAGAGACACCAAAAAACCCTCCCAGTGACGGTCCTTCTCAGGTGGGAGGGAGGCTCTCTCACTTCCTTCCAGCCTGGGAGAGGATCTCCTCCAGCATATGGATCCGGCAGATCGTAGGATCAGGCCTAAAGCTAAAATTTCACCACTGGCCTCCAAGAAGGTATATGCAGACCCCAGTACAGTCCTCCCAAGAGAAGCAAGACAGTCTGGAGGGGGAAGTAACATCACTCCTAGACAAGCACGTCTTGGAAGAAGTTCCTATAGACGAAAGGAGGGAAGGATTTTATTCCCCTCTTTTTCTCATAAAAAAACCGGACAACTCTTGGAGGACAATTATAAATCTAAAAGGCCTCAACAAATTTCTTGTAATACCATCGTTCAAGATGGAGACCATAAAATCTGCGGTGAAACTTCTCTATCCCCAGTGCTACATGTCCGTCCTCGACCTCAAGGACGCTTATTATCACGTCCCAATCAGACAGCAAGATCGTCAGTTCCTCAGAGTGGCAGTTCAGATGGGGTCCCAGCTGCGTCACTTCCAGTACAGGGCTCTGCCCTTTGGGATAGCAACCGCCCCACGCGTATTTACGAAGCTGATTGCAGAGGTCACAGCACATCTCAGGGAAAAAGACACTCTAATAATTCCCTACTTGGACGACTTCCTGATAGTGGGGAAAAACTTTTCTCACTGTCAGGAGCAGGTCAGGATAGTGATGGACACTCTTCAGACACTGGGATGGCAACTAAATCTCAAGAAGTCCAAGTTAGAGCCGGCAATGGTCCAGAATTTCCTGGGGATAACGGTGGACTCCGTGACACAGGAGTGCCGCCTCCCAGAAGAAAAAGAGGAAAAAATCAAAGAGATGATTATGGCCACATTAAAAAAGCCGGAAATGACCTTGAGAAGGGCCATGTCGGTGTTAGGGTCCCTAACCTCCTGCATACCGGCAGTAAAATGGGCCCAGTTCCATGCAAGAGAACTGCAATGGTGTGTGCTGCAGAACGACCGAGAACTTCAGGGACAGTTAGAGCAGAAGCTCACTCTCCCACTCTCTGTGCTCCAATCTCTCAGATGGTGGTTACAGATAGAGTCATCCCCCAGAGGAGTTCCCTGGACATTCACAGCCTCCATGGTAATCACAACGGACGCCAGTCCATGGGGATGGGGAGCTCACTCAGACACACTATGGGTCCAAGACCCCTGGGCTCAAGAGGAGAAAGATCTATCCTCAAACGAGTGGGAGCTCCTAGCAATAGAAAGGGCGCTAGAGAGATTACTTCCACACTTGGCAGGGCATCATGTGAGAGTCCTATCGGACAACCGAACAGCGGTCGCATACGTGAACCACCAGGGAGGCACCCGCTCTCGGGCACTGATGCACATAACCACAAGACTCATGTCTCTAGCCGAAAAGCACTTCCTGTCATTATCGGCCCTGCATATCCGAGGTGTGGACAACATAAAGGCAGACTTTCTAAGCAGGAACCACTTGAGGCAAGGGGAATGGTCCCTAAAAAAGTCCGTTTTTCAACGGATAGTGCACATGTGGGGAAAACCCAGGGTGGACCTCTTTGCCTCAAAAGTCAACAAGAAAGTCCAAAAATTCTGCTCCCTGAACCCTACAGACAGGCCGTTGGCAGTAGACGCCTTCAGCATAAAATGGACATCTGGACTCCTGTATGCCTTCCCACCGATATGTCTAATCCCAGTGGTTCTGAGGAAGATCAGGGAAGACAAGGCCAGAGTGATCGTGATAGCGCCCTTCTGGCCGAAAAGACCGTGGTTCTACTGGCTGAGAGTGATGTCAGTGACGGACCCGTGGGTTCTCCCGGAAGACCAGGACCTTCTAACTCAGGGTCCCTTCAACCACCCGCAGAACTCCGGGCTTCATTTGACAGCCTGGCATTTGAGTGGTCGTTACTAGAGAAAGAAGGGTTCTCAGCTGGGTTAATATCCACCTTGCTCAGCAGCAGAAAACCAGTAACGACCAAGATCTATGGGAGGATATGGAAGAAATTCCTGTCCAGCTCAGGGCCAGTACGGGAAGGGGAGGTCCCGATAGGGGCAATACTGGAGTTCCTGCAGAAGGGCTTAGATCTGGGGTTAGCTGTTAGTACCCTCAAAGTACACATTTCAGCCTTAGCAGCCCTATTCAACTGTGACCTGGCAAGTAATAGGTGGGTGGTGAGATTTATCCGAGCCTGTAGTAGAGCTGACTCTGTCCCATCTCCTACTCCTCCACCATGGGATCTAAATCTAGTGTTAACTGCCCTGACGGAAAGCCCCTTTGAGCCGTTAAATACAACTTCTGATAAAATACTAACATTAAAAACAGCTTTGTTAGTGGCACTTACGTCGGCCCGTAGGGTGGGGGATTTACACGCGTTGTCAGCTGACCCCCCTTACACACAAATTATGGACGATAGGGTTGTATTAAAATTAGATCCGGCATATCTCCCCAAAGTGGTATCGAGATTCCATAGAGCTCAGGATATAACCCTACCCTCTTTCTGTCCCAATCCCAGTAACAAAAAAGAGGAGAGACTCCATTGCCTAGACGTTAGGAGATGTATCCTACAGTATCTAGAGGTGACTAAATCCTGGAGGAAACAGAGGGCTTTATTTGTTTCATTCCAGGGGTCAAGGAAGGGCCTTAAAGCCTCAAAACAGACTATAGCTAGATGGGTGAGAGAGGCCATTATTCTAGCATATAGTAGTGCAGGCAGGGTTGTTCCACAGGGTCTGAAAGCCCACTCCACGAGGGCCATGGCGACGTCGTGGGCGGAGAGAGCAGATGCTACCATCGACCAAATCTGTAAGGCGGCCACTTGGTCCTCTCCGTCTACATTTTTTAAACATTATAGGCTAGACCTATCTGCTACCTCTGATCTCACTTTTGGGAGAAGAGTGTTACAAGCAGTGATCCCTCCCTAGAAGAGAATACAAATCTCTGTAACTCTCTCGTGGTGCCGTCATGTATGATGGAAAAACACGGGTATTACATACCTGGTAATGTGTTTTTTCATGAGACATGACGGCACCCTTATATTCCCACCCTTTTGATCACGTCATTAGTTGGGTGCATTATTAGCATTATTTGTATTATACACTCCCTGGGGTATCGGTGAATAGAACCATATAGGATGTATTATTTATGTGTACACTAACCAGCGCAGTTCCTCTCGTACTCTGTAAAACAACTGATGTGGAGAGAGGAGCCGCCCCTTTTATCTTGAAGGTTTCCTGTCCTTGATGGGCGGATCCCCTCTCTCGTGGTGCCGTCATGTCTCATGAAAAAACACATTACCAGGTATGTAATACCCGTGTTTTGGTTACCTCAGATATAGAAGATTTCTTCTCTCTATCTTCAATGAAGATTGGGGAATGTTTTCTTTCTGTTTTGCTAAAATTTAAGATAGTTTCTTGTTATGATACGGTGGTCTAAGAGCAACATGGAACGAGCTCTGAAGGAAGTGGTAACTGTACTGACCGCAGTCCCTAAGCTCAACACAACACTAGAAGTAGCCGTGGAATGCTCCTAACTCTCCCTAGGCATCTCGTCACAGCCTAAGAGCTAACTACCCCTAAAGACAGAAGCAGGAAAACTATCTTGCCTCAGAGAAAATCCCCAAAGGATAGATTAGCCCCCCACAAATAATGACTGTGAGTGGAGAGGAAAAAGACATACACAGAATGAAACCAGGATGAGCACAGGAGGCCAGTCTAGCTTGATAGATAGGACAGGATGGAATACTGTGCGGTCAGTATAAAACACTACAAAAATCCACGCAGAGTTTAAAAAAAAATCTCCACACCTGACTAAAGGTGTGGAGGGTAAATCTGCTTCCCAGAGCTTCCAGCAAGACAGAATTAATTCATACTGATAACGCTGGACAAACATAGAAAGCACTGAACGGATAAGTCCACAATCTGTGAACAGAAAAGCGCAAGCAAAAACTTAGCTTTGCTGAACTGGTCAGGATAACAGGGAAATCCAAAGAGATGTGAATCCAACCAGGAACCATTTACAAGTGGCACTGGCTGAAGGAACAGCCAGGCCTAAATAGCCGAGCAGAAGAGACGATAAGTGGAGGCAGCTGATGACAGCTAACTCCAAGGAGCAGCCATACCACTTGAAACCACAAGAGGGAGCCCAAGAGCAGAACTCACAAAAGTGCCACTTACAACCACCGGAGGGAGCCCAAGAGCGGAATTCACAACAGTTTCTTCACTTAAAACATTTTTTTTAAATTTCCTTCAAGAATCCTCATTAGTGCGATCATACAACATACAAGCCTCTAATTGCTCCGGTGATGCACCGTTCTACTGTAGTGTGGGGTATTATCCCTGCCTGTCAGTGTAATACTATTAGCCCCACACACGAGATAACTGTTGGCCTAATGATTAGGGTTGAGCGACCTTTACTTTTTTAGGGTCGAGTCGGGTTTTGCAAAACCCGACTATCTCAAAAGTCGAGTCGAGTGGAATCGGCCGATTATCGCAAAAAGTCGGGGATCGACCGAAACACGAAACCCAATGCAAAGTCAGTGGGTTTTATTTCTCTCTCTCTCTCTCTCCTGCGTTTACATATTTCAAATCGCTACAGCGCACAAGCAAAAAAAATGCCGATAGATGTGCACGCCCCTGACACCTATGTCTTCACTCTGCCCACGCTCCTTCATTGGCTGAAAAAATGGCGCTAAACACGTCATACGAAACGCGACTTTGGCGCCAAGATCGCCGACCGCATGGCCGACCCCACACAGGGATCGGGTCGGGTTTCATGAAACCCGACTTTGCCAAAAGTCGGCGACTTATGAAAATGAACGACCCGTTTCGCTCAACCCTACTAATGATCATTCTCTCCTGACTGCTCCATACACGCAAACATTCTTAGAGACGGCCGGTGGTGATGTAGTCAGTCAGGGGCTGACTGGCAAATTTTGGCCTGGGGGGCAAGCACACAGCAGTGGCCCATGAGTAGCGGCTCATCCTTAAAGGGGTTGTCGGAACTTATGCTACGTGTCTACAGACACTATGTGTGAATCCTCATATCGTGCGCTGTGAAGATTCTCTGGTGCCGGCAACAGGTGGTCTTGTGACTGCAAGCATGCGATATATATATTGCCAGCCACATTTTGACTAGACTGTTTTGGGCCTTGTTCAATACAGTTGCATTAGGCCATGCAAGTCTAGTCGGCATGTGACCACATGTATGCAAATCACAAACTTACAGCCACACACCTGCCAAATGACCACAGCACTGCCAGCAATGTGAGAAGCACAAGTCTGCAGTCCAAAGAATGACAGAGTGAATGCACCAATGACACACACACACGCACAGCCCCACTGTATAATGACAGACACACGCACAGCCCCACTGTATAATGACACAAATGCACAGCCCCACTGTATAATGACACACACACACAGCCCCACTGTATAATGACACACACGCACAGCCCTACTGTATAATGACACACACACACAGCCCAACTGTATAATGACACACACGCACAGCCCTACTGTATGACACACACACGCACAGCCCCACTGTATAATGACACACACACACGCAAAGCCCCACTGTATAATGACACACATGCACAGCCCCACTGTATAATGACACACACACACAGCCCCACTGTATAATGACACACACACACAGCCCCACTGTATAATGACACACACGTACAGCCCTACTGTATGACACACACACGCACAGCCCCACTGTATAATGACACACACACGCACAGCCCCACTGTATAATGACAGGCACATGCACAGCCCCACTGTATAATGACACACACACGCACAGCCCCACTGTATAATGACAGGCACATGCACAGCCCCACTGTATAATGACACACACCCACAGCCCCACTGTATAATGACACACACACCCACAGCCCCACTGTATAATGACACACACGCACAGCCCCACTGTATAATGATATAGCCACACAGCCCCACTGTATAGTGACACACACGTACAGCTCCACTGTATGACACACACACATGCACGGCCCCACTGTATGACACGCACGCAGCTCACACACACACGCACAGACCCACTGTATAATGACATACCCACACAACCCCACTGTATAATGAAAGGCACACGCACAAGCCCACTGTATAATGACACACATGCAGCTCACACACACACGCACGCAGCTCTCACACACACACGCACGCAGCTCTCTCACACACACACGCACGCAGCTCACACACGCACACAGCTCACACACACATGCATGCAGCTCACATGCACGCAGCACACACACGCACGCAGCTCACACACACACGCACGCAGCTCACACACACGCACGCAGCTCACACACACACGCACAGCCCCACTGTATAATGACATACCCACACAGCCCCACTGTATAATGACACACATGCAGCTCACACACACATGCACGCAGCTCACACACACACGCACGCAGCTCACACACACGCACGCAGCTCACACACACACGCACGCAGCTCACACACGCACGCAGCTCACACACACGCACGCAGCTCAGACACACGCAGCTCACACACGCACGCAGCTCACACACACGCAGCTCACACACACACGCAGCTCACACACACACGCACGCAGCTCACACACACACGCACGCAGCTCACACACACACACGCACAGCCCCACTGTATAATGACATACCCACACAGCCCCACTGTATAATGACAGGCACACGCACAAGCCCACTGTATAATGACACACACATGCAGCTCACACACGCACGCATGCAGCTCTCACACACACACACAGCTCAGACACACATGCACGCAGCTCACACACACACGCACAGCCCCACTGTATAATGACAGGCACACGCACAACCCCACTGAATAATGACACACACATGCAGCTCACACACACATGCACGCAGCTCACACACACACACACACACGCACGCAGCTCACACACATGCACGCAGCTCACACACGCACGCAGCTCACACACACATGCACCTCACACACAAGCACGCAGCTCACACACACACACGCACGCAGCTCACACACACACAAGCACGCAGCTCACACACACACGCACGCAGCTCACACACACATGCACCTCACACACAACCACGCAGCTCACACACACGCACGCAGATCACACACACATGCACGCAGCTCACACACGCACGCAGCTCACACACGCACGCAGCTCTCACACACACGCACGCAGCTCACACACACGCACGCAGCTCACACACACGCACGCAGCTCACACACACACGCACGCAGCTCACACACACACGCACGCAGCTCACACACACGCACGCAGCTCACACACACACGCACGCAGCTCACACACACACACGCACACACACGCACACAGCCCCACTGTATAATGACATACCCACACAGCCCCACTGTGTAATGACAGGCACACGCACAAGCCCACTGTATAATGACAGGCACACGCACAGCCCCACTGTATAATGACACACACATGCAGCTCACACACACACGCACAGCCCTACTGTATAATGACATACCCACACAGCCCCACTGTATAATGACAGGCACACGCACAAGCCCACTGTATAATGACACACACATGCAGCTCACACACGCACGCACGTAGCTCTCACACACACACGCACGCAGCTCACACACGCACGCAGCTCACACACACACGCACAGCCCCACTGTATGACAGGCACACGCACAACCCCACTGTATAATGACACACACATGCAGCTCACACACACACGCACGCAGCTCACACACACACACACACACACACGCACGCAGCTCACACACATGCACGCAGCTCACACACACGCACGCAGCTCACACACGCACGCAGCTCACACACACGCACGCAGCTCACACACACACGCACGCAGCTCACACACACACGCACGCAGCTCACACACACGCACGCACGCAGCTCACACACACGCACACACGCAGCTCACACACACACGCACGCAGCTCACACACACACGCACGCAGCTCACACACACGCACGCAGCTCACACACACACGCACGCAGCTCACACACACACGCACACACACGCACACAGCCCCACTGTATAATGACATACCCACACAGCCCCACTGTGTAATGACAGGCACACGCACAAGCCCACTGTATAATGACAGGCACACGCACAGCCCCACTGTATAATGACACACACATGCAGCTCACACACACACGCACGCAGCTCACACACACACCTCACACACACACGCACGCAGCTCACACACACACGCACGCAGCTCACACACACACACATGCACAGCCCCACTGTATAATGACATACCCACACAGCCCCACTGTATAATGACACACACATGCAGCTCTCACACACATGCACGCAGCTCTCACACACATGCACGCAGCTCACACACACACGCACGCAGCTCTCACACACACGCACGCAGCTCTCACACACGCACGCACGCAGCTCTCACACACACACACGCACGCAGCTCTCACACACACACACACGCACGCAGCTCTCACACACACACGCACGCAGCTCTCACACGCACGCAGCTCTCACACACACGCACGCAGCTCTCACACACACACGCACGCAGCTCACACACACACGCACGCAGCTCACACACACACCAATTACCTCATACACACACCAGTTACCTCAAACACACAAGCACGCAGATCACACACACACACCAGTTACCTCATACACACATCACACACCAGTTACCTCATACACACATCACACACACCAGTTACCTCATACACACATCACACACTCTCCTCTGTGGTGCAGAGGCGGCTGATGTCCATGTGCAGCTCTTCAGTTTCTCCTGCTCACAGCTCTGCACTGTCCCGGGCCCGGCACCTCCCCCGTCTCTCCTTCTCTGCCGGGATAGCAGATAAGAGCAGGAAAAGTCGGAGCTCCGTGCACACACAGGCCGGTATGCCGGTATGCTGACCTTTCATCTTGGCTGCTGGCTCTCTCCCTCAGAGTGGCAGTGGTGCATAGGAGCTTGCTCATCACATACCCCTGCAGCCTGCATGTCAGGGCTGCTGGCCGCGGGATGACACCACCGCGCACTACAGGTGCGCTAGCGGCCCTGTGCAGTTGCTTAGACACCGGCCCGGGGGGCATATGCATTTCTGCCACCCGCCCCAGCCCGCCCCTGTAGTCAGTGACGGACTCTTGCCAGATATGTTTCTAGAGCCATAGTGGAAGATGAAGATGTCTTCCTCATCATGAAGTAGTTATTTCTCATATCACGTGTAATTAATATCTCCTGTAGTATTGCTAATGCCGATTCCAGTGTCGGTAAATGAGATGAGAATAAGTGAGAAAAGTCTCTGTGAGAAACTTATTCAGCTGCCGACTCCGAGGAAGAAACTGCTTGTTGTGTGTGGCCTATAATATATAGGATATATTAATAGATTGAAAGAAAACTGACTACTGTTAAATAAGCCGGCTTACTCACCGGTAATACTCTTTTAGTGAGTCCACGACAGCACCCCACTGGAGAGAGGGATCCGCCCCGCAGGAACAGGAAACCTACCGAGAAATAAAAGGGGGCGGTCCGCCTCTCCTCCTCAGTTTTGATTTCAGAGTACCCGGAGGACCGCCAGTATTAGGCAAATATAATTTATTTCATTTTCAAACTTATTTGCTCATATATGATTAAAAGAATTTTACTCAATAGTAAGTACTATATTAATATAGGGAGGGATATAAGAGGGTGCTGTCGTGGACTCACTAAAAGAGTATTACCGGTGAGTAATCCGGCTTTTTCCCTTTCGCCACGACAGCACCCCACTGGAGATCTTACAGAGACCATCACCTAGGGGGGGACCACCGTGCTGAGGACAGTCCTGCCAAAGTCTAGGTCAGAAGTTGACGATAGGTCAAGCCTATAGTGATTATAGAATGTAGAGGGATTTGACCAAGTTGCCACCTTACATATAGTCTCAATTGGGACCTCTCCCCTTTCTGCCCAGGTGGATGCCATAGCTCTGGTAGAGTGCGCTGTTATGCCTTCCGGAGGGTTTTCTTTACTCGCGGAATAGGCCAGTCTGATAGACTCTCTGATCCACCGGGATAACGTGCTTTTCGTTATTCCATGACCCTTCTTGTGACCCTGGAAGGAAATAAACAGAGCCCTACACTGTCGCCAGCTACAGGTTCTTTCAATGTACTTTAACACTACTCTTTTAACATCTAGAGTGTGGTACTTTTGTTCTTCAGGAGTGGAAGGATTACTGAAGAAAGTGGGCAAGATTATTTCCTGAGACCTATGGAATGTCTTAGCTACTTTGGGAAGGTAGGAAGGGTCTGGTTTAAGGACCAACTTATCCTGAAAAGTTAGCAGGAAAGGTGGATCTATAGAGAGTGCTTGGATGTCACTGATTCTCCTAGCTGAAGTCAGTGCTACCAAGAGGGCTGTTTTTAGTGATAGGATCTTGATTGGTATTGAATCTATTGGTTCGAATGGAGAGTCTGTTAGGGCTTGTAAAACTAAGTTTAGATCCCAGGGAGGAACTCTAGGTATATTAACTGGATTTATCCGTTCACAGGCTGTAATAAATCGGGATACCCATCTATTCCCCGCAATGTTATGGCCATAGAGAGCTCCTAGTGCTGAAACATGAACTTTTAAGGTGTTTGCAGTTAAACCTAGTTCTCTCCCTTTTTGAAGAAATTCCAGGATAGACTGTATCGGAATTTCTGACGTGTTTGAAGATGTATGGAATTGTAAGAATTTCTTCCATATTTTTGTGTAAATTTTTGTAGTGGAAGGTTTTCTACTCTGGAGGAGCGTGTTTATCAATCCCTCCAAGAACCCCCTTGATTTTAGCATCTGCCTCTCAAATTCCAGGCCGTGAGATGTAGACTGTCCACTTGAGGGTGGAAAAACGGACCCTGGAAGAGAAGACTGGGTGTTGAGGGGAGGACCCAAGGATCTGAGATCGACATGGTTTGCAGCCACGAGAACCATGGTCTCTTGGGCCAGAATGGAGCTATTAGTATCACCCTCGCTCCTTCGGTTCTGATTTTGCGAATGACTTGGGGCAGCAGTATGATCGGTGGAAAAGCATATGCTAGACTGAACTGCCAAGGGGCTTGTAGAGCGTCCAGAATGTCCGGATGATCCGCTAGAGATAGGGAGGCAAATTTCCGGACTTTTTTGTTTCTCCTTGTGGCGAAGAGATCTATTTGAGGTTGACCCCATAGGGATACTATATCTCGAAAAATCTGCTGGTTTAGGCACCACTCTCCTTGTTTCAAGGTGTGTCGACTTAAGAAGTCCGCCTGCTGGTTGTTTTCCCCTCTTATGTGCAGTGCAGTAAGGGATGTTAGGTGACTTTCTGCTAGATTCAGGATTTCTGTAGCAGAAGACATCAGAGTCTCTGATCGCGTGCCTCCTTGCCTGTTTAGATACGCCACTGTGGTGGTGTTGTCGGAAAGGATTCTGACGTCCTTCCCTCGTAGCTGTGGGAGAAAATGGCATAAGGCATATTTTACTGCATTTAATTCTTTAACATTAGAGGAGTAGCAGCTTTCCTCCATGTTCCAAAGCCCTTGGCAAAAATCATTCCCCATATGAGCGCCCCATCCATGAGGACTGGCGTCCGTGGTTATGGTATGAGATGGCGTTATTATCCATGGAACACCACTCATTAAATGGTCTGAATTCAGCCACCACTTTAAGGAAGTTAAAACTTCATGAGATAAGGTTATTTTCACATTTAGGTGACCAGATAACCGTCTATCTTCTTGTAAAATCTGCTGTTGCAGTGTACGGGTATGATGTTGAGCCCATTTTACCGCAGGTATACAAGAAATAAGAGATCCTAGTAAGGACATAGCTTGTCTTAGGGATATACGTGGATTGTTTATCGCCGCTAGGACTTTGTGTTTGATCAGTAGTATTTTTACCTGAGGCAGGAGACACTTTTGAGATATGGAGTCTAGATGGAACCCCAAGAACGCCTGGCAGGATAGCGGAGTGAGTCTGGATTTGTTGGTATTGATTATCCAGCCTAGATCCTGTAGAGAGGAAATTGCATGAGCCAAACGATCAGCACATTGAGTAACTGAATTTCCAATGACCAAAAAGTCATCCAGATATGGAACAATTAAGGTTTCTTTCTGGCGAAGGTAGGCCATCACCTCTAGCATTATCTTGGTGAAGATCCTCGGTGCTGTTGAAAGGCCGAAGGGCATGGCTGTATACTGGAAATGATGAATCTCGCCGTTGATTGTCACTGCTACTCTGAGGTACTTTTGGTATCTGTCATGGATAGGGAGATGATAATAAGCATCTTTTAAATCAATGCCCCCCATCATACAGTTTGGAAAGAGGAGTTTTATAGTGGATCTAATGGATTCCATCTTAAATGTATGGTTTTTGACAAATGAATTGAGCTTTTTAAGGTTTATGATGGTCCTGAAAGAACCGTCGGGTTTAGAAATCAGGAATAAGGGAGAGTAGAATCCTCTGCCTTCCTGTCCCTCGGGAACTTGGACTAAAACCCGCTTTGATAATAGGGTTTGAATTTCTAGCTCTAGAGCCTGCTGTTGTGCGGGCGAGCTGAGGGATGTTATAATATATGACTCGTGGGGAACACGAGAGAATTGTAGTTTAATTCCATCTCGGATGATGTTTAAGACCCACGAGCTAGATGTTATTTTGTACCATTGGGTGGCGAAAAACTTCAGTCTGCCCCCTACTGGTATATCCTCAGAATTTATTGTCTTTTGGGGGGTTGGGTCTTCTAAACATGGTACCTCTTTGCCTGTCCTCTTTAGCAGTCCACGGTCTCCTCTTAAAGGCTCTCCTGTAAAAGGGAATAGAGGAATCAGGGAAAGCTTTCTTCCTGTCCTTTGCCTTTTTGAGTATCTCATCTAAGGTTTTACCAAAGAGGTACTCACCCTCACATGGGATTGCGCATATTTTAGATTTAGACTGCGCGTCCCCCTTCCAACTTTTCATCCAAAGTGCGCGTCTTGCATTGTTCACAAGACCTGCGGATCTCGCTGCTAACCGAAGAGAGTCGGCAGATGCGTCCGCCATAAAAGCTGCTGCTCCACGTATTAAGGGGATGGCTGCTCGAAGTTTCTCTCTCGAGACTTTATTTTCGATCTGCTGGTCCAACTGATCAATCCAAATGATCATTGACCGGGCAGCGCAGGTGCTGGCTACTGCAGGTTTAAAGATTCCTGTAGCTGCCTCCCAAGATCGCTTAAGGGATGATTCAGCTTTGCGATCTAATGGATCGACCAGAAGTCCCGCATCCTCCACAGGCAGAGTGGATTGTTTGGAGGTAGAAGCTACGGCTGCATCGACCTTAGGGACTTTGGTCCATGTAAGGAGCTCCTCATCACTAAACGGATATTTACGTTTAGACGCGGAGGGTAAAAAGCTTCTTTGATCCTGCTTCTCCCACTCTCTTTTAATTAATGCTTTCACCGCTGGTATAACCGGAAAACATCTCCTCTTTCTCTCTGCCAAACCCGCAAACATAATTTCCTGCGTGGTTTGCGCACCCTTTACCTCCTCACACCCCATGGTATTGCGGATTGATTTTACCAAGTTGTCCACACTGTCTAAGGGGAAACATGAACGACCCTCGATTTCTGAGGAAGATGATGATGATGATGACGATAGGGAGGCTTCTGACAGTACCTTGTGGTCACTTTCGGAGTCTGACATAAGTGTTGGTGTTTTGGACTTAGCTTTACGCGGTTTTTCCTGGGTCATATTTTTTAGTTCCTCCCTAATAATGGCCCGTAAGTCCGTAACGGACACTGTCGCTCCCTGAGTTGTTTCCTCAAAACAGTCTTTGCACAGTTTTTTGGGGTATGAGTCCGGAAGGGGCTGGCTACACAAGGCACATTCCTTATGCTTCGTTTTTTGTCGCTTTTTAGACTGGGCGTAATAAGTAGCGAGAGAGAGAGAAAACAGAGAGAAATAGGGAGACAGCGTCAGCTTAATAGGCAGAGTTTAAACACTCACCCAGTGAAGCGAATAGTACCGGATCAGAAGGCCGAGATCCTGTTCTGGAACCGTCACTCTTACGAGCGGACTCCGAGGATCCTTTGGTGTGATCTTTGGTGGGGGGCCCTGGATCTCCAGCTGTGGGGTCCATGGCACCTGGGGATGACATTTCTGCATCGCCGCATTATTGTTTCTGGGCGTTTTTAAATAGTGCGCCCTTTTTTTTTTTTTTTTTCCTCCCGCTGCGCAATGCGCATGCGCGGGTTGCCGCTGGCTCCCCCGCCCCAGATCCGGCCTAGGCGCCCCGGAAGTGACTCCTTCAGTTCCGGGGTAGCCAGTATTGCGGCGGTCGGCGCATGCGCGGTCCGGGACTCAGCGCCGGACCGCAATGGAGGTTCTCTTACCCGCTCCTGGCCGCGCCGCTCGCAGGAGAGAACGCCGGGCGGCCCTCCCCGGACCCGGCCGTCTGCTCCATCCACCAGCTGAGGAGGGAGCCGTCTAGCGGAACTCCCCCGACGCTGCTTCTGAGCTGCAGCCCCTGCCGTTCTCACGGACACCGTATAGGCGGCATGCTAGCCCAGGTATGTTGATCCTGTCGTTCCTGGATTGTTCCCGCAGGAACAGGAAACCTAAACTGAGGAGGAGAGGCGGACCGCCCCCTTTTATTTCTCGGTAGGTTTCCTGTTCCTGCGGGGCGGATCCCTCTCTCCAGTGGGGTGCTGTCGTGGCGAAAGGGAAAAATTAAAATAATAAATCCCCCACAAGTCTTGCGCCACCAATTCTTGGGTTCCCCTGCCAGTCTCTGTATTTTGTGGCCACTCTTAAAGGGAATCTGTCACCTAATTTTGGCCCTATAAACTGCTGCCACCGCCATCAGGGGCTTATCTACAGCATTCTGTAATGCTGTAGATTAGCCCCCCGATGTAACCTAAAAGATAAGAAAAACAAGTTAGATTATATTCACCCTGGGGCGGTCCCGGTGCGGTTTGGGTCCGATGGGCGTCACGGTCCGGCTCCTCCCATCTTCATACGATGTCGTCATCCTCCTTGCTTCTGTTGTGGCTTTTGTGCAGGCATACTGATTTGCCCTGTTGAGGGCAGCGTAAAGTACTGCAGTGCGCAGGCACTGGTTGTTAGGGTTGGAGGAACGCACAGAGTGTGTATTATTAGGTACGTTCGCTAGGAGAGGAACCTGCTGCTGGCAAATGGCGGCGCTATATGGCGGAATATGCAAACTCTGTTATCTCCACAGAGTCGCTAGGAACAAGATGCTGTGCCCTGTTAACCTCACAGAGGTACACAGCTACCAACCAGAGCAAACTGTGGTCATGCAGTCAGAGAAAACAGACAAACAACTCCTCACCGGAGGTGCCGGTATTCTAGCGGCTTATTTCAGCCAAGGCCCTGAATACACTCATACAAACTCTTCACCGGAGGTGCCGGTATTCTAGGGGTTAATTAAGCCAAACCCTAAACGCATCCAGACATGAGCACACTGGCGCTGAGCTCATAGACATTGCTTTGATACTAGCGCATGGCTGTGTGGCCAAGCAAACCTTTTATAGCTGCAGCAACTTCAGGACCTTCCTAGAGGACCAATGGGAGCTGCTACAGTACCTGAGCAACTTCTGGACCTTCCTAGAGGACCAATGGCAGCTGCTGCAGTATCTGAGCATGTGACCCCCGACCTCCAATGAGAGGTCTTACCCTGGGCATGCTCAGAAGGGGAAAAGCAGGACTTAGTCCCAGAGAAGTCTGCTCACCGCTGACCAGTACTGGCAACAAAAGCAGAGCCTGGAAGACCAGTAGTAACCAGTCGCCAAGTATCAGCCTGAGCCAGATGCTGGGACTGACGTCTCCGCTGAGCAGGCTCCACTGCGGCTGGCGAAGAATGGGAGACCGCAGCGGAGGTGGTTTGAGATTCCCCCTCCGCAGAGGCGGGAACTCGACACCTAACACTGTGCCTCTCTGACCTTTCATGACTCCTGCACCCTGCAGTACTTTGCTCTGCCCTCAACAGGACAGATAAAGTATTCCTGCGCAGAAGCCGTGACAGGAAGCAAAGAGCATGACATCATATGAAGATGGGAGGTGCCGGGCCCAGACCTGCGACGCCCATCGGACCGGACCGCCCTTAGGTGAGTATAATCTAACTTGTTTTTCTTATCTTTGAGGTTAAGTCGGGGGCTTATCTACAGCATTACAGAATTAGCAATTCAACTTATGTTCCATGTTATGGATTGTGCTCAGGATCAGATAAATCACAATCATTGAAGCTTCCTCTGTGTAAGTATATTTATTATAAGTAGCTGACAGTTTCCGGAAGAACAAACGTTTGCTCTGTACTTCATTAGCAAATAGCTCCTACATCAAAGGTGAAGATAATTGTCCCTGAGGCAGACTGGACATCTCTAGCATCACATGGCACAATGGAAATGCAAAATTACTATGCATATCAATATTAATCTAATATAATCAACATCCAGATATATCTGTGATCCGGGGACATAATTCCTTCTGTGGGTTAAACCATTAGGATTTTCAGCCTCAACAAACCACAGAAATACACTGCTCCAAAAAATAAAGGGAACACTAAAATCCCACATCCTAGATATCACAATTAAATATTCCAGTTGTAAATCTTTATTCATTACATAGTGGAATATGTTAACAATAGAACCTAAAATTTATCAACATAAATCACAACTAATATCCCACGGAGATCTGGAGTTGGAATGATGGGTAAATTTACACAAGGTTTTTTTGCGGCTTTTTTTATGCAGCAAAGCCCGATCTTCTTGGCAGGAAAGAAGCGGTGTCAAAAACACAGGTTTAGGTGCGTTTTTTGTTGCATATTTGTTGCGTTTTCGGTGCTTTTTTTGGTACGTTTATTTATACTCTTTGTCCATTCTAATGTCCTTGGATTTTCAGAAGCAAAAACGCAGCAAATAATGATACCTGTGTTTTTACTTTTTTTTTTTTCAACACTCATTCAAGTCAATGGGTGAAAAAATGCAGCAAGAATGCTGAAAGAAGTGACATGCCCTATGTCCAAAAAACGCAACAAAGCACAAAATACTGATCAAACAAAAAACCAATGTGTGTGCATGAGATTTCTTAAAGCCCATAGGCTTTGCTGGTGTTGTAAAAAGCAGCTGAAAATTAGCATAAAAAAAGCATTAAAACTGCCCTGTGTGAACTTACTCTAAAACCTAAAAATTATCAACATAAATCACAACTAATATCCCAAGGAGGACTGGAGTTGGAATGATGCTCAAAATCAAAGTGGAAAATGAAGTTACAGTCTGATCCAACTTCAGTGGAAATGCTTCAAGACAAAGAAATGATGCTCAGTAGTGTGTGTGACCTCCACGTGCCTGTATGACCTCCCTTTCTACGCCTGGGCATGCTCCTGATGAGGCGGCGGATGGTCTCCTTAGGGATCTCCTCCCAGACCTGGACTAAAGCATCCGCCAACTCCTGGACAGTCTGTGGTGCGTGATGTTGGTGGATGGTGCGAGACATGATGTCCCCGATGTGTTCAATCGGATTCAGGTCTGGAGAACGGGCGGGCCAGTCCATAGCTTCAATGCTTTCATTTTGCAGGAACTGCTGACACACTCCAGCCACATGAGGTCTGACAATGTCATGCATTAGGAGGAACCCAGGGCCAACCGCACCAGCATATGGTCTCACAAAGGGTCTGAGGGGCTCATCTCGGTACCTAATTACAGTCAGGCTACCTCTGGCGAGCACATGGAGGGCTGTGCGGTCCTCCAAAGAAATGCCACCCCACACCATTACTGATCCACTGCCAAACCGGTCATGCTGAAGGATGTTGCAGGCAGCGGATCGCTCTCCACGGTGTCTCCAGACTCTGTCACGGTTGTCACATGTGCTCAGTGTGAACCTGCTTTCATCTGTGAAGAGCACAGGGTGCCACTGCCAGATTTGCCAATCCTGGTGTTCTGTGGCAAATGTCAAGCGTCCTGCACGGTGTTGGGCTGTGGACGTCGGGCACTCAGACCATTCTCATGGAGTCAGTTTCTAACCGTTTGTGCAGACACATGCACATTTGTGGTATGCTGGAGGTCATTTTGCAGGGCTCTGGCAGTGCTCCTCCTGTTCCTCCTTGCACAAAGGCTGAGGTAGTGGTCCTGCTGCTATGTTATTGCCCTCCTACGGCCCCCTCCACATTTCCTGGTGTACTGGCCTGTCTCCTGGTAGCGCCTCCAGCCTCTAGACACTACGCTGACAGACACAGCAAACCTTGCCACAGCCCGCATTGATGTGCCATCCTGGATGAGCTGCACTACCTGAACCACTTGTGTGGGTTGTAGAGTCCGTCTCATGCTACCAATGAGTGTGAAAGCACAACCAACATTCAAAAGTGACCAAAACATCAGCCAGAAGTCATTGTGTTACTGAGATGTGGTCTGTGGTCCCCACCTGCAGAACCACTCCTTTTATTGAGTGTGTCTTGATAATTGCCAATAATTTCCATCTGTTGTCTATTCCATTTGCACAACAGCATGTGAAATTCCAAAGTGCACAGTTTAGTTTCACAGAAGTTTGATTTACTTGGAGTTATATTCTGTTGTTTGTGCTCCCTTTATTTTTTTGAGCAGTGTATAATATGAAGTCTTTGCATCATCTTTCTGTGCATATAATTGCCCATCTTCCTCTCACCTGAGACCCTGTATAATATCTCCTCCAGAAAATCTCATTGTTAGATCCAGGAGAGTTAACGTCCTAATTTCTGCTGCGATCTCCTCCTCCAAAAGGTTCAATCTGTAAGATGTTTCTGTGTTTAACCCGTTTACTTTTGTACTATTTTTGCCTTATGTGTAAATCTTATCAGTTCATTTTTTGTCATTTTTTAAGCACCGTACTTTTTATATATTAAATCTAAAGCTTGATAAGTTTGTTCCTTGCTGCTCTAAATGTAGCCACAACCTCAGAGGAAAAGTTTAGCTTGGTTGTTTTACTCTGTGTATGCCAAAGTCGAAGAAGAATACTTATCAGATGCTTTGAAAAGTTAGTTGTGAATGTGTACTAGAAGGCAGGTGCAGGTGTCACGGTGGCCTAACAAAGTGGCGAGTTGTGGCTGCAAGAAGTGTGGATGTGTGAGCTGGCTGTGAATGGACAGGTAAATGTGGGAAGCAGAGTCCTATTTTATAGTTGCATCCAAGTTACTAGTGCAGCAAGTGGGTGATGTTTATGACATATCAGTTTACACCATCTGAGAATACATTTACACGTTATATTTTTCTGATATACTTCCCTTTTAGTTCTCAAGTAATTGTATTATTTCTTGGATTCTTTATGACATTCGTTCATCTTCTTCCCATTCAGGCCTGTATAATATCGGAACCTCTCAGTGGAGATCTTCTGTGTGAGAAAATTTTCCTAATTGACCCGTCAGTGATGGATGGGGACAAAGACAAGATGGTGGAGAGGATATTACACCTCACCCTAGAGATCCTCTTCCGGCTTACTGGAGAGGTGAGATATTCTGATGACGTCACATTACATCATTCTTATCTATGGGAATAACAAATGGACAGAACTGGAGAGGTGAGGACTCTGGAAAAGTCTGTAGTGAGATTTATTAATGTGTCTCTCCATAACCAGGGTTACACGGTAGTAAAGAAGACCTCTATGGAGCGCTGTCAGGCCCCTGTGTCTGAGGGATGGGGAAGAATTCTGAGCCCAATTATGGGACCTCCACCTCACCCCCTGTTATATGAGGACATCAATGACCAGAAGATCCTAGAACTCACCTACAAGATGATTGAGCTGCTGACTGGAGAGGTGACACTGCTGGGAATGCTGGGACATTATACAGTGATGCTATGAATGGATCTGGGTAATGAAGGTATCATTGTATGTGTCAGGTTCCTATGAGATGGCAGGATGTCACCGTCTATTTCTCGATGGAGGAATGGGACTATTTAGAAGCACACAAAGATCTGTACAAGGACATCATGATGGCGGTTCCCCAGCCCTTCACATCACCAGGTAATAGACAGGACTAAATACACACGGCCTATAATTATCTGTATGTAAAGAATTAATTCAGTTCCTATATGTGTTTCCTCCAGTTCTATCCAGGAAGAGGACAACACCAAAAAAATGTTCCCGTCCTCTTCTTCCAGATGTCTGTAAACAAGAAGATCCCAATGTTCCTCAGGATCATCAGGTAGATGGAGAGAAGGTGTCATGAGATCTCCCCTATGACGTGTAGACGGCTGTGAAGGTCTTGTTTTCAGTCTTGTTTTATCCACCAGCATTATATGTTTTACTAGCTATCGAACCCGTTCTACGCCCGGGTGGCGAGCATTTATATTGGTATATGGTCTCCATCCTGGTATGTGCTGCTCCATCCTACGTCCCCATCCTGTCATGTGCTGCTCCATCCTGCGTCCCCATCCTGTCATGTGCTGCTCCATCCTGCGCCCCCATTCTGTCATGTGCTGCTCCATCCTGCATCCCCATCCTGTCATGTGCTGCTCCCATCCTGCGCCCCCGTTCTGTCATGTGCTGCTCCCATCCTGCACCCCCGTTCTGTCATGTGCTGCTCCCATCCTGCGCCTCCATTCTGTCATTTGGTGCTCCCATCCTGCGCCCCCGTTCTGTCATGTGCTGCTCCCATCCTGCACACCCGTTCTGTCATGTGCTGCTCCCATCCTGCGCCCCCGTTCTGTCATGTGCTGCTCCCATCCTCCTCCCCTGTTCTGTCATGTGCTGCTCCCATCCTGCGCCCGTTCTGTCATGTGCTGCTGCCATCCTGCGCCCGTTCTGTCATTTGCTGCTCCCATCCTGCGCCCGTTCTGTCATGTGCTGCTGCCATCCTGCGCCCGTTCTGTCATGTGCTGCTGCCATCCTGCGCCCGTTCTGTCATGTGCTGCTCCCATCCTGCGCCTCCATTCTGTCATTTGCTGCTCCCATCCTGTCATGTGCTGCACCCATCCTGCGCCCCCGTTCTGTCATGTGCTGCTCCCATCCTGCGCCCCCGTTCTGTCATGTGCTGCTCCCATCCTGCACCCCCGTTCTGTCATGTGCTGCTCCCATCCTGCTCCCCTGTTCTGTCATGTGCTGCTCCCATCCTGCGCTCGTTCTGTCATGTGCTGCTCCCATCCTGCTCCCCTGTTCTGTGATGTGCTGCTCCCATCCTGCGCCCGTTCTGTCATGTGCTGCTCCCATCCTGTCATGTGCTGCTACCATCCTGTGCCCCCGTTCTTTCATGTGCTGCTCCCATCCTGTGCCCCCGTTCTGTCATGTGCTGCTGCCATCCTGCGCCCGTTCTGTCATGTGCTGCTGACATCCTGCGCCCGTTCTGTCATGTGCTGCTCCCATCCTGCGCCCGTTCTGTCATGTGCTGCTGCCATTCTGCGCCCGTTCGGTCATGTGCTGCTTCCATCCTGCGCCCGTTCTGTCATGTGCTGCTGCCATCCTGCACCCGTTCTGTCATGTGCTGCTGTCATCCTGCGCCTGTTCTGTCATGTGCTCCTGCGATCCTGCACCCGTTCTGTCATGTGCTGCTGTCATCCTGCGCCCGTTCTGTCATGTGCTGCTGCCATCCTGCCCCCGTTCTGTCATGTGCTGCTCCCATCCTGCGCCACCATTGTATTATATGCCCCCCATAAGACGCTCCAGTGTGTATGCCCCCATATGCTGCTGCCATATTAAAAAAAAAACTATACCATAATCACCTATCGTCCGGCTCCACTGCAGGTGTGTCTTCAAGAAAATGGCGCCGGAAAGCGCGGACTGCGCAGGCGCCGATTCCGGCAGCAGGAATCGGCGCCTGCGCAGTCCGCGCTTTCCGGCGCCATTTTCTTGAAGACACACCTGCAGTGGAGCCGCAGTGTGTCTTCAAGAAAATGGCGCCGGAAAGAGCGGACTGCGCAGGCGCCGATTCCGGCAGCAGGAATCGGCGCCTGCGCAGTCTGCGCTTTCCGGCGCCATTTTCTTTAAGATACACTCCGGCTCCTCTGCCTGTGACTGGTCAGAGGGCGGCGCCGGCGCGCATTAAGCGCGTCATCGCGCCCTCTGAACTGTCACAGCAGAGGTGCCGGGAGACGGAGCCGCACGCAGCGCTGGAACGGGGAAAGGTGAATATACTTACCCTCCTGGCGGTCCCTGACTCTCCGGTGGAGATCGCGGTATGCGTTCAGTGCTTACGCATACCGCGATCTCCTGTGAGCGTTACTCTGTGGGGGCCAGACTGCGCCGGCGCTTGCGCCTGCGCAGTCTATAAAGGCTTCGGACAGAGTGACGCTCCCAGCGTTATATTATAGATACTTGTGTAATGAGAATGGTGGAGATGGCAGGATTAGAGCTGATCATAGATGTGACTTCTCCATCTGTCTGTGACTTGTACAATATGTGTTTCAGGGTGAAGATCTGACCCATATTAATACCACAGAGACACATGTGAGGGGAGGTGATGAGCGATGTAAAGAGGAGATTTCTACATATGACTACCCAGGTGAGTAGTAACCACTAACTCCAGAGAAGTTACAGATTCTCAGTCACTGGCTGACTCTGCTATACCTATGATGTTGTCCAGTCATCATATCACAATCAAAAGGTCACGATGTTGCCACTGTACCATTGTTTGCTCCTCCATCCAAAACCAGAAAATAAAAATCCCGTTTTATGAAATTTATTGTACTGTACTAATGTTTTTTTTTTAATTTTGTCCAAATGTGAATTTCTGTACAATTGCAGAAGAGTTTCCCTTTAGCCTGACTTTTCAGTTTCTATGAGAAAGAACCAACGAACTTCAAAAAAGTTGATGCTAAACTACATGAAAAAAACGTTACATGTATGCCATTATACAGTGGCTTGCGAAAGTATTCACCTCCTTTGGCTTTTTACCTATTTTGTTACATTACAACCTGTGTGTAAATATTTTTGTAATCTGATTTGTGTGCAATGCATCAGCACTAAATAGTCTAAGTTGGTGAAGTGAGAAAAATACAGACATAAATTAAATTTATGGGATCAAATAAAATTGTCATGTGCATATGTATTCACTCCTTTTGCAATAAAGCCCAAAAAAATTCTAGTGCAAGCAATTATAAGTCGCATGCTTAGTGAAAGGAAGTTGACCTGTGTGCAATCTAATTGTCACTGGTTTGTCAGTATGTACACACTGTAGATCTTGCATCTCTGCCCACAGTCCCTCTCTCCCTGCAGAGACACCGGCGTACTCACCGCCAAGCCTCCTGTCTTGCTCCTTCCCGGTCTGCTGCTGCTCGGGGTGCACGTACTCCTAGCAGGTCTCCAGGCACTGTGCTTAAAGCACGCGCACACACTTCCTTTTTCTTAATGATGCCCGCGAGTTCCTCTAAAGTGTTCCAAGCCAATAGCTGGAAGTCTTACTATTTAAACCGCCTCCTCCAACATGGAAGTGCCTGTGCAATGTTGTGAGTTTGTTCCTAACAAGCTTGTCAGTTCTCAGATCCCTGTACTAGTATATGTCTGCTGCACCCGCCAGTGCTTCCTTCAACGGCAGCAGAGCCAGCTGCATCCGCCAGTGCTCACCTCAATGGCAGCATAGCCAGTGCTCATCTATCTGTCTAGACTGTCCTGTCTGCATCGGCAGTTCCTGTCATCTTCTCTACCTTCCTGCATCTGTTGGACATTCCCCTGGGCCATTCCAGCTATCCGCTCCTAGGGGTCAGCCACCATCTACCCAAGATCAGTCCTGGAGTAGCACCTGGATCACCTCCCTAGTGTCTCCACGGACTGCGGTGTCGTTAGCTGATGTGTGTCTGTGGTCCGATTGGGTGAGGCTCCTAGTCACGCACCTTCAGGTCTTCCTTGGGCTTTGACACAGTGGTTCCACCACCCAGCCCGTTACACACACCTTTACTGAAATGCCAAAGAGGCTGCAACACCATTAAGCAAAAGGCACCAGTAACCAAACAACACCATGAAGACAAAGAAGATCTCCAAACAAGTCAGGGACAAAGTAATTGAGACGTACACGTCAGGGTTGGGATAAAAAAAAATCTGAATCTCTGATGATCCCACGGAGCGCCATCAAATCCATTATTAAATGGAAAGAATATGATACTACAACAAACCTACCAAGAGAGGGCCCCCTACCAAAACTTTCAGCCCAGACAAGGAGGGCATTAATCAGAGAGGCTGCACAGAGACCAAAGGTAACCCCGAAGGAGTTGCACAGTTCCCAAGTAGAGACTGGAGTATCTGTGCATACGATCACAATTAGCCGTCCACTCCACAGAGGTGGCCTTTATAGAAGAGTGTGAAGAAGAAAAGTCTTTATTTACACACAAAAATTGTATGGCTCATGTTGAGTTTGCAGAAAGACATGTTCCCTTCCTAAATATATAGAGGATGGTGTTGTGGTCAGATAAAACCAAAACTGAACTTTTTGGCCACCAAGTAAATGCTATGTCTGGAGTCAAACCAACACAGCTCATCACCCAAGAATATCTTTTCCACAGTGAAACATTGTGGTGGTCAAATCATGCTCTGGGGATGTTTTTCCACCGCAGGGATAGTAAAAATGGTCCGAGTCAAGGGGAAGATGGATGTGCAAAATCCAGGGATATTCTTCAGCAAAACCTGTTTGTCAGTAATTTGAGACTGGGATGGAGGTTCACCTTTCAACAAGGCCAAACCAAAAGCATACTGCTAAAGGAATTCTCAAGTTATTTCAGGGGAAACGTGTAAATGTCTTGAATTGTTTGAGTCCAGACCTTAATTCAATTGAGAATCTGTGGTCAGACTTGCCTTGAGGAAATGGCAAAAATCCCAGTGACAAGATGAGGAAAGCTCATGGAAACTCATCCAAAGTGACTTTCAGCTGTAATTGCCAAAACAGGAGGCTCTACATAGTACTGACTTTAGGGGGATGAATAGTTATAACTGAAGTTTTCACTTATTTGGTCGTATTTTCTGATTGCTTCACAATATTAGGAAACCAAACATTCACAGTTGTAGCCATGTTCTTTACATGAACTGATGCAACCTCTCAAAGAAAAACGTGTGGTTCCAGGTTGTGAGGTATCAAAACACAAAAAATGCTACTTTTGCAAGCCACTGTATGTTTCTGTGCGTGATTCACGCTAATGACTTATGTTGGAAAGTTCTCTTTAAATGTCTAACATTTCTTAAAGAAGGTTATCTGACAGCTATTGTCCCCAAGACAGATTGGATTTCCAATTGCTAACATGTCACACGATATGATCACTCCAGAGATGTCACAGTTTTTGTTTACAGTAGTTGCTGCACAAGATCCTCTCATGTAATCATTTTCTGCCGCAGACAGTTTTCTTCCTTCCCAGGCCCCATATTTTACATCTGACGTGTCACTTTACGTAGTAATAGCTTTAACCCCTTCATGACCGGAGATTTTTTCGGATTCGTGGTTTCGTTTTTCGCTCCCGCACTTCCCAGAGCCATAACTTTTTTATTTTTCTGTCAATATGGCCATGTGAGGGCTTATTGTTTGCGGGACGAGTTGTACTTTTGAACGACACCATCGGTTTTACCATGTCATGTACTAGAAAACGGGACAAAAATTCCAAGTGCGGTGAAATTGCAATAAAAGTGCAATCCCACACTGGTTTTTTGTTTATTTTTTTTTTTGCTCGATTCACTAAATGCTAAAACGGACTGCCATTTTGATTCTCCAGGTAATTACGAGTTCACAGACACCAAACATGTCTAGGTTCTTTTTTATCTAAGTGGTGAAAGAAAATTCCAAACTTTGCTTAAAAAAAAAAATTCCAAATTTTCCGATACCTGTAGCGTCTCCTTTTTTCGTGATCTCGGGTTGGATGAGGGCCCATTGTTGCATATTAATGCAATGCTGCGGAGACCAAAAAACGTAATTCTGGCGTTTTTACTTTTGTTTTAATCGCTGCGCCATTTAGCGATCATGTTAATCCTTTTTTTTTTTTATTGATCAGGCGATTCTGAAAAACGCTGCGATACCAAATATGTGAAGGTTTGATTTTTTTTAATTGTTTTATTTTGAATGGGGCAAAAGTGAGGTGATTTGAACTTTTATTTTTTTTTTATTTTTTAAAAAACATTTTACTTAAACTCTTGGCATGCTTCAATATTCTCCGTAGGAGACTAGTAGTTGCCATAGCCCGATCGGCTCAGCTACGATCAGTCACCTCTATGTAGCTGAATTACTGACTTGCTATGAGCACCGCCCACTGGGTGGCGCTCAAAGCAGTCCGGCACTGACAACCATAGAGGTCTCCAGGAGAGACGACAAACAAATGACCCCCGATCACGTGACAGGGTCACTGTTGTGCGTATTTCTGCCACGATTGCCAAAAGCGCCATTTAAATGCCGCTGTCAGAGTTTGACAGCAGCATTTAACTAGTTAATAGCTGCAGGTGGATCGCGATTCCACCTAAGGCTGTTACGGATACATGTCAGCTGTTGAAAATAGCTGACATGTCCCGGAAAAGATGTGGGCTCACCTTTGGAGCCCACATCAAAGGGGGGGGGATACCGACGTCGGCGTACTATTACGCCCGACGTCGGTAAGAGTTTAAAATCTTAACCTGATCCAAGTGATTCTGGGATTGTTGGGTTTTCTTTCTGTGAAACGTTGTTTTCATTAGTGGTACCGTATTTTTCAGATTATAAGACACACTTTTTTTTCCTACAAACTTGGGAGGATAATGGGGGGGGGGGGGTTTATAATCCAAAGTGATCTTTCCGGGGCTGGCGACGGTGAAGCTCGTCTCCAGAGATCTCAATCTGCGCATATGCCACCTGCAGCGGCCACTTTCCTGAGGCCCACCACAGGAATATGATAGGGAAATGGACTCTGCTTACCGGTGCTGACCTCTTCTGAGATCCCAGGCACTGCAGCATCGCCCTGCTCCTGCCGCTGCTGGCCTCCTGAAGCGGCAACCCTGTTTCCTGTGTCCCCGTCGCACCATAGCCACCCCCCCAGCTAAGGCTACGTTCACATTTGTGTCGGTACTCGCCCGTCACAAAGCGTCGGCGCAACATACCGACGGAAGTTTGTCCTTTCACATTTCCGTGTGTAGTCTCGGGGGGGAAAGAGTGAGTGCGAGATTTCCTGCTGGGCATGCGCAGTCAGAAACACTGGATACAACATACAGAAAAACATTCCCTTGAACGTTTTTTGCAAAGGACGGGCCGTCACATTTCACAGGATCCAGTGCCCGGCGGACAAAATGTGAGTAGATATGTCGCTAATACAAGTCTATGGGAAAATGCAGGATTCTGCAAATTTTTTTTGCAGGATTCTGCATTTTCAAAAATCAACGTATTGCGACGGCAGAGGAAAGACGGAAATGTGAAAGTAGTCTAAGCTACCTTTAAAAGGGAATATAAAACGCACCACCACTTTATTTAAAAAAAAATAAAAAAAGGTTTTCCTATTTTGCATCCCAAAATTTGTGGTGCATCTTATAATCCGCAAAATATGGTACTTGGAGGGGTATATAGTTTAGAAATTTGCACTTTTCACAGTATCAAAAAGCACATTCAGGAAATGTAACCCTTAAGGTGTGTGTGTATCACATTAATAAAAAAAAAATTGAATAGCAAGAATGAAAAATGGGAATTAGAAAAAAAAACGGACATCAGAATATATATATATGTCTCAACTTCTCATGAATTGGACAATACTATATAGTTTGGGCACATGGCGGGGCTGAGAAGTAAAGGAGTGGCATTTAGTTCTGGGAATGCAAATTTTGCTGAAATAGTTTGCGAGCTCCATTTGCAGATCATCTAAGGTGCCAGAAAGGCAGAAAACCAGAACCGTAGTAAACAGCTAAAAGTTGAATCAGTTTTCCTCAGTGAATTCATCTGTAGGAGTAGTGACTATTTTGACTCCACAGGTATTCTCTGGAAACTAGCACGCAGTCAATATTGGAGAATGAAAATGACAAATATGCCATTTTAGTGCCCAATTAATGATGCCCAGCTTGTACTTCTAAAGACACGCTTATCGTAAATTTTTGTGTGTTTTTCCCATTTTTGCATGTGGACGCTAACAGTGTTTGGGTAAACCTCATTACTCAAAAGCAAGGAGGGAATTTTGCTTTGAGAGAGCAGATTTTGCAGGATTGGTTTATGGAAGCCATGTTGCTTTTCAAGAGTCCTCCATCTACTAATAATGTGAAAACCCTGTATTTTTCCATTGACAGATGATGGGCATAAGTGGGTCTTGTTGTTTGAGGGGTGGATTAGAAGTCCTTTTCAGTGTCATTTTAGCTTACATAGCATTTTTTATGGATTATTATTCCAATATTTGCGAGGCAGAACGGACCGAGAGGATGGATCATCGTGTTCTACTGGTTGTGCTATGAGGTCTAGTGTTGGATTGTTAACTGTTCTTGTCTTAGTAAATAACTGTATTTTGCTACATACAGCTGGTGAAATAAGTAATGAATACATCACCAATTTTCTAAGTACCGTATTTTCCGCTTTGTAAGACGCACTTTATTTCCCCCAAATTTGGGGGGGAAATGGGGGTGCGTCTTACAAAGCGGATATACCACTTACAGGCTGGGATGAGGGGGTGTCCGCCGCCGCTGCGGCCCGCCACCGCTGTCACCTCGCCCGCCACCGCTGCTGCCCCGGGTGATGCTGGAGGCTCTGGTGCTGCGGGGGGCTCTGGCGACATTTTGTGAAAGACCAGAGCCCCCCGGCACTTCTTCCATGCGTTCCTGAAGAACAAAGCTCTCAACACAGAGATCCTGAACCAATGAGAACGTGACAGGGAATGATTATATATAAGAAAAAAGGAGAAACAGGAGCATATAGTCAATATATAAAATGAACAATCTTTATTTGTACAAGAAAATTTAAAAGAAGGGTATAGGACATAAATATACGTAATAATATTACCATGACATAACATAGATAGGGGAAAAAATCCCACATCCCACTGCCCCAACGTAAAGTAATCAGATGGTCGTAATATAACACCAGGTGGGCACCTATGCGGGTGACCACATAACGACACCAGACAAGTAAGGGCCAAAAAAGCACACTGGCAAGAGGCAGAAATATCTACATCAATGCTGGCACTAAGCTAACAAATGACTATCTGTGTGCGGGGCTAGAAAAAATGTTTATGCTAGCACTAATGGTCCCTGCCACGCAAAAAAGACGTAACATGTCTAGAGCAAGTAATACAGTAATATAGCGTGACAGGAAACCACCACCACACATAACACTGAATAGGGATGTATAGCTAGTGTGTATAGAAGACCGGAAAACGGTCACACTCCCCTTGAGGAAGCGGCGTCTTTACGCCGCGAAACGCGCGTCGGGGCGTCTCTACCGGCGGGTCCCCTGCATCTCTCTCCCCCCACGGATATCAGGTGAGCACCTGGCATGTTCCTTAACTGTCGGCACTAGGGCCGTTTTCCGGTCTTCTATACACACTAGCTATACATCCCTATTCAGTGTTATGTGTGGTGGTGGTTTCCTGTCACGCTATATTACTGTATTACTTGCTCTAGACATGTTACGTCTTTTTTGCGTGGCAGGGACCATTAGTGCTAGCATAAACATTTTTTCTAGCCCCGCACACAGATAGTCATTTGTTAGCTTAGTGCCAGCATTGATGTAGATATTTCTGCCTCTTGCCAGTGTGCTTTTTTGGCCCTTACTTGTCTGGTGTCGTTATGTGGTCACCCGCATAGGTGCCCACCTGGTGTTATATTACGACCATCTGATTACTTTACGTTGGGGCAGTGGGATGTGGGATTTTTTCCCCTATCTATGTTATGTCATGGTAATATTATTACGTATATTTATGTCCTATACCCTTCTTTTAAATTTTCTTGTACAAATAAAGATTGTTCATTTTATATATTGACTATATGCTCCTGTTTCTCCTTTTTTCTTATATTTGATATTTGGAGCGATTATATAGAGTCTGGGGGATTATTACATACACGTGTCCGCTTTTTCCAGATTTCTGTTAATATGCATTTAGCTTCTTGGTAGGGAATGATTATAGTATAAAAATCAATTTTTATTTATTTCATAACAATAGTGACAAACATTTAAAAAAATATATTATTAAAAAAAATATATATATATAGTTTCCAAGAAAATTGTGCACAAATCAAGCCGCAAATAATAGGGCAAGCCAGATCCTCATAATATACCACAGGGTAAGATGGGCGTCTATCACGTATGCACACCAAGGGTAAAAAAATATATAAAAAATGTGAAAAAAATATATATGGAAAGACCAATGTGTGCCTAGTGGTGTATAAATATATGCATCAATATCAAAAAAATCTCACAAAAGATCACAGAAAATCATGGTGAAAATAAAAGTGCTATATGTATCAATTTAATCCTCACCAGAGGAATATGTGCAAAATGCGAGTAAAAAAAAACATGAATAAAAAGTGCTATGTGCAGATGCAATAAGATTGCCAATTTACTTACAATGAATCAGGGGAATGTTCCCAGGCTGCCAGCGACTAGGTAATGTGCACATTACCTAGCCGCTGGCTGCCTGGGAACATTCCCCTGATTCATTGTAAGTAAATAGGCAACCTTATTTACTTAGTAATATTTTCACCATGATTTTCTGTGATCTTTTGTGAGTTTTTTTTTATATTGATGCATATATTTATACATCACTAGGCACACATTGGTCTTTCCATATATATTTTTTTCACATTTTTTATATATTTTTTTACCCTTGGTGTGCATACGTGATAGACGCCCATCTTACCCTGTGGTATATTATGAGGATCTGGCTTGCCCTATTATTTGCGGCTTGATTTGTGCACAATTTTCTTGGAAACTATATATATATATATATATATATATATATATATATATATATATATATATATATACATATTAATAATATATTTTTTTAAATGTTTGTCACTATTGTTATGAAATAAATAAAAATTGATTTTTATACTATAATCATTCCCTGTCACGTTCTCATTGGTTCAGGATCTCTGTGTTGAGAGCTTTGTTCTTCTCTCTTTAGTGGGTTTCCACTATATCTGTGGCACATGTGGTGACCTATTGACTATATTGGAACTTTTATTTTAGTATATTGGTTTTTAAATTTGTTTATTATTTAGGTATCACTACTGTGTCTTTTACTACTTCCATGCGTTCCTGTATGACTGACTCCGGGAAAATGGCCGCCGGAATCTCGGGAGATGAGATTTCAGCGCTGAGATCTCATCTCTCGAGATTCCGGCGGCCATTTTCTCGGAGTCAGTCATCCATGAACGCATGGAAGAAGTGCCGGGGGCTCTGATCTTTCACAAAATGTCGCCATAGCCCCCCGCAGCACCGGAGACAGCCCTGCAGACCCCCTAATCCCAGCCTGCAGCACAGGAGCCCCCTGCAGACCCCCTCATCCCAGCCTGCAGTACAGGAGCCTCCTGCAGCACCGGAGCCCCCTGCAGACCCCGTCATCCCAGCCTACAGCACAGGAGCCCCCTGCATCACAGAAGCCCCCTGCAGATCCCCTCATCCCAGCCTGCAGCAATGCTCCACTCTTGCCACCAGCAACGACCCTGGGACCTTGATCCACCGCAGCCACAACCCCTCGTAAGTAATAAGACGCATGGATTATAAGACGCCCCACCAATTTATTAAAAAAAGTTTTTTCCTATTTTTCTCAAAATTTGGGGTACGTCTAATAATCCGGATCGTCTTACAAAGCGAAAAATACGGTACATACATTTCTATAGATGTTATTGACATGAAATTCTCACCAGATGTCAGTAACAACCCATTCAATCCATACAGACAAATCAAACCATAGATGTCCATAAATTATGTGTAATAATGAGAGATGACACAAGGGAAAGTATTGAACATGCTTATTTAATTTGAATTAATACTTTGTATGTAAGCCTTTGTTGGTTATGACCGCTTCAAGATGCCTCTGGTGTGGAGAAACTAATAGCAGGCATTGCTCAGGTGTCATTTTGACATATTTTTTCCACACAAACACTCCTCAAATTCTGAAGGTCCTGTGTGATCCTTCTATAAACTCTGAGTTTCAGTTCCTTCCATAAGTTTTCTATTGGATTCAGGTCAGGTGATTAGGTCGGCCATTCTACCAGCTTTATTTTCGTTCTCTGAAACCAATTTAGAGTTTTCTTGGCTGTGTGTTTGGGATTATTGTCTTGCTGAAATATCCATCCTAGTTTCATTTTCATCATCATCATAGTAGATGGCAGAAGATTTTTTTTCAACAATGTTTCAGTACATTTGTCCATTCATCCTTCTTTCAATTAACTGAAGTTTGCTAGTGCCGTATGCTAAAATACAGCCCCAAACCATGATGTTCCCACCTCCAAACTTCAATGTTGGTATGTTATTTTTGGGGTCATATGCCATTCATGTTAGCCCCCAAACATGGTGTGTATTATGGCATCCAAAGAGTATAATTTGGTCTCTTGTGACCAGA
Organism: Ranitomeya imitator; assembly: GCF_032444005.1. NCBI lineage: Eukaryota > Metazoa > Chordata > Amphibia > Anura > Dendrobatidae > Ranitomeya > Ranitomeya imitator. The sequence continues at coordinate 363,110,748 of NC_091283.1, forward strand.
CTATATTCTCCTTGTATTTCACAAACTTGTCTAAATGTGGGTGAGCAAACTTTAAACGTGCTAGAATATGCTTTTTGTTCAGTATTGGAGTCTTGTGTGGTGAGCGTGCATACAGTCCATGGAGGTTTAGTATATTATTCATTGTTTTCTTTTAAACAATTGAACCTGTGATTCCAGGTCTTTCTATAGCTCTTTAAAAAACGCTCTCATTTTTCATATTTCTAGTGCAGTAATGCAGTTCAATTTTCGTCTTTCATGTTTGCATGTTTTAGCGCTGCAGTGTGCTGCCTTATTTACTTGACTATATATGAGTTGGTGACTCTAGGTTCAGCACCTGTTCACACTTAGTCTATGTTTGGATGTGACGGTCAGTTTTTTTTCTTAAATGTATTCTTTAGCCTTCTGACCGAGCACTCCGCCTCCTAGCCACAGGTGTTTTAATCGCAACAGGTCCATAACCCCTCCACAGAGAGAGAGAATTTTAGTCTAAGAAGAGGTTTCACAGGTACCCATTCAGATGGAGACATTTATTCTCAGCGAGGAAAGGCAATTGTAGGACCTGGTATAAGAGAGATGCCGTAAAGTGGCTACCAGGTACACATAAAATTGGCCATTTTTATGCGCTAAACGCTCTCATTTTTCATATTTCTAGTGCAGTAATGCAGTTCAATTTTCATCTTTCATGTTTGCATGTTTTAGCGCTGCAGTGTGCTGCCTTATTTACTTGACTTTTCTATAGCTCTTGACAGGTCGTCTATTGCTCTTGGACAGCTCTTCTGACAAATCTTTTCACACCTCTGTCTGAAATCTTGCATAAAGCAACCTGGTTGTGGCTGGTTTATGGTGAAATAATGTTCTTTCCACTTCTGGATTATTGCCCCAACAGTGCTCACTGGAACACTGAGTAATTAACAAAGTCTTCTATAACAATGCCAACAGTATATTTTGCAACAATAAGGTTGCAACAGTTTTGAGACAGGTCACTGGTTTTACCCATCATTGAATGTTTCTTTTGTGGCACCTTGGTAATCAGACACTTTTTTCTAGGCCAATCAGTTGAACCAGCTTGTATTTTCACTAAGTGGAAGGATTGCTTTCTAAATACTACTAGATTTCACCTGATGTCATAACTTTCCATGGCTTTGTGCACCTGTCTTTCTTCATGAGTTCAATACTTTTTCCCTGTGCCATTTTTTATTATTACACATAGTTTATGTACATTTATGGATTGATTGATTTACCTGTGTGGATTGAATGGGTGGTTGCAAACATCAAGTGAGAATTTCATGTCAATAACAACTTTAGAAATATATTTACTTAGAAAATTCAATACTTATTTAACCTGCTGTAACCTGCAATTTTTGGGGGTATTTTAGAAATGTTAAAAATATATAGTTCAGGATATGTTGTTAAAAATAATCTTTATTTTTGGCAGATGACTTTACCAGAAGCTCAGAAGGACATCTGATATCTTCAATTTTCAAATCTGATGACATTGATGTCACACAAGATATAAATGACATCTATGTCGCTATTCCAGATATTCCTTCATCCCTTCACAGTAAAGATCTATCATTTGATCCTTTTAAACAGGTCCTATCTTCAGATTCATCTCAGACTAGTAAGAAAAATAAAAGTCACAAAAGTGGCGTTAAAAATCAAACTGCTCTTACAGCAAACAAACCATTTTCAAGTGCAGAATATGAAGAAAGATTTTCCCTCAAAACAGCTTTTACACATCAAAAAATTCACACAGAGGAGAAAAGTTTTTCTTCAGACTGTGGGAGGGAGTCTAACCAGAAATTGAAGCTAGTTGGACAAGAAAAAATTCACACAGGGAAGAAGTCATATTCATGTTCAGAATGTGGTAAATGTTTTTCAGTGAAATCTAAACTTGTTGCACATCAAAAAATTCACACAGGGGAGAAGCCATATTCATGTTCAGAATGTGAGAAATGTTTTTTAGTTAAATCTAAACTTGTTAGACACCAAAGAATTCACACTGGGGAGAAACCATTTTCATGTTCAGAATGTGGGAAATGTTTTTCGCGGAACTCACATTTTGTTACACATCAGAGAAGTCACACAGGGGAGAAGCCATTTTCATGTTCAGAATGTGGTAATAGTTTTGTAAATAAAATAAATCTAGCTAAACATCAGAGAACTCACACAGGGGAAAATCCATTTTCATGTAAAGAATGTGGGAAATATTTTGCATATAAATCAAATCTTGTTACACATCAGAGAACTCACACTGGGGAGAAGCCATTTTCATGTTCAGAATGTGGGAAATGTTTTGCAAAGAAAAGTCATCTTGTAACACATCAGAGAAGTCACACAGGGGAGAAGCCATTTTCATGTTCAGAATGTGGGAAATGTTTTGCAAAGAAAAGTCATCTTGTAATACATCAGAGAAGTCACACAGGGGAGAAGCCATTTTCATGTTCAGAATGTGGGAAATGTTTTGCAAAGAAAACTCATCTTGTAACACATCAGAGAACTCACACAGGGGAGAAGCCATTTTCATGTTTAGAATGTGGGAAATGTTTTGGAGATAAATCACATCTTTTTACTCATAAAAGAACTCACACCGGGGAGATGCCATTTACATGTTTAGAATGTGGAAAACAGTTTAAGCAAAAATCAAATATGGTTAGTCACCAGAGATATCACACAGGGGAGATGCCATATTTATGTTCAGAATGTGGAAAATGTTTTGTATACAAATCAATTCTTGTTTCACATCAGAAAACTCACACAAGGTAGAAACCATTTTCATGTTCAGAATATGGGAAATATTTTAGCAATAAAAGGAATGTTACTAAACATTAAATATATCACAAATTGAGAAGTCATTCTCATACCTAGAAGTTGGGAAATGCATTACTTGAAAATCATATTGTGTTGACCGCAGAGGAAAACTCACATAGAATTAAACCATATATTTTTGAGAAACTGCACAAGAAAACACACAACAGAAAGTCAAAGTAACGACATATAAGTAAATTAGAAAACAAGTTAGAACTTACATTTGAATTAAAACTTATTCAGTTATTAATATACATCTGTTGTCTAAAGAGCAAATTAAATGCAATATTCCAATTATTCCAATTCAATTATATATATATTCACTATGTGGACAAGAGTATTGCTACACCTTCCCCTAAGCATCACCAAAATACCCAACATTTCCCTCTCCCTCTTCTTCCTAACTCCCAATCTCTGTGATCTGCCATTCATCAATCTCTTTCAATCCACAATATGTGTGTGAACAAATGTTTTTAACTTTTCTATAATAAACATGCTGACAATGTAAATTACTATTTACATGTATGATCCAGTCCTTCTTTGTTGGAACGTCTGTTGTGATCCATTCCAGTTAAGATAAAATGTCTCCCTCTTCCCACCTTCCTAATCTCAATCCATAATACTGGGGTAAGATCATATATTCAGAGACCCTCTGTACAGAAATATTAGGGCTACAGCAACATCATATATATTATACAGAAGAATTACGCTCTCTCCGTAGTTCTCTGTACAATGACATATAGGTCAGTCAAGGTCCTTATATTTAGGCAGTTTATATTATTCTCTAACACTCTTTATATGAACAAGATCAGAGTCTCATTATACCGAGTAGAGAAGCTCCAGGGACAAAGACTCCGCCTCGTACTAACATGCTGGAGGCCCGGAGTTGCCAGCTATGGGGCCCGGATTCTCTCATTTTTGGCTTTAGTGTTTAGAATAAATCCCTTTTTCATACAGTCCTGTAGTAATGACTTTGTTATTCACGTTTTGCAGGATGGTTCGTCTGAATCCATCTAAATAATATCAATTTATGTGCAAGCAACAATAAACGTCCTACTGCAGTTTTACTGTGTGTGTCCAGTGCCTATTCTTTTACATTCCCTAATAAAAAAAACATGAAGTCTTCAGTCAAAACTGCTGATTATGATTTTGCAATTGCAATTTTAAAGGGACTCTGTCACCTGAATTTGGCGGGCTCTCTGTTCAGTCCGATGGACAGTGTTTTCTCTCCTTTCATTTACCCCTTCCTTTCCCGCTAGCCGCAATATTATCTTGAATATGAATCTGTTTCCTCCGTAGTTCACGCGTGCACAATGCAATCTTACCTTGCGCACACGCAGTATGCTTTGCCCAACTGCGGGCAAAGCCGAAAAACATTAGTGCGCATGCACAGCCGCACTATGTCCCGAAACACAGCAAAATACTTCCGGGACGTGCGTTCAGCAGGCACGTCAAAATGCAGCACGGGGACGCATCCGCATACAACGAATGACCACGCATGTCCCTGCGTATACAATATTAAAGATAGGTACACAGGATGCATGCAGATCTGAAGGTAAGTGTTTTCCAGTTGCCCTTTCCTCATTTCAAAATGTAATTAAGAAATTACATTTAACAAGAACATTGGAAGCCAAGATAAGGTCTTCCAAAAGCAAAGCAAAATTTCAGTGAGAGCTGCTCTAGGATTGCTAGAGAGACAAATCAGACCCCCATTCTTGACTGCAAAAGGCCTTCAGAAAGATTTAGCAGACTCTGGAGGTGTGGTACATTTTCTAAAAGTCAGATACCTGAACAAATATGGCCTTCATAGAAGTCATTAGAAGAAAACCTCTTCTATGTCCTCACCATAAGGCCCGGATCACACTTGCGAGAAACTCGCACGAGTCACATATCTCAATACTCGGGACCGGGGCGTGTGCCTGTATGTATTTGTTACGGATCTGCAACACAGGACTAAGGTAGAAGGAGGAAAACTAAAACAGATTTTAACAGTACCTCCCCTTTTGCGAGGATCATCTAGGCCGGGCCTTATTCGGAAATCTCTAAAAAGCCTTAATTAACCTTGAGGCTGAGAAGTCCACAGCTTTCACCCAGGAATTGTCCTCGGGACCGAAACACTTCCAGGACACAAGATACTGTAACCCTCCTCTATGCTACCTGGAATGAAGTATGCTTGAAATCTCAAACTCGCAGTCCTCATCACTTGGAGGAGCAGACAGCATAGCCACCTTATCTGGCATGTCAACCTTCTTCACCAAAGACATGAAAAACAATTTTCCAAGACGAAGGAATGTCTAATCTCATCGCTACCGAGTTGACAATGTGAACCACTTTGAAATGTCCTACAAACTTCGGCCCCAACTTTTTAGAAAGGATCTACAAGTGCAGATTCCTAGAGGACAACCAAACCACGTCCCCAACAACAAACCTCGCCTTCCTTCTCTTGTCAAAAAATTTCTTAGATTGCCTATTAGCCTGTTTAAGATTATGGCGCACACTGGTCCAAACCCTTTCCAAATTTCCAGAAAAACTCTCCTCAAGCACCGCCGCCCCAATCCTAGAAAAAGGACCGAAAGATGGATTCTTCCCAGTACAGCAAAAGAATGGAGAACACCCAGTTGAAAAAGACGTATGATTATTGAAAGCAAACTCAGCTAATGGTAGATATTTCGACCACATCTGATTGTCCGCTACAAAACATCTCAAAAATTGCTCAGCGTCCTGGTTCTTCTTCTCGGTCTGTCCATTGCACTGCAGATGATAGCCCGACAAAAATGACAAATGAACCTTAAATCTGTCACAAAAGGAATGCCAAAAAGAAGCCACAAACTTTGGTCCCCTATCGGAGGCAATGTCCGTGGGAACACCATGGAGTCTGACAATCTCTTTCACAAATGCCCTGGCAAGTGTCTTAGTGCAGGGTCATTTATTGAACGGGACCAGATGACACATCTTACTAAACTGGTCCACAACAACCCAAATAACAAAAACCCTCAGAGACCGGCAGGTCGGTGATAAAATCCATTGCAAGAGGCGTCCATGGAGAACTAGGAACCTCTAACGGGCAAAGCAACCCTGCCGCCGGAGCATGAGAAGTCTTAGACCTAGCACACACGGTACACTGACGCACCCACTTGACAATTTCTCTTAACCACCCCGGCCACCAGAAACTCCAACTGATCGACTTTCTTGTTTTGGCAATCCCTGGATGACCCGCCAAACAAGACTCATGACATTCCGTAAACAAAGCTCTCCTCAGGGCTTTAGGCACAAATAATTTCCCATACGGAGTGTTAGTTGGTGCCGCATCCTGGGCTTTAAGAATGCTATTTTCCAACTCCGAACCTAATGCTGCCGCTACCACCCCTCTCTGCAGAATAGATTTTTCCTTTTCAGTATTAACCGCTGGGGAGAAACTTCGAGACAAAGCATCAGCTTTAACATTTTTTGTCCTAGGGATATATGTCACAGAGGAATGGAACCAGGCAAAAAACAATGCCCACCTAGCTTGACGGGCATTCAAAAGTTTAACAGCATCCAGATCGATCAGGTTCTTATGATCAGTAAAGACTTGTATAGGATATATATAGCACCCTCCAAAAAATTGCCAATGCTCAAACGCAAGCTTAATAGCCAGCAACTCTCGGTTCCCAACATTGTAGTTGAGCTCTGCCTCTGAAAATTTCTTAGAAAAGAAAGCACAGGGACGCACCCCATTCTCTCCCTCCTAGGACTGAACAGCCCCCACTCCTACTGATGAGGCGTCCACCTCTACCAGAAAGGGCTTAGTCTCATTTGTCTGGATCAAAACAGGAACAGAGCTAAACCTCTCTTTGAGATGCTCAAAAGCCTTAACAGCCTCAGGGGACCATTGGACAGTATTGGAACCCTTCTTAGTAAGATCAGTAAGGGGTTTTGCGATAACAGAAAAATTCTTTATGAATTTTCTACAATAATTAGCAAACCCCCAAAATCTCTGAATAGACTTCAAGCATTCAGGTCTACAGTCATGGACAAAAATTTTGAGAAGGAGACAAATATTAATTTTTCCAAAGTCTACTGCTTCATTTTTTCTAATGGCAATTTGCATATACTCCTGAATGTCAGAGTGATCAGCTTAACAGCAATTACTGTACTTGCAAAGTCAATATTTGCCCAGAAAATGAACTTTAACCCCCAAAACACATTTCAACATCATTGCAGTCCTGCCTTAAAAGGAGCAGCTAACACCGTTTTAGTGATTGATCCATTAACACAGGTGTGGGTGTTGATGAGGACAGGGCAGGCGATCAGTCATGATTAAGTAAGAATGACATCACTGGACACTTTAAAAGGAGGCTGGTGCTTGGTATCATTGTTTCTCTTCAGTTAACCATGGTTATCTCTAAAGAAACACGTGCAGCCATCATTGCACTGCACAAAAATGGCCTAACAGAGAAGAGTATCGCAGCTACAAAGATTGCACCTCAGTCAACAATCTATCGCATCATCAAGAACTTCAAGGAGAGAGCTTCCATTGTCAAAAAGGCTCCAGGGCGCACAAGAAAGACCAGCAAGCGCCAGGACCGTATCTTAAAACTGTTTCAGCTGCGGGTTCGGACTACCAGCAGTGCCGAGCTTGCTCAGGAATGGCACTGTGAGGCGGAGACTCTTTGAGCAAGGCCTGGTTTCAAGGAGGGCAGCAAAGAAGCCACTTCTCTCCAGAATAAACATCAGGGACCGACTGATATTCTGCAAAAGGTACAGGGAGTGGACTGCTGAGGACTGGGGCAAAGTCATTTTCTCTGATGAATCCCCTTTTCGATTGTTTGGGACATCTGGAAAACAGCTTATTCGGAGAAGAGGTGAGCGATACCACCAGTCTTGTCTCATGCCAACTGTAAAGCATCCTGAAACCATTCATGTGTGGGGTTGCTTCTCAGCCAAGGGAATCGGCTCACTCACAGTGTTGCCTAAAAACACAGCCATGAATAAAGAATGGTACCAGAATGTCCTCCAAGAGCAACTTCTCCCAACCGTCCAAGAGAAGTTTGGCACCCAACAATGCCTTTTCCAGCATGATGGAGCACCTTGCCATAAAGCAAAGGTGATAACTAAATGGCTCATGGAACAAAACCTAGAGATTTTGGGTCCATGGCCTGGAAACTCCCCAGATCTTAATCCCATTGAGAACTTGTGGTCAATCATCAAGAGACGGGTGGACAAACAAAAACCAACAAATTCTGGCAAAATGCAAGCATTGATTATGCAAGAATGGACAGCTATCAGTCAGGATTTGGTCCAGAAGTTGATTGAGAGCATGCCAGGGAGAATTGCAGAGGTCTTGAAGAAGAAGGGTCAACACTGCAAATATTGACTTGCTGCATCAACTCATTCTAACTGTAAATATAACCTATTGGTACTCATAATATGATTGCGATTATATTTCTGTATGTGATATAAACATCAGACAAACACTAATAAAAACCAGAGGGCAGCAGATCATGTGAAAATATAATTTTGGTGTCATTCTCAAAACTTTTGGCCATGACTGTAGGCCACTCCAATACCACCTGAACCTTCACCGGGTCCATCTCAAAACCATCATTGGAAACAGTACACCAAAAAACTAATTTTCTGTACCGCAAACTCGCATTTCTCCATTTTAGCAAAGAGTGTTTTCTCTCAGAATCTGCAGAAACTCACGGACTCGCTGCCAATGTGACTCCAGATTGGGTGAATAGATCAAAATATCATCCAAATAAACAATCACACTCCTACCGATCAACGGCCTAAGGATGTCGTTAATGAAACTTTGAAAGAATGCCGGAGCATTTATAAGGCCGAAAGGTATAACTAGACTCTCAAAATGACCTTCCGGGGTATTAAAGGCTGTCTTCAATTCATCGCCTTCTTTAACCCGCAGCAAATTATATGCACCATGGAAATCGATCTTAGAGAACCACTTGGCTTCAACTAATTGGTTAAACAAATCAGGAATTAGCGGCAAGGGGTAAGGATTGCGCACAGTGATCTTATTAATCTCCCTGAAATCCAGGCATGGCCTAAGGCTGGTTTCACACTTGCGTTTTAAAACGCATGCGTTTAAAAAAAAAAACGCATGGTGAAAAAACACATGTAAACGCGTGCAAACGCTGCGTTTTTTAGACGCATGCGTTTTTCCATGTGGTGAAAAATATGCGGCGTTTTGACGCGTTTACATGCGTTTGCGTTTTTTAAACGCATGACGAGAAGTGTGTGACAGCTGCCAATCATCAAAATCAAGTAAAAAACCCACTATAAACAGAAATAGCTAGGGTTAGGGGTAGGGACCCTAACCCTAAAGGGATCCTAACCCTAACACTAAAGGAATCCTAACCCTTAGTGGTAGGGTTAGGATCGTTAGGGTTAGGATCCCTTTAGGGTTAGGATCCCTTTATCACCTTTATGGTGGGTGTTGTGAATTCCGCTCTTGGGCTCCCTCCGGTGGTTGTAAGTGGCACTTTTGTGAGTTCTGCTCTTGGGCTCCCTCTTGTGGTTTCTAGTGGTATGGCTGCTCCTTGGAGTTAGCTGTCTTCAGCTGCCTCCACTTATCTTCTCTTCTGCTCGGCTATTTAGGCCTGGCTCTTTCTTCAGCCAGTGCCACTTGTAAATGGTTCCTGGTTGGATTCACATCTCTTTGGAGTTCCCTGTTATCCTGACTAGTTCAGCAAAGCTAAGTTTTTGCTTGCTCTTTTCTGTCCATAGATTGTGGACTTATCCATTCTGTGCTTTCTATGTTTGTCCGGCTTATCAGTGTGAATTAATTCTGTCTTGCTGGAAGCTCTGGGAGGCAGATTTGCCCTCCACACCTTTAGTCAGGTGTGGAGATTTTTTGTAAACTCTGCGTGGATTTTTGTAGTGTTTTATACTGACCGCACAGTATTCCATCCTGTCCTTTCTATCAAGCTAGACTGGCCTCCTGTGCTCATCCTGGTTTCATCCTGTGTATGTCTTTTCCCTCTCCACTCACAGTCATTATTTGTGGGGGGCTAATCTATCCTTTGGGGATTTTCTCTGAGGCAAGATAGCTTTCCTGCTTCTTTCTTTAGGGGTAGATAGCTCTTAGGCTGTGACGAGATGCCTAGGGAGAGTTAGGAGCATTCCACGGCTACTTCTAGTGTTGTGTTGAGCTTAGGGACTGCGGTCAGTACAGTTACCACTTCCTTCAGAGCTCGTTCCATGTTGCTCCTAGACCACCGTATCATAACAGGTGGGGGGTGGCATATCAGTGTGTTTTCTGTTTTTTTTCTATAAAAACACATTCGTTTTTAACGCAACCAAACTCATGTGCTTAACAACGCATGCGTTTAGATAGACAGCAATAGGTTTTTTTGCCGCAAAAAAAGCATGCTTTTTTTGCCGCAAAAAAACGCAGCTAAAATTACTACATGTTGCATTTCTGCAACACAACGCATGCATAGAAAAGACGCATGCGGCTGCAAAAAGGGGCAAAACGTATGCAAAAAAAGCATACGTTTTTAATGTTAAGTATAGGGAAAAAAAGCATGCCTTTTTTTTGCGCAAAAACGCAGCGGCAAAAAACGCAAATGTGAAACCAGCCTAAGACCCCCATCTTTTATTTTGACAAAAAAAAAAAACAGCCACAGCGGACTTAAGAGTGTCTTGTATGACCTGCACCAAGACTAGTCTGCAGGTATTCCTTTAATGCCTCCCTCTTGGGAATTGTCAGATTAAATAAATGACTCTTAGGGAGAGTAGCACCTGGGACGAACTCAATAGCGCAATTGTAATGTCTACGAGGTGGTAGAGCTTGTGACTCCACTTCTGAAAATACTTTCCAGAATTCCTGAATGGCTTCTGGTAGCTAATTTTTCACAACAGCAGCAATGTGTACATCACAACAGTTCCCATAACACTTCTGACCCTAGGATCTTATCGTACTTGACGACCAGTCTAGTACAGGATTGTGTATTTTTAACCAGGGTAACCCCAGGACAACTGGAAAAGGCAATTTATCAACTACAAACAAATCTAAAGATTCCTGGTGTTCCATATTCACCGTGAGTGGAAACCCGGTGACCTTTCGAGAAACTCACCCATGCTCTAGAGGAGTGTTATCAGTCGCCACTACAGGAAAATGGCATGATAAAGGAACAGAATCAATCTTATACTTGTCTACAAATTGTTGATCAATCAAATTAAGTGCAGAACCACAGTCCACCTTCACTTGAAAATCAATCGAATGACCACGACAGGTAGAACTACCAGAAAAAGAAACTCCTGCCTACCGTAAAAATGCAATGCAAAAGGGAGGGTTATTCTGATTGACTTTTTTTTTCTCTTTTCCTTGTTTATGCGTCCTTCACATTGCTTAATAAAATGGTCAGCCTTACCACAATAAAGGCATAGCTCCTCAGAGAATCTTTTCTGCCTTTCCTGGGAACGAGATGACATCGCCCCAAGTTGCATAGGCTCCCCACAGTCAACGGGGCTCTCCAGCAAAATTGAAACCTCCTTATTCTGTCTACCTCTAAATCTTCTATCCACCTGGATAGCTAATTGCATAGCAGCCTCAAGCGTAGCAGGTGCAGGATATGCAATGAGCAAATTTTTAACCCTGGCTAGGGTTAGGGGTAGGGACCCTAACCCTAAAGGGATCCTAACCCTAACACTAAAGGAATCCTAACCCTTAGGGGTAGGGTTAGGATCCCTAGGGTTAGGGTTAGGATCCCTTTAGGGTTAGGATCCCTTTATCACCTTTATGGTGGGTGTTGTGAATTCCGCTCTTGGGCTCCCTCCGGTGGTTGTAAGTGGCACTTTTGTGAGTTCTGCTCTTGGGCTCCCTCTTGTGGTTTCTAGTGGTATGGCTGCTCCTTGGAGTTAGCTGTCTTCAGCTGCCTCCACTTATCTTCTCTTCTGCTCGGCTATTTAGGCCTGGCTCTTTCTTCAGCCAGTGCCACTTGTAAATGGTTCCTGGTTGGATTCACATCTCTTTGGAGTTCCCTGTTATCCTGACCAGTTCAGCAAAGCTAAGTTTTTGCTTCCTCTTTTCTGTCCATAGATTGTGGACTTATCCATTCTGTGCTTTCTATGTTTGTCCAGCTTATCAGTGTGAATTAATTTTGTCTTGCTGGAAGCTCTGGGAGGCAGATTTGCCCTCCACACCTTTAGTCAGGTGTGGAGATTTTTTGTAAACTCTGCGTGGATTTTTGTAGTGTTTTATACTGAGCGCACAGTATTCCATCCTGTCCTTTCTATCAAGCTAAACTGGCCTCCTGTGCTCATCCTGGTTTCATCCTGTGTATGTCTTTTCCCTCTCCACTCACAGTCATTATTTGTGGGGGGCTAATCCTTTGAGGATTTTCTCTGAGGCAAGATAGCTTTCCTGCTTCTTTCTTTAGGGGTAGATAGCTCTTAGGCTGTGACGAGATGCCTAGGGAGAGTTAGGAGCATTCCATGGCTACTTCTAGTGTTGTGTTGAGCTTAGGGACTTCGGTCAGTACAGTTACCACTTGCTTCAGAGCTCGTACCATGTTGCTCCTAGACCACCGTATCATAACAGTACAAGTGGCCAAAAATGAATTAAATGCATCTCAAAAGAAGGAAAAGAAAGTTCTGAACCATTTTTTTTTCTGTGCTCTGGTTTGTCTTTTTTTTCCTCTTGATATCTGGGTGGTTCAGGATATATGCTTTGGCATGGATGTTCAGGGTTTGTTTTCTCGTGTGGATCAACTTGCTGCAAGAGTACAGAGTATCCAGGACTATGTTGTCCAGACTCCGGCTTTAGAGCCTAGAATTCCTACTCCTGATTTGTTTTTTGGGGACAGATCCAAGTTTTTGAACTTTAAAAATAACTGCAAATTGTTTTTTGCTTTGAAACCCCGTTCTTCTGGTGATCCCATTCAGAAAGTAAAAATCATCATATCCTTGCTGCGTGGTGACCCTCAAGACTGGGCTTTTTCTCTTGAAACAGGGGATCCGGCATTATTGAATGTAGATGAATTTTTTCAAGCGCTCTGATTATTGTATGACGAACCTAATTCTGTGGATGATGCAGAAAAAACCCTGTTGGCCTTGTGTCAAGGTCAGGAAGCGGCAGAGTTATACTGCCAGAAATTTAGAAAATGGTCTGTGCTCACTAAATGGAATGAAGAGGCTCTGGCTGCTATTTTCAGAAAAGGTCTTTCTGAAGCCCTTAAAGACGTTATGGTGGGCTTTCCTACGCCTGCCTGTTTGAGCGAATCTATGTCTCTAGCTATTCAGATGGAGCGGCGTCTGCGCAAGCGCAAAGCTGTGCACCATATGGCAGTATCCTCTGAGCAAAGTCCTGAACCTATGCAATGTGATAGGATTTTGACTAGAATAGAACGGCAGGAATTCAGACGTCAGAATAGGCTGTGTTTTTACTGTGGTGATTCTGCTCATGTTATCTCTGATTGCCCTAAGCGTACTAAGAGAGTCGCTAGGTCTGTTACCATTAGTATTATACAGCCTAAATTTCTCTTATCTGTGACCCTGATTTGCTCATTGTCGTCCTTTTCTGTCATGGCAGTTGTGGATTCAGGCGCTGCCCTGAACTTAATGGACTTAGAATTCGCCAGGCGCTGTGGTTTTTCCTTGCAGCCTTTGCAGAGCCCTATTCCTTTGAGGGGTATTGATACTACACCCTTGGCCAAGGATAAACCTCAGTACTGGACACAGATGACTATGTACATGGATCCTGCACATCAGGAAGATTGCCGTTTTCTGGTGTTGCATAACCTGCATGATGTTGTTGTACTGGGATTTCCATGGTTACAGGAACATAATCCGGTGCTGGATTGGAAAACTATGTCGGTGAGTAGTTGGGGTTGTCGAGGAGTACATAGTGACGTTCCTTTGATATCAATTTCCTCTTCCCCCTCTTCTGAGGTCCCTGAGTTTTTGTCGGATTTCCAGGATGTATTTGATGAGCCCAAGTCCAGTTCCCTTCCTCCACACAGGGACTGTGATTGTGCTATTAACTTGATTCCTGGTTGCAAGTTCCCTAAGGGCCGACTTTTCAATCTGTCTGTGCCAGAGCATGCCACCATGCGGAGTTATGTTATGGAGTCTTTGGAGAAGGGGCATATTCGGCCCTCTTCGTCACCATTGGGAGCGGGTTTCTTTTTTGTTGCTAAGAAGGATGGCTCCTTGAGACCCTGTATTGATTATCGTCTTCTTAATAAGGTCACGGTCAAATTCCAATACCCCTTGCCTTTGCTTACTGATTTGTTTGCTCAGATTAAGGGGGCTAGTTGGTTTACTAAGATTGACCTCCGAGGGGCATATAATCTTGTTCGTATTAAACAGGGTGACGAATGGAAAACTGCATTTAATACGCCCGAAGGCCATTTTGAATACCTTGTGGCTCTCTAATGCTCCATCTGTGTTCCAGTCTTTAATGCATGATATTTTCCGCAATTATCTTGATAAATTCATGGTCGTATATTTGGATGATATTTTGATTTTTTCCGATGATTGGGAGTCTCATGTGAAGCAGGTCAGGATGGTGTTCCAGATCCTTCGTGATAATGCTTTGTTTGTGAAGGGGTCTAAGTGCCTATTCGGAGTTCTGAAGGTCTCTTTTTTGGGTTTTATTTTTTCTCCCTCGTCTATGGAAATGGATCCTGTTAAGGTCCAAGCTATTCATGACTGGATCCAACCCACATCTGTGAAGGGTCTTCAAAAATTTTTGGGCTTTGCTAATTTCTATCGCCATTTCATTGCCAACTTTTCCAGTGTGGTTAAGCCCCTTACTGATTTGACGAAGAAAGGCGCTGATGTGACGAATTGGTCCTCTGAGGCTGTTGAGGCCTTTCAGGAGCTTAAACGCCGATTTACTTCTGCCCCTGTGTTGCATCAGCCGGATGTTTCTCTTCCTTTTCAGGTTGAGGTCGACGCTTCTGAGATTGGGGCAGGGGCCGTTTTGTCTCAGAGGGAGTCTGATGGTTCTTTGATGAAACCGTGTGCTTTTTTTTCCAGAAAGTTTTCGCCTGCGGAACGCAATTATGATGTCGGCAATCGGGAGGTGTTGGCTATGAAGTGGTCGTTTGAGGAGTGGCGACATTGGCTTGAGGGAGCTAAACACCGTGTTGTGGTCCTGACCGATCATAAGAATCTGATTTACCTCGAGTCGGCCAAGCGGCTGAATCCTAGACAGGCTCGATGGTCCCTGTTTTTCTCCCGTTTTGATTTTGTGGTCTCGTATCTTCCGGGATCTAAGAATGTTAAAGGGAGGGTGCCGTGATTTTAGTTTTTGTATTAATAATTATTGATTATATAATCAATTATTTTTAATACAAAAGTAAATGTAGTACTTTAATACTTTTTTATTTATTCATTTTTACTTTTGCCACTGGAGGCCGCCATTTTCATTAGTGTGGGTGTAAGTGTCTGGACACGACACTTGCACACCTCACTTACGGCAGCCATGGGCATAGGAGCCAACAGTCGGGCTCCGACCGCTTCTCCTGCCTCTCAGCTGTGACTTGGGCACGCCCACTGGGCTGCTACGTCACAGCTGTGAGAGGAGATCGCGGCCATTTTGTTTTTTCCTCCGTCATCGCACACACAGCTCAGTGCGTGCGATCATAGCAGGAGCTGCCAGGGAGAAGCTGCTGCTGGGAGCGAGGTCCGGGGTGAGTATCTGCAGCCAGGAGCTGTGATTGCAGCCTGTACTTAGTATTACAGCACAGGCTGCAATCACTGCTCACTGCCACCCTGTTCAGAGCAGGGAGATCGTCACACTGCTCTGCCCTAAACATGATTCAGCACTTCCTGGAAGAGGACTGAAGGTAAGTACAGAGTTTTTATTTTCTTATGCATCTACCACTGCTACCAGCCCCTATATACCACTGCTACCAGCCATTATATACCACTGCTACTAGCCCCTATATACCACTGCTACTAGCCCCTATAGACCACTGCTACTAGCCCCTATAGACCACTGCTACTAGCCCCTATATACCACTGCTACCTGCTCCTATATACCACTGCTACCTGCTCCTATATACCACTGCTACCTGCTCCTATATACCACTGCTACTAGCCCCTATATACCACTGCTACTAGCCCCTATATACCACTGCTACCAGCCCCTATATACCACTGCTACTAGCCCCTATATACCACTGCTACTAGCCCCTATATACCACTGCTACCTGCTCCTATATACCACTGCTACTAGCCCCTATAGACCACTGCTACTAGCCCCTATATACCACTGCTACTAGCCCCTACATACCACTGCTACTAGCCCCTATATACCACTGCTACTAGCCCCTATATACCACTGCTACCAGCCCCTATATACCACTGCTACCAGCCCCAATATACCACTGCTACTAGCCCCTATATACCACTGCTACTAGCCCCTATATACCACTGCTACCTGCTCCTATATACCACTGCTACCTGCTCTTATATACCACTGCTACCTGCTCCTATATACCACTGCTACCAGCCCCTATATACCACTGCTACTAGCCCCTATATACCACTGCTACTAGCCCCTATATACCACTGCTACCAGCCCCTATATACTACTGCTACCAGCCCCTATATACCACTGCTACTAGCCCCTATATACCACTGCTACCAGCCACTATATACCACTGCTACTAGCCCCTATATACCACTGCTACCTGCTCCTATATACCACTGCTACTAGCCCCTATATACCACTGCTACTAGCCCCTATATACCACTGCTACTAGCCCCTATATACCACTGCTACTAGCCCCTATATACCACTGCTACCAGCCCCTATATACCACTGCTACTAGCCCCTATATACCACTGCTACCAGCCACTATATACCACTGCTACTAGCCCCTATATACCACTGCTACCTGCCCCTATATACCACTGCTACCTGCCCCTATATACCACTGCTACCTGCCCCTGTATACCACCGCTACCTGCCTCTGTATACCACCGCTACCTTCCTCTGTATACCACCGCTACCTGCCTCTGTATACCACCTACCACTGCTGCCTGCCTCTATATACCATCTACCACTGCTGCCTGTCTCTATATACCATCTACCACTGCTGCCTGCCTCTATATACCATCTACCACTGCTACCTCTGTCCTGTGTAGCTAATCTAGTCCTGTGTAGCTAATCCTGTCCTGTGTACAGTATCACACAAGATAGGATTAGATACACGGCGCAGCACAGTATCACACAGGACAGGATTAGATACACGGCTCAGCAGTCAGTATCTAATCCTCTCCTATGCACTCCTCTCCCCCCTGCGTGTCTTTCCCCATTGTGGTTTATTATTTTTGATGTGGGAGATGAGGGAGTCGAGGATTATGCGTTCGGTATGGTATAAAAAAGATTAATAAAGGACTTTATTCTGGCCGAGTCTTTATTTACAATACATGTGAGATCTATTTGGCGGCATTATGGGTGATCTATATGGCGGTATTATGTGAGAAGCATATGGTGGTATGTGAGAACACTGGCGGTATTATGTGTGATCTATATGGTGGTATGTGAGAACACTGGCGGTATTATGTGTGATCTATATGGCGGTATGTGAGAACACTGGCGGTATTATGTGTGATCTATATGGCGGTATGTGAGAACACTGGCGGTATTATGTGTGATCTATATGGTGGTATGTGAGAACTGTATGACAGTATTGTGTGATCTATTTGATAGTATTGTGTGTGATCTATGTGGTGGTATTATGTGAGAACACTGTGGCAGTATTATCTTCAGAAAGCGGACCCATTCTATGGTGGTTCTGGCTGAGCACCTGCACGCAGGTCTGGGGTAATAGAGGGTAAAGCATGACCTCCAGTTAGGTGCAGTCAGGGCTGGTGAGGCAGCTGAAGAGAGGGGTCTCATTTTTATCGTTACTATATGGCTACATTTCCTTCCCAGCGTCACCCCAGACTGCGCCTGTCGCCTCGCTTTCACACATTGCCAGGACAGGATGGGGAAGACAGGATCTGAGGAGAGGAATGGGGTCTGCATGCAAAGTCTGGATCAGACCAGGCCATCAATCCGCAGAAATGTTTCCTGGATTTCTGTGGAGCAGACGGTCCATCCATGTGTATAAAGACAGCGCTGGCTGCTCCGCGCACCAAACAGGGGGCCCCTATAGACCAGCACACTGCTCTCCTGAAATACTCTGTGCTGCTGTCACCCTGCTCCCTCCACCACATATCTCCCAGAATCCTTTTGCTGCCTGCCATCCTTGGTGACTGTCTACTTGTCAGTATAAGGCTGCCTGCACACTATCATTATTTGGTCAGTATTTTACCTCAGTATTTGTAAGCCAAATCCAGGAGTGGGTGATAAATGCAGAAGTGGTGCATATGTTTCTATTATACTTTTCCTCTATTTGTTCCACTCCTGGTTTTGGCTTACAAATACTGAGGTAAAATACTGACCAAATACTGATAGTGTGACGGCAGCCATACTCTGCAGTCACCAACAAAATGGCTGCTCACTGGGTTCCTGAATATCATCCTCTCTAATCCCTTAGCAAACACCCATAAGGAGAGGAGAGGAGACATCACACAGGTCAGCAGACTCCGCCCATAATTACTGCAGTGCAGTAATGTGAGCTATTTGTACACTAGGTTTTTCTGAAATTTCAGCAGCTGCTCCCCCTAGTGTTGAAAAGTGGAAATTCCAAAACTTTTCAAATTATTTTTCATATTTTACTAAATTATAAACAAATGATAATATTTTTTTAAGAAAATGTAATCATTAATTCTTTACATTTTTACAATTTCTGAAAAAAATTTTTTTTTGATGGCACCTTCCCTTTAAGGCTGATGCCCTCTCTAGGAGTTTTTCGCCTGATTCTCCTGGAGTCCTTGAGACATTTTGGCATTCTTAAGGAGGGGGTGATTCTTTCTGCTATGTCCCCTGATTTGCGGCGGGTGCTTCAGGAATTTCAGGCTGATAGGCCTGACCGCTGTCCAGTGGGGAAGCTGTTTGTTCCTGATAGATGGACAAGTAAGGTAATTTCTGAGGTTCATTGTTCAGTGTTGGCTGGTCATCCTGGGATTTTTGGTACCAGAGATTTGGTTGCTAGGTCCTTTTGGTGGCCTTCCTTATCGCGCGATGTGCGTGCTTTTGTGCAGTCCTGTGGTACTTGCGCCCGGGCCAAGCCTTGCTGTTCCCGCGCTAGTGGGTTGCTTTTGCCTTTGCCGGTCCCTGAGAGGCCCTGGACGCATATTTCCATGGATTTTATTTCGGATCTTCCTGTTTCCCAGAAGATGTCTGTTATCTGGGTTGTTTGTGACCGGTTCTCTAAAATGGTCCATCTGGTACCTTTGCCTAAGTTGCCTTCCTCCTCAGATCTGGTTCCATTATTTTTTCAGCATGTGGCATTCCGGAGAATATTGTGTCTGACAGAGGTTCTCAGTTTGTCTCTAGATTTTGGCGGGCCTTTTGTGCTAGGATGGGCATTGATTTGTCTTTTTCTTCGGCGTTTCATCCTCAGACTAATGGCCAAACTGAGCGAACTAATCAGACCTTGGAGACCTATTTGAGGTGCTTTGTGTCTGCTGATCAGGATGATTGGGTGTCTTTCTTGCCGTTGGCCGAGTTTGCCCTTAATAATCGGGCTAGTTCGGCTACTTTGGTTTCACCTTTCTTTTGTAATTTTGGTTTTCATCCTCGTTTTTCTTCTGGGCAGGTTGAGCCTTCTGATTGTCCTGGTGTTGATTCTGTGGTGGACAGGCTGCAGCAGATTTGGACTCATGTGGTGGACAATTTGACGTTGTCTCAGGAAAGGGCTCAACGTTTTGCTAACCGCCGTCGGTGTGTTGGTCCCCAGCTTCGTGTGGGGGATTTGGTTTGGTGGTCTTCTCGTCATGTTCCTATGAAGGTTTCTTCTCCTAAGTTTAAGCCTCGGTTTATTGGTCCTTATAAAATTTCTGAAATTATTAATCCGGTGTCTTTTCGTTTGGCTCTTCCAGCCTCTTTTACCATTCATAATGTTTTCCATAGATCTTTGTTGCGGAGATATGTGGTGCCCGTTGTTCCCTCGGTTGACCCTCCTGCCCCGGTGTTGGTTGAGGGAGAGTTGGAATATGAGGTTGAGAAGATTTTGGATTCTCGTTTTTCAAGGCGGAGGCTTCAGTATCTTGTCAAGTGGAAGGGTTATGGCCAGGAGGATAATTCTTGGGTTGTTGCCTCCGATGTCCATGCCACCGATTTGGTTTGTGCTTTTCACTTGGCTCGTCCTGATCGGCCTGGGGGCTCTGGTGAGGGTTCGGTGACCCCTCCTCAAGGGGGGGGGGTACTGTTGTGTATTCCGCTCTTGGGCTCCCTCCGGTGGTTGTAAGTGGCACTTTTGTGAGTTCTGCTCTTGGGCTCCCTCTTGTGGTTTCTAGTGGTATGGCTGCTCCTTGGAGTTAGCTGTCTTCAGCTGCCTCCACTTATCTTCTCTTCTGCTCGGCTATTTAGGCCTGGCTCTTTCTTCAGCCAGTGCCACTTGTAAATGGTTCCTGGTTGGATTCACATCTCTTTGGAGTTCCCTGTTATCCTGACTAGTTCAGCAAAGCTAAGTTTTTGCTTGCTCTTTTCTGTCCATAGATTGTGGACTTGTCCATTCTGTGCTTTCTATGTTTGTCCAGCTTATCAGTGTGAATTAATTCTGTCTTGCTGGAAGCTCTGGGAGGCAGATTTGCCCTCCACACCTTTAGTCAGGTGTGGAGATTTTTTGTAAACTCTGCGTGGATTTTTGTAGTGTTTTATACTGACCGCACAGTATTCCATCCTGTCCTTTCTATAAAGCTAGACTGGCCTCCTGTGCTCATCCTGGTTTCATCCTGTGTATGTCTTTTCCCTCTCCACTCACAGTCATTATTTGTGGGGGGCTAATCTATCCTTTGGAGATTTTCTCTGAGGCAAGATAGCTTTCCTGCTTCTTTCTTTAGGGGTAGATAGCTCTTAGGCTGTGACGAGATGCCTAGGGAGAGTTAGGAGCATTCCACGGCTACTTCTAGTGTTGTGTTGAGCTTAGGGACTGCGGTCAGTACAGTTACCACTTCCTTCAGAGCTCGTTCCATGTTGCTCCTAGACCACCGTATCATAACAGGTGGGGGGTGGCATATCAGTGTGTTTTCTGTTTTTTTTCTATAAAAACACATTCGTTTTTAACGCAACCAAACTCATGTGCTTAACAACGCATGCGTTTAGATAGACAGCAATGGGTTTTTTTGCCGCAAAAAAAGCATGCTTTTTTTGCGGCAAAAAAACGCAGCTAAAATTACTACATGTTGCATTTCTGCAACACAACGCATGCATAGAAAAGACGCATGCGGCTGCAAAAAGGGGCAAAACGTATGCAAAAAAAGCATGCGTTTTTAATGTTAAGTATAGGGAAAAAAACGCATGCCTTTTTTTGCGCAAAAACGCAGCGGCAAAAAACGCAAATGTGAAACCAGCCTAAGACCCCCATCTTTTATTTTGACAAAAAAAAAAAACAGCCACAGCGGACTTAAGAGTGTCTTGTATGACCTGCACCAAGACTAGTCTGCAGGTATTCCTTTAATGCCTCCCTCTTGGGAATTGTCAGATTAAATAAATGACTCTTAGGGAGAGTAACACCTGGGACGAACTCAATAGCGCAATTGTAATGTCTACGAGGTGGTAGAGCTTGTGACTCCACTTCTGAAAATACTTTCCAGAATTCCTGAATGGCTTCTGGTAGCTAATTTTTCACAACAGCAGCAATGTGTACATCACAACAGTTCCCATAACACTTCTGACCCTAGGATCTTATCGTACTTGACGACCAGTCTAGTACAGGATTGTGTATTTTTAACCAGGGTAACCCCAGGACAACTGGAAAAGGCAATTTATCAACTACAAACAAATCTAAAGATTCCTGGTGTTCCATATTCACCGTGAGTGGAAACCCGGTGACCTTTCGAGAAACTCACCCATGCTCTAGAGGAGTGTTATCAGTCGCCACTACAGGAAAATGGCATGATAAAGGAACAGAATCAATCTTATACTTGTCTACAAATTGTTGATCAATCAAATTAAGTGCAGAACCACAGTCCACCTTCACTTGAAAATCAATCGAATGACCACGACAGGTAGAACTACCAGAAAAAGAAACTCCTGCCTACCGTAAAAATGCAATGCAAAAGGGAGGGTTATTCTGATTGACTTTTTTTTTCTCTTTTCCTTGTTTATGCGTCCTTCACATTGCTTAATAAAATGGTCAGCCTTACCACAATAAAGGCATAGCTCCTCAGAGAATCTTTTCTGCCTTTCCTGGGAACGAGATGACATCGCCCCAAGTTGCATAGGCTCCCCACAGTCAACGGGGCTCTCCAGCAAAATTGAAACCTCCTTATTCTGTCTACCTCTAAATCTTCTATCCACCTGGATAGCTAATTGCATAGCAGCCTCAAGCGTAGCAGGTGCAGGATATGCAATGAGCAAATTTTTAACCCTGTCATTCAAACCTGCTAAAAACTGACTCGAGTGCTGGATCATTCCAGCTTACCTCTGCAGACCATCGTCTGAACTGGGTAGAATATCTCAGTGTAGCCAGAACCCTGTTTCATCCACCTGAGTTCTGCCTCAGCTGTAGTGACCCGATCAGGATCATCATATAATACCCCCAGAGCAGAAAAAAACGCTTCTACTAACATCAAGCAAGGGTCATCCAGACGCAATGAAAATGCCCAAACGTGCGGCTAACCTTGCAATAATGACATAGTAATCCCCACACGCTGTAATTTAGCCTTTGAAGACCTGGGTCTAAGCCGAAAATAAAGTAAACATGCATTTTTAAACAAAAAAATTCCTGCCGTTTACCAGAAAAACATTCAGGCAAACCCACCTTAGTTTCTTCAGAGAGGATTCCAGGGCAATTACGCAACTTCCAACGTTAACCCTTGGAGACGTTGAGCAAGATCTTGAACGGTGTTCATATTTCAGAAATCCGGGATGGGTGTTTGTTTTTTTTAAACCTCTTTCCGGCTGGATATACTGTTACAGATCTGCAACACAGGACTAAGGTAGAAGGAGGAAAACTGACCCTGCACTATGACTAGGCTGAAACTCTTTGATGGGATGGGGGACCCATTCTTTGCGAATAGACCCACCGACGATCCTAGGTTAATCTCAAGCGAAGACCTGTAGATAAGGGGAAGGGGTTCCCTAAAAGAACTAAGGACTGGGTACAAAAACGGGTAACATACTAATAGAAAACAAAGAAGGCTGCAGAAACCAATAGAAAACAGAAACTAAGGCTATCAGAACCAGAGGTACCAGCACTGCACAAATAACACAGAAGACAAAGCAAAGCACCAAGCTAGAGCTCAAGCAGATAAACACTGTTGTCCAGCAAGGCCTGGGAGGCAGGTGCTGGTTAATAAAGAGTGAAACAAACACTTGACCCAAGACAAACCCAGCACCAGAGGTAAAAGACCAGCAGTCTGAACTCCACAAGAAAATGGTGGATAGTCACAAACTATAGATTCTAACAGTATTTCTATGCAGCTGAGCACTCTGGTCCGAGCGCTGGTGGCAGTGCCGGGTATTGAGTTGCGAGACTTGTGCGAGTTTCTTGCAAGTGTTATCCCGGCCTAAAATTCAGCATCAGTAGTATGCAAAAGAAGATCTAAACAAGACTGATGCATTTTGTAAACTAGTCATGTGGACCGATGAGGTTAAAATAGAACTCTGTGGCCACAATGATCAAAAAGTATGTATGGAGGAAAAAAAGGGCACAGATTTTCAGGAAAAGAACATTGAACATTTCGCCAACCATTCAGCATGGGGGGGGATCAATCATGCTTTGGAGTTGTGTTGCAGCCATTGACACAGGCAAAATTTCACACGGGTAGAGGGAAGACTGGATTCAATAAAATTTCAACAAATTATTCATGCAAACATAACACCATCTGTAAAAATAAAAAGTTAAAAAGAGAATGGTTTCTACAAATTGGCAATGATCCTAAACACATGTCAAAATCCACAATAGACTACCTTAAAAGGCAAACTAAAAGTTTTATAATGACCCTCATAGTCCCCTGATCTGAACATCATTTAAAATCTGTGGCTAGACCTCAAAATAGTGCATGCAAGATGACCCAGGAATCTCACAGAACTGGAAGAATTTTTCAAGTAGGGATGAATGAATATCCCTCAAACAAGAATTGAAAGACTCTTGGCTGGCTACAAAAAATGTTTACAAGTTATGATACTTGCAAAAGGGTAGGTATATGAAAAGCAGGGTGCCCAAACATTTGCACCTGCCCATTTTCCTTTTTCTAATTTTTAAAATGTAAAAACTGGTTATATATATATTTTTTGTCTAAAATACAAAGTAAATGTGTCATCTTTAACTTGAGCCTTTGTAGAGATCATTTCATCTTCAACTTGCTTAATTGTTTACTATAGTAATTTTGACGAAGGGTGCACAAACTTTTACATTCCACTGTATGCGTGACGTCAGAGATCACGTATCCAGGCACGTGACAATGTACATAGCTCTGTATGGACCAAGTCCTATGCGTTTCAGAATACACGGATTCCTTCATCAGGGATGGTCCATTGATTGACAGAGCTGTCTTTTATCTTCAAAGTGTGTCATATAACATAGAGTTTAATCAGTGAAGGAGAAGAGTCCTACTTCACTGTTGAGACCTCTAGGTGAATTCTGTCGTTCCGTTTGAAATATTTAATTGTTTACCTGTTTGCAATGTTTTCCCTGTAATTATGAAAATGGTAACAGCAAGCTATATATAGAAATCATGGAATACTGGCGAACCTGGTCCTCTGGCATCGTTTTATAGACATAGGAATTGTTCTAAGACCCATGACTTTAATAAAGAGGCTGATTTTCTGACAGAAAAATTCATCAATAAAGGGTACGACAAAAGCCAATTGATGCAAACAAAAGAATTAGTGGAAAATATACCGAGGATAAATTTACTCCAAAACAAAGAAATGAGAGACCCTAACATTGGGGAAGATATCCCTATCACTATTCAATACAATGCAAACAGCCATATTTTAAAGGAATATAGTGGAAAAACATTGGAATGTTCTAAAAGAAGATAAAATTATCGGAGATCATTTACCAGTTCATCCCAAATTTATTTACACGAAAACTAGAAACTTGGGCAATCTAATAGCCCCCACAATTACTAATCCATCAATAAATCATCCTTCACATTATTTACAAGACGATAAAGGGTTTTACCCCTGCCGCAAGTGTAAGACTTGCAAAACATTGCAAACAGGTAAACAAATATTTCAAACGGGACGATTGAATTCACCATTAGGGACTGTATTACAGTTGTGGCCAAAAGTATTGTCACCCCTGTAATTCTGTCAGATAATACTCAGTTTCTTCCTGAAAATGATTGCAATCACAAATTCTTTGGTATTATTATCTTTATTTAATTTGTCTTAAATGAAAAAACACAAAAGAGAATGAAGCAAAAAGCAAAACATTGATCATTTCACACAAAACTCCAAAAATGGGCCAGACAAAAGTATTGGCACCCTCAGCCTAATACTTGGTTGCACAACCTTTAGCCAAAATAACTGCGTCCAACCGCTTCCGGTAACCATCAATGAGTTTCTTACAATGCTCTGCTGGAATTTTAGACCATTCTTCTTTGGCAAACTGCTCCAGGTCCCTGATATTTGAAGGGTGCCTTCTCCAAACTGCTCCAGCGAATGCTGCTGAAGAGAAGAAATGAATGGCGGCTTCAGCACCACAAGCTGGGGGGACATCGCTTACTGTAGCGCTGTCTCCTGCACGGCACACGGACTGCACACGGACAGCATCCGTGTGCGGTACGTGTTTTACATGGACCCATTGACTTTATTGGGTCCGTGTGATCTGTACGCTCCCACGAACACTGACATGTCTCCATGTTTTTCAAACGGACACCCGGTCTGTGAAAACACGCTGACATGTGCAGAGACACATTGATTTTAATGTGTCTACGTGAGTCACTGTCTCCAGTACGTGAGGAAACGGACACCTCACGTCCCGAAGCCACTGACGTGTGAAACCGGCCTTATGCAGCTCATTACCAAGAATCAAAATACTACATCCATACATCAAAATCCATTGATCAACTCTACTCTGGCTAACTGATGACTTAATTGGACACAGACCAGCACAGGTTTAATTAATCATCTATTAGGATAGAGACCTGCAGGGCTCAGGGTGCTGGTATATATATGCACAAATGCACACATATTACAACATATCCCTATTCTTAACCTGCAAGTGTCAATTGCTGCCTCCACCTACACCGCAGTAAGGCCGGCGTCACACTGGCGTTTTAAACGGCCGAGTGCAATGCGATAAAAAAAATCGCATTGCACTCAGACCAATGTTAAGCTATGGGGCAGCTCCCAGCAGCCGACTTTTTGTCGGCCGTTTTCCTCAGTCCGAGACAATCGCAGCATGCAGCGATTGTCTCGGACCAAGGAAAACTCTCGGCTCACTCGCACCCATATAAGCCTATGGGTGCGAGTGACACAGCGCACACCACTCGGATATCATCCGAGTGATGTGTGTTATAAGCGGACCCCAGCAATGGAGGAGATGGAGAAATTCATTTCTCCGTCTCCTCCGCAGCTGTGCTCCGATCCTCCCTGCGCGAGAGAATCGGAGCACAGACGCATGACACTCGGCTCCTGCTCTGCTGTGAGCAGAAGCCGAGTGTCATTAGCATATCACATCCGATGATCTCGCATCCGATGCAATACGCCAGTGTGACCCCGGCCTAAGTCTCAAATACTCAGAGACTCGTATTTAGGTGTAGGGAACACATTCATTAATCATATAACATATTGTTATCCCCTGAAGCGCTAAATACACACAAAGCATACTACTAGCAGAACCGCTTCATGCTAGAACCCAGAACCCAGTCCAAGAAGTCTATCATCGACATTCGCACCAAGTAATAAGTACCAAAAATTTTGTAGTCAGCAGTACTACTGGTAATTCTATTTCTGTATATGATCTATACTATTTTTTATTGGCAGTGACCACCAAAAGGATTTAATTATTAGGAGTTTCCCTTATATATGCTCCATACTAACACAATCACAGAGCGCAGTGAATTGGTATCTCGTTTATTAACCAATAAATTCCGTTCAACTTCACAATTGTGTTCCACTTGTTGTTGATTCTTCACCAAAAATTTGCATTTGGTATCTTTATGTTTGAAGCATGATATGTGGGAAAAGTTCCAGGGAGCCGAATACTTTCACAAGGCACTGTATAACAAATTCTAGTGGGCAACGCAGTCCAACAGGGATTCACCAATCTGATGTGCTCTAATGATTTCACCGGTTCACTGTCGGACTTCCATACTGTAGTGCCGCCGTGTCAAACAGGGGGCAGTCCGGCAATCCAACATACTACACAAAAGGCAGGGAGCCAGCACACCGAGGAAATGCAGGAAGCACGGATCTCCGTCCTGACGTGACGTGAAGAATATCCAAAAAACGAAAAGATGATCCAGCTTCCAAATAAAATATAAAAGTTTAATCCAACATATTAAAATGAGGAGACAACTCCTGGGACGGCATCATACACATAGTAAGGCGAGCGACGCGTTTCGACCAAGCGGTCTTTATCACAGCTTGGTCGAAACGCGTCGCTCGCCTTACTATGTGTATGATGCCGTCCCAGGAGTTGTCTCCTCATTTTAATATGTTGGATTAAACTTTTATATTTTATTTGGAAGCTGGATCATCTTTTCGTTTTTTGGAAATCCAACATACTACAGTGATTCCGCCAGGTTACGCGTATTGCCGTTCACTGTGCTCCTTGAGTTCACCTCGAGTGACAGTTGGCGGCTTACAGAGGGTACTGTGATAACCGCAAACAGTAATCTCCAGTTACCTCACAAGTGTGCGGCTTCCATGCTACCCTTAGTGTGTGTACAGCGGACATGGGGAGAGGTCACGTTTTATGATTTCACTGTGGCCTCTGTATTTATTGGAGCCAGGGATCGTCTTGGGACCTCGATGGGGATTACGCGAGACCTTGTGGATTAGAGTATACCTGTAGGTGGGTTTTTTTTTGTAAATAAATGGGTGAAAGAGGGTTTCTGTTTTTATATTTAACCCCATAGTGACAGAGGCAATTTTGTACTTGATGATCAGGCCAATTATTACAATTCTGACCACTGTCTCTTTATGAGGTTATAACTCTGGAACGCTTCAACGGATCCCACTGATTCTGAGAATGTTTTTAGGGTCATATTGTACTTCATGTTAGTGGTAAAATATCTTCAATAAAATTTTTCAATTTTCAAACTTTTTGAATTTTTATGCCCTTAAATCAGGGATGTCACAAAATTTTTTAATAAATAACATTTACCACGTGTCTACTTGACATCAGCACAATTTTGGAAACAATTATTTTTTGTTAAGAAGTTATAAGGGTTAAAAGTTGACCAGCGATTTCTCATTTTTACAACACCATTTATTTTTAGGGACTACATCACATTTGAAGTCACTTTGAGGGGTGTACATGACAGAAAATACCTAAAAGTGGCCTAATAAAACTGCAATCCTCACGGTGCTCAAAACCACATTCAATATATTAACCCTTTACGTGCTCCACAGGAAGTGAAGCAATGTGGAAGGAAAAAATGAACATTTAACTTTTTTCACAAAGATTTTATTTCATAACCAGTTTTTTTTTATTTTCACAAATGTAAAAAGAGAAAAAGAACCACAAAATTTGTTGTGCAATTTCTCATGAATACACCTATATCCCATATGTGGGGGTAAACCACCGTATTGGCGCATGGCAGAGCTCGGAAGGGAACGAGCATCCTTTGACTTTTTCAATGCAGAATTGGCTGGAAGTGAGATCGGACCTCATGTCGCGTTTGAAGAGCCCCTGATGTGCCTAAACAGTGGAAACCCCCCAATTCTAACTCCAACCCCTAACCCTAATCTCAACCACACCCGTAACCCCAACACACCCCTAACCCTAATCCCAACCCCACCCGTAACCCCAACACACCCCTAAACCTAATCCCAACCACAGCCGTAACCCCAACACACCCCTAAACCTAACCCTGACACACCCCTAACCCTAATCACAACCCTAACCCTAATCCCAATTGTAAACGTAATCCTAACCCTAAGGGTATGTTTCCACATTCAGGAAACGCTGCGTTTTTGACGCTGCATTGAGCCGCAGCATCAAAAACGCAGCGTCCAGATGTTACAGCATAGTGGAGGGGATTTAATGAAATTCTGTCTCCACTATGCATTAAAAGACACATGCGGCATACCCGCGGAAACGGACATGCGGCGCGTCTTTTAAGAACGCAGCATGCCCTTGCATTGCTGAAACAACGCAAGGACAACGCAGGTGACCTGCCAGTGACCTCAGGTGCAGATTTGGTCAGGATTTTACCTGCATAAAATCCTGACCAAATCCTGATGCAATCCTGAACGTGGACACATACCCTTACCCCAACTTTAGCCCCAACCCTCACTTTATCCCAACTCTAACACTAATGGAAAAGTGGAAATAAATATAATTTTTTTATTTCATTATTGTTCCTTAACTAAGGGGGTGATAAATAGGGGTTTTATTTACTTTTTTTTTTATTTTGATCACTGTGATAGGGTCTATCACAGTGATCAAAATGAACCAATAGGAAAAACCTCCTATTCTTGCCTGGTGCCGGCTGGCAGATCTCGGCGGGCGCACTGCTCATGCGCCTGCCATTTTCTTACCGGAAGAAGATGCAGGCAGCTGTGGGGGCAAGCAGGAAGAGCCAGGAACACTGGGAAGTAGCGGGGGAGGGGGGGGTCAACGGGGACCCCATTTCTCTCTTCTCTGGAGTGCGATCACTTCAGAGAAATTAAGTGGCAAATCGGACTTTTTGCGTCCCCATTATACGGTTAGTAATGATGATCGCAACCCTGGGGTTGGAAAAAAACGACCCGGATCATGTTTTCTGGGGTCTCGGCTACCCCCAGCAGCCGAGACCCTGGAGAAATTCTGACTCTGTGGGGTGCTATTCAATTTTTCCACAGCGCCGTTTTAACTGCACTGTAATTTAAATACCCTTAATTGCCGCCGTGAAAAGCCGAATCGGCGGTCATGAAGGGGTTAAAATACATGTTTTTAATATGTGCATTTCTTTATTTTTACTTACAGCGTTAGTAATCAGGGTGTTTCATAGACACCTCTCTCTTACTAACCCTGGGCTTGATGTCAGCTGTAATTTTTGACAAGTCACAGCTGTAATTATACTTATATATTACCCCAATTGCCACTGCAGAAAAGCAATCAGGAAGAGGTGAGGCGAAGCGCAAGAATTAGTGCAGGTAATAGATGCTCCATTTTTCGTGCGGCTGAGGACTAGTCTTGTTAGTGTGGGAAGGGGCCAATATCCATGGACCTTCACAGCTTTTTAATATCAGCTCTTAGCTGTCTGTTTTGCCCTAGCTGGTTATTAAAAATGGAGGTGACCCCAATTAATTTTTGGGGGAGTCCTCCCATTTTTTAATAACCAGCAAAGAAAAAGCAGACAGCTGTTGACTGATTAATAGGCTGAAAAGGTTCATGTTTATTGGGCCCTTCCCAGCATAATGAGACCAGCTCACAGCCAATAGAAGCCAACGTGGTCTTGAAGGGAGTAGTAAGGGGTAAAGATGAAAAAGGGAACAAAATGGGGGTAAGCAGGACAATCGCCCTGAAAACAAATGTGGATAGTGAGATCACTTAAAATAACTGAGAATAATAAAAAAAAAATCTACAAAAAAAAGAGGCATAGGTCCAAATGTAGGAGGAGGTGTAGTAGGTGGATGAGCTTGAGGCGGATGTAGCAATGAAGGTGGAAGGGGATGAGGTATCAAACACAGTTTTTATGCTTTTTTTTTTTTAACAATGTAGATACAGTAGTTCGATGTCCAGGTGGAGGAGGTGGTGTAGGTGGACCAGCAGTAGGTGGACATTACGGTGTAGGTGGAAGAGGCAGGGCAGATGGTATCTAACATTATTCTTGTATTTATTCTTGTATCTTCTTGGATTTTTTCTCTTCCTTTTTGGCAAAAGCCTCAAAATAAAACAAATGGTAAATAGAACATAATGTCTGGGTGCAGGTGGTACATTTGTCTGATCAGCCAAAGGTACAGACAAGTCCTGTGGGCACCACTCCTGGTTTATTTTAATGAATGCAAGAGTGTCCACGTTGGCTTTGGACTGGTGGATGCGCCTATGTGTGATTACATCTCCTGCTGTGATGAACACTTGTTCAGACATTATGTTTGCCACGGGGCAGGCCAACACTTCCAAGTAAAAAAGTACAAGCCTAGGCCATGTGTCCAGTTTGGAAACCAAAAAGTTAAATGGGCAGACCCATCACTTAGTACGTGCAGACGTGTGGATATGGACACGTACTCTTCCACCATGTTGTTATAAGGCTGGCAGCTGGTTGTATTGCCATATCAGATGGTGGTGCTGGATGTTGTAGAGTGCTGATGATTTTTTTTCACATTTCAGCCATGCTAACCCTCCCTTCCAAGGTGGTGCCCTAGCTGGGCTGGCGACAACCTCATCTGCCTTGTGTTTCCTCTGTCAGGTGCGAACGCAGTCAGTAGTGCCTCTACCAGCGTGTGCTTGTACGCACACATTTTGCCATCCCTCTCCAGTGACGGAAGTAATGATGGTACTTTGTCTTTGCAGCAGGGATCCAGCAGGGTGTCCACCCAGTAATCAGTAGGGGTACGATCTGGACAACTCTGCGGTTGTTGCGCAGGCAAAGCAGCATGCATTGGCTTATTTGTGCCAGGTTGCCCAGAGCCAAAGACAATCTGTCCTCTGTGGGAGGTGTATGGTCTATGACCTATATCCTCCCTGCCATGCTCACATATTATACAGGGCAGAACTGGCAGGACATAAAACAAGTGAAGCAGAATTATCAATATGGGAGGGGGAAACAGTTGTGGCCATAAATATTGCAGCAGTTTATAGAAAAGGAGTGTAAGGTTTTATTGTCCTCTGAATTTAGGTCTGTTCCAGGGTTGTAAAGCCTCCAGGAGGTCTGAGGAACACATTCCCCCTTAATTGATGTAGCAACTGCAAGACATAAATCCATGCGACACATTCATTCCAGCTCCTTCACAGGTCTTTAAAAATTTTGTAAACCATTAGTACAAAAAAAACAAAAATGTGAATATTGTCTATTACAAAGATATATTATTCCTCTGGAAATTATGCCATAGCCTGTCCCACCAGTGATGGCAGCAGCAGTCAAACCCTCCGCAAAAAGCAGCTACGTATTTTTAAGAAAGAGCAATTATGGATAAAAAAAAAAAAATAGGATTATTCTTACCGGGAATTCGGTTTCTAGGAACCTTCCATGACAGCAGTATCGGAGGATGTCTCCCCGCCCTAATAGGGAAACAAAGAGGTTAAATACCCCTCCCCTTCCTGCAACCACCAGTGTTATTTCTGGACACAGTAGCATGTATAAGTACCACTTAAGTGCAGGAATCATCCAATAAGAATATCAGATAGGGAGGGAAATTAGTGCTGTCGTGGAAGGTTCCTAGAAACCGAATTACCGGTAAGACTAATTCTATTTTCTCCAGTCACCTTCCATGACAGCAGTATCGAAGTAATGCCATCAACTAATTTCTTAGGGAGGGACAACTGCCTGCAGAACGCGTCTGCCAAACGATAGATCCCTATTGAAATTTAGTCTGTATTGCCTGGTGAATGTATGGACTGATGACCAGGTGGCAGCTCTGCATATCTGCTCAGATGATGCATTCCCTCTCTCTGCCCAGGAAGTAGAGACTGAATGGATGGAGTGGGCCTTCAGTGATGCCGGGGGTGAAAGATTCTGAGATGAATACGCTAGACAAATGGCTTGCTTGATCCAGTTAGCGATTGTACTTTTAGCCACCTTTTTGCCTTTATTCCGTCCTGTCAACTGGACGAATAGGTTTTGGTCTATCCTCCAGTTTTCAGTCTGTTGGAGGTAGAAGAGAACCACCCTGCGGAAATTCAGGGTGTGAAAGGCTTCTTCCTTCGGATTAGAGGGATTTGAACAGAATGAGGGTAAAACGATATTCTGACCTCTGTGGAAGTCTGAGACCACTTTAGGCATAAAGGAAGGGTCTAGCCTAAGGATTATGCTATCCATGGTGATGGTTAAATATGGCTCCTGTATGGACAGGGCCTGCAGCTCTCCTATATGCCTAGCGGTAGTGATTACTAGTAAGAAAGACGGTTTTAAGGATCAGGATCTTTAAACTGATGGCTGATAAAGGGTCAAATGGATCCTGGGTTAGACTATTTAGGACTAGGTTCAAATCCCAATGAGGGGTCCGGTCATGGAGCCTAGGACCGATACTAGTTGCAGATGTCATGAAATGTTTAACCCAGTACTAGGTGAGAGTCCTAAATCCAGTCCCTTCTGGAGACATTCTAACATTTGTGCAATATTGGGATGGAATGGATCGGGCTTATCTGGGGAACACCAGGATTAAATTTTTTTTTCAAACCTTGCCATAGATGGCGTTGGGTACGGTTTCCTACTTTTTTGTAGGGTTTGTATTACATCATCTGAGAGACCTCTGGCTCTCAGAATCGCGGCCTCAGTAACTAGGCCACAAGATTCAAACTGTGCAAGTCCGGGTGTAGCAGGGGTCCCTGCTGAAGGTCGACCTTCTGGGGCAGAAGTATCGGGCCCTCTTGAGACATGTCTGTAGGTGCCACCAGAATCGTTGTGACTGGGTCTGCCCAAATTTTTTGTAGAGTTCTTGCTAACATAGGAATTGGCGGGAAGGCGTATGCCAGAGCGAACTTCCAAGGATGGGAGAAGGCATCCAGCCCTTGCGCTTCGCTTGAGGGGTTGAGGGAAAAGAAAGTGCTCGACTTTGTGTTCTGACTGTTGGCAAACAGATCTACGTTGGGACTTCCCCACCTCCGAACCAGGGACAGGAAGACCTCTTGGTTTAGAGACTACTCCCCTGGATGGATGTCCCTCCTGCTGAGGAAGGCTGCTTGGGTATTGTCTGATCCCTTTATATGCACTGCTGTGAAGGAGAAATGTTTTTCCGCCAAGAAAAAAATCCTTGCAGCAGTTAGTTTCAGGCTGGCGTATATCGTGCCTCCATGGTGTTGGACGTAGGCCACTGTCGTCGTGTTGTCGGAAAATACATGTACATGGTGACCCTGAATAAGGACAGCTGCAGCTTTTAGCACTTCCTCTACCACCTTTAGTTCCCTCAGATTTGAGGAGCTGGACCTGATGTTTGGGGGCCACAACCCCGGAAAATGAGATCCTTCAACTAAGGTGCCCCAGCCTCTCTGGCTTGCATCCGATGTGAGCACCTTCAGAGGACGTTGATCCCAGATGACTCCCTGTTGAAGGTTTTGATAGTTCAGCCACCATGAAAGGATTTCACGTGACCGGGAAGGGGAATCTTCATGGTTAGTGCATTCTGATGTCCTTTTGAATGCAGCAAGACGTGGGTTTGAAGGACTCTTGTGTGGGCCTGGGCCCAGGAGACTGCCTGGATGCATGATGTCAATGAGCCCAGGAGTGACATCGAGTCTCTTAAGGTTGGGCTCCTCTGATTTCTGAATTTGGAAATCCTCTGGGCGAGGTCGAGCTGATGGTCTCTGGGCAAGAAGGACATTTTTTTCCCTGAGTCCAGAAGAACTCCCAAGAATTTCTTCCTCGAAGACAGATGAAGATGTGACTTTTCCAAGTTCGGAATCCACCCCAGGGATCTCAGGATGTCCAGGACCTTCATCACATCCTGTTTCAGATGAGGAATGGATAGAGCGACAATAAGAAAATTGTCCAGATATGCGATGATACAGATCCCCTGTTGTCGGATGAAGATTACTGCTTCCGACATGATTTTGGTAAATACCCACGGAGCTGACGAGACTCCGAATGGAAGGACATTGAATTGATAATGGCTGACCCGATGACTTTGGGAAACTGCAAACCTGAGGAACTATCAGTGGTTGGGATGGATCGACACATGATAATATGCCTCCCTCAGATCTACCGTAGCCATTAACCAATCCTGACCAATAAGCGTGATTGCTGATTTGATCGATTCCATTTTGAATTTTCGATATTTGATCACCTGATTTAGGGGTTTCAGGTTTATGATG
This sequence comes from Ranitomeya imitator, assembly GCF_032444005.1. Classification (NCBI taxonomy): domain Eukaryota; kingdom Metazoa; phylum Chordata; class Amphibia; order Anura; family Dendrobatidae; genus Ranitomeya; species Ranitomeya imitator. The sequence goes on from NC_091283.1 coordinate 363,145,706, forward strand.
ATATGATGTTTCCCAGAGGGCTTTTTTTTTTTTTTTTACCAAAAATAGGTGAGAATAGTGACCATCCCCTATTTCCTGATATGGTACCTGGGAAATCACCTCTGCCTGAAGCAGACCCTGGAGATCCAATAGCAAGGATTCTCAAAGGTGTCTAGACTGTAGGGATGGAAATTGTCAAGTGATGAGGGGGGGAAGACTCTCGAATTCTAACCTGAGGCCTTCCCATATGGAACACAGGACCCACTGGTTTACGGTGATGGCCTGCCATTGGGTGAGAAACCCCAAGAGTGGGCCCCTGACCGCAGAGCCGTCATTGCTTCTCAGGGACCTGCTGATGTTGGGGGACAAGGATGCTCCTGATTTTACCCCCTTTTGGGTAACTCCACCGACCTGATTTACCTTTATTCTTGTAATCCCTCTGGGGAGAGACGAAAAAAGCGTTTCCTAGAGCTTCTGTGCTCTGGAAGAGATTTCTTTTTATCTGGGGCCTTGTCTAAAATTTTATCAAGGGCCGGGCCAAACACATAATGTCCCTGAAAGGGAATACCACACAGTCTGGACTTGGAGGTAATGTCACCTCACCAGGATTTAAGCCATAGAGCTCTCCTAGATGTATTGGAGAGGACTGCAGACCTAGCGGCTACACGGACAGACTCAGCAGAGGCATCTGCAAGGAACCCCGTTGCCTTCTGGAGTAGAGGCAAAGCGTTTAGTATCTCTTCCCTTGAAGTCACCTGAGAAAGGCGATTTTCTAATGTACGTAGCCAGAGGAATAGGGATCTGGCAACACATGTTGAGACCACATTTGTTTTTAGTAGATTGGTGGATGTGTCCCAGGATTTTCTTAACAAGCTCTCGATTTTACGATCCATGGGATCTTTGAGCTGAGAGGAATCTTCAAAAGGAAGAGCCGTCTTTTTGGTTACCCTGGACACATATTACAGAATGATTTATGTAAACTAGAAGCTTGGGCTGACAAATGGCAAATGAGCTTTAATGGAGATAAATGTAAGGTCATGCACTTGGGTAGAAGTAATAAGATGTATAACTATGTGCTTAATTCTAAAACTCTGGGCAAAACCCATCAATGAAAAAGACCTGGGAGTATGGGTAGATGACAAACTCACATTTAGTGGCCAGTGTCAGGCAGCTGCTACAAAGGCAAATAAAATAATGGGATGCATTAAAAGAGGCATAGATGCACATGAGGAGAACATAATTTTACCTCTATACAAGTCACTAGTTCGACCACACTTAGGCTGCCTTCACACTAGCAGTTTTTGGTCAGTATTTTATATCAGTATTTATAAGCCAAAACCAGGAGTGGGTGATAAATGCAGAAGTGGTGCATATGTTTCTATTATACTTTTCCTCTATTTGTTCCACTCCTGGTTTTAGCTTACAAATACTGATGTAAAATACTGACCAAATACTGAATGTGTGACTGCAGCCTTAGAATACTGTATACAGTTCTGGTCTCCGGTGTATAAGAAAGGCATAGGTGAACTAGAGCTGGTGCAGAGAAGAGCGACCAAGGCTATTAGAGGACTGGGGGGTCTGCAATACCAAGATAGGTTATTACACTTGGGGCTATTTAGTTTGGAAAAACAAAGGCTAAGGGGTGATCTTATGTTAATGTATAAATATATGAGGGGACAGTACAAAGACCTTTCTGATGATCTTTTTAATCATAGACCTGAGACAGGGACAAGGTGGCATCCTCTACGTCTGGAAGAAAGAAGGTTTAAGCATAATAACAGACGCGGATTCTTTACTGTAAAGTGCTGCGGAATTTGTTGGCGCTATATAAATAAAAATTATTATTATTACTGTAAGAGCAGTGAGACTATGGAATTCTCTGCCGTATGATATTGTAATGAGTGATTCACTAATAGAATTTAAGAGGGGACTGGATGCCTTTCTTGAAAAGTATAATGTTACAGGTTATATATACTAGATTCCTTATTAGGGCGTTGATCCAGGGAACTAGTCTGATTGCCGTATGTGGAGTAGGGAAGGAATTTTTTTCCCCAATGTGGAGCTTACTCTTTGCCACATGGGTTTTTTTTTTGCCTTCCTGTGGATCAACATGTTAGGGCATGTTAGGATAGGCTATGGGTTGAACTAGATGGACTTAAAGTCTTCCTTCAACCTTAATAACTATGTTACGATGTTACCTGTACGTCTACCTTGGGGGTCTCCCATAAAGAACAGTTCCCATCAAGAGGGAAGCGATTCTTTAAATCTGAAGGAATATTCAGACCTTTCTCAGGTAGGCCCCATTCATAAAGAACAAGGTTCTTAATGTTTTCATGCATGGGAAAACTTTTTTGGGTCTTGGGTTTTAACCCCCCAAACATATCATCCTGAACGGAGTGACTCACTTCCTCCTCCTCCACCCCCATGGTGCCCCTCAGTAATTAGCTCTTCCATATCTTCAGAAGAAAAAAAAGATATTTTTTATTATCTGGTTTGGGGGTGGAAGTGGAATCCTCATTCTCCCAAATGTCCTCTGAACCCGAGCTACAGATCTCGCCCGAGTCAAAGTCAGCTTCCACGGGAACCATTTTCCTTTTCTTAGGAGGGGGCTGTGGTGTCAGGGCCGCCATAGAGGACTGAACCTCCTGTCTGATGAGGGTTCTGATACTGTCCAGGAGAGAGGGCTGTTCATTACATAGCACTTCATCTGTGCATGGTTGGCAGAGCTTTTTCTTATATGTGGAGGGAAGCTTGGAAGCACATGCACCACACTTGCAGTTGGGCATCTTATCCTTTTTAGGGGCAGGGACCTTATCTCCCTAAAAAGAGAAAGGTAAACTACCTCACATTACAAATAGACAGCAAGGGACCTCATCTGCTACTTACAGTAGGAGGGTGAACGCTGGGCTCTGCAGAAGCAGAGTGTAGGGGTTTGTCGCCGTCCATATGGTTAGTCATTCACCAGTCACAGAGGGACATAGACAGATGGGCCTTACCTGGTGGCTTTCCCCCAATCAGGAATTTATATCATCGAAGTCTCCAGCATGATTTGGTGCTCCTCCTCCCCCTGGTCCGTAGGGGGTAATCCGTAGAAGAAACGCCCGTAATGGCTGCTGCTGGAAAAAATGCTGGCCGGCGCGCGCCCCATCGTGGAACGCATAGGAACAAAACCCGAGGTTCGGGAATGTCACTTCCGATGCACGCATGGCTTCCGAACAGCAACAAGGAGGGAGGAGAATGCCGGGGAGCTAAAGGAGAATCCCGGTTTGCACTTCACCGCCCTGCTTTACCCCGCGAGGAGGCGCAGGAAGGACAGGATAACGGGTCCCAAGTCGCGCGGAGATGGAAGCAGGCACCGGAGGAGGAGAGCGGGACCCCTGACCTCGAGTGCCCGGCGCATATAGGTAACAGCGCTCCCGATAGCCGGCCACAGCAGCACTATCTGGAACCTCTCCATGCCCCATAGGGGACAAGAAATACCGGATTACTCACCGGTAATGCTCTTTTATAGAGCCCACGACAGCACCCACTAGAGAGAGGGGATCCGCCCCTAGGAACAGGAAACCTGCAGAGAGATAAAAGGGGCGGCCCCCCCTCGCTCCTCAGTTGTTTTACAGAGAATAGGAGGAACCGCCGCCAGGTTTTAGTTAACAGGTTCAGGTATATACATATATATATATATATATATATATACATACATATTTACAACCCTATGCTACATGCTTCTAATATTTACACCTCACCAAAAAAGCACCACGTGCAACTATATATAGAAAAGGGAGGGATGTGAACGGGTGCTGTCGTGGGCTCTATAAAAGAGCATTACCGGTGAGTAATCCGGTATTTTCTATTCGCCACGACAGCACCCACTAGAGAGAATTACAGAGACTATAGACTGGGTGGGTTTACTGAGTCAAGGACCGATACCCCAAAGGTTAGATCAGAAGCAGAGGATAGATCTAATCTATAATGCTTATAGAAGGTATTAGATGAAGACCAAGTTGCAGCCTTACATATAAGGTCTATTGGCACATTCGCCCTTTCTGCCCAGGAAGTCGACAAGGCTCTTGTAGAGTGTGCTCCTATATGCATTGGAGGATCTCTTCCTCCAGCTTTATATGCCAAAATTATAGCCTCTCTGATCCAGCGAGATAATGTGTTCTTTGTGACTCTGGCACCCTTGGTCTTACCCTGGAAAGACACAAAGAGAGCCCTACTCTTCCTCCAGTCCCTAGTTCTCTCTAAATAGGCTAGGACAGTCCTTTTTACATCTAGGGTGTGAAGTCTTTCTTCTGGAGTTGAGTGGTTCTCATAAAAGGTAGGTAACAAGATCTCCTGGGATCTATGAAAGGTAGAGGCCACCTTAGGGAGATAACAAGGATGTTTTTAAAAGTATCCTATCTGATGTTACTGCTAAAAAGGGAGGATCTATAGATAATGCATGAAGATCACTTACTCTTCTAGCAGAAGCTAACGCCACTAATAATACAGTTTTCAAAGAAATATTTTTTAGTGAGGCTGCATGGAGAGGCTCAAAAGGTGGTTGTGTCAATGCATTTAGGACTATAGATAGATCCCACTGAGGAACCCGTGGTATGCTAATTGGTCTCTATCTCTCACAAGCAGATATAAACCGGGATATCCATTTATTACCCGCAACGTCATAATTAAAAAGAGCTCCTAAGGCTGAAACCTGAACCTTCAGAGTGCTTACGGAGAGTCCTAATTCCAGACCTTTTTGTAGACATTCTAACATTGGAAATATAGGAACTTCAGAGGAAAGTTGTGTAGTATGGAACTGAAGACATTTCCTCCAAATTCTAACGTAAATCCTGGTAGTTGAAGGTTTTCTGCTCTTCATAAGAGTATCGATTAACCCATTAAAAAACCCCTGAGATTTAGTAACCGCCTCTCAAACTCCATGCAGTTAAGTTCATGCCCTTTGCCTGAGGATGGAGGAATGGACCCTGAGAGAGCAAGTCCTTGGACTGAGGCAGAATCCATGGATCTGACACTGACATCACCCTCAGCCATGAGAACCATGGCCTTTTGGGCCAAAATGGGGCTATTAATAGAACTCTTGCGCCTTCCTCCCTTATCTTCCTTATTACTATAGGCAATAGATTCCATGGGGGGGAAGGCATAAGCCAGGTCGAATGTCCATGGTACCTGGAGGGCATCGAGTATGTCCGGCTTGTCCTCCCTGCATAGAGAGGCAAACACCTTGACCTGCCGGTTGGCTCTTGTGGAAAACAAGTCTATTTGAGGAACACCCCATCGAGCTGTTATCAATTTGAAAATTTTTCTGTTTAGCATCCATTCCCCCTGATGAAGAGTGTGACGGCTGAGGAAATCGGCACGAAAGTTGTCTGTGCCTCTGCTGTGCACTGCTAACTCCATGATGTCTGATGCCACCTCCCTGAGTTTGTCCGACCGCGTACCTCCTTGATGGTTCAGATAAGCCACCGCAGTGGTGTTGTCGGAGAATACTCTTGTATGAGAGCCGCTGAGGAAGAAAGTGAAGTAGGGAATAATATATAGCCCTCAACTCTTTGACATTCGAGGAACTATCAAGCTCTGAGCTGGACCAAAGATCCTGAACCCACTGATCCTGAAAATGTGCCCCCCAGCCATCAGGACTAGTATCTGTGGTCACTAGGGTTGAGCGAAACGGATCGTTCATTTTCAAAAGTCGCCGACTTTTGGCAAAGTCGGGTTTCATGAAACCCGACCCGATCCCTGTGTGGGGTCGGCCATGCGGTACGCGACTCTCGCGCCAAAGTCGCGTTTCGTATGACGCGCTTGGCGCCATTTTTTTCAGCCAGTGAAGGGGCGTGGGCAGAGTGATGACATAGGTCTTAGGGGCGTGGACGCCTATCGCCATGTTGTCGCTTGTGCGCTGTAGCGATTTGCACTGGTTGTGTAACACCAGCTGTTCAGTGACGGACGGAGGAGAGAGAGAGAGAGAGAGAGAGAGAGAGAGAGAGAGAGAGAGAGAGAGCGAGAGAGAGAGAGAGAGAGAGAAAAAAAAAAAAAATCCCATTGCCTTTGCATTGGGTTTCGGTCGATCCTCGACTTTTCGCCATAATCGGCCCATTTCACTCGACTCGACTTTTGAGATAGTCGGGTTTCGCGAAACCCGGCTCGACCCTAAAAAAGTCAAGGTCGCTCAACCCTAGTGGTCACTATACTAGAAGGGGAGATTACCCATAGAACCCCCTTTGAAAGATTTTCCTGATCCACCCACCACTTAAGGGAGTGTAATACTTCCGACGTTAGGAAAACTGTTTTATCCAGACATCCTCTATTCTTAGTGTCCTTCTCCAATACAAATTTTTGTAGATGCCTAGTATGGAACTGCGCCCACTGGACCGCAGGAATGCATGATGTTAGACCTGTCTTAGTGACATACTACGCTTTTTTATTGCTAAGGATACTTTATCAACTATGGAAATTTTCTTATCCTCAGGCAGCTTACAAATCTGGTCAACCGAATCCAGAAGGAGCCCAAGGAATTTCTGACACATTACAGGCTGAAGTCTAGATTTTTCCCAATTAACCAGCCAACCCAGGGATTGTAAGGATAACACTACTTCCCGTAACCTCTGCTCACACTGTAGGGGGTTTTTACCTACAATCAATAGGTCATCTAGATATGGAATGACCAAAGTATCCTTTACCCGTAAAAAAGACATTACTTCCAATAGTAATTTAGTAAAAACCCTTGGGGCCATGGATAACCCGAAGGGCATTGCCCTGTATTGTAGATGACGAATTTGCCCCTCTATACAAACTGCTACCTGAAGAAATTGCTGGTGTAAATGATGTATAGGAATATGGTAGTAAGCATCCTTAACCCCTTTACCCCCAAGGGTGGTTTGCACGTCAATGACCAGGCCAATTTTTACAATTCTGACCACTGTCCCTTTATGAGATTATAACTCCGAAACGCTTCAACGGATCCTGGTGATTCTGACATTGTTTTCTCGTGACATATTGTACTTCATGATAGTGGTAAAATTTCTTTGATAGTACCTGCGTTTATTTGTGAAAAAAACGGAAATTTGGCGAAAATTTTGAAAATTTCGCAATTTTCAAACTTTGAATTTTTATGCAATTAAATCACAGAGATATGTCACACAAAATACTTAATAAGTAACATTTCCCACATGTCTCCTTTACATCAGCATAATTTTGGAACCAATTTTTTTTTTTGTTAGGGAGTTATAAGGGTTAAAAGTTGACCAGCAATTTCTCATTTTTACAACACCATTTTTTTTTAGGGACCACGTCTCATTTGAAGTCATTTTGAGGGGTCTATATGATAGAAAATACCCAAGTGTGACACCATTCTAAAAACTGCACCCCTCAAGGTGCTCAAAACCACATTCAAGAAGTTTATTAACCCTTCAGGTGTTTAATAGGAATTTTTGGAATGTTTAAATAAAAATGAACATTTAACTTTTTTACACAAAAAATTTACTTCAGCTCCAATTTGTTTTATTTTACCAAGGGTAACAGGAGAAAATGGACCCCAAAAGTTGTTGTCCAATTTGTCCTGAGTACGCTGATACCCCATATGTGGCAGTAAACCACTGTTTGGGCGCATGGGAGAGCTCGGAAGGGAAGGAGCGCCGTTTGACTTTTCAATGCAAAATTGACAGAAATTGAGATGGGACGCCATGTTGCGTTTGGAGAGCCACTGATGTGCCTAAACATTGAAACCCCCCACAAGTGACACCATTTTGGAAAGTAGACCCCCTAAGGAACTTATCTGGATGTGTGGTGAGCACTTTGACCCACCAAGGGCTTCACAGAAGTTTATAATGCAGAGCCATAAAAATAAAACAAAATTTTTTTCCCACAAAAATTATATTTTAGTCCCCAGTTTTGTATTTTCCCTAGGGTAACAGGAGAAATTGGACCCCAAAAGTTGTTGTCCAATTTGTCCTGAGTACGCTGATACCCCATATGTGGGGGGGAACCACCGTTTGGGCGCATGGGAGGGCTCGGAAGGGAAGGAGCGCCATTTGGAATGCAGACTTAGATGGAATGGTCTGCAGGCATCACATTGCGTTTGCAGAGCCCCTAATGTACCTAAACAGTAGAAACCCCCCACAGGTGACACCATTTTGGAAAGTAGACCCCCTAAGGAACTCATCTTGATGTGCTGTGAGAGCTTTGAACCCCCAAGTATTTCACTACAGTTTAGAACGCAGAGCCGTGCAAATAAAAAATATTTTTTTTTCCACAAAAATTATATTTTAGCCCCCAGTTTTGTATTTTTCCAAGGTTAGCAGGAGAAATTGGACCCTAAATGTTGTTGTCCAATTTGTCCTGAGTACGCTGATACCCCATATGTGGGGGGAACCACCGTTTGGGCGCATGGGAGGGCTCGGAAGGGAAGGAGCATCATTTGGAATGCAGACTTAGATGGATTGGTCTGCAGGCGTCACATTGCGTTTGCAGAGCCCCTAATGTACCTAAACAGTAGAAACCCCCCACAAGTGACCCCATATTGGAAACTAGACCCCTCAATGAACTTATCTAGATGTGTTGTGAGAACTTTGAACCCCCAAGTGTTTCACTACAGTTTATAACGCAGAGCCGTGAAAATAAAAAATCTTTTTGTTTTCCCACAAAAATTATTTTTTAGCCCCCAGTTTTGTATTTTCCCAAGGGTAACAGGAGAAATTGGTCCACAAAAGTTGTTGTCCAATTTGTCCTGAGTACGCTGATACCCCATATGTGAGGGTAAACCCCTGTTTGGGCACACAGGAGAGCTCGGAAGGGAAGGAGCACTGTTTTACTTTTTCAACGCAGAATTTCCTGGAATTGAGATCGGACGCCATGTCGTGTTTGGAGAGCCCCTGATGTGCCGAAACAGTGGAAACCCCCCAATTATAACTGAAACCCTAATCTAAACACACCCCTAACCCTAATTCTAACGGTAACCCTAACCACACCTCTAACCCTGACACACCCCTAACCCTAATCCCAACCCTATTCCCAACTGTAAATGTAATCTAAATCCTAACCCTAACTTTAGCCCCAACCCTAACTGTAGCCCCAACCCTAACCCTAACCCTAGCCCTAACCCTAGCCCTAACCCTAACCCTAGCCCTAGCGGGAAAATGGAAATAAATACATTATTTTTTATTTTTCCCTAACTAAGGGGGTGATGAAGGGGGGTTTGATTTACTTTTATAGCTGGTTTTTTAGCGGATTTTTATGATTGGCAGCCGTCATACACTGAAAGACCCTTTTTATTGCAAAAAATATTTTTTGCAATACCACATTTTGAGAGCTATAATTTCCATATTTTGGTCCACAGAGTCATGTGAGGTCTTGTTTTTTGCGGGACGAGTTGACGTTTTTATTGAAAACATTTTCGGGCACGTGACATTTTTTGATCGCTTTTTATTCCGATTTTTGTGAGGAAGAATGACCAAAAACCAGCTATTCATGAATTTCTATTGGGGGAGGCGTTTATACCGTTCCGCGTTTGGTAAAATTGATAAATCAGTTTTATTCTTCGGGTCAGTACGATTACAGCGACACCTCATTTATATCATTTTTTTATGGTTTGGCGCTTTTATACGATAAAAACTATTTTACAGAAAAAATAATTATTTTTGCATCGCTTTATTCTCAGGACTATAACTTTTTTATTTTTTCGCTGATGATGCTGTGTGGCGGCTCGTTTTTTGCGGGACAAGATGACGCTTTCAGCGGTACCATGGTTATTTATATCTGTCCTTTTGATCGCGTGTTATTCCACTTTTTGTTCGGCGGTATGATAATAAAGCGTTGTTTTTTGCCTCGTTTTTTTTTTTTTTTCTTACGGTGTTTACTGAAGGGGTTAACTAGTGGGACAGTTTTATAGGTCGGGTCGTTACGGACGCGGCGATACTAAATATGTGTACTTTTATTGGGTTTTTTTTTTTATTTAGATGAAGAAATGTATTTATGGGAATAATATATATTTTTTTTTCATTATTTTGGAATTTTTTTTTAATTTTTTTTTACACATTTGGAAAATTTTTTTTTTACTTTTTTACTTTGTCCCAGGGGGGGACATCACAGATCAGTGATCTGACAGTTTGCACAGCACTCTGTCAGATCACTGATCTGACATGCAGCGCTGCAGGCTTCACAGTGCCTGCTCTGAGCAGGCTCTGTGAAGCCACCTCCCTCCCTGCAGGACCCGGATCCGCGGCCATCTTGGATCCGGGGCTGGAGGGAGCAGGGAGGGAGGTGAGACCCTCGCAGCAACGCGATCACATCGCGTTGCTCCGGGGGTCTCAGGGAAGCCCGCAGGGAGCCCCCTCCCTGCGCGGTGCTTCTCTGCACCGCCGGCACATCGCGATCATCTTTGATCGCGGTGTGCCAGGGGTTAATGTGCCGGGGGCGGTCCGTGACCGCTCCTGGCACATAGTGCCGGATGTCAGCTGCGATAAGCAGCTGACACCCGGCCGCGATCGGCCGCGCTCCCCCCGTGAGCGCGGCCGATCGGCTATGACGTACTATCCCGTCCAGGGTCAGATAAGCCCAGGGCACCTCGACGGGATAGTACGTCTAAGGTCACAGAGGGGTTAAGATCCAATACTACCATGTAACAGTTTGGAAATAGATTTTTTATAGCTGAACGAATGGATTCCATCTTAAATGTTTTAGGTCTTATAAAGGAATTCAGCTTTCTTAACCCCTTAATGACCGCCAATACGTCTTTTAACTGACCTGAGATATAAGAGAATAGCCTCCCCATACAGGTGACAATCCAGCAGCTGTCAGCTGTACACTATAGCTGACAACTTGCTGAATCAGCCACGATCAGTGTTGGCACCGTACATATCTGTTTAACCCCTTAGATGCTGCTGTCAATAGTGACTACATAATTATAAATGGTTAACAGAGTGTGGGGGCTTCCTCTTTATACCAAACGGTGCCCTCAGATCATGATTGTGTGGTCCTGATGTTTGCAATGGCAATTCACGACCAAATAGCGGCCTTAGAGTCTGTCGGCTGTTGTAACCTGTTAAGAAGTTACCGTCGTTTAGGTGGTAAAAATACACATTTTCATTTCTCTCATACCACTTTGCATTAATTCCTGTAAAGCATCTGAAGGGTTAATAAACTACCTGACAGCAGTTTTCAATATGTCAGGGGGTGCTGTTTTTAAAATGGTATCACGTTTGGGGGTTTCCCAATGTATGAGACCCCTAGAGTCACTTCAAACGTGGATAAGTCCCTAAAAAAAATAAATGTTGTAAATTTCCTTCAAAAAATGAAAAATTGCTGCTATATTTTTAAACCTTCTAAAATGCTAACAAAATAAAAGAACATTTTACAAATGGTGCTGATGTAAAGCCGACATGTGGGAAATGTTATTTATTAATGGTTTGCTGTGGTATAACCATCTGGATTAAAGGGATAATCATTCAAACTTTAAAAATTTCTAATTGTTTAACATTTTTCTCAAATTTTTGATATTTTTCATAAATAAACACAAAACATATTGACCTAAAATTACCATTATCATAAAGTATAATGTGTCACGAAAAAATCTCAAAATCACTGGGATTTGTTGAAGCGTTGCAGAGTTATTACCACATAAAGTGACACTGGTCAGATTTCAAAAATTTGGCTCCGTCACTAAGGGGTTAAATTAATTATAGTTCTGAAAGAGCCATCCGGCTTACTAATCAGAAACAAGGGAGAGTAAAATCCCCTCCCTATCTGGGAAGATGGAACCTCCACCAGGACTTGTTTGCGTAGGAGGGATTTAACCTCGATTTCAAGTGCCTCTTGCTGAGGCCTGGATCTTAAGGTGGTAAGAAGGAAAGAATCCGGAGGAGTTCTAATAAAGTCTAATGTGAGGCCTGAAGATATTAATTCAATAGCCCATGGATTAATCGTTATTTATTTCCATTGTTGACTAAATTGTTTTAGTCTTCCACCCACCGGAGAAATATAATCAATGGAATTTATCTGCTGGCTTGAAGGGGCGTTTATTAAACAAATTTCCTTTTTGTTTGAAATCTTTATTATTCCATCTGTCTCTGAAGCCTCCCCTCTTTCCGAATGGTGGCTTCCTGAATGCCCTTCTGTAAGACGGAATAAAGGGATTAGGAAACCCTTTCTTCCTTTCGCCCGCCTTAGTGAGTATATCATCAAGGACTGTTCCAAAGAGGTACTCACCCTGACAGGGTATGGCACACAATTTGGATCTAGACTGGGCATCCCCCTTCCAGTTTTTTAGCCATAATGCACGCCGAGCCGTATTGGAGAGATTAGCTGTTCTGGCCGCGAGGCGGAGGGAATCAATTGAGGCATCCGATATAAAAGCAGCAGCACCCTTAATCAAAGGAATGGATGCTCGTAATTTCTCCCTGGATACGCCACTTTTAATATTTTGATCCAGCCAGACTAGCATTGATCTACCAGTACATGTGGCTGAAATTGCCGGCTTGAATGCCGTGACACAGGCTTCCCACGATTTTTTAAGAAGTGCGTCCAATTTTCGGTCCATGGGATCTGATAAGGAACCTGCATCCTCCACGGGTAAGGAGAAACGGCGAGATGTAGACGCAACTGCCGCATCAACTTTTGGTATTTTGGCCCAGGCATTCAAATCCTCGTCATCGAAGGGGTATCGCCTTTTACAGGATATTGGCATAAACCCCTTTTGACCTCTACTCCATTCTTTCTTAACGAGGTCTTTTATGGCCTGGTTTACCGGAAATACGTGGCCTTTTCGCTGAGAAAGGCCAGCGAACATGACTTCCTGTGGTGTTTGGGGTTCTTTTGACTCAGATACCCCCATCGTATTTCTCACTGACTTAACTAAGTTGTTTATTCCCTCAGTTGGAAAACAAAGTCTTCTTCCTCTGAAGAATTGGACAGCTGAGAGACATCTGAGTCGACCTCCCCACTCTCCGCTGACGTATCAGCTTTAGGTGAGGATACTCTTCTCCTTTTTTCAATATTTACTGAAGAACCACCTCCCAACGACTGAAGTTCTTCCCGGATTATAAGCCGTATTTCATTCATTGTAACCGACTCCTCCTGCCGTAAGGTGTTATCTATACACGCCTGACACAGACTTTTAAGATAGGAGTCAGGCAGGGGTTCGGTACATATAGCACATTGTTTGTGCTTGCTCTTTCCCGTCCTCTTTGCCTAGAAACAATATAAGCAAAAGGAATCAATATAAGCTTCAGTGAAGCTATATATACACTCACCCAGCGTATTATTTTATACCGGCTGCGGGGTTGCTTTAGCTTGGGATGTAGAACGGGATGACTTCCTTCCTGATTTGTCAGTGGAGTCACTTATTTTAGAGTGTCCACTACTCCTTTTCCTGGCTTCACCACTAGGTACTAGAGGCTCTTCCATAGGGTGCACACCGACCTCCTCTTGGGACGACATAATGGCACACTGACTGCACTTTATAGTGCAGTAACTCCCTGTACACACCCCTTTTTTTTTTTTTTTACTCACAGAAATCCGGCGTCAGGGCAATGGAACTGCATAGAGGAATCCAATATGGCGGTTCCCCCGGAAATGGTACTCCAATCCCGCGACCCCGGAAGTTCAAGCGTCTTGTTTCCGGGACGCCGACGCTACTGCGCATGCGCCCGCGTCTCTGCCACACCGGAAGACGCTGCCGCAAGCGCTAGACCTACCACCATGTCGCCTCTATCTTAGAGGGACCAGGAGGGAAACCCAGACCGGGGAGTCACCACACAGCCGCTCAGCTCCACATACCTCAGGAGGGCACCGTCTATCTGCTCCAGGTCCGGGCCGGGCAAGGTACTTGTCGCACTGTCAGCGCTTCACACAACGGTGTCCCAGCAGGGAGACCGTTGGTAACCTTCAGGCTTCACGTCAGCCGCGCCAGATGAGGGGGGAGCCCGCAGGATCATTCCCCCGACACTGTCTACCCGCTCTGGGGCCCCTGTCGCTCAGCAGAGTCTACTGGTGAGGACGTCCCTGCAGATAGTTTCCCCAATAACCTGCAATGTGTAAACTCAGCCTGATACAGATCCAGCTACAGTTACTCTCCACTAATGTCACCCCGAGCTTTATAACTATAGAAAGGAAAACTCAACTCACAGCTGTCAAACTATTTTATTACAAGTCAAATAGAACTAAAAAAAGAGAATATATAAATATATGCATACATGCAAATGAATAATAAAGAGATTTAGAAATCAAAACAATGGATTAAAAATTAAAGACATTAGAGATTAATGACAAAAAAGCAAAATACATTTTGTACCAAAGTCCCCTGTGCTTTAGCTGCAAAAATAGTATTGTGGCACTGATCACAAAATTCCTCTCTCAATGAATACACTATAACACGAGCGTGTTTAAATGAAGGGGACCTAGGTGGGCCTGTGCCACAGATAACATGTCCTAGGAGGATGCAAAAAAAAAAAAGGCATAGAGAAGCACGAAAGTCAAGAGTCCAGAGAGTATGTAAAGCAAATACGGTAAAGGTGAGAAATAAATATTGGACATAGGAAATGAAAAGGTGGTAGACCCCCACAAGACTCACCCTAGCAAGCCATGAGGAGTGGAAAGAGGGTGGGGGAATATCAGATATTAGACTCATCTATCTGACATCGGAGGGGCGCTGGGTCACACCTCTTTTGGCAGAACACGGATGGTGGAATCACCAGCACTCCAATTGGTGGAGAGATAACAAATGATGATTTGGCATCCAAAGAGGTCACTACTGTGGAGGGCACGGTGAAAAATGATGGAGGAAATCCACAAGACCTAGAATAAAACAAAGACATTTTTAGAGAAAAATCCTGCCTAAATTGTACAAAAAGCGCACCAGCGGGGCGGGCGGCACAGTGCCTCACAGCGCCGATGCTGCAAGGCTGAGTCCCCAGGGACAACACCAGTAATTGAAGAGTCCCATATTGGCAAAATGTTCGGCCCCATTGACACTCCGCCCAGGATTCATCTCCACCTATCAAACCTTCCACAGTCCTTCCCACTCTTGGAAAAACTCCACTTCTGCACCATGTCCTCAGCAATCACACAGTAACAGTGCCCATCACCAGATCACATAATAGCCAGCCGCACAAAGAGACCCCCCAACACAAAGAGACCCCCAACAGCAACATAACCTCCTTCCTCATGCAGACTCCTAGCATGAAACATCACCCTCTTCCCCAGGAAGACCCCAGTATGACCACGCAAGCAACATCACCTCGTTCTCCAGACGAGACCCCCAGCACGCACACGCAGCCCCACACAAGCAACATTGCCCCTTCCCCACAGAGACCCCCAGCACGCAGCCCCATGCAAGCGTCACCCCCTTCCCCAGAGATCCCCAATACGCAGCCCCATGCAAGCAACATCACCCCTTTCCCCAGGAAGACCCCCAGCATGCACAAGCAGCCCCATGCAAGCGTCACCCCATTCCCCAGAGATCCCCAATACGCAGCCCCATGCAAGCAACATCACCCCTTTCCCCAGGAAGACCCCCAGCATGCACAAGCAGCCCCATGCAAGCGTCACCCCATTCCCCAGCACGCAGCAGCCCCCCCCCCCCCAAGCAAGCAACATGATCCCCTTCCCCACAGGGACCCAGTACACAGCCCCCTTCCCAACAGAGACCCCCAGCCCCGCTGGCAAGGAACATGACCCCCTTCCCCACAGGGACCCCCAGTACACAGTCCCCCTTGCAGCTTCCCGTGCAAGCAACATGACACCCTTCCCCAGATAAACCCCCAGCACGCAGTCCCATGTAAGCATCACCCCGTTCCCCAGGCAGACCCCAGCATGCAGTCCCATGTAAGCATCACCCCCCTTCCCCAGCACGCAGCCCACGCAAGCAACATCATTCCCTTTCCCAGGCAGACCCCCAGCATGCAGTCCCATGCAAGCATCACCACCTTCCCCAGACAGACACCCAGCACACAGTCCCAGGCAAGCATCACTCCCTTCCCCAGGCAGACTCCCAGCACCTGCACCCCCATGCAGGTTGCCTGCAGTCCCATGCAACCTGCATCCCCTTCCCCAGGCAGACTCTAAGCATGCAGTCCCATGCAAGCATCAGCCCCTTCCCCAGGCAGACTCCAGCACCATGCAGCCCCTTCCCCTGCTGGGGCATGTGTATGAACATCCACTTACCTGATCTGCGACCCCAAAACACTCAAGATCCCACCATGACACCCGCAGCTTCCTCCTGCCTGCTCTGTGTCTGTTCTATGGACTATGAAGAGGCTCCGCCCCTACCTGTGACATCTACCCACACATGGTCACATGGGCGTGACGTCAGCAGAGGTCCTTCTGGCCTGGATTTATCCTCATGGTGTGCGGCTCTGCAGGTGGAGGTAGGTGCTGGAGATTCCCCATTACTGGGGGGGCAGTAACCCCTTCAGCGCTGAGACTGTTTTGGAGCTTTTCTGTTGCCACTTTCTAAGAATCATAGCGTTTTGTTCCTGTTCCTCTGATACATATGACCCAACTGTGGTAAACAGGAAGTAAGGGAACAGGTATTCCTCACATAGCACACTGCCCCTTTCCTGCCCCCACACAGTATAAGGGTATGTGTCCACGTTCAGGATTGCATCAGGATTTGGTCAGGATTTTTCATCAGTATTTGTAGCCAAAACCAGGAGTGGAACAATTAGAGGAAAAGTATAATAGAAACATATGCATCACTTCTGTATTTATCACCCACTCCTGGTTTTGGCTACAAATACTGATGAAAAATCCTGACCAAATCCTGATGCAATCCTGAACGTGGACACACACCCTAATATTCCCACAGTACCGCCACCCCCCCCCCCACACACACACACACACACAGTATAATGTTCCCACAGTACCGCCATCCCCCCCACACAGTATTATGTTCCCCCAGAACAGCCGTCCCCCACACACAGTATAATGTTCCCACAGTACCGCCATCCCCCCACACACAGTATAATGTTCCCACAGTACCGCCACCCCCCCCCCCCACACACACACAGTATAATGTTCCCACGGTACCGCCATCCCCCCACACACAGTATAATGTCCCCACAGTACCACCATCCCCCCACACAGTATAATGTTCCCACAGTACCGCCATCCCCCCACACACAGTATAATGTCCCCACAGTACCGCCATCCCCCCACACAGTATAATGTTCCCACAGTACTGCCATCCCCCCACGCACAGTATAATGTTCCGACAGTACCGCCATCCCCACACAGTATAATGTTCCCCCAGTACAGCCATCCCCCCACATAAAGTATAATGTTCCCCCAGAACAGCCATCCCCCCACACACAGTATAATGTTCCCCAGTACAGCCATCCCCCCACACACAGTATAATGCTCCCACAATACCACCATCCCCCCCACACAGTATAATGTTCCCACAGTACCGCCATCCCCACACAGTATAATGCTCCCACAATACCGCCATCCCCCCCACACAGTATAATGTTCCCACAGTACCGCCATCCCCCCACACAGTATAATGTTCCCACAGTACCGCCATCCCCCCACACAGTATAATGTTCCCACAGTACCGCCATCCCCCCCACACAGTATAATGTTCCCACAGTACCGCCATCCCCTCCACACAGTATAATGTTCCCACAGTACCGCCATCCCCCCACACAGTATAATGTTCCCACAGTACCGCCATCCCCCACACAGTTTAATGTTCCCACAGTACCGCCATCCACCCGCACACAGTATAATGTTCCCACAGAACCGCCATCCGCTACACAGTATAATGTTCTCACAGTACCGCCATCCCCCCACACACAGTATAATGTTCCCACAGTACCGCCATCCCCCCCACACAGTATAATGTTCCCCACAGTGCCACCATCCCCCCACACAGTATAATGTTACCACAGTACCGCCATCCCCCCACACACAGTATAGTGTTCCCACAGTACCGCCGTCCCCCACACACAGTATAATGTCCCCACAGTACCGCCATCCCACCACACAGTATAATGTTCTGACAGTACCGCCATCCCCCCCACACACACAGTATAATGTTCCCCCAGTACCACCATCCCCACACACAGTATAATGTTCCCACAGTACCGCCATCCCCCCACACATAGTATAATGTTTCCACAGTACAGCCATCCCCCACACACACACAGTATAATGTTCCCCCAGTACCACCATCCCCACACACAGTATAATGTTCCCACAGTACCGCCATCCCCCCACACATAGTATAATGTTTCCACAGTACCGCCATCCCCCCACACACAGTATAATGTCCGCACTCCCCACAGTACCGCCATCCCCCCACAAACAGTATAATGTTCCCACAGTACTGCCATCCCCACACAGTATAATGTTACCACACTACCGTCATCCCCCACACACACAGTATGATGTCCCCACAGTACCGCCATCCCCCCACACAGTATAATGTTCCCAGAGTACCGCCATCCCCCCACAAACAGTATAATATTCCCACAGTACCCCATCCCCCACACAGTATAATGTTCCCAGAGTACCGCCATCCCCCCACAAACAGTATAATGTTCCCCCAGTACCGCCATCCCCCCGCACACAATATAATACTCCCCCAGAACCGCCATCCCCCATACACATTATCGCCTGTTTCACATGTCCGTATATTTCTGGTACTGGGAAAAAATAGTACCGGAGATGTTCGTGTGTGTACTACGTGTGCCGCATCAGTACCACATGGACAGCCGCCAGAGAAGAAGCGCTACAGTAACAACTGTTCCCTGGCAGCTGGTGCTGAACCCGGCTGGCATCATTCTCCCCTGCTGCTCTGCCGGCGAGCAGAGGAGAGTGATGAACATTATATTAAAGTCCGAACAACAGCAGGTGGGGGCTTTTGGGCCTGTTGGCCCCATCATCCCAGACCTGCTGCCGCTAATAACAGTGACAGTAGGTGCGGATGATCAGAGTATTCCACAGCCGCCGGCTGCGATCTTTCAGAAATAAATGAATGAAAAACCCAACGTGGGTGCCCCCCTATTTTATTAATCAACCAGACAAAACTCACAGCTGGGGGCTGCAACCCTCAGCTGTCAGCTTCTGCAGGGTTGGTTATCAAGAATAGAGGGGTCCCCACGTTTTTTTAATTTAATTTTGTTTAATTTGTAATTTTTAATTTAATTTTGATGTCACCTTTTAGGTGACATCAAGCCCACGGCTTAGTAATGGAGAGGTGTCTATAATAATAATACTAATCTTTATTTTTATATAGCACTAACATATTCCGCAGCGCTTTACACACATTATCGTCGCTGTCCCCATTGGGGCTCACAATCTAAATTCCCTATCACTATGTCTTTGGAATGTGGGAGGAAACCGGAGTACCCTGAGGAAACCCACGGAAACACTGAGAGAACATACAAACTCTTTGCAGATGTTGTCCTTAGTGTGGTTTTGAACCCAGGACTCCAGCGCTGCAAGGCTGCTGTGCTATGTCTATAAGACACCTATCCATTAATAATCCTATTGTTATCTAATATATAAAGCTGTGTGTGTATGTATGTATGTATGTCTGGGATTGGCATCTGCACCGTCGCAACTACAGCCACAAAATTTTGCACAGTCACATGTCTGGACCCCGAGAGCGTCATAGGCTATGTTGTGAGGTGAAATTTTAACCCCGCGCTTTCCAATTCACCAAACAATTTTGCCCCTATCTACATAATGGGGAAAAACTGAAAGGAAAAGTGTTGGAGGCAAATTGACAGCTGCCAGATGTGAACAAGGGGGACTTAAAGAGTGAGAGCGATGGTGCCAAAGAGTAAATACCGTACAGTTGCTAAGGTGGGGCCCCGACATGGGATACTCACCACACATGGGGATATGAACTGTTGTGAATTCTGCTCTTGGGTTCCCTCCAGTGGTTGTAGGTGGGAATGCAGTTGTCTCTGACTCGCAGTCCTGGCCAGGTGTATCGGATGATTACAATTCTGACTGGGATATTTAGGTGTGCAGGATCCTTTAGCCCTTGCCAGTTGTCAATGTTCCTTGTGAAGTGTTGGATCACTTTCTGGCTTCTCCTCCTTGCTGCCAAATTCCTGAAAGATAAGTATTTGGTTTTTGTGTCTGTGGCACACTGCTGCGTGCTTGTTTCAGTTTTATTCCTGCTCTGATTGTAGGATTCACTGGAGTTGCAGATTTACGCTCCTACATCTTTTGGTTAGATGTAGGAAGTTTTTGTATATTCTGCTGTGGATGTTTTGAAGGGTTTTAATACTGACCGCACAGAACTCTGTCCTATCCTGTCCTATCTAGCTAGAGTGGCCTCCTGTGCTAAATCCTGTTTTTCTGCCTGTGTATGTTTTTTCCTCTCCGACTCACCGCCAATATTTGTGGGGGGCTGTCTATCCTTTGGGGATTTTCTCTGAGGCAAGATAGTATTCCAGTTTCCATCTTTAGGGGTATTTAGTCCTCCGGCTGTGACGAGGTGTCTAGGTGTGTTAAGTACACTCCACGGCTACTTCTAGTTGCGGTGTTAAGTTCAGGATTGTGGTCAGTATAGTGGCCACCTTCTCCAGTGTAAGTTCTCATGCAGCTCCAAGGTCACCGGATCATAACAATGAACACACACACAAAATGCGCCACACACTACCACGTGCTTGAACACATATACAACCCTCAGCACACATTTCACCAACCTCGCCATATAAAAGTCGAAACACAAAAGTCACCACTCAAAACTCGCCACATGCAAAACTAGGCTCACGCAAAACTAGCCACACGTGCAAAACTCACCTCATGGAAAACTCGCCACACGCAAAACTTGTACACGCGGAAACATTGCCACATGCACAAAAGTTGCAACACATGCAAAAGTTGCCTCACACAAAACTTGCACATAATCAAAATGCACCACACATAAAACTCGCCACGCGCAAAACTCACCATGCGCAAAACTTGCTGCACACAACTTGATACACTAACCTGTCACATGCAACTCGACACATAAAAAGTTTGCTACACGCATGTCGCCACACAAAACTCATCTCACAAAAGTCACTACATGCATGTCGTCACAGGCAACTCAACACACACAACTTGACACATGAAATTCGCCCTAAAACACACACAAGTCTGGTATTATCCTTCAAAAATAAAAATCTGATTACCCTAATAAGCAGACAAAAGCCGCAAATGTACCATATAGAAAATCCGGCAGCTGTCAGTCACATGACCTGTCAATTATGTGTATGTGTGAGCTAATATATACTGCCAGGGGGGAGTTCTTTTTGTTGGCTGTGGATTTATCAGGCTGCCAATTTAGCTTACAAATACTGAGGTAAAAATACTGACCAAATAGCGTGTGAAAGAGGTCTAATACAGGAGGAGATGACATACAGGTACATACTATACGAGGGGCGATCCAAAAGTAATGATAATCAATACTAAACACAATGAATATAGTCAAAAAATAAATTTATTTTTCTACATAGTCTCCTAACAAGTCTATACATTTAGTCCATCTCTTTTCTAAACTTAGAATTCCCTTTGAAAAAAATTCTTGATCTTGACCCTCAAAAAAATCCCCAACAGCGGTTATCACGTCGCTATTGTCGTCAAATTTCTTGCCCCGGAGGTGTTCCTTGAGCCGAGGAAAGAGAAAGAATAACTGGGGGCTAGATCTGGTGAATAGGGGGGGTGTTCCACCAGTTCAAAGCCCGCTTCTTGAATGGTAGCCATGGCAACAGCAGCTTTGTGAGCCGGCGCGTTATCTTGGTAAAACAACACTCCAGCCCGCAGTTTGCCGCGCCTTTTCTCCTTGATAGCCTCCCGCAATCTTCTTATTTGTTCTGCGTAGTAGGAGCCCGTAATAGTGGCTTCCTTCTCCAAATAGTCCACCATAATAATTCCTTCAGCGTCCCAAAAAACGGACGCCATAACCTTCCCTGCTGAGCTTGACACTTTGAATTTCTTCGGCGTCGGTTCGTCGGCTCGTTTCCATGTCATTGATTGTTGTTTAGTTTCGGGATCAAAGTGGTGGATCCAGGTCTCGTCCATGGTCAAAAAACGTGACAAAAAATTTTCCTTGTCTGCTTGGAACTTTTCGAGATTTGCTATTGAAATGTCAACTCGTTTCTTCTTTTGCTCGTCGGTTAACATTTTTGGCACCCAACGCGCGGAGACCTTTCTCATATGCAATTCTTTGGCAAGGATTCTTTGAATACTGCCATATGAGATCCCTGTGACCTCAGCTACATGCCTGATAGTCACTCTTCGATCTGCCAATACAACTTCTTCAACTTTTTTCACGTTTTCTTCATTGAGGGACGTGGATGGGCGTCCTTCACGATGTTCATTTTCCGTCGATGTTCTTCCCAGCTTAAATTCCATGGCCCAGCATGCAACTGTGGAATATGGAGGAGAAGAGTCCCCCAATGTTTCCACCAAGTCGCTGTGTATGTCTTTGGTAGTCATTTTTTTCAAGCAGAGGTATTTGATGACAACTCTGAGCTCGTTTTTTTTCCATTTTGATGTTCACTCCTCGGCAGTTCATATTCAAATGAATGTAGCTCCCGGGAATCGTGGTCTATTTAAGTAATTTTTTTTTCCTGGACTAGTGGGTGCCTAAGAGAGAAGAAAACATTTTATTTTAATTTCTGTGTGCAATAGAAATAACCGATTATCATTACTTTTGGATCGCCCCTCGTATACAGGGGAGATGACACACAGGTATATACTACATACAGGAGCAGATGACACACATATATACTATATACAGAAGGAGATGACATACAAGTATATACAGTAGGAGATGATATACAGGTATATACTATATATGGGCAGCACGGTGGCGCAGTGGTTAGCACTGCAGCCTTGCAGCGCTGGAGTCCTGGGTTCTAATCCCACTCAGGACAACATCTGCAAAGAGTTTGTATGTTCTCTCCGTGTTTTTTGGGTTTCCTCCGGGCACTCCGGTTTCCTCCCACATTCCAAAGACATACTGATAGGGAATTTAGATTGTGAGCCCCAACAGGGACAGTGATGATAATGTGTGTAAATTGTAAAGCGCTGCGGAATATGTTAGCGCTATATAAAATAAAGATTATTATACAGGAGGAGATGACATACAGGTATATACTATATACAAGAGGAGATGACACACATATATACTATATACAGAAGGAGATGACATACAGGTATACACTATATACAGGGGAGATAACACACAGGTATATACTATATACAGGAGGAGATGACACACAGGTATATACTATATACAGGAGGAGATGACTTACATGTATATACTATATATAGGAGGAGATGACACACAGGTATATACTATATACAGGAGCAGATGACACACAGGTATATACAATATACAGGAGGAGATGACATACAGGTATATACTATACTAGATGATGGCCCGATTCTAACGCATAGGGTATTCTAGAATATGCATGTCCATGTAGTATATTGCACAGCCCACGTAGTATATTGCCCAGCCACGTAGTATATTGCCCAGTCACGTACTATATTGCCTAGTCACGTACTATATTGCCCAGCTACATAGTATATTGCCCAGTGACGTAGTATATTGCCCAGCCACATAGTATATTGCCCAGCCACGTAGTATTTTGCCCAGCCACGTAGTATATTGTCCAGCCACGTAGTATATTGCCCAGTCACGTAGTATATTGCCCAGTCACGTAGTATATTGCCCAGTCACGTACTATATTGCTCAGCCACGTAGTATATTGCCCAGCGACGTAGTATACAGCACAGAGCCATGTAGTATACAGCACAGACACGTAGTATATTGGCCAGTCACGTAGTATATTGCCCAGCCACGTAGTATATTGCCCAGACACGTATGTAACAGGTTAAAAAAGACTTAAAATAAAAAATAAACATATACTCACCTTTCGAGGAGCCCCTTGTAGTCATGGCGCCTGTGTGTGGTGCACGCGGCAGCTTCCCGTCCCAGAGTTGGTATGAGCGCAGGACCTGTGATGACGTCGCGGTCACATGACCGTGACGTCATGGAAGGTCCTTCTTGCATAGCATCCTTGGCACCGGAGCCTGCCGCTTGCACTGCCGAGGACACCGCGCACGTCGGAGGGTGAGAGTAACGTTTTTTTTTTTATTATTATTATTAACATTATTATTATTTGTAACATTAGATCTTTTTACTATTGATGCTGCATACGCATCATCAATAGTAAAAAGTTGGTCACACAGGGTTAATAGCTGCGTTAATGGAGTGCGTTACAATGCGGCATAACGCGGTCCATTAACGCTGCCATTAACCCTGTGTGAGGGCTGACTGGAGGGGAGTATGGAGCGGGCACTGACTGCGGAGAGGAAGGAGCAGCCATGTTGCTGCCAGACTGTGTGTGCCTGTCGCTGATTGATCGTGGCAATGGTCGTGGGCATTTTGCCACGACTAATCAGCGACTTGGATTTCCATGACAGACAGAGGCCGCGACCAATGAATATCCGTGACAGAAAGACAGACAGATGGAAGTGACCCTTAGACAATTATATAGTAGATATAGGACGAGATGACGTACAGGTATATACTATATACAAGAGATGACATACAGGTATATACTATATACAGGGGAGATGACACAGGTATATACTATATACAGGAGGAGATGACTTACAGGTATATACTATATATAGGAGGAGATGACACACAGGTATATGGTATATACAGGAGGAGATGACTTACAGGTATATACTATATACAGGAGGAGATGACATACAGGTATTAACTATATATAGGAGGAGATGACATACAGGTATATACTATATATAGGAGGAGATGACATACAGGTATATACTATATACAGGAGGAGATGACATACAGGTATATACTATATACAGGAGGAGATGACATACAGGTATATACTATATACCGGAGGAGATGACACACGTATATACTATATACAGGAGGAGATGACATACAGGTATATACTATATACAGGAGATGACATACAGGTATATACTATATATAGGAGGAGATGACATACAGGTATATACTATATACGGAATAGATGTCATACAGGTATATACTATATACAGGAGGAGATGACACATAGGTATATACAATATACGGGAGGAGATGACATACAGCAGGTGTATACTATTTGCAGGGGTTATGACGTACAGGTATATAGTATATGCAGGGGAGATGACATACAGGTATATACTATATACAGGAGATGACATACAGGTGTATACTATATATAAGGGAGATGACAAACATGTATATACTGAGGTGAAAATGAGAGGTGTGAGGTGAAAATGAGAGCTGTGAGGTGAAAATGAAAAAGTCTTGAGTGCAAAATGAGAGGAGTGAGGGAAAATAGTGGAGTGATCGGAAAATGACAGATGTGAGGTCGAAATGAGAAGTGTTAGGGGGGAATGAGAGGAGTGTGGGGGGGAAATAAGAGAAGTGAGAGGGAAAATGAGAGGTGTGAGGGAGAAAATGAGAGATGTGAGGGGGAAAATGAAAGATGTGAGGGGGAAAATGAGAGGCGTAATGGAAAATAAGAGAAGTGAGGTGCTATGACTAACCACAGATATTTACTATGTCCAGGCCACGCCGGGCTCTTCAGCTAGTCTATATATATAATTGTCTAAGGGGTACTTCCGTCTGTTTGTCTGTCTGTAACTAACTTCCGTAACGTAAGTCCCGCGTCACTGATTGGCATAGCCGGCCGGCCGCGACCAATCAGTGACAGGCTTAGTCTGGCCGCGAATTGACCCCTCCCTTCTCTCCTCAAGTCAGTGCCCTCTCCCTACTCCCCACCAGTCAGTGCCAGTGTGTCGCCCCATCCCGGACCAACTTTTTACTATTGATGCTGCCTACGTGGCTGTGCTATATACTACGTGGCTGTGTTATACTACGTGGCTGTGTTATATACTACATGGCTGTCTTATATACTACGTGACTGTCTTATATACTACGTGGCTGTGCTAAGTGCGACATACATACATTCATACATATTCTAGAATACCCGATGTGTTAGAATCGGGCCACCATCTAGTATGGTAAATAAACACACAGCCAGAATAAAATCCTTTATTTGAAAAAATTACAGAGACTCCTTTAATATTCTAAATTAAGCTATACTTGCTGCATCACCCAATTCCTGTGAAGCCCTCGATCTCCTGTAATAAAAGTAAAAGAATAAACCAACAATATATCATATCTGCCCATTATTGTGTGCCACGCTGTAATCCATATCTGGGGATATACAGTTTTCAATCTGGATGGTGCCAAGATGCGACTGTCCCAGCTGAAAACCACTGGTGAATGAGCTGCTGATAGTGCAGCATCATTCACCAGTGGTGACATCATCTCCGGCTTTTCCCACGGTCCAGAGGTCACCTCAGTTCAGCCCGGCTGTGATGATGTCACTGCTGGTGAATGATGCTGCACTCTCAGTAGCTCATTCACCAGTGGTTTTCAGCTGGGACAGTCGCATCTTGGCACCATCCTGGTTGAAAACGATTTAGCCCCAGACGTGGATTACAGCGTGGGACACAACGACAGACAGATATGGTATTTTGTTGGTTTATTATTTTACTGTGTACCTGTCTCCGGTATGTGTGATAACTGTCACTACACGTACCGGAGACAGGGACGTGTGAAAGGGACCTTAGATAGTACAAGTTGTCCCCACAATATGGCACCACCCACCCACCTCCTAATAAATAACTCCTCCCTTCCCCCACTCCTGGTGCAGATACAGATGACCCCAGGACATAGCACCGACCTCCTGGATCAGTTTCCAAGGGCTGGAGATGTGGCCCCAGGGCCGGTGCTATAGATGTATGAGGGGCTGTTATCTGCGGTGTGAGCTGTACATGTAATGGAGACATTCTGGGGACAGGTTAACTCCGGAGTAGAACTTCTTATCTTGTTGGACAATGGAGCTGGATTTTAGTTTATATTTTTTCACTTTCTATTCTTAATGTCTCCGTTCTAGGACCCCATTGTTAGGCCCCAGCTGTCATGGTCATATATTGGCATGCGTTGCTGGGAACAGAGGCCCCGCTACCTCTCTATGCCCCAGATATAGTAAAAAATAATCATATTTCAGAGCGAGCTGAGACCCTCACACAGCTGTTAACCTGTTAAATGCTGCTGTCAGTGTCTTACTGCAGCATTAAACACATGTCAGCAGGGGGTCGCGTCATTCCATGTGCCCATTGGCACCCCCGTGACTTGATAAACCCTGTGTATGTCAGAGTAGAAGAAGAATACCAATCAGGTGATTCTATAAATTAGCTGTGCATATGAGCTAGTGAGTCACCCAGAGCAGATGTCTTGGTGGCCCATCAAAATGGCAAGTGGTGGCTGCGTGAAGTGTGGCATGGATGTGTGAGCTGGCTGTGGGGTGCACTTATTGTCAGCCTACTGCAGTCGCTTAGAAGACAAGTGAGTGTGAGAAGTCCCCATTTACAGTCTCATCCAAGTCACAAGTACAGCAAATGGGTGAGGTTTATGACATTCCAGATTACACAGTCTGAGAATACAACATCTACGCATTCTATCTCCTCATAGGTTTCCCATATTATCTCCTGTAATTGTATTATTCCATGGGAGTCCTTATGATGTTACATCTTCATCTTCTTCACATTCAGGTCTCTACAATATTGGATCCTCTCAGTGGAGATCTTCTATATAGGAGGATTTCTCTGATTGATCCATCAAGGATGGAGAGAGACAGAGACAAGATGGAGAGGATATTACCCCTCACCCTAGAGATCATCTTCCGGCTTACTGGAGAGGTGAGAGATTCTGATGACGTCACATTACATCATTCTTATCTATGGGAATAACAGATGGACGGAACTGGAGAGGTGAGGACTCTGGAAATGTCTGTAGTGAGATTTATTAATGTGTCTCTCCATAACCAGGATTACACAGTAGTGAAGAAGACCTCTATTGAGCGCTGTCAGGACCCTGTGACTGAGGGATGGGGAAGACTCCAGAGCCCAAACACAGGACCTCCACCTCACACCCTGATACATGAGGATGTCAATGACCAGAAGATCCTAGAACTCACCTACAAGATGATTGAGCTGCTGACTGGAGAGGTGACACTGCTGGGAATGCTGGGACATTATACTGTAATGCTATGAAGGGATCAGGGGATGACGGTATCATTGTATGTGTCAGGTTCCTATAAGGTGCCAGGATGTCACCGTCTATTTTTCCAAGGAGGAGTGGAAGTATTTTAAAGAACACAAGGAGGTTAACCAGCCCCTCACATCACCAGGTAATAGGACTAAATACACATGACCTATAATTATCTATATGTAAAGAATGAATTCAGTCCCTGTATTTGTTTCCTCCAGTTTTATCCAGTAAGAGGACAACACCAGAGAGATGTCCCCAACCTCTTCTTCCACAGGACTGTAAAGAAGAAGATCCCAATGTTCCTCAGGATCATCAGGTAGATGGAGAGAAGGTGTCATGAGATCTGCCCTATGATGTGTAGACAACTGTGAAGGTCTTGTGCTCAGTCTTGTTTTATCCAAGTCGCGGGCCAACCTTGATGTAGGCCTCGGAGAAGCAGGCTCAAGCTCACATAGTGTTGAGAGGTGTTTTTATTAGCCTGGATTGTGGGTCCAGGTCTTACGAGCAGCTGAAAGAGCTGGGTGGGATCGGCTGCTCACTTACCTCCAGACTGGATCTTGGGTTCTCTGATTTAAGGCATCTGGAGCTGTCTCACTTGGTCTGTGTGTTTTGCAAGGTGAGGAAGCTTTGCATGTGCTGCTCAGACCCTGCTGGAGTCAGAGGAAAACACTCACATTTAAACAGCTGAACCCATGTGTTATATGGACTTGTTATTTTCCGTTTTGTTCTGTTGTACCTTTGTTTACCTGGAAGAGGCTGATTTAGTTTGTAACTCTGACCATAAACTACAGCTCATCCAGCATCGGGGTTACCACTATGAGACCACCTTGTCTGTCTAAAGTTATTACACCCCCAAAGTACATTTTTCACCTATTAATGCACTGTTCTACAGCCAAACTGCTTCAGAGACAAAAACAGTTGAACGTAACTAATGTTGTGATGAGGCTTATAAATGAATAGGAATATGAGGCTTAAATTTGCTGATTAGCTCTAATTTTCAAGATCCAGAGAAGGTTGTAATTACTTTTGACACCTGTGATGCTGCTATCACTAGCTTGTTGGGTAATACTCGCTTGGCAGCCTCTGCAGACACGGCCTCTCTGTGTGCTGTTCCGGATGTCCGGCCCCACTTGGAACCCTCCAACACACAGGCCACCAGGTCCAAAGCCTCACCATGTGCTCTCCTCCAGGAAGTTAGCACCTTCAACACGTAGGCCTTCCAGCACCTTACACACAGTCCAATCAGACCTCAGTCACATTATAAAGCCGTAACCACTGCCATAGGTGGGAGGTTTGTGTGATTAGTCAGACCCGCCCAGCTCTCCGACTAACCCTGTAAGCCTCCCTTATTATAAACTACACAAAACACTTGTGAGACTACAGGTCCCAGAGCAACATTACTTCAGGCTTACAGCGCAGAGTATCTACTCTGCGAAAAACACACGGGCCATTTACAGTAATGCCAGGCGTTGCCTCACCATCACAGTTATGCCTGCGACTGCCATTCATTCCCATGGCCTCAATACGCCTCCGTGTGTATTCTGAGAAGAGCATGCAGCGCCCCCCCAGCTGTAACAGGGATCACTGCATCACTCACCTTTTACGCAGGCTTATAGGAAAATGGTGTCTTTATTATTTCATCACCATTATTGCATTAATAGCTGGTCTATTACATCATCTATTTAGTATATTTAGTTTTTTATCATCTTAAGGCGACCAATCAAAAAATGCCAACTCCGCTCTGATAAAGTAATCCTAATTACAGTAGTATCACCTACTGTATATACTCGAGTATAAGCCTACCCGAGTATTAGCCGAGGAGCCTAATTTTGCCACAAAATACTGGGTAAGCTTATTGACTCGAGTATAAGCCGGTTATTCATTGCCCCCTGATCCCCCATCCTGATTTGCGTGCTTCCTTTGTCCCTGTCGTGGTATGCATGGCTCCCCGGTCTCTGTCATTGTATGCATGGCTCCCCCGTCATTGTATGCATGGCTCCCATGTCACTGTCATTGTATGTATGGCTCCCACGGTCCCTGTCGTATGCATGGCTCCCCCGTCCTTGTATGCATGGCTCCCCCGTCCTTGTATGCATGGCTCCCCCTTCCCTGTCATTGTATGCATGGCTCCCCCGTCCTTGTATGCATGGCTCCCCCTTCCCTGTCATTGTATGTATGGCTCCCCGATCCCTGTTGTTGTATGCATGGCTCCCCAATCCTTATATGCATGTTTCATATTAAAAAAAACCCTGAACATCCTAATTACCTTTCTGCACGCATCTCGTTCTGATGCCAGCAACTCTGTTTTCTGGCCGAGCGATCACGTGGCCCCGCTCATTAACCCCTTCACCCCCGAGGGTGGTTTGCGCGTTAATGGTCTGGCCAATTTTTACAATTCCGACCACTGCCCATTTGTGAGGTAATAACTCTGGAACGCTTCAAAGCATCTTGGCGATTCTGAGATTGTTTGTTTGTTTTTTAATGACATATATTGTACTTCACGTTAGTGGTCAAATTTGTTTGTTATAACTTGCATTTATTTGTGTAAAAAAAATTGGAAAATTTAGCTATTTTCAAACTTTGAATTTTTTTTTTTTTTATCAGATAGATTTTTATTATCCGCAAAGAATAAACAATCAGAATATTTCTCATGACAATGTTTCATTAAACATTTACAGATAACCTTTTCCCCCCGACTCAGAGCCTCCCCACCCCGCCCAACCCCAGAGACCTCAGCCAGAGCCACCCCACTTCTCATCATCATACAAACATTTGAATAAACATCCGTTATATTTCCATTGAATACTAGGTTCCCTATATTCTCATTTATCATCCTAATTCAAGTCCATCCACGGTTGCCACAGCTTGTGGAAGATGTCCAGCTTATTCCTTTTGGTGTAGATACTTTTCTCCAAAGTAAGTATATGCTCCGCTTGCTTAAGAAAGTCTCTTCTTGTTGGAGGTTCCTCTCTAATCCAAAATTTGGCGATCAATTTCCTAGCAATGAATAACAATCGTGCAATAGCTATTTTAAACATGTTGTCCGCAACAATTTCCTCCACATATCCCAATATGCAAGTCAGTGGAACCCTAGGGACAGAACATCCATACACCAGTTCAATACGATTTAAAACAACTATCCAGAAGGAGGACAGTCTAGGGCACTGCCACATCATATGCAATATCCCCGCCTGTGATTGTGAGCACCGAGGGCATTCCGAGTTCTGCCTAAGCCCAGCCTTGAACAACCTGTCAGGGGTTCTATAGGCCCTATGGATTACGAATAACTGTGATAGCCTGCCAGGTTCACTCATTGATATCTTGGGCACATATTCTAGGACCGACTCCCATCTATCATTGTCAATTATTCCCAATTCAGCTTCCCATTTCCCTTTGGCTCGGATGGGATATTTTTCCAGGAAAGAAAAAAGTAGAAACCCATATATTTCTGAAATCGCCCCCTTCGTGCAGCTATTCTTAAGGATATAGTCGATCATGAGATCAATCTGTACCACTATGGCTCCCCTTTTATTCTGTGCCTGATAAGCATGAGAGATACGATTATACTGGAACAATTCAGACCGTGGCAACTGAAATTCTTCCTGCAACTCCTCAAATGTTTTATGTCTGCCCTGACTTATCAGCTGCCCCAGCCGTTTAATACCTGCTGCAGACCAAAAGTGAAAACCCTCCCTCTGCCTAAATTCCAAACTTTGAATTTTTTATGCCCTTAAACAGATTGTTAATAAATAGCATGCCCCACATGTCTACTTTACCTCTGCACAATTTTGGAAACCATTTTTTTTTGTTATGCAGTTATAAGGGTTAAAAGTTGACCAGCGGTTTCTCATTTTTACAGCAAAAATTTACAAAACCATTTTCTTAGGGACCACCTCACATTTGAAGTCACTTTGAGGGGTCTATATGGCAGAAAATACCCAAAAGTGACACCATTCTAAAAACTGCACCCCTCCATCTAATCATTCAAGAAGTTTATTAACCCATGAGGTGTTTCACAGGAGCAGAAGCAACGTGGAAGGAAACAATGAACATTTAACTTTTTAGTCAAAAAATTATGTTTTAGCAACAATTTTTTTATTTTCCCAAGGTTAAAAGGAGAAAATGGACAGATAAAGATGTTGTGAAAATAAAAAATCATATTTTTTCCACAAACATGATCTTTAGTCCCCAGTTTTTTATTTTCCCAAGGGTAACAGGAGAAATTGGACCACAAAAGTTGTCCAATTTGTCCTGAGTACGATGGTACCCAATATGTGAGAGAAAACTACTGTTTATACAAGAGGCTCGGAAGAGAAGTAGTGACATTTTGGAATGCAGACTTTGATGGAATGGTCTGCGGGCGTCATGTTCCGTTTGCAGAGCCCCTGATGTGTCTAAACAGTAGAAACATCCCACAATGCCCCTTTTTGGAAACTAGACCCCCAAGGACCTTATCTAGATGTGCCCCCTTTTTGGAACTAATCTACTGTTTCCTGTTATGTAAATTTTAAGTAAATTAGTAGTGCATGGAGGTGTGGTACAGTTTGAAGCAATCTTTCATACAGAGGCCAGGTTTTTCAGGGCAGGTGTCGCATTGATAAATGGTTTCCTTGCATATTCCCCTTTTGTAACACACTCGGCACCTTTTTTGCAACTTACCTTTTTTTCCAATTTGTGGGACCACCCCTGAGAAATGATGACATGGTACGATACGAGCACCTTCAGTTCCGGAAGAAGTGGGGCCTAAGTGCCAAATATCAGGACCTTAACCACTATCTCCCTGAACTGAAGGTATAACGTATCGGTGTGGCCTGCACATCGTGACAGCAGGAAAGCGTTGAGCATTGCCATTTGTACGATGTGCACGGCCAGCTTTTTGTACCACATCTTGGCCTTTCTCAAAGCACTGTACGGTTGGAGAAGTTGATAAGAGAGATCAATGTCCCTTATGTTTTTGTTGTACCCCAGTACACAGTCCGGTTTGCTGACCTTTGTTAGAAGTACCTCGTACAGTGCTGAGGGTGCTGCTATCACCATGTATGGTGGTCAAGAAAAAGACATCTCTCTTGACCTTGTACTTGACCACCAGTAGGTGCTTGCTACATTGGGCTCTGCTGTCACCCCTTCTGAGCATCTGCCCAAGTAGCATCTTCTGGAGGCCTCTCTGATTTTTACAGACAGTACTGCAGGCTGCGGTACCTCGTGCAAAGAGGGATTTGAACAGTGGGATGCTGGAATAAAAGTTATCGGTGTAGAGGTGATAACCTTTATCCAGCAGTGGGTGCACCGAATCCCATACAATTTTCCCACTCAATCCCAGGACAGGGGGACATTCAGGGGGTTCAATCCTGGTGTCCTTTCCTTCATAAACTCTATACCTGTGGGTATACCCTGAGGTACTCTCACACCGCCTATAGAGTTTGATTCCATACCTGGCCCTCTTGCTGGACAGGTACTGACGGAATCTGAGCCTTCCCTTAAAAT
This sequence comes from Ranitomeya imitator, assembly GCF_032444005.1. NCBI lineage: Eukaryota > Metazoa > Chordata > Amphibia > Anura > Dendrobatidae > Ranitomeya > Ranitomeya imitator. Next base: position 363,179,286 of record NC_091283.1, read on the forward strand.
GAACAAAGGACTTAACCACGCAGATGTCCCTTTGGGGCACGTACACTTCAACAAACTTTTTGTTGATGTGTTCGGTGACAGACTGTCAAAGTCGGGGTCCTCTCATGTGGGACACTGTGCATTATCGGTATATTGCAGGAATTTGTGGATGGCCTCAAAATGCGTCTGGACCATAACCATTCGGAACACTGAAGGGTTGTATAAAACATCAACCCTCCAATATTGCCGAAGTTCTGGCTTCTTCAGGATCCCCATGTTAAGGACCAGGCCCTGCATAATTTCAATTGCATCTACAGGAGACCAGTTAGAAAATGATGAACCAGGGTTTTATGCCAAAAATTGACAAGCATATAAATTAGTTTAAAATGAAAAAAAAGAGCATGAACCGCACCTCCAAAAATCATACGTTGATCTAAAGCAGCTAGGCAAAAATTTATATAACTGAACATGAGGTTTTCAGTTTAACATTCTGATCAGACTGTATGAAGCCAACTGCCACGTCACGGCAAACCTCGTAGTGGGTCCTACCGCCCTAACGGAATAGTTTGGCCCACCATGAGGTTAACAAAATCCTCAGAGAAAAAGACTTTGAAAAAGTCTATTTCTGTGAGGCCGGCGGTGTCAAACTTGATTCCTGATTCTGCCACAAAATTAGGAATCAGTGGCTCGTACATTTTGGGAGGCGAGGTCCATATGGGATCTGTAATGGGGTGCGCTGGTTTATCTTCTGGAATGGCTGGTGCAGCCTCATCTTCTGTCCTGGGATGCCTGCGTGGCGTGTTATGTAGGCAATCCAGTAACACAGTGTGCAGCAATCAGAGCACATACAGTGATCTGACAATAACCCAAAAACAATAGAACGAGCTCTGAGACGTGGAATCTCTGTAGACCGCAATACCTGAACCTATCCTAACACAACTAAAGGCAGCTGTGGATTGCGCCTGTCACTACCTATGCAACTCGGCACAGCCTGAGGAGCTGACTAGCCTGAAGATAGAAATACAAGCCTGACTTGCCTCAGAGAAATACCCCAAAGGAAAAGGCAGCCCCCCACATATAATGACTGTTAGCAAGATGAAAAGACAAAACGTAGGGATGAAATAGATTCAGCAAAGTGAGGCCCGATATTCTAGATAGAGCGAGGATAGCAAAGAGAACTATGCAGTCTACAAAAAACCCTAAAGCAAAAACCACGCAAAGGGGGCAAAAAGACCCACCGTGCCGAACTAACGGCACGGCGGTACACCCTTTGCGTCTCAGAGCTTCCAGCAAAAACGAATAGACAAGCTGGACAGAAAAAACAGCAACAAAAGCAAAGAAGCACTTATCTAAGCAGAGCAGCAGGCCACAGGAAAGATCCAGGAGCTCAGATCCAACACTGGAACATTGACAAGGAGCAAGGAAGACAGAATCAGGCAGAGTTAAATAACAAGGCAGCCAACGAGCTCACCAGAACACCTGAGGGAGGAAGCCCAGAGGCTGCAGTACCACTTGTGACCACAGGAGTGAATTCAGCCACAGAATTCACAACAGTACCCCCCCCCTTGAGGAGGGGTCACCGAACCCTCACCAGAGCCCCCAGGCCGACCAGGATGAGCCACATGAAAGGCACGAACAAGATCTGGAGCATGGACATCAGAGGCAAAAACCCAGGAATTATCTTCCTGAGCATAACCCTTCCATTTAACCAGATACTGGAGTTGCCGTCTAGAGACACGAGAATCCAAAATTTTCTCCACAATATACTCCAATTCCCCTTCCACCAAAACAGGGGCAGGAGGCTCAACAGATGGAACCATAGGTGCCACGTATCTCCGCAACAACGACCTATGGAATACATTATGTATGGAAAAGGAGTCCGGGAGGGTCAGACGAAAGGACACAGGATTGAGAATCTCAGAAATCCTATATGGACCAATAAAACGAGGTTTAAATTTAGGAGAGGAAACCTTCATAGGAATATGACGAGAAGATAACCAAACCAGATCCGCAACACGAAGTCGGGGACCCACACGGCGTCTGCGATTAGCGAAAAGTTGAGCCTTCTCCTGGGACAAGGTCAAATTGTCCACCACCTGAGTCCAGATCTGGTGCAACCTGTCCACCACAGAATCCACACCAGGACAGTCCGAAGACTCAACCTGTCCTGAAGAGAAACGAGGATGGAACCCAGAATTGCAGAAAAATGGAGAGACCAAGGTAGCCGAGCTGGCCCGATTATTAAGGGCGAACTCAGCCAACGGCAAAAAGGACACCCAATCATCCTGGTCTGCAGAAACAAAACATCTCAGATATGTTTCCAAGGTCTGATTGGTTCGTTCGGTCTGGCCATTAGTCTGAGGATGGAAAGCCGAGGAAAAAGATAGGTCAATGCCCATCCTACCACAAAAGGCTCGCCAGAACCTTGAAACAAACTGGGAACCTCTGTCAGAAACAATATTCTCAGGAATGCCATGCAAACGAACCACATGCTGGAAGAACAAAGGCACCAAATCAGAGGAGGAAGGCAATTTAGCCAAGGGCACCAGATGGACCATTTTAGAAAAGCGATCACAGACCACCCAAATGACTGACATCTTTTGAGAAACGGGAAGGTCAGAAATGAAATCCATCGAAATATGTGTCCAAGGCCTCTTCGGGACCGGCAAGGGCAAAAGCAACCCACTGGCACGTGAACAGCAGGGCTTAGCCCTAGCACAAATCCCACAGGACTGCACAAAAGTACGTACATCCCGTGACAGAGATGGCCACCAGAAGGATCTAGCCACTAACTCTCTGGTACCAAAGATTCCTGGATGACCAGCCAACACCGAACAATGAAGTTCAGAGATAACTTTACTAGTCCACCTATCAGGGACGAACAGTTTCTCGGCCGGACAACGATCAGGTTTATTAGCCTGAAATTTTTGCAACACTCGCCGCAAATCAGGGGAGATGGCAGACACAATGACTCCTTCCTTGAGGATACTCGCCGGCTCAGATAAACCCGGAGAGTCGGGCACAAAACTCCTAGACAGAGCATCCGCCTTCACATTTTTAGAGCCCGGAAGGTACGAAATCACAAAATCGAAGCGAGCAAAAAATAACGACCAACGGGCCTGTCTAGGATTCAAGCGCTTGGCAGACTCGAGATAAGTAAGGTTCTTATGATCAGTCAATACCACCACGCGATGCTTAGCTCCTTCAAGCCAATGACGCCATTCCTCGAATGCCCACTTCATGGCCAGCAACTCTCGGTTGCCCACATCATAACTACGCTCAGCAGCAGAAAACTTCCTGGAAAAGAAAGCACATGGTTTCAACACTGAGCAACCAGAACCTCTCTGTGACAAAACCGCCCCTGCTCCAATCTCAGAAGCATCAACCTCGACCTGGAACGGAAGAGAAACATCTGGTTGACACAACACAGGGGCAGAACAAAAACGACGCTTCAACTCCTGAAAAGCTTCCACGGCAGCAGAAGACCAATTAACCAAATCAGCACCCTTCTTGGTCAAATCGGTCAATGGTTTGGCAATGCTAGAAAAATTACACATGAAGCGACGATAAAAATTAGCAAAGCCCAGGAACTTTTGCAGACTTTTCAGAGATGTCGGTTGAGTCCAATCCTGGATGGCTTGGACCTTAACCGGATCCATCTCGATAGTAGAAGGGGAAAAGATGAACCCCAAAAATGAAACTTTCTGCACCCCGAAGAGACACTTTGATCCCTTCACGAACAAAGAATTAGCACGCAGTACCTGGAAAACCATTCTGACCTGCTTCACATGAGACTCCCAATCATCAGAGAAGATCAAAATGTCATCCAAGTAAGCAATCAGGAATTTATCCAGATACTCACGGAAGATGTCATGCATAAAAGACTGAAAAACAGATGGAGCATTGGCAAGTCCGAACGGCATCACTAGATACTCAAAATGACCCTCGGGCGTATTAAATGCCGTTTTCCATTCATCTCCTTGCCTGATTCTCACCAGATTATACGCACCACGAAGATCTAGCTTAGTGAACCAACTAGCCCCCTTAATCCGAGCAAACAAGTCAGATAACAATGGCAAGGGATACTGAAACTTAACAGTGATCTTATTAAGAAGGCGGTAATCAATACACGGTCTCAGCGAACCATCCTTCTTGGCTACAAAAAAGAACCCTGCTCCCAGTGGTGATGACGATGGGCGAATATGTCCCTTCTCCAGGGATTCCTTCACATAACTGCGCATAGCGGTGTGTTCAGGCACGGACAAATTAAATAAACGACCTTTAGGGAATTTACTACCAGGAATCAAATTGATAGCACAATCACAATCCCTATGCGGAGGTAGGGCATCGGACTTGGGCTCTTCAAATACATCCTGAAAATCAGACAAGAACTCTGGGACCTCAGAAGGAGTGGATGACGAAATAGACAAAAATGGAACATCACCATGTACCCCCTGACAACCCCAGCTGGATACCGACATAGAGTTCCAATCCAATACTGGATTATGGGTTTGTAGCCATGGCAACCCCAACACGACCACATCATGCAGATTATGCAGCACCAGAAAGCGAATAACTTCCTGATGTGCAGGAGCCATGCACATGGTCAGCTGGGCCCAGTACTGAGGTTTATTCTTGGCCAAAGGTGTAGCATCAATTCCTCTCAACGGAATAGGACACCGCAAAGGCTCCAAGAAAAAGCCACAACGTTTAGCATAATCCAAATCCATCAGATTCAGGGCAGCGCCTGAATCCACAAACGCCATGACCGAATACGATGACAAAGAGCATATCAAGGTAATGGACAGAAGGAATTTGGACTGTACAGTACCAATGACGGCAGACCTATCGAACCGCTTAGTGCGCTTAGTACAATCAGAAATAGCATGAGTGGAATCACCACAGTAGAAACACAGCCCATTCAGACGTCTGTGTTCTTGTCGTTCAACTCTGGTCATAGTCCTATCGCACTGCATAGGCTCAGGTTTAATCTCAGACAATACCGCCAGATGGTGCACAGATTTACGCTCGCGCAAGCGACGACCGATCTGAATGGCCAAAGACATAGACTCATTCAAACCAGCAGTCATAGGAAAACCCACCATGACATCCTTAAGAGCCTCAGAGAGACCCTTTCTGAACAAAGCTGCCAGCGCAGATTCATTCCACAGAGTGAGTACAGACCACTTCCTAAATTTCTGACAATATACTTCTATATCATCCTGACCCTGGCACAAAGCCAGCAAATTTTTCTCAGCCTGATCCACTGAATTAGGCTCATCGTACAGCAATCCGAGCGCCAGGAAAAACGCATCGACACCACTCAATGCAGGGTCTCCTGGCGCAAGAGAAAATGCCCAGTCCTGAGGGTCGCCGCGCAAAAAAGAAATAATAATCAAAACCTGTTGAACTGAATTACCAGAAGAATGAGGTTTCAAGGCCAGAAATAACTTACAATTATTTTTGAAGCTCAGAAACTTATTTCTATCACCAAAAAACAAATCAGGAATAGGAATTCTTGGTTCTAGCATAGATTTCTGATCAATTGTATCCTGAATCTTTTGTACATTTATAACGAGATTATCCATTGAAGAGCACAGAGCCTGGATATCCATGTCCACAGCTGTGTCCTGAAGCACCCTAATGTCTAGGGGAAAAAAAAGACTGAACACAGAGCTGAGAAAAAAAAATGATGTCAGAACTTCTTTTTTCCCTCTATTGAGAATCATTAGATTGGCTCCTTGTACTGTTATGTAGGCAATCCAGTAACACAGTGTGCAGCAATCAGAGCACATACAGTGATCTGACAATAACCCAAAAACAATAGAACGAGCTCTGAGACGTGGAATCTCTGTAGACCGCAATACCTGAACTTATCCTAACACAACTAAAGGCAGCTGTGGATTGCGCCTGTCACTACCTATGCAACTCGGCACAGCCTGAGGAGCTGACTAGCCTGAAGATAGAAATACAAGCCTGACTTGCCTCAGAGAAATACCCCAAAGGAAAAGGCAGCCCCCCACATATAATGACTGTTAGCAAGATGAAAAGACAAAACGTAGGGATGAAATAGATTCAGCAAAGTGAGGCCCGATATTCTAGATAGAGCGAGGATAGCAAAGAGAACTATGCAGTCTACAAAAAACCCTAAAGCAAAAACCACGCAAAGGGGGCAAAAAGACCCACCGTGCCGAACTAACGGCACGGCGGTACACCCTTTGCGTCTCAGAGCTTCCAGCAAAAACGAATAGACAAGCTGGACAGAAAAAACAGCAACAAAAGCAAAGAAGCACTTATCTAAGCAGAGCAGCAGGCCACAGGAAAGATCCAGGAGCTCAGATCCAACACTGGAACATTGACAAGGAGCAAGGAAGACAGAATCAGGCGGAGTTAAATAACAAGGCAGCCAACGAGCTCACCAGAACACCTGAGGGAGGAAGCCCAGAGGCTGCAGTACCACTTGTGACCACAGGAGTGAATTCAGCCACAGAATTCACAACAGTGGCGGTTCCGCAGGATCCAAGGAGGAAGAGGATGAATAATCTGAAATATAAAGAAATGTTGGATCTTCTCACTCGATATCAGTGTCGGAGGCAAGGAAAGCATATTCCTTCTCTACTGAATAACATTGTTGGGACAGGCGGGACAACATTTTATGAATATGGTGATTGAGCACTTTATTTTTAATTGTTTGTGTGTGGTGGGGGGATTGTGATTGGTGTAAACTTTTGTCTGAAAAGAAAAAGCTAAAAAAAAGCACGACCAGGGAGAAAAAATGCCTGTGAAAAGAAAAGTGTAAAACAGCAGACACGAGCTCTGAGGAGTGAACTATTTCACTTATCAAAGTTCGGCGGCTGCTGGATGTGTGCACTGGGGTGACACAAGGGGGGGGTGAGAAAGAAAAATGGATAACAGCAGAGACGAGCTCTTATGAGTGAACTGTGTAACTTATCAAAGTTCGGCAGCTGCAGGAGGTGCACACGGAGGTGGCCCAAAGGGGGTGAGAAAGAAAAGCGAGCGTTAGTGTTGATCGGTGAACTGCGTCGCCAATCAACGCTCGGTGGCTGCTAAATGCGCACACATGCGGCGCAAAGTGGGGTGGATGGGGGTAAAAATAGGGGGAAGGGGGGAATGGGGTGGATAAAAAGAGATCAGGCAGGGATCGGGAATCAAAACACAGTTGTAGTCTCTCTTCTTTCTTCTGTCTTGTCCTCTTTCTTCAGCAGAGATTGTGGCGTCACAGGCTTCTGTGGCACCACAAGGCCCAGCACAAGAGGAGATCGTGTAGCGTGACCGCACTGCAGGAATCCTCAAATAGTGTGAGGACCTGCAGTGCGGTCACAGAGTGGTCACAACACTGCTGTGACCTGTCATTGGTGCGATCAATGATGACATCGATCCTACCAATCAGAGCTGGCCCTGGTGAGGCCAGTGTTGCTAGGTACAGGCCTAGGATTGGAGCTGTGAGCTCCTAGGCTGCTCACTGCGGCTGTGCCCTGTGATTGGCGCGATCGATGTAATCATCGATTGCTCCAGTCAGCAGCTCCAGGCCATGCCTGGCCTTTGCTAGGCATCGGCCTAGGATCGGTGCTCTTACAGCACCGATCCTAGGCAGGTCACCAGCAGGGTACAGCGAGGTCTCACCGCGGCTGTGCCCTGCGATTGGCGCGATCGCTCCAATCTGAGCACTTTTTGCCAATTCCTGGCGTTGCCAGGCACCAGCCTAGGATAGAGTACATCGGTACTCAATCCTAGGCTGAGACATCACTGTTTCAGGCAGTCTGATTGCGTGAAACAATGAGAGAGGCTGCGATTGGCTGTTAAGAATTGAACAGTCAATCACAGCAATTGTGAGTGCGGGTGGGTAGGGACACCCCCCAAGATGCGGACACCATCTACCCACAGGTAAGATGGCACCGGAATTTTAATGCGATCACCGCAACATTGGTCGCAGTGTTGCATTAAAGAATCGACGTTCTATTTCGTCCGTGGTCAAATTGTCCCAGGTCACATGGACGGAATAGTACGTCGGATGGCAGAGAGGGGTTAAGGTAATGAATATGCATTCCATGTCTATGGGAGTGGAGAGACATGCATTACCTTAATGAGCGGGGCCACGTGATCTCTTGGCACAGGAAGAGCTGCTGGCGCAAGAGCAAAGGAGATGCAGTGCTAGTGAGGGCACGCCGTTAGGTAAGTAGGATGTGTGCTGGAAGCAGACAGCTGCGGCTGGCACTGTGCGCTATTACAGCAGCGGCACAGGCTTTAGCCACAGCCGCAGGCTCCTGCCTCTGTGACCCGCCGCTCCCCCTCCCCCCACGACTTCTGGGACAGTTGACTCATGTATAAGCCGAGAGGGGCGTTTTCAGCGCAAAAGAAAAAGTGTTGAAAAACTTGGCTTATACACGAGTATATACTGTACTTCTATACATGCTCTCTGTTTAAGGTATGCAGTTTTAGGATTTCTTAGCTTAGTCTCTTAGCATATTGACATTTTTCTATATGTTTTTTCAGATTTGCCTCTTTCATGCATTAACAAAGCAGATAGTTTTAGCTACATATGTGGACTACAATGACTTGACTACAATGATAAAGCAAGCATACAACTTTTTAGCTGCAGAATAGGAGCTCGGGACAAGAGTTGGGCTCCACACATATGCTGCAATAGATGTGCATCACTTCTTCTCCAATGGTTCCATGGGAAGAGGCAATACATGATCTGGAGAGAGCCAGCCTATTACACTGCCACTTTCTATTTCTGTATGGTGCCCACCATAAAGAAAGTAATTTCAAGGAGGAAAAAGTGGACTTTACAGTGTCCAAACATTCCATCTGCAATATGCCCAGTACCACATACAGAAGAACTGACGGTTCCAAAAGCACCAGAAACATTTTCAGTCGAGTCAAGTTAGGAAGAAGCGGGTGCTTGGTGGCTTGAAGCATCTTACTCTCACTACCTACATTTTCTGACAGCAGCTTCAACTGAATCACACCTAACATAACAAAGTGAACTGAGAGATATTGTTGGAGATTTGGAACTTCCCAAGAGTAAGGCTGAGCTCTCAGGTTCCAGGCTATAGCAGTGGAATCTTCTAGCGGCAAATGTTCGGATTTAATTAAGGTCTTGTCCAATATTTCTTCATGGAAGGTGATGTTGTGGCATGCAACAACATCAACAGTTTAATGGAAGCTCTGAAGATGAGTCATAATTCAGAGGAATGGAGGCTCTTCATTGATTAATCCAAAACAAGCCCATAAACAGTCTTTCTGCATAATGGCAATACATGCTATTTTTCTTTTTCCCCCTCTCTTTCCTACACTCTCCTAATGACATCTCATTACTGAGATAGAAACGCGTCAAGAGGGAATGATCTATTTTGGGGTAATATAGCCAGAACTACACTAGGGTACTGCCCTTGTCAGGTCAGGATCATATGGCCAACACCAAAGAGCTGTCTCGTGCGGTAAGTCTGATTCTGAGAGAGGTCAGGAATCAGCCCAGAACTACACAGGAAGACCTGCTCAATGACCTGAAAAGAGGTGAGACCACAGTCTCAAACATTACTATTCAAAACACACTACGCCGTCATTTATTAAAATGCTGCAGGGCATGCAAGGCCCACCTGCTCATGTCAGCACATGCCCAGTCCTGTTTGATGTTTGCCAGTGACCATCTGGATGATCCAGAGGAGGAATGGGAGAAGGTCATGTGGTCACATGAGACAAAAATAGAACTTTTTGGCATCAACTCCACTTGCCATGTTTGGAAGAAGAAGGATGAGTGCAACCCCGAGAACACCATCCCAACCTTGAAGCATGGTAGAAGAAGCATTATACTTTGGGGGTGTTTTTCTGCAAAGGGGAGGGACAGGACTACTGCACCATATTGAAGTGAGATTTTGGCCAACAACCTCCATCCCTGAGTAAGAGCTTTAAATATACAGTAGATCATGGCTGGGTCTTCCGAAACACACAGCCAAGGCAACTAGGGAGTGGCTCCATAAGAAGCATTTCAAGATCCCTGAATGGCCTAGCCAATCTCCAGACATTAACCTAATACAAAATCTTTGGAGGGAGTGCAAACACAATGTTGCCCAGTGACAACCCTGACATCTGAAAGATTTGGAGAAGATCTGTATGGAAGAGTGGGCCACAATCCCTGCTGCAGTGTGTGGAAACTTGATCAAGAACTACAGGAAATGCCTGACCTCTTTAATTGCAAGCAAAGGTTTCTGTATGTATTTCATGCAATAAAATGTAAATTAGGTAAAAATCATACAATGTGATTTTCAGCATTTTTTTTCAAGATTCTATCTCTCACAGTTGAAGTATACCTACAATAAAAATTACAGCCTCTTCATTCAAGGTTGGAAAACTTACAAAATTTGCCCTGTATCAAATACATATTTTCCCCACTGTATAATTTTTTTTTTATAGCAGAAAATCATCGATGAAACACCAATATTAAAAACTGACACAATGATAAAACTCAGACCGTTTTTTTGCTAGCAATAAAAATCATTATTGTCTGAACGAAGACTAAAGCATTTTAATTGGCATTAACAAATGTCAATAAATCAGTGTTCCCTTACAGGCCTTTGCAGACAGGCTAACAACAACTTAACTGTTCTGTCTCCATACAACATTGTCAAGGATAACAAGCTGCCACCAGCTTGTCAAGGGTAAGCAGCTCCGTTGCCTCCAATCATCAGGAAAATTACTCAATTGGCTAGCAAGTGATGGATGAGGCTGTTTTGCTTCCACTACTAGGCTAGTTACTGAGAAAGTCAAAGTGAGCGTATAGTATATACACCTCAGATTCAACCGTATAGAATATATATCCCCTTGTGCGGTCACTGTCAACTCCACAATAACAAAAAGAACTACTAGCTGCAACCATCAATTCATTTATGGAGGCTGATTCGACATGGTTCAGGTAGCGTATGACTTTCATGATGCGGTTTACAGATCGAGAGGCAGAGTTTTCAATTTTATATAGCTAATCCAGAAAGGTAGGCAGTGTTTATAAAAAATATATATATCAAAATGGAAACAAAACAATACCATATATACAATTACATGAATTAAAATGTATAACAAAAAAAAATTGCTAAACCTGATGTCACTGAAATGACTCAGAGCTTAGCGGACGGAGGTACTTTTTAGGAAAACGGACAGAAACCGTAGCAAGCTGCACCTTCCAGGACTGACAAATGACCAAACCTATATTCTGCTTTTTATTATCTCTAGACTACAACCACACAACTGCCCCTTCCCTACCTGTTGATATCACGTGGGGCTCGACTGTGGGAAGTGCCGAGTCTTCCCGAATTCTATGAGATCCCCAAAATACACTCTCGCCCCTGGTGTGGTGCCAAGGGACAAACACTATCGCCATGATTCCCACCCTCACATTTAGATGAAACAAGGCCTGGACAGCACCATTCATTGGACCGCAACTAAGTTTGAGGAGCTAGAAGGGTCTTAAGATGATGTGTGTGAATGCATTATGTTCGTCCCTTTGCTGTGATTCAAAAAATATATCACCCATAAATATTGGATCAATTCAAACCTCAATCTTTATCACTGACTACTGGCTCCGAAAAGTCTAGGAGACGTGCTTTGATAAGAGGAAACTTATGCCTGGGAAGTGTACTTCCATGTCTCTGTGTAAAGGAATCTTAGTCTTAGTGTATTTTTCCCAGAGGAAATATTGTGTTGTAATTACCCTGTCACAGCAGGACACCCCTACTTCCATGGAGGTTGACATGTCAGTAGTTTCTCTCTTCCCCAGCCACAATTAATCCTACATGTTCAATGTCATGTGATATGTCCCCTCTCCGAAGAGGTCTCATAGATTTAATTTTTCTCTATGACCATTATCATATTTTATTATTATATTTTGCTCATTATTGGGAGATTTCCCGCCTGCGTACACATCTCATCATCGGGAACAAGTGTTTTATAGAAATGCTTGTTTTTCAGTTATCAGCGCCTTTAAATGGGTCTTTAGGCATTCACTTGAGTGGAGTCTGTGAGATAACAAGTCTGGAGCATCTGCTCTGTATTGACAGATTCCTCTGTTATTTCTCCTGGAAACGACTGGCCTACTTGAAGACTTTGTGATGCAACTAACTGATTTCACCTATGGAACTACAGCTGCCATGCAAAACCATTTATTGCATCTTGAAACTCTAGCTCAGTGGTTAAGATCAATTTGTGGCACTTCAAAAAGTGCAGCCGAGAGCTAAAGGACAACTGGGCTCTACTCTTCCCCTTCTCATTGGGATATGTTCTTACACAGTCTGATATTGTGAGGGATAATTGGACACTGCCAGATTGTTGGTACACACAAAAATAGTGGCAATTTATTCAATTAAGTTAGCATTCACACATCTGTGTGTCGCGGTCCTTGTTCAGACCAGGACTGGCCGCAGGTCACTTGATCAGAAATTGACAATCTTTATAGCCTCATATGGATGAATAAGTTCAGGACAGGAGACCTGTGGCCAGTCCATGAATAACTGTCTGCACTCACACCGTGACCCACAGATGTGTGAATTCAGCCTTAGGAAGGGGTCACACTTGCAAGTGTGATGCGAGACACTCGCGCATCAATACCTGGCACTGCCGCCGTCACTTGGACTGGAGCGTGTGGCTGCATGTATTTCTATGCAGCCGCACACTTCGGTCCCGAATGTCGGAGGCAGAGACGAGTATTGATGCGAAAGACTCGCATGAGTTTCTCGCATCACACTCGCAAGCGTGACCCTGGCCTTATTCATAGATTTCCAGGATGTGGTCTCATAGGAAGTCCAAGATTGGTTATTATTTATATAGCACCATTAATTTTCAGGTTTTCAGGTTCCGTTTGAAGGATCCAAATGTGGTGGATATTTGGATGTGTTGGGGCAGAGAATTCCAGATGATGGGGGATATTCGGGAGAAGTCTTGGAGGCGATTGCGTGAGGAGCGAATAAGATTGGAGGAGAGAAGGAGGCCTTGGGAGGACTGGAGATTACGTGAGGGAAGATATTGAGAGATTAGCTCAGAAATGTACGGAGGAGAAAAGTTATGGATGGCTTTGTAGGTCAGTGTTAGTAGTTTAAACTGCATACGCTGGGAAATTGGGAGCCAGTGAAGGGATATGCAAAGAGGGGAAGCAGGAGTGTAGCGGGGAGAGAGATTAATTAGTCGGGCAGTAGAGTTAAGGACAGACTAGAGAGGTGCAAGAGTTTTAAAACGTAGGCCACAGAGGAGGATGTTGCTATAGTCGAGGCGGGAGGTGATTAGGGTGTACACAAGCATTTTGCTAGAGTGAGGGTTGAGGAAAGGACGGATTCTGGAAATATTTTTGAACTGTAGGTGACAGGAGGTGGCAAGAGCTTGGATGTGCAGTTTGAAGGACAGGGCAGAGTCAAGGGTTACTCAGAGGCAGTGGATTTATGGGACAGGGGAAAGTGTGAATTCATTTATTGTGATAGATAGATAGATCACGTAGGGAGGGTATGCGAGATGGAGGAAAGATAATTAGTTCAGATTTGTCCACATTGAGCTTGAGGAAGCGAGAGGAGAAGAAGGAGGATATGGCTGATAGACACTCTGAGATTCTGGAGAGCAGAGTGGTGACATCTGGGCCAGAGAGGTAGATCTGAGGGTCATCGGCATGTAGATGGTACTGGAAGCCATAGGACTTTGAGTTATCCCAGGCCAAGGGTATAGATTGAGAAGAGAATGGGTCCTAGGACAGAGCCTTGAGGGACACCAACAGAGAGGGGGCGAGATGAAGAGGTAGTATGGGAGTAGGAAACGCTAAATGTGCAGTTGGTAAGGTATGAGTAGATCCAGGATAGAGCAAGGTCTTTGACACTAAAGGAATAGAGGGTTTGTAGTAGGAGGCAGTAGTCAAATGTGTCAAAGGCAGAGGACAGGTCTAGAAGGAGGAGTATAGAGAATTGTCTGTTGGCTTTGGCTGTAAGTCGTTAATAAGGTTGGTCAGGGCAGTATCAGTGGAATGGTGGGGACAGAAGCCAGATTGTAGGTTGTTGAAGAGCTAGTTAGATGCAAGGTGAGAGGAAAGTTCAGCATGGACGTACTTCTCAAGGAATTTGGAAGCAAACGGGAGCAAAGATATGGGGTGATAGCTGGGTCAAGAGAAGGCTTTTTGAGGATAGGTGTGATTGTGGCATGTTTGAAAGCAGAGGGGAAGGTACCAGAACTTAGTGAAAGATTGAAGAGATGGGTTAGGGATGGGATCATTGTAGTGGTGAGGTTTGGGAGGAGGTGGGATAGATTGGGGTCAAGTGCACAAGTGGTGAGGTGTGATTTGGAGAGAAGATGAGCAAGCTGTCCTTGAGTGATTTTGGAGAGGGAAGTTGTGGGGTTAGGGCATTGGTCTGGCATACAAAGTATTGTGATGGTTGGATAGCAAAGACTTGCCTTGTTTGGTCGATCTTATTTTTGAAGTGCGTGGCAGAGGTGAGGGAGGTTAAAGGAGGCAGTGGTGGGCGGAGGAGGGAGTTAAAGGTGTTGAACAACTGTTTAGGGTTGTGGGATAAGGAAGATACAAGGGATGTAAAGTAGGCCTGTTTAGCAGAGATGAGAACGGATTTGAATGTGAGTATTGCTTGTTTGATTGCAGTGAAATCATCTTGCAAATGCGTTTTCTTCCAACGCCGTTCTGCAATTCTGGATACTTTCTTAAGCTTTTTAGTGATGTTATTGTGCTAGGGTTGTCTATTGATTCTTCGCACTCTGCTATGCATGACAGGGGCAGCCGTAGCATAGCGCAGCAGGGGAGGCTGTGTCAGAGGGTGTCAGCCATGTTTCGGTGAGGTCCAGGAAGGAAAGATTACAAGAGGTAAAGAGGTTGTGAATCACATGGAGTTTATTGCAGACGGAGCTGGCATTCCAGAGTGATCGAGAGAGCGGGAGCAGGGTGGTGGGCATCAAGGGCACGGGTTTGAGGTGGGCAATATTTCGGGTGTTTATATTGGGTTGGGAGCGATAGAAGGGGGTAATAATGGGAGGTATGAGATGTGGCGGTCCAGGATTGGGAGATATGTCGCCAGCAGTGAGGAGAAGCACAGAGAGACAGAGCAGGTGGGAGAAGGAGAGTGGGCGGCTTGTTTTGTGTTTTATTAGGGGAGATCTGAGGTTGAAGAGCAGGTCAGCGGAGGTGGTCAGGTGGGGAGGCAAGGGGGAAGGAGAGATTATTACTTGGTTAGAGGGTGCTGGGGTTTGGGGATGGAGAAGGAGAGTGAGGAGTAATGGAGCCAAAACTGTTAGAATGTACAGTTAGGGACAGAAATATTTGTACAGTGACACAATTTTCGCGAGTGTGGCTCTGCATGCCACCACATTGGATTTGAAATGAAACCTCTACAACAGAATTCAAGTGCAGATTGTAACGTTTAATTTGAAGGGTTGAACAAAAATATCTGATAGAAAATGTAGGAATTGTACACATTTCTTTACAAACACTCCACATTTTAGGAGGTCAAAAGTAATTGGACAAATAAACATAACCCAAACAAAATATTTTTATTTTCAATATTTTGTTGCAAATCCTTTGGAGGCAATCACTGCCTTAAGTCTGGAACCCATGGACATCACCAAACGCTGGGTTTCCTCCTTCTTAATGCTTTGCCAGGGCTTTACAGCCGCAGCCTTTAGGTCTTGCTTGTTTGTGGGTCTTTCCGTCTTAAGTCTGGATTTGAGCAAGTGAAATGCATGCTCAATTGGGTTTAGATCTGGAGATTGACTTGGCCATTACAGAATTTTCCAGTTTTTGGCACTCATGAACTCCTGGGTAGCTTTGGATGTATGCTTGGGGTCATTGTCCATCTGTACTATGAAGCGCCGTCCAATCAACTTTGCAGCATTTGGCTGAATCTGGGCTGAAAGTATATCCCGGTACACTTCAGAATTCATCCGGCTACTCTTGTCTGCTCTTATGTCATCAATAAACACAAGTGACCCAGTGCCATTGAAAGCCATGCATGCCCATGCCATCACGTTGCCTCCACCATGTTTTACAGAGGATGTGGTGTGCCTTGGATCATGTGCCGTTCCCTTTCTTCTCCAAACTTTTTTCTTCCCATCATTCTGGTACAGGTTGATCTTTGTCTCATCTGTCCATAGAATACTTTTCCAGAACTGAGCTGGCTTCTTGAGGTGTTTTTCTGCAAATTTAACTCTGGCCTGTCTATTTTTGGTATTGATGAATGGTTTGCATCTAGATGTGAACCCTTTGTATTTACTGTCATGGAGTCTTCTCTTTACTGTTGACTTAGAGACAGATACACCTACTTCACTGAGAGTGTTCTGGACTTCAGTTGATGTTGTGAACGGGTTCTTCTTCACCAAATTAAGTATGCGGCGATCATCCACCACTGTTGTCATCCGTGGACGCCCAGGCCTTTTTGAGTTCCCAAGCTCACCAGTCAATTCCTTTTTTCTCAGAATGTACCCAACTGTTGATTTTGCTACTCCAAGCATGTCTGCTATCTCTCTGATGGATTTTTTCTTTTTTTTCAGCCTCAGGATGTTCTGCTTCACCTCAATTGAGAGTTCCTTTGACCGCATGTTGTCTGCTCACAGCAACAGCTTCCAAATGCAAAACCACACACCTGGAATCCACCCCTGACCTTTTAACTACTTCATTGATTACAGGTTAACATAGGGAGACGCCTTCAGAGTTAATTGCAGCCCTTAGAGTCCATTGTCCAATTACTTTTGGTCCCTTGAAAAAGAGGACGCTATGCATTACAGAGCTATGATTCCTAAACCCTTTCTCCGATTTGGATGTGGAAACTATCATATTGCAGCTGGGAGTGTGCACTTTCAGCCCATATTATATATATAATTGTATTTCTGAACATGTTTTTGTAAACAGCTAAAATAACAAAACTTGTGTCACTGTCCAAATATTTCTGGCCCTAACTGTAGGTCAGCATGATGAGTGTAAGTGTGGAGGAAAAGAGAAAGAAATGTAGTATATTTAATAACCGTGGTTAAGCGTACCTTTTGTTCACTTCTGGCATGTTTCTGCTGTATCCTTTTAGAGACACCTCCTTATAGAGACAGACAGTCTCAGACAGACAGTGAACACCAGTACTTAGTAAATCAGACATGTCAGGAGAGCATTATTATGTACTATATTCTGCCTGTGATTTTTGTCTCATCAGTGCCGTATGTGTAATATAGTCTCCATTGTGATAATAGTCTGCAGGCCGTATGTTTTGAACTGGTGTCTAGTCACTATATGGTCACTGCAGCTTACGTATTCAAAGTGGTTGTCCAACATATTCAAGCGAGTGGTGTAACAAGTAAAGCTAAAGTCGGCGTGACCTGTCGTTGATGTACGTTTTGAGTGAGTCCACTTATTGCATATGGGCTGGTAAATTCTGTGTGCCAGGGCTGCTTTTATGTCCCAGTCCGGCCCAGGTCCTCAGTGATTGGTAATTTTTAATGGCTGACAGAAAAACTGGTAACAAATATAATAAGACTGATGAAGAGACCGGAGGAGTCTGGAAAGCGGCTATTTGTTTAGGTACCGTCACACATAACGATATCGTTAATGATATCGTTGCTTTTTGTGACGTAGCAACGATATCGTTAACTAAATCGTTATGTGTGACAGCGACCAACGATCAGGCCCCTGCTGGGAGATCGTTGGTCGCTCGGGAACGTCCAGGACTTTATTTCGTCGCTGGATCACCCGCTGACATCGCTGGATCGGCGTGTGTGCCGCCGATTCAGCGATGTCTTCACTGGTAACCAGGGTAAACATCGGGTTACTAAGCGCAGGGCCGCGCTTAGTAACCCGATGTTTACCCTGGTTACCATTGTAAATGTAAAAAAACAAACACTACATACTCACATTCCGGTGTCTGTCACGTCCCTCGCCTTCAGCTTCCTTCACTGACTGTGAGCGTCGGCCGGCCGTAAAGCAGAGCACAGCGGTAACGTCACCGCTGTGCTTTACGGCCGGCGCTCACTGTCAGTGCGGGAAGCTGAAGGCGAGGGACGTGACCAGACACCGGAATGTAAGTATGTAGTGTTTGGTTTTTTTTACATTTACAATGGTAACCAGGGTAAACATCGGGTTACTAAGCGCGGCCCTGCGCTTAGTAACTTGATGTTTACCCTGGTTACCCGGGGACTTCGGGATCGTTGGTCGCTGGAGATCTGTCTGTGTGACAGCTCTCCAGCGACCAAACAGCGACGCTGCAGCGATCGGCATTGTTGTCTAGATCGCTGCAGCGTCGCTAAATGTTTACCCTCTCTTCAGTCTGGAAAACACAGTACAGATATTTATTTTTCCTGTCAGACAAGATGGAGGAGGCTCTATATCTTATCTCTTTCTGCATCAGGTAAAATAATGGCTGCTGTATTTTGGTTACCTCAGATATAGAAGATTTCTTCTCTCTATCTTCAATGAAGATTGGGGAATGTTTTCTTTCTGTTTTGCCAAAATTTAAGATAGTTTCTTCACTTAAAACATTTTTTTTTAAATTTCGTTCAAGAATCCTCATTAGTGCGATCATGCAACATACAAGCCTCTAATTGCTCCGGTGATGCACCGTTCTACTGTAGTGCGGGGTATTATCCCTGCCTGTCAGTGTAATACTATTAGCCCCACACACGAGATAACTGTTGGCCTAATAATCATTCTCTCCTGACTCCTCCATACACGCAAACATTCTTAGAGACGGCCGGTGGTGATGTAGTCAGTGACGGACTCTTGCCAGATATGTTTCTAGAGCCGTAGTGGAAGATGAAGATGTCTTCCTCATTATGAAGTAGTTATTTATCATATCACGTGTAATTAATATCTCCTGTAGTATTGCTAATGCTGATTCCAGTGTCAGTAAATGAGATGAGAATAAGTGAGAAAAGTCTCTGTGAGAAACTTATTCAGCTGCCGACTCCGAGGAAGAAACTGCTTCTTGTGTGTGGCCTATAATATATAGAATTTATTAACAGATTGAAAGAAAACTGACTACTGTAAAATAATTAAAATAGTAATAGTCATCTAAATGATCCCCCACAAGTCTTGCGCCACCAATTCTTGGGTTTCCCTGCCAGTCTCTGTATTTTGTGGCCACTCTTAAAGGGAATCTGTCACCTAATTTTGGCCCTATAAACTGCTGCCACCGCCATCAGGGGCTTATCTACAGCATTCTGTAATGCTGTAGATAAGCCCCTGATGTAACATAAAAGATAAGAAAAACAAGTTAGATTATATTCACCCTGGGGCGGTCCCGGTGCGGTTTGGGTCCGATGGGCATCACGGTCCGGGTCCGGCTCCTCCCATCTTCATACGATGTCGTCATCCTCCTTGCTTCTGTTGTGGCTTTTGTGCAGGCATACTGATTTGCCCTGTTGAGGGCAGCGTAAAGTACTGCAGTGCGCAGGCACCGGGTGTTAGGGTTGGAGGAACGCACAGAGTGTGTATATATATATATATGTATTATTAGGTACGTTCGCAACCCGGGGTCCACCGTGCAGGAGAGGAACCTGCTGCTGGCAAATGGCGGCGCTATATGGCGGAATAAGCAAACTCTAGTAACTCCACAGAGTCGCTAGAAACAAGATGCTGTGCCCTGTTAACCTCACAGAGGTACACAGCTACCAACCAGAGCAAACTGTGGTCATGCAGTCAGAGAAAACAGACACAACTCCTCACCGGAGGTGCCGGTATTCTAGCGGCTTATTTCAGCCAAGGCCCTGAATACACTCATACAAACTCCTCACCGGAGGTGCCGGTATTCTAGGGGCTTATTTCAGCCAAACCCGAACCGCATCCAGACATGACCACACTGGCGCTGAGCTCATAGACATTGCTTTGATACTAGCGCATGGCCGTGCGGCCAAGCAAACCTTTTATAGCTGCATCAACTTCAGGACCTTCCTAGAGGACCAATGGGAGCTGCTACAGTACCTGAGCAACTTCAGGAACTTCCTAGAGGACCAATGGCAGCTGCTGCAGTATCTGAGCATGTGACCCCCGACCTCCAATGAGAGGTCTTACCCTGGGCATGCTCAGAAGGGGAAAAGCAGGACTTAGTCCCAGAGACGTCTGCTCACCGCTGACCAGTACTGGCAACAAAGGCAGAGCCTGGAAGACCAGTAGTAACCAGTCGCCAAGTATCAGCCTGAGCCAGACGCTGGGACTGACGTCTCCTCTGAGCAGGCTCCACTGCGGCTGGCGAAGAATGGGAGACCGCAGCGGAGGTGGTTTGAGATTCCCCCTCCGCAGAGGCGGGAACTCAACACCTAACACTGTGCCTCTCTGACCTTTCATGACTCCTGCACCCTGCAGTACTTTGCTCTGCCCTCAACAGGACAGATAAAGTATTCCTGCGCAGAAGCCGTGACAGGAAGCAAAGAGGATGACATCATATGAAGATGGGAGGCGCTGGGCCCAGACCTGTGACGCCCATCGGACCGGACCGCCCTTGGGTGAGTATAATCTAACTTGTTTTTCTTATCTTTGAGGTTAAGTCGGGGGCTTATCTACAGCATTACAGAATTAGCAATTCAACTTATGTTCCATGTTATGGATTGTGCTCAGGATCAGATAAATCACAATCACTGAAGCTTCCTCTGTGTAAGTATATTTATTATGAGTAGCTGACAGTTCCCGGAAGAACAAACGTTTGCTCTGTACTTCCTCATTAGCAAATAGCTCCTACATCAAAGGTGAAGATAATTGTCCCTGAGGCAGACTGGACATCTCTAGCATCACATGGCACAATGGAAATGCAAAATTACTATGCCATATCAATATTAACCCCTTCATGACCCAGCCTATTTTGACCTTAAAGACCTTGCCGTTTTTTGCAATTCTGACCAGTGTCCCTTTATGAGGTAATAACTCAGGAACGCTTCAATGGATCCTAGCGGTTCTGAGATTGTTTTTTCGTGACATATTGGGCTTCGTGTTAGTGGTAAATTTAGGTCAATAAATTCTGTTTATTTGTGATAAAAACGGAAATTTGGCGAAAATTTTGAAAATTTCGCAATTTTCACATTTTGAATTTTTATTCTGTTAAACCAGAGAGTTATGTGACACAAAATAGTTAATAAATAACATTTCCCACACGTCAACTTTACATCAGCACAATTTTGGAAACAAAATTTTTTTTTGCTAGGAAGTTATAAGGGTTAAAATTTGACCAGCGATTTCTGATTTTTACAACGAAATTTACAAAACCATTTTTTTGAGGGACAACCTCACATTTGAAGTCAGTTTGAGGGGTCTATATGGCTGAAAATACCCAAAAGTGACACCATTCTAAAAACTGCACCCCTCAAGCTGCACAAAACCACATTCAAGAAGTTTATTAACCCTTCAGGTGCTTCACAGCAGCAGAAGCAACATGGAAGGAAAAAATGAACATTTAACTTTTTAGTCACAAAAATGATTTTTCAGCAACAATTTTTTTATTTTCCCAATGGTAAAAAGAGAAACTGAACAACGAAAGTTGTTGTCCAATTTGTCCTGAGTACGCTGATACCTCATATGTGGGGGTAAACCACTGTTTGGGCGCACGGCAGGGCTTGGAAGGGAAGGAGCGCCATTTGACTTTTTGAATGAAAAATTGGCTGCACTCTTTAGCGGACACCATGTCACGTTTGGAGAGACCCTGTGTGCCTAAACATTGGAGCTCCCCCACAAGTGACCCCATTTTGGAAACTGGACGCCCCAAGGAACTTATCTAGATGCCTAGTGAGCCCTTTAAACCCCCAGGTGCTTCACAAATTGATCCGTAAAAATGAAAAAGTACTTTTTTTTCACAAAAAATTTCTTTTCGCCTCAATTTTTTCATTTTCACATGGGCAATAGGATAAAATGGATCCTAAAATTTGTTGAGCAATTTCTCCCGAGTACGCCGATACCTCATATGTGGGAGTAAACCACTGTTTGGGCACACGGCAGGGCTCGGAAGGGAAGGCGCGCCTTTTGACTTTTTGAATGGAAAATTAGCTCCAATTGTTAGCGGACACCATGTCGCGTTTGGAGAGCCCCTGTGTGCCTAAACATTGGAGCTCCCCCACAAGTGACCCCATTTTGGAAACTAGACCCCCCAAGGAACTAATCTAGATGCATACTGAGCACTTTAAACCCCCAGGTGCTTCACAGAAGTTTATAATGCAGAGCCATGAAAATCAAAAATAATTTTTCTTTTCTCAAAAATGATTTTTTAGCCTGGAATTTCCTATTTTGCCAATGGTAATAGGAGAAATTGGACCACAAATGTTCTTGTCCAGTTTGTCCTGAGTACGCAGATACCCCATATGTGGGGGTAAACCACTGTTTAGGCGCACGGCAGGGCTCAGAAGGGAAGGCACGCCATTTGGCTTTTTAAATGGAAAATTAGCTCCAATCATTAGCGGACACCATGTCGCGTTTGGAGAGCCCCTGTGTGCCTAAACATTGGAGATCCCCCAGAAATGACACCATTTTGGAAACTAGACCCCCAAAGGAACTAATCTAGATGTGTGGTGAGGACTTTGAACCCCCAAGTGCTTCACAGAAGTTTATAACGCAGAGCCATGAAAATAAAAAAAAAAAATTCTTTTCTCAAAAATGATTTTTTTAGCCCGCAATTTTTTATTTTCCCATGGGTAACAGGAGAAATTTGACCCCAAAAGTTGTTGTCCAGTTTCTCCTGAGTACGCTGATACCCCATATGTGGGGTTAAACCACTGTTTAGGCACATGCTGGGGCTCGGAAGTGAAGTAGTGACGTTTTGAAATGCAGACTTTGATGGAATGCTCTGCGGGCGTCACGTTGCGTTTGCAGAGCCCCTGATGTGGCTAAACAGTAGAAACCCCCCACAAGTGACCCCATTTTGGAAACTAGACCCCCCAAGGAACTTATCTAGATGTGTGGTGAGCACTTTGAACCCCCAAGTGCTTCACAGAAGTTTATAACGCAGAGCCGTGAAAATAATAAATACGTTTTCTTTCCTCAAAAATAATTTTTTAGCCCAGAATTTTTTATTTTCCCAAGGGTTACAGGAGATATTGGACCACAAAAGTTGTTGTCCAGTTTCTCCTGAGTAAGCTGATACCCCATGTGTGGGGGTAAACCACTGTTTGGGCACACGTCGGGGCTCAGAAGGGAAGTAGTGACTTTTGAAATGCAGACTTTGATGGAATGGTCTGCGGGCGTCACGTTGCGTTTGCAGAGCCCCTGGTGTGCCTAAACAGTAGAAACCCCCACAAGTGACCCCATTTTGGAAACTAGACCCCCAAAGGAACTTATCTAGATATGTGGTGAGCACTTTGAACCCCCAAGTGCTTTACAGAAGTTTATAACGCAGAGCCGTGAAAATAAAAAATCATTTTTCTTTCCTCAAAAATGATGTTTTAGCAAGCAATTTTTTATTTTCTCAAGGGTAACAGGAGAAATTGGACCCCAATAATTGTTGCGCAGTTTGTCCTGAGTATGCTGGTACCCCATATGTGGGGGTAAACCACTGTTTGGGCGCACGTCGGGGCTCGGAAATGAGGGAGCACCATTTGACCTTTTGAATACAAGATTGGCTGGAATCAAAGGTGGCGCCATGTTGCGTTTGGAGACCCCCTGATGTGCCTAAACAGTGGAAACCCCTCAATTCTACCTCCAACACTAACCCCAACACACCCCTAACCCTAATCCCAACTGTAGCCGTAACCCTAATCACAACCCTAACCCCAACACACCCCTAACCACAACCCTAACCCCAACACACCCCTAACCACAACCCTAATTCCAACCCTAACCCTAAGGCTATGTGCCAACGTTGCGGATTCGTATGAGATTTTTCAGCATCATTTTTGAAAAATCCGCGGGTAAAAGGCACTGCGTTTTACCTGCGGATTTACTGCGGATTGCCAGTGTTTTTTGTGCAGATTTCACCTGCGGATTCCTATTGAGGAACAGGTGTAAAACGCTGCGGAATCCGCACAAAGAATTGACATGCTGCGGATAATACAACACAGCGTTTCCGCGCGGTATTTTCCGCACCATGGGCACAGCGGATTTGGTTTCCATATGTTTACATGGTACTGTAAACCTGATGGAACACTGCTGCGAATCCGCAGCCAAATCCGCAGCAGTTTCCCATGAGTTTACAGTTCAATGTAAACCTATGGAAAACAAAAATCGCTGTGCACATGCTGCGGAAAAACTGCACGGAAACGCAGCGGTTTACATTCCGCAGCATGTCACTTCTTTCTGCGGATTCCGCAGCGGTTTTACAACTGCTCCAATAGAAAATCGCAGTTGTAAACCGCAGTGAAATGCGCAGAAAAACCGCAGTAAATCCGCGATAAATCCACAGCGGTTTAGCCCTGCGGATTTATCAAATCCTCTGCGGAAAAATCCGCAGAAGACCAGAATACGTGTGCACATACCGAAACCCTAACCCTAACCCTAACCCTAGTTCTTACTCCAACATTAGTGGAACAAAAAAAAAAAATTCTTTATTTTTTTTCATTGTCCCTACCTATGGGGGTGACAAAGGGGGGGGGGTCATTTACTATTTTTTTTATTTTGATCACTGAGATATAACCTATCTCAGTGATCAAAACTCACTTTGGAACGAATCTGCCGGCCGGCAGATTCGGCGGGCGCACTGCACATGCGTCCGCCATTTTGGAAGATGGCGGCGCCCAGGAAAGAAGACGGCCGGACCCCAGGAGGCTAGGAAAGTATAAGGGGGGGAGATCAGGGCACGGGGGGGCGTCGGAGCACGGGGGGGTGGATCGGAGCACGGGGGAATGGATCGGAACACGGGGTGGGGGATTGGAGCACGGGGTGGGGGATCGCTGTGCGGGGGGGTGGATCGGAGCACGGGGGGATCTCAGTGCGGGGGGGTGGATCGGAGTGCGGGGGGGTTGATTGGAGCACGGGGGGTGTGATTGGAGCACGGGGGGAGCGGACAGGAGGACGGGGGAGCGGAGCACAGGACGGAGGGGAGCGGACCACAGATCGGAGGGCTGGGGGGGCGATCGGTGGCGTGGGGTGGGTGCACATAAGTGTTTCCAGCTATGGCCGATGATATTGCAGCATCGGCCATGGCTGGATTGTAATATTTCACCAGTTTTTTAGGTGAAATATTACAAATCGCTCTGATTGGCAGTTTCACTTTCAACAGCCAATCAGAGCGATCGTAGCCACGGGGGGGGTGAAGCCACCCCCCCTGGGCTAAACTCCCCCTGTCCCTGCAGGTCGGGTGAAATGGGAGTTAACCCTTTCACCCGATCTGCAGGGACGCGATCATTCTGTGACACAGCATATGCGTCACAGGTCGGATTGGCACCGACTTTCATGACGCATACGCTGTGTCACAGGTCGGGAAGGGGTTAATCTAATATCATCAACATCCAGATATATCTGTGATCCGGGGACATAATTCCTTCTGTGGGTTAAACCATTAGGATTTTCAGCCTCAACAAACCACAGAAATACACTGCTCCAAAAAATAAAGGGAACACTAAAATCCCACATCCTAGATATCACAATTAAATATTCCAGTTGTAAATCTTTATTCATTACATAGTGGAATATGTTAACAATAGAACCTAAAATTTCTCAACATAAATCACAACTAATATCCCACGGAGATCTGGAGTTGGAATGATGGGTAAGTTCACACACGGCGTTTTTGCGGCTTTTTTTATGCAGCAAAGCCTGATCTTCTTGGCAGGAAAGAAGCGATGTCAAAAACACAGGTTTAGGTGCGGTTTTTGTTGCGTTTTCGGTGCTTTTTTTGGTGCGTTTATTTTTATTCTTTGTCCATTCTAATGTCCTTGGATTTTCAGAAGGAAAAACGCAGCAAATAATGATACCTGCGTTTTTGCTGCGTTTTTTTTTCAACACTCATTCAAGTCAATGGGTGAAAAAATGCAGCAAAAATGCTGAAAGAAGTGACGTGCCCTATGTCCAAAAAACGCAACAAAGCACAAAATACTGATCAAACAAAAAACCAATGTGTGTGCATGAGATTTCTTAAATCCCATAGGCTTTGCTGGTGTTGTAAAAAGCAGCTGAAAATTAGCATAAAAATGCAACAAAACTGCCCTGTGTGAACTTACTCTAAAACCTAAAAATTATCAACATAAATCACAACTAATATCCCAAGGAGGACTGGAGTTGGAATGATGCTCAAAATCAAAGTGGAAAATGAAGTTACAGTCTGATCCAACTTCAGTGGAAATGCTTCAAGACAAAGAAATGATGCTCAGTAGTGTGTGTGGCCTCCACGTGCCTGTATGACCTCCCTACAACGCCTGGGCATGCTCCTGATGAGGCGGCGGATGGTCTCCTTAGGGATCTCCTCCCAGACCTGGACTAAAGCATCCGCCAACTCCTGGACAGTCTGTGGTGCGTGATGTTGGTGGATGGTGCGAGACATGATGTCCCCGATGTGTTCAATCGGATTCAGGTCTGGGGAACGGGCGGGCCAGTCCATAGCTTCAATGCTCTCATTTTGTAGGAACTGCTGACACACTCCAGCCACATGAGGTCTGACAATGTCATGCATTAGGAGGAACCCAGGGCCAACCGCACCAGCATATGGTCTCACAAAGGGTCTGAGGAGCTCATCTCGGTACCTAATTACAGTCAGGCTACCTCTGGCGAGCACATGGAGGGCTGTGCGGCCCTCCAAAGAAATGCCACCCCACACCATTACTGATCCACTGCCAAACCGGTCATGCTGAAGGATGTTGCAGGCAGTGGATCGCTCTCCACGGTGTCTCCAGACTCTGTCACGGTTGTCACATGTGCTCAGTGTGAACCTGCTTTCATCTGTGAAGAGCACAGGATGCCACTGCCAGATTTGCCAATCCTGGTGTTCTGTGGCAAATGTCAAGCGTCCTGCACGGTGTTGGGCTGTGGACGTCGGGCACTCAGACCATCCTCATGGAGTCAGTTTCTAACCGTTTGTGCAGACACATGCACATTAGTGGCCTGCTGGAGGTCATTTTGCAGGGCTCTGGCAGTGCTCCTCCTGTTCCTCCTTGCACAAAGGCTGAGGTAGTGGTCCTGCTGCTATGTTATTGCCCTCCTACGGCCCCCTCCACGTTTCCTGGTGTACTGGCCTGTCTCCTGGTAGCGCCTCCAGCCTCTAGACACTACGCTGACAGACACAGCTAACCTTGCCACAGCCCGCATTGATGTGCCATCCTGGATGAGCTGCACTACCTGACCCACTTGTGTGGGTGGTAGAGTCCGTCTCATGCTACCAATGAGTGTGAAAGCACAACCAACATTCAAAAGTGACCAAAACATCAGCCAGAAGTCATTGTTACTCAGATGTGGTCTGTGGTCCCCACCTGCAGAACCACTCCTTTTATTGAGTGTGTCTTGATAATTGCCAATAATTTCCATCTGTTGTCTATTCCATTTGCACAACAGCATGTGAAATTGATTGTCAAACAGTGTTGCTTCCAAAGTGCACAGTTTAGTTTCACAGAAGTTTGATTTACTTGGAGTTATATTCTGTTGTTTGTGTTCCCTTTATTTTTTTGAGCAGTGTATAATATGAAGTCTTTGCATCATCTTTCTGTGCATATAATTGCCCATCTTCCTCTCACCTGAGACCCTGTATAATATCTCCTCCAGAAAATCTCATTGTCAGATCCAGGAGAGTTAACGTCCTAATTTCTGCTGTGATCTCCTCCTCCAAAAGGTTCAATCTGTAAGATGTTTCTGTGTTTAACCCGTTTACTTTTGTACTATTTTTGCCTTATGTGTAAATCTTATCAGTTCATTTTTTGTCATTTTTTAAGCACCGTACCTTTTATATATTAAATCTAAAGCTTGATAAGTTTGTTCCTTGCTGCTCTATATGTAGCCACAACCTCAGAGGAAAAGTTTAGCTTGGTTGTTTTACTCTGTGTATGCCAAAGTCGAAGAAGAATACTTATCAGATGCTTTGAAAAGTTAGTTGTGAATGTGTACTAGAAGGCAGGTGCAGGTGTCACGGTGGCCTAACAAAGTGGCGAGTTGTGGCTGCAAGAAGTGTGGATGTGTGAGCTGGCTGTGAATGGATAGGTAAATGTGGGAAGCAGAGTCCTATTTTATAGTTGCATCCAAGTTACTAGTGCAGCAAGTGGGTGATGTTTATCAGTTAACACCATCTGAGAATACATTTACACGTTATATTTTTCTGATATACTTCCCTTTTAGTTCTCAAGTAATTGTATTATTTCTTGGATTCTTTATGATCTTACATTCGTTCATCTTCTTCCCATTCAGGCCTGTATAATATCGGAACCTCTCAGTGGAGATCTTCTGTGTGAGAAAATTTTCCTGATTGACCCATCAGTGATGGATGGGGACAAAGACAAGATGGTGGATAGGATATTACACCTCACCCTAGAGATCCTCTTCCGGCTTACTGGAAAGGTGAGAGATTCTGATGATGTCACATTACATCATTCTTATCTATGGGAATAACAGACAGAACTGGAGAGGTGAGGACTCTGGAAATGTCTGTAGTGAGATTTATTAATGAGTCTCTCCATAACCAGGGTTACACGGTAGTGAAGAAGACCTCTATGGAGCGCTGTCAGGCCCCTGTGTCTGAGGGATGGGGAAGAATTCTGAGCCCAATTATGGGACCTCCACCTCACCCCCTGATATATGAGGACATCAATGACCAGAAGATCCTAGAACTCACCTACAAGATGATTGAGCTGCTGACTGGAGAGGTGACACTGCTGGGAATGCTGGGATATTATACAGTAATGCTATGAAGGGATCTGGGTGATGAAGGTATCATTGTATGTGTCAGG
This sequence comes from Ranitomeya imitator, assembly GCF_032444005.1. Lineage (NCBI taxonomy): Eukaryota > Metazoa > Chordata > Amphibia > Anura > Dendrobatidae > Ranitomeya > Ranitomeya imitator. The sequence continues at coordinate 363,208,068 of NC_091283.1, forward strand.
TTCCTATGAGATGTCAGGATGTCACCGTCTATTTCTCGATGGAGGAATGGGAGTATTTAGAAGGACACAAAGATCTGTACAAGGATGTCATGATGGCGGTTCCCCAGCCCTTCGCATCACCAGGTAATAGAGAGGACTAAATACATACGGCCTATAATTATCTGTATGAAAAGAATTAATTCAGTTCCTATATGTGTTTCCTCCAGTTCTATCCAGAAAGAGGACAACACCAGAGAGATGTCCCCGTCCTCTTCTTCCACATGTCTGTAAACAAGAAGATCCCAATGTTCCTCAGGATCATCAGGTAGATGGAGTGAAGGTGTCATGAGTAGGGATGAGCGACCTTTACTTTTATAGGATCGGGTCGGGTTTCACGAAACCCGACTTTTTCAAAAGTCGGGTCGAGTGAAATCGGCCGATCCTATAAAAAAGTCGGGGTCGGCCGAAACCCAATGCAGTGCATTGGGTTTCCATGGTTCCCAGGGTCTGAAGGAGACGAAACTCTCCTTCAGGCCCTGCGATCCATATTAAAGTGTAAAATAAAGAATTAAAATAAAAAATATCGCAATACTTACCCTCTGACGCGCCCTGGTACTAACCGGCAGCCTTCCTCCTTCGAATCCGCGCTTCTAGGACCTTGCCGTGACGTCGCGGTGACGTCGCGGCTTGTGATTGGTCGCGCGGCCGCCCATGTGACCGCTCGCGCGACCAATCAGAAGCCGTGACGTCACCGAAGGTCCTTCAAGCGCTGATTCTTAGGAAGGAAGGCTGTCGGAAGGAAGCAGGGCGCTTCCGAGGGTGAGTATATTCCTAAATAGGAATATATTTAGGAATATACTCACCCTCGGAAGCGCCCTGCTTCCTTCCGACAGCCTTCCTTCCTAAGAATCAGCGCTTGAAGGACCTTCGGTGACGTCACGGCTTCTGATTGGTCGCGCGAGCGGTCACATGGGCGGCCGCGCGACCAATCACAAGCCGCGACGTCACGGCAAGGTCCTAGAAGCGCGGATTCGAAGGAGGAAGGCTGCCGATTAGTACCAGGGCGCGTCAGAGGGTAAGTATTGCGATATTTTTTATTTTAATTCTTTATTTTACACTTTAATCTGAATTCCGATACCAATTCCCGATATCTTAAACATATCGGGAATCGGTATCGGAATTCCGATTCCAGATTCAAAAGATCGCCGACTTCATGGCCGACCCCACACTGGGGTCGGGTCGGGTTTCATGAAACCCGACCTTGCCAAAAGTCGGCGACTTTTGAAAAATCTCGACCCGTTTCGCTCAACCCTAGTCATGAGATCTCCCCTATGATGTGTAGACGGCTGTTAAGGTCTTGTATTCAGTCTTGTTTTTTCCACCAGTATTATATGTTTTATACCTGTGTAATGAGAACAGTGGAGATAGCAGGATTAGAGCTGATCATAGATGTGACTTCTCCATCTGTCTGTGACTTGTACAATATTTGTTTTAGGGTGAAGATCTGACCCATATTAATACTACAGAGACACATGTGAGGGGAGGTGATGAGGGGTGCAATGAGGAGATTTCTACATATGACTACCCAGGTGAGTAGTAACCACTAACTCCAGAGAAGTTACAGATTCTCAGTCACTGGCTGACTCTGCTCTACCTATGATGTTGTCCAGTCATCATATCACAATTAGAGGTCACCATGTTGCACTGTACCACTGTTTGCTCCTCCATCCAAAACCAGAAAATAAAAATCCCGTTTTATGAAATTTATTGTACTGCACTAATGTTTTTTTTAATTTTGTCCAAATGTGAATTTCTGTACAATTGCAGAAGAGTTTCCCTTTAGCCTGACTTTTCAGTTTCTATGAGAAACGAACCGACGAACTTCAAAAAAGTTGATGCTAAACTACATGAAAAAAACGTTACATGTATGCCATTATACAGTGGCTTGCGAAAGTATTCACCTCCTTTGGCTTTTTACCTATTTTGTTACATTACAACCTGTGTGTAAATATTTTTGTAATCTGATTTGTGTGCAATGCATCAGCACTAAATAGTCTAAGTTGGTGAAGTGAGAAAAATACAGACATAAATTAAATTTATGGGATCAAATAGCTAAAAATTGTCATGTGCATATGTATTCACTCCTTTTGCAATGAAGCCCAAAACAAATTCTAGTGCAAGCAATTATAAGTCACATACTTAGTGAAAGGAAGTTGACCTGTGTGCAATCTAATTGTCACTGGTTTGTCAGTATGTACACACTGTAGAGCTTGCATCTCTGCCCACAGTCCCTCTCTCCCTGCAGAGACACCGGCGTACTCACCGCCAAGCCTCCTGTCTTGCTCCTTCCTGGTCTGCTGCTGCTCGGGGTGCACGTACTCCTAGCAGGTCTCCAGGCACTGTGCTTAAAGCACGCGCACACACTTCCTTTTTCTTAATGATGCCTGCGAGTTCCTCTAAAGTGTTCCCAGCCAATAGCTGGAAGTCTTACTATTTAAACCGCCTCCTCCAACATGGAAGTGCCTCTGCAATGTTGTGAGTTTGTTCCTAACAAGCTTGTCAGTTCTCAGGTCCCTGTACTAGTATCTGTCTGCTGCACCCGCCAGTGCTTCCTTCAACGGCAGCAGAGCCAGCTGCATCCGACAGTGCTCACCTCAATGGCAGCATAGCCAGCTGCACCTGCCAGTGCTCATCTATCTGTCTAGACTGTCCTGTCTGCATCGGCAGTTCCTGTCATCTTTTCTACCTTCCTGCAGATGTTGGACATTCCCCTGGGCCATTCCAGCTATCCGCTCCTAGGGGGTCAGCCACCATCTACCCAAGATCAGTCCTGGAGTAGCACCTGGATCGCCTCCCTAGAAACACGAAACCCAATGCAAAGTCAATGGGAAATTATTTTTTTTTATATATTTACTTCAGTGCGATATAGCAGAAAAGCCGGTAATTCAATTGCCGGCTTTTCATTTCTCCTGCCTAAACCCGACATGATATGAGACATGGTTTACATACAGTAAACCATGTCATATCCCCCTTTTTTTGCATATTCCACACTACTAATGTTAGTAATGTGTATGTGCAAAATTTGGGCGCTGTAGCTATTAAATTTAAGGGTTAAATCGCGGAAAACATTGGCGTGGGCTTCCGCGCAATTTTCTCCGCCAGAGTATTAAAGCCAGTGACTGAGGGCAGATATTAATAGCCTGGAGAGGGTCCATGTTATTGCCCCCCCCCCCCCGGCTAAAAACATCTGCCCCCAGCCACCCCAGAAAAGGCACATCTGGAAGATGCGCCTATTCTGGCACTTGGCCACTCTCTTCCCATTCCCGTGTAGCGGTGTGATATGGGGTAATGAAGGGTTAATGTCACCTTGCTATTGTAAGGTGACATTAAGCCAAATTAATAATGGAGAGGCGTCAATTCTGACACCTATTCATTATTAATCCCAATTGTATGAAAGGGTTAAAAAAAACACACATTATTAAAAAGCATTTTAATGAAATAAACACACAGGTTGTTTTAATATTTTATTGCTCTCTCAATCCACCTGAAGACCCTCGCTCTGTAACAAATTAAAAATAATAAACCAACAATATACATACCTTAGGGGCGTGTCCTAGCTGGCCATGTGAGTGGAAGCAGGGAAGAGTGCTCCCGCTGCCAGAAGGACAAAAATCCTGCTTTAACCCCGATTTTCGGGTAAACTCACCTAAATCCGACTGGCTGAAGGTCCGGAGAGTGCAGCGGTGCGGAGCAGCGGGTCCGGAGTCGGCAGCGATGACCAGGAGGCGGCAGAAAGACGCTGGCACCAGCGATGCAGGAGCCGGCCAAGATGGCTCCGATGCTAGGGAGGACGCCGAGGAGGAGAACGCCGCATGTCAGCGGCGCATGGAGGTGGCCGCAAAGCTGCAGCAGTATGCCAGAGTGGAGGCTGCTGAGGAGGCAGAACCAGGATCTGGAGCTGGAGCTGGAGCTGACCAGGAGGAGGAGGAAGCAAGCACAGCCGAGCAGCATGAGGTACAGAGGGGGAAAGAAGGAGGCAGCATGGCTGGGGCTAGTGGGGGACCTGAAGCCATATCACAGGGAGAGGAGCCGACTCTTAGAGATGTTATCACACTGATCTCTTCATGTCAGCAATCCCTGAACTCCCTAGCCCAGCAGATGCAGGAAGTTAAAGGGGACACGGCACAGATTAATGCGGCTCTGCAGAAAATGGACAAACGTATAGGAGTGGTGGAGGAGAGGGTGAGCACGGCAGAAGATCACATAGTGAAATTACAAAAAGCTGAAAAGAAGTTTGCCCAAGCAATAGCCGAGCTCGCTGCCAAAAATGAGGATCTGGAAAATAGATCCAGAAGGAATAACATACGTATAGTGGGGCTGCCTGAAAAAACTGAGGGGAGAAATCCCACAGAATTTGTTGAAAACTGGCTGCTGGAGAAGATTGGGAGCACAGTGTTGACAAAAGTTTTTGCTGTTGAACGAGCTCATAGGGTTCCGCCGCAGCCCCCTGCCCCAGGAGCAAATCCCCGTATCATGCTTGCTAAAATACTGAACTACAGGGACAGAGACATTATCCTTAGAAAGGCTAGAGAGATGGAGGATCTGACAGCTGGAGGTCAGAAAATCGCCATTTATCCGGATTATTCTGCTGCGGTTCAGAAGCAGCGGATGAAGTTTACTGGAGTCAAGCGGCGACTGAGGGAGTTGGGATTGCAGTACTCAGTGATGTTTCCCGCCAAGATGAGACTGGTGACTTTTAATAAGACCCACTTTTTCCTGACACCGGAGGACGCTACCCAGTGGCTTGATACTCATGAGAAAAAACTTAAGGGAATGGGCGACTGACATTTCGGCGAGATCCAGTTGGGATTTGTTTTCTCTGTCGATGGAGGAGAGTTCTGCGCTCGTTAGCAATTGTTAAAGAGTTGAGCAACTGTTGGGGGTTTTGCTGGGCCATATTGAAGGAATGGCCGGAGGGGACAGTACCAACTACTAAGTACGGGGGAGGAGGGTTATGCTGGGTACTGTGAACTGGTTTGGTACTTTTTCTATATGTTAATATAAGTTGAAATGTTAAGATACAATAAAGTTAAAATTTGGGGGGGAAATTGTGATTGCTATGGCAGCGGGACGCGAATGGAGAGGGTTAAGTAAGGGAGAGTGTTCGCAGTGGGCAGTGGAGCCCCACTCTTGATGAGAGGAAGAATGCGTTATATTGGGGCGGTTAGGGGGGCTGGTTGGGAGGGGGCAGGGGGGGTGGGAGGGTTGGGGCAGCTCATACTTGGGAAATTGGATACTTTAAGAAATGATGAGCCACATGATGGGAGATTGTATTAAAATATTGAGTTGTAATGTGAGAGGTCTGGCGGATAAAACACGGCGAGCGGCAAGTTTGCAGTATGTCCGAGAACAGAAGGTCTCAATGATATGTCTGCTAGAGACACATTTAGTGCGGGAGAGGGTGAACGTATTGAATAGGCGCTGGATACAGAGGGCGTATCATTCTACTTTCTCGACGTACTCTAGGGGTGTGTCTGTGTTAATACCTGCGGGGGTGCAGTATGAGGAGGTAATGGTAAAAGAGGATGTGGATGGTCAGTATGTGGTGGTGAAATGTAAAATAAATGGAGTGTTGATGTGTATAGCGGCAATGTATATTCCGCCCCCATACTCAAGTAAGAAGATAAGAGAGGTGCTGGAGAGGGTAGAGCGTTGGGGACCGTTACCATCTCTAATTATTGGCGATCTTAACCCTCCGTCACATACAATATTCGGACTAACGAGTTCACATACAATGTGCCTGTCAGGCGCCTGCTGGAAAAATACCTATAATATCTAATGTTTGCAATTTCAGTGCTCTAAAAGTGATCAGTGACCTTCAGATGTAATAAAAGAGACTACACATAATCAGTTGCAAAAAAAAACATTTACTTAACATAAAACTAATAACTATGAAATACAAACTTTTCAAAACTCCCGCCAAATAGTCCCCAGTTCGACTCTCTCAAAAAAATGTACAAAGAAAATTTTTGAACACAAACTTAATTTTAAGGTACCTTAAGTACTATTAAAAACATATTCAATCAGAAGTAGATGCTGAGGTTTCCCCAGAAAAGTCACACTTGCAGAGCAAATAGCAAGAATTACACACCATTTTTGCATGTGTCAGGCAAATTGCTTTATGACATTTGAGACATTCATAATTTGAAAGCCCTCTGGTTCCGCTTTCCGTTTGGCAGGTGGTGCATCTCCTTCTTTTGTGAGGTGGTGCAGATGGTGACTTTTCACCATCATCTTCTGGGCGGAACCTTTTGAGCTGAACTTGAAGGCGAGAGGGGATACCGATTGTTTTCACGCTTCTCCTGCGTAGCTCTCCAAGTACTAGTTCATGGGCCAATTTTTTCAGATACAATCGTCTATGGAGTGGTTCAAGCTTGTTTTCAAGATAAATTACTTGTGAATTTATACCACCCAAATTCAACATAGCAAAAAAATATGACCATTGGCCAGCGTTTGATGTTTCTGCTGACGTTGAAAGTGGAGCACATCTGATCTGCTGTATCCAATATAATATGATCCAACTTCTTCATCCTCACCACTGTCACCATCTTGCTCTGTTTCAGAATCCAGGACACATTCTTCCACCTCATCATGAGAATCAATCTCACTTTCCTCTCCTAAATCCTCATTCAGTGTGAGGTCTCTATCATCTAACAGCATGTTTGTTACTTCCTCAACATCAAGTTGTTTGGATAAATTGTACATTTTCCTTTCCATTTCAGCAGATAATCTGAAGCAAGAGAAGGAATATGTTAGGGAACTACTGTATATGCCTGAGCAGCACACTTTCTTTTATAAAATCTCCCTTATTTCTATGAAATATCCTCACATTTTGTGCTATACATTCATAAAACAAGCTAAATAAACTATTGTGATGAATAAAAACATAAAATACCAACCTTACTGAATGTGACGTATTCACATACAATGAGCCTGAGAGATCTGTGCAGCTATATCCTCTCCCCTGAAGCTCTGAAATCCAACTGTGATATCAGGTTTCACAGACCGTCAAGAGACAGGAGACTACCTGGAGGGAGGGGGTTTCCTCACAATCTGGTGAGGAAGGAGAAATGAAAGTAAAAGAGAAGCGCCTGTCAGATCAGTTGTATGTGACGGAGGGTTAATAATATCTGTGATGACTTTTGGGACAAAAACAAAAATCCCCAGAATAGAACAGGGGGACATATCACTACGTTTGGGACCTATGTCCAGGAAGTAGGTATGATTGATTTATGGAGAGTTAGACATATTGGGGAAAGGACGTACTCATGCTACTCGCCAGCTCATGGTACTTTGTCTAGGATTGACTTGGCGCTGGGTAACTGTTTACTGGACACGATGGTAAGGGACGTGAGATATTTACCTAGGGCTCTTTCAGACCATAGTCCAGTTGAGGTGGAATTTCGGCCAGTGGGGACACGGATCGGGAGCGTGAAGGAGTGGAAGATTCACCCTAATTGGCTACACAGTATGGACTTGGAAAAGATAAAGAAGGAGTTGGTGGAATTTTTTGAGATCAACAAGGGAAGTGTAGATGTTCTTACTGTGTGGGAAGCCATGAAGGCGTACTTGAGGGGACTGCTGTTCAGGGATATTAGCAGGTGTAAGAGGAAATCGAGAGAGACAGAGAGATTGGCGGTTGATGGGCTGAGGATAGCCGAGGATGAGATGGTAATAGCGGGTACTCCGGAAGCTGGGAGGAGGCTAAAGGCAGCTCAGAGTCAGTTGGAGGAGGTATTGCTCGGTAAGGCTGAAAGGAAGAGGGAATTCATGAATCTGGCTTTTTACCAGGAGGGCGAATCTGTGGGTCATTTGCTATCGATGGTGGCTTCTGCCCAGAGAAACACTTCCTTTGTTCATTCTTTGGTATCGGGGAGCGGTGTGGCTGTCTCTGAGACTTCAGAGATTTTGGACATTTTTGCGGATTTTTATGCGGACCTATATTCCTCTCAGGTAGATGGGTTGGTGGAGGACACTGTGGCGTTCCTTGAGGAATTGGAGCTCCCAAGGCTGAGTGACATAGATAGAGAAGATTTGGAAGCTCCCATCACGGAGGAGGAGTTGGGTCGGGCACTGCAGTCTATGGCTAATGGGAAGGCATCTGGCGTAGATGGATTTCCTGCTGAAATTTATAAAAACTTTGGGGAAGTGCTGATCCCTAAATTAAGGGTACTTCTGGAGGAGGCTAGGAGTGGCGGTCGTCTACCGGCATCTATGCGGGAGGCCATAATAGTGGTGATTCCTAAGGAGGGGAAGGACCCGACACGGCCGGATTCATATCGGCCAATCTCCTTGCTTACTACAGACGTTAAACTTCTGGCTAAGGTGTTGGCGATGAGGTTAACAAGTGTTATTTCCGGCCTGGTGCACTCAGACCAGTCCGGCTTTATGCCTGATCGGTCCACTGCGATCAACTTACGAAGGCTGTATATGAATTTGCAACTCAGATCCGACAACTGTGGCCAGAGAGTTATTGCATCTTTAGACACCCATAAGGCATTCGATAGTGTGGAGTGGGGATATCTCTGGCAGGTGCTCCGGAGTATGGGGTTTGGACCGCAGTTCATATCCTGGATTCGACTCATGTACTCGATGCCGATGGCTAGGGTAAATGGGGAGTTATCACGGACCATACAACTGGCTAGAGGGACGAGACAGGGGTGTCCGCTCTCTCCTCTTTTGTTTGCTCTGGCTGTGGAACCGCTGGCTGCTAAGCTTCGACGGTCTGATGAGGTGACTGGGTTTAAATATGGGATGATTGAAGAAAGGGTGGCGCTGTATGCGGATGACATTCTGCTCTTTCTGGCTGACCCAGGTACGTCCTTGGAGGGAGCCATTGGGATTATTGAGCGTTTCGGATCGGTGTCGGGACTTAGGATAAACTGGAGTAAGTCTGTCTTGTTTACGGTGGATGATGATGGTGGGGAGCCACTGGAGGATGGGCGACTGGAGGTGACTAGCCAATTTAAGTACCTTGGAATATGGGTATCTATGCCTGTTACTGACTATATACATAGAAATCTGACTCCAATCTTAGGTGTTCTTAAAGCGAAAGCGGATGCTTGGCTTAAACTGCATTTATATGTGGTAGGTAGGGTGAATCTTATTAAAATGATTTTGATGCCAAAAATACTGTATATTCTTCATAATGCGCCAGTTTGGATACCACGCGGGAGATTTAGACAGATTAACTCTCTGTTCAGGAATTTGATATGGGGGAGACAGCATCCGCGTATCAAACTGGAGACACTTCAGCGACCCAAGGAAGATGGGGGACTGGCATTGCCTAACCCTGAAATATATTTTCTTGCAGCCCAGAGTCAGCATTTAAAAGGCTGGGCGCATGAAGGGTCATCTGGGCAGTACAGCGGCTGATGGAAGTGGTGACAAAAAGAAGGCCAGTAGTACAATGTTTGGAAGATGGATCCCTGGGGGCTCTGGGGAAATTATACCCGACTGTGTTGTTGATACGCAGGCTGTGGGGTAGGCTGAGACATATACGGGGGGTCACGGATTTGACTAGATTCTCACCGCTATGGCATAACACCAACTTACAGTAGTTTGAGGCACTGGGGGTACTGACAGAATGGCAAGTCAAAGGGATTCAATACGTGTATCAAATAATTGAGCGAGGTGAATTGAAATCATTTTCCCAATTGCAGGCGGAATTTGGTCTTGGGACTGCAGGGGAGTATCAGTATTTGCAGATGAGGCATGCTTTTGGAGCTCAGAGTAGAAACGGAGGTATTGGAATTTAGAGGGATATAGTACTGGAGTATGTGTGTAATGAAGGGACTACTGGGGGAGTCATATCTACTTTGTATAAAGATCTGTTGCATACTTTCCTATTGGGGTTTCCAATAATGGCGAGAGCCAAGTGGGAGAGGGATCTGGGTCCAATGGAGAATGAGACTTGGGAGTTGGTGCTAGAATGGGTCCCACGATTGTCACTGAGCGAACCGTATAGACTGTCACAGCTCTATGTGATACACAGGGTTTATAAGTCACCGATGGTGCTATATAAGGCTGGTTTGCGTGATGATTCTGAATGCCCGAGGTGTAAAACTGCAGATGCTGATATACTCCATGTGATGTGGACGTGTCCGAGACTGGCTGCTTTTTGGGTGGTAGTTTTGAGTCGTATGGAAGGTGCGTATGGATGTAAGTTGCCAAGGGATCCTATAGTGTGCTTGTTGGGATGTGTGGATGAGATTGGAGCGGATAACAACCTAAAGATAGCTATTGCCAGATTGTTATACATGGCTAGGAAGGTAATAGCTCGAAACTGGATTAGGGAAGAACCGCCGTCAAGAGGAGAGTTCCTCCAGTATGTGAAGCAGGGCCTGACACTGGAAAAGGGGTTTTATAAAAAAAGAGGGAAAATCTTAAATGTTCAATAAAATGTGGTCTCCGTGGATTGCTATGGGATAGAGGTATTATAGAGGGAGAGGTAATTAAGGTTCCTAATTAATGGTAATGTTAAATGTGGCTTATATTACTGGCCGAGGGATTAGATAGTATATTGGTCTAATGATGGAAGTGCTAAGCAAGGTGAGCTGCTTTGTTGGGTGGGGTTGGGGGGTGGTGGGATTGAAGGGGAATGTTTGAAGGGGGGGAAAAAGCTTTGTATTGAAAATGAGAATGTAACATGTCATTTATCTTGTTATTCTTAATAAAAATGTATTTGAATAAAAAAAAAAACAATATACATACCTTCTGTTGATCTGTAACGTCCCACGATGTAAATCCATCTTAAGGGGTTAAAATATTTTACAGGCAGGAGCTCTGCTATAATGCAGCTGTGTTCATGCCTGTAAAACCCTGGGGAATGAAGGTAATGTAGGTCAATGACCTATAGTTACCTTCATTCGCGGTGATGCGTCCTCTGCTGGATGTCCTCATATGAACTCGAGCCTGGGAGCTTTTTGGAGAAAAGATCGCCGACCCGATCGCACAGTGGGATCGGGTCGGGATTCACGAAACCCCACTTTGCTAAAAGTCGGCGACTTTTGAAATTTTCCGATCTGTTTCGCTCAACCCTACTAATGACTTATGTTGGAAAGTTCTCTCTAAATGTCTAACATTTCTTAAAGAAGGTTATCTGACAGCTATTGTCCCCAAGACAGATTGGATTTCCAATTGCTAACATGTCACACGATATGATCACTCCAGAGATGTCACAGTTTTTGTTTACAGTAGTTACTGCACAAGATCCACTCATCTAATCATTTTCTGCCGCAGACAGTTTTCTTCCTTCCCAGGCCCCATATTTTACATCTGACCTGTCACTTTACGTAGTAATAACTTTAACCCCTTCATGACCGGAGCTTTTTTCGTTTTTTGCTCCCCTCCTTCCCAGAGCCATAACTTTTTTATTTTTCCGTCAATATGGCCATGTGAGGGCTTATTTTTTGCGGGACGAGTTGTACTTTTGAACGACACCATTGGTTTTACCATATGTACTAGAAAACAGGACAAAAATTCCAAGTGCGGTGAAATTACAAAAAAAAGTGCAATCTCACACTTTTTTTTTTTTGCTCGATTCACTAAATGCTAAAACTGACCTGCCATTTTGATTCTCCAGGTCATTACGAGTTTACAGACACCAAAAATGTCTAGGTTCTTTTTTATCTAAGTGGTGAAAGAAAATTCCAAACTTTGCTTAAAAAAAAAAAAAAAATTCCCAATTTTCCGATACCTGTAGCATTTCCATTTTTCGTGATCTCGAGTTGGATGAGGGCCCATTGTTGCATATTAATGCAATGCTGCGAAGACCAAAAAAAAGTAATTCTGGCGTTTTTACTTTTTTTTATCGCTGCGCCATTTAGCGATCAGGTTAATCCTTTTTTTTTATTGATCAGGCGATTCTAAACGCGGCGATACCAAATATGTGAAGGTTGTTTTTTTATTGTTTTATTTTGAATGGGGCAAAAGAGGGGTGATTTGAACTTTTATATATAGATATATATTTAAAAAAAAAACATTTTTCTTTAACTTTTGGCATGCTTCAGTAGTCTCCATAGGAGACTAGAAGCTGCCATAGCCCGATCGGCTCAGCTACGATCAGTCGCCCCTATGAGCACCGCCCACTGGGTGGCGCTCATAGCAGGCCGGCACTGACAACCATAGAGGTCTCCAGGAGACCTCTGGTTGTCATGACGACAAACCAATGACCCCCGATCACGTGACAGGGTCACCGTTGTGTGTATTTCCGCCACGATTACCAAAAGCGCCATTTAAATGCCGCTGTCAGAGTTTGACAGCAGCATTTAACTAGTTAATAGATTCCACCCGTGGCTATTATGGATACATGTCAGCTGTTTAAAATAGCTGACATGTCCCGGAAAAGATATGGGCTCACCGCCGGAGCCCACATCAAAGGGGGGGATACTGACAGCGGCGTACTATTATGCCCGACGTCAGTAAGAGTTTAAAATCTTAACCTGATCCAAGTGATTCTGAGATTGTTGGGGGTTTTTTCTGTGAAACATTGTTGTTTTCGTTAGTGGTACCGTATTTTTCGGATTATAAGACACACTTTTTTTTCTACAAACTTGGGAGGAAAATGGGGGGAGTGTTCTATAATCCAAAGTAATCTTACCGGGGCTGGCAACGGTGAAGATCATCTCCAGAGATCTCAATCTGCGCATATGCCACCTGCACCGAAGCCCACCGCAGGAATATGATAGGGAAAATGGACTCCGCTTAGTGGTGCTGACCTCCTCTGAGATCCCAGGCACTGCAGCATCGCCCTGCTCCTGCCGCTCCCGGCCTCCTGAAGCAGCAACCCTGTTTACTGTGTCTCCTCTGCACCGTAGCCACCCCCCCAGCTAAGCTACCTTTAAAAGGGAATATAAGACGCACCACTATTTTATTTAAAAAAAAAAAGTTTTCCTATTTTGCACCACAAAAATTTGTGGTGCGTCATATAATCAGCAAAATATGGAACTTGGAGGGGTATATAGTTTAGAAACTTGCACTTTTCACAGTATCAAAAAGCACATTCAGGAAACGTAACCCTTAATCAGGAAACGTAACCCTTAAGGTGTGTGTATCACAGTAATTATAAAAAAATTGAAAAGCAAGAATGAAAAATGGGAATTAGAAAAAAATGGACATCAGAATATATGTCTCAGCTTCTCCTGAATTGGACAATACTATATTGTTTGGGCACATGGCGGGGCTGAGAAGTAAAGGAGCGCCATTTAGCTCTGGGAATGCAGATTCTGCTGAAATAGTTTGCGAGCATCATTCGCAGATCATCTAAGGTGCCAGAAAGGCAGAAAACCAGAAACGTAGTAAACAGCTAAAAGTTGAATCAGTTTTCCTCAGTGAATTCATCTGTAGGAGTAGTGACTATTTTGACTCCACAGGTATTCTCTGGAAACTAGCACGCAGTCAATATTGGAGAGTGAAAATGACAAATATGCCATTTTAGTGCCCAATTAATGATGCCCAGCTTGTACTTCTAAAGACACGCTTATCGTAAATTTTTGTGTGTTTTTCCCATTTTTGCATGTGGACGCTAACAGTGTTTGGGTAAACCTCATTACTCAAAAGCAAGGAGGGAATTTTGCTTTGAGAGAGCAAATTTTGCAGGATTGGTTTATGGAAGCCATGTTGCTTTTCAAGAGTCCTCCATCTACTAATAATGTGAAAACCCTCTATTTTTCCATTGACAGATGATGGGCATAAGTGGGTCTTGTTGTTTGAGGGGTGGATTAAAAGTCCTTTTCAGTGTCATTTTGGCTTACATAGCATTTTTTATGGATTATTATTCCAATAATTGGGAGGCAGAACGAACCGAGAGGCTGGATCACCGTGTTCTACTGGTTTGTGCTATGAGGTCTAGTGTTGAATTGTTAACTGTTTTTGTCTTAGAAAATAACTGTATTTTGCTACATAAAGTGGGTGAAATAAGTATTGAATACATCACCAATTTTCTAAGTACATACATTTCTATAGATATTATTGACATGAAATTCTCACCAGATGTCAGTAACAGCCCATCCAATCCATACAGACAAATAAATCAAACCATAGATGTCCATAAATTATGTGTAATAATGAGAGATGACACAAGGGAAAGTATTGAACACGCATATTTAAATTGAATTAATACTTTGTACGTAAGCCTTTGTTGGTGATGACCGCTTCAAGATGCCTCCTGTGTGGAAAAACTAATAGCAGGCATTGCTCTGGTGTGATTTTGACATATTCTTCCACATAAACACTCCTCAAATCCTGAAGGTCTTGTGGGATCCTTCTATAAACTTGAGTTTCAGTTCCTTCCATACAATTTCTATTGGATTCAGTTTAGGTGATTAGCTCGGCCACTCTACCAGCTTTATTTTCGTTCTCTGAAACCAATTGAGAGTTTTCTTGGCTGTGTGTTTGGGATCATTGTCTTGCTGAAATATCCATCCTAGTTTAATTTTCATCATCATAGTAGATGGCAACAGTGTTTCAGTACATTTGTCCATTCATCCTTCTTTCAATTAAATGAAGTTTGCCAGTGCCGTATGCTAAAAAACAGCCCCAAACCATGGTGTTCCCACTTCCAAACTTCAATGTTGGTATGTTGTTTTTGGGGTCAAATGCAGTTCATGTTAGCCCCCAAACATGGTGTGTATTATGGCATCCAAAGAGTATAATTTTGGTCTCTTGTGACCAGACTATATTCTCCTAATATTTCACAAGCTTGTCTAAATGTCAATCCCATAGAATGTAAGTCCGCAAGGACAGGGTCCTCTCCCCTCTGTACTAGTCTGTCACTGTAAACCTGATTACTGTAAACGATATCTATAACCCTGTATGTAACCCCTTTCTCATGTACAGCACCATGGAATTAATGTTTGTTCAGTATTGGAGTTTTGTGTGGTGAGCGTGCATACAGACCATGGAGGTTGAGCATATTATTCATTGTTTTCTTTTAAACAATTGTACCTGTGATTCCAGGTCTTTCTATAGCTATCCCTAGGTGGTCTATGGCTCTTGGACAGCTCTTCTGACAAATCTTTACACACCTCTGTCTGAAATCATGCATAGAGCACCTGGTTGTGACTGGTTTATGGTGAAATTATGTTCTTTCCACTTCTGGATTATGGCCCCAACAGTGCTCACTGGAACACTGAGTAATTAAAAAAGTCTTCTATAACAATGCCAACAGTATATTTTGCAACAATAAGGTTGCAACAGTTTTGAGACAAGTTCAATACTTTTTCCCTGTGCCATTTCTCATTATTACACATAGTTTATGTACATCTATGGATTGATTGATTGATTGATTTACCTGTGTGGATTGAATGGGTGGTTACAATCATCAAGTGAGAATTTCATGTCAATAACACCTTTAGAAATATATTTACTTAGAAAATTCAATACTTATTTAACCTTAAATTTTTGGGGGTATTTTAGAAATGTTAAAAACATATAGTTCAGGATGTGTTGTTAAAATAATTTTTATTTTTGGCAGATGACTGTACCAGAAGCTCAGAAGGACATCTGATATCTTCAATTTTTAAATCTGATGACCTTGATGTCACACAAGATATAAATGACATCTATGTCGCTATTCCAGATATTCCTTCATCCCTTCACAGTAAAGATCTATCATTTGATCCTTTTAAACAGGTTCTATCTTCCAATTCAGCTTTTACACATCAACAAATTCTCACAGAGGAGAAAAGTTTTTCTTCTTCAGAATGTGGGAGGGATTTTAACCAGAAATTGAAGCTAGTTGGACAAGAAAAAATTCACACAGAGAAGAAGTCATATTCATGTTCAGAATGTGGCAACTGTTTTTCAGTGAAATCTAAACTTGTTACACATCAAAGAACTCACACAGGGGAGAAGCCATATTCATGTTCAGAATGTGAGAAATGTTTTTCAGTTAAATCTAAACTTGTTAAACACCAAAGAACTCACACTGGGGAGAAACCATATTCATGTTCAGAATGTGGGAAATGTTTTTCGCGGAACTCACATTTTGTTACACATCAGAGAAGTCACACAGGGGAAAAGCCATTTTCATGTTCAGAATGTGGTAATAGTTTTGTGAATAAAATAAATCTAGTTAAACATCAGAGAACTCACACAGGAGAAAAGCCATTTTCATGTAAAGAATGTGGGAAATATTTTGCATATAAATCAAATCTTGTTACACATCAGAGAACTCACACTGGGGAGAAGCCATATTCATGTTCAGAATGTGGGAAATGTTTTGCAAAGAAAAGTCATCTTGTAACACATGAGAGAAGTCACACAGGGGAGAAGCCATTTTCATGTTCAGAATGTGGGAGATGTTTTGCAAAGAAAACTCATCTTGACAAACATCAAAGAACTCACACAGGGGAGAAGCCATTTTCATGTTTAGAATGTGGGAAATGTTTTAGAGATAAATCACATCTTTTTACTCATCAAAGAACTCACACCGGGGAGATGCCATTTACATGTTCAGAATGTGGAAAACAGTTTAAGCAAAAATCAAATATGGTTAGTCACCAAAGATATCACACAGGGGAGATGCCATATTTATGTTCAGAATGTGGAAAATGTTTTGTATACAAATCAATTCTTGTTTCACATCAGAAAACTCACACAAAGTAGAAACCATTTTCATGTTCAGAATATGGGAAATTTTTTTAGCAATGAAAGGAATGTTACTAAACATTAAATATCTCACAAATTGAGAAGTCATTCTCATACCTAGAAGTTGGGAAATGCATTACTCGAAAATCATATTGTGTTGACTGCAAAGGAAAACTCACATAGAATGAAACCATATATTTTTGAGAAACTGCACAAGAAAACACACAACAGAAAGTCAAAATAACGACATATAAGTACATGAGAAAACAAGTTAGAACTTACATTTGAATTAAAACATATTCAGTTATTAATATACATCTGTTGTCTAAAGAGCAAATTAAATGCAATATTCCATCTGAATTGTATATTTCTCAATTATATATATATTCACTATGTGGACAACAGTTTTGCTACACCTTCCCCTAAGCCTCACCAAAATACCCAACATTTCCCTCTCCCTCTTCTTCCTAACTCCCAGTCTCAGCGATCTGCCATTCATCAATCTCTTTCAATCCACAATCTGTGTGTGAACAAACATTTTTAACTTTTCTATAATGAACGTGCTGATGTTGTAAATTACTTTTTACATGTATGATCCATTCCTTCTTTGTTGGAACGTCTGTTGTGATCCATTCCAATTAAGATAAAATGTCTCCCTCTCCCCACCTTCCTAATCTCAATCCATAATACTGGGGTAAGATGATATATTCAGAGACGCCCTGTACAGAAATATTAGGGCTACAACAACATATATATTATACAGAAAAATAGTGCTCTTTCCATAGTTCTCTCTACAATGACATAGGTCAGACAAGATCCTTATATTTAGGCAGTTTATATTATTCTTAAACACTCTTTATATGAACAAGATCAGAGTCTCATTATACCGAGTAGAGAAGCTCCAGGGACAAAGACTCTGCCTCATACTAACACGCTGGAGGCTCGGAGTTTCCAGCTATGGGGCCCGGATTCAGTGTTTAGAATAAATCCCTTTTTCATACAGTCCTGTAGTAATGACTTTGTTATTCACGTTTTGCAGGATGGTTCGTCTGAATCCATCTAAATGTTATCAATTTATGTGCAAGAAACAATAAACATCCTACTGCAGTTTTACCGTGTGCGTCCAGTGCCTGTTCTTTTACATTATCTAATAAAAAAAAAACATGAAGTCTTCAGTCAAACCTGCTGATTATGATTTTGCAATTGCAATTTTCACCATAAAATACTGTTTTGTGCATCTAAGTTGTGTCAGACCTGAATATATTGGCAAAAACATCTGTGAAGGGAGGCTATTGTCATCCAGAAGTGGAAGAAAGGGCAGGCAGGGCACATACAATTGAGTGTAGCTGGTCAGAGGATTTTCACACCCCCTGATCTCAGACTGAATGGAACCAGACATTATCAAGAGGTGGCTTGTTACTAGCAGCCTTTTGTGAGGTGCATTTTTATTCAGCTCACTGTTATGACCTGGTGGTTAGGAGCACCCGGCACAACCTGATAGTTAAAACTCACACAGGACAAGCTCTGGGATGTGGGAGCTCTGCTGACCGCAATCCCTAATCCTATCACACACTAGAAATAGCCGTGGAGCGCTCCTGACACTCCCTAGGCGCCTCGTCACAGCCTAAGAGCTAGCTAGCCCTAGAGATAGAAAATAAAGCCTACCTTGCTTCAGAGAAATTCCCCAAAGGAAAAGGCAGCCCCCCACATATATTGACTGTGAGTAAAGATGAAAGTCACAAACGCAGAAATGAAACAGGTTTCAGCAAAGGGAGGCCAGACTTACTAAATAAACAGAGGATAGGAAAGGTAGCTTTGCGATCAGCACAAAAAACTACAAAAGACCATGCAGAGTGTGCAAAAAGTCCTCCGCACCGACTAACGGTGCGGAGTTGCCACTCTGCATCCCAGAGCTTCCAGCTAGCAAGACAAAATCATGATATCCAGCTTGACAAGAAAACAATGAACGAATTAGATACTATCAGGAACTTAGCTTCTGCTGGAGTAGACAGGTCACCAGAAAGATCCAAGAGCGAACTGAACCAATGCAGAAACATTGACAGCTGGCATGGAGTAACGATCTAAGTGGAGTTAAATAGAGCAGCTAGCCAAAGGATAAACCACGTCACCTGTGTAAGGCACCTCAGAAGCAGCAGCTCCACTCACAGCCACCAGAGGGAGCCCACGGACAGAACTCACCAAAGTACCATTCACGACCACAGGAGGGAGCTCGACAACAAAATTCACAACAGCTCACTGAGGCCAGTCTCACACTAGCGTTTGTGTACACAGCGTAGGGCCGCGTACTTCTTGCCTTCAGATCAGCATGTGTCCTGCGTACCCACTTTATCTTTAACATTGTGTATTCAAGGACATGTGTGGTCATGCATTGTGTGGGGATGCATCCCCGTGCGTCATTTTGACGTGCCCGTCGAACGCAACATGTTGCGTTCAGCGGGCACGTCAAAACGCAGCACGGGGACGCATCCGCATTCAACGAATGACCACACATGTCCCTGCATACACAATGTTAAAGATAGGTACGCAGGATGCATGTGGATCTGAAAATAAGAAGTACGCAGCCCTACGCTGTGTACACAAACCCTAGTGTGAAACCGGCCTGAGTCAATACTTTTGAAGGACCATCTTTCACTGCAATTAATGCTGCAAGTTTTTTTGGTTTCTGCCAGCTTTGCACATCTGGAGACTTGATATTTTCCCTTGGAGATGTATGCTCAGATAACTTTGATCAAGGTTTCTGACCTTAATTAGCCTGCGAATGTTATGGTTTGTTCACTATTATTGTTGGGAAAGGCCAGGTGATGCAAATTTTCCAGCTTTATAAAACACCTAGCCTCTATTCCTGTACCAAAAAACAGCAGCCATGGGTTCTTTTAAAGGGAACCTGTCACCCCCAACAGGGCTGCCACTAGAAATTTTGGGGCCCCATACTGGCAAAATTTTCGGGACCCCCTTGAGACTCTGCCCAGGCTCCACCCCAGCCCCGCCTCCAGGCTCCACCCCTCAAACTGTCCATAGTCCCACCGCTCTCTCTTGGAAAATCTCCACTTCTCACCTATCACACATTGACAGTTCCCATCACCAGATCACACATATAGCCAGCAGCTTTTGTTTTGGCCAAAAGATTTTTTAAGCCGCCACCATAACACGGTAGACACTTTTGGCCGGGCCCTACTCTGCTGTAACCTACTAAATATTTGTTAAAATATGCAATACAATTTAGGTATATTTTTATTTATTTTTCAATTTTTAAAATGACATAATACTACATACAAGGAACAAATACCACAAAACTATGACCAGATGACATATTACCACCACAGTGATCAAATAATATAAAATACAAGGAACAAATACAGCTACACCATGACCAGACCACATATTACCACCAATGACTGAATACTACAATACTGATCAGTAATAAAAAAACCCACAATACTATCACCATAAGTGCCATTATACACAGGAGTTCTGTAATTAGTATGCAGTGACTGTGTAGAGGTAATACAGTGATCACCGGTGACATTATACACAGGAGCTCTGTATATAATGTATAGGTAATACAGTGATCACTGGTGACATTGTACACAGGACCTCTGTATATAGTATACAGTGTATAGTGTCAGTGTATAGGTAACACTGACTCACCAGTGACGTCTCTAGGTGAAGTCCTTCATCTTTCATCCAGCACAGACCGCCATCACTTCATCCAGCCAGGACTCGTCTCTGCAGGAAATAACTTATCTCGAGTTCCGCTTGTAGAACACATTACTTAATTTTCCCAGCCTCTACGTTACACCACATGAAGAAGGCAACATAGTATCACTCTACACAGTAACAGGACCGCCCCCCATTTAAAACAGTATACTCAAAAAATAAAATAAATGCATCACTGCAATAATAATATCCCTTAATTAGCCCCTATGGTAATATTCGCCATCCTAGCCCCCGTGTGTCTCATTCCAGGCTCCAGCGATATGTTCTCCCATCCTGCCCTCATGAGTATCCATTCTGCCCCATATGATCTCCCCATCCTGCCCCATCTGTCTCCATCGTATCCATCCTGCCCCATCTGTCTCCAATCCTGCCCCATCTGTCTCCATTCTGCCCCATCTGTTTCCAATCCGGAACGCCGCTCTCAAGAAAGAAAAAAAAAAAGAAGTTCTTACCTGGCCGTGCTCCTGCGCCGGGCGAAGTCTCCGCAGCTGCAGTGTGCACTCGCCGGCGACTGATAATGACATCAGACGCCGGCGACATGGACGCACTCTGCGGCTGACGTCAGCTGCCAGCCTCAGATTGGCTGGCGGCTGTTAACTATTGACATGCGGGCCCGCGCCCGCACGTCAATAGCTTTAAACAGCTGCAGCGTCAGCGCTAAGGGCCCGGTTAGCCTGCGGCTGCCAGTAGGGGCCCGGTGAGCAGATGAGATGGGGCCCGATGCGGGCCCCCTCTGCCCACCGGGCCCCATACGCCAGTCACGGCCGTCATGCCCTGATGGCGGCCCTGACCCCCAAAATCGATGGTGAGGTAAGCTCATCGTCATCAGGGGCTTATCTACAGCATTCTGTAATGCTGTAGATAAGCCCCCGATGTTACCTAAGAGGAGAAAAAGAGGTTAGATTATACTCACCCAGGGGCGGTCCCGCTGCGGTCCGGGTCTGACGGGTGTCTCAGGTCCGGTCCAGAGCCTCCCATCTTCATTCCATGATATCCTCTTCTGGTCTTCACGCTGCGGCGCAGGCGTACTTTGTCTGCCCTGTTGTGGGCAGAGCAAAGTACTGCAGTGCGCAGGCGCCGGGACAGGTCAAAGAGGCCCAGCGACTGCGCACTGCAGTACTTTGCTCTGCCCATAATAGGGCAGACAAAGTACGCCTGCGCCGCAGCTGTGGCAAGAAGACCAGAAGAGGACGTCATGGAATGAAGATGGGAGGCTCCGGACCGGACCTGAGACACCCATCGGACCCGGACCGCAGCAGGACTGCCCCTGGGTGACTATAATCTAACCTCTTTTTCTCCTCTTTTAGGTAACATCTGGGGCTTATCTACAGCATTACCAAATGCTGTAGATAAGCCCCTGATGACGGGCTTACCTCACCATCGATTTTGGGGGTGACAGGTTCCCTTTAAGCAGCTGCATAGTGCTATGAAAATGGTGGAGGCAAAGTGTTTTCCAGTTGCCCTTTCCTCATTTCAAAATGTTATTAAGAAATTACAGTTAAAAAGAACATTGGAAGCCAAGACAAGGTCTTCCAAAAGCAAAGCAAAATTTCAGTAAGAGCTGCTCTAGGATTGCTAGAGAGACAAATCAGACCCCCTTCTTGACGGCAAAAGGCCTTCAGAAAGATTTAGCAGACTCTGGAGGTGTGGTACATTTTTCTAAAGGTCAGAGATACCCGCACAAATATGGCCTTCATAGAAGGCATCAGAAGAAAACCTCTTCTGTGTCCTCATCATAAGGCCCGGATCACACTTGCGAGAAACTCGCACAAGTCAAGTATCTCAATATGCGGCACTCGGGACCGGGGTGTGCGGCTGTATGTATTTGTTACGGATCTGCAACAGGACTACGGTAGAAGGAGAAAAATGACCCTTCACTATGACTAGGCTGAAACCCTATGATGGAGTGGGCGACCCATTCCTTGCGAATAGACCCACCGACGATCCTAGGTTAATCTCAAGCGAAGACCTATAGATAAGGGGAAGGGGTTCCCTAAAAGAACTAAGGACTGAGTACAAAAACGGGTCACCTCCTAATAGAAAACAAAGAGAAGGCTGCAAAAACCAATAGAATACAGAAACTAAGGCTAGCAGAACCAGAGGTACCAGCACTGCACAAATAACACAGAAGACAAAGCAAAGCACCAAGCTAGAGCTCAAGCAGATAAAAATTTGTCCAGCAAGGACTGGGAGGCAGGTGCTGATTAATAAAGAGTAAAACAAACACCTGACCCAAGACAAACCCAGAGGAAAAAGACCATCTGTAAAAAAAAGTTGAAAAGAGAATGGATTCTACAATTGATAATGATCCTAAACACATGTCAAAATCCACAATACACTACTTTAAAAGGTGCAAACTAAAGGTTTTATAATGATCCTGATAGTCCCCTGATCTGAACACCATTGAAAATCTGTGGCTAGACCTCAAAATAGTGCATGCAAGATGACCCAGGAATCTCACAGAACTGGAAGAATTTTTCAAGGAGGGATGAATGAAAATCCCTCAAACAAGAATTGAAAGACTCTTGGCTGGCTACAAGAAGTGTTTACAAGTTATGATACTTGCAAAAAGGGTAGGTACAAGCAAAGCAGGGTGCCCAAACATTTGCATCTGCCCATTTTCCTTTTTGTAATTTTTAAAATGTAAAAACTGACTATATATATATTTTTTGTTTAAAATACAAAATAAATGTGCCTTTTTAGAGATCATTTCATCTTCAACTTGCTTAATTGTTCACTATAGTAATTTTGACGAAGGGTGCACAAACTTTTACATTCCACTGTATGCGTGACGTCAGAGATCACGTATCCAGGCACGTGACAATGTACAGAGCTCTGTATGGACCAATTCCTATGCGTTTCGGAATACACAGATTCCTTCATCAGGGATGGTCCATTGATTGACAGAGCTGTCTTTTATCTTCAAAGTGTGTCATATAACATAGAGTTTAATCAGTGAAGGAGAAGAGTCCTATTTCACTGTTGAGACCTCTAGGTGAATTCTGTCGTTCCATTTGAAATATTTAATTGTTTACCGGTTTGCATTGTTTTCCCTGTAATTATGAAAATGGGAACAGCAAGCTATATATAGAAATCACGGAATACTGGCAAACCTGGTCCTCTGGCATCGTTTTATAGACATAGGAATTGTTCTAAGACCCATGACTTTAATAAAGAGGCTGATTTTCTGGCAGAAAAATTAATCAATAAAGGGTATGATAAAAGCCAATTGATGCAAACAAAAGAATGAGTGGAAAATATACCGAGAATAAATTTACTCCAAAACAAAGAAATGAGAGACCCTAACATTGGGGAAGATATTCCTATCACTATTCAATACAATGCAAACAGCCATATTTTAAGGAATATTGTGGAAAAACATTGGAACGTTCTAAAAGAAAAGAAAATCATCGGAGATCATTTACCAGTTCATCCCAAATTTATTTACAAGAAAACTAGAAACTTGGGCAATCTAATAGCCCCCACAATTACTAATCCATCAATAAATCATCCTTCACGTTTTTTACAAGACGATAAAGGGTTTTACCCCTGCCGCAAGTGTAAGACTTGCAAAACATTGCAAACAGGTAAACCATTATATATTTCAAACGGGACGATTGAATTCACCATTAGGGACTGTATTACATGCAAAGTTAAGTAAATAAGGCAGCACGCTGCAGCGCTGAAACATGCAAACTTGAAACATGAAATTTGAACTGCATTACTGCACTAGAAATATGAAAAATGAGAGCGTTTAGCGCATAAAAATGGCCAATTTTATGTGTACCTGGTAGCCCCTTTACGGCACCTCTCTTATACCAGGTCCTACACTTGCCTTACCTCGCTGAGAATAAACGTCTCCATCTGAATGGGTACATGTGAAACCTCTTCCTAGACTAAAATTCTCTCTCTGTGGAGGGGTATTGGACCTGCTGTAATTAAAACTATATACGAGTTGGCGACTTTAGGTTCAGCACCTGTTCACACTTAATCTATGTTTGGATGTGCCGGTCAGGTTTTTGAAATGTATTCTTTAGCCTTCTGATCGTGCACTCCGCCTCCTAGCCACAGGTGTTTTAATTACAGCAGGTCCAATATCCCTCCACAGAGAGAGAGAATTTTAGTCTAAGAAGAGGTTTCACATGTACCCATTCAGATGGAGACGATTATTATCAGCGAGGTAAGGCAAGTGTAGGACCTGGTATAAGAGAGATGCCGTAAAGGGGCTACCAGGTACACATAAAATTGGCCATTTTTATGCGCTAAACGCTCTCATTTTTCATATTTGTAGTGCAGTAATGCAGTTCAAATTTCGTGTTTCAAGTTTGCATGTTTCAGCGCTGCAGTGTGCTGCCTTATTTACTTAACTATATACGAGTTGGCGACTTTAGGTTCAGCACCTGTTCACACTTAGTCTATGTTTGGATGTGCCGGTCAGGTTTTTGAAATGTATTCTTTAGCCTTCTGATCGTGCACTCCGCCTCCTAGCTTCAGGTGTTTTAATTACAGCAGGTCCAATACCCCTCCACAGAGAGAGAGAATTTTAGTCTAAGAAGAGGTTTCACATGTACCCGTTCAGATGGAGACGTTTATTCTCAGCGAGGTAAGGCAAGTTTAGGACCTGGTATAAGAGAGATGCCGTAGAGGGGCTACCAGGTACACATAAAATTGGCCATT
Source organism: Ranitomeya imitator (assembly GCF_032444005.1). Classification (NCBI taxonomy): domain Eukaryota; kingdom Metazoa; phylum Chordata; class Amphibia; order Anura; family Dendrobatidae; genus Ranitomeya; species Ranitomeya imitator. The sequence goes on from NC_091283.1 coordinate 363,233,112, forward strand.
TTTATGCGCTAAACGCTCTCATTTTTCATATTTCTAGTGCAGTAATGCAGTTCAAATTTCGTGTTTTCAAGTTTGCATGTTCTAGCGCTGCAGTGTGCTGCCTTGTTTACTTAATTTTTCTACTAATAGTGACCGTTCAAACTTCACACCGTTAAATGGAGTGCTGCCACTTGTGGATGGGATATCGGTCCCTGAGAAAGCAAGTTCGGGATCTCTGGCAGTACCCAGGGAACCGATACGGACATTGTCTTGAGCCAGGCAAACCAGGTTCTTCTGGGCCAAAAGGGGGTGATAAGGATGACTTTTGCTCGATCCTCCCTGATTTTCCTCACCACTAGAGGTATCAGGTTCAGCGGTGGAAAGGCATAAGCCAGTAGAAAATCCCATTTTATTAGAAAGGCGTCCACCGCCAGGGGATTCTCCCTGGGATTTAGAGAGCAAAAAAGTTTAACTTTTCTGTTGCTTCTGGTGGCGAACAGATCCACCACTGGCTGACCCCATCTGTGGACAATAATATTGAAAATGTCCTCTTTGAGAGACCACTCTCCTTGCTTTAACACATTTCGGCTGAGGAAATCTGCTGTCACATTCTCTTTTCCTTTGATGTGGAGAGCTGTCAAAGATTGAAAATTGAGCTCTGCCACCTGGAACAAACTATCCGTGATCTGCATTAATGTCTCAGAACGTGTTCCCCCTTGCCGGTTTAAATAAGCGACTGCAACTCTGTTGTCCGACAGAATTCTGACGTGCTGGCCCTGCAGATATATGAGGAATTTTTTTAACAGCCAATTCAACCGCCACCCTTTGGTTGGATGAGAATGTTGTGAAGGGTTCCCATTGCCCCTGGACCACCATGTCCCCCATATAGGCTCCCCACCCCAAAGAGCTGGTATCTGTGGTTATCACCTGGGTGACATCTACTATCCAGGGAACCCCTGCTGATAAATTCTGTTTATCTAACCACCACCTAAGGGAATCCAATGTTATTGGCCCCAACGTTAATTTCCCCTTTAACGCGCCTCCTAAGGCTCTGTCATGGAACAAGACTTCTTTTTGTAGGGATCTGGTGTGGAACTGAGCCCACTTAACTGCTGGAATGCAAGATGTGAGTGACCCAAGTAGGGATATTGCTTGCCTAAGTGTCATGGAGGGTGTATTAATTGCTTTTAATACATAATTCTGAATTAGATCTATCATTCTTATAGGGAGAAGACACTGTTGCGTTACTGAATTCAACATTAATCCCAGGAATTTTTGAATATTTAGGGGCTGTAACTTCGATTTTTCGAAGTTTATGACCCAACCCAGGTGTTCTAGTTTAGCTTTAGTAATCTCCCATTGTGACAGACAGTGATCTACCCAGTTCCCTACAATGAGGAAATCATCTAAGTAGGGGATTATAAGGACATTTGATTCTCTTAAAGGGACACTGTCACCTGAATTTGGAGGGAACAATCTTCAGCCATGGAGGCGGGGTTTTTGGGTTTTTGATTCACCCTTTCCTTACCCGCTGGCTGCATGCTGGCTGCAATATTGGATTGAAGTTCATTCTCTGTCCTCCGTAGTACATGCCTGCACAAGGCAATCTTTCCTGCACAAGGCAATCTTGCCTTGCGCAGGCGTGTACTATGGAGGACAGAGAATGAACTTCAATCCAATATTGCAGCCAGCGGGTAAGGAAAGGGTGAATCAAAAACCCCAAAACCCCGCCTCCATGGCTGAAGATTGTTCCCTCCAAATTCAGGTGACAGTGTCCCTTTAAATGTGCCATGACTTCAGCGATTATTTTAGTGAACACTCTAGGAGCAGAAGTTATCCCGAAGGGGAGTGCCCTGAACTGAAAATGTTGAATCCTTCCCTCCATTAGCACTGCTACCCTCAGGTATCGTTGGAAATCAGCATGAATGGGTACATGATAGTAGGCATCTTTCAAATCCACTACTACCATAAAACAGTTGTTGAAAAGCATTTTTATTGTCGAATTGATGGACTCCATTTTGAAAGTATGTTTTACCAAAAACTTATTGAGACCCTTAAGATTTATAATGGTTCTATAAGTCTTATCTGGTTTTTGGATTAGGAATAGGGGAGAGTAAAACCCTTTCCCTGCCTGAGAATACGGCACAACATTTTTAGAGCAAAGAGTCCTCACTTCCTCTTCTAAGGCAAATTGTTCAGTGGGAGATGAGCGCCAGGGTGTTAACTTGAATTTGTCCCGTGGAGTATGAACAAATTCAAGTTTGAGACCATGGGAAACAGTGTCTTTTATCCAAACGCTATTTGTGATTCTCGACTATTCTGCAGAGAAATGCAACAGTCTCCCTCCCACCGGGATTGCTAGTCATTGATCCTGATTTTTGTTTTCTGTTGGGTTACGGCAAAACATGAGACCTGTACCTCGTTTTTGCTTATCATCCCATCTGGATCGATCTCTACCCGGTGAGAAGGCGCGCTTCCCTCCCCGACTGAACCTTCTCTTGTTGAAGGGACGACGATATGCATTGAATAAATTGGGAAACTTTTTCTTATCATCTCCTGCTTTCTCCAGGAGTTCATCCAGGGTAGGCCCAAATAAATACTCGCCTTTACAAGGGATAGCGCAGAGCTTTGCTTTCGCCTGCATATCCCCTGGCCAGCATTTCAACCATAGGGCTCTCCTTGCAGCATTAGAAAGTCCTGCCGCTCTAGCTGCCAACTTAACGGAGTCAATTGAAGCGTCCGATAAAAAAGCCACCCCCTCCTGGATTACTGGAGTCTCTAGAGGCCCCCTGTCTTAATTGGGTCTCTAACTGGTCCAGCCAGACCATCATTGACCTTGCCGTGCAGGTTGACGCCACCGCAGGTCTTAAAGGGACTCTGTCACCTGAATTTGGAGGGAACAATCTTCAGCCATAGGGGCGGGGTTTTCGGGTGTTTGATTCACCCTTTCCTTACCCGCTGGCTGCATGCTGGCTGCAATATTGGATTGAAGTTCATTCTCTGTCCTCCATAGTACACACCTGCGCAAGGTAAGATTTCCTTGTGCAGGCGTGTACTACGGAGGACAGAGAATGAACTTCAATCCAATATTGCAGCCAGCATGCAGCCAGCAGGTAAGGAAAGGGTGAATCAAACACCCGAAAACCCCGCCTCTATGGCTGAAGATTGTTCCCTCCAAATTCAGGTGACAGTGTCCCTTTAAGGAGCAGGCTGCCATTTCCCAGGTCCCCTTTAGGAAGGTATCCACTTTCCTATCCAGGGGGTCTTTAAGCATTCCCATATCTTCAAACGGGAGAGAGGATCGCTTCGCTACCTTGGCAATTGCCGCATCCAGTTTTGGGGCCTTTTCCCAGTTACCTACTGCTGAGTCATCAAAAGGATACCTACGCTTCTGTGCAGGTGGTAAGGAGCCTTTCCTCTCTGGTTTTCTCCACTCCCTGTTGATAAGTTCCTGTATCTTTTCATTCAGAGGGAAAACTCTGCGCTTCCTTTGTTCTAACCCACTGAACATCATTTGTTCTTTAGATAGTTGAGGCTTGGGTTATGTTATACCCATCGTGCCTCTGACTGCCTTTATTAATTTGTGTATTCTCTCTAAGGGTAAGCAAAAACGAGCAGCGTCTTCTTCCGAGAAGGAGGATGATGCTGCTGAATCGTCCGATTCTTTGCTCTTGTCCTTATCCACAGACGAATCAGACGTCCACTGAGTTCTCTGCTTAGAGCCTCCTGTTTGTGAAAGGTTCCTAATGGACTGCTTAACTTCCATCCTAACCATTTCCTTCAGACTGGCCGCAATAGAAGAGGATTCTTCCGCTACCTGAGGGGGCAAGTAAGGCAAACTAGTCTATAGATCTAATGCCAAAACCCCTCCACCTCTCCCAGACCTCACCGTCTGCTGGATACAGGGGTCGCATAGCTTTTTTGGGTATGAGTCAGGCAAGGGAACCCCGCAGATGGCACATTCCCTATGCTTTGTCTTACTGGTGTTTTTCTTCCCCTGTGAAAACATATACGAGGGGAGACTAATCACTGAGTGAACATTCTCGAAGATCACTTACCAGTGGATGCCCATACACAGAAAGCTACCGAAGTACGAGGGGGATTTTTCCTGGCTGATGCTCCAGACCCCTGTCTGGAGGAGCTTCTGCGGCCAGATCCATTGCTCCTTTTCTCATGTTCCTTCTCCATAAGCTTCTGGGGTGCTTCGTCCAGCAGCAGAGGCTGCTGATCCTGATCGGACTCCATCCTTAGAAGTTTGGAGACCAGAAGCAAGGAACGCGCACCTGGAGCCCGATATATAGCCCCTCCTTCGGTCAGCGTAATTGCGCCGCGCCCTCCGGTTATTCTCCCCCACCCTGCAGCTGCAGGGGATGAACCAACACCTGAGGGTGATCGGCGCACGTTTTCCGCTGGGCGCCGCCATCTTGGAGCCCCTGCGCATGTGCAGAAGCTCCGCGACCCGGAAGTCACCGCCGGCTCCGCCTTCCGACGTCACCTCTAGTCCACAGCGCTTCCTGTCAGTGCTGTGAACAGCGTGGGACGCCAAGACCTTGCCAGGAGACTCCGAGTGGCGCCACCATGATGCCACCGTCCCCACAGAGCCCCCACAGCACTCGAGGGAGGGAAACCGTCATACTCACCACGCGCTGGCTCCGGAGACAGGACGGCCCCTGGCGACCGCTCCTCGCTGAATAGCCACCTCCGTGCAGCCCTGCCAGGGCCACCGTGACTACCTCAGGTACCCCGCACTGGCCGAGGTAGGAGACCCCCTCGCTACCTAAATCGGTCCGGCCGGCCTGGAACTCCTGTAGAAATCTTCTGTAGGATCCAGTCCCTTCAGGAACAGGAAACCAACTGATGCATGGGAGAGGTGCCGCCTTTTTGTATCTAGGTTTCCTGTTCCTTAAGGGCGGATCCCCTCTCTCGTAGTGCTATCATGGGAGTCCGAATAAATATGGTATAACACCACAGTTTGGTTATTAAACTTCACTTATCGTGACTATGCGGTTCCGTAATCACATGCAGTCTGATAAGAGATGTAATACCGGCAGACGCCAGCACTGCATCTTCAGGCGTGCCCCACCAACACGAAATCTAACTTCTGGCAGCAACGGGCGTTCACCGTTTTTGCCCGTTGAGCCCCTAGTCCATTAATCTGTAAAGCTGAAGTGGGGAGTGCCGTAAAAGTCTCTGTCTAATGAAAGGGAACACACTTCACGATCCTGCACTTGGCATTCGCTTCTCAATGCGACCACCACATGCTGTTTAGCTGAGCGCCCGATGCTTCATGCGCTCACTGATTCCCGGGGGCTCCTGGATCTCGGCTCTGCACTTTCTCTCACTCTGCAGAGCGCGACGCACCCTTGCTTCCTCTCTTGGTGGAACTCTTTGCCTTTTCCCGCGCTTCCTGCTCTCTCGCCTCTCTGCTCACCACATGCCCTTTCACCTGGTCATAAGTCCTATCCGGTTCCCCATTCTTTCCCCCCAGCAACACTGGATGCAGCCTCGACAGTTCTGGACCCGGCATTTCACTGGTACCCGCAGCCTGGTCTTCCACCTTACACCGCCATCTTTATTACATGGATTTGCTGCATCCTGGGAGTGCATTAGTTCAGATACCTGGACAGGTAAGCACTGCAATCCCTTTTTGCAGTATTACCATATTTTTTGAACCTTAAGACACACTTTTTTCCCCAAATTTTTTTGGGGAAAATGGGGGTGCATCTTATGGTCGCAACATACTTACAAATCCTAGCAGCGATCCCGGTGGCTGAGGTCCCGCTGCAGCTGGTGCGGCTGTAGCTGTGCTATGTGGTGTGATGGCAGCAGGGCTCTGTGCTACGCGGGGGGCTCACCAGCATTTCGTTAAAGCCCGGAAGCCCCCACAGCTCTGTTGACGAAATCTGAATCTGAAATGGGCAGAAAGCCGCTGCCGGCCCAGTACAGAGCCCCGACACCATCGCCCCACAGAGCCCTGCTGCCCCAGAGCACCACAGGCCACCGCAGCCCCTCAGGCCACTGCAGCCCCACAGAGCTCTGCAGCCCCCACAGAGCCCCACAGCCTTACAGAGCCCCACAGAGCACCGCAGCCCCAGAGGCCACCGCAGCCCCACAGAGCACTGAAGCCCCACAGGCCACCGCAGGGAACTGCAGCCCCATAGGTCACTGCAGCTCCACAGAGCAGCAGCACCGCCGCACCATCCTGGGATGTGATTTCCTGGAGGCCACTGCACCAGCCTGGACCACTGAACAACCTCTGTGACTAATCCTCCAACAGTGCCAAAACCCCCTCCAGTAAGCTGAATTTGGACTGTAAGATGGACCCCATTTGACACTTTTTTCCCCCTATTATCCTTCTGAAAATTTGGGGTGCGTCTTATGGTCCAGTGCATCTTATAGTCCCAAAATACAGTAATTCTAGAAGGCGGTGTTCAGCAATGCAGGAGCTCCGCCAACATTTTGTGAAAGCCCGGAGCCCCTGCACTTACATGGTTTCAATGTGGTGGACTCCAGGAAAATGGTTGCCAGAGGTGGTGCATGCGCAGATTGAAGTCTCGGGAGATGAGACCTTGGTGCCAAGGTCTCAATCTGAGCATGTGCCATTTCCCAGAGTCTACCGCTTTGAAACGATGGAAGTGTAGGGGCTACAGGCTTTCACAAAATGTTGATGGAGCCCCTGCACACCGAGCACCACTGAACACCCCCTCCTACCAGTCTGGGACTCACAGTATCATCCTTTAGCATCGCACCTCCAAGCACCCCCTCCTTCCAACCCAGGGTCCACAGCATCACCCGCAGTATCGCCTGACTCCCCGCCGGTGAGCTAAATTCAGACTATAAGACGTGCCCCCATTTTCCCTCCCAATTTTTTTGGGAAAAAGTACGTCTTATAGTTAAAAAAATGCGATAATACAAAAATAAAAATGATGACACCTTTCATTTAAACTGATCCCAGTGATCCTGAGATTGTTTTTTTTTTCCATGACACATTGCGCTTTATGATAGTGGTGAATTTAGTCTCATATGTTTTAAGATTATTTATAAAAAAAATTGCCAAAAACTTTAAAGATCTTCAAATGTTCAAACATTGAATGTGTATGCTCTTAAAACAGATGGTGATATCACACAAAATATTATATCTCCTTTTCCACTTTTGAACAAACAAAATTTAGGAAATTTTACATATTTAGGAAAATGACATCACAGGAATTAACAATTTTGCTAAAATTATGCTGTAGCCTTAATATTTTTCATTTTCACAAGAGGTAATAGAAAAAAATGGATCCCACAATTTATTTAGCAATTTCTCCTGACACTGACAATATCCTACCAGTACAGTAAAAAATCTCATAAAGTGACTCCATTTCCCTCAGGGAATTAATCTATAGGGGAAGTCTGGGGAAGCCTGACTATTTTAACTCCATAGAAACTTCCTGGAAATTAGCATGCAGTTGATATTGGAGAGTGAAAATGCTAAATACGCCATTTTAGGGGTCAATGCATAGTGCCAACTTGTGCTTCTGGAAACATGTACATAACATGTTCTTCCTGCTACATGTGAATGCTTACAGTGTTTGGGCTCCCTACAAGGCTCAGAAACCAGGGGAACATTTGGCTTTGGAGACTGGATTTTGCTAGAATAGTTTATGGAAGCCATGTTGCTTTTCAAGAGTCATTGATAGGAAACCCTCTATTTTTCCATTGTTCCACAATGGAACTGATTGAGGGCTTATTTTTGTAGGATGTGTACAATTTTTTATTGATATTGTTTTGTGCTACATAACATTTTTTTGGTGGCTTATTATTCCACTATTTCGGAACGAAACTAACAAAAAGAGTAGAACATAACTTGCAATTTCCTGTTATAAATATTATAAAAATGTGTTTAACTATCTTTTATTTAAAAATCATATTCTTTATAATCTTTATTCTTTGCAGATGACTGTATGAGAAAATCAGAGGGGCGATTCACATCTTCAATTTTTTTAAATATGATGATCTTGATATTCCACAACGTATAACTGAAGTGTATATCGCTATTCCAGATATACCATCATCCCTTCACAGCAAAGCTCTATCATCTGATCCTTTTAAACAGGTCCTATCTACTGATTCATCACAGACTATTAAGAAAAAAAAAGACAAAAATGGGACATTAAAACTCAAACAACTCTTACAGCAAACCAGTAATTTTCAAGTTCAGAATATAGAAAGAGTTTTTTCCCTCAAAACATCACATCAAAAAATCCACACAAAGGAAAAAAGATTTTCTTATTCAGAGTGTAAGAGATATTTTATCCATATATTAGAACTTATTAGACATGAGAAAATTCACACAGGGGAGAAGCCATATTCATGTACAGAATGTGGTAAGTGTTTTTCAAGGAAATCAAGTCTTAATTCAAATCAGAGAACAGAGGAAAAGCCATTTTCATATTTAGAATGTGGGAAATGTTTTGGAGATAAAACAAATCTTGTTACACACCAAAGAATTCACACAGAGAAGAAACCGTATTCCTGTTTAGAATGTAAAAAATATTTTGGAAATAAATCATCTCTCATTCAAGACCAGAATATTCATGTGAGGGGGAAGCCAACTTCATGTTCAGAATGTGGGAAATGTGTTCTAAATAAATCAAATCTTGTTAAACATCAGAGAACTCACCCAAGGGAGAAGTCATTTTCATGTTCAGCAGGAGCAGACACTAACAGCTTTGGGCCCCTGGTCAAGAAATGCGGCTATATATATATATATATATATATATATATATATCTATGTGTGTATGTATATATATATATATATATATATATATATATATATACACGTATATCGTGGCGCAGCTGTAGTGGTGCTCAAAAGAAGGTTACCTCCCCAGAATACTGATATAATACATTTTGGCACTCAACTTGTAGAATGAATGAATTTTATTGGCAGTCACTGGTAGTAAATGTTTCGGTCAATACAGCTGACCTTCCTCAGTACACTCACTGCAGTGCATGGGGCCGAAACTTTCGGCCCCATTTTTTCATGCAGTAATCAGAATCAGATCACTTACCGGCTGCCCCAGCCCCCTGGCTTTCTGCTGACCTTATCTCTACTCTTCAGCAGATTAAAACAGGCGTGCAGGTGATGAAAGATCAGCAGGCGAGCACACACACAACCTGTAGTGTCTGCAACCTGCAGTACAGTGCCAGCACCTGTCTACTGAAGCAACAAAAAGCCCCTGTATGCAATGGCCCCAGTGCAGCTGCAACGGCGGTAGGTCCGCCCCTGATGTTCAGTATGTGGAAAATGTTTTGGAGATAACTCAAATTTTGTTAAACACCAAAAAACTCACATAGGGGAGAAGCCATATTCATGTTCAGAATGTGGGAAATATTATGCAGATAAATCACGTTTTAATACTCATCAGAGAACTCACACAAGGAAGAAGTCATTTTCATGTTCAGAATGTAGGAAATATTTTAACCAGAGATCACATCTCATTATTTACCATAGAATTCACACAGGGGAGAAACCATTTTCATAATCAGAACACAGAAAATGCTTTACCCACAAATTATATAATCTTGAGCATGAATAATCTCACATGAGGAGAAGACATAATCATACCTAGGTGAGAAATTATTTTGTTGACCCTAAAAACAATTGACATAGGGATAGCAGATAGCTATAGCAAAGACAAATAAGTGAACAAGAGGGAATGCAATTTGTTACGCAATTTAATACTAACATTAAAATTAAATTACTGTATGTTCCGTTACTAATAGATATTTAAAAAAAAAAACAGATAAAAAGCAATACTCCATGTGCACTGAATATTTCACATTGTTACATGTGTCTGTATTAACTATATGGACAAGGTTAATGAACCCCCTCGCCCCCATCCCACCAAAAAATATCCTTCTTCCTCCTCCTAACTTCCAGTCCGATTCATAACTGTTTCTTTCAGTCCACAATCTCCAAGTCAGAACAAACGCCTATTATCTACGTTACAATAATAATGATATATATCAGTAGCGTAGCTACTGGGGGGGCAGAGGGGGCCATTGCCCCGGGCCCAGTCACCTGAAGGGGCCCACTGGGAGATCCACTGCCGAGTGTGAGGTGTCAGGGAGAGAGCAGCACAATGCCGGCTGCAGATCCTCCCTCCTGCAGAGTGCGATGTGGTCTCACCCAAGGAGTCTCTTCCTGGGTGGCAGCAGCAGATGCAGTTACTTATGTTTGGTTTGGCTGAGGCACGCTGGGTCCTAGTGCCCTCCTTGCATCTATCTGGACACTTCCTGGTTCTCACTGCCTGAAAACTTCATCAGTAAGTGGGGATGGAGTTTATTAGGGTATGTGTCCACGTTCAGGATGGCATCAGGATTTGGTCAGGATTTTTCATCAGTATTTGTAGCCAAAACCAGGAGTGGAACAATTAGAGGAAAAGTATAATATAAACATATGCTCCACTTTTGCATTTATCACCCACTCCTGGTTTTGGCTACAAATACTGATGAAAAATCCTGACCAAATCCTGATGCAATCCTGAATGTGGACACATACCCTTAGAGTAATTCGATTTAGGCATATCATGGTCACTGTGGGGGTGAATGTGAGAGGATTGTGTTATTGTAGGGGCTGAAGTGGGAGAGGAGGACAGGGCACTGTGGGGTAAATGTGAGACCATGGGGGTTATTGTAGGTGTGCAGGGGGACAGGGCACTGTGGGGTAAATGTGAAATGATGGGGGTTATTGTGGGTGTGCAGGGGGACAGGGCACTGTGGGGTAAATGTGAGACCATGGGGGTTATTGTAGGTGTGCAGGGGGACAGGGCACTGTGGGGTAAATGTGAAACGATGGGGGTTATTGTAGGTGTGCAGAGGGACAGGGCACTGTGGGGTAAATGTGAAACGATGGGGGTTATTGTGGGTGTGCAGGGGGACAGGGCACTGTGGGGTAAATGTGAAACGATGGGGGTTATTGTAAGTGTGCAGGGGGACAGGGCACTGTGGGGTAAATGTGAAACGATGGGGGTTATTGTGGGTGTGCAGGGGGACAGGGCACTGTGGGGTAAATGTGAAACGATGGGGGTTATTGTGGGTGTGCAGGGGGACAGGGCACTGTGGGGTAAATGTGAAACGATGGGGGTTATTGTGGGTGTACAGGGGGACAGGGCACTGTGGGGTAAATGTGAGATGATCATGGGGGTTATTGTGGGTGTGCAGGGGGACAGAGCACTGTGGGGTAAATGTGAAACGATGGGGGTTATTGTAGGTGTGCAGGCAGGGGTGGATTAAGGGTAGCCAGGGCCCCGGGCTGTTCACACACTGTGGGCCCCCCCGGTCATGTGACGGGGGTCATGATATACCCGAACCAGATTATTCCAGAAAAATGGCCGGGCCCTACTCTACTGTAACCTATTTAATATTTGTTAAAATCTGCAATACAATTTAGGTATATCTTGACCAATAATATCACATACAAGGAACAAATACCACCGTACCATGTCAAGACCACAAATTACAACCACAGTGATCGAATAATATCACATACAAGGAACAAATACCACCGCACCATGTCAAGACCACATATTACCACTTGGTGACCAAATAGCACATACAAGGGACAAATACCACAACACCATTTCCAGACCACATATTACCACCACATAGTGACTGAATACTACAATACTGATCAGTAAAAAACAAAACAAAAAAAACAACACAATACTATCACCATAAGTGCCAGTATTCACAGGAGATCTGTACTTAGTATGCAGTGTCTGTGTAAAGGTAATACAGTGATCACTGGTGGTATTATACACAGGAGCTCTGTATATAATGTATAGGTAATACAGTGATCACCGGTGACATTATACACAGGACCTCTGTATATAATGTATAGGTAATACAGTGATCACCGGTGACATTGTACACAGGACCTCTGTATACAGTATACAGTGTATAGTGTCAGTGTATAGGTAACACTGACTCACCAGTGACGTCTCTACGTGAAGTCCTTCATCTTTCATCCAGCACAGACCGCCATCATTTCTCCCAGCCAGGACTCGTTTCTGCAGGAAATAACACAGTTATCTCGAGCTCCGCTTGTAGAACACATTACTTAATTTTTCACAACTTCTACATTACACCACATGAAGAGAAAAAGGCGATATAGTGTCACTCTGCACAGTAACAGGACCGCCCCCCCATTTAAAACAGTATACTCAAAAAATAAAATAAATACATCACTGCAGTAATAATATCCTTTAATTAGCCCCTATGGTAATACTATTCCCCACCCCATGTATCTCATTCCTCGCTCTAGCCATATGTTCTCCCATCCTGCACTCATGAGTATCCATCCTGCCCCATATGATCTCCCCATCCTGCCCCATCTGTCTCCATCGTATCCATCCTGCCCCATGATCCAATCCTGCCCCATGTCTTTCATTCTACCCCGTGTCTCCATTCTGCCCATGCCTCCAGTCCTGCCCCCAGTGTGTCCAGCAATCTGCCCCAGTGTGTCCAGCATATTACCCCCACTGTCTCCAGCAATCTGCCCCACTGTCTCCAGCAATCTGCACCACTGTCTCCAGCAATCTGCCCCACTGTCTCCAGCAATCTGCCCCCAGTGTGTCCTCCAATCTGCCCCAGTGTCTCCAGCATTTCCCCCCAGTGTGTCCTCCAGCATTGCCCCCCAGTGTGTCCTCCAGCAATCTGCCCCACTGTCTCCAGCATTGCCCCCAGTGTGTCCTCCAGCAATCTGCCCCACTGTCTCCAGCATTGCCCCACTGTCTCCAGCATTGCCCCACTGTCTCCAGCATTGCCCCACTGTCTCCAGCATTGCCCTACTGTCTCCAGCATTGCCCCACTGTCTCCAGCATTGCCCCACTGTCCCCAGCATTGCCCCACTGTCTCCAGCATTGCCCCACTGTCTCCAGTATTGCCCCACTGTCTCCAGCAATCTGCCCCACTGTCTCCAGCAATCTGCCCCACTGTCTCCAGCAATCTGCCCCACTGTCTCAAGCATTGCCCCCAGTGTGTCCTCCAGCAATCTGCCCCAGTGTGTCCTCCAGCATTGCCCCCAGTGTGTCCTCCAACCTGCCCCAGTGTGTCCAGCATTGCCCCCCCAGTGTGTCCTCCAACCTGCCCCAGTGTGTCCAGCATTGCCCCCCCAGTGTGTCCTCCAGCATTGCCCCCAGTGTGTCCTCCAACCTGCCCCAGTGTGTCCAGCATTGCCCCCCAGTGTGTCCTCCAGCATTGCCCCCAGTGTGTCCTCCAACCTTCCCCAGTGTCTCCAGCATTGCCCCCCAGTGTATCCTCCCTCCAGCATTGCCCCCCAGTGTGTCCTCCAGCAATCTGCCCCACTGTCTCCAGCATTGCCCCACTGTCTCCAGCATTTCCCCACTGTCTCCAGCATTGCCCCACTGTCTCCAGCATTGCCCCACTGTCTCCAGCATTGCCCCACTGTCCCCAGCATTGCCCCACTGTCTCCAGCAATCTGCCCCACTGTCTCCAGCAATCTGACCAACTGTCTCCAGCAATCTGCCCCACTGTCTCCAGCAATCTGCCCCACTGTCTCCAGCAATCTGCCCCACTGTCTCAAGCATTGCCCCCAGTGTGTCCTCCAGCAATCTGCCCCAGTGTGTCCTCCAGCATTGCCCCCAGTGTGTCCTCCAACCTGCCCCAGTGTGTCCAGCATTGCCCCCCCAGTGTGTCCTCCAGCATTGCCCCCAGTGTGTCCTCCAACCTGCCCCAGTGTGTCCAGCATTGCCCCCCAGTGTGTCCTCCAGCATTGCCCCCAGTGTGTCCTCCAACCTGCCCCAGTGTGTCCAGCATTGCCCCCCAGTGTGTCCTCCAGCATTGCCCCCCAGTGTGTCCTCCAGCATTGCCCCCAGTGTGTCCTCCAACCTGCCCCAGTGTCTCCAGCATTGCCCCCCAGTGTGTCCTCCCTCCAGCATTGCCCCCCAGTGTGTCCACCGTTTAACTGATAAAAAAAAAAAAACAGTCTCCTCACCTGTCCGCGCTCCCGGTGGCGAGCTCCCTGCAGCAGCGCACACTCGCCGGCGACTGACAATGACGTCAGACGCCGGCGACGTGTGTGCTGCGGCTGACTTCAGCTGCCAGCCTCCAATTGGCTGGCGGCTGTTGTTGTTAACTATTGACGTGCGGGCGCGCGCCCGCACATCAATAGGAAACCGCCGCAGCGCCGGAAGGGGCCCGGTGAGCAGATGAGAAGGGGCCCAATGCGGGCCCCCTCTCTCTGCCCACCGGGTCCGGGGGCACATAAACGCCGCCCGGCGGGCATTCACAATCACAGACGATTATCAGAGGGTTAATCTGTGCGGTAGCCCAGGGTCCCCCCAGACCACTGGGCCCTGGGCTACCGCCCATATTGACCCTCTGATAATCCGCCCCTGTGTGCAGGGGGACAGGGCACTGTGGGGTAAATGTGAAACGATGGGGGTTATTGTAGGTGTGCAGGGGGACAGGGCACTGTGGGGTAAATGTGAAACGATGGGGGTTATTGTGGGTGTGCAGGGGGACAGGGCACTGTGGGGTAAATGTGAAACGATGGGGGTTATTGTGGGTGTACTGGGGGACAGGGCACTGTGGGGTAAATGTGAAACGATGGGGGTTATTGTAGGTGTGCAGGGGGACAGGGCACTGTGGGGTAAATGTGAGAGGATGGTGGTTATTGTGGGTGTGCAGGGGGACAGGGCACTGTGGGGTAAATGTGAAACGATGGGGGTTATTGTAGGTGTGCAGGGGGACAGGGCACTGTGGGGTAAATGTGAAACGATCATGGGGGTTATTGTGGGTGTGCAGGGGGACAGGGCACTGTGGGGTAAATGTGAGAGGATGGTGGTATTGCGGGAGGGAGACAGGGCACTGTGGGGGTGAAAGGGAGAGTTTGAGGGTATTGTGAGGGCTGACGTGGGTGAGGGGGCACTGGGGGGCTCATTATTATTATACTGTTTAATGTTATGAGATATTCACTCCATCATATGTGAGGGTACGTGTCCTCGAGGTGTATTGGCAGCGCTTTGGACGCAGCAGATACCCCGCTCCGCATAAAGCGCTGCCCCCTGTTGTACGCACGGTGATTCCGCATATATTCATTGAACACAGGTGGAATCACCGCATCCTATTCATGGACTGTTTTATTTATCGTGTGGAGACATGTCCGGTTACAAAGGCCTGCCACCTGCGTCTATTTACGCATAGTGGAGACGGGATTTCATAAAATCCTCTCCACTATGCTGTAACTTCTGGAAGCTGCAATTTCGATGCTGCAGATGTACACAGCATCCAATCCCCAGCAAAACCCCAAGCAATATGCCCCTTGGAAACATACCCTAATAGTTGCTGTCTTGGGTGCTGGAGATGGGGGGGGGGGTGTCTTATTATTGCGAGCTGGGTCTTTTATAAGTATTAGTAAAACAAGCATAGCAAAGAAGGTTAATATTACTATAACAAGGATAAGTATTAACATAAGGGCACAGACAGACACTGTATAACTCATGCGACGAGCGCATTGCAATCCTCGGACTGGCCCTGACACCTCTCCTGACATAAGCGTGACAGCGTGATAGATTACTATGCAACTCTCAGCCTCAGGTCAGGAGAGCCGACGGTCAGTCCGAGAATTGCAATGCGATCCTCACATGAGAAATACGTCCGTCTGTCTGCCCCCTAACAAGTATAACAATACAGTAAACGCGGGCTGCATTTTATGTTATAAGAATAAATTGCTTATAATTAAATTATCAAAGGGAACCTGTCACTCCCCCCAGGGCCTATTAAGGTAATAGAGCCAGCCACCTTCAGCACTAAGGTTGCATTCTGTGAAGGTGGCTCTTATGTTTTTGTTCCCTAATAACGCTGAAATATTCACTTTTATAAATTGCGCCCCATACCTGTATTGAGTCTGGGGGATATGTCTTTTGTCCCCGGACACAACCGCCTCCCAGCCGTCCATCATCCCACCGGGCGCCGATGCCTGGGCTCTCATTTTTCGGGCATGCGCCGTGTGCACTGCCCTGGAACTCCCATCAGCTGATGTACTGATATCGCGCCTGCGTGTAGCGGAGGCCCGAGATCCCGCCTCGCAGTGTGTTATGATTTATTCACACTGCGGGGCTGGGAATCTGGTGCTATGCGCAGGTGCGATCTACTTACATCACTTGATATAAGTTCCAGGGCAGCGCGCACGGCGCATGCTCGAGAAATAATTGCAGAGCGCCGGTGACGGCACAAGACAGAAAGGAGGCGGTGCTCGGTGGGATGATGAACGGCTGCGAGGCGGCTGAGTCAGGGGGAGAAAACGTACCCCCCAGACGCAATACAGGTATGCCGCACAATTCATAAAAGTGAATATTTCAGCGTTATTAGGGATCAAAAACATAAGAGCCACCTTCACAGAATGCAGCCTTAGTGCTGAAGAAGGTGGCTCTTTTACCTTAATAGGCCCTGGGGGGGGGTGACAGGTTCTCTTTAAGCTATTAAAGGCTTGGGATAATTGTCTGCAGTCACTCTACAGACTGCCAAACCATGATGGGGTGCACCTGCCATCATGAGACCCCAAGACCACTGGTGTGATCAGGCGCTCATGCCAAGACCACTGGTGTGATCAGGCGCTCATGCCAAGACCACTGGTGTGATCAGGCGGTCATGCAACCACGTTTGCTATTTGCACGTGTTCACTAGACAAGTTTGACTTCTCTCAATAGAAGAAAATCGTCACATGACCTCCTGCTCTCATCAGCGATGCTGGGGCCATTATTACTGGACATAGGGGGCTCCTAAATATTAAGTAGGCACTTACGAAGCATTGAAGCCTAACTACTGGGTGGCAGGTAGTGCTGTACCGGCTGTCAGTCTGTCCCGGGGCATCAGTTACAGTCGCGCTCTCCATACAGAGCGGTGACTGAAAAATGTGGAAGTAATAGTATACACAGATGGGAAGAGTGAATGGCTCCACCGGAAAGATCGTCCTCTGTAAGTCACCATCTACAACTGTACTGTGATCCCTCTGTCATGCAGGACTGGTATCTACCACTATATGGTATTACCGTATGGCGGTAATATCAGTGCTGGTTATTGTATAGAGATTTATTTTCAATAACAGTGCGGTCATCTCCTGAGGTTCCCCTATACCACCGTAGTTACAATCATGGTTACCTAGTTAAGGGCCACAGGTGGACACAGACAGAAAAGGGTCCATGTGCAAGAACAATATATGGGCCCTTTGCAGCCCAAGAACTTCTAAAAATACAAAATTGCATCTTTTTAGAGGTAGAAAAGGGCCCCCTTAACTCTTCGGCCCATGTGCTGCCGCATAGTTTGCACTAATGATATGTCCGCCTGTTAGGGGCCCACTCACATGTTTCGCCCCCCCGAGCTGAACCCCTAGCTACGCCTCTGATATATATATATATATATATATATATATATATATATATATATATATATATATATAATAAAATATATAAAATATAATAACATAATAATAATAACAACATGTTGATATTACACACTACTAGTTACATCTATGATCAATTCCTTCTTTGTAGGAAAATCTGAAATCTACATATACTGTAGTACAACTGCCGTGCAGATGACAATGGCTCGATATGTTTGGAACAGGTTCTGTTAATTTCCTGCTGCATGTTTTCTTTCTTTGTACGGTGTTGTCCAAAATACTTTTATGTCTTCACTGTATTGTTCTGAAGGTGAGAAAAGGAGCCGTTTTAATTCTATGTTTTGTACTACCTTATATTAGAAAATGAATAAAAACTGAATAAAAATAAAAGAATTCTTTATTCCCCATGGGTCTACGGTAACGTCGATTTTACACACTTCCTCAATTCTCGCAATAATCTGACCACCAGATATTTGCACTTTAAAGTATAACTATAACATATGATGCTATTTTTCATGTCAGATTCATGTCCTCCAATGAATCTGACACTCAGGGTCTTTTTTGTTACCCACCTCGGCACACACCGAGATGGATGGGAAGGGAAGCACTGCAACTAGAGAATAATTAGCGGGACTCCCCTGTATCTTGCTATGCACAACCCTGAGCTCTCTGATGCTCTAGATGGGTTCTTTCACCCTGTGCATCGATCTTTTTCCTATACCTGTCTTCAGGGCTGCCACTGTCTTCAGGGCTGCCAGGTCTTCCAACAATCTTGAAGGAGTTCCCAGAGATTCTCAGCACTTGTTGGCCCTTTTGCCTTCACTCTGTGGTCCAGCTCACCCCCAAACTATCTCGATTGGGTTCAGGTCTGGTGGCCAGGTCATCTGGCGTAGCACCCCATCACTCTCCTTCTTGGTCAAATAGCCTTTACACAGCCCGGAGGTGTGTTTGGGGTCATTGTCCTGTTGAAAAATAAATGATGGTCGAACTAAACACAAACCGGATGGAATAGCATGCCACTGCAAGATGCTGTGGTAGCCATGCTGGTTCAGTATGCCTTCAGTTTTGAATAAATCCCCAACAGT
Organism: Ranitomeya imitator; assembly: GCF_032444005.1. Classification (NCBI taxonomy): domain Eukaryota; kingdom Metazoa; phylum Chordata; class Amphibia; order Anura; family Dendrobatidae; genus Ranitomeya; species Ranitomeya imitator. Next base: position 363,251,589 of record NC_091283.1, read on the forward strand.
GTCACCAGCAAAGCACCCCCATACCATCACACCTCCTCCTCCATGCTTCACAGTGGGAACCAGGCATGTAGAGTCCATCCATTCACCTTTTCTGCGTCGCACAAAGACACAGTGGTTGGAACCAAAGAGCTCAAATTTGGACTCATCAGACCGAAGCACAGATTTCCACTGGTCTAATGTCCATTCCTTGTGTTCTTTAGCCCAAACAAGTCTCTTCTGCTTGTTGCCTGTCCTTAGCAGTGGTTTCCTAGCAGCTATTTTACCATGAAGGCCTGCTGCACAAAGTCTCCCCTTAACAGTTGTTGTAGAGATGTGTCTGCTGCTAGAACTCTGTGTGACATTGACCTGGTCTCTAATCTGAGTTGCTGTTAACCTGCGATTTCTGAGGCTGGTGACTCGGATACACTTATCCTCAGAAGCAGAGGTGACTCTTGGTCTTCCTTTCCTGGGGCGGTCCTCATGTGAGCCAGTTTCTTTGTAGCACTTGATGGTTTTTGCCACTGCACTTGGGGACACTTTCAAAGTTTGCCCAATTTTTTTGGACTGACTGACCTTCGTTTCTTAAAGTAATGATGGCCCCTCATTTTTCTTTAGCTAGCTGCTTTTTTCTTGCAATAATACAAATTCTAACAGTCTATTTAGTAGAACTATCAGCTGTGTATCCACCAGACTTCTGCACAACACAACTGATGGTCCCAACCCCATTTATAAGGCAAGAAATCCCACTTATTAAACCTGACAAGTCACACCTGTGAAGTGAAAACCATTCCCGGTGACTACCTCTTGAAGCTCATCAAGAGAATGCCAAGAGTGTGCAAAGCAGTCATCAAAGCAAAAGGTGGCTACTTTGAAGAACCTACAATATAAGACATATTTTCAGTTGTTTCACACTTTTTTGTTAAGTATTTAATTCCACATGTGTTAATTCATAGTTTTGATGCCTTCAGTGTGAATGTACAATTTTCATAGTCATGAAAATACAGAAAAATCTTTAAATGAGAAGGTGTGTCCAAACTTTTGGTCTGTACTGTATAAGGAACAAATACCGCGACACCATGGCCGGACAACATATTACAACCATATAGTGACTGAATACTACAATACGGATCAGTAATAAAAAAGCCCACAATACTAATATCACCATAAGTACCAGTATTCACAGGAGATCTGTACTTAGTATGCAGAGTCTGTGTACAGGTAAATACAGTGATCACCGGTGACATTGTACACAGGACTACTGTAAATAGTATATAGTGTATAGCATCAGTGTAACACACTGACTCACCAGTGACGTCTCTAGGTGAAGTCCTTGATCTTTGCTTTTAATCTTCATCCAGCACAGACCGCAGTCACTTAATCCAGTCAGGACTTGTCTCTGCAGGAAATAAAAGTTATCTAGAGCACCGCTTGCAGAACACATTACTTATTTTTTTCCCAAATTCGAAACTACAACAGATGAAGAAAAAAGTGACAGAGTTGGTCTGCACAGTAACAGGACCGCCTCACCCCCATTTAATAGAGTATCCTCAAAAAATAAAATAAATACATTACTGCAGTAATAACATCCCTTAATTAGCCCCTATGGTAACAATATTCCCCATTCTGGGCCCCGTGTTTCTCATTCCTGGCTCCAGCCATATGTTCTCCTATCCTGCCCCCATGTGATGTCCCATCCTGCCCCATATGGTCTCCTCATCTGTCCCATGATACTGCCCCATCTGTCTCCATCGTATCCATCCTACCCCATGATCCTACACCATCTGTCTCCATCCTGCCCCATCTGTCCCCATCCTGCCCCATCTGTCCCATGATCCTGCCCCATCTACACTAGATTCCTGCCCCATCTGCCTTCATCCTGCCCTATCTGTCTCCATTCTGCCCCAGTGTCTCCATTCTGCCCCTTGTCTCCATTCTGCCCCAGTGACTCCATCCTGCCCCAGTGACTCCATCCTGCCCCAGTGACTGCATTCTGCCCCGTGTATGCATTCTGCCCCCATGTCTGCATTCTGCCCCCATGTCTGCATTCTGCCCCCCATGTCTGCATTCTGCCTCCCTGTGTCTGCATTCTGCCTCCTGTGTCTCCATTCTGCCCCAGTGTCTCCATTCTGCCCCCTTGTCTCCAATCTGCTCCAGTGTCTCCAATCTGCCCCCTTGTCTCCATTCTGCCCCGTGTCTGCATTCTGCCTGTGTCCTCATTCTGCCCCGTGTCTCCATTCTGCCCCCTTGTCTCCATTCTACCCCCTTGTCTACATTCTGCCCCCTTGTCTCCATTCTGCCCCATTGTCTCCATTCTGCTCCCTTGTTTCATTCTGCCCCTTGTCTCCATTCTGCCCCCTTGTATTATTCTGCCCCCTTGTCTCCATTTTGCTCCCTGTCTCCCTTCTGTGCCGGGCTGGATGGAGACACATGGTCCACATTGCGGCTTGCCGCTTTCAGTTAAAAAAATTTAAAAAAACCTTTCTTCTTACCTGGCTGCGCTCCTGCGGCGGAGATCCCTCCCGGCTTTTCAGCGCGTACTTGCCGGCGAATGACAATGACTTCATACGCCGGCAATGCGTGCTGACGTTAGCTGCCAACCTCTGATTGGCTGGCGGCTTTAACCATTGCAGTGCGGGCCCACACGGGCCTGCAAGGCTGCAATAGAGTAACTGATCCTGCGTCTCGGATGCAGGTTCAGTTACCGATAGAAGCCTGCCGCTGGGGCCCGGGCCCGATGAGCAGAAGAGACGGGGCCTGATACGGGCCCCCTCTGCCACTGGGCCCCATACGCCAGTCAGGGCAGTAATGCCCTGATGGCGACCCTGTCTGTCTTGCTCTAAGCACAGACCTGGCTAGTGCGTGGGGCAGCATGAACTCTAGTCCTGCTTTATAATGCAGACGCAAAGGGAAACAGAATAGGGTAAAAGAAAAAGTCAATCATTCTCAACGCAACCAGACTAAAGGATGGTATATAAGAGAAAGGCAAACCAAAAAGGGAGATAAGGAGAAGGAAGACACCAGATAAATCTCTAAATGGCTTCCCTTTCCATGGCTCACAACTCCATGGTATAGTAAGCTATCACTGGCAACTACCAAAGCCCCAAGGTGAGTACTTATACCAGAGGGGAATGGAGAAATCAGAACAGCTGAGATAACTCGGAACAAAGTAGACCCAAGAAGAGGGAACAACTCTCTGTGGCGTTACCCCTGTGACACCACCTTAGACAATACCTCTGGTGTTTAAAAAAAACCTTATGTATAATAAACAATTATGAAATTCTAAATCCTGGATTTTTAGAAAACAAAGTCTTAGTATTCTAGACAATTGTGATTCATTTGTTGGTGATCCTTCTTCCTCCCATTTACTTTTTTCTGGAGCAGAAATCGGCCCATCCCGTTCTCTCACTGTGATACTGTATAGTCTGGATACTATTCTCTTATTTCTGCAATTTCTCGGGAACAAAGCTATAAAGATTTTTTTCTTTTACTAAAAGCGTATCCTTTTATCTCTCTTGTTATAATTGTCCTTTTTGTAGGCTGAATATGAACTTGTATCTTTTGCTATCCAAAATTCATAAAGCCTCCTCAGCATCGGCACTTTACTTAACCCCTCTCTGACCTTAGACGTACTATCCCGTCGAGGTGCCCTGGGCCTATCTGACCCTCGATGGGATAGTACTTCATAGCGATCATGGGGGGAGCGCGGCAGATCGCGGCCGGGTGTCAGCTGCCTATCACACCTGACATCCGGCACAATGTGCCAGGAGCGGACACGGACCGCCCCCGGCACATTAACCCCCGGCACACCGCGATCAAACATGATCGCAGTGTGCCGGCGGTACAGGGAAGCATCGCACAGGGAGGGGGCTCCCTGCGGGCTTCCCTGAGACCCCCGCAGCAACGCGATGTGATCGCGTTGCTGCGAGGGTCTCCTTACCTCCGTCCCTGCTCCAGGCCTGGATCCAAGATGGCCACTGCATCCGGGTCCTGCAGGGAGGGAGGTGGCTTACCAAGTGCCTGCTCAGAGCAGGTGCTTGGTAAGCCTGCAGTGCTCTAAGTCAGATCACTGATCTGACAGAGTGCTGTGCAAACTGTCAGATCAGTGATCTGTGATGTCCCCCCCTGGGACAAAGTAAAAAAGTTAAAAAAAATTTTTCTAAATGTGTAAAAAAAAAAAAAAAATCCTACATAATGAAAAATATATATATATATTATTCCCATAAATACATTTCTTTATCTAAATAAAAAAACAAACAATAAAAGTACACATATTTAGTATTGCCGCGTCCGTAACGACCCCACCTATAAAACTATATCACTAGTTAACCCCTTCAGTGAACACCGTAAAAAAAAAAAAAGAGGCAAAAAACAACGCTTTATTCTCATACCGCCAAACAAAAAGTGGAATAACACGTGATTAAAAAGACGGATATAAATAACCATGGAACCGCTGAAAACGTCATCTTGTCCCGATAAAAACAAGCTGCCACACAGCATCATTAGCGAAAAAATAAAAAAGTTATAGTCCTCAGAATAAAGCGATGCAAAAATAATTATTTTTTCTGTAAAATAGTTTTTATCGTATAAAAGCGCCAAAACATAAAAAAAATTATATAAATGAGGTATCGCTGTAATCGTACTGACCCGAAGAATAAAACTGCTTTATCAATTTTACCAAACGCGGAACGGTATAAACGCCTCCCCCAAAAGAAGTTCATGAATAGCTGGTTTTCGGTCATTCTGCCTCACAAAAATCAGAATAAAAAGTGATCAAAAAATGTCACATGCCCGAAAATGATACCAATAAAAACATTCAACTCGTCCCGCAAAAAACAAGACCTCACATGACTCTGTGGACTCAAATATGGAAAAATTATAGCTCCCAAAATGTGGTAATGCAAACAATATTTTTTGCAATAAAAAGCGTCTTTCAGTGTGTGACGGCTGCCAATCATAAAAATCAGCTAAAACACCCGCTATAAAAGTAAATCAAACCCCCCTTCATCACCCCCTTAGTTAGGGAAAAATAAAAAAATTAAAAAAATGTATTTCCATTTTCCCATTAGTGTTAGGACTAGGGTTAGGGTTAGGGCTAGGGTTAGGGTTAGGGCTAAGGTTAAGGTTAGGGTTAGGGCTACATTTAGGGTTGGGGCTAAAGTTAGGGTTAGGGTTGGGGCTAAAGTTAGGGTTAGGGTTTGGATTACATTTACGGTTGGGAATAGGGTTGGGATTAGGGTTAGGGGTGTGTCTCGGTTAGGGGTGTGGTTAGGGTTACCGTTGGGATTAGAGTTAGGGGTGTGTTTGGATTAGGGTTTCAGTTATAATTGGGGGGTTTCCACTGTTTAGGCACATCAGGGGCTCTCCAAACGCGACATGGCGTCCGATCTCAATTCCAGCCAATTCTGCGTTGAAAAAGTTAAACAGTGCTCCTTCCCTTCCAAGCTCTCCCGTGTTGCCAAACAGGGGGAAAATACAAAACTGGGGGCTAAAAAATAATTTTTGTGGGAAAAAATTTTTGTTTTATTTTTACGGCTCTGCATTATAAACTTCTGTGAAGCCCTTGGTGGGTCAAAGTGCTCACCACACATCCAGATAAGTTCCTTAGGGGGTCTACTTTCCAAAATGGTGTTACTTGTGGGGGGTTTCAATGTTTAGGCACATCAGTGGCTCTCCAAACGCAACATGGCGTCTCATCTCAATTCCTGTCAATTTTGCATTGAAAAGTCAAACGGTGCTCCTTCCCTTCTGAGCTCTCCCATGCGCCCAAACAGTGGTTTATCGCCACATATGGGGTATCAGCGTACTCAGGACAAATTGTACAACAACTTTTGGGGTCCAATTTCTTCTCTTACCCTTGGGAAAATAAAAAACTGGGGGCAAAAATATGATTTTTGTGAAAAAATATGATTTTTTATTTTTACGGTTCTGCATTATAAACTTCTGTGAAGCACTTGGTGGGTCAAAGTGCTCACCACACCTCTTGATAAGTTCCTTAGGGGGTCTACTTTCCAAAATGGTGTCACTTGTGGGGGTTTCCACTGTTTAGGCACATCAGGGGCTCTCCAAACGCAACATGGCGTCCCATCTTAATTCCTGTCAATTTTGCATTGAAAAGTCAAATTGCCCTCCTTCGCTTCCGAGCTCTGTCATGCGACCAAACATATGGGGTATCGGCGTACTCAGGAGAAATTGTACAACAACTTTTTGAGTCCATTTTCTCCTGTTACCCTTGGTAAAAGAAAACAAATTGGAGCTGAAGTAAATTTTTTGTGAAGAAAAGTTAAATGTTCATTTTAATTTAAACATTCCAAAAATTCCTGTGAAACACCTGAAGGGTTAATGAACTTCTTGAATGTGGTTTTGAGCACCTTGAGGGGTGCAGTTTTTAGAAAATACCCAAGTGTGACACCATTCTATCATATAGACCCATCAAAATGACTTCAAATGAGATGTGGTCCCTAAAAAAAAAAAATGGTGTTGTAAAAATGAGAAATTGCTGGTCAACTTTTAACCCTTATAACTCCCTAACAAAAAAAATGTTGGTTCCAAACTTGTGCTGATGTAAAGTAGACATGTGGGATATGTTACTTATTAAGTATTTTGTGTGACATATCTCTGTGATTTAATTGCATAAAAATTCAAAGTTGGAAAATTGCGAAATTTTCCAAATTTTCGCCAAATTTCCGTTTTTTTTTTCACAAATAAATGCAGGTAATATCAAAGAAATTTTACCACTATCATGAAGTACAATATGTCACGAGAAAACAATGTCAGAATCATCAGGATTGAAGCGTTCCAGAGTTATAACCTCATAAACGGACAGTGGTCAGAATTGTAAAAATTGGCCTGGTCATTGACGTGCAAACCACCCTTGGGGGTAAAGGGGTTAAATCTGCCACTCTGGCAACATGACGTTAGATAGCACAATGGAGATACATGATAAACTGAAGTTACAGTTGAGGGTCAGATCAACGAGGCTGCCAGCACCTGACATTAGAGTAGTTAATACATTTTTTGTGGCATCAGTTCTTTTTATTTCTTCTCTTGCTCTGATTTCTAATAGACGATTGGCCTGAACATGAAGGGAGGGCACAAGATTAACCAGATGTGCTGGAAAGGAAAATTTCTGATTTGAGGTCTACTTGGATAGTGTACCCTACTTGGATGCCACAGATGGAGTAGAGAACTACATTGTATCTATGAGTAACAGCTGATGAGTCAGTCTGAAAACACCAGTTTGCTGTACCAGATCGGCAGACTGAAGAACATGGTCAGGGAAAAGCCAAGTCTTCACCATTAATCGCAATAAAGAAGCAGCTGGTCACACAATGGAAATCACAAATACATATTGCTGAGGCCCTGGATGCAGGGGAATGGGAACCATAAATTTCAGGCCTCAAAATATCATAATTGGTATCCAGAAAGCCACAGAGGACAGAACAAAGCTGTTGACCGTAGAGTTGAAATGAGCACTGCTATGGGAAAGCAAAACAAAGAGCCAGACAGAACACAGCAGAGTCATCAGAGTTATCAGACAGCACTCTGTCCCACAGCGTGTCATAGATCTATTCACTCATTTTTTGAAAACTTTTCTCACAATTATTTTTTTTCAAACAGAAATTGTATATATAGTTTTTATTAGTTTATTGGTATTATAACGATAAACTATTCATATATTGTTCTTGTAATGGTTTGTTGGGGTCGGTTCTTCTAGGGTTAATTCCTGTAGCCTCACACTAATCCTGGGTGGACTTTTTATAGCCTCCATCTGGGAGTTTCCTTTGTCAGTAATACTTCTGCCCTTGGCTAAGTGTCTTGACCCCCTAAGTGTGTTTTGTGCTGTGTGCTGGTTTGCCTGATTCCTTGGTTTTTGACACAGTCTGTTCTCTGGATACTGTTTGTTGGATTCCGTCTCTGTACTTTCTCTGTTTGGTATTGACCTCTGTCTGGCCCCTACTATCCTTTCTGTCTAGCCCCTTGGTACCGTTACGCTATCTCTGTGCCCCTTGTTAGCTCTTTCCTTTAGTTACCTTTCTAGGAGTTTTCCTTCAGCTCCTAATTCCTTGGAGCTTAGGCTATGCCCCCCAGCAGTCAGGTGATTCAGGTCCTGTCAGGCCTGATGCAATCTCTCTCCAGTCTTGCTTGCCCTGCATTCCTGGGAGCCTGTGGCTCTCTCCAGGTCCTGTCTTCTCGGGAGATTGTATCTGTGAGTGTCACTGTCAACTCCTACCATGATAGTTCTACTGTGTGTCCTGGTTTTGATAGTCACCAGTAGGTGTGACATGTCATTTGCTTGGATTACGACTTGCTTTTAAGTTGTTTTATATACTTGTTTGTATGATAGCATGAGGAATAAATCAGATCTATTTTGACATGCATTAGTGTCTTTTAATGAATATTCGCCGTTTTTCTTCAACACCTCATCCTTGTCTTCATCCGGACAAGGATATTGATTCTGATGTTGAGGATAACAATAGGACACGCTAAGTGGCTCTGTGTGCTGTCCTGTAAGTGGGTGGTGAGCAGAAGATGTATAGAGTTAACATCCCATAGTATTTGCAAGGAAACTTGCCATTTACTGTTTGCACTGGACATTCAGGAACTAAAGGACAAAGAGTGTGTTCCCAAAGGGAAGAGTGTGAAGTGGGCACAGGGTCAGGTGACAGCTGTGGCAGAGTTACTAAATCTAAATGGCCGAGGCGATGATGCAGAGACACAGTTGGTGCCAAAATGTGGAAGGAAGTGTACGCATGAATAACAGAACGGGTTCAACTCTGCAATATAAGTACCTGAGAACAATCTGATTCCAGAGAAGACTCGACTTCGTAGGTCAAGTACTGGAGACTCAACTTTGCAGGTCAAGCCCCAAAAGTCAGACACTGATCACCAGACAGAGAGGAACACCTTTTGTCTCTAAAGATGTTCCAAGTGAACCGGGCCATTGCTTCCTGTGCAGACGTACGGTACTACTTGGGAAAAGTTTGTAACTTGAATTGGACTTGTGCTTTAGTCCCAATAGGCCCTGTATGCTGATATTATGTAAATATCTATTTGTATATTGAATTGTTCCTACTAGGGGAAATGGTGAACGGTTAAGGTAATACTGACAATCTGCTGACAGAAAGACCGGCGTTAAATGTTAGTTAATACCTGTTAATTAGTGTCCTAAGTAGCTGAAAGCAGAAATATTGCCTATATACTTTGTATATTATTGACTATGTGTCATCACCGAGTCATCCTTAATGCGCCGTTGCATTCTTATACCTTGTTTACAGTCCGATGAAAAATGGATGGATGTGTGTATGCACCCTAAGGCCGGCCTCACACTCAGCGTATAAAAATACTGTCCGCAATTAACGGCCATAATACGCTGAAAAGTCCCCAAAATAGTGGTCCGTATCTCCTCCGTAGGCAGGGTGTGTCAGCATATTTTGCGCATGGCATCCTCCGTATGTAATCCGTATGGCATCCGTACTGCGCAGGCCTGCAAAACCGACATACGGACATACAATGGATCCATGTTCTCAAAAAATCATAAAAACATATATACTGTCTATATATATATATATATATATATATATAGATATAATTGAGACACATATATGTATATATATTAATATTTCATACAGCGCTAGATAGCTTTAAAGACGGTAATTCAATTGCCGGCTTTTGCTATCTCCTTCCTAAACCTGACATGATATGAGACATGGTTTACATACAGTAAACCATCTCATATCCCCTTTTTTTTGCATATTCCACACTACTAATGTTAGTAATGTGTATGTGCAAAATTTGGGCGCTCTAGCTATTAAATTAAAGGGTTAAATGGCGGAAAAAATTGGCATGGGCTACCGCTCAATTTTCTCCGCCAGAGTAGTAAAGCCAGTGACTGAGGGCAGATATTAATAGCCTGGAGAGAGTCCATGGTTATTGGCCCCCCTTGGCTAAAAACATCTGCCCCCAGCCACCCCAGAAAAAAATACTTTGTAATAATTTGTGTCTGTGTGTTTTTTAACCCTTTCATACAATTGGATTAATAATGGATAGGTGTCATAATTGACGCCTCTCCATTATTAATCTGGCTTAATGCCACCTTACAATAGCAAGGTGACATTAACCCTTCATTACCCCATATCCCACCGCTATACGGGAATGGGAAGAGAGTGGCCAAGTGCCAGAATAGATGTATCTTCCAGATGTGCCTTTTCTGGGGTGGCTGGGGGCAGATGTTTTTAGCCAGGGGGAGGCCAATAACCATGGACCCTCTCCAGGCTATTAATATCTGCCCTCAGTCACTGGCTTTACTACTCTGGCGGAGAAAATTGCGCGGGAGCCCACCCCAATTTTTTTCTGCCATTTAACCCTTTAATTTAATAGCTAGAGCGCCCAAATTTTGCACATACACACTACTAACATTAGTAGTGTGGAATATGCAATAAAAATGGGGATATGAGATGGTTTACTGTATGTAAACCATGTCTCATATCATGTCGGGTTTAGGAAGGAGATAGCAAATGCCTGCAATTGAATTACCGGCTTTAAAGCTATCTCGCGCTGGATGAAATATTAATACATATACATATATGTGTCTCACTGACATATATATATATATATATATATATATATATATACCTATACTATGTGTAGACATTTATTCTACCTATTCTATTGTAAGCTGTCAGTGTGATTTTACTGTACACCGCACTGAATTACCGGCTTTTCTCTCTAACACCACTGCGTATTTCTCGCAAGTCACACTGCTGGTCCGTGTTTAATCCGTATTTTTCTCGCCCCCATAGACTTTTATTGGCGGATTTTTTGCGCAATACGGTGAAACGCAGCATGCTGCGATTTTCTACGGCCGTAGAAGACCATATAATACGGATCAGTAAAATACGGCAGATAGAAGCAGGGGCATAGAGAAGCATTGTACCATATGCAATCCGTATTTTCAGCACCTCTCTTATGTCCGTGAAACACGCTAGTGTGAGGCCGGCCTAATACTGAAGAAGCCTCCTGAAAGAAATAGCAACCTCTCTGGAGCGCCAGACATGGAGGATGGTTACCTTGACATTTTCAGGTACGAACAAATCTCAGCCATAGTAAAACACCTAAAGTGTTAAAGAGATTATTTGGGACTGCTCACTTCCACATTGGAAGGGAACAGTGCTCATAACGTTATGACTCCACACACTTGCTGAGACCCGTGCACGATCGGAGGGGTCACTAACAGCTCTTGTAAATTACAGTAGAATATACTGGCCGATCATGCAAGCGTCTCAACAAATGCATGGGGTCATAATATCATTGGAACTGGTCATCTCTCTAGTGGGAGTGAATTGTACCTGACAACTCTTTAACAATCTTACTTGGGTTGGGTTTAGACGTACATTCATAAACTCAGGCCAGATAAGGACACAAATTAGAGACGTGACTGGTTCCGTGTGCTCGTCCACTAATCAAACAAGGGCAAGAACTGCCTACAATTTTCATGTACTAGTCTGATCTGTAAACCCTAAGTAGAGCATGCTACAATTTTTTTATGAAGACCATTGGTCCATATGGAAAATTGGCACATTGGCTATAATGGGTACTGGCGCTCTCTGTGTGCGTTTTGTGACGCTTAACCCCTTAACGACCGCCAATACGCCTTTTAACGGTGGCCGCTAAGGGTACTTAAACCACAGCGCCGTTAATTAACGGCGCTGTGGAAAAAGTAAATAGCGCCCCCCAGAGTCGGATTTTCTCCGGGGTCTCGGCTGCCGGGGGTAGCCGAGACACCAGAGAACATGATTCGGGGTTTTTTTTACCGACCCCGCATTTGCGATCGCCGGTAATTAACCGTTTACCGGCGATCGCAAAAAAAAACAAAACGCGATTTCTTTTTAATTTCTCTGTCCTCCGATGTGATCGCACATCAGAGGACAGAGGAATGGGGTCCCAGGTAGCCCCCCAATACTTACCTGTCTCCCCCGGTGCTCCTCGTGGCTCCCGATGGGCGCCGCCATCTTCAAAATGGCGGGCGCATGCGCAGTGCGCCCGCCGGCCGGCATCGGGAGAATCTTTGGGGTCTCGGCTGCCGGGGGTAGCCGAGACCCCAAAGAACATGATCGGGGTCGGTTTTACCGACCCCTGTGTTAGGGACTGGCGGAACGCACCAAGTATAGATGATATGAAACTAGGTGCGTTCGCAGTCCAAGGTCCACCGTGCAGGTAAAAACCCTGCTGCTAGTAAGACGGACTATATGGCGGTACTATAAGTATACACGCACGGGTTAACTTCACCCTGCGTGAAGGAAGCGATCCTGTTGCATCACAGGACCGCGGTACCGCACATAGAGCGCGAGCAAGAAGTCAGCGAACACAACCCCAACTCAGAATTGAAGTCCGATTAGACCACTTGCTGGCACAACACCACAACTGAGTGTGTAAGGAAACTATTAAATAGTGTATAGAGGCACGAGAGTGCATGCGGTGCCGCACTGACGGACGCCACTAACCACCCAGGCTTGGGTAAGGAAAGCGCAGAGGAAGCGCACGGCGCCGTACTGGCAGACACAGCAACTGGACGCTGTGATGTGTGTTACGTGCAGATGGCTAGTCGGGCGCTAGATAGCTACCATCATCCGCGAGCAGTCAACAACACTAGGGAGGGATACTTAGGAGCTTTCATCCATCGACATACATCCATCTACACACACACATTATAACAAGACAATACTAGTGCATGGCCGTGCGGTCATGCGCAGTTTATATAGTTGCAGCACAGGAAGCAGCTACAGAAGTTTTGCCCTTTCAGGACCTGTCAAGAGGACCAATGGGATGTGCTGCAGTGCCTGAGCATGTGACCCTCGATCTCCAACGGGAGATCTTGCCCTGGGCATGCTCAGTGTGTGCAAATAAGGACTTAGTCCCAGAGAAGCCTGCTCGCCGCAGATCAGTGCAGGGTACAACAGGAGAGCAAGAAAAGGCAGCAGTAACCCCCTGCACAGAATCAGTCCCAGCAAGACGCTGGGAGCGACGCCTCCGCTGAGCAGAGCCCACTGCGGCCAAAGCAGAATGGGAGACCGCAGCAGACACGGATCGAGATTCCCCCTGTGCAGCAGAGGAAACTCGACTCCTAACATTACCCCCCCTCCTTGAGCCTCACTACGCTCAAAAGCTGCAATAAGCAGCGGAGCCCGAATGTGCTCCACAGGCTCCCAGGTTCTATCCTCTGGGCCGTGACCCTTCCAGTCCACCAGATAAAATTTCTTGCCACGTACCACCTTGCACCCCACAATAGCATTCACCTCAAACTCATCCGTGGATGAACCCGATGTCCCAGCAGATGACTCAGAAAACCGGGACAACTGAACAGGCTTTAAGAGGGAAACGTGTAAAGTATCGGTGATACCAAGGCGTGGAGGAATAGCCAAACGGTAGACCACAGGGTTGACCTGTTCCAGAACCTTAAATGGGCCAATGTAGCGAGGAGCAAACTTAGTGGACTCAACTCGCAGCCTGATGTTACGGGCGGAGAGCCACACTAAGTCGCCAGGAGCAAAGACCGGAGCGGGGCGCCGGTGTGTATCAGCCGAAACCCTCATTCTCTCCTTGGAGGCCCGGATGGCATCCTGTGTGCGGTCCCAGATGTCACGTGCTTCCACCGCCCAGTCTGCCACCCTAGAATCGGTGGATGACACGGGCATGGGCACAGGGACACGCGGATGCTGGCCGTAATTAAGGAGAAAGGGAGTTCGACCAGTGGAATCGGCTACGGCGTTGTTCAAGGCAAATTCCGCCCAAGGTAGCAAAGATGCCCAGTCATCCTGCCTAGCAGAGACGAAATGTCGCAAATATGTCACCAGAGTCTGGTTGGTTCTCTCCACCAACCCATTCGTCTCGGGATGGTATGCAGAGGAGAGGTTTAACTCTATGCTGAGTAAACGGCAGAGCTCTCTCCAAAACCGAGACGCGAACTGGGGACCCCGATCGCTGACAATCTTATCAGGCATACCATGCAATCGGAAAACGTGCTTAATGAACAACACCGCCAAGGCCCGTGCTGAGGGTAACCGAGGAAGCGGCACCAAATGCACCATCTTAGAGAAAGGGTCGGTGACAACCCAAATAATGGAGCAGCCACGCGACTTGGGTAAGCCCACCACAAAGTCCATCCCGACCATCTCCCAGGGCCTGTCTGCCACCGGTAAAGGGTAAAGCAACCCAGCAGGCTGTTGCCGAGGAGACCGATTCTGGGCGCAAGAAACGCACGCCTGAATATAGTCCCTGACATCTAGGGCCATATGCGGCCACCAGTATGTTCTCGCCAAAAGCTCAGATGTCCTCTTGGTCACAAAATGCCCACCCACTCTGGAGGAGTGAGCCCAAGAGAGAACCTCCGGTCGCAAGTTAGCTGGTACGAAAGTCTTGCCCGGGGGCACAGACTCTAGCGAAACCGGAGCTACAGTTCTCAGGCTCTCAGAAGGGACAATAAGCCGAGGCTCCTCCTCCTCCGATGACACTACGGAGCGGGAGAGAGCGTCAGCACGAACGTTCTTCTCCCCGGAGAGGAAATGGAGAGTAAAATGGAACCGGGAGAAGAACAGGGACCATCTAGCCTGGCGAGAATTCAGCCGCTGGGCCGTTTGTAGATATACCAAGTTCTTGTGGTCAGTGAAGACTTGGAAGGGAAAGCGAGCTCCCTCCAAGAGATGTCTCTACTCTGAAAAAGCCAACTTCATGGCTAGCAACTCCCTGTCCCCGATGGAATAATTCCTCTCCGCTGCTGTGAAGGTCTTGGAGAAGAAGAAGCAAGGATGCTTCCGACCTTGAGCATCCTTTTGGAAAAGGACTGCTCCAGCACCAACGGATGAGGCATCCACCTCCAAGATAAATGGTTTATCAACATCGGGGCGATGTAGGATGGGAGCGCTAGCGAAGTGTGACTTGATCGAGAGAAAGGCTTTGGAGACCTCCTCTGACCACAACTTGGGATTTGCTCCCTTCTTGGTGAGGGCAACCAAGGGAGCTACCAAAGTTGAGAAGTGTGGGATGAACTGGCGATAGTAATTGATGAACCCCATAAAGCGCTGCACCACTTTAAGAGAATGGGGTTCCTGCCAGTCCATTACAGCCTGTAGCTTGACAGGATCCATAGCCAAACCCTGGGCAGAGATGATATAACCAAGGAAAGGCAAGGACTCCTGCTCAAACACACACTTCTCCAACTTGGCGTAGAGGGAGTTTGCCCGTAAGAGGTCGAAGACTTTGCGAACATCTCTCCGGTGGGAGTCAATATCTGGAGAGAAGATGAGAATATCATCCAGATAGACTACGACCGAGGTGGTGAGCATATCCCGGAAGATGTCGTTCACAAAGTCTTGGAAAACGGCTGGGGCATTACAGAGCCCGAAGGGCATCACCAGATATTCATAGTGCCCATCCCTGGTGTTAAAAGCCGTCTTCCATTCATCCCCCTCACGGATGCGAATCAGGTTGTAAGCACCCCGCAGATCTAACTTAGTAAATATCCTCGCTCCCCGTAGCCTATCAAACAGCTCAGATATCAGGGGTAATGGGTACCTGTTCTTAACGGTGATGGCGTTAAGACCCCTGTAGTCTATTCATGGACGTAAGTCTCCAGTCTTCTTCTGTACGAAGAAGAACCCAGCCCCTGCCGGTGACACTGACTTCCTAATGAATCCTCTTGCCAGATTCTCTTGGATGTACTGAGACATTGCCTCCGTCTCCGGGAGAGATAACGGATAGACTCGACCCCGGGGAGGCTCAGCACCAGGCAAGAGGTCAATAGGACAGTCATAGGGGCGGTGAGGCGGAAGGGTCTCCGCAGCTCTTTTGGAGAACACGTCTGCATAGGGCGAATAGTGCTTGGGAAGAGAGGAAAGATCTGCGGGTACCTGTGTAGTAGCAACCTGAACGCACTCCCTCTGACATCTACCCTCGCAGGATTTACTCCATCCCAAAATTCTCCCAGAGGACCAGTCAATATGAGGAGAATGGTAGCGAAGCCATGGTATCCCCAACAGGACCTCATCAATTCCCTCAGGAATGACTAATAGGGAGATTATCTCCTGATGTGATGGAGACACAGAAAGCATGAAAGGAATGATTTGGTGGGTAATCTGTGAGGGTAGTGTTGACCCATTTACCACTCGAACGGTTACAGGCTTGGCGAGCATCACCAAGGGTATTGCGTGACGCTGGGCAAAAGAGGAAGACATAAAATTACCCTCTGCCCCAGAATCCACGCATAGCTCGACCATAAGAGTGGATGGGCCTATGGTAATTGTCCCCTTGAAGGACAACTTTGAGGCAAACGTCGCCGTGTCTAGTGTACCTCCTCCAACTGCCACTAGACGCTGACGTTCCCCCGACCGCTGAGGACCCTTGGAGGCAAGATGTCCTGACTGCTGGCAAACATGACGGACCCTATGTGCACGGGCGGACTGAGATTTGGATCCCGCTCGTGTCACCTCTAAGGCCTCATGTGACTCAGATGCCTGGATTGGAGATTCCAAAGGTTTGGCGAAGGTGGGAGCCAGCCGAAACTTCTGCGTACACTGGGCTCGCTCTAACCTCCGCTCGTTAAAACGGAGGTCAATACGAGTAGAGACAGTTATTAACTCCTCCAGTGTGGCAGGAATCTCCCTAGTGGCCAGAGCGTCCTTAACGTGATCAGCCAGGCCCCTCCAAAATATGGGGATAAGGGCTTTATCCGACCACTCCAGCCCAGAAGCTAAAGTACGGAAGTGGACGGAAAAATGGCTGACCAAGGACTCACCCTGAGTTAATGCCAGTAGTTGGAGCGCTGTGTCATGGGTGACTTGAGGTCCTAAAAAGACCTTTTTCAGAGTGCTCAGAAACAACGGAGCACTCTGCACCACATGATCACCACGCTCCCACAGCGGCGTAGCCCACTCCAACGCCCTGTCCGACAAGAGAGAGACAATAAATCCTACCTTAGCCCGCTCTGTAGGAAAACGTGCAGCCAGGAGCTCGAGGTGAATAGAGCACTGACTCACGAATCCCCTACAAGTTTTGCAATCTCCAGAAATTTTTTCTGGCAACGGGAGGCGAGATAATGTCGGAACAGGGGTGGCAGTGGACAAGGTTGCTGCAGCCACGCTAGCAGCCTGTACAGCAACTGCGGTAACATCCACAGCTGAGGTTGAGCTCTCGAGAGCCGTCAACCTACCCTCCAGCTGCTGGATATACCGCAAAGATTGCTGAATGTCCGCCATTTACTAGCCAGACCGTGGCGCTAGTATTATGTTAGGGACTGGCGGAACGCACCAAGTATAGATGATATGAAACTAGGTGCGTTGGCAGTCCGAGGTCCACCGTGCAGGTAAAAACCCTGCTGCTAGTAAGACGGACTATATGGCGGTACTACAAGTATACACGCACGGGTTAACTTCACCCTGCGTGAAGGAAGCGATCCTGTTGCATCACAGGACCGCGGTACCGCACATAGAGCGCGAGCAAGAAGTCAGCGAACACAACCCCAACTCAGGATTGAAGTCCGATTAGACCACTTGCTGACACAACACCACAACTGGGTGTGTAAGGAAACTATTAAATAGTGTATAGAGGCACGAGAGTGCATGCGGTGCCGCACTGACGGACGCCACTAACCACCCAGGCTTGGGTAAGGAAAGCGCAGAGAAAGCGCACGGCGCCGTACTGGCAGACACAGCAACTGGACGCTGTGATGTGTGTTACGTGCAGATGGCTAGTCGGGCGCTAGATAGCTACCATCATCCGCGAGCAGTCAACAACACTAGGGAGGGATACTTAGGAGCTTTCATCCATCGACAAACATCCATCTACACACACACATTATAACAAGACAATACTAGCGCATGGCCGTGCGGTCATGCGCAGTTTATATAGTTGCAGCACAGGAAGCAGCTACAGAAGTTTTGCCCTTTCAGGACCTGCCAAGAGGACCAATGGGATGTGCTGCAGTGCCTGAGCATGTGACCCTCGATCTCCAACGGGAGATCTTGCCCTGGGCATGCTCAGTGTGTGCAAATAAGGACTTAGTCCCAGAGAAGCCCGCTCGCCGCAGATCAGTGCAGGGTACAACAGGAGAGCCAGAAAAGGCAGCAGTAACCCCCTGCACAGAATCAGTCCCAGCAAGACGCTGGGAGCGACGCCTCCGCTGAGCAGAGCCCACTGCGGCCGAAGCAGAATGGGAGACCGCAGCAGACACGGATCGAGATTCCCCCTGTGCAGCAGAGGAAACTCGACTCCTAACACCCTGTTTTGCGATTGCCTGTAATTAACTGTTTACCGGCGACCGCAAAAAAAAAAAAAAAGCAAAGTGTAATTCTCTGTCCTCTAATGTGATCGCACATCAGAGGACAGAGAAATAGGGGGATTCGGGGACCCTATTATACTCACCAGTGTCCCTGGGTCCTCCTGCTGCTCCTCCTGGCCGCCGGCATCTTCTTGGCAAAAGAAAATGGCGGGCGCATGCGCAGTGCGCCCGCCATCTGCCTGCCGGCAGGAGAAGAGCAGTTGGGGCTAAAATTAGGGTTAGTGTTAGTGCTAGGGTTAGGGTTAGGGCTAAGGTTAGGGTTAGGGCTAGGGTTAGGGTACGGGGCCGTCGCAATGCGTCGGCCCGACTGTTATGGACCTGGTGGTTAGGAGCACCCGGCACAACCTGATAGTTAAACTCACACAGGACAAGCTCTGGGATGTGGGAGCTCTGCTGACCGCAGACCCTAATCCTATCACACACACTAGAAATAGCCGTGGAGCGTTCCTGACTCTCCCTAGACGCCTCTTCACAGCCTAAGAGCTAGCTAGCCCTAGAGATAGAAAATAAAGCCTACCTTGCCTCAGAGAAATTCCCCAAAGGAAAAGGCAGCCCCCCACATATATTGACTGTGAGTAAAGATGAAAGTCACAAACGCAGAAATGAAACAGGTTTCAGCAAAGAGAGGCCAGACTTACTAAACAGACAGAGGATAGGAAAGGTATCTTTGCGGTCAGCACAAAAAACTACAAAAGACCACGCAGAGTGTGCAGAAAGACCTCCGCACCGACTAACGGTGCGGAGATGCCACTCTGCATTCCAGAGCTTCCAGCTAGCAAGACAAAATCATGATAACCAGCTGGACAAGGAAACAATGAACAAATAATAACTATCAGGAACTTAGCTTCTGCTGGAGAAGACAGGTCACCAGAAAGATCCAAGAGCGAACTGAACCAATGCAGGAACATTGACAGCTGGCATGGAGTAACGATCTGAGTGGAGTTAAATAGAGTAGCCAACCAAAGGATAAACCACGTCACCTGTGTAAGGAACCTCAGAAGCAGCAGCTTCACTCACAGCCACCAGAGGGAGTCCATGGACAGAACTCGCCGAAGTACCATTCACGACCACAGGAGGGAGTTTGACAACAGAATTCACAACAGTACCCCCCCCCCCTTGAGGAGGGGTCACCGAACCCTCACCAGAGCCCTCAGGCCGATCAAGATGAGCCAAATGAAAGGCACAAACTAGATCGGCAGCATGAACATCAGAGGCAAAAACCCAGGAATTATCTTCCTGACCATAACCCTTCCACTTGACCAGGTACTGGAGTTTCCGTCTCGAAACACAAGAATCCAAAATCTTCACCACATACTCCAACTCCCCCTCGACCAACACCGGGGCAGGAGGATCAACGGAGGGAACCATAGGCGCCACGTATCTCCGCAACAACGACCTATGGAACACATTATGGATAGCAAAAGAAGCTGGAAGGTCCAAACGAAATGACACAGGATTAAGAACTTCAGAAATCTTATATGGCCCAATGAAACGAGGCTTAAACTTAGGAGAGGAAACCTTCATAGGAACATGACGAGACGACAACCAAACCAAATCCCCAACACAAAGTCGGGGACCAACACAGCGCCGGCGGTTAGCGAAACGTTGAGCCTTCTCCTGGGACAATGTCAAATTGTCCACCACATGAGTCCAAATCTGCTGCAACCTGTCCACCACCGTATCCACACCAGGACAGTCCGAAGGCTCAACCTGCCCTGAAGAGAAACGAGGATGGAAACCAGAATTACAGAAAAAAGGAGAAACTAAAGCAGCCGAGCTGGCCCGATTATTAAGGGCGAACTCAGCCAAAGGCAAGAAGGACACCCAATCATCCTGATCAGCAGAAACAAAGCATCTCAGATATGTTTCCAAAGTCTGATTAGTTCGTTCGGTTTGGTCATTAGTCGGAGGATGGAAAGCCGAAGAAAAAGACAAATCAATGGCCATCTTAGCACAAAAGGACCGCCAAAACCTCGAAAGAAACTGGGAACCTCTATCCGAGACGATGTTCTCTGGAATGCCATGCAAATGAACCACATGCTGGAAAAACAATGGCACCAAATCAGAGGAGGAAGGCAATTTAGACAAGGGTACCAAATGGACCATCTTAGAGAAGCGATCACAAACCACCGAAATGACCGACGTCCTTTGAGAAACAGGGAGATCAGAAATAAAATCCATGGAAATATGCGTCCAGGGCCTCTTCGGGACCGGCAAGGGCAAAAGCAACCCACTGGCACGAGAACAGCAGGGCTTAGCCCGAGCACAAGTCCCACAGGACTGCACAAAAGAACGCACATCCCGTGACAAAGAAGGCCACCAAAAGGATCTAGCCACCAAATCTCTGGTACCAAAGATTCCAGGATGACCAGCCAACACCGAACAATGAACCTCAGAGATAACTCTACTAGTCCATCTATCAGGGACAAACAGTTTCTCCATAGGACAACGGTCAGGTCTATCAGCCTGAAACTTCTGCAGCACCCGCTGCAAATCAGGGGAGATGGCAGACAAAATTACCCCCTCTTTGAGAATACCCGCCGGCTCAGGAACACCCGGAGAGTCAGGCACAAAACTCCTTGACAGGGCATCAGCCTTCACATTCTTAGATCCCGGAAGGTATGAAACCACAAAATCAAAACGGGAGAAAAAGAGCGACCATCGAACCTGTCTAGGATTCAACCGTTTGGCAGACTCGAGATAAGTCAAATTCTTGTGATCCGTCAAGACCACCACGCAATGTTTAGCTCCTTCAAGCCAATGTCGACACTCCTCGAATGCCCACTTCATGGCCAACAACTCTCGATTGCCAACATCATAATTGCGCCCAGCAGGTGAGAATTTTCTAGAAAAGAAGGCACATGGTTTCATCACCGAGCCATCAGAACTTCTTTGCGACAAAACAGCCCCTGCTCCAATCTCAGAAGCATCAACCTCAACCTGAAACGGGAGCGAAACATCTGGCTGGCACAACACAGGGGCAGAAGAAAAACGACGCTTCAACTCCTGAAAAGCCTCTACAGCCGCAGAGGACCAATTGACCACATCAGCACCTTTCTTGGTCAAATCAGTCAACAGTTTAGAAATACTAGAAAAATTAGCGATGAAGCGACGGTAAAAATTAGCAAAGCCCAGGAACTTCTGCAGGCTCTGCACAAATGTCGGCTGAGTCCAATCATAAATGGCCTGAACTTTAACAGGGTCCATCTCGATAGTAGAAGGGGAAAAAATGAAACCCAAAAATGAAACCTTCTGAACTCCAAAGAGACACTTTGACCCCTTCACAAACAAGGAATTCGCACGAAGGACCTGGAACACCATTCTGACCTGCTTCACATGAGACTCCCAATCATCCGAAAAGACCAAAATGTCATCCAAATATACAATCATGAATCTATCCAGGTACTCTCGGAAGATGTCATGCATAAAGGACTGAAACACAGATGGAGCATTAGAAAGCCCGAATGGCATAACCAGGTACTCAAAATGGCCCTCGGGCGTATTAAATGCTGTTTTCCATTCATCGCCCTGTTTAGTTCGCACAAGATTATACGCCCCTCGAAGAACTATCTTGGTGAACCAACTAGCCCCCTTAATCCGAGCAAACAAATCAGACAGCAGCGGCAAAGGATACTGAAATTTGACTGTGATCTTATTAAGAAGGCGGTAATCAATACAAGGTCTCAAAGAGCCATCCTTCTTGGCCACAAAAAAGAACCCTGCTCCCAATGGTGACGACGACGGGCGAATATGACCCTTCTCCAAGGATTCCTTTATATAACTCCGCATATCGGCGTGCTCTGGCACAAATAAATTAAACAGACTGCCCTTAGGAAACTTACTACCAGGAATCAAATTAATAGCACAATCGCAATTCCTATGAGGAGTGTTGTGAATTCTGTGGCTGAATTCACTCCTGTGGTCACAAGTGGTACTGCAGCTTCTGAGCTTCCTCCCTCAGGTGTTCTGGTGAGCTCGTTGGCTGCTTTGTTATTTAACTCCACCTGATTCTGTCTTCCTTGCTCCTTGTCAATGTTCCAGTGTTGGACCTGAGCTTCTGGATCTTTCCTGTGGCCTGCTGCTCTGCTTAGATAAGTGCTTCTTTGCTTTTGTTGCTACTTTTTGTCCAGCTTGTCTTTTCGTTTTTTTCTGGAAGCTCTGAGACGCAAAGGGTGCACCGCCGTGCCGTTAGTTCGGCACGGTGGGTCTTTTTGCCCCCTTTGCGTGGTTTTTTGCTTTAGGGTTTTTTGTAGACTGCAAAGTTCTCTTTGCTATCCTCGCTCTATCTAGAATATCGGGCCTCACTTTGCTGAATCTATTTCATCCCTACGTTTGTCTTTTCATCTTGCTAACAGTCATTATATGTGGGGGGCTGCCTTTTCCTTTGGGGTATTTCTCTGAGGCAAGTCAGGCTTGTTTTTCTATCTTCAGGCTAGACAGCTCCTCAGGCTGTGCCGAGTTGCATAGGTAGTGACAGGCGCAATCCACAGCTGCCTTTAGTTGTGTTAGGATAGGTTCAGGTATTGCGGTCTACAGAGATTCCACGTCTCAGAGCTCGTTCTATTGTTTTTGGGTTATTGTCAGATCACTGTATGTGCTCTGATTGCTGGCACACTGTGTCACTGGATTGCCTTTCATAACAGTACAAGGAGCCCCCACATATATAGTACTAAGCGGTTCGATAGGTCTGCCGTCATTGGTACTGTACAATCCAAATTCCTTCTGTCCATTACCTTGATATGCTCTTTGTCATCGTATTCTGTCATGGCGTTTGTGGATTCAGGCGCTGCCCTGAATCTGATGGATTTGGATTATGCTAAACGTTGTGGGTTTTTCTTGGAGCCTTTGCGGTGTCCTATTCCGTTGAGAGGAATTGATGCTACACCTTTGGCCAAGAATAAACCTCAGTACTGGACCCAGCTGACCATGTGCATGGCTCCTGCACATCAGGAAGTTATTCGCTTTCTGGTGCTACATAATCTGCATGATGTGGTCGTGTTGGGGTTGCCATGGCTGCAAACCCATAATCCAGTATTGGATTGGAACTCTATGTCGGTTTCCAGCTGGGGTTGTCAGGGGGTACATGGTTATGTTCCATTTTTGTCTATTTCGTCATCCACTCCTTCTGAGGTCCCAGAGTTCTTGTCTGATTGTCAGGATGTATTTGAAGAGCCCAACTCCGATGCCCTACCTCCGCATAGGGATTGTGATTGTGCTATCAATTTGATTCCTGGTAGTAAATTCCCTAAAGGTCGATTATTTAATTTATCCGTGCCTGAACACGCCGCTATGCGCAGTTATGTGAAGGAATCCCTGGAGAAGGGACATATTCGCACATCGTCATCACCCCTGGGAGCAGGGTTCTTTTTTGTAGCCAAGAAGGATGGTTCGCTGAGACCATGTATTGATTACCGCCTTCTTAATAAGATCACTGTTAAATTTCAGTATCCCTTGCCATTATCTGACTTGTTTGCTCGGATTAAGGGGGCTAGTTGGTTCACTAAGATAGATCTTCGTGGTGCGTATAATCTGGTGAGAATCAGGCAAGGAGATGAATGGAAAACTGCATTTAATACGCCCGAGGGTCATTTTGAGTATCTAGTGATGCCGTTCGGACTTGCCAATGCTCCATCTGTGTTTCAGTCTTTTATGCATGACATCTTCCGTGAGTATCTGGATAAATTCCTGATTGTTTACTTGGATGACATTTTGATCTTCTCAGATGATTGGGACTCTCATGTGAAGCAGGTCAGAATGGTTTTCCAGGTCCTGCGTGCTAATTCTTTGTTTGTGAAGGGATCAAAGTGTCTCTTCGGTGTGCAGAAAGTTTCATTTTTGGGGTTCATCTTTTCCCCTTCTACTATCGAGATGGATCCGGTTAAGGTCCAAGCCATCCAGGATTGGACTCAGCCGACATCTCTGAAAAGTCTGCAAAAATTCCTGGGCTTTGCTAATTTTTATCGTCGCTTCATCTGTAATTTTTCTAGCATTGCCAAACCATTGACCGATTTGACCAAGAAGGGTGCTGATTTGGTTAATTGGTCTTCTGCTGCTGTGGAAGCTTTTCAGGAGTTGAAGCATCGTTTTTGTTCTGCCCCTGTGTTGTGTCAACCAGATGTTTCTCTTCCGTTCCAGGTCGAGGTTGATGCTTCTGAGATTGGAGCAGGGGCGGTTTTGTCACAGAGAGGTTCTGGTTGCTCAGTGTTGAAACCATGTGCTTTCTTTTCCAGGAAGTTTTCGGCTGCTGAGCGTAATTATGATGTGGGCAACCGAGAGTTGCTGGCCATGAAGTGGGCATTCGAGGAATGGTGTCATTGGCTTGAAGGAGCTAAGCATCGCGTGGTGGTATTGACTGATCATAAGAACCTTACTTATCTCGAGTCTGCCAAGCGCTTGAATCCTAGACAGGCCCGTTGGTCGTTATTTTTTGCCCGCTTCGATTTTGTGATTTCATACCTTCCGGGCTCTAAAAATGTGAAGGCGGATGCTCTGTCTAGGAGTTTTGTGCCCGACTCTCCGGGTTCATCTGAGCCGGCGAGTATCCTCAAGGAAGGAGTCATTGTGTCTGCCATCTCCCCTGATTTGCGGCGAGTGTTGCAAAAATTTCAGGCGAATAAACCTGATCGTTGTCCGGCGGAGAAACTGTTCGTCCCTGATAGGTGGACTACTAAAGTTATCTCTGAACTTCATTGTTCGGTGTTGGCTGGTCATCCTGGAATATTTGGTACCAGAGAGTTAGTGGCTAGATCCTTCTGGTGGCCATCTCTGTCACGGGATGTACGTACTTTTGTGCAGTCCTGTGGGATTTGTGCTAGGGCTAAGCCCTGCTGTTCACGTGCCAGTGGGTTGCTTTTGCCCTTGCCGGTCCCAAAGAGGCCTTGGACACATATTTCGATGGATTTCATTTCTGACCTTCCCGTTTCTCAAAAGATGTCAGTCATTTGGGTGGTCTGTGATCGCTTTTCTAAAATGGTCCATCTGGTGCCCTTGGCTAAATTGCCTTCCTCCTCTGATTTGGTGCCTTTGTTCTTCCAGCATGTGGTTCGTTTGCGTTCCTGAGAATATTGTTTCTGACAGAGGTTCCCAGTTTGTTTTGAGGTTTTGGCGAGCCTTTTGTGGTAGGATGGGCATTGACCTGTCTTTTTCCTCGGCTTTCCATCCTCAGACTAATGGCCAGACCGAACGAACCAATCAGACCTTGGAGACATATCTGAGATGTTTTGTTTCTGCAGACCAGGATGATTGGGTGTCCTTTTTGCCGTTGGCTGAGTTCGCCCTTAATAATCGGGCCAGCTCGGCCACCTTGGTCTCTCCATTTTTCTGCAATTCTGGGTTCCATCCTCGTTTCTCTTCAGGACAGGTTGAGTCTTCGGACTGTCCTGGTGTGGATTCTGTGGTGGACAGGTTGCAGCAGATCTGGACTCAGGTAGTGGACAATTTGACCTTGTCCCAGGAGAAGGCTCAACTTTTCGCTAATCGCAGACGCCGTGTGGGTCCCCGACTTCGTGTTGGGGATCTGGTTTGGTTATCTTCTCGTCATATTCCTATGAAGGTTTCCTCTCCTAAATTTAAACCTCGTTTTATTGGTCCGTATAGGATTTCTGAGATTCTCAATCCTGTGTCTTTTCGTCTGACCCTCCCAGACTCCTTTTCCATACATAATGTATTCCATAGGTCGTTGTTGCGGAGATACGTGGCACCTATGGTTCCATCTGTTGAGCCTCCTGCCCCGGTTTTGGTGGAGGGGGAATTGGAGTATATTGTGGAGAAAATTTTGGATTCTCGTGTTTCTAGACGGAAACTCCAGTATCTGGTTAAATGGAAGGATTATGCTCAGGAAGATAATTCCTGGGTTTTTGCCTCTGATGTCCATGCTCCAGATCTTGTTCGTGCCTTTCATGTGGCTCATCCTGGTCGGCCTGGGGGCTCTGGTGAGGGTTCGGTGACCCCTCCTCAAGGGGGGGTACTGTTGTGATTTCTGTGGCTGAATTCACTCCTGTGGTCACAAGTGGTACTGCAGCTTCTGAGCTTCCTCCCTCAGGTGTTCTGGTGAGCTCGTTGGCTGCTTTGTTATTTAACTCCACCTGATTCTGTCTTCCTTGCTCCTTGTCAATGTTCCAGTGTTGGACCTGAGCTTCTGGATCTTTCTTGTGGCCTGCTGCTCTGCTTAGATAAGTGCTTCTTTGCTTTTGTTGCTACTTTTTGTCCAGCTTGTCTTTTCGTTTTTTGCTGGAAGCTCTGAGACGCAAAGGGTGCACCGCCGTGCCGTTAGTTCGGCACGGTGGGTCTTTTTGCCCCCTTTGCGTGGTTTTTTGCTTTAGGGTTTTTTTGTAGACTGCAATGTTCTCTTTGGCATCCTCGCTCTATCTAGAATATCGGGCCTCACTTTGCTGAATCTATTTCATCCCTACGTTTGTCTTTTCATCTTGCTAACAGTCATTATATGTGGGGGGCTGCCTTTTCCTTTGGGGTATTTCTCTGAGGCAAGTCAGGCTTGTTTTTCTATCTTCAGGCTAGTCAGCTCCTCAGGCTGTGCCGAGTTGCATAGGTAGTGACAGGCGCAATCCACAGCTGCCTTTAGTTGTGTTAGGATAGGTTCAGGTATTGCGGTCTACAGAGATTCCACGTCTCAGAGCTCGTTCTATTGTTTTTGGGTTATTGTCAGATCACTGTATGTGCTCTGATTGCTGGCACACTGTGTCACTGGATTGCCTTTCATAACAGAGGAGGTAGGGCACTGGCTTTGGGCTCATGAAATACATCCCGATAATCCGACAAAAACTCTGGAACTTCAGAAGGAGTGGAAGACGAAATAGACAAAAATGGAACATCACCATGTACCCCCTGACAACCCCAGCCGGACACAGACATAGATTTCCAATCCAACACTGGATTATGGACCTGTAGCCATGGCAACCCCAAAACGACCACATCATGCAGATTATGCAACACCAAAAAGCGAATATCCTCCTGATGTGCAGGAGCCATGCACATGGTCAATTGAGTCCAGTACTGAGGCGTATTCTTGGCCAAAGGCGTAGCATCAATTCCTCTCAATGGAATAGGATACTGCAAGGGCTCCAAGAAAAAACCACAGCGCCTGGCAAACTCCAAGTCCATCAAATTCAGAGCAGCGCCTGAATCCACAAATGCCATAACAGAATAGGACAACAGAGAGCAAATCAGAGTAACGGACAAAAGAAATTTAGACTATACCGTACCAATGGTGGCAGACCTAGCGAACCGCTTAGTGCGCTTAGGACAATCGGAGATAGCATGAGTGGATTCACCACAGTAAAAACACAGCCCATTCCGACGTCTGTGTTCTTGCCGTTCAGCTCTGGTCAAAGTCCTATCACACTGCATAGGCTCAGGCCTATGCTCAGAGAATACCGCCTGATGGTGCACAGCTTTGCGCTCACGCAAGAGCCAATCGATCTGAATGGCCAAGGACATAGACTCATTCAGACCAGCAGGCGTGGGAAATCCCACCATGACATCCTTAAGGGCTTCAGAAAGACCCTTTCTGAAAATTGCCGCCAGGGCACACTCATTCCACTGAGTAAGCACAGACCACTTTCTAAACTTCTGACAGTACACCTCCGCTTCATCCTGACCCTGACACAAAGCCAGCAAGATTTTCTCTGCCTGATCCACTGAATTTGGTTCATCATAAAGCAATCCAAGCGCCAGAAAAAACGCATCAACATCACGCAATGCAGGATCTCCTGGCACAAGGGAAAATGCCCAGTCTTGAGGGTCACCACGCAACAAAGAAATAATGATTTTAACCTGTTGAACGGGGTCACCAGAGGAGCGGGGTTTCAAAGCTAGAAACAGTTTACAATTATTTTTGAAATTCAAGAACTTAGATCTATCCCCAGAAAATAAATCAGGAATAGGAATTCTAGGCTCTAACATAGGATTCTGAACCACAAAATCTTGAATGTTTTGTACCCTTGCAGTGAGATGATCCACACAAGAGGACAGACCTTGAATGTCCATATCTACACCTGTGTCCTGAACCACCCAAAGGTTTAGGGGAAAAGAAAGACAAAACACAGTGCAAAGAAAAAAAAATGGTCTCAGAACTTCTCTTATCCCTCTATTGAGATGCATTAATACTTTGGGCCAGCTGTACTGTTATGGACCTGGTGGTTAGGAGCACCCGGCACGACCTGATAGTTAAACTCACACAGGACAAGCTCTGGGATGTGGGAGCTCTGCTGACCACAGACCCTAATCCTATCACACACACTAGAAATAGCCGTGGAGCGTTCCTGACTCTCCCTAGATGCCTCTTCACAGCCTAAGAGCTAGCTAGCCCTAGAGATAGAAAATAAAGCCTACCTTGCCTCAGAGAAATTCCCCAAAGGAAAAGGCAGCCCCCCACATATATTGACTGTGAGTAAAGATGAAAGTCACAAACGCAGAAATGAAACAGGTTTCAGCAAAGGGAGGCCAGACTTACTAAACAGACAGAGGATAGGAAAGGTATCTTTGCGGTCAGCACAAAAAACTACAAAAGACCACGCAGAGTGTGCAAAAAGACCTCCGCACCGACTAACGGTGCGGAGATGCCACTCTGCATTCCAGAGCTTCCAGCTAGCAAGACAAAATCATGATAACCAGCTGGACAAGGAAACAATGAACAAATAACTATCAGGAACTTAGCTTCTGCTGGAGAAGACAGGTCACCAGAAAGATCCAAGAGCGAACTGAACCAATGCAGGAACATTGACAGCTGACATGGAGTAACGATCTGAGTGGAGTTAAATAGAGCAGCCAACCAATGGATAAACCACGTCACCTGTGTAAGGAACCTCAGAAGCAGCAGCTTCACTCACAGCCACCAGAGGGAGTCCATGGACAGAACTCGCCGAAGTACCATTCACGACCACAGGAGGGAGTTCGACAACAGAATTCACAACACCCGACATACCGACGCACGTTGTGAAAATTGTGCACAACGTGGGCAGCGGATGTAGTTTTTCAAGGCATCCGCTGCCCAATCTATGTCCTGGGGAGGAGGGGGCGGAGTTACGTCCACGCATGCGTGGTCAGAAATGGCGGACGCGACGTACAAAAAAAGTTACATTGAACGTTTTTTGTGCCGACGGTCCGCCAAAACACAACTGATCCAGTGCACGACGGACGCGACGTGTGGCCATCCGTCACGATCCGTCGGCAATACAAGTCTATGGGCAAAAAACGAATCCTGCGGGCACATTTGCAGGATCCGTTTTTTGTCCAAAACGACGGATTGCGACAGATGCCAAACGACGCAAGTGTGAAAGTAGCCTTAGGGCTAGGGTTAGGGTTGGGGCTAAAGTTAGGGCTAGGGATGGGGCTAAAGTTAGGGTTAAAGTTGGGATTAGGGTTAGGGTTTGGATTAGGGTTGGTATTAGGGTTAGGGTTGGCATTAGGGTTACGCTTGGGATTAGGGTTTGGTTTGGGATTAGGGTTAAGGTTAGGGTTGTGATTAGGGGTGTATTGGGATTAGGGTTAGGTTTGAGGTTAGGGTTGAGATTAGAATTAGGGGTGTGTTGGATTTAGGGTTTTGATTAGGGTTATGGTTAGGGTTGACATTAGGGTTGTTTTGGGGTAAGGATTGTGATTATCGTTAGGGTTAGTGATTAGGATTATGGATCGGGTTGGGATTAGGGTTAGGGGTGTGTTGGGGTTAGGGTTGGAGCTAGAATTGGGGGGTTTCCACTGTTTAGGTACATCAGGGGGTCTCCAAACACGACAGCCAATTTTGCGCTCAAAAAGTCAAATGGTGCTCCCTCCCTTCTGAGCTCTGCCGTGCGCCCAAACAGTGGGTTACCCCCACATATGGGGTATCAACGTACTCGGGATAAATTGGACAACAACTTTTGGGGTCCAATTTCTCCTGTTACCCTTGTGAAAATAAAAACTTGGGGGCTACAAAATCTTTTTTGTGGAAAAAAAAATATTTTTTTATTTTCATGACTCTGCATTCTAAACTTCTGTGAAGCAGTTGTGCATTCAAAGTTCTCACCACACATCTAGATAAGTTCCTTGGGGGGTCTAGTTTCCAAAATGGGGTCACTTGTGGGGGGTTACTACTGTTTAGGTACATCAGGGGCTCTGCAATCGCAACATAATGCCCACAGACCATTCTATCAAAGTCTGCATTCCAAAATGGCGCTCTTTCCCTTCCGAGCTCTGCCGTGCACCCAAACAGTGGTTTACCCCCACATATGGGGTACCAGCATACTCAGGACAAATTGGACAACAACTTTTGGGGTCCGATTTCTCCTGTTACCCTTGTGAAAATAAAAACTTGGGGGCTAAAAAATCTTTTTTTGTGGAAAAAAAATATTTTTTATTTTCACGACTCTGCATTCCAAACTTCTGTGAAGCACTTGGGCATTCAAAGTTCTCACCACACATCTAGATAAGTTCCATGGGGGGTCTAGTTTCCAAAATGGGGTCACTTGTGGGGTTTTCCACTGTTTAGGCACATCAGGGGCTCTCCAAACGCGACATGGCGTCCGATCTCAATTCCAGACAATTCTACATTGAAAAAGTAAAACGGTACTCCTCCTCTTCCAAGCTCTGCGGTGCGCCCAAGCAGTGGTTTATCCCCACATATTGGGTATCGACGTATTCAGGAGAAATTGCACTACAACTTTTGTGGTCTAATTTCTCCTGTTACCCTTGTGAAAATAAGAATTTGGGGGCAAAAAAATCATTTTTGTAGAAAAAATGCGAATTTTTTATTTTCACAGCTCAACGTTATAAACTTCTGTGAAGCACATGGGGGTTCAAAGTGCTCACCACACATCTAGATAAGTTCCTTAAGGGGTCTAGTTTCCAAAATGGTGTCACTTGTGGGGGGTTTCCACTGGTTAGGCACATCAGGGGCTTTCTAAACGTGACATGGCGTCCGATCTCAATTCCAGCCAATTCTGTATTGAAAAAGTCAAACGGCGCTCCTTTACTTCCAAGTTCTGCGGTCCACCAAAACAGTGGTTTACCCCCACATATGGGGTATTGGCGTATTCAGGAGAAATTGCATAACAAAATTTATGGTTACATTTCTGTTTTTACACTTGTGAAAATAAAAAAAATGGTTCGGAATTAGAATGTTTGCAAAAAAAAGTTAAATGTTCATTTTTTACTTCCACATTGTTTCAGTTCCTGTGAAGCACGTAAAGGGTTAATAAACTTCTTGAATGTGGTTTTGAGAACCTTGAGGGGTGTAGTTTTTAGAATGGTGTCACACTTCATTATTTTCTATCATATAGACTCCTCAAAATGACTTCAAATGTGATGTGGTCCCTAAAAAAAATGGTGTTGTAAAAATGAGAAATTGCTGGTCAACTTTTAACCCTTATAACTCCCTAACAAAAAAAAATTTTGTTTCCAAAATTGTACTGATGTAAAGTAGACATGTGGGAAATGTTATTTATTAACTATTTTTCATGACATAGCTCTCTGATTTAAGGGCATAAAAATACAAAGTTTGAAAGTTGCAAAATTTTAAATTTTTTTGTCATATTTCCATTTTTTTCATAAATAATCGCAAGTAATATCGAAGAAATGTTACCACTAACATGAAGTACGATATGTGATGAAAGAACAATCTCAGAATCAGCGGGATCCATTGAAGCGTTCCAGAGTTATAACCTCATAAAGTGACAGTGGTCAGAATTGCAAAAATTGGCTCGGTCACTAAGGGGTTAAGGATCGCACTTGTCAGAATAATACACTCGTCTGTATGAGCCCTAAAATTAATAATAAATACTTCCACAGTTGAAGCATTTAAAATAGGCTGATATGTGGGCTCCTCAAATTCACTTTGGAATCCAATTGGTCACCAAAACAAAAAAGAATATGCACTACAAAAGTTGACGTATGTGTAATCAGTTGCCTTACATGGGGGGCTGGACGTTCTCGTTTTGAACTCCTGAACAACGGTGACACGATACACATGCAGTTTTTCCCCTTTTTTGCAGCTCTTTGATGAAGTTAAAAGTCGTGATGGCTGTCTGGCGCCTACCTAATCGCTCTGACACGGGGACATACTTGCTTGTGCAAGGTGCCATGTACTGAGCACATTGGTTTGTTCACATTGTTTCATTCCAGCAAGAGTTATTACAGAATATTTGGGGGCTCATTTGAGTAAATATCCCTGTAGTAGACGTCCTGTAAGTGGTAATATTCCCCTCATGTATGGGGTCTATTTGTCTTAAAACAGAGGAAATCACAGATTACATTCCACACATAACACTGTCTAGGAAAGGCGGCGCAGGGTAATTGTGCCCGCAGTGCGGAGCAAATAATGCTGGAAACAGGACCAAGAGTCTGTGTAAGGCCACATTCACATGTTCAGTAGTTGGTCAGTATGTTACATCAGTATTTGTAAGGCAAAATCAGGAGTGAAACATGTCACCAATTCTGCATTAATCTCCCACTCCTGGTTTTGGCTTTGAAATAGTTATGTAAAATACTGATCAAATACTGACCGTGTGAATGTGGCCAAAGCGAGAGTCCGGGAGAAACTTCTACAAAGACTAAGCAAATCTTTAACACAGAGAGCGCCGGACCCCAGGACTGAACTCAGGTCTGAGAAATGGGATAGTAAGACCAAAACTGGATGTGACAAGGGGAAAAGGCAACAATCGTAAGTACACACACAGAGGAAATTATCCAAAATGCATAAATTCAAATTTGGCAAATCTCGCTAGTTTATCAGGAAAGGTCGATCTGCAATGAAGTTATTACCGTGAATTTTCTAAATTTGCAGAGCGAATTGTAAAAAATACGTATTCTGAAGAGAACGGATTTTTGAAAAATTCAAGGACAATTCAGTTGCACTCGAACTAGTTAGGCCATGTGCACATATTGAGTATTTGGTCAGTATTTTACATCAGTATCTGTAAGGCTGCTGTCACACTAGCAGTATTTGGTCAGTATTTTACATCAGTATTTGTAAGCCAAAACCAGGAGTGGGTGATAAATGCAGAAGTGGTGCATATGTTTCTGTTATACTTTTCCTCTAATTTTTCCACTCCTGGTTTTGGCTTACAAATACTGATGTAAAATACTGACCAAATACCGCTAGTGTGATGGCAGCCTTATACTTTTCCTCTGATTGTTCCTCTTCTGATTTTGGCTTACAAATACTGAGGTAAAATACTGACCAAATAATCAATGTGTGCATGTGGCCTTAGCTTATCTCTAATACAAAGCTCCACTCCATAAACAGCGTATCCACACAGCCCAACCCCTTCATAGTGCACTCACATTCCCTGTCCTCTACATAGTGTAACCATATAGACTCGCCCTTACAGCAGCATACACATACGGTATGCCCCGTACAAACCTGGCCCCGCAAGTCCCAGTGCGTACCAACATGTCACTGCCCACATACTCACACCACCCCCTACAGCTCCTGCACACATGACTTTGCCCCATCCACCTTGCATGAATAATGCTTTACCCTGTCCTCACATTTCACTGCCACATCCACCTTATGCACATACAACTCGTCCTCGAAAATCTCGTACACACAAGACTCCACTGTTTTCATGTATGACTCCTCAATATCCACCTCACACACAACTTTTTTTTTTTAGTGTTTTTCTATGTTTCTATTTGCTAATGAGCACAGTGTGTATGCGCACCTACATATTACTTTACCACTAGAGGTTTATGGGTCCTTGTTTGGATCTCTTGTATTAATAGACAGCGGGTGTGGCCCCCCCAGGTCTGTGCACCTTTATCCATCAAGTTTACCCCAGACTGGTGTTAATCACAATCAGACTTGGCTCCTATTTCTTCTCCTGCCAATATGAGGCCTTGGTAAGCACAGAGAGGTGAGTCACTGGGGTCCGGGACCTTCCACATTGGGCACAGCTTGTTGTGATCAGACGTGTTTATGTTTTTTTTATGAAAATTTTTTCAACAGACCTATGGAAAGATGTATTGCTCCCATAACACGGTACTACTTTCTTTACCCCCACACACAGTATAATGTACCGCCACACCCCCCCCCCCACACAGTATAATGTTCCAACAGTACTGCTATCCCGACACACTGACACACAGTATAATGTACCCACAGTACCGCCATCCCCCCCCCACACAGTATAATGTTCCAACAGTACTGCTATCCCTTGACACACTGACACACAGTATAATGTTCCCAGAGTACCGCCATCCCCCCACACACAATATAATGTTCCCACAGTACTGCCATCCCCCCCACGCAGTATAATGTTACCACAGTACCGCCATCCCCCCACACACAGTATAATGTTCCCACAGTACTGCCATCCCTTCCCCCGACACACAGAATAATTGCCTGACAATGCCCCTGGCACACAGTATAATGTTCACTGTACTTTCATTTACTCTCTCCCCCCCCCTCCATCACTACATTCAGACACACGCACTAATATATTTTTTAATGTTCTAGGGTACTGAACCCCATCTATTTATTTCTTTATATTGGAGTGTGTTGATGGGGCAACAGAGGCTTCCCACTCTGTGTATACCTGTGCCATCAGGCTGTATGTATAGTTAGTGCTGCCCTTGGCACTGAGATCTCCATTCTAAGGCCACGTACACATGTTCAGTATTCGGTCAGCATTTTACCTCAGTATTTGTACTCTGAGAGTGGAAGAATCACAGGAAACGTATAATAGAAACACATCACCACTTCTGTATTTATCACCCACTCCTGGTTTTGGCTTAAAAATACTGAGGTAAAATACTGACCAAATACTGAACATGTGAACATGGCCTTATAGAAAAACGTGTATCACTTCTGCATCTTTAACCCACTCTTGGTTTTTACTTACAAATACTGATGCAACATACTGACCAAATGCTGAGTCTGACAAAATGTGTTTCCATAACTTTTTGGGAAAGTTAAGTTATAACATTGATTTAGGGGGTTATCCTGTGTGTTTTTTTTTTTTTTTTTTTTTTTTATAAAAAGCAAGGAATTATATGAAACTAGATGGTGGCCCGATTCTAACGCATCAGGTATTCTAGAATATGTATGTAGTTTATTTATGAAGTTTTCAGAATAATGCAATTTATACACAGGAATCGGCCAGCCGGGCGCAACCAATTAGCAAAGCGTGGTTCAAATTCAGTGCCAATTCGCGGTCGGACTGCGCCTGTCGCTGATTGTTCGCGGCCGGGCGCGAACAATCAGTGAAGCCAGGGCCTGCTCCAGGTTTTTGAGGGCCCCGGGCGAAAGAGTCTCAGTGGGCCCCCCTCTTTAACACATACCACGATCCATGATGCACAGATACAGCAGAGAAATATAGCACAGCCAAGTATTATACAGCCCTCGTAGTATATAGCACAGCCCACGTAGTATATTGCCCAGTCGCATGGTATATAGCACAGACATGTAATATATTGCACAGCCACATAATATATTGCACAGCCACATAGTATGTAACACAGACCACGTAGTATAGAGCACAGTGATGTAGTATATTGCCAGGCCACGCAATATATAGCACAGACGTAGTATATATCACAGCCCACGTAGTATATTGCATAGCCATGTAATATATTGCACAGCCCATGCAGTATATAACACAGGCCACGTAGTATAGAGCACAGCGATGTAGTATATTGCCCAGCCACGTAATATATAGCAATGTGGGCACCATAGCCCTGTTAAAAAAAAAGAATTAAAATAAAAAATAGTTATATACTCACCTTCCGTCGGCCCCCGGACCAGCCCAGGCGTTTACCGATGCTCCTCGTGACGCTCCAGTCCCAAGAATGCATTGCGGTCTCGCGAGACCGCTACGTCATCATCTCGTGAGACCGCAATGCATGGACCGGAGCATCGCGAGGAGCAGCGGGAAAGGCGACGGAAGGTGAGAATATAATGATTTTTTATTTTGTTTATTATTTTTAACATTAGATCTTTTTACTATTGATGCTGCATAGGCAGCATCAATAGTAAAAAGTTAGTAACACAGGATTAATAGCCGTGTTAACGGACTGCGTTACACCGCAGCATAACGTGGTGTAACGCAGCCATTAACCCGGTGTGAGCGCTGACTGGAGGGGGCACTGACAGAGAGTAGGAAGGGGCAAATTTGTGGCCGGACTGTGCCCGTCGCTGATTGGTCGCGGCCTCGACCAATCAGCGACGTGGGATTTCCGTGACAGACGGACAAACAGACGGAAGGGCTATATATATATATATATATATATATATATATATATATATATATATATATATATATATATATATATATATATATATATATATATATACATATATACATATATACAGTGGGGCAAAAAAGTATTTAGTCAGTCAGCAATAGTGCAAGTTCCACCACTTAAAAAGATGAGAGGCATCTGTAATTTACATCATAGGTAGACCTCAACTATGGGGGACAAAATGAGAAAAAAAAATCCAGAAAATCACATTGTCTGTTTTTTTATAATTTGTTTTGCATATTATGGTGGAAAATAAGTATTTGGTCAGAAACAAACAATCAAAATTTCTGGCTCTCACAGACCTGTAACTTCTTCTTTAAGAGTCTCCTCTTTCCTCCACTCATTACCTGTAGTAATGGCACCTGTTTAAACTTGTTATCAGTATAAAAAGACACCTGTGCACACCCTCAAACAGTCTGACTCCAAACTCCACTATGGTGAAGACCAAAGAGCTGTCAAAGGACACCAGAAACAAAATTGTAGCCCTGCACCAGGCTGGGAAGACTGAATCTGCAATAGCCAACCAGCTTGGAGTGAAGAAATCAACAGTGGGAACAATAATTAGAAAATGGAAGACATACAAGACCACTGATAATCTCCCTCGATCTGGGGCTCCACGCAAAATCCCACCCCGTGGGGTCAAAATGATCACAAGAACGGTGAGCAAAAATCCC
This sequence comes from Ranitomeya imitator, assembly GCF_032444005.1. Lineage (NCBI taxonomy): Eukaryota > Metazoa > Chordata > Amphibia > Anura > Dendrobatidae > Ranitomeya > Ranitomeya imitator. The sequence goes on from NC_091283.1 coordinate 363,288,804, forward strand.
AGAACCACGCGGGGGGACCTAGTGAATGAACTGCAGAGAGCTGGGACCAATGTAACAAGGCCTACCATAAGTAACACACTACGCCACCATGGACTCAGATCCTGCAGTGCCAGACGTGTCCCACTGCTTAAGCAAGTACATGTTCGGGCCCGTCTGAAGTTTGCTAGATAGCAATTTGGATGATCCAGAGGAGTTTTGGGAGAATGTCCTATGGTCTGATGAAACCAAACTGGAACTGTTTGGTAGAAACACAACTTGTCGTGTTTGGAGGAAAACGAATACTGAGTTGCATCCATCAAACACCATACCTACTGTAAAGCATGGTGGTGGAAACATCATGCTTTGGGGCTGTTTCTCTGTAAAGGGGCCAGGACGACTGATCCGGGTACATGAAAGAATGAATGGGGCCATGTATCGTGAGATTTTGAGTGCAAACCTCCTTCCATCAGCAAGGGCATTGAAGATGAAACGTGGCTGGGTCTTTCAACATGACAATGATCCAAAGCACACCGCCAGGGCAATGAAGGAGTGGCTTCGTAAGAAGCATTTCAAGGTCCTGGAGTTGCCTAGCCAGTCTCCAGATCTCAACCCTATAGAAAACCTTTGGAGGGAGTTGAAAGTCTGTGTTGCCAAGCGAAAAGCCAAAAACATCACTGCTCTAGAGGAGATCTGCATGGAGGAATGGGCCAATATACCAACAACAGTGTGTGGCAACCTTGTGAAGACTTACAGAAAACGTTTGACCTCTGTCATTGCCAACAAAGGATATATTACAAAGTATTGAGATGAAATTTTGTTTCTGACCAAATACTTATTTTCCACCATAATATGCAAATAAAATGTTAAAAAAACAGACAATGTGATTTTCTGGATTTTTTTTTCTCAGTTTGTCTCCCATAGTTGAGGTCTACCTATGATGTAAATTACAGACGCCTCTCATCTTTTTAAGTGGTGGAACTTGCACTATTGCTGACTGACTAAATACTTTTTTGCCCCACTGTGTGTGTATATATATATATATATATATATATATATATATATATATATATATATATATATATATATATATATATATATATTCATCTATCTGCTAAATATCCTCATTCAGCAATACTGTAAGCATGTTGCAGGATGCAGTGACAGAAAGAAGGCACAGCAAGGGTTAACAAATTTAACAGTTTTAAATTAATGGGAGGTTAACTCCTCACAGGAAGATGAAGGGTTAAACGGGAATAACAGTCCAATTGCGGAAAATATGCAGAGTAAATAAACAAAGTTAGAGTAGTTCCGTGATGCACTTATCGTGTCAGGATTTCTTCAGATGGCAGGTACCACTTGGGAGTTGGTAGCACCGCCAATGGCTGGTACAGTGTTGGTCCAAGGAGATTCAGCTGGTAATGGCGGTCTGTCTTCTGGCGGCAGCGGTCGGTCTCCTGTACCTTCTGCTGAGCCCCTAGTCCATGAACATAGGCAGCCGGAGCAAACAAGGCCGCAACATGATCAGGGCCCTCTGTGGGTGGCAAGATATCTGCTGATATGGCGGACCGCAAGTGTATGTCCAGTAGCTGGTTCTCTCTTTGCGGCACGTGCGCTGTACTTGCGGTCACGAATCACACGGCACCTTGCTCAATGACAGTTACCAGGCGCGCTGCACTTCTCTCTCTGCAACGCCCACTGGTCACGGCAGAAGTAAATGAACGCGGGATGGTGCAGCCCCGATGCTCAAGGGCTGGAGCGCTTCTCTCTCTGTGCTGCGCACTGCCTGTTCCCGCCAAGACTCACTGCCTCCGCACGCGCTGTGTATCTTTCCACTTAGCCACACCCCCTATTTCCGAGTGCAAAGGTCTGTCCGGTCTCTAAGGCTACTTTCACACTAGCGTCGGAATCTCCCCGTCGCAATGCGTCGGGCAGAGATTCTGACGCTAGCGTTTGACGCACTGCACAACGGGTGCAGCGGATGCATTTCTCCGGCGCATCCGCTGCCCCATGGGGAGGTGGGGGCGGAGTTCCGCCCGCGCATGCGCGGTCGGAAAAAGCAGTCCGGCAGGAGCAAAAAAAACGTTACATTTAACGTTTTTGCTCCCGGCGGTCCGCCACAACACGGCGCAACCGTCGCACGATGGTTGCGACGTGTGGCAAAGCGTCACAATGCGTCGCTAATGTTAATCTATGGGGCAAAAACGCATCCTGCAAACAACTATGCAGGATGCGTTTTTTGCCATAAACGACGCATTGCGACGTCTGGCAAAAAACGCCAGTGTGACAGTAGCCTTAGCCCTAAAAAGCTTCCTAGGAAACACACAGTCTCTGCATAGAAAACTGCATAAAAAAAGGATAAAAAAACGCATCAAAAAACGCATCTAAAAAGGACAAAAAAAGGACCAAAAAAAGGACCTGCGTTTTCTGCCAAGAGCTGCAGTTTTTTAAAAAAACTGTCCTGAAAAAAAAAGGATGGAAATCCTGAACGTGTGAACATACCCTAAAATGGCTGAAAATACCCTAACCCTACCCCTAACCCTACCCCTACCCCTATTCTAACCTTAGTGAAAAAAAAAAAAAAAAAATTCTTAATTTTTTTTATTGTCCCTACCAATGGGGGTGACAAAGTGGGGGGGGTGTCATTTACTATTTTTTTATTTTGATCACTGAGATAGATTATATCTCAGTGATCAAAATGCACTTTGGAGCGAATCTGCCAGCCGGCAGATTCGGCGGGCGCACTGCGCATGCGCCCGCCATTTTGCAAGATGGCGGCGCCCAGGGAGAAGACGGCCGGACGGACGCCGGGTAAATATAAGGGGGGGAGATTAGGGCATGGGGGGGCATCGGAGCACGGGGGGGGGGCATCGGAGCACGGGGGGGCGGGATCGGAGCACGGGGGGGCAGCCACACTCCGCCCACGCACTTCCGCCCGCTCCCCCGCACTTCCTGCTGCAGCGGTTCTGCACATCAAATCGCAGTAAAACCCGCAGATATATTTTTGATCTGCGGGTTTTACTGCGATTTTGACCTCACAATGGAGGTCTATGGGTGCAGAACCGCTGCGGTTCAGGAAAAAGAAGCGACATGCTCCTTCTTTTTTGCCGCAGCTATTCTGCGCGGCTTTTTAAACGAAATTACGGACCATGTGCACAGCAGTGACTGTTTTCCATAGGGTTACATTGTTATGTACCCTGCATGGAAAACTGCTGCGGAACCGCAGCGGCAATACCGCTGCGGTTCCGCAGTAAAAAACGCACTGTGTGAACATGGCCTAACACTTCTGTATGGTTCGTTAACATTTCTGCAATGACCATATCTCATAGAATTGAACAAAAAGATCTGCAGGACCCTGGTCCAGCTGCCAAGTCAATAGCCTGTGACCAACAGACCATAGCCCTGTGATCTTCCTCCTATCTATATCCCCAGCACCTCTTCTGATCAGTGAGCCTGGCACAATGTCTTGTGTGAGTCAGACTACAAAAATTATTTTGTACCTCTAATAGGGCTAAGTGAAAATTTTTTTTTTTTTTTTATTTTTTTTTTACATTTTAATAATAAAACTAACTTCCGCCATGAATAAAGCAGGTTTTATGTAAAAACAAAAATAAACAAAGAAAAGTACACATAATTGGTATTGCCATGTCCATACACTTGTATTAGCGATGGATCGCAACGGATCCGTCGTGTTTTGGCGGACCGTCGGCACGAATAAAAAAAGTTCAAGTGAAGGTTCTTTTGTCCGTCGCGTCTGCCATTTTCTACCACGCATGCGCGGCCGAAACTCCGCCCCCTCATCCCCGGACTTTAGACTGGGCAGCGGATGCTTTGAAAAACTGCATCCGCTGCCCACATCGTGCATAAATTTCACAACGTGCTGTCTGAGACTACCTTGCCTCCTGGGACCCTGCTTCACTACAGCTGCCGTCCCCTCCCTGGTAAGCTATCATAAAAGCAAACTATAGGATGTTCCACTAATTTATTTAAACAAAAAAATGTTTTCTACTTTATTTTTTATGGCATACGCCCCATTTGCCATTAGTGCAATCATACACACCCCTACCCCTCTGGACTCTTCTGATTTGTCCCCATTTGTATTTAAACCCTCAACCTTCCTGATGATGCAAACCCCTGACGAAGGTAGCGTGCCAAAACGCGCATTGGGGTGATGCCATCCAGGAGAGGGAGACTCATATTACCTTTGTTTGTAAGTTCCATTACTCCTCTATCTTTCCATTCCACATTACTGCCTAAACTTTCCTGTATTGTTTAATACACAGCTAACATTTCGTCCTATTTTGCCCTAATATCATTCATCTGTATGGCTATGTATAGTAATACCATGAATTTATAGTAATACCATGAATTTATAGTGACACCTACTGGAGCTGTCTTGCACTAGCACTTTACTGTTTCTTATAACATTGTAGTACAAAACCGTGTATGCATTTTATATAATCTTTCATGTCTCTATACACTTGTATGCATATTCTCTAATTTTATTTATTCACTTTATTGGGCACTCAACATTTAGCTCCTTCTCTCCCTCTTGACTATGGTCATTTTCACATTTGGGTGTGCGGTCCTGTTCTTTTAAAAAATAAATAAATAAATGTGTGTATATGTATGTGTGTGTGTGTGTGTGTGTGTGTGTGTGTGTATACACACACACACACACACACACACACACACACACACACACACACACGATGGTGGCCCGATTCTAACGCATTGGGTATTCTAGAATATGCATGTCCACGTAGTATATTGCTCAGTGATGTAGTATACAGCACAGAGCCACATAGTATATTGCCCAGTCACGTAGTATATTGCACAGCGACGTAGTATACAGCACAGAGTATATTGCCCAGTGACGTAGTATACAGCACAGAGCCACGTAGTATATTGCCCAGCTACGTAGTATATTGCCACGTATGTCACAGGTTACAAAATAAAAAATAAACATATACTCACCTTCCGATCCGAGGGCCCCTTGTAGTTCTGTCGCCTGTTCGCCAGCTTCCGGTCCCAGGGTGTGATGACGTCGCGGTCACGTGACCGTGACGTCCTGGAAGGTCCTTGTCGCATACCATCTTTAGCACTGGAACCTGTCGCTTGCATGGAGCTGTCACGGGAGCGTCGCGAGGAGCGCCGGAGGGTGAGTATATGATGATTTTGTATTTTTTTTAAATTATTTTTAACATTAGATCTTTTTACTATTGACGCTGCATAGGCAGCATCAATAGTAAAAACTTGGTCACACAGGGATAATAGCGGCGGTAACTGAGTGAGTTACCCGCGGCATAACGCGGTCCGTTAACGCTGGCATTAACCCTGTGTGAGCGGTGACTGCGGGGAGTATGGAGCAGGCACTGACGGCAGGGGAGTAGGGAGGAACTGATTGGTCGCGGCAGCCATGACAGGCAGCTGGCGAGACCAATCAGCGACTTGGATTCCATGACAGACAGAGGCCGCGACCAATGAATATCTGTGACAGACGGAAGTGACCCTTAAACAATTCTATAGTAGATATATGGGCTGAAAGTGCCCCTCTCGGCTTATACTCGAGTCATGGAAGGCAGGGGGGTCGGCGAGTGAGGGGGAGCGACACCTGTCAAATACTCACCTGCTTCTGGCGCAGTCCCCGCATCTTCTGGCACCGCAGCTTCTTCCCCTGTTCAGCGGTCACTGGTACCGCTCATTAAAGTTATGAATATGGACTCCACTCCCATACGGGTGGGGCCGCATATTCATTACTGTAATGAGCGGTGCCACGTGACCGCTCACTACAGGAAGAAGCTGCCGCTCCCGGAGACGTGGGACATGCAGGTACCGTGCCGGGAGCAGGTGAGTATGTCATATTCACTTTTCTGCGTTCCACCGCTGCCTCATCTTCCGCGTCCTCTGCAGTGACTGTTCAGGTCAGAGGGCGCGATAACGTATTAGTGTGCGCGCCACCCTCTGCCTGAACAGTCAGTGCGGAGAGATGGGACGCTGAGGAGCAGCGGGCAGCAACAAGAGGTGAGTATGTCATTTTTTTTTATTATTTTTTTTTTTTATAGTGCGGCAGCAGCATTACGTGTGGCACACTGCTATATAGATCGTCTATGGGGCCATAAAGAACTGCATGGAGCATTGTATGGGGCCATAAAGAACTGAATGGAGCATTATATGGGGTATCTTATGGGGCCATAAAGAACTGCATGAAGCATTATATGGGGCATATTTGTATATGGAGCATCTTATGGGGCCATAATGTACTGTATGGAGCATTATATGGGGCCTATTTTGTATGGAGCATCTTATGGGGCCATAATGAACAGTGTGGAGCATTATATGGGGCTCCTGATTCAATATGGATATTCAAAAACACAACCTACTGATGTCTCAATTAATTTTACTTTTATTGGTATCTATTTTTATTTTTGACATTTACCGGTAGCTGCTGCATTTTCCACCCTAGACTTATACTCGAGTCAACAAGTTTTCCCAGTTTTTTTTTGTTGCAAAATTAGGGGTCGGCTTATACTCGGGTCGGCTTATACTCAAGTATATACGGTATATGTGTATGTATGTATGTAATCTTTCTGTGTGTGTATGTCCGGGATTGGCATCTGCACCGTCGCAGCTACAGCCACAAAATTTTGCACAGTCACACATCTGGACCCCAAGAGCATCATAGGCTATGTTGTGAGGAAAAATTTTAACCCCGCGCTTTCCAATTCACCAAACAATTTTGCCTCTATCTACATAATGGGGGAAAAAGTGAGAGGAAAAGTGTTGGAGGCAAATTGACAGCTGCCAGATGTGAACAAGGGGGACTTAAAGAATGAGAGAGATGGCGCCAAAGAGTATATACCGTACAGTTGCTAACGTGGGGTCCTGACATGGGATACTCACCACACACGGGGATATGAACACACACACAAAATGCACCACACACTACCACGTGCTTGTACACATATACTACCCTCAGCACACATTTCACCACACATACACCAACCTCGTCACATAAAAGTCGAAACACAAAAGTCACCGCTCAAAACTCGCCACATGCAAAACTAGGCTCACGCAAAACTAGGCACACTTGCAAAACTCACCTCATGGAAAACTCACCACACGCAAAACTTGCACACGCTGAAAAATTGCCACATGCACAAAAGTTGCAACACATGCAAAAGTTGCCTCACACAAAACTTGCACATACTCAAAACGCACCACACATAAAAGTCGCCATGCGCAAAACTTGCTGCACACAACTTGCTACATTAACCTGTCACATGCAACTCGACACACAAAAATTTGCTACACGCATGTCGCCACACGCAACACAACACACACAACTTGACACATGAAACTCGCCCTAAAACACACACAAGTCTGGTATTATCCTTCAAAAATAAAAATCTGATTAATAAGCAGACAAACTACAAGAGCAACAAATGTACCATATAGGAAATACGGCAGCTGTCAGTCACATGACCTGTCTATTATGTGTATGTGTGAGCTAATATATATACTGTCGGGGGGAGGGCTTCCTGTTGGCTGGAGATCAGGTTGCCAATTTAGCTTACAAATACTGAAGTACAATAACAAATTGTATTGTGGTACCGTGTTAGCCAAAAAAATCGATGTGAATACTTTTCTGCCCAATGATGACGGAAGTATTCTAGGAGTGATACCTTTATTGGCTAACCAGAAAATAATATGTTTGCAAGCTTTCAGAGCACAGTGGCTCCTTCTTCAGGCCAGATATGTTTATTAGAGCCGTAGTAGAAGATGTCATTATTTCTCCTGTCACGTGTAATGAATATCTCCTGCAGTATTACTAATGCCGATTCCAGTGTCGGTAAATGAGAATTAGCGTTATGGAAGATGAGTCTATGAGAAACGTATTTAGCTGCCGACTCTGAGGAAGAAACTGCTCGTTGTGTGTGGTCTAAAATATGTTTTATTTGGTTAGGTCCCTTGCGAGTCTCTGTATTTCCTGGTGACTGACGAACCTATAATCCCTACAGCTAATCAGTGGCTCAGTGGTGGAATCGGGGTGATAACAATATTACTGTATGCATCAGGATTTTACCATGTATTTCTCCATGGAGGAGTGGGAGTATTTAGAAGAACTCAAAGATCTGTACATGGACGTCATGATGGAGGTTCCCCAGCCCCTCCCATTACCAGGTAATAGGCAGAACTAAATACACTTGGCCTATAATTATCTGTATGTGAAGAATGAATTCAGTCCCTGTATGTGTTTCCTCCAGATCTATCCAGTAAGAGGACAACACCAGAGAGATGTCCCCGTCCTCTTCTTCCCCAGCACTATAATCAAAAAAATCCCAATGTTCCTCAGGATCATCAGGTAGATGGAGAGAAGGTGTCATGAGATCTCCCCTCTATGATATGTAGATGGCTGTGAAGGTCTTGTGTTCAGTCTTGTTTTATCCACCAGTATTATATGTTTTATACTTGTGTAATGAGAACGGTGGAGACGACGGCAGAATTAGAGCTGATTGTAGATGTGACTTCTCCATCTGTCTGTGACTTTTACAATATTTTGTTTCAGGGTAAAGATCTGACTCATAATAATACTACAGAGACATATGTGAGGGGTGACGAGTGGTTCAATGAGTGGTTGAATGAGGCGATTCCTACAGCTAGCCACCCAGGTGAGTAGGAGCCACAAAAATGTAGAAAAGTCACATTCTTGTCAATTACGGGCTGTGGCTGCTTTATTTGTGGTGTAGTCACCATCCTGGCACTAAACAACTACATGGTGCTCCCCCGAAAACTGTCCCTGATGCTTTATGCATTGATGGTCCTTTTGCCATGGGTTTACCATGACAGAGAGGAGCCAGAAGACCTCTGCTTCTGATTTCTCCTACTCATGCACTGAATAGAAGCACTTCACATTTATATTAAATGGTTTAGATTTGTTTTAGCAGTGTTAGGGGTTAATCTGCTCAGTTAAGAGCTCCTGGAGTGTTGTCTCTGGCTGTGCACTGTTAGCCACTCCCATCTCCTATATTAACTGGGTCCTGGCTAGAACTCATTGTCAGAGCTAGCTTATGCTGCATGGCTGGAGGTTGTTGTTCCTTATTATTCGAGAGGGTGTTTAGTGCGTTTATATGTGACTGTTGCTAGGTTTTGAGTGTGTGATAATTCCATTTCTTCTCCCACTTTTGTTTTAACACCCATCCTCCACTTCCCGGTGCATACCTCTGTTGTATATTTGTATGTTTGGTATTTTTCGTTACCCCTGTTCGTATTACCTTGTTAGTCTGGTTGGTGTATTATGGTACAATACTACTCCCCTCTGCCCTGAGTAGGTGATGGGTACAGACTGAGGACAGATTCAGGAGCTAAGGCAAGGTACATGTCCCTGGCATATTCACCATCAGAAGTAATCCGGGGAGCAGGGCGAGTTAGGGCACCCCCTATTGTTGGGGACAGAGAAGGAGCCCCTGGTAACTGGACACCTGACAAGAGTCATGGCACCTTGTTTTAGACTGAGATCCATGTCAGCCAGAGCTTATAGGCCGGGGAATCCACCCTAACCTCCTGAATTAGAAGTTGTCAAGATCTCTAAACTGTAAAGTCAAATGATAGCATATGTAGAATGTGCTGACAATTTAGAAAATCTTGTGAAGAAAAATTGAATCCACATGGTGAACCACCTAAGAAAAAGCGAAGGCTAATGATGTTGTTGCCTTCCTAGAATCCTGTAATTTTAAGGAATTAATCTTCCTTCTTGCCAACATTCGTGTTGACGAACTGAGTCGCTCACCAGGGCAGGGTACTCTGCACCTGGTCCGGTTGCTTTTAAAGGGGATGTCACGGTGGCTGCGACCCGGTCCGTGGCACTGGGACCCACTGTAAAAGGGAACGGTCTTTTAAGGGAAAAGTGTTTATAAGTCTGTCGTGACGCCACCTGTGGTGTTCAGTCAATAGTGGGACCGACGCTGCGTAAAAGGGGTCCTCTGGGGGATGTTATTGCAGCACTGATGGTACACTTCCCACAGGTGAAGCGGGGTCCCCAGGGGTCCTAAGATGTATGGTGGTGATGACGGTTGCCGGTAAATGAGTAAAAAACACAAGTTGTAAGTCTTTACCTGGTTTACTGTAGTTGGCAGGACACAGTCCAGGGCACCAGCAACAGGTACATAGGAGTCCAGGCAGCCCGAAAACAAGTGGAATCCCCTTGGCAAGTCAGGTTAGGAGCCTTCCACTCTGTGCTTGCTAAAGTCCCTTGCTGCCTGAACTATTCCAAACAAGGTCCTAATTCTTTAAGTTCTTTCTCCTGTCCTGGGACAGGTACCTGTATGGTAGGCTGCTTGAGCCGTTCCTTCTGGGGTCTCTGCACGGTGACTCCAGGATGCTGCTGTACCACAGGCTTAATTTGGGCAATGTCCGTGTAATCCTATGCCCTCTGGTTCTGCTAGGTGTACTACAATTCCATTGTAGCCTCGTGTTCCCTGTACCCGGTCTCTGTGCTTTGGCTCCTCAGAGGCCCACTTGTAGCCTCCTTGAGCCCTGAAATCTCTCCTCTGCTCCTTTCCTGTCTGCTTTCCAGACTGTCTGATCCAGACTAAATTAGCTCCTCCTCCAAACCAGGATTTTTATCAAGGGAAGCTGCCGTAAAACAGGGTTTTGAGCTCCCCCTCCTGGCCTGGATTCAGAAGGTGTTGTGTGTGTGTGTGTGTGTGTGATTTACCTGCCAAAGAGATCCCTCTTGTTTCCAGGCATAACACTACCCTCTCGGAGAGGAAGGCACCACTACTGTGGTACCTGAACTCCTGGGGTGCCACAGAACCTGCTCATTGGGTCTCTACAAGAACAGGTTCAGTCTTTCTGGCCAAACTTTGTTTTTATGATCATTTGTTTCTTTTACAGTGTCTTCTATTTCTACAGATTTGCTACATATGATATATTTGATTGTGGGATTTTCACTGCCTTCTCTAGGGGTCTGTAATTCCCTGGTGGTCTTAAATTCAGATGTCAGACATTCGGCAGAGGCAATGGAGACTTTTATAAAGACACATTAAGATTGGGCTATGTTAACCCCTTCACGACATGCGCCGTACTAGTACAGCGCAAGTCGTGTCTCCTCCTTTGATGTGGGCTCCGGAGCTGAGCCCACATCAAAGTCGCAACATGTCAGTTGTTTTGTACAGCCAACATGTGCGCGCAATAGCTGCAGGTGGAATCGTAAAACACCCGCCGCTATTAACTAGTTAAATGCCGCTGTCAAACGCTGACAGCGGTATTTAACTACTGCTTCCGGCCATCGTGCATTGCCGACGCCCTCATGTGATCGGGGGTCAGCGATGCGTCGGTATGACAACCTGAGGTCTCCTTGAGACCTCTGTGGTTGTTGATGCTGGCTTGCTGTGAGCGCCACCCTGTGGTCGGCGCTCACAGCAAGCCTGTAATTCAGCTGCATAGGAGCGATCTAATGATCGCTCCTATGTAGCTGAGCCGATCCAGTTGTGCCAGCTTCTAGCCTCTCATGGAGGCTATTGAAGCATGGCAAAAGTAAAAAAAAAAAAAAAAGTTAATATGAAAAAAATAAAAAAATTGAAAAGTTTAAATCACCCCCCCTTTCACCCCATTCAAAATAAAACTATAAAAAAATCAAACATACACATATTTGGTATTGCTGCATTCAGGATCAAAATTCAGAACGCCAGAATTAAGGTTTTTTTTTTTGGTCGCCATAACATTGCATTAAAGTGCAATAACGGGCGATCAAAAGAACATATCTGCAAAAAAGTGGTATAAATAAAAACATCAGCTCGGCACGCAAAAAATAAGCCATCACCCGACCCAAGATCCCGAAAAATGGAAAAGCTACGGGTCTCAGAAAATAGCGCAATTTTTTTTTTTTTTTTTTAGCAAAGTTTGGGAATTTCTTTTCACCACTTAGATAAAAAAGAACCTAGACATGTTTGGTGTCTATGAACTCGTAATGACCTTGAGAATCATAATGGCAGGTCAGTTTTAGCATTTAGTGAACTTAGCAAAAAAGCCAAACAAAAACAGGTGTGGGATTGCACTTTTTTTGCAATTTCATCACACTTGAAATTTTTTTTTCCCGTTTTCTGGTACAAGTCATGGTAAAACCAATGGGTTGTTCAAAAGTACAACTCATCCCGCAAAAGTAGAAAAAAAAAGCCCTCACATGGCCATATTGACAGAAAAATAAAAAAGCTATGGCTCTGGGAAGGAGGGGAGCGAAAAACGAAAACACAAAAACGAAAAAGGGCTGCGTCTTGAAGGGGTTTAAAAGATATCTTTAAATGTCTAAAAATCCAAGACAGAGAGGATGTGGACGGAGAGATGGTTATAAAAGATGGCAGGGACAAGGGATGGACCGGTCCACTAGGGTTGAGCGACTTTTCCTTTTTTGGGGTCGAGTCGGGTTTTGCGAAACCCGACTATCTCAAGAGTCGAGTGAAATCGGGCGATTTTCTCGAAATGTCGGGAATCGACCGAAACCCAATGCAAGTCAATGGGGAGGCATAGTCTGCAGTGAGTGGGGGCCAGGAAAACACCTACAGTGCCCATTTTAATGGCAAAAACATCCATTCTTGTTACTGAAGCTTGCCAATCTTAATTTACCTTATAATAATAGTTAGGCATTGGAAATTGGGGGTCATTTGGTTAAAGTTGTGGGGGGTAGGGCTGGTTCAAGTATTTAGTGGGCCCAGGAAATGTGGACCACGTCACGGCAGTGGAGCAGGGAGAGGTAAGTATTTCAACTTTGCAAGTGCTGTGATCCTGAGCAAGCAGGGGGGGCCACTCGTTGGCATTGGCACTGCCACATGGCCCCTCAAAGTACGGCGGTGTGTTTGCACGGCGGGGGTGCCTCCCACCGGCAGTGACACTTTTGCGTACTATGAGGGGCCCTGTGTCAGTGACGTCGCCAACGAGTATTCCCCGTCCCCCACCTGATGAAGAAACCTGCACTTTATTCAGTCGCCATGACAGCACAACGAGAGAGGGGATCCGCCCTTCAGGGACAGGAAACCTACAGACATAAAAAGGGCGGCACCTCTCTCCCACGTCAGTTTGGTTTCCTGTCCCTGACAGCGGAACCTCTTGCAGACAGGCCCTGACAAGAGGGTCGAAGTAAGAAGACTCCCCACTCCTGGCGGCCCGGTACAGGTAGCGGGGGTCCCCTACCTCGGCCCGTCCAGGGGGCAGGAAGCACCACACGGCAGGGGCACTGCGCGGTGTAGGTGACAGCAGGAGGAAGCAGCCTCTGATAGGCTAGCTTCTCAGGCAACCGCACATACCTATGGAGGTGCTTGGCTACTCAGGGTCCCGGGAGTCATGGCTGGTCCGGGCGGGGACGCGGCATTGGTCCGGGGGGTTTGCTGGCGTCCTGGTCCGCGTGTCGGCTTGGCGCCGCCGCCGCGTCCTGAAGGGGGCGTGTCCGGATGACGCGGCGGGCGGCGCGGCTGGGCATGCGCAGTAGCGTCATCTCCGGCTAATGGCGGGCTTCAGTCTGGGCTTCAGGGAGGGGTAGCGCAGCACAGCGGCAGACGGTTTAATGGCCACCTGGGATTCCCTGCTGGCCCCCATCCGGGGGCGGTACCTTGGGGGTATTTAATGCGGCAAGCTGGGATAATCAGAGTTCCTCACCCATTCCATAATGGAGTCGCCAGAAGGAACTACCAGCCAGCAGCAGCAGGAGCCGCAGCAGCTGTCAGATAAGCCTCGTAGAAGCCCCCAGCGTCGGTCTAGTGGCAGTAGCCGCGCTGGTGGAGCTAAGGAGGCACGGATCTCTATACCAAAATCCTCAGCCCGTAAAGATTTGCCGGCTTCGAAGGATCCCCCATCTACGGTACCACTCATTACTGGACGGGGTAAGTGAGCTTCGTGAAAGTCCACTTAGTGATGGTTGTGTTCCCCTTGTCTTTTTTCCTCTATCAGGGGAGGAAAAGTTTGTCCAAAGCCAAACATAGGCAGTGTGCCGAATGTGCAGAGCCGCTTCCAGATGGACATTTGAGGAAGTTATGTAAAATATGTATTCAACGTTTACTGGAGGAGGAGGCGCCTGATCTAACCTCTACAATAAGAGAGATGGTGAGACAGGAAATTAAAGGTGCCGAGAGATCCAAATCTCGGGGGGCAGAAGCTAAAAGGTCATCCCCTTTATCTGAGGTAGATTCGGATTCGGGTGAGCTGAGCTCAGGGTCTCTTCCGTCCACTTCCTCCTCTGAGGATCAGGAGTCTGCTCGAGCCTGTTTGTCCCTAGAAAGGGTTAACCATCTGGTCAAAGCAGTTAACAGCACAATGGGGATAGAAGATACCCAATCGGAATGTTCCATTCAGGATGTTATGTTCAGGGGTATTGAGCGAAAATCCCGAAGAGCCTTTCCAGTGATTGACAAGATCAAATCGTTAATCTCAAAAGAATGGAAGAAACCAGAAAGGAAGGGGTCGCTTCCGCCAGCCTTTAAAAGACGGTATCCCTTTGAAGAAGCGGCTTCGTCCTCATGGGATAAAGTCCCGAAGTTGGATGCGGCAGTCGCTAAGGCATGCAAAAAGTCGTCTCTCCCCTTCGACGACTTGGGAAATTTGAAAGACCCGTTAGATAGGAAAGCCGACATCTTCCTTAAGGGAGCTTGGGAGACTTCAGCAGGGTCTCTGAGGCCAGCCATTGCAGCCACTTGTACCGCTCGATCCTTGATGGTTTGGTTGGGTCACCTCGAAGATCAGCTCAGAGATAAAGTCCCTAGGTCGGAAATATTGTCCTCTATGTCCACAATCCAGGATGCCGCAGCCTTCCTCTCAGATGCTTCAGCAGATTCGGTCAGGTTGGCCGCCAGGTCCTCGGCATTATCCAATGCAGCCAGGAGAGCACTATGGATAAAATGCTGGCCAGGGGACTTACAAGCTAGAACAAAATTATGTAGCATTCCTTGTGAAGGGGCTCACTTGTTCGGACCAGTCCTAGACGAGCTATTGGAAAAAGCAGGGGATAGTAAAAAACGCTTTCCCTTCCTAGGAAGACCCTTCTACAGACGGGACTATAATAGAGGATGGTCCAACCGCAGAAGACCATATAGAGACTCCAACAGAGAATCTACTAGATATGACAACAGCAGAAGAAGGGGTAGAGGATTTATGTTTAATCCTTCACGAGAGGTTAAGAAACCACAATGACTAGCGGACCAGGTGGGGGGTAGGCTTTCGGCCTTCTACCCAGCCTGGGTGCAGATTACAAACAATCCATGGATTCTAGGCATTGTGGAGAAAGGCCTAACCTTAGACTTCCACCATACTCCTCGGGACAAATTTATGTTAACACCTGTTCGTTCCTCCTCTACAGAGCAGTTGGCACTAGAGTCTGAGGTCCGGGAGCTCCAACAGAAGAATGTTCTAGTCAGAGTCCCTGCAGGCGAGGAAGGTAGGGGTTTTTATTCCCCTCTGTTCCTGGTCAAAAAACCTGATGGTTCATATCGCACCATTATTAATTTAAAAGGCCTGAATAATTTTCTGTTCATACCCTCCTTCAAAATGGAGTCGGTCAAGACAGCAATAAAATTACTCTTTCACCACTGTTTTATGGTTGTCTTAGATCTCAAAGACGCCTATTACCATGTACCAATTCATATTGATCATCAGAGATTTCTTAGGGTGGCGGTCTCACTAGCTGGCACAGTAGAACACTTTCAATATCAGGCACTTCCGTTCGGAGTCGCAGTTGCACCCAGGGTGTTCACAAAAATCATGGTGGAGGTTATGGCGCACTTGCATGAACAGGATATATTAATAGTCCCGTACCTGGATGATTTGCTAATTGTGGGTCATTCTGAGTCGCATTGCTCAGACCAACTACAGAAAGTTATGGATGCGTTACACAAATTGGGCTGGATGATCAATATAAAAAAATCGCGCCTTCAGCCCCTAAAAGTACAAGAATTCCTGGGATATGTTATAGACTCTAGTCAGCAGGAATGTCGCCTGCCGGACACAAAAGTTGCGAAGATTAAGCATTTGGTCACCAGGGCAATAAATAATCCCTTAGTATCAGTCAGGGGTGCGATGTCAATCTTGGGCTCTCTTACGTCCTGCATCCCGGCAGTTCTCTGGGCACAGTTCCACACGAGGGCTTTACAGTGGGACGTGTTACACAATTCCCGTCGCCTAAATGCTCACCTCGACAGTAAATTCACACTTTCTGCGGAGACTGTACATTCGCTTGGTTGGTGGACTCACACTTCGAATTTACACAGGGGGGTCCCTTGGATAAATCACATATCTAGGGTGCTGACTACGGACGCTAGCCCCAAAGGGTGGGGGGCTCACTTAGGGGAGGATTGGGTTCAGGGACTATGGTCTCTGTCTGAACAGGACTCTTCCTCCAACTTGAAAGAACTGTTGGCAGTAAAACATGCCTTAAATAGATTCCTTGTACCCCTACAGGGTCGACACGTCAGGCTTTTGTCAGACAATCTGGTAACTGTGGCCTACATTAATCGTCAAGGTGGCACGCGATCCAGTACATTGATGGAGGTCGCAAATCATATCTTTCAGGTGGCCGAAGTACATCTTCTCTCCCTGACGGCGCTTCATATAAAAGGAAGTATCAACACCAAAGCCGACTATCTAAGCTGCAACATGCTCAGACAGGGGGAGTGGTCGTTAAATCCAGCCATTTTCAGTCAGATCATCCAGTTATGGGGTTGTCCGGAGATAGACCTTTTTGCCAACAGAGGGAACAAAAAATTACATCAATTCTGCTCCCTAAATCCAAAAGACAACCCATACGCTGTGGACGCTCTGCTGATATCTTGGCACTTCAGGCTCGCGTATGCTTTTCCCCCTCTAAATCTAATTCCCCTAGTCCTGAGGAAGATTCGGGAGGACAAGGCCCGGGTAATCTTGGTAGCTCCATTTTGGCCCAAGAGGGCTTGGTTTCCTTGGCTGAGAAAGATGTCTGTCTGCCAACCATGGATTCTTCCAGAGCTACCAGATCTGCTCTCCCAGGGACCAATCCTCCATCCTCAAGTAGCCAACTTACACCTAGCGGCATGGAACTTGAGAGGTCCTTACTGAGGGGGAAAGGATTCTCTCAGAATTTGGTTAATACTCTCCTTAAAAGTAGAAAACCATCTACAACGGGCATTTATGTGAGAGTATGGAGAAAATTTTTATCTTTTTCAGGGGCTCAAATTGACCAAGAACCATGTATTAACCAGGTTCTTGAATTTTTACAAAAAGGCCTGGAAATGGGCTTGGCCACAAGTACTCTTAGAGTTCAGGTGTCAGCGCTGGGAGCGTTATATAATCTTAATTTAGCCAGTAATCACTGGATTGCTAGATTCTTTAAAGCAGTCACCAGGTCTAGACCAATTATTAAACAAAGGTTAGTCCCATGGGACCTGAATTTGGTACTCTCAGCCCTGACGCAAGCCCCATTCGAGCCCATTGATACTATTCCTGTGAAGATCCTGTCAATCAAAACAGCCCTGTTAGTTGCTCTCACATCTGCTAGGAGGGTTAGTGATCTGCAGGCACTCTCCAGACATCCACCATACATGCAAGTTAGGGAGGATAGGGTCATATTAAAACCCGATCCCCTATATCTGCCTAAAGTTGCGTCTAAATTTCACAGGGTTCAGGAGGTAGTCCTTCCCTCCTTTTGCTCCAATCCTACTAACGATAAAGAACGTAAATTCCATTGCTTAGATGTGAGGAGATGCCTCCTTAGATATATTACAGTTTCAGATTCCTGGAAAAAAGATAACTCTTTATTTGTAGCCTATCAAGGGGTAAGGAAAGGTCTTAGAGTATCTAAAAACACTCTAGCCAGATGGATTAGGGAGGCAATCTCTCTCGCTTATACCGCAGGTGGCAACGAAGTTCCAGATGGTATAAAGGCACACTCCACGCGAGCCATGGCATCTTCCTGGGCGGAGAGGTCAGAAGTGTCAATCGAAGACATATGTAAGGCGGCCACATGGTCTTCCACTTCTACCTTTCTTAGACATTACAGATTAGATCTGGGTAGTTCCTCAGACCTTACGTTTGGGAGAAGAGTGCTAGAAGCTATTATCCCCCCCTAAATCTTTCGTCTCTGAAAGTCTCTCGTTGTGCTGTCATGGCGACTGAATAAATACGTACGCTACTCACCTGGTAGCAGTGTTTTTTCAGGAGCCATGACAGCACCCTTAGATTCCCTACCCTATATTTTTGGATGATGCAACACCCTGCTAATCTTGAGTTAAAGTTTATGTTCACTTGCATAATAAAAAGTATTCATGTATATACTGCATCTGTGTTATTAACCAAGGTGGTCCTCTCATGCTCTGGAAACAACTGACGTGGGAGAGAGGTGCCGCCCTTTTTATGTCTGTAGGTTTCCTGTCCCTGAAGGGCGGATCCCCTCTCTCGTTGTGCTGTCATGGCTCCTGAAAAAACACTGCTACCAGGTGAGTAGCGTACGTATTTCATCTGCACCTTCCTCTTTGTCCCCGTGTAAGGTGGTATGGTATGCGGGAAGGGGAACCTGACTTTCAGCAGGGTCACATTCTGGCTGTGTAGCATGCATGGGGAATGTAGTGTTCTGGATCAATGTACCAACAGACTCATCTATCACTGGCTGGGCAGGATGAGGAGGAAACACAGATATAGGCCCAAATAATAAAATAGGCTAAATGCAGTTCAAAATTGGTAACAGAAGTAAACAGGCGGCACTGGTTTGTTCAGTGGAGAACAGCAAGGAGCGGCAGACACCGTTAGTAGGGCCAACAAAACAAGAAGGCCAAATGCAGTGTTATATTAAAAACAATTTAACGAGAGCCTGAAGATAGAAGCTAGGGAAAGGCAACCTGGAGAACACCTTGGAGCGGAAGACACCGTCTCTAGAACCCAGACCCAACTTGTAGGCCTAATGCAGTTTTTCAACAACTACTTAACGAGAGCTTGAAGATAGAAGCTAGGGATAGGCAACATAGAGAACACCTTGGAGCGGAAGACTCAGTTTGTAGACCCCAATGAAACTTGTGGCCCCAATGCAGTTTTAAAATTCCGACAGGCTGAAAACCAGACAATTGCAGCTTTTTTTTTTTTTTTTTTTTCAGAGGAGGACAGCTGCATTGAGTGGCACTGCTAGTAGGCCTTACACCACAAAGTTGGCTGGCTGCAGGTTTAAAAAAGGTTACATGGGTACACGGGCAGCATTGGTGTGGTCAGCGGAGGACAATTGGAAGGAGTGTCTGACACAGTTAGTACTCCCAAAAAAGAAATAGATGTTAATGTCTCGCAAAACAACAAAACCCCCCCAAAAAGGGTGGTATACTTAGGTACAGGGGTGGGCTCCTCTGCTGACTTTCAGACATAGTAATTTGGTGCAAAGTATTTACTGGTGTAAATATAGGACACGGCCCCTGACTATTTTAACTAGCATCATACAAACAAAATTGGTATTGTCAGTGCCAGGCATTGAAGGATTTCAGCGCATAGACTAAACATTGGTGGAGCTGTGAGAGATAATTTTGCAAGTGGTAGAGCACTGTTTGAGCTGGGGGGGGACACGCTCTTGCGGCCGGCGGTACAGGCCCTGGGCCCCTCATGTTACAATGGTGTGTCTGACATTGGGTGCCAGAGACACTTCATTGTACTATGAGGGACCCAGTGGCAGTGCCGTCGACCAAAGTGGGCACACCCACCTCTTCAGACAAACGGCACTCTCACGGGTGCTTGCCGCAAGTGGTGAGACCACGGCCCCGTGGGGGGAGTTAGCCCATTTAGGGAGGTGTAAACATGTCGTATGCTGGACAAACGGCAGCTGCAAATTAAGAGATTGGAACAGTCAGTAAGACCAGTCCACAAGCAAGACCTTTTTATAGGAAAGCTAGGTGTCAGCCGGGAAAGGTGGTGCAAAATAATTAGAAATCCATGAGTGGTTCATTTTTAATGAAGGTTAGATCATCAACATTTTGGGTAGCCAGACGAGTCCTTTTTTTCGGTCAATATTGAACCAGCAGCACTGAATACTCTTTCTGATAGCACACTAGCTGCTGGGCAAGCGAGCTCCTGCAATGCATATTCGGCCAATTCAGGCCAAGTGTCTATTTTGGATGCCCAGTAATCAAATGGGAATGATGGTTGAGGGAGAACATTGATAAGGGATGAAAAATAGTTAGTAACCATACTGGACAAATGTTGTCTCCTGTCACTTTGAATTGATGCTGCAGTACCTGTCCTGTCTGCGGTCATAGCAAAATCACTCCACAACCTGGTCAGAAAACCCCTCTGTCCAACGCCACTTCTGATTTGTGCACCTCTAACACCTCTGCCCTGTTGCCCCCTGCAGCTCGTGTGAGAACCATCACCGGCGCTGGGAATGCCTGAATCAAATGGTCTACAAGACTTGCTTATTTGGTTGCCAATATTTGTTCGAGGTTCTCATGTGGCATGATATTTTGCAATTTGCCTTTATAGCGAGGATCAAGGAGGCAGGCCAACCAGTAATCGTCATCGGTCATCATTTTTATAATGCGTGGGTCCCTTTTGAGGATACGCAAGGCATAATCCGCCATGTGGGCCAATGTTCCAGTTGTCAAATCTGCGCTTGTGCTGGGTTGAGGGGCAGTTTCTGGCAAATCAACGTCACTTGTCTCCCTCAAAAACCCTGAACCTGGCCTTGCAACGCCACCAGTTTCTATTGCCCCCTGAGAAGATTCCTCATCCAAAAAACTCATCCCCATCATCCTCCTCGTCTTCCTCCTCTTCGCCCGCCACCTCGTCCTGTAGACTGCCCTGACCAGACAATGGCTGACTGTCAGCAAGGCTTCCCTCGTCCTCGGCTGCAGATGCCTGATCCTTTATGTGCGTCAAACTTTGCATCAGCAGATGCATTAGGGGGATGCTCATGCTTATTATGGCGTTGTCTGCACTAACCAGCCGTGTGCATTCCTCAAAACACTGAAGGACTTGACACAGGTCTTGTAGCTTCGACCACTGCACACCTGACAACTCCATGTCTGCCATCCAACTGCCTGCCCGTGTATGTGTATCCTCCCACAAATACATAACAGCACGTCTCTGTTCGCGCAGTCTCTGAAGCATGTGCAGTGTGGAGTTCCACCTTGTTGCAACGTCGATGATTGGGCTATGCTGGGGAAGGTTCAAAGACCGCTGATGGTTCTGCATACGGCTGGAGTGTACGGGCGAACGGCGGATATGCGGGCAAAGTCTGCGCACTTTGAGGAGCAGGTCGGGTAACCCCGGATAACTTTTCAGGAAGCACTGCACCACCAGGTTTAAGGTGTGAGCCAGGCAAGGAATGTGTTTCAGTTGTGAAAGGGCTATGGCAGCCATAAAATTCCTTCCGTTATCACTCACTACCTTGCCTGCCTCAAGATGTACAGTGCCCAGCCATGACTGAGTTTCTTTCTGCAAGAACTCGGACAGAACTTCCGCGGTGTCTGTTGTCGCCCAAACACTTCAT
Organism: Ranitomeya imitator; assembly: GCF_032444005.1. Taxonomy (NCBI): domain Eukaryota; kingdom Metazoa; phylum Chordata; class Amphibia; order Anura; family Dendrobatidae; genus Ranitomeya; species Ranitomeya imitator. The sequence continues at coordinate 363,310,252 of NC_091283.1, forward strand.
TGCCAATACAGCCTGCTGACGCTTGCCATTAGCTGTCCCATAATGTGACACCTCGTGTGCAACAGTGGCAGCTGCGGATGGAGTGCTTGTGCAACTGTGGTCTGTGGACGAGCTCTCGCTTCTGCAGGAGGACGAGGAGGAGAAGGAGGGGGGGCGAACGCCTACAGCCAACTGTTTCCTAGACCGTGGGCGAGGCAGAACTGTCCCAATATTGCTGTCCCCTGTGGACCCTGCATCCACCTGCCTACTGGTCCATGCATCTGTTGTCAGGTGCACCTTTCTACTCAGATTGCCTGAGTGCATGGACAATGCGGTCTATTACATGCTGGTGGAGGGCTGGGATGGCTTTTCTCGAAAAGAAGTGTCGACTGGGTAGCTCGTAGCATGGTACAGCGTAGTCCATCAGGGCTTTGAAAGCTTCACTTTCAACTAACCGGTAGGGCATCATCTCTAACGAGATTAGTCTAGCAATGTGGGCGTTCAAACCCTGTGTACGCGGATGTGAGGATGAGAACTTCCTTTTCCTAACGAGAGTCTCATGTAGGGTGAGCTGGACTGGAGAGCTGCAGATGGTGGAACTAGCAAGGGTGTCGGTGGACATGGCAGACTGAGAGATGGTTGGAGATGGTATTCTTGCTGGTGCCCTACATACAGTGTTTCCTACCACGAACCTGGTGATTCCCTGACTGCTTTGGCCTTGCGACGAAACCTCCACATTTACTGCAGGTGGTGCGGAAAAACGGTGGGCTTACAGTGAGGGAAGGGATGTAGCATTGCTGACTAGCTTCATTGGCAGAGGGTGCTACAACCTTAAGGGTCGTTTGGTAGTTAGTCCAGGCTTGCAAGTGCATGGTGGATAAATGTCTACGCATGCAACTTGTATTTAGATTTTTTAACATTCTGCCCTCTGCTGAAGGTCCTTGAACATTTTTTACAGATGACTTTGCGCTGATCATTTGGATCTTGTTTAAAAAAAAATGCCAGACTGCACTCTTTCTACCATCGGATACCTTTTCAGGCATTGCAGACTGAGCTTCTTTAACCGGATGGCCACGCTGTCCTACAACTGGTTTTGGTTTTGCCACACGTTTTTGGCCAGATTCGGGCCTGCCAGATGGAACCTGTTGCGATGTTGATGCCTGCTGCAGCTCCTCCTCCACTTCAGAGCTACTGCCGCCTGCACCCTGTTCCCCCAATGGCTGCCAATCGGTGTCAACAACTGGGTCATCTATGACCTCCTCTTCTATGTCCTGTGCACCTTCCTCTGTGTCACCGTGTAAGTCGGTGCTATAGCGTTCATGACAGGGCACCATAGTCTCATCAGGGTCAGATTCTAGATCAGTACACTGTGAGGGCAATGTTGTGGTCTGAGTCAAAGGAACAGCATAGTAATCTGGCTGTGGCTGTGCATCAGTGCACTCCATGTCTGATTCAACTTGTAATGGGCATGGCCTGTTAACTGTTTCACTTTCTAACCCGGGAACGGTATGTGTAAAGAGCTCCATGGAGTAACCCGTTGTGTCGCCTGATGCATCCTTCTCTGTTCTTGGTGAAGAAGACCAGGAAGCGACTTGTCCCTGACCGGGAACATCCACTGACAACGCGCTGCTTTTACATTTAGCAGTTTCCGAAGAGGAGGCGAAAGAGCTAGAGGCAGAGTCAGCAAGGAAAGCCAAAACTTGTTCCTGCTGCTCTGGCTTTAAAAGTGGTTTTCCTACTCCCAGAAAAGGGAGCGTTGGAGGCCTTGTGTAGCCAGACGATGATGCTGGCTCAACAACTCGAGACTTAGGTGCTATATTGATTTTCCCACGACCACCTGATGCTCCACCACCACTACCATCATTACCAGCTGGCAATGACCGCCCACGGCCACGACCTCTTCCACCAGACTTCCTCATTGTTTGAAAAACGTAACCAAACAAACAAACGGTATTTGTTACTGTAAAACCAGTTACAAGGTGTACTCAAACTTGTGGTGACTGGTGAATTTATATCTCCCTTTATAGGTGGGTGAGACTGCAGGGAAAATCAGGCCCACTGTATAACAGTACACAGCTTCAGTGGCAGACAGATATGCCACTAACAGGACTGACGCAGATGCACACACTACCAATAAAAATCTCCCCCTTTTTATTTTTTCTGGGAGAATATTGAAGAAATCAGGCCCACTCTTATACAGTAGGTTTTCTGTGGCAGAAAATGAAAGACAGATGCCACAGACAGGACTGGCAGTGATGCAGATTTGCCAATCTTAATCTCCCACTTTTATTTTTTCTGGGAGAATTGTGAATAAATCAGGCCCACTGTAATACAGTATATTTTCTGTGGCTTGAAGAGATATAACAAAACAAAAAAAAGGGACTGTACTACAATTATTATCTCCCTACAGTAATCTCAGAAAAGTATGGCAGGCAGCAATAACAAGGAGTGGACTGCTGCACAAATTAAATCAAAAGTGTGGACAAACAAACAAGATGGCTGTGCAGAAAGGAAGGAACAACAGGATTTGTGCTTTGAAAAAAGCAGTTGGTTTGCACAGCGGCGTACACACAGCAATGCAGCTATCAGGGAGCCTTCTAGGGCAGCCCAATAAGCTACAGAGCTGATGAACAAAAATCTAGCCTCCACTGTCCCTGCAAACAAAAGGTGGTGTTGGACAGTGGAAATCGCAACAGCACAAGCGGTTTGGGGGTTAATATTCCCTGCCTAACGCTATCCCTGCTTCTGACGAAGTGGCAGCAACCTCTCCCTATACTCAGATCGGCAGCAGTAAGATGGCGGTCGGTGTGCACGCCCCTTTATAGCCCCTGTGATGCCACAGAAAGCAAGCCAATCACTGCCATGCCCTTCTCTAAGATGGTGGGGACCAGGGCCTATGTCATCACGCTGCCCACACTCTGCGTCCACCTTCATTGGCTGAGAAATGGCGCTGAACGCGTCATAGAAACCCGACTTTGCCAAAAGTCGGCGACTTATGAAAATGACCGATCCGTTTCGCTCAACCTTACGGTCCACATCAAAACTTCATCCAAATGCACAGAGTTCGGCCATGGTCACAACTCCAGCATCAACCCTGGATCTCCTGATGAGCCCTTAAACTTCTTAAGGGGGAAACGCGAATAAGAGGGAGCTAAATAACGGATAAGTACCAAAACTATATGGAACCTTTCTTTCATGGCTATTGATAATTGATTATGTACCCACTTGCTTGCTGGTTTCTGAGAGTAGGAGGGGAAGAGAGTGGATTGTTTAATATCACTACTGTGTAGGATGATGGTTTACGCATGCAATTACCCACTGGGAGGGCTCCTGAGGTGTCAAAACAGCAGAAACCCCCCATAAATGACCCCATTTTGCAAACTACACCTCTCCAATGAATTAATCTAGGGGTGCAGTGATCAAACTGACAGCACAGGTGCGTGACAAATGTTATACCATTGGGCAGTGAAGAAAAAATAATTTATATTTTTGCCACAAACATTTTGTTTTAGCCCCAGATTTTTCAATTTCACACTGGGAAATGGGTGTAAATAGAAAAGGAATTTGTCACACAATTTATGCTGAGTGTGGCAATACCCCATATGTGGCTGTACAGTACTGTTTAGCGACACAGCGAGACTCTTGAGGGATGGAGCGCTATTTGACTCTTGTAGAACAAATTATCATAGAATAGTTGGTGGTCTCCATATACAAAGCCCTTACATTGTAGTGCCCATACATTGTGCCCAGTTCTTGCTTCTGTAGACATGCAAAGTGTAAATAAAGTAGGCTCTAATTGCTACAGAAGTGCCAAACGTGATTTAGGCACATTAGGGCACTTAGAAAAGAGGGGGAATAATTATTTGGGAGCATTGAATTGCTGGATTTCTTTTGGTGTGCAAGCAGCCATAGCGTAATTTTTCATAGCCTTTTTTGCAACCTGTAACGTGGAAGCCCCCTATATTTCCATTGAAGGTTGATGGACCTTAGTATGGACTTGCTTTTTTGTGGATTGATTTGAGGGTTTAATTAGGAACATTTTACATATCATTTTGGATGACATTTATCCTGTGCTCTACGCTGAGCACTTACAATGGGGTCTCCATCTAAATCTCCAAATTACATGATTCCTCGGGGATTTCATCTAAATTCTTTCACTATGAGGCAGCAGAGTTACTCTGATTTTGTCTGGCCTCTGTTCAGCAGTGTCCTTTTCAGAGGTGCACAAAACTGTGGCCGAAGGTCCTTTTATACAAGCTTGAAAAGAGGGACAATGCCGGATCACAGGCCAGACAGCATCCACAGAATTAGGCAGAATAAACAAATAATCAGCTGGTCAAGAATTGTTTAAATTTTTTATGCCATTCCTCATGCTGTATGAGTGATTAGACAACTTTATTGTTTGGGTCGGTGTGATTGCAGCGATACCATATTTTCGTTGTATTAGGTTTGGCTGCTATCACACAATAAAAAATGCTTTTCTTGCAAAACAAAGTTTTTGCATCACCATATTTAGAGCTATAAGTTTTCTATATATAGTCATTTGAGAGCTTGTTTTTTGTGGGCTGAGTTGACGTTTTTATTGGTATCATTTTTGGGCACATGACTTTTTTGATCGTTTTTATATTCCGATTTTTGGGAGGCAGAATTAATAAAAAACAGTAATTCATGATTTATTTTTTTGTCGTTCACCATTTTATAAAATTGGTAATGCAGCTGTATTCTTCGGGGCAGTACGATTACTGCGATACCACATGTAAATCATTTTTTGTAATGTTTTGCCACTGTAATGCCTGCTGCAGCACAGTAGTACCCAACCTCCACCAGGAGGTGTGGGTGAAGGAAAACCGGTACACTCACAATGTAATCACAGAGCAGCAGGCAGAAGCCACTAGATGGCAAAAGGGTAGTCAGAAAAAGCCGAGTCAACAACAGAGAGGGAATAAAGTACCAGAGGTCACAGAAATATACGTGGTCAGAAACCAGCCAAAGAAGTCAGAGCTGATCGGGAGCAGGAAAGCCAGAGACGCAAGACAGTCAAACAGGTCAGAGGACAAGCCGAGTCAAATGCCAAGGGTTCCAAATGACACAACATGGAGAGCAAGTACTACAATGTGCAAAGTCACAGGGGAACACAGGAACGGGTCCAAGGGAAACGGGCAGAGGATAAATCGGGGTATAACGGGTCAGCTGCTCAAGCCAGAGACAGGAACTATAACTGACACTGCTTGCAGGTAACAAGGTAACGGCACACTGAAATAGCCAGACAGATCCCAAAACGAGGCTAGGAAGATTAACCCCCTCATGACCATCCTGGGGAGAGAATAATCAGAAACAACCCCCGTACTGGATCATGACAGCCGCTCTATCACAATAGAACCAATTTTATAAAAAAAAGAATTGTTTTTGCATGATTATATTGTTATAGCTTTTTTTTTTTCCGCTGGTAGAGCTATATGGCTGTGACCTTTTCAGCTATACCGTTTTCATTTACATTAGTCTTTTTGATCGCGTTTTTATTACATTTTATGGTAGTATGGGGCAAAAAAAGTTTTTGTCAAATTTTTTTTAAATATTTTTCACTGAAGGGCTTAACTAGTTGGACAGTTTTACAGGTTGGATATGATGAATCCAGCAGGAATGTAGATTAAAAATTGAATATTTTATTAATCCATTTTAAAATTGTTTGTCATTCTAAGGCAGACCTGGGCAAGATGCGGGCCGCATCCGGCCCGCCTGATGATTTTAAGCAGCCCGCCAGCTAGCTGTCACTTCTGACAGCCGCCCCCGACACCGCTCGGCCAGCCGCTTCTGAGGAGGACCGCTGGCGGCTGGAGTGAAGGCTAGGTTGATTACCTGTTTATCGGTGGCGGAGGCCATCTTCCCAAGGCTGCGCGTGCGCAGATGGAGATCGCAGCGGCCATTTTCCTGAAGCAGAGTTTGCAGATTTAGATCTCGGCTTCAGGAAAATGGCCGCCGTGATCTCCATCTGCGCACGCGCAGCCTCCCGCGGCCATTTTCCTGAAGCCACGTGAAGCAGAGCACTCCATCTGCGCACGCACGGCCTCGGGAAGATGGCCGCCACCGATATTCAACCCGGCTCTGCTGCTCACTTTGCATCCCAGGCCGCTGCGTCACCTCACCGGTGGAAGGGGACCCTGCGCACGCCATACCGCAACTCTGCCGCCGCACCACCATTGCTGCAACCCCCCCCCATGGACACCAGGCCGTGGCGTCACCCACCTAAGCAGGAAGGGACCCTGCTCAGGTGCATGCCACACCGCATCACCCCACCTCTGCTGACACCATGCCTCCTGTGACCCTGCTCTGCCAACGCCAGCCCTCAGGTGGTAATCTTACTGTAAGATACTGTAAATTCGGACAATAAGACGGACCCCCGTCTTATAAAAAATCTTTTTTTCTGCTATTTTCACCCCAAATTTGGGGTGCGCCTTATGGTCTGGTGCGTTTTATAGTCCGAAAAATACGGTAATTATATTAGTTCGGCCCTCTAAAACCATCCCACTTTCTCATGCGGCCCCATGGCAAAATTAATTGCCCACCCCTGTTCTAAGGTAAACCACATGAAAATTTAGTGATATTTTACAGCATTACGCACATATAGCAGAGTTTGTCTGATGCATTTCGACTGATGTCTTAATCATGGCATGCCTGGAATGAGACTGTATAGTTCTTATGCTCTGTGGCTCTGGTGAATCTCCACTAGGCAAGTATGGTCATATGTATTGGCTATTTATCTTGGGGACCTCATGAGGCATATACATGTCCTTCTCAAAAAATTAGCATATAGTGTTAAATTTCATTATTTACCATAATGTAATGATTACAATTAAACTTTCATATATTATAGATTCATTATCCACCAACTGAAATTTGTCAGGTCTTTTATTGTTTTAATACTGATGATTTTGGCATACAACTCCTGATAACCCAAAAAACCTGTCTCAATAAATTAGCATATCAAGAAAAGGTTCTCTAAACGACCTATTACCCTAATCTTCTGAATCAACTAATTAACTCTAAACACATGCAAAAGATACCTGAGGCTTTTATAAACTCCCTGCCTGGTTCATTACTCAAAACCCCCATCATGGGTAAGACTAGCGACCTGACAGATGTCAAGAAGGCCATCATTGACACCCTCAAGCAAGAGGGTAAGACCCAGAAAGAAATTTCTCAACAAATAGGCTGTTCCCAGAGTGCTGTATCAAGGCACCTCAATGGTAAGTCTGTTGGAAGGAAACAATGTGGCCGAAAACGCTGTACAACGAGAAGAGGAGACCGGACCCTGAGGAAGATTGTGGAGAAGGACCGATTCCAGACCTTGGGGAACCTGAGGAAGCAGTGGACTGAGTCTGGTGTGGAAACATCCAGAGCCACCGTGCACAGGCGTGTGCAGGAAATGGGCTACAGGTGCCGCATTCCCCAGGTAAAGCCACTTTTGAACCATAAACAGCGGCAGAGGCGCCTGACCTGGGCTACAGAGAAGCAGCACTGGACTGTTGCTAAGTGGTCCCAAGTACTTTTTTCTGATGAAAGCAAATTTTGCATGTCATTCGGAAATCAAGGTGCCAGAGTCTGGAGGAAGACTGGGGAGAAGGAAATGCCAAAATGCCTGAAGTCCAGTGTCAAGTACCCACAGTCAGTGATGGTGTGGGGTGCCATGTCAGCTGCTGGTGTTGGTCCACTGTGTTTCATCAAGGGCAGGGTCAATGCAGCTAGCTATCAGGAGATTTTGGAGCACTTCATGCTTCCATCGGCTGAAATGCTTTATGGAGATGAAGATTTCATTTTTCAGCACGACCTGGCACCTGCTCACAGTGCTAAAACCACTGGTAAATGGTTTACTGACCATGGTATTACTGTGCTCAATTGGCCTGCCAACTCTCCTGACCTGAACCCCATAGAGAATCTGTGGGATATTGTGAAGAGAAAGTTGAGAGACGCAAGACCCAACACTCTGGATGAGCTTAAGGCCGCTATTGAAGCATCCTGGGCCTCCATAACATCTCAGCAGTGTCACAGGCTGATTGCCTCCATGCCACGCCGCATTGAAGCAGTCATTTCTGCCAAAGGATTCCTGACCAAGTATTGAGTGCATAACTGAACATTATTATTTGATGGTTTTTTTTGTTTGTTATTAAAAAACACTTTTATTTGATTGGATGGGTGAAATATGCTAATTTATTGAGACAGGTTTTTTGGGTTATCAGGAGTTGTATGCCAAAATCATCAGTATTAAAACAATAAAAGACCTGACAAATTTCAGTTGGTGGATAATGAATCTATAATATATGAAAGTTTAATTGTAATCATTACATTATGGTAAATAATGAAATTTAACACTATATGCTAATTTTTTGAGAAGGACCTGTACTGTATGTCTTGAAGGAGTATAATATAGTGAAACTACCATTGACATTCTGATGGCGACTGGCTATATGAATATTTATATGTATTTTAACTATTAATTTACATGGGATCTATTGTGATCAGGTAATTTTGGTACTATTTTCCTTGTGAGTTTCTGTACTTGTATTTTTGCTATGATTGATATTTATTACCTACTGGAGTGTTGTATCTTTCAATACATGCGGTTGATAATATTTCACTATTAAGGAGATTTCTCAGGATTCTCACCAGCCTGCTCACCAATGTTGTGCATGCCGCTCTATATATGGTTTTAATCGTGATTTTCTGCCTTTTGGGCATTTTTGTATCAGTATAGCCTTTTTTTTTTATGCATGGTATCTTCAAACCCCTAATTTTTTTATAACCTTAAAACAGATCCCACAGAAAATAACAAATAAAATTTCCCTATTTGTACTTTTACGTCTGCATCATTTTTCAAACGTCCTTTCACCATTTTTATGAAGTTACAGGGCTTTAAACTGTTTAGCAGCAAGTTTTCATACGTTCAAAGAGATTTACAAAAACTATTTTTTGGGGGACAAAAAAAAATCACTTTGAGGGGCCTATATTTTATAAAGCCGCATTCCTCATACTATCAAAGACTACATTCAGGAAGTTTAATAACACTTCTGGTGCTTAACAGGAACTGACACGTCGTAGAATATATAAAAATGAAAAATTCCTTTTTTTTTCATTTAAAAAAGAAAAAAAATGAAAAGGAGATAATGGACAACAAAGATTATTCTGGAAGTTCTCCTGAATCCGACAATACCCTAACTATGGTTGTACACTAATAATTGGGCACATGGCATGGCTCAGAAGAGAAGGACATTTGGGTTTTGTAGCGCAGATTTGATTGAATATTTTGCAGATCCCTTAACGCCTTTCTGATATGAGACGTAATAATCCATCCATGTGACCTGGGCCTATTTGACCTGAACGGACTATTACGTCTGCGCGATTGCCCATGTACACAGGTAGCGTGCGGGCGATTGCAATGGGTGTCAGCTGATTTTGACAGCTGACTCCCAGTATTTTGTGCTAGGAGTGGTCACAGTCCACTCCCGGGACTTAACCCCCAAAATACTGCAATCAAACATGGTCACAGCATTCCGGAAGCCGGCAGGGGGCTGACAGCCCCTCGCCTTTGGAAGCGCCTTGGTGTGACGCGGGGTCCCAATCGTTTCCATGGTGACCAACGTTAGGAAACATGCTGATCATGCGCAGTGCATGATCAGCAAGTCTATTTGTCAGTGCAGAGCTGATAGTCTCTACAGCATGGAGATGCTGCTTCATCTCCATACTGTTGAAGCGATCAGCCTGCAAAATATGATTTTCTCATAGTGGGACAAAGTTAAATAGTTAAAAAAAAAAAAAAAAAAAAAAAAAAAAAATTGTTTTTACTTTTTTTTTTTTTTTAGTAATTGTAAAAATATTTTTTTGCATAAATTAAAAAATAATAAAAAAATCAAGATAATGTATCTACAAATATTTGAATGAAAAAATATATAAATAAAAGTGCACATATTTGGTATCGCTGCGTCCGCAACGACCCGACCTATAAAACTGTCCCACTAGTTAACCCCTCTACTGAACATCATAGAAAAAACAAAAAACAATGCTTTTATCATCATACTGCTGAACAAAAAGTGGAATTAAACAGCTTCATCAGCAAAAAAATAAAAAAGTTAGGCCGGCGTCACACACAGCGTAAAACAATACGGTCCGTACAAGGGATCCATGTGTAAAAAAAAAAAAAAAAAAAAAGATATATATATATATATATATATATATATATATATATATATATATATATATATATATATATATATATATATATATATATATATATACACATATATATATATATACACATATATATATATATACACATATATATATATATATATATATATATATATATATATATATATATATATATATATATATATGTATGTCTTCCAATACAAGAAATGAGGGCACTCACCAGTCTTCACCGTGATTCGTACTTTATTAATAGATACAACTTGTTAAAAATCCATGGCCGGAGTTGAATGAGCCGTAGCTCGTGTGAGCAGGGGGGGTCAGGACGACGATCGTTTCACGCTGTGCTTGCGCTTCACCTGTTGAAGCGCAAGCACAGCGCGAAACGATCGTCGTCCTGACCCCCCCCTGCTCACACGAGCTACGGCTCCTTCAACTCCGGCCATGGATTTTTAACAAGTTGTATCTATTAATAAAGTACGAATCACGGTGAAGACTGGTGAGTGCCCTCATTTCTTGTATTGGATCGTATTGAACACTGTTTTTTCTGAGGAGCACCCGAAGTCAGGATTCGTTGGAGTTGTGCTTCTATTTGTCGGATCTGTTGACACAGCCTGTCAGATGTTTTAAGCCATCGAGGATAGTGCCGCTCGGCGTGTTGTTTCTCCGGCTCTTGTTGTATTTTGAATATATGTATATCTATATACTGTAGAAAGCTCCCAGGCTCGAGTTCATATGAGGACAACCAGCAGAGGGCGCCTCTTATGAACTCGAGCCGGGGAGCTTTCTAGGAAAGTTCCCACGATCTAGGAACAACCAGCAGAGGGCGCCTCACCGCAAATGAAGGTAAATATAGGTCATTGACCTACTTTTCCTTCATTCCCCGGGGTTTTGCAGCCACTAGCATCAATGCATTAGCACAGCTCGTGGCTGCAAAATATTTTAACCCCTTCAGATGGATTTACATCGTTGGACTTTACAGATCTGCGGAAGGTAAGGATATTGTTGTTGTTTTTTTTTTTGTTTGTTACAGAATGAGGGTCTTCAGCGATTGAAATGGGCGTTCAATAAAATATTACAACAACCTTTGTTTTTATTTCATTAAAATAATTTTTAATAATGTGTTTGTGTATTTTTTTTAACCCTTTACTAGTATTGGATTAATAATGGATAGGTGTCATAATTGACGCCTCTCCAGTATTAATTTGGCTTAATGTCACCTTACAATAGCAAGGTGGCATTAATCCTTCATTACCCCATATCCCACTGCTACACGGGAATGGGAAGAGAGTGGCCAAGTGCCAGAATAGGCGCATCTTATAGATGTTCCTATTCTGGGGTGGCTGGGGGCAGGTGTTTTTAGCCAGGGGGGGCCAATAACCGAGGACCCACTCCAGGCTATTAATATCTGCCCTCAGTCACTGGCTTTACTACTCTGGCGGAGAAAATTGTGCGGGAGCCCACGCCAATTTTTTCCGCCATTTAACCCATTAATTTAGTAGGTAGAACGGCCAAATTTTGCATATACACACTACTAACATTAGTAGTGTGGAATATGCAAAAAAGGGGGGAAGACCTGGTTTACTGTATGTAAACCATGTCTCAAATCATGTCGGGTTTAGGAAGGAGAGAGCAAAAGCCGGTAATTGAATTACCGGCTTTAAAGCTGTCTAGCGCTGGAAGAAATATTAATAAAAAAAAAAATAAAATATATATATATATATATATACCTATTCTATGTGTACACATTTATTCTACCTATTCTACTGGAAGCTGTCAGTGTGATTTTACTGTACACCGCAATGAATTACCGGCTTTTCTCGCTAACACCGCTGCGTATTTCTCGCAAGTCACACTGCTTGTCCATGTGTGATCCGTATTTTTCAGGCTTCCATAGACTTTCATTGGCGTATTTCTTGCGCAGTACGGTGACAAACGCAGCATGCTGCGATTTTCTACGGCTGTAGAAAGCCGTATAATACGGATCCGTAAAATACGGCAGATAGGAGCAGGGGCATAGAGAATAATTGTGCCGAATGTTTTGAGAGTTTTACGGACGTAGTTTCTGCGCTCTTACCTCCGTAAAACTCGCAAGTGTGACGCCGGCCTTAGAGCTCTCACAATAAAGCGATGCAAAAAGAATTATTTTTTTCTATAATATATTTTTTGTGTAAAAGCGCCAAAACATAAAAACAATATAAAAGAGGTATTGCTGTAATTGTACTGACTCGAAGAATAAAGCTGCATTATCAATTTTACCACACGGGATGGCAACACCCCCCCCCCCCCCCCCCGCCAAAAAAAATAAAAAGAATTTTCTGAGTTGCTGTTTTTTGTTTAATCTGCCTCCCAAAAATCGGAATAGAAAGCGATCAAAAAATGTCATGTGCCCAAAAATGGTACCTATAAAAATGTCAAGTCGTCCTGCAAAAAACAAGCAATACCATGATTCTGTGGGCCAAAATATGGAAAAAATATGGGGATGCAAAAACTATTTTTTGCAGTAAAAAGCATCTTTTAGTGTGTGACACCAGCCAAACATAAAACCTGATATAAATCTGGTATCGCTGTAATTGCACCAACTTAGAGAATGAAGTCACCTAATCACTTATACCACACGAGGATGGCCTAAAAAATAAATAAAACAAATTCTTCACCTACTGTTCATTTTTTTTTTTTTTTTCTTTCTGCTTCCCAAAGATCGCAGTAAGGCTCGGTGCACATTTATTCTGTGCTCTGCGTTGAGCTCTTACATCGGGGTTTCCATGTAAATTTCTGAAATGCATAATTCGGATCGGACCTCTGCCTGAAAATTCCTTATAATAAGGCAGATGGAGGCACTGTGGACACCTTCTGACCTGTGATCGGGCGGTGTTTTTTCTTTTTAGGATTGCATAAAAGTGCTAAGTAAATAAGGCAGCACACTGCAGCGCTAAAACATGCAAACTTGAAAACACGAAATTTGAACTGCATTACTGCACTAGAAATATGAAAAATGAGAGCTTTTAGTGCATAAAAATGGCCAATTTTATGTGTACCTGGTAGCCCCTTTACGGCATCTCTCTTATACCAGGTCCTACGCTTGCCTAACCTCGCTGAGAATAAACGTCTCCATCTGAATGGGTACATGTGAAACCTCTTCCTAGACTAACATTCTCTCTCTCTCTCTCTCTGTGGAGGGGTATTGGACCTGCTGTAATTAAAACACCTGTGGCTAGGAGGCGGAGTGCACGATCAGAAGGCTAAAGAATACATTTCAAAAACCTGACCGACACATCCAAACATAGATTCAGTGTGAACAGGTGCTGAACCTAGAGTCGCCAACTCGTATATAGTTAAGTAAATAAGGCAGCACACTGCAGCGCTAAAACATGCAAACTTGAAAACACGAAATTTGATGGAGATCAGATGGAGACGTTTATTCTCAGCGAGGTAAGGCAAGTTTAGGACCTGATATAAGAGAGATGCCGCAAAGGGGCTACCAGGTACACATAAAATTGGCCATTTTTATGCGCTAAAAGCTCTCATTTTTCATATTTCTAGTGCAGTAATGCAGTTCAAATTTCGTGTTTCAAGTTTGCATGTTTCAGAGCTGCAGTGTGCTGCCTTATTTACTTAACTATATACGAGTTGGCGACTTTAGGTTCAGCACCTGTTCACACTGAGTCTATGTTTGGATGTGCCGGTCAGATTTTTGAAATGCATAAAAGTGCTGTCAGCCATAGTTTTGTGCACTTCTGAAAAGGACATTGCTAAACAGATGCCAGAGTGAGCCCAAAGTAACTCTGCTGACTCATTATAGTGAATGGAATCCTCGGCAGATTCCTCTGAATCACGCCACTCAGAGATTTAGGTGGAAACCCCAAGGTAAGTGCTCAGTGTAGAGAGCCAGATAAATGCGATCCCAAACAATATGTAATATGTTCACAATAAAAGCTTCAACTCAATCCACAAAAAAGTCCTCATTCAGGTCTGTCCTTATCTGTTAACGGAAATATAGGGACTTCCACGTTGCTGGTAGTGCAAGGGCTCTGAAAAGCAAAATGGCTCCTCATCTGCCAAAAAAATTTCAGCAAATTCTGCGCTCTTAAATCCAAATGCCCCCTCCCCTCTGAGCCCCACAGTGTCCCTAAACCACATATAGTGTCCACGTTTAGCATTTCTGAAGCGATGAGAACCTGCCTAACTTACGGGTGCATGCCTCCAGAAGCACTGGCTGGGTATAACATTCTGGTCATTACAACATACTGGTCCCTACAGCGGCCGTTTGCAATTTTCATTTGGCAATATTCATTGCTGCTTGGGCCCGTCACATGATCATTGGGTGCCAATGGGTTGTCATGATAGCCAGGGGTCTGTTGATGACCTCCGTGCCTGTCATTATAGTTTCACTGTGAAGATTGGCATCCATACAGGATCGTCATTTCTGCTTTATGGAGGAGGGCTGATGTACTGCTATGTATTGTCCAAGCGACTGAATAATTAGAAGCTTCAAGTCCCCCTAAGGGACCTAACTAATAAAGTAAAAAAGTTAATTTATCTTTTTTGAAAAAAAAATATACATATTTGGAATCTCTGCATTTCGACATGTCCTATCTATCAAAATCTAAAGTAAATCAATCCAATTGGTAAATAATGGCATAATGGAAAAAAAATGCCAGAATGTATTTGGGTTGCCGCAACATTGTAATAATATGCAATAAGAGGTGATAAAGACATTGTATCTATCCAAAATTGTATGTTTAGAACTGACAGCTCAAGGTGTAAAAAATAAGCCCCATATCCCAAAAAATGGAAAATAAACTTTACGGGTCTTGAAAAATGGAGCCAAAAGCAAAATTAATGTTTTTTTTTTCTTACAAATTTCTGATTTTTTTTTTCAACACTTAAATAAAAAAAACTATACATATTTGGCATCTGTGTATTCGTACTGACCTGGGGAATCATATTGCCAGCTCAGTTTTTCTATATAGTGAAAATGGTAAATGGAAAACCCCAAAAACAATGGTGGAATTTCACTTTATTTTGCAATTTCACCGCACTTGGAATTTTGTTTCCTATTTTTTTTCAGTACACTATGTGGTAGAATGAATGGTGTCTTTCAGAAGTACTACTCATCCGGCAAAAAAAACAAGCCCTTTTAAGGCTTTATTGACAGAAAAATATACAAGTTATGGTTCCTAGAAGAAGGGGAGGAAAATGAAAAAAATGGAAAATGGCTAAGTCATGAACGGGTTTAGGTCTACTGTTAGTTTGTGAACTGTTATTGCATTACTGAATAATTTGAATTACAATTTCTATTAACATTTTATGTACAAATGTTTTAAAATTGAAATGAAGGATATTTTATTAAAAAATAATCTGGTTTCTTTCTTAGCAGATGACTGTACCTGGACATCAGAACATGTGACATCATTTTTTAAATCGGATGACATTTATCTAACACTAGATACAATCGAAGTGAATGCTATTTTTCCAAATATTTCAGCATTTCACAGCGAAGATCTATCATCTAATCTTTTTAAACAGGTCCTATCTTCTGATTCATCACGGAATATTAAGAAAAATAAAAATCAAAGTGCTCTTACAGCAAATAAGCCATTTTCATGTTCAGATTATGGAAAAAGCTTTTCTCTCATACAGTCTCAAACCAATCACACAAACAAGGAAATATTCTCTTGTTCAGAATGTGGTAAATATTTTAGCACAACAAATCTTAAGCAGAAGAGAATTCACACACTGGAAAAGCCATCATTATGTCCAGAATGTGAGAAATGTTTTGAACCTGAATCACATCTTGTATTACACCAGAGAATCCACACAGGGGAGAACCCATATTCCACCTCAGAATGTGGGAAATATTTTAATCAGAAATCAAATCTTGTTATACACCAGACAATTTGTACAGAGAAGAAGCCATATCCATGTCCAGAATGTGCGAAATGTTTTGAACGTGAATCACATCTTCTTGTACACCAGAGAATTCACTCAGGGGAAAAGCCATATTTCTGCTCAGAATGTGGGAAATATTTTAACCAGAAATCAAATCTTCTTAAACACCGGAGAATTCACACAGGAGAGAAGCCATATACCTGCTCAGAATGTGGGAAATACTTTAACCAGAAATCAAATCTTGTTATACACCAGAGAATTCACACAGGGGAGAAGCCATATTCATGCTCAGAATGTGGGAAATATTTTAAGCACAAATTAAGTCTTCTAAGGCATAAAAAAAATCACACTAGAGACAATGTGAGAGATGTTCAGACCGTGTGAAACGTTTTGCAGACAAATTGGACAGTGTTAGATGTGAGAAAAGACACAAAGAAAGCCATATTTGACAATTATCTTTGGTGTCAAATGAATCCTATGTATAATGATCATTTCTAAAATTCTATACTCTGTCCAAGCGTAAATTGTAGAAGACGATTGCGATTAATTTATTGGTCCAACTACATTATACCATTTACTTTTTGCTGACGCAAAGGGCGGCTCATTCTCTTCTATTATTAAGGCATTAGATAACCAGTATAATATTCTTACTACTGCAATTTCTCACAAATAAAGCTATAACTTTTTTTTAATGTAGTCCTTTAAAAGGGTTGTACCATGAACAAAGTACTCCATTTTGCGGACAATAAAACGCACCAGATCATTACACACCCAAAATTTTGGGAAGGAATATAGGAAAAACATATTTTTTTTAAGCAAACTGTGCATCTTCTAGTCTGCTTTTATGTTAGATTGTCGTGGGGGCAGCTGCGATGGAGCGGTGCTCCCAGGGAGGCAGGGTCGCTGCTGCAGGAAGCTGCCGGCAGGTGTGAGGCGATGCTATGGGCCCCGGGGTGGCAGAAAGGGGTGTTCGGTGCTAGTCTAAGGCGGAACCCTGGCTTTTAAAAAATGTCAGCTCTCCCCGCAATTCCCATCCTGTTCACTGTGTTAGACTTCGAGAAAATGGATGCCAGAGGAGCAATATTTGCTAATTGAGATCTCGGGAGCCAACGTTTTCTGAAAACCCAGAGCCCGCTACAGCCTTGTGCCACTGAACACCCTCTCCCCTTGTTTTTTAACGCATCCAATTGTGGAAATTATTTTTAGATCCCAATCTATAGATTAAAATGTACGTTGTTTGTGGGACAACCCTTTTAAGGCCTGCTACAGTAATTGCAGCCATGAAATAGACAAGGGAATTCAGAATTTCCGATCCTCCTTTTGAAGATTAAAGTAGCTTCAGTCTAAGCAGTTTCCTTCTGCAAACAAGGATTTTGAACAAATTTTCTGGGAGTTCTAAAAACTTTCTTGTTATCCAAATTAAGCTATTCGAGAGCACATACAAAATGGTGTGAAGATTTTTTTTTTTTTTTTTTTTTTTAAATCAGATATTTTAATTTCAAATTTTAAAGAGAAATTATAATAAAATGCCCCGATATCTCTCCCTTCCAGGAATGCTGGTTAAAGATTATCTATCTAGAGACGCCAAGTATAGAAATATTAGGGCTACAGTGACATCCAATATTTTATACTGAAGAATAGGGCTATCTCCATAGTTCTCGGTACAAGGATATGTAGTTCAGACAAGATCCTCGTATTTATGCAGTTTCTAATATTTTCAAATGCTCTTTGTATGAACAAGATCAGCGAGTTTTATTATACCGAGTAGAGAAGCTCCAGGGACAAAGAACCAGTTTGGTACCAACACGCTGGACGCCTGAAGTATCTAGCCACGGGGCCTGGATTCTCTCATTTTTAGCTCTAGCGTTTTTTAGAATAAATCCCTTTCTCATACAGTCCTGTAGTAATGACTTTGTTAATCATGTTTTGTAAGAGGGTTTGTCTGAATCCATCTAAATGTTATCAATTCATGTACAAGAAACAATAGATGTCCTACTGCAATTTTACCATGTGTGTCTAGTGTTATTTATTTTACATACCCTAATAAAGTGTGCAATGAAATTGACAATCTTCTGGAGCGCCCCCAGACACAGGGCCACGGGTTCTCGGTACCGGGGACTCCCTGGTTCGGTTCCGAGGCTGTTACGGTGGCTAGACCCGGTCCGCGACCCTGCTAAGGGGCGTCCAATAAAGGTGGAGATAGAGTCTGTCAGGGGTTCGTGACGCCACCTGTGGTGTTCGATCAGAGTGACCGACGCTGCTGTGGGGTCCGCTGGGGCGATGGAATGGCAGCTGGATGGTATACCTTCCCACAGGTGAAGTATGTCCCCAGGGCTTCCCAGTAAAGCGAATGGTGATGGTGTGAGGTGCAGGCAATAACGAGGACACAGGGTTGCAGTCTCTTTACTGAAGACTTCAGGATCCTCAATCCAGAACATGTTTAACTGGGCTATCAGAGACCGGCCGGTCCAATGGGCACATCCAGAGTTTCCTTCGCAGATGGAAATCGTTGCCTACCAATAGCGCCTGTGTGTTGTAGTCCTACCCTGCTGAGCATTCGGAATAGTCCTCACAACTGCTGTTCTCGTTCATTCGTTCTCTACAGCTCTCTCTCTCTCGTTCTTTGGTTCCAGATGTTACTAGTTTCTAACGTCCCCCAGGTATGATATGGCTAGGACGCCACCCGTTTGACGGGAAGGCTCTGAGCTCTTCCGGGACCCTAGAGATGCCCCTCTCCACGCGTTGCCCCCTATATCTTCGTAGGTGTAGTAAGGTAGACAGCCAACCTATAATTAACTGTCCGGCGGAATTTGAAGTAAGGCCTGAAGTCAGTTACTCCTACGGTGATCCGGCCACCGACTACGCGCCTCAGTAAGATGTTGCCTCTCTCTCTCGGCACGACTCTTACTGGCTCTCCTTTGTGCTTGATCTTGTTTACACTGTTCCACAATATCCTTCCCTTCGTGTCTCACTCCTGGATACCGCCGCAGGGTGTGCAGGCGCGGTTCCGTTACGTTCTGTTCTGTTCGCTAGGCACCTGCCAGGTTCCCACGCCCGACAGGGACCCCCCTGTGCCTTCTCCCTGCAACACCCCCTGCCACGGGATGTTGCCTGGTTCCAACCCAGTCAGCTTCTGACTAACTTCCTCCCCAGCCCCTAGTTTTACAAGTGTGAGGAGTGGCCCAATAAATAAAGCCTTTTTCTCCCCCTAGTGGCCGGAGTGTGAAGTGTAATGTGTTCTGGTGATACCTGGTCAGGAGAACTCCTTAGTGCCATCAGACGTACCGCCACTCTCCTTAGCGGCAGAGTGCCATACTGCAACGACCAGGTCTCTGGGGCGCTGCACTTCTATGAAGCCAACAAGCCACATTCATACCCTAATAAACAAACCTTGGGGTCTCCAACCAAATCTGCTGATTTTATAATTTTATTTCCAGTTATATGTTGGGCCACTCAACGCTGTCAAATGCTTTGGGAGTGTTCAATGAGGATATGGCCCTACCTACACAGATAGCACCAGATATCTGAAGGTTTAAGAGATGCCTAATTTTTATACACACAGATTTTTCAGGCATAAATAGTATTATTATTATTCAGTGGCGTAACTACCACGGTCGCAGCAGTCGCCACTGCGACCGGGCCCGGGGGAAGTCAGGGGCCCCGGCAGGTCAGATGCACGCCGACACCAGCAAAAAGTTAAAAACTGTTGCCGTGCAGGTGATTCCTCCCGCACGGCAACAGACAGACCGGCCCTCCACCTGACCTGCCGGGCGCACACATCAGATCAGCAGCCGACGCCTGATCTGAAAGGAAGAGCTGAAGATCCTGTGGTGACGTCATCACTATCATAGGGCTTTCACCATTTATCAGCTCCGCCTCCTGATCACATGACGATGATGTCACCACAGGTCCTTCAGCTCTCAGCAGCTCAGTCCTGGTTGTGTGCAGCTCGTGTTCTCTGGTATCAACCAGCAGCAGATTTCCGGTTCCTGCTGTTCTGGTGAGATGTGGAGACAGGGGCAGAATGTGGAGACGGATGGGGCAGAATGTGGAGACGGATGGGGCAGAATGTGGAGACGGATGGGGCAGAATGCGGAGACGGATGGGGCAGAATGCGGAGACGGATGGGGCAGAATGGGGAGACGGATGGGGCAGAATGGGGAGACGGATGGGGCAGAATGCGGAGACGGATGGGGCAGAGTGAGGAGTCGGATGGGGCAGAGTGAGGAGTCGGATGGGGCAGAGTGAGGAGTCGGATGGGGCAGAGTGAGGAGTCGGATGGGGCAGAGTGAGGAGTCGGATGGGGCAGAGTGAGGAGTCGGATGGGGCAGAGTGAGGAGTCGGATGGGGCAGAGTGAGGAGTCGGATGGGGCAGAGTGAGGAGTCGGATGGGGCAGAGTGAGGAGTCGGATGGGGCAGAGTGAGGAGACGGATGGGGCAGAATGCGGAGACGGATGGGGCAGAGTGAGGAGACGGATGGGGCAGAATGCGGAGACGGATGGGGCAGAATGCGGAGACGGATGGGGCAGAGTGCAGAGTCGGATGGGGCAGAGTGAGAAGTCGGATGGGGCAGAATGAGGAGTCGGATGGGGCAGAGTGTGGAGTCGGATGGGGCAGAGTGTGGAGTCGGATGGGGCAGAGTGCGGAGTCGGATGGGGCAGAGTGGGGAGTCGGATGGGGCAGAGTGAGGAGTCGGATAGGGCAGAGTGCGGAGACGGATGGGGCAGAGTGCGGAGACGGATGGGGCAGAGTGCGGAGACGGATGGGGCAGAGTGAGGAGTTGGATGGGGCAGAGTGAGGAGTCGGATGGGGCAGAGTGAGGAGTCGGATGGGGCAGAGTGAGGAGTCGGATGGGGCAGAGTGCGGAGTCTGATGGGGCAGAGTGCGGAGTCGGATGGGGCAGGATGTGGATTTGGGTGAAAAATATTTTGGCGGGGGGGGCCCCATTTGAAAGTTCGCACCGGGGCCCATAACTTTGTAGTTACGCCACTGTTATTATTTATTGTTATAGCGCCATTTATTCCATGGCGCTTTACATGTAAGGAGGGGTATACATAATAAAAACAAGTACAATAATCTTAAACAATAAAAGTCATAACTGGTACAGGAGGAGAGAGGACTCTGCCCGCGAAGGCTCACAATCTACAAGGGATGGGTGAGAATACAGTAGGCGAGGGTAGAGCTGGTCATGCAACGGTTTGGTCGATCAGTGGTTACTGCAGGTTATAGGCTTGCCGGAAGAGGTAGGTCTTTAGGTTCTTTATGAAGGTTTCGATGGTAGGTGAGAGTCTGATATGTTGGGGTAGAGGGTTCCAGAGTAGGGGTGATACCTGAGAGAAATCTTGTATACGATTGTGGGAAGAGGAGATAAGAGGGGAGTAGAGAAGGAGGTGTTGTGAGGATCGGAGGTTGCGTGTAGGTAAGTACCAGGAGACGAGGTCACAGATGTATGGAGGAGACAGGTTGTGAATGGCTTTGTACGTCATGGTTAGGGTTTTGTACTGGAGTCTCTGGGCAATGGGGAGTCAGTGAAGGGATTGACAGAGGGGAGAAGCTTGGGAATAGCGGGGGGCAGGTGGATTAGTTGGGCAGCAGATTTTAGAATAGAT
Organism: Ranitomeya imitator; assembly: GCF_032444005.1. NCBI lineage: Eukaryota > Metazoa > Chordata > Amphibia > Anura > Dendrobatidae > Ranitomeya > Ranitomeya imitator. Next base: position 363,331,929 of record NC_091283.1, read on the forward strand.
TGGAGGGGTCCGAGAGTGTTCGAGGGGAGGCCACAGAGCAGGAGGTTGTAGAAGTCAAGGCGAGAGATGATGAGGGCATGGACTAGGGTTTTTGCAAATATAGTTTGTAAATATAGTTTTATACCAATGTATAATAGTGGATAAGCTATATTCACTCTATTGGCCAGTACTTTTCCCAATATCTAGACATAAGCTGTCTAAAAAGAGACAGGCCAGTATGAACCTGGTAAGAAGGCATCTTTCCAAGGCTTTGGCAAGACTACAACTATGGCGGCCTGCATTGAGCATGGCAAAGATCCTCTAACATGAGATTTATTAAACACTTCCACTAGCTTAGTTGACAAAATATCTTTATATTTTCTTATATATTTCCTTTGGAAGCCATCCACCCAAGGGTGTGCTTTTTCAGTGGCAATAGACCCTATAGTTCCAATTTTTACAAGCTTAGAGGGACATCCAAAAGTCTCTTAATTCTGTAGATCGACTTTTCATATTGGCGTGATGGAGAAATAAGATAATCTTCTTCACTGTTTTGCGATACTTTAGAATGAAAATTTTACAAGTATTTTTAGTATGGAAGAGATATCATGTATTAATTGACCATCATGATCATTCAAAAGCTAGTGTGTGCAGCATCTTGTTGGGGATTAGTTACTAGGGATAAGTGAACTTTTCAAGGTTGGATTCGGCGAACGTACCAATGTTCATAGAACAGTTCGTTGAACGTATCCGAACCACATTGAATTCAATGGGAGGCAAAACCAAACACATAGACAACACCCTCGTTTTGGCGAAAAGTTGCACAAAAACTTCAAATTAGGGGCAGACACCCAAAAAGGAGGCATCAATTGACCCACAGTACAATTTTGATAATGGCATCGCAGCACTCTGCTATAGGCCATACAAGAGGTATCAGGGTCTTGCTCAGCATTCACAGCTTTGAATTTAAGTTTAAGGCGAGGTGGGTGCCGGACCGGTGTAAGCCTGCTGTGCTGGGAGCCCTGATACCTCCCTCAACAGCTTAAACATGATTTTTGATCTGCCACACTCAGATGGCACAAATATCAGCTTGGTATACTGTGAGCAGGTTGCAGGATGCAGTAACGGACAGGAGGCAGAGCAAGGGTAAACGATATTTTACTTTAACAGGGGGTTATGTGGCGCCAATGGGGTCCAGTCGCCACAGAGATACTGCACCTCATCCAGAGGTGTAGTCTCCCACTCTCAGTTAAGGAGGGAGCACTACCCAGGACTCTAAGGCTATGTTCACATGTTGCGGATTTTGCTGCGGATCCGCAGCAGTTTTCCATGAGTTTACAGTACCATGTAAATTATGGAAAACAGAAACCGCTGTGCCCATGCTGCGGAAAAAAATGCGTGGAAACGCAGCGGTTTACATTCCGCAGCATGTCAATTCTGTGTGCGGATTCCGCTGCTGTTTACACCTGCTCCATAATAGGAAACCGCAGGTGGAATCCGCACAAAATCCGCGGTAAATCCGCAGGTAAACCGCAGTGCCTTTTACCTGCAAATTTCTAAAATCCGCAGACCTCAAGAATACGTGTGCACATAGCCTAACACTCACATTCAACACACACCAGTTTAGTCAGGGCACCTGGGCATACCCTTAGGGACGAAGGCCTCATTCCAGGCTGAATAGGAATGGGTGCTGGGAGTGGGTGGGGTAGGTAGAGTGGAGAAGGAGTTATTTAGGAGGGATAGTGAGGAGAAGGAGGAAGTAGAGCTGAGCAGACATGCAGGTCTGCAGCTCCTTACAGAACAGAAGAAGAGTGAAATAGAGACAGAAAAGGTCCTAGGGGCACGGGTTGTGCAGAAGCCACCAATGGGGCCTGTATCCAGATGTGGAGGGACCAAGTTGCAGTAAGAGGACTGGCCCCAACTTGGTGAGAAACTGCAAGTCTAGCTAAGAAACTGGAGGCTGCGGCTTCTGCAAGAGTCTCAGTCACATCCAACAATACTTTGCCAAAAAGGTAGCCAGAGAGAATCCAGGGGACGCAGGAGACGTCACCTGACCAGGTTCATGGCTACTGGCTTGGGGCACTGTGGGTAAGGTGCTTGGCAGGAGAAATGGAAGCCAGCGTAGAGAGACGGCTAGAGAAAGGCATATGAAAGGAGTCCTGGAAAGGTGCATCCCAATCTACCTCGAAATTTGCTGGATCGCAGACCTGGAGGATACAGCACACCCGGCTGGGTGCCTTAAAGAACTGTAAGTAAGAGTCTGGAAACTGCACCTTGCTGTCTCCTTTGCATTATTCTAATCCCACCTGCCCGGCCTAGCCACCACCGCCATCTTATATCCGCTACACTACGTCTGCCCTGGGGTTAGCTCTATCCTTGGAGAGCTTCACCCAATCTACTGCATCACCATCTGCCCAGGAGGATCTGAACTGCAGCTTCGGCCACCACGGGTGGCATCACAAACATTTCCCCTTTTCCCCATAAACTTTATTCCCATTTTCCATTTACCACAAAAACATCGCTTTATTATTGAACGCCCGGGGCCACGGACCAGGTCACTGCTGCCGTGACCTTTCCCTTTAAGAAATGCCGTGTCGGACCTGGTACCGATTACCTCAGGGCCCCATGGGGCATGCCAACTTGGCGTCATGAACCGGATGAACCGACCCACTACATCGGGTCCCATGCGCCTATTTTGGACTGTGTTCCTGAAAAGTGCAAAAGCTGTGCCTGCACAATGTAAAGAGTATGATGCAAAAGGAGCAGGTCCGTCGGTCAGGGGTATCTGCCTCCTGACCCAGAATGGTGGGAAGAGGAAGAGAAACTGCCCACGAAGACAGGCGTGGAGGAGTGAAAGTGCGGGAAATTGCAAGGATGGAGCAGACCTGGGTAACTCCATGTCAGAGGGAGGTGAGCGAGCACCAGTGCATGGGGTGGAGCAGGAGGATTCCCCAGCCAGACTCACAAGAACTGGACCAGCTGCTTGTGGTGGATCTGGATCTCCTGGGCGCGGAGGTAGAGAAGCTGACCCACCAGCTCCTGCAGACTCAGCTGGCGGCGATAGAGGGATAGAAGGAGGCCTTCTAAGCTGACTGTGGCAGATGGCCTTGCCACCAACAACAACCACAGCGGAGGAAGAGACCGGCAACGGTGAGACACCAGCAGCAGGTACTGTGACCGACCCTGCCCCGGTGACCGACTCCATTCCGGCGACCGATGGCACTTTAGTAGGCCCCAACAGCCTCTAGGCCTGGCTCGATGTCCAGAAATGCATTCTGGGACAGGATGCCAGACATCTTAGACAAGATGCCAGCCCCACTGACACCGAGTGGGACTCAGGAAGTGCACACTGAGCCGGTGTTATTTAAAGGGGAACCCCATGGGGCTGATATGATCAAGCTCCAAGGGAAAAACCCAGCCATGATGTGGGAAAAATATCGCAGGCAGCAAAATATGATGCAGAAAGGAGAGCCCGGCAGGAAGAGGGAGGAGAGGAACCTGCAGGCTAAGGCCCAAGCCCGTAAGAGCAAAAGCATAGACCAAGACCCACTGCGACAAAGGGTAGTGATAGCCTTTCATCAGAAAAAGGGGTGGTATGCCCTGGATGTCAAAAAGTGTGCCCCTGCGCCAAGATGATTAGCAGCTGCAGACCTGACTGCAACAACAGACCCTGCAGGTGCGGCTCAATCAGTCACTCCGCACACACCCAGACACCTGTGGTGGATTCAACCCTCCTGACACTGTATGATATACCTGTGGAAAGGTATGATCCTGTACTTCCCCGGCCAGTGAGCGGCTGTCACCAGGTGCAGCCTTGGAAAAAGAAGTAAATTGTTTCAGAGATTAGTGAGCAAAATGTAAAAAGTTTAAACGTTGCCTTTATTGCTAACCAGTTTGATGGACAATAGGATCATGAATAGTGTTGAGTAGGGTTGAGGAAAACGGATTGGTCATTTTCATAAGTCGCCGACTTTTGGCAAAGTCGGGTTTCATGAAACCCGACCCGATCCCTGTGTGGGGTCGGCCATGCGGTACGCGACCTTCGCGCCAAAGTCACGTTTCATATGACGCGTTCATCGCCATTTCTCAGCCAATGAAGGAGGACTCAGAGTGTGGGCAGCGTGATGACATGGTTCTCGGTCCCCACCATCTTAAGAGAAGGGCATGGCAGAGATTGGCTTGCTTTCTGCGGTGTCACAGGAGCTATAAAGGGGCGTGCACGCCGACTGCCATCTTACTGCTGCTAATCTGAGCATAGGGAGAGGTTGCTGCCGCTTCATCAGAAGCAGGGATAGCGTTAGGCAGGGAATATAAACACCCAAACCGCTTGTGCTGTAGCGATTTCCACTGTCCAACACCACCCTTTCCTTGCAGGGACAGTGGAGGCTAGATTTCAGTGCATCAGCTCTGTAGCTTATAAGGCTGCCTTATAAGGCTCCCTTATAGCTGCATTGCTGTTTGTACGCTGCTGTGCAAACCAACTGCTTTTTTCAAAGCACAGATCCTGTTGCTCCTTCCTTTCTGCACAGCTATCTTGTTTGTTTGTCCACACTTTTGTGTGTAGCAGTCCTTTTTATTGCTGCCTGCCATACTTTTCTGAGATTACTGTAGGGAGATAGTAATTGTACTACAGTCCCATATATATATATATATATATATATATATATATATATAATCTTCAAGCCACTTTCTGCCCCTGAAACTGTGTAGTGTGAAACAGTGGGCCTGTATTTTTCTGCACTGTCCCACACCTAAAAAGGGAGATTTATATTGCTAATCAGTGCATCTGTGCCAGTACAGTCTGTTGCATCTGTCTGTCAGTCATTTTGTGCCACAGAAACAATACTGTAAAACAGTGGGCAAGATTTATTCACTAGTCTTCCATACAAAAACAAAAAGGGGAGATTAATATTGGCAAATCTGTGCATCTGTGCCAGTCCAGTCTGTGGTATCGCTCTGTCATTTTGTGCCACTGAAACACTACTGTAAAACTGTGGACCAGATTGATTCACTAGTCTCCCATCCCCCCCAAAAAAGAAGGGGAAATTAATATTGGCAAATCTGTGCATCTGCGTCAGTCCTGTTAGTGGCATATCTCCCTATAAAGGGAGATTTAAATTCATAACAATTTTGCGTCCACCTTGTAACTGGTTTTACAATACCAAATTACGTTTGTAAGTTTGGTTACATATTTCCAAGAATGAGGAAGTCTGGTGGAAGAGGTCGTGGCCGTGGGCGGTCATTGCCAGCTGTGTTGTGAATTCCGCTCTTGGGCTCCCTCCGGTGGTTGTAAGTGGCACTTTTGTGAGTTATGCTCTTGGGCTCCCTCTTGTGGTTTCTAGTGGTATGGCTGCTCCTTGGATTTAGCTGTCTTCAGCTGCTTCCACTGATCGTCTTTTCTGCTCGGCTATTTATGCCTGGCTCTTTCCTTCAGCCAGTGCCACTTGTAAATGGTTCCTGGTTGGATTCACATCTCTTTGGATTTCCCTGTTATCCTGACCAGTTCAGCAAAGCTAAGTTTTTGCTTGCTCTTTTCTGTCCATAGATTGTGGACTTATCCGTTCTGTGCTTTCTATGTTTGTCCAGCTTATCAGTATGAATTAATTCTGTCTTGCTGGAAGCTCTGGGAAGCAGATTTACCCTCCACACCTTTAGTCAGGTGTGGAGATTTTTTGTAAACTCTGCGTGGATTTTTTGTAGTGTTTTATACTGACCGCACAGTATTCCATCCTGTCCTATCTATTTAGCTAGACTGGCCTCCTGTGCTCATCCTGGTTTCATTCTGTGTATGTCTTTTCCCTCTCCACTCACAGTCATTATTTGTGGGGGGCTAATCTATCCTTTGGGGATTTTCTCTGAGGCAATATAGTTTTCCTGCTTCTATCTTTAGGGGTAGTTAGCTCTTAGGCTGTGACGAGGTGCCTAGGGAGAGATAGGAGCATCCCACGGCTACTTCTAGTGTTGTGTTGAGCTTAGGGACTGCGGTCAGTAAAGTTACCACTTCCTTCAGAGCTCGTTCCATGTTGCTCCTAGCCCACCGTATCATAACACAGCTGATAATGATGGTAGTGATGGTGGAGCATCAGGTGGTCGTGGGAAAAGCAATATAGCACCAAAGTCTCGAGTTGTTCAGCCACCGTCATCGTTTGGCAACACAAGGCCTCGAACGCTCCCTTTTCTGGGAGTAGGAAAACCGCTTTTAAAGCCGGAGCAGCAGGAACAAGTTTTGGCTTTCCTTGCTGACTCTGCCTCTAGCTCTTTTGCCTCCTCTTCGGAAAGTGCAAAATGTAAAAGCAGCGCGTCGTTAGTGGATGTTCCCGGTCAGGGACAAGTCGCTTCCTTGCGTTCTTCACCCAGAACAACAGAGAAGGATGCGTCAGGCGACACAACGTGTTACTCCATGGAGCTCTTTACACATACCGTTCCTGGGTTAGAAAGGGAAATTCTTAACAGGTCATGCCCATTACAATATGAATTGGACATGGAGTGCACAGATGCACAGCCAAAGCCAGATTCTTATGCTGTTCCTTTGACTCAGATCACAACATTGCCTGTTGTGAATTCCGCTCTTGGGCTCCCTCCTGTGGTTTTGAGTGGTATGGCTGCTTCTTGGATTTAGTTTCTGCAGCTGTTTTCACTGATCGTCTTTCTGGCTCGGCTATATTAGTCTGGCCTTATCCCTCATTCAATGCCAGTTGTCAATTGTTCCAGCCTGGAGTTATTGCTCTTTGGATTTTCCTGACTCTCTGACCAGTTCAGCAAAGCTAAGTCCTTGCTTGTTCTTTTGCAGTTCACTTGTTGTGGACTTTGTTGTTCAGCACTTTCTATGTTTTGCTCATTTGTCCAGCTTATCAGTATGGATCTATTCAGGTAAGCTGGAAGCTCTGGGCAGCAGAATTTGCCCTCCACACCTTTAGTCAGGTGTGGAGATTTTTGCATTTCTCTGCGGTGGACTTTTTCTAGTTTTTTTTTACTGACCGCACAGCGTTCTGTCCTGTACTATTTCTATCTAGTTAGAAGTGGCCTCCTGTGCTAAATCTTGTTTCATACTACGTATGTCATTTCCTTCTCCTCTCACAGTCATTATTTGTGGGGGGCTAAACTATCCTTTGGGGATTTTCTCTGAGGCAAGATAGAAGCAGGAAAACTATCTTTAGGGGTAGTTAGCTCTTAGGCTGTGACGAGATGCCTAGGGAGAGTTAGGAGCATTCCACGGCTACTTCTTGTGTTGCGTTGAGCTTAGGGACTGCGGTCAGTATAGTTACCACCTGCTCAGAGCTAGTCGCATGTCGCTTCTTAATCAACAGACCATAACAATTGCCCTCGCAGTGTACTGATCCAGAATCTGACCCAGATGAGACTATGAAGCCCCGTCACGAATGCTATAGCACCGGCTTACACGGTGACACAGAGGAAGGTGCACAGGACATAGAAGAGGAGGTCATAGATGACCCAGTTGTTGACCCAGATTGGCAGCCATTGGGGGAACAGGGTGCAGCCGACAGTAGCTCTGAAGCGGAGGAGGAGGAGCCGCAGCAGGCATCAACATCGCAACAGCTTCCATCTGGCAGGCCCGAATCTGGCCAAAAACGTGTGGCTAAACCAAAACCAGTTGTAGGACAGTGTGGCCATCCGGTTAAAGTAGCTCAGTGTGCAATGCCTGAAAAGGTATCCAATAGTAGGAAGAGTGCAGTCTGGCATTTTTTTAACCAACATCCAAATGATCAGGGCAAAGTAATCTGTAAGAAATGCTCAAGGACCTTCAGCAGAGGTCAGAATGTTAAAAGTCTAAATACAAGTTGCATGCGTAGACATTTAAACACCATGCACTTGTAACCCTGGACTAACTACCAAACGTCCCTTAACGTTGTTGCACCCTCTCACAATGAAGCTAGTCAGCAACGCTACATCCCCTCCCTCACTGTAAGCCCAACGTTTACCACACCACCTGCAGCAAATGTGGAGGTTTCGTCGCAAGGCCAAAGCAATCAGGGAATCACCAGGTTCTTGGTAGGAAACACTGTATGTAGGCCAACAGCAAGAATATCATAACCAACCCTCTCTGTCTGCCATGTCCACTGGCACCCCCACTAGTACCACCATATGCAGCTCTCCAGTCCAGCTCACCCTACAAGAGACTCTCGTTAGGAAAAGGAAGTACTCATCCTCTCATCTGCGTACACTGGGTTTGAACGCTCACATTGCTAGACTAATCTCGTTAGAGATGATACCCTACCGGTTAGTTGAAAGCAAAGCTTTCAAAGCCCTGATGGACTACGCTGTACCACGCTACGAGCTACCCAGTCAACACTTCTTTTCGAGAAAAGCCATCCCAGCCCTCCACCAGCACGTAAAAGACCGCATTGTCCATGCACTCAGGCAATCTGTGAGTAGAAAGGTGCACCTGACAACAGATGCATGGACCAGTAGGCATGGCCAGGGGTGTTATGTGTCCATCACTGCACACTGTGTTAATGTGGTGGATGCCGGGTCCACAGGGGACAGCAATATTGGGACAGTTCTGCCTAGCCCACGGTCTAGGAAACAGTTGGCTGTAGGCGTTCGCCCCCCCCTCCTCCTCCAGCAGAAGCGACAGCTCGTCCACGGACCGCAGTCGCACGACCACTCCATCCGCAGCTGCCACTGTTGCACACGAGGTGTCCCATTATGGAACAGCTAGTGTCAAGCGTAAGCAGGCTGTATTGGCAATGAAGTGTTTGGGCGACAACAGACACACCGCGGAGGTTCTGTCCGAGTTCTTGCAGCAAGAAACTCAGTCATGGCTGGGCAGTGTACATCTTGAGGCAGGGAAGGTAGTGAGTGATAACTGAAGGAATTTTATGGCTGCCATAGGCCTTTCACAACTGAAACACATTCCTTGCCTGGCTTACACCTTAAACCTGGTGGTGCAGTGCTTCCTGAAAAGTTATCCGGGGTTACCCAACCTGCTCCTGAAGGTGCGCAGACTTTGCTCGCACATCCACCATTCGCCCGTACACTCCAGCCGTATGCAGAACCATCAGCGATCTTTGAACCTTCCCCAGCATCGCCTAATCATCGACATTGCAACAAGGTGGAACTCTGTTGTGAATTCTGATTTTGGGCTCCCTCCGGTGGTTGTAGATGGTAATGCAGTTGGACCTGGACTGCAGGATTGGACAGGTGTATCTGCTAATTGCAAAGCTGACTGGGGTATTTAGCTTTGCAGGATTCATTAGTCCCTGCCAGTTGTCAATGTTCTATAGCCAGTAATGGTTCTCTACCTGGCCTCTCCTGCCTGCTGCCATTTTAGCTAAAGAGAAGTGTCTTATTCTTTTTCTTAGGCTCACTGGCTGTGTCTATTTTTTTGTGCTGTTCATAGTTTCTATTTTGTTCCAGCTTCGACTGTCCTGTTGTTTTCTCAGTTTGGTTGGATTCGCTGGAGTTGCAGATATACTCTCCACACCTTTAGTTAGGTGGTGGAGTTTTTGTATTTTTCTGCTGTGGATATTTTGTAGATTTTGTGCTGACCGCTCAGTATCCTGTACTATACTTCCCTATCTAGGTAGTAGTGGCCTCCTTTGCTAAATCTGTTTTCCGCTTGCGTGTGTCTTTTCCTCTCCTACTCACTGTTATTATTTGTGGGGGGGCTGCCTATACTTTGGGGGTCTACTCTGAGGCAAGTCAGTTTTCCTATTTTCCATCTTTAGGGATAATTAGTCCTCCGGCTGTGTCGAGGTGTCAAGGTATGGATAGGTACACCCCACGGCTACATCTAGTGTCTGTGATAAGTTCAGGGTTAGTGGTCTGTATAGTTACCACTAATCCAGCGAAGGTTTTTTCATGTTGTTCCAAGGCCGCCTGATCATAACAGTACAACTGGCCAACAATGAGTTAATTGCATCTCAGAAGAAGGGAGGAAAGGTTTTGAGCCATTTTTTTTCCTCAGCCTGTTTTGTCTTCTCCTCCCTCTTAATCTCTGGGTGGTTGAGGAACCTAGTACTAACATGAATGTTCAGGAATCAGCATCTCGTGTGGATCAGCTTGCTGCTAGGGTACAGGGTATTTCAGATTATATTGTTCAGACTCCTGCTTTAGAACCTAAGATTCCCACTCCTGATTTATTTTTTGGTGACAGATCCAAATTTTTGAGTTTCAAAAATAACTGTAAACTGGTTTTTGCATTGAGACCCCGGTCCTCTGGTGATCCCATTCAGCATGTTAAAATCATCATATCCCTGCTGCGTGGTGACCCACAGGATTGGGCATTTTCCCTGGAATCTGGCAATCCTGCTTTGCTTAATGTTGATTCTTTCTTTCAAGCATTGGGGTTATTGTATGATGAGCCTAATTCTGTGGATCAAGCTGAGAAGACCTTGTTGGCCCTATCTCAGGGGCAAGAGGCGGCTGAATTGTATTGTCAGAAATTCAGAAAATGGTCTGTGCTGACTAAATGGAATGATGATGCTTTGGCGGCAATTTTCAGAAAGGGTCTTTCTGAATCCGTTAAGGATGTTATGGTGGGGTTTCCCACACCCTCCAATCTGAGTGATTCTATGTCTCTGGCCATTCAGATTGGCCGGTGCTTGCGGGAGCGCAGAACTGTGCGCGCTATGGCGTTATCCTCAGAGCAAATTCCTGAGCCTATGCAGTGTGATAGGATTCTGTCTAAAACGGAACGACAAGGTTTCAGACGTCTCAACAGGTTGTGTTTTTATTGTGGCGACGCTTCTCATGTCATTTCTGTCTGCCCTAAGCGGACAAAAAGGATCGCCAGTTCATTTACCATCAGTACTGTACAACCTAAATTTCTGTTATCTGTGTCCTTGATCTGCTCATTGTTGTCATTTTCTGTCATGGCATTTGTGGATTCAGGCGCCGCCTTGAATTTGATGGACTTTGACTTTGCCAAGCGTTGTGGTTTTCCCTTGCAGCCTTTGCAGAATCCTAATTATTGCAAGAGAGCTTGGCTGAGTAGATTACACAAGAAGGAAAACACACAGCAAGTCAGCAGGATCTACGAGCAACATGGCAGATGTGACAACCTACATGGTGAGCTGCAGCATGTGCTACATGTTCACAGATCGACCAGAAGAAGAATCAAATTTCACCTGTCAGAAGTGTAGACTAGTGGCCCTTTTAGAAGAAAAGGTGCGGGGTCTGGAAGAAAGAATAGCAACTTTGAAACTCATCAAAGAGAATGAAGACTTTCTAGACAGAACAGAAGCATCTCTACTGGTCACAGAAGGTGAAAAAAGTGTCAGAGAACCTCCAAAAGCAAATGAGTGGAAGCATTTGACCAAAAGAAGCAAGAAGACCATGGAGAAATCACCAACCACACAACTGAAGAACCAATATCAAATCTTTGTAGAGGATGAAGATGGCACACCTAAGGATGAAGCAATACCAGCAAGCAAAAAAGAAAAGGGCACACAGCAACAAGTGACAGCAAAAAGTACAGCCAAGAAGCAACGAAGAGTGGTGGTGGTGGGAGACTCACTACTGAGAGGCACAGAAGCAGCCATCTGCAGACCGGACATAACCGCAAGAGAAGTATGCTGCCTTCCAGGTGCGATGATCAAGGATGTGACCAGGCGCGGGCTGGGCCGGGTGGAAAAGGGGCATGTGCCCCCCGGGCCGGTCACCAAGCAGCTGATTCGGGCTGCTGGGCGCTGTGTTGTGTATGTCCTGGCAGCTGCCTCACAGTGGAGCTGCAGACACGCCCCCTGCTCCCTGTGTGCGGCCGGCTCCAGAGGTAGAGGAACACTGCTGCATGTAACTGCTGGAGATCTGCATGTGGATGGCTCAGATATCAGTGAGTACCTTCAGCTCTGTGTGCGGTGGGGAGGTGAACGCTGCTGCTCACCTCCTGATAAGTCCAGGGCCGGTCCCTATAGTATCAGTGGCCGCTCTGCTGATGCTCACAGATTTATTGCAGGAGTCTGAACTTTCACCCTGTCAGTGCCAGGTCATCGGCTCCAGGGTCACCAGACTGCAGGAAAGTTCAGCCTCCTGCAATAAATCTCCCTATACCGAGAGTGAGCACAGACTGTCTACAGAATCCAGCACTGGAGTGATCAAGCCTGAACCTGGTGACCAGACATCACATGCTATATACATGGCCCTGTATATATACAGTGCATGTATGTCCTGGGCCAGGTGCAGGATTGATCCATCCAGTGTATATAATATTGCATATCTGTGCCTATGGTATACCACTATCAGGGGCGTAAGTACAGAGGTTGCAGCAGGGCCCGGAGTGTTAAGGGACCCCTAAGCACGCAGAGCTACAAAATGGGCCACCGGCCCTCTAAATCCTCTGCACAGGCCCTGGTGCGTGCTCTTTTGCTGAACGCGCTGACCAAGGCCGTGGCGGCCCACATGAGCACAGCCCTCATTTGTGCTTGCGTACACGGCTGCAGCTTTTGTCAGTGAAGGCAAACAGGAGAGCGCACGCACCAGGGCCTGTGCAAAGGTTTGAAAAGGCCGCCACTGTGTGCACAGACGCCCGAGCCTCACCGTGTCTGACCCTGGCCAGAACCAGCATCAGAGAACAGCGCTCTCCTCACCAATCCCCAGCCGGCATCTGCCCCACGCCCTTAGCACCTCCGATGCCGGCTGGACAGTAGACCCTCCTCATCCTCCACTATCTCAGGTGAGAACCAAGATGAAACCTTTTGTAAGTATATGCAGCATTTGCAGTTTGACCTGTCTAATGTATATTGTATACTGTTGTATATACATTATATAGGTGAAACTGCGGTACGTACATTATATAGGTGATACCACTGTGTGTAATATACTGCGATCGCTGTGTATAGGCCATATAGGTCAGCCGCAGTGTTTATGTGCGTGTGTGTGTGTATCTATAATATAACGCTGGGAGCGTCACTCTGTCCGAAGCCTCGATAGACTGCGCACACTGAACGCACACCGCAATCTCCCCCGCAGAAGCAGGGACCGCCAGGAGGGTGAGTATCGGACATATTCACCTGTCCCCATTCCATCGCTGAGCGGCGCCATCTTCCCGGTCTCCTCGGCCTGTGGCCTTCAGTTCAGAGGGCGCGATGACGCGCATGCGCGCCGGCGCCGCCCTCTGACTGAAAAGTCACAGGCCGAGGAGACCGGGAAGATGGCGCCGCTCAGCGATGGAACGGGGACAGGTGAATATAGTAAGTGCTGGGGGGCCTGAGCTGGCGGCGATACCGGCACCTGACCCCCACAGCGCGCCGGTGTCCCCGCCTGCTAAGGCCCCCCAGCACTCGGCGCCGAGCGGGTCAGAGGCAGGATGGAGCAGCAGGATGGAGCAGCAGGATGGGGACGCAGGATGGGGACGCAGGATGGAGCAGCAGGATGGAGCAGCAGGATGGGGACGCAGGATGGAGCAGCAGGATGGGGACGCAGGATGGAGCAGCAGGATGGGGACGCAGGATGGAGCAGCAGGATGGGGACGCAGGATGGAGCAGCACATAAGGATGGGGACACGGGATGGAGCAGCACATAAGGATGGGGACAAGGGATGGAGTAGCAGGATGGGGACGCAGGATGGAGCAGCACATAAGGATGGGGACACGGGATAGAGCAGCACATAAGGATGGGGACGCAGGATGGAGCAGCACATAAGGATGGGGACACGGGATAGAGCAGCACATAAGGATGGGGACACGGGATGGAGCAGCACATAAGGATGGGGACGCGGGATGGAGCAGCACATAAGGATGGGGACGCAGGATGGGAGCAGCACATAAGGATGGGGACGCGGGATGGAGCAGCACATAAGGATGGGGACGCAGGATGGAGCAGCACATAAGGATGGGGACGCAGGATGGAGCAGCACATGACAGGATGGGGACGCAGGATGGAGCAGCACATAAGGATGGGGACGCATGATGGAGCAGCACATGACAGGATGGGGACGCAGGATGGAGCAGCGCATGACAGGATGGGGACGCAGGATGGGAGCAGCGCATGACAGGATGGGGACGCAGGATGGAGCAGCACATGACAGGATGGGGACGCAGGATGGGAGCAGCGCATGACAGGATGGGGACGCAGGATGGAGCAGCACATGACAGGATGGGGACGCAGGATGGAGCAGCGCATGACAGGATGGGGACGCAGGATGGGAGCAGCGCATGACAGGATGGGGACGCAGGATGGAGCAGCACATGACAGGATGGGGACGCAGGATGGAGCAGCGCATGACAGGAAGGGGAACGCAGGATGGAGCAGCGCATGACAGGATGGGGACGCAGGATGGAGCAGCACATACCAGGATGGAGACAATATACCAATATAAATGCTCGCCACCCGGGCGTAGAACGGGTTCAATAGCTAGTGTATATATATATACATACACAGACACACACACACACACATTTGTACACACACAGCGTCTGGCCTTTATGGGCTATACTTAGCGGTCGCAGTATATTACACACAGTGGTATCAGCTATATAATGTACATACCGCAGTCGCGGTTTCACCTATATAATGTATGTGTGAGTGAGTGTGTGTGTCTATGTATGTGTGTGTGTGCGCGCGTGCATGTATGTATGTGTATGTATGTATATATATACCGTATGTGTGTGTGTGTGTCTATGTGTGTGTGTGCGTGCATGTATGTATGTGTGTCTATGTATGTGTATATGTGTGTGTCTGTGTGTGTGCATGCATGTATGTATGTGTGTCTATGTATGTGTATATATAGATATGTGTGTGAGTGTCTGTATGTGTGTGTGTGTCTACGTGTGTGCGTGCATGTATGTGTGTGTGTGTGTATGTATGTATGTGTGTGTGTATGTATGTATGTGTGTATGTATGTGTATATATATATATATATATATATATATATATATATATATATATATATATAATCGAGTAGAAAAAGGGAACAGCACAGAAATACTTATCTGCAGGTGCAGGGCCCCAAGACAATCAGTCCAGCGATCATCCACAATTGCAAGTATCCAAAAACGAGGCAGCACTCCATAGTTCAATATAAAAACGTGCAGGGTTTAATTTACCCACATATTCTGGCAACGTTTCAGCTCACAATGAGCTTTTCTCAAGGCTTGGATTATAAGACGCTCCAGATTATAAGACGCACCCCAAATTTTGAGGAGAAAAATAAGAAAAAAATATTTTTTAATAAAATGGTGGTGCTTCTTATAATCCATGCGTCTTATTGCTTACTGGGTGCAGTGAAGGGGGGTCTCAGGGTCGTTGCTGGAGGAGGCAGGAGTGGGGTGATGCTGCAGGCCAGGATGAGGGGGGCACTGATGTGCGGCGTGATGGTGTGGGGGGTCTTGTGCTGGTGCATGTCTGGTGCTGCTGCTGGGTGTCTCTGGATGCCTGGCGGTTGCTGGCCGGTGCTGCGGGTGTCTCCGGTGCCCAGCAGTGCTGCGTGGGTGTCCGGCGCTGCCATTTTGCGACAGGCCAGAGCCCCAGTAATTCCACGGTTCCCTGTGTGTGTGCGGTGGACTCCGAGAATATGGCCGAGAATATGGGCTAATAAAGAGTCCACTGCTTAAAGGGATTGTCTTCCACTAGGACAACCTCGTCTTAAACTAAATGTTCGGCCGCGATAAATTAATAAAACCTATACTCACCTGCCGTGCCAGCGCCGTTCCCACAGAGGCTGTGATGTGGTGTTATGACACGTGATGCCCGGAACCAATCAGTGCTGGTGTCACTGTCTTCGCCTTCAGACAAACTGAACATGAAGAGGACGTGCAGGGTGAGCTGCTTGATCCCGGACGTCCTCTTCATGTTCAGATTGTGCGAAGATTGAGACAGTGACACCAGCACTGATTGGTGCCAGGCATCAGGTGTCACAACACCACATCACAGCCTCTGTGGGAACGGCGCTGGCACAGGAGGTGAGTATAGGCTTTATTAATTTATCGGGGCCGAACATTTAGGGGTTGTCCTAGCAGTGGACAAGCCCTTAAATATTTGGTGCTGCTCAGTTTTATATACTGTATATAGCCTGCGTGGTGTAAATCTAAGTATCTGTGTATGTACACCGCACATACCACTCCTCCTGTCCTGTATATATGCACCGCACAGTGCCACTCCTCCTGTCCTGTATATATACACTGCACAGTACCACTCCTGCTGTATTTATACACTGCACAGTACCACTTCTGTATATATACACTGCACAGTACCGCGCCTCCTGTCCTGTATATATACACTGCACAGTACCACTCCTCCTGTCCTGTATATATACACTGCACAGTACCACTCCTCCTGTCCTGTATATATACACTGCACAGTACCACTCCTCCTGTCCTGTATATATACACTGCACAGTACCACTCCTCCTGTCCTGTATATATACACTGCACAGTACCACTCCTGCTGTATATATACACTGCACAGTGCCACTCCTCCTGTCCTGTATATATACACTGCACAGTACCACTCCTCCTGTCCTGTATATATACACTGCACAGTACCACTCCTCCTGTCCTGTATATATACACTGCACAGTACCACTCCTCCTGTCCTGTATATATACACTGCACAGTACCACTCCTCCTGTCCTGTATATATACACTGCACAGTACCACTCCTCCTGTATATATACACTGCACAGTACCACTCCTCCTGTCCTGTATATATACACTGCACAGTACCACTCCTCCTGTATATATACACTGCACAGTACCACTCCTCCTGTCCTGTATATATACAATGCACAGTACCACTTCTCCTGTCCTGTTCTCGGATAGGCGACATTGGTCTTTGGGAGGGTTAATATTGGTTTATTATTTTCAGGAATACTATGGGAAAATAAAAAATATATATATTGGAAAACACATTTAAATGGATTATACCAAGTAATTCCCTTTCCCGAGAACTTTGTAGTTGCTGGGGTCCGAACGCTGGGACCCCCATGATCTCGAGAACCGGCGCTCTAAAGAAGCGATCAATCGTGCGCACTGCGACGGCATTCAAACATAGCTCTTCCAATAACGCCTTTAAGAGGAGCGTTGAAGAACACAACACAGTATAGGAAAATCCACTGATCGGGTGTCGGGGAGTGTTATAGTCTGTGGGCTGGTGGGGTTTGTGTGGCATTGCTCCTTTTTTGTTCCAGTACGGCCCTGGACAGCTCTGCAGGGAGGCTGCCATACTTTGTACTGGTTTTATTCCCTGCACATAGTAGGGCAGCTGAAGGGTTCAGGTAGCAGTGTCATCGCCCTGTGTTGTTCTATAGCCCACATTCCCACCCTGACTATATACAGTGGCAACTAAGGGGTAGACAGCAGTTCCTTATGAATAGTAGGGTCAGTGGGTAAATGTGTCTACCTGTTTTACAATGGTATGGCCCAAATGTGAGCTGAGGTAAAACATTGCCAGAAGCTAAGAGGCACTAACATGTCCATACACAGGCACTAATGCCCTCACACTTCTGCCAGTACGTACTGCTGTGTGTGTGGCAGTAGTTTTTCTAATAGTCTTATCACACCTGTCTACCATACTTCCTTGAGGCGGGATGGGAACTAAAGTTGACGTGTTCTAATATTGAGCTCCCATTTCCCAGCTCTGGAAATTCACCACTTACGGTTGGAGGATTGGCAGTGATTACATGGTTTATAGGAGCACACTTCCATTTATAAGGGGTTGACCCCGTCAGGCTGGGTTTACAGGAGGGATACCCTCCGCGAGGCTGGAGGTTGTGGTATGTATACAGAATGTAAACTTCACTCTTGTGAACCCAGCCTACAACTAATTATGTAATGGTGCATGTATTACTAATGCAGATGACGTTTGCGTGTGTCGCCATTTCTAATTCATCTATATATTTTGGCATGGGGGGACCCCATTTGACAGTTCGCAGCGGGGCCCATAACTTTTGTAGTTACGCCACTGCTCTGTAGTAAGCTCCGTTCTGTTCCCATATCTCTGTAGTAAGCTCTGTTCTGCTCCCATATCTCTGGAGTAAGATCAGTTCTGCTCCCATATCTCATAGTAAGCTCTGTTCTGCTCCCATATCTCTGTAGTAAGCTCTGTTCTGCTCCCATATGTCTGTAGTAAGATCAGTTCTGCTTCCATATCTCATAGTAAGCTCTGTTCTGCTCCCATATCTCTGTAGTAAGCTCTGTTCTGCTCCCATATCTCATAGTAAGCTCTGTTCTGCTCCCATATCTCTGTAGTAACCTCTGTTCTGCTCCCATATGTCTGTAGTAAGCTCCGTTCTGCTCCAATATCTCTGTAGTAAGCTCTGTTCTGCTCCCTTATCTCTGTAGTAAGCTCTGTTCTGCTCCCATATGTCTGTAGTAAGCTCTGTTCTGCTCCCACATCTTTGTAGTAAGCTCTGTTCTGCTCCCATATCTCTGTAGTAAGCTCTGTTCTGCTCCCATATCTCTAGTAAGCTCTGTTCTGCTCCCATATGTCTGTAGTAAGCTCCGTTCTGCTCCCATATGTCTGTAGTAAGCTCCGTTCTGCTCCCATATCTCTGTAGTAAGCTCTGTTCTGCTCCCATATCTCTGTAGTAAGCTCTGTTCTGCTCCCATATGTCTGTAGTAAGATCAGTTCTGCTTCCATATCTCTGTAGTAAGCTCTGTTCTGCTCCCATATCTCATAGTAAGCTCTGTTCTGCTCCCATATCTCTGTAGTAACCTCTGTTCTGCTCCCATATGTCTGTAGTAAGCTCAGTTCTGCTCCAATATCTCTGTAGTAAGCTCTGTTCTGCTCCCTTATCTCTGGAATAAACTCTGTTCTGCTCCCATATCTCTGTAGTAAGCTCTGTTCTGCTCCCTTATCTCTGGAGTAAACTCGGTTCTGCTCCCATATCTCTGTAGTAAGCTCTGTTCTGCTCCCATATCTCTGTAGTAACCTCTGTTCTGCTCCCATATCTCTGTAGTAAGCTCCGTTCTGCTCCCATATCTCTGTAGTAAGCTCTGTTCTGCTCACTTATCTCTGTAGTAAGATCAGTTCTGCTCCCATATCTCATAGTAAGCTCCGTTCTGCTCCCATATCTCTGTAGTAAGCTTCGTTCTGCTCCCATATCTCTGTAGTAAGCTCTGTTCTGCTCCCATATGTCTGTAGTAAGCTCGGTTCTGCTCCCATATCTCTGTAGTAAGCTCTGTTCTGCTCCCATATCTCATAGTAAGCTCTGTTCTGCTCCCATATCTCATAGTAAGCTCTGCTCTGCTCCCATATCTCTGTAGTAAGCTCCGTTCTGCTCCCATATCTCTGTAGTAAGCTCTGTTCTGCTCCCTTATCTCTGGAGTAAGATCAGTTCTGCTCCCATATCTCATAGTAAGCTCCGTTCTGCTCCCATATCTCTGTTGTAAGCGCCGTTCTGCTCCCATATCTCTGTTGTAAGCTCTGTTCTGCTCCCATATGTCTGTAGTAAGCTCTGTTCTGCTCCCATATGTCTGTAGTAAGCTCCGTTCTGCTCCCATATCTCTGTAGTAAGCTCCGTTCTGCTCCCATATCTCTGTAGTAAGCTCTGTTCTGCTCCCTTATCTCTGGAGAAAGCTCAGTTCTGCTCCCATATCTATGCAGCAAGCTCAGTTCTGTTTCCATATCTCTGTACCAGCATGTTTTTAAAGCCTGTTATGTCTGCTGCTTTAATGCAATGGCCAGAGGTAAGCAGGAAAAAGGAGGGCCACCGCAACTGAAGGGCCACTGCCTTGTGATTGCCCCCCAGGCTGAAAAGTGCCAGCCAGCCCCTGGATGTGACCGATAGGATACCAAAGCTCTTCAGCTCCAAGGACGTCCACCCATTTCTTCTGATACATGTTGGCACCAATGACACGGCAAGGAAGGACCTACCGACAATCTGCAAGGACTTTGAAGAGTTGGGGAAGAAAGTAAAGGAACTGGATGCACAGGTAGTTTTTTCTTCTATCCTTCCAGTAGACGGGCATGGCACCAGGAGGTGGAACAGGATCCTTGATGCGAACAACTGGCTAAGACGATGGTGCAGACAACAAGGATTCGGATTCCTGGACCACGGTGTGAATTACTTGTACGATGGACTCCTCGCCAGAGACGGACTACACCTCAACAAACCTGGGAAACACACATTCGCCAGAAGACTCGCTACACTCATCAGGAGGGCGTTAAACTAGAAGAAGAGGGGACGGGAAGAAAAACATTAGACTTGAACAAAGAAGACCCAGGAAAACATACTCAGAAGGGAGGTAAGAACATTTCTAAAACAATCCACAGCGAGGAGATTGGAACAAAACAAAATCCTCTAAACTGCATGCTCGCAAACGCCAGAAGCCTGACAAACAAGATGGAAGAACTAGAAGCAGAAATATCTACAGGTAACTTTGACATAGTGGGAATAACTGAGACATGGTTAGATGAAAGCTATGACTGGGCAGTTAACTTACAGGGTTACAGTCTGTTTAGAAAGGATCGTAAAAATCGGAGAGGAGGAGGGGTTTGTCTCTATGTAAAGTCTTGTCTAAAGTCCACTTTAAGGGAGGATATTAGCGAAGGAAATGAGGATGTCGAGTCCATATGGGTCGAAATTCATGGAGGGAAAAATGGTAACAAAATTCTCATTGGGGTCTGTTACAAACCCCCAAATATAACAGAAACCATGGAAAGTCTACTTGTAAATCAGATAGATGAAGCTGCAACCCATAATGAGGTCCTGGTTATGGGGGACTTTAACTACCCGGATATTAACTGGGAAACAGAAACCTGTGAAACCCATAAAGGCAACAGGTTTCTGCTAATAACCAAGAAAAATTATCTTTCACAATTGGTGCAGAATCCAACCAGAGGAGCAGCACTTTTAGACCTAATACTATCTAATAGACCTGACAGAATAACAAATCTGCAGGTGGTTGGGCATCTAGGAAATAGCGACCACAATATTGTACAGTTTCACCTGTCTTTCACTAGGGGGACTTGTCAGGGAGTCACAAAAACACTGAACTTTAGGAAGGCAAAGTTTGACCAGCTTAGAGATGCCCTTAATCTGGTAGACTGGGACAATATCCTCAGAAATAAGAATACAGATAATAAATGGGAAATGTTTAAGAACATCCTAAATAGGCAGTGTAAGCGGTTTATACCTTGTGGGAATAAAAGGACTAGAAATAGGAAAAACCCAATGTGGCTAAACAAAGAAGTAAGACAGGCAATTAACAGTAAAAAGAAAGCATTTGCACTACTAAAGCAGGATGGCACCATTGAAGCTCTAAAAAACTATAGGGAGAAAAATACTTTATCTAAAAATCTAATTAAAGCTGCCAAAAAGGAAACAGAGAAGCACATTGCTAAGGAGAGTAAAACTAATCCCAAACTGTTCTTCAACTATATCAATAGTAAAAGAATAAAAACTGAAAATGTAGGCCCCTTAAAAAATAGTGAGGAAAGAATGGTTATAGATGACGAGGAAAAAGCTAACATATTAAACACCTTCTTCTCCACGGTATTCACGGTGGAAAATGAAATGCTAGGTGAAATCCCAAGAAACAATGAAAACCCTATATTAAGGGTCACAAATCTAACCCAAGAAGAGGTGCGAAACCGGCTAAATAAGATTAAAATAGATAAATCTCCGGGTCCGGATGGCATACACCCACGAGTACTAAGAGAACTAAGTAATGTAATAGATAAACCATTATTTCTTATTTTTAGGGACTCTATAGCGACAGGGTCTGTTCCGCAGGACTGGCGCATAGCAAATGTGGTGCCAATATTCAAAAAGGGCTCTAAAAGTGAACCTGGAAATTATAGGCCAGTAAGTCTAACCTCTATTGTTGGTAAAATATTTGAAGGGTTTCTGAGGGATGTTATTCTGGATTATCTCAATGAGAATAACTGTTTAACTCCATATCAGCATGGGTTTATGAGAAATCGCTCCTGTCAAACCAATCTAATCAGTTTTTATGAAGAGGTAAGCTATAGGCTGGACCACGGTGAGTCATTGGACGTGGTATATCTCGATTTTTCCAAAGCGTTTGATACCGTGCCGCACAAGAGGTTGGTACACAAAATGAGAATGCTTTGTCTGGGGGAAAATGTGTGTAAATGGGTTAGTAACTGGCTTAGTGATAGAAAGCAGAGGGTGGTTATAAATGGTATAGTCTCTAACTGGGTCGCTGTGACCAGTGGGGTACCACAGGGGTCGGTATTGGGACCTGTTCTCTTCAACATATTCATTAATGATCTGGTAGAAGGTTTACACAGTAAAATATCGATATTTGCAGATGATACAAAACTATGTAAAGCAGTTAATACAAGAGAAGATAGTATTCTGCTACAGATGGATCTGGATAAGTTGGAAACTTGGGCTGAAAAGTGGCAGATGAGGTTTAACAATGATAAATGTAAGGTTATACACATGGGAAGAAGGAATCAATATCACCAGGGCCGGCGTCAGCACCCGGCACAGCGGGCAAATGCCAGGGCCCTGGGGAGAGAGGGGGGCCCACTCAGGCTGTCATAGATACAGCTGGGAGAGCAGGAGATAACATGCTCTCTCCGCCCACAAAGTCACTGCTAGCTGCGTTCTCTTAACCCCTATGTGCCAGCTCTGACACAAGCATCTTATCACTCAGTGAGTGCAGCCAGGCAGGCACACATAGGGGTTAAGAGAAGGCAGCCAGTGTGACATTGTTTGTGGGGGGAGAGAGTTCTCTGCTCTGCTCTCCGCCCCTGGCTGGCTGCTGTGCTGCTGAAGTTATGAGGCAGATTCAGGAGAAGCTCCTAGTCCTACCAGTGCCTGAGTGAGTGGCGCTGCTATATACTATGTGGGCTGCGCTGCTATATACTACGTGGGCTGCGCGGCTATATACTACGTGGGCTGCTATATACTACGTGGGCTGTGCTATATACTACATGGGCTGCAAATATGCTACATTGGCTACTATATACTACATGGGCTGCTATATACTACGTGGGCAGTGTTATATACTACATGGCTGTGTTTATATGCGATCATGAATCGGGGTATGTGTTAAAGGGGGGCCCACTGAGACTCTTTCGCCCGGGGCCCTCAAAAACCTGGAGCCGGCCCTGAATATCACCATTACACACTGAATGGGAAACCACTGGGTAAATCTGACAGGGAGAAGGACTTGGGGATCCTAGTTAATGATAAACTTTACTGGAGCAGCCAGTGCCAGGCAGCAGCTGCCAAGGCAAACAGGATCATGGGGTGCATTAAAAGAGGTCTGGATACACATGATGAGAGCATTATACTGCCTCTGTACAAATCCCTAGTTAGACCGCACATGGAGTACTGTGTCCAGTTTTGGGCACCGGTGCTCAGGAAGGATATAATGGAACTAGAGAGAGTACAAAGGAGGGCAACAAAATTAATAAAGGGGATGGGAGAACTACAATACCCAGATAGATTAGCGAAATTAGGATTATTTAGTCTAGAAAAAAGACGACTGAGGGGCGATCTAATAACCATGTATAAGTATATAAGGGGACAATACAAATATCTCGCTGAGGATCTGTTTATACCAAGGAAGGTGACGGGCACAAGGGGGCATTCTTTGCGTCTGGAGGAGAGAAGGTTTTTCCACCAACATAGAAGAGGATTCTTTACTGTTAGGGCAGTGAGAATCTGGAATTGCTTGCCTGAGGAGGTGGTGATGGCGAACTCAGTCGAGGGGTTCAAGAGAGGCCTGGATGTCTTCCTGGAGCAGAACAATATTGTATCATACAATTATTAGGTTCTGTAGAAGGACGTAGATCTGGGGATTTATTATGATGGAATATAGGCTGAACTGGATGGACAAATGTCTTTTTTTGGCCTTACTAACTATGTTACTATGTTACTAATCCTTTAAGGGGCATTGATGCTACACCCTTAGCTAAAAATAAGCCCCAGTTTTGGATACAGGTGACCATGCGCATGGCGCCAGCCCACCAGGGAAGATTGTCGATTTCTGTGTTGCATAATTTGCATGATGCTGTCGTGCTGGGTTTCCCGTGGTTGCAGGTACATAATCCTGTTTTGGATTGGAAGTCCATGTCTGTGACTAGTTGGGGTTGTCAGGGGGTTCATAATGACGTTCCTCTGATGTCAATCGCCCCTACTCCCTCTTCCGAAATTTCGGAGTTTTTGTCTGATTTTCAGGATGTATTCAATGAGCCTAAGTCCAGTTTCCTTCCATCGCATAGGGACTGCGATTGTGCTATTGATTTGATTCCAGGCTGTAAGTTTCCTAAGGGTCGACTTTTCAACCTTTCTGTACCTGAACATACCGCCATGCGGAGTTATATTAAGGAGTCTTTGGAGAAGGGGTATATTCGTCCATCTTCTGCACCGTTGGGAGCGGGGTTCTTTTTTGTTGCTAAAAAAGATGGTTCTTTGAGACCCTGTATTGATTATCGCCTCTTAAATAAGATCACGGTCAAGTTTCAATACCCCTTGCCTTTGCTTTCTGATTTGTTTGCTAGGATTAAGGGAGCTAGTTGGTTTACTAAGATTGACCTTTGGGGGGCTTATAATCTTCGTATAAAGCAGGGTGATGAATGGAAAACTGCGTTTAACACGCCCGAAGGCCATTTTGAATACCTTGTAATGCCATTCGGACTCTCTAATGCTCCATCTGTTTTTCAGTCCTTCATGCATGATATCTTCTGGAGTTATCTTGATAAATTCTTGATCATATATTTGGACGATATTTTGATTTTTTCCGATGATTGGGAGTCTCATGTGCAGCAGGTCAGGATGGTATTTCAGATCCTTCGTGACAATGCCTTGTTTGTGAAAGGATCTAAGTGTCTTTTTGGGGTGCAGAAGGTTTCCTTTTTGGGCTTTATTTTTTTTCTCCCTCATCTATATAGATGGATCCGGTTAAGGTTCAGGCCATTCATGATTGGATTCAGCCCACATCCGTGAAGAGCCTTCAGAAATTTTTGGGTTTCGCTAATTTTTATCGCTGTTTCATTGCTAATTTTTCCAGCGTGGTTAAACCCTTGACTGATTTGACTAAGAAGGGCGCTGATGTGGCGAATTGGCCCTCTGCGGCTGTCTCTGCCTTTCAAGAACTTAAACGTCGTTTTTCTTCTGCTCCAGTGTTGCGCCAGCCGGATGTTTCTCTTCCGTTTCAGGTTGAGGTTGACGCTTCTGAGATTGGGGCAGGGGCTGTTTGTCTCAGAGGGATCCTGTTGGTTCCTTGATGAAACCGTGTGCCTTCTTTTCCCGTAAATTTTCGCCTGCGGAACACAATTATGACGTCGGCAATCGGGAGTTGTTGGCTATGAAGTGGGCATTTGAGGAGTGGCGACATTGGCTTGAGGGAGCTAAGCACCGTATTGTGGTCTTGACCGATCATAAGAATTTGATTTACCTCGAGTCTGCCAAACGGTTGAATCCTAGACAGGCTCGATGGTCCTTGTTTTTTTTCTCGTTTTGATTTTGTGGTCTCGTACCTTCCTGATACTAAGAATGTTAAGACTGATGCCCTCTCTAGGAGTTTTTTGCCTGATTCTTCTGAGGTCTTGGGACCAGTCGGTATTTTGAAGGAAGGGGTGGTCCTTTCTGCCATTTCTCCTGATTTACGATGGGTTCTTCAGAAATTTCAGACTGACAAACCTGACCGTTGTCCTGTGGGGAAACTGTTTGTTCCTGACAGATGGACTAGTAGAGTGATTTCTGAGGTTCATTGTTCTGTGTTGGCTGGTCATCCTGGTATTTTTGGTACCAGAGACTTGGTTGGTAGGTCCTTTTGGTGGCCTTCTTTGTCGCATGATGTGCGGTCTTTTGTGCAGTCCTGTGGGACTTGTGCGCGGGCCAAGCCTTGTTGCTCCCGTGCTAGTGGGTTGCTTTTGCCTTTGCCGGTCCCTGAGAGGCCCTGGACGCATGTTTCTATGGATTTTATTTCCGATTTTCCTGTTTCCCAAAGGATGTCGGTTATCTGGGTTGTTTGTGACCGATTCTCTAAGATGGTTCATTTGGTGCCTTTGCCTAAATTGCCTTCTTCTTCTGATTTGGTTCCGTTGTTTTTTCAGCATGTGGTCCGTTTGCATGGTATTCCGGAGAATATTGTGTCCGACAGAGGTTCCCAGTTTGTTTCTAGGTTTTGGCGGGCCTTTTGTGCCAAGCTGGGCATTGATTTGTCTTTTTCTTCTGCATTTCATCCTCAGACAAATGGCCAGACTGAGCGAACTAATCAGACCTTGGAGACCTATTTGAGATGCTTTGTGTCTGCTGATCAGGATGATTGGGTGGCTTTTTTGCCATTGGCCGAGTTTGCCCTTAAAAATCGGGCTAGTTCGGCTACTTTGGTTTCGCCTTTTTTTTGTAATTTTGGTTTTCATCCTCGTTTTTCTTCTGGGCAGGTTGAGCCTTCTGACCTTCCTGGTGTGGATTCTGTGGTCGACAGGTTGCAGCAGATTTGGGCTCATGTGGTGGACAATTTGGTACTGTCTCAGGAGGAGGCTCAACGTTTTGCTAACCGTCGTCGGTGTGTTGGTTCCCAGCTTTGGGTTGAGGATCTGGTTTTGTTATCTTCCCGTCATGTTCCTATGAAGGTTTCTTCCCCTAAGTTTAAGCCTCGGTTTATTGGTCCTTATAGGATTTCTGAGATTATTAATCCGGTGTCCTTTCGCCTGGCGCTTCCGGCCTCTTTTGCTATTCATAATGTCTTCCATAGATCTTTGTTGCGGAAATATGTGGAGCTCGTTGTTCCCTCTGTTGATGCTCCGGCCCCTGTGTTGGTCGATGGGGAGTTGGAATATGTTGTTGCGAAGATTTTGGATTCTCGTTTTTCGAGGCGGAAGCTTCAGTACCATGTCAAATGGAAGGGTTATGGCCAGGAGGATAATTCTTGGGTTTCTTCCTCTGATGTCCATGCCGCTGGTTTGGTTCATACCTTTCATCGGGCTCCTCCTGATCGGCCTGGGGGCTCTGGTGAGGGTTTGGTGACCCCTCCTCAAGGGGGGGTACTGTTGTTGTGAATTCTGCTTTTGGGCTCCCTCCGGTGGTTGTAGATGGTAATGCAGTTGGGCCTGGACTGCAGGATTGGACAGGTGTATCTGCTAATTGCAAAGCTGACTGGGGTATTTAGCTTTGCAAGACTCATTAGTCCCTGCCAGTTGTCAATGTTCTATTGCCAGTAATGGTTCTCTGCCTGGCCTCTCCTGCCTGCTGCCATTTCAGCTAAAGATAAGTGTCTTATTCTTTTTCTTAGGCTCACTGGCTGTGTGCCTATTTTTTCGCGCTGTTCATAGTTTCTATTTTGTTCCAGCTTCGACTGTCCTGTTGTTTTCTCAGTTTGGTTGGATTCGCTGGAGTTGCAGATATACTCTCCACACCTTTAGTTAGGTGGTGGAGTTTTTGTATTTTTCCGCTGTGGATATTTTGTAGATTTTGTGCTGACCGCTCCGTATCCTGTACTATACTTCCCTATCTAGGTAGTAGTGGCCTCCTTTGCTAAATCTGTTTTCCGCCTGCGTGTGTCTTTTTCTCTCCTACTCACCGTCATTATTTGTGGGGGGCTGCCTATACTTTGGGGGTCTACTCTGAGGCAAGTCAGTTTTCCTATTTTCCATCTTTAGGGATAATTAGTCCTCCGGCTGTGTCAAGGTGTCTAGGTCTGGATAGGTACACCCCATGGCTACATCTAGTGTCTGTGATAAGTTCAGGGTTAGTGGTCTGTATAGTTACCACTACTCCAGCGAAGGTTTTTTCATGTTGTTCCAAGGCCGCCTGATCATAACAGAACTCCACACTGCACATGCTTCAGAGACTGTGCGAACAGAGGCGTGCTGTTATGTATTTGTGGGAGGACACAAATACACGGGCAGGCAGTTGGATGGCAGACATGGAGTTGTCAGGTGTGCAGTGGTCGAAGCTACAAGACCTCTGTCAAGTCCTTCAGTGTTTTGAGGAATGCACACGGCTGGTTAGTGCAGACAACGCCATAATAAGCATGAGCATCCCCCTAATGCATCTGCTGATGCAAAGTTTGATGCCCATAAAGGAGCAGGCGTCTGCAGCCGAGGTCGAGGGAAGCCTTGATGACAGTCAGCCATTGTCTGGTCAGGGAAATCTACTAGACGAGGTGGCGGGCGAAGAGGAGGAGGATGATGGGGATGAATATTTTTTGGATAAGGAAGCTTCTCAAGGGGCAATACAAACTGGTGGCGTTGCAAGGCCAGGTTCAGGGTTTTTGAGGGAGACAAGTGACGTTGATTTGCCCGAAAGTGCTCCTCAACCCAGCACAAGCAGTGAATTGACAACTGGAACATTGGCCCACATGGCAGATTATGCCTTGCGTATCCTAAAAAGGGACCCCCGCATTATAAAAATGATGAACGATTACTGGTTGGCCTGCCTCCTGGATCCACGCTATAAAGGGAAATTGCAAAATATCATGCCACATGAGAACCTTGAACAAATATTGGCAACCAAACAAGCAACTCTTGTAGACCGTTTGATTCAGGCATTCCCAGCACACAGTGCCGATGATGGTTCTCACACGAGCTGCAGGGGCAACAGGGCAGAGGTGTTAGAGGTGCACAAATCAGAAGTGGCGTTGGACAGAGGGGTTTTCTGACCAGGTTGTGGAGTGATTTCGCAATGACCGCAGACAGGACAGGTACTGCAGCATCAATTCAAAGTGACAGGAGACAACATTTGTCCAGTATGGTTACTAACTATTTTTCATCCCCTATCGATGTTCTCCCTCACCCGTCATTCCCATTTGATTACTGGGCATCCAAAATAGACACCTGGCCTGAATCGGCCGAATATGCATTGCAGCTTGCTTGCCCAGCAGCTAGTGTGCTATCAGAAAGAGTATTCAGTGCTGCTGGTTCAATACTGACCGAAAAAAGGAGTCGTCTGGCTACCCAAAATGTTGATGATCTAACCTTCATTAAAATGAACCACTCATGGATTTCTAATTATTTTGCCCCACCTTTCCCGGCTGACACCTAGCTTTTCTGTAAAAAGGTCTTGCTTTTGGACTGGTCTTACTGACTGTTCCAATTTCTCAATTTGCAGCTGCTGTATGTCCAGCATATGACATGTTTACACCTCCCTAAATGGGCTGACTCCCTCCATGGGGCCGTGGTCACCACTTGGCGCAATCACCCGTGAGAGTGTCGTTTGTCTGAAGAGGTGGGTGTGCCCACTTTTGGGCGACGGCACTGGCACTGGGTCCCTCATAGTACAATGAAGTGTCTCTGGCGGTGGTGGTGCGCACCCAACGACAGACACACCGTTGTAACATGAGGGGCCCTGGGCCAGTACCGCCGGCCACAACAGAGTGCCCCCCCCAGCCAGTGGCATAGGAAGGGGGATGCGGGGGGGCGGGCCACCCCGGGTGGCACACTGCGGGGGACGGGTCACCGGGCCGCGGCCGGCGCTGCAGGAGGAGGGAAAAAAAAAAAAGATGTGTGCCCTTTAAATCTTCGGGCGCCCCCCCCCCCCATGCCAGCGCTAATACTCACCTCTCCTGGTTCCTGCGGCTGCGTGGTAGCTGCAGCGTCTTCAGCGCTCTCTGACTCTGCGACGTCTCAGGGCAGAGGGCGCGATGACGTCATCACTGCGCGCTCAGCCTTTCTGTCCTGAGTGTTGCAGAGCCGGAGAGACGTTGAGTGCAGCGGACCTGCGCTGGGAACGGGAGAGGTGAGGATTTTACCTTTTTTTTTTTCTTTGTCTGACTCTGTCTGTCTGGGGGCAATGCTGGAGACCCTGGGGCAGATTTCTGGACAGACTGGGGCAGATTTCTGGACAGACTGGGGCAGATTTCTGGACAGACTGGGGCAGATTTCTGGACAGACTGGGCAATGCTGGACACTGGGGCAGATCGCTGGACACACTGGGGCAATGCTGGACGCACTGGGGCAATGCTGGAGACCCTGGGGCAGAATTCTGGACACACTGGGGCAATGCAGGACACACTGGGGCAATGCTGGACACACTGGGGCAGATTGCTGGACAAACTTAATGATAAACTTACCTGGAGCAGCCAGTGCCAGGCAGCAGCTGCCAAGGCAAACAGGATCATGGGGTGCATTAAAAGAGGTCTGGATACACATGATGAGAGCATTATACTGCCTCTGTACAAATCCCTAGTTAGACCGCACATGGAGTACTGTGTCCAGTTTTGGGCACCGGTGCTCATGAAGGATATAATGGAACTAGAGAGAGTACAAAGGAGGGCAACAAAATTAATAAAGGGGATGGGAGAACTACAATACCCAGATAGATTAGCGAAATTAGGATTATTTAGTCTAGAAAAAAGACGACTGAGGGGCGATCTAATAACCATGTATAAGTATATAAGGGGACAATACAAATATCTCGCTGAGGATCTGTTTATACCAAGGAAGGTGACTGGCACAAGGGGGCATTCTTTGCGTCTGGAGGAGAGAAGGTTTTTCCACCAACATAGAAGAGGATTCTTTACTGTTAGGGCAGTGAGAATCTGGAATTGCTTGCCTGAGGAGGTGGTGATGGCGAACTCAGTCGAGGGGTTCAAGAGAGGCCTGGATGTCTTCCTGGAGCAGAACAATATTGTATCATACAATTATTAGGTTCTGTAGAAGGACGTAGATCTGGGGATTTATTATGATGGAATATAGGCTGAACTGGATGGACAAATGTCTTTTTTCGGCCTTACTAACTATGTTACTATGTTACTATGTTACTATACTGGGGCAGATTGCTGGACACACTGGGGGTAATATGCTGGACACACTGGGGCAGATTGCTGGACAACCTGGGGGTAATATGCTGGACACACTGGGGGTAATTTGCTGGACACACTGGGGCAGATTGCTGGACACACTGGGGGCAGGACTTGAAGCATGGGCAGAATGTAGATATGGGGCATGATTGGAGACACAGGGCAGAATGAAAGACATGGGGCAGGATTGCATCATGGGGCAGGATGGATACGATGGAGACTGATGGGGCAGGATGGGGAGATCATATGGTGTAGAATGGATACTCATGAGGGCAGGATCGGAGAACATATGGCTGGAGCCAGGAATGAGATAAACGGGGCCAGGGTGGGGAATAGTATTACCATAGGGGCTAATTAAGGGATGTTATTACTGCAGTGATATATTTAATTTATTTTTTGAGTATACTGTTTTAAATGGGGGGGCGGTCCTGTTACTGTGCAGAGTGACACTATATCGCCTTTTTTTCTTCATGTGGTGTAATGTAGAAGTTGTTAAAAATTAAGTAATGTGTTCTGCAAGCGGAGCTCGAGATAACTGTGTTATTTCCTGCAGAAACGAGTGCTGGCTGGGAGAAATGATGGCGGTCTGTGCTGGATGAAAGATGAATGAAGGACTTCATCTAGAGACGTCACTGGTGAGTCAGTGTTACCTATACACTGACACTATACACTATATACTATATACAGCGGTCCTGTGTACAATGTCACCAGTGATCACTGTATTACCTATACATTATATACAGAGCTCCTGTGTATAATACCACCAGTGATCTTTGTATTACCTCTACACAGACACTGCATACTAAGTACAGATCTCCTGTGAATACTGGCACTTATGGTGATAGCAGTGTGCTTTTTTTTATTACTGATCAGTATTGTAGTATTCAGTCACTATGTGGTGGTAATATGTGGTCTGGAAATGGTGTTGTGGTATTTGTCCCTTGTATGTGCTATTTGGTCACCAAGTGGTGGTAATATGGGATCTGGTCATGGTGAGGCGGTATTTGTCCCTTGTATATAGTATTATTCGGTCACTATGTGGTCTGGTCATGGTGTGGTGGTGTTTCTTCCTGTATGTGATATTATTGGTCTTGGTATAGTGGATTCTGTTGTGTATGGCGGTCATTTGTTCTCTCTGATATTAATTAAAAGTCACAGGTTTGGCATGTGGGGGTGACACCATTAGGCCCAGTTTAAGTTCTACAAAACAGGAAAGCTATTTTTGGTAAACTTTGTGTGTATTGAGCGGAGGGTGGCGGGGGGGGGGGGGGCGCCAAACTCGGGAGCAGCCCCGGGCAGCAAAAGCTCTAGCTACGCCTCTGCCCCCAGCTCAAACAGTACTCTACCACTTGCAAAATTATCTCTCACTGCTCCACTGTTATGAAAGGCAATTCAGAATCACAATGGACATGGAGGTCAGAGCACATACAGTGAACTGACAAAAACCCAAAATAATAGAACGAGCTCTGAGACGTGGGAACTCTGCAGACCGCAATCCCTAAGCCTATCAAACCACACTAAAGGTAGCCGTGGAGCGCTCCTGACCAGAACCTAGGCGCCTCGTCACAGCCTGAGAAACTAGCTAATCCTGAAGATAGAAAAATAAGCCTACCTTGCCTCAGAGAAATTCCCCAAAGGAAAAGGCAGCCCCCCACATATAA
This sequence comes from Ranitomeya imitator, assembly GCF_032444005.1. NCBI lineage: Eukaryota > Metazoa > Chordata > Amphibia > Anura > Dendrobatidae > Ranitomeya > Ranitomeya imitator. Next base: position 363,364,195 of record NC_091283.1, read on the forward strand.
TGACTGTGAGTAAGAAGAAAACACAAACATAGAGATGAAACAGATTTAGCAAAGTGAGGCCCGAGTAGCTGAACAGAACGAGGATAGGGAAGATAACTTTGCGGTCAACACAAAAACCTATAAAAAACCACGCAGAGGGGACAAAAAGACTCTCCGCACCGACTAACGGTACGGAGGTGGTCCCTCTGCGTCTCAGAGCTTCCAGCAGGCGAGAAAAACCAATAAAGCAAGCTGGACAGAAAAATAGCAACAAAATAACATAAGCAAAACTTAGCTTTGCAGAACAGCAGGCCACAGGAATGATCCAGGGAAAAAACAAGTCCCACACTGAAACATTGACAGGAAGCATAGATCAAAGCATCAGGTGGAGTTAAGTAGAGAAGAAGCTAACGAGCTCACCAGATCACCTGAGGGAGGAAACTCAGAAGCTGCAGTACCACTTTCCTCCACAAACGGAAGATCCCAGAGAGAATCAGCCGAAGTACCACTTGTGACCACAGGAGTGAACTCTGCCACAGAATTCACAACACTCCACCACTGTTTAGTCTATGCGGTGAAATCCTTCAATGCCTGGCACTGACAATACCAATTTGTTGACATGTATGATGCTAGTTAAAATATTCAGCCGCCCTGTCCTCTATTTACACCAGTAAATACTTGGCGCCAAATAACAATGTCTGAAAGTCGGCAGAGGAGCCCACCCCTGTACCTAAGTATGCCACCTGTTTTTTTTTTTTGTTTGTTTTTTTGCGAGACATTAACATCTATTTTATTATTTTGGAGTACTAACTGTGTCAGACACTCCTTCCAATTGTCCTCCGCTGACCACACCAATGCTGCCTGTGCACCCCTGCAACATAATTAAACCTGCATTGAGCCTAATTTTTTTTATTTTAGGCCTACTAAGTCTGTCTGCGGTCACTCCTTCCAATTGTCCTCCGCTGACCACAGCAATGCTGCCCATGTACCCCTGTAACCTTTTTTAAACCTGCATCGAGCCAACTTTGTGGTGTAAGGCCTACTACCAGTGTCTGTCTGCGCCACTCAATACAGTTGTCCTCCTCTTAAAAATGCTGAGCTGCAATTGCCAGGTTTTCAGCCTATCGGAATTTGAAAACTGCATTGGGGCCACAAGTTTGGTTGGGTTCTACAAACGGTGTCTGCAGCTCCAAGGTGTTCTCCAGGTTGCCTTTCCTGAGCTTCTATCTTCAGGCTCTCGTTAAATAGTTTTTAATCTAACAAATGCATTGGGGCTACAAGTTTCGTTGGGTTCTACAAATGGTGACTGCCGCTCCAAGGTGTTCTCCAGGTTGCCTTTCCTGAGCTTCTATCTTCAGGCTCTCGTTAAATAGTTTTTAATCTAACAAATGCATTGGGTCTACTGGTTTGGTTGGGGCCTACTAACAGTGTCTGCCGCTCCAAGGTGTTCTCCAGGTTGCCTTTCCTGAGCTTCTATCTTCAGGCTCTCGTTAAATAGTTTTTAATCTAACAACTGCATTGGCAGGGTCGGCTCCAGGTTTCTGAGGGCCCCAGGCAAAAGAGTCTCAGTGGGCCCCCCCTTTAACACATACCATGATTCATGATCACATATAACAGAGCCATGTAGTATATAACACAGCCATGTAGTATATAACAGCCACGTAGCATATAACAGAGCCACATAGTATATAGCACAGCCCACGTAGCATATAACAGCCCATATAGTATATAGCACAGCCATATATAACCCAGCCCACGTAGTATATAACACGGCCCACGTAGTAAATAGAACAGCCTTGTAGTATATAGCACAGCCCACATAGCATATAGCAGCCCATATAGTATATAGCACAGCCCATGTAGTATATAACACGGCCCACGTAGTATATAGCACAGACATGTAGTATACAGCACAGTAGTATACAGCACAGCCCCCCTCCCCCAAGAATGGCCCCATAGTCCAGTACTCACTCTTATAGTTACAAAAAACAAACAAACCACTCCTCACCTCTCAACGTGTCCGCGCTGCTCCCTGCTCCGGTCTCGGCGGCTGCCGCTGCACTGCCTGACACAAAGCGAGTGTGTGATGATGTCATCGCGCACTCGCAGCAGTGTCAGAGGCAGAGTGGGGAATGATGGGAGAGGGAGCATCAGGTGACGCTCTCTCCTCCATCATTTGCTTTGAACTTTACCGGAAGACGCCAGTATAGTTCAAAGCAGCGGTGGGGGAGTTGGCACTGGCGACAGGCGGACCCCCCTGCCTCACAGAGGCCCCATAGCGGCTGCGTGATGTGCCGCTAGCTGAGGGCCCCTGGGGAGCAATGGCCCTAGGCAGCTGCCTGCCCCTAACGTCAGCCCTGAATGGGCCCCCCTGTCTCGCCAGGGCCCCGGCACTTGCCCGGGTATGCCAGGTGCTGACGCCGGCCCTGTGCATTGGGGCTACTAGTTTGGTAGGGGCCTACTAACAGTGTCTGCCGCTCCAAGGTGTTCTCCAGGTTGTCTTTCCTGAGCTTCTATCTTCAGGCTCTCGTTAAATAGTTTTTAATCTAACAACTGCATTGGGGCTACTAGTTTGGTTGGCCCTACTAACGGTGTCTGCCGCTCCTTGCTGTTCTCCACTGAACAAAGCAGTGCCGCCTGTTTACTACTGTTACCAATTTTGAACTGCATTTCGCCGACTTACTGATTTGGGCCTACTCACTGTGTCAGCCTCATTACAGTTGTCCTCCACTGAACAAAGCAATGCCGCCTGGCTAGTCCTGTTACCAATTTTGAAATGCATTTAGCCCACTTTATTATTTGGGCCTATATCAGTGTTTCCTACTCATCCTGCAAATTGCACAGCCAGTGCTAGATGAGTCTGCTGGTACTTTGACCCAGACTGCTACATTCCCCTTGCATGCTACACAGCCAGAATGTGACCCTGCTGATAGTCAGGTTCCCCTTCCCGCATACTATACCACATTACATGGGGACAAAGAGGAAGGTGCAGATGAAAGTGCAGGTTCCTTCATCAGGTGGGGGGGGAATACTCATTGGCGACGTCACTGGCACAGGGCCCATCATAGTACGCAAAAGTGTCGCTGCTGGTGGGAGGCGCCCCCGCCGTGCAAACACACCGCCGTACTTTGAGGGGCCCTGTGCCAGTGCCATTGCGAATGAGTGGGCCCCCCCTGCTTGCTCAGGATCACAGCACTTGCAAAGTTGAAATACTTACCTCTCCCTGCTCCACTGCCGTGACGTGGTCCACGTTTCCTGGGCCCACTAAATACTTGAACCAGCCCTACCCCCCACAACTTTAGCCAAATGACCCCCAATTTCCAATGCCTAACTATTATTATAAGGTAAATTTAAGATTGACAAGCTTCAGTAACAAGAATGGATGTTATTGCCATTAAAATAGGCACTGTAGGTGTTTTCCTTGCCTCCACTCACTGCTGACTATGCTTCCCCATTGACTTGCATTGGGTTTCGTGTTTCGGTCGATCCCCGACTTTTCGTGATAATCGGCCGATTTCACTCGACTCGACTTTTGAGATAGTCGGGTTTCGTAAAACCCGACTCGACCCTAAAAAAGTAAAAATCGCTCCACCCTAGTGCTGACCATTTAGAAAATCTTGTTAAGAAAGTATATTCCACATGGTGAACCCCTAAGAGAAATCAGAGGGTAATGACGCTCTTGCATTACTAGAATCCTGGCATCTTACTGAATAAATCTACCTTCTCCTCTTCTTTGCTTCTGAATCTGCTCATAGGGTCTCTACAAGAACAAGTCCAGTCTTTCTGACCAAACTTCACTTTATGACCATTTGTTTCTTTTACCACGTCTACTATTTCTACAGATTTCCTATGCTTAATATATTTGATTGTGAGATGTTTCACTGCCTTCTCTAGGAGTCTACAATTCCCTGGTGGTCTTAAATTTAGATATTAGACATAAGGCAGAGGCAATGGTGTCTTTTATTAAAGAGACGTTAGGAATGGACCATGTTAATAAGTTGTCTTTAAATGTGCAATATGTTTTCAAGAAACTAATTTTTTATTCCATTCCTTATAACAATAGAGATGACCTTCAATCAGTTCTGTTAACCATTTTGATGCTGCTGTCAATTTTTGACAGTTGTATTTACATGGAAAGCTACCTGGTGAACTCCTGCAACCTACAAGAGAAAAAATTAGCAAAAACCCTGCTGTATCTAAGTAAATAAAAAGCAAAAAGTGCATTTAAATAACAGAGTTTTTAGTAATACTGTTTATGATCAAAAATAGCATAAAGGCCATCCCACCACGACAAGGTAACTCTGATCGGGACGGTCCTACACTGTCTAATATTAAAACCTTACCCTGTGTCAATGTTGACCTCAGTGTGTGCTTATAAGCTGCATGTGTACCAACTCAAGTGAAGCTCAATTTTTGTGTCTATACAGTGGATGTTGCAGAGTAAATTCATCCTGCTACAGCAATGCTAAACATGTGGATGCTAAGTGTGGACACTGCGAGGATCAAAAGGGGGAATTGCTGTATTGGTTTATGGAAGCCATATTGCTTTTCAAAAGTCACTATGGTAGTAATGTGGAAACCTATTTTTCCATAATGGCCCTAAGTGGGATGCTTGCTTTTTGCTGGATGAGTATAAATTTTAATTAGTATTAGTATTTTTGGCTACATCATGTTTGTTTTATGGCTTCTAATTCCAATATTTATGAGGCAGAATGAACAAAGACAGTGGAACATCATGGTCTACTGGCTAATGGATTAAGGTATACTGTTTGTGAACGTATTGTCTTTCTGAATAATTTGAATTGAGATTTGCTATCAACATTTCATGTACAAATGTTATAAAATTATAATTAACAATATTTTATTCAAAAATGTTTTTCTTTCATTCTTGACAGAGGACTATAGAAGGAGATCAGAGGGACATCTGACATCTTCATTTTTTATATTGGATGACTTTTATAGCACACAAGATGAAATCCAAGAGAGCGAAAATTTTCCAGATAGACCTTCATCTTTTCACAATGAGTATCTATCATCTGTTCCTTTTAAGCAGGATTCATCACAGAAATATTTTAACTACAAAGCAAATCTTGATAAACAGATGAGAATTCACACACTGGAAAAGCCATATTCATGTTTAGAATATCAGAAACATTTTGCATCTGAATCACATCTTACTGTACACCAGAAAATTTGCACAGGGGAAAAGCCATATTCCTGCTCGGAACATGGGAAATATTTTAACCAGAAATCAACTCTTGCTAGACATGACAGCACTCACACAAAAAAGAAGCTATATTCATGCTCATAATGTGGGAAAGATTTTAAGTATAAATCACATCTTGTTGCACACGAAAGAATTCATACAGGAGAGAAGCTGTATTCCTGCTTACAATGTGGGACATATTTTAACCAAAAATCCAATCTTATTATACACCAGAGGATTCACACAGGAGAGAAGCCATATTTGTGCTCAGAATGTGGGAAACTTTTTAAGAAGAAATCAAATCTTGTTATACACCAGAGAATTCACACAGGGGAGAAGCCATATTCTTGCTCAGAATGTGGGAAATATTTTAACCAGAAATCAAATCTTGTTATACACCAGAGAATTCACACAGGGGAAAAGCCATATTCCTGTTCAGACTGTGTGAAATATTTTAAGCTTAAATCACATCTTGTTACACACAAGAGAATTCACACAGGGGAGGTGCCATATTCATGCACAGCATGTGGGAAACATTTTAAGCAGAAAACACATCTTGTTGTACACCAGAGAATTCACACAGGAAAGAAGCCATACTCATGCTCAGAATGTGGGAATTATTTTGGCTCAAAATTAAGTCTCGTAAGACATGAGAAAATTCACATAGTTGAGAATGTTCCATGATGACTGTACCACAATACAGCATATTCATATCATTTGATAGGTGTTGCTAACTTAATACTACACCTAGGGTCCCTTTTGTTGGCCAAATTTGACAATTATTTTTGGTGTCAAATCCTATGCGTAACGAATATTTGCATTTGACAAATTATACTAGATGATTGTGATTAATTCATTGATCCAACTACTTTCTCCCAGTTACCTTTTCCTGTTCCCTCATTATGACGTTAAATAGCCAGGATAATATTATCTTTCTACTACAATTACTCAGTTGTTGTTTTTTTTTTTTAAATATATCCCTTTTTCCATAAAGTGGTTTTCCCATGAACAAAGTGCATTTGAATCAATAGATCTTGGAATAAACATAAGTTCCACAATTGCATGTGTTAAAAAATATTCCCCTGCTGAGATAATCGTATAAATGTGCCCCTGCTGTGTACTGTGTAATGGCTGTGTCTGCCCATACAGGAACATGGTCTGATCATACCACATCTTCTGGGCAGGGGAGGAAGTGAGAGAGGATACAGATAGAACAGGGTGGGATCACAGCTGATTCTTCCTGTGAGGTAAAATATGCTTTTAACAGAAATGTTTGACCTAACAAAATCAGCGTTAATCCCATGCTGTCCAGTCTGTATATTTTCTTTTGCTTGCCTTGCCCAGGAGCTGTGATCTGTTGAGATTTTTCTGCATGGTCAAAAACAGCCATTACACAGTACACAGCAAGGTCACATTTATACGATTAGCTCAGCACAGGAATATTTTTAAAATATCCAATTGTGGAACTTTGAGTAAAAATAAAGTTCTCTTGATTAAAATATACTTTGTACAGGGGAAAGCAACTGAAAAGCCTGCAACAGCAATTATAGCTATGAAAAACACAAAGGAATTTGGAATTGGTAATCCCCCCTCTTTGGGAGATAATGTAGCCCCAGTGTAAGCTGTATGCTACTCCAAATATGGTTTTGGAATAAATTTTGTAATTTTCATGTTTTTTTTTAAAATACTTATTTGGTATCCACATTGGGCTATTTGAAAGCACAAACAAAAAGGTGGGAAGATTTATTTATTTATTTATTTTTTTAAACTGGGAATTTTTATTAGAAATTTAATGAGAAATTACAATAAAATACCTTCCATACCTTTCCTTTGTCCCTACCTGGAATCCTAGGATACAATGATCTAGAAAGAGACCGCCTGTACAGAAGTTTTAGGGCTACAGCAACATTGCATATTTTATACAGAGGTATAGTGCTATCTCCATAGTTCTTTATACAAGAACATATAGATCAGACAATGTCCTAATATTTAGGCAGTTTATATTATTCTGAATCGTTCTTTATATGAACAAGATCAGTGAGTCTCATTATACCGCGTAGAGAAGCTCCAGAGTCAAAGACCCCGTCTCGTTCTTACACACTGGAGGCCCGCAGTATCCAGCCATGGGGCACAGATTCTCTCATTTTTGGCTCTAGCATTTCTTGTAGAATACATCACTCTCTCATACAGTCCTGTAACAGTAATGACATTGTTAATCACATTTTGTATGAGGGTTCATCTGAATCCAACTAAATTATCAATTTATGTGCGTGAAACAATAAACATCCTACCGCAGTTTTACGATGTGTGTAGTGTCAGTTCTTTTATATACCCTAACAAACAAAGCTTGGTGTCTCCAACCAAACCTTCTGATCATGGTTTATTTACAATTGTAGGTTGAGCCACTCATAACTGTCAACTGCTTTGAGCGGCATCCAATGAGAATATTGTCCCTCCTCTGTAATTATCTGATGGAATATGAAGGCTTAAGAGATGCCTAATATTTATGGAGGTGGAATTCTCAGGCATAAATATGGTTTTCTACTAATGTATGATTGAACATAGAAAACGTACTGGCCAATAGATAGTGGATAATACTAATATCTAGACATAAGCTGTCTAAAGAGAGACAAGCCAGTATGAACCTGCAAAGAAGGCATCTTTCCCAGACTTTGGCAAGACAACAATGGCGTACTGCATTGATGGTAGCAAACATCCCTTAACCAGAGATTTATTACTTCCATTAGCTTGGGTGACAAAATATCTTTTAATTCTTTGACATCTTTTCCTTGGAAGGCCATCCGCCCTAGAAGGCCTTTCAGTGACCATAGATCCTATAGTTAAAATGTTTCCAAGCTTAGAGCCGCATTAGGAAAGTCTCTTGATTCCGTAGATGGTGTTGCCAGATTGGCCTGATGGAGAAATGACATGATCTCATTCACGGTTTGCAATGCTATAGAAGTATATTTTCAGTATGGAAGACGAGTCATGAATTAGTTGACCTAATGTGTGCAGCTCCTTGTTGGAGATTAAACATTTTGAAGATGGGGAAATGTAAATAAAGAAGAATTACTTCCTATCGGCCATGACCATCCAGTGTTCGTTTAGTTTGTGCTCTGTTTAAGCTGTCCTAGGTCCTAGGTAAGCAGAGGTGTCAAACTGCATTCCTCGAGGGCCGCAAACAGGTCATGTTTTCAGGATTTCCTTGTATTGCACAGGTGATAATTTAATCACCTGCACAGAATGATTTCAGCACCTTGTGCAATACAAGGAAATCCTGAAAACATGACCTGTTTGCCGCCCTCGAGGAATGCAATTTGACACCTCTGCTCTAAAGGGTCTTATACAAATCTGTCTAAGGCTGTGTGCACATGTTCAGAATTTTTCACGTTTTTTCCGTGTTTTTTTTACTATAAAAATGCGATAAAACCGTGTAAAAAAAAAACCACATACATTAAGCATCCTATTATTAGAATGCAATCTCCAATTTTTGTGCACATGTTTTTTTCTGCGGCGAAATCACATTCCGGAAAAAACGCAGCATGTTCATTCTTTGTGCGGAATCGCGGGGATTCCGCACACATAGGAATGCACTGATCCACTTACTTTCCACATGGGGCTATGCCCACATTGCGGAAGTAAGCGGATCATGTGCGGTTGGTACCCAGGGTGGAGGAGAGGAGACTCTCCTCCAGGCCCTGGGAACCATACAGTAGAATTGTTAAAAAAAAAAAAAATTAAAATAAAAATTTGTGATTTTCTCACCTTGCGGCGTCCCCGGCAGTCTTCCCTTTCCTTGCGATGGACCCATTCCCAATAATGCCTTGCGGCAAAGATATGTGATGACAAAGCGGTCTCGCGAGCATTGGGAACGCTGCGGGGGACGCCGGAAGGTGAGAATATCATGATTTTTTATTTTTAACATTATATCTTTTTACTATTAATGCTGCATAGGCATTATCAATAGTAAAAAGTTGGTCACACTTGTCAAGCACTATGTTTGACAAGTGTGACCAACCTGTCAATCAGTTTTCCAAGCGATGCTTGGAAAACACTAGCATTCTGCAAGCTAATTACGCTTGCAAAACGCTAGTGTTTAGCGGAAATATGCATGCCAATTCCACATGCGATATACCCGCGGCAGGAATTGCAGAATTGCTGCGGAAATTTCCGCTGCAATTCTGCAACGTGTGCACATAGCCTTAAGCCTCCCTCAGTGTCTGGTGTAATCCATTATCTAAGGGCTCAGATTTGACTTATTTATATACTTTAAAGGATTCCCTAAAATCTTTCATTGTTTCACATGCTCCATGCATCGAGGACATCCCCTCATGCATCCGAAAGCCTTCAGTTGTTTGATTTTCTATTACTTCCCCACTATCAATCACTGGTAACCAAAAAAAGGTTCAGTTTCCATAGTTTAGGTATCATAACCCTTATAACTGGGAAACTTAGGACCACAATAAGAAGAGTGGTCTGACAATGTTCGAGAAAATAAGCCAAAACAATGTATGAATATGGAAATTTGCAAATATCCAGAATTCTAGTAAGTTATTGGATCGCCCCCCCGTAGGGCAGTGGGGTACTCGGTACCGGGTCCTTCGGTTCTCAAGGGGGATGTCACAGTGGCTGACCCGGTCCGTGGCCCTCGGGAGGTTCGTTAATGAAAGGATAAGGTTTTTAAAGGGGTAATGTTCGTGACGCCACCTGTGGTATTTGGTCAGGGTGACTGACGCTGCTTAGGGGTTCACTGGGGTGATGTTATGGCAGCTAGATGGTATACCTTTCCACAGGTGAAGTATGTCCCCAGGGCTTCCCAGAGTGTAGATGGTGGATGGTAAATGGTGTAAGGCGCAGTGAAGAACGAAGACACAAGGGTGCAGTCTCTTTACCTTTTTACTGAAGACTTCAGCATCCACAGTCCAGAGCACCGGATCACAGGGCAGGCAGAGTCCGGACGGTTTGGAGGCAAATCCAGAGTCCCCTTATCCAGGTCGAAATCAGTAGCCTTCCTCTAGCGCCTGGGTGTTGTAGTATCTTCCTGCTGAGCTTCTCGTAAGGTCCTCACAACTGTTGTAGATGTTCTAGATGTTTTGTCTCTCTCGGTCCCCCAGATGGATAGGAACAAACTCGTACAACTGATGGCCTGAGGCTTTTTACAGGGACTCTGGCACATCCCGGCCCCCACAAGTTGCCACTCTGCTTTCTGGGTTTAGGGTGGATCAGTAACTTGGAATTAGCTGTCATGCCGGTCTCTGGAGCAAGGCACAAAGGACTGTTGCTCCCTCGGTGTTCCGGCTACCGGATCCTCCACCTCAGAAGGAGGCAGCCGGTATCAAGGCAGAACTCCTTCTGGTTTCCTCTCCTTTTGCTATGACTTCTTCACCCTCTCTACAATACAGTTCTCTGTTCGTGTCTCTTTCTTAGGATGCTGTCGCACGTGGGGCAGGCGCAGCTCCGTGGCCTTCTGCCTAGGCCTCTGATAGGCTCCCATCCCTGTCAGGGACCATCTCTGTCAGCAACTTCCTATCCAGACCACCAGTTTTACCTAACTGTGAAGAGTGCCCTAATAAATAGGAGCATAACTCCCCCTGGTGGACTGGAGTGTGAAATGTGTTGCATGTTTGTGATACCTGGTAAAGAGATCGCCTTTATTGCCTTCAAATGCAACATCACTTCCCCTAGAGGAGAATGATATTACTGCAACGACCAGGACCCTGGGGCGCTGCATTATTATTTTACAACACATATCAGGACATTAATCTGTAATCCCACGATTACTTTGACACCTGCTGTTAGAACACAACTCAAAGGCAAAATCACCTGCATGTAATAAATCACGTAACTTTAATCTAGTGTCTTGGACCTAGTAACAATTCTGCTAAAAAAGATTCAGTACACAGAAAATCAGACATTTCAACATAAAGCCATGGTTGAAAGTCTTGGCACCCTTGAAATTATTCCAGAAAATGAAGTGTTTCTCCCAGAAAAATATGGCAAGTACAATATGTTTTGTTATACACGTGTTTATTTCCTTTGTGTATATTGGAACAACAAACATAAATCTGAGCAAAATAGGCAAATTGGACATAATTTCACACAAAACCCCAAAAATGGGCTGGACAAAATTGTTGGCACCCTCAACTTAAAATTTGGTTGCATGCTCTTTGGTATAAATAACTGCAATCAATTGCTTCCTATCCCATCAAGGAGACAACCAAGAAAATAATGGACACCAGAGCTACGAAAATATAACAACTTTTATTGAAAACCAAGTTTCTAAAATGTAACACATAAGTATAAAAATACAAGTAAAAGATGCAATAATGAAGAGAAGGGTAAACCTGGTACCACACACGGTTAACAGCTAATGAAAAATGGAGCAGATCAATAATATCAAATCAGCAAACCATGCATACATATATATACATGAGTGATCCTCCGGGTATAGAGACTTCAAGTTAAAGGCCTGAAAAGAACCTAACACAGACTATTACACAAAGTTGTGATAGTAGAGTATGGGCCACTATACCGAGGGGAGGGAGGAGAAGGCTCCAAATCAAATAAATATATAGAAGAGCGTATAAGCAGGCAGCAAGGTGGTACAAGAGAGAATTAAAGCGAGTGAATCAAATGCTCAGATCCGGATGGTATAGAGTGCAATCTCACCCTATCCTGGCATCCTCACAGATATACTGAAGAAATAATGCTAAAGGATCCCCTGTATATACAGCAAAGAGGGACAGTGCCACAGCCTATGCCTACCAAATAGCTAAAGGGGAAAGAAGGTTGTACGCGCCCCCCGAAGAATCCACATTGCGAAACGCGCGTCGGGGCCTCTTGTCCACATACGGCAGCAGCAGCAGCAGGTTGGTGCATGTTTTACATCGCACCGGATTTTTGTACAACCTTCTTTCCCCTTTAGCTATTTGGTAGGCATAGGCTGTGGCACTGTCCCTCTTTGCTGTATATACAGGGGATCCTTTAGCATTATTTCTTCAGTATATCTGTGAGTATGCCAGGATAGGGTGAGATTGCACTCTATACCATCCGGATCTGAGCATTTGATTCACTCGCTTTATTTCTCTCTTGTACCACCTTGCTGCCTGCTTATACACTCTTCTATATATTTATTTGATTTGGAGCCTTCTCCTCCCTCCCCTCGGTATAGTGGCCCATACTCTACTATCACAACTTTGTGTAATAGTCTGTGTTAGGTTCTTTTCAGGCCTTTAACTTGAAGTCTCTATACCCGGAGGATCACTCATGTATATATATGTATGCATGGTTTGCTGATTTGATATTATTGATCTGCTCCATTTTTCATTAGCTGTTAACCGCGTGTGGTACTAGGTTCACCCTTCTCTTCATTATTGCATCTTTTACTTGTATTTTTATACTTATGTGTTACATTTTAGAAACTTGGTTTTCAATAAAAGTTGTTATATTATATTTTCGTAGCTCTGGTGTCCATTATTTTCTTGGTTGTCTAGTAGTTTAATATGGCGGAGCATATACGTTTTTTGCTCTTTGTATAGGTTTTCTATCCCATCAAGGAGCTTCTTCCACCTTACATGTGGCGCAGGGCTATATTTGTAGGCGAGTTATTAATCACTTGCGCCCCGGTTTATTAGATGAAGGTGGGAGTACTGGCTCGGTGTGTGGACTTGTTCTGTGAGGGCGCTATGACCGTTCAGGCCACATGTAACCAATGATGATTTGCCAGGACCACATGTTGACAGTTTAATGAAGGAGACCATAATTCAAAAATAAAACATTTTTCTGACCAGGAACTTAGTAGGCAATATATACCGTAGACAGCGGGACACAACTTGTTAACGTTTTCTTCACAATACGGAGCATTTTCCACACAGTTTTAATTGCTTACTCTTCACTCGTTTATTCTCTATTTTTATCGCTCCTTCACTCCACCACAACCCAGCTCAGTATTACAGTCCAGATTGTAAAAGTTCTATGCTCAACCCACGGTTCCCATTAGGAAAGCTACTTTGCCAATATGGCCTGTACTTTTCTCTTCTGTCTCTGATGCTTTAAAACTCCCGCCCAGGGTACTCTCCTCATCTTACCTAGTGTATCCCATTTAGGCTTATAAACCCTAGACTGCACTGATAGGTGACCTGACCTAGGATCAGTGTCTGATTGATCACTCTGTTTTGCTTCTCTCATTATGGACACCCACATCATGCAGCACAGCTCACATAAGACCTTGGTTTCTGTCAGGAAGACTAAAAGATCTATCTCTTTTCCTTTCAGCTTAGTACCCCCACCACCACTGTTGGCTAATACCAATCATTAACTCTTGCTGTCCCTACAGTCAGACACATTATCGCCATTACTTGCTCATGTTCCTATGTCCCTGCAAAGCTGGTATAACTGATATGTTTTATAATTCTGTTATACTGTGTCATGCAATGTACATATGTATTGAGAGATATAGGGATAGTGTAGGATTTAGCCCAGTAGGGGGAGCACAATAAAAAAGAATAGGATAAGAGTTAAGTTAGACTAATAGGATTAGGCTAGTTAGGAGGGGCTAAGAGAGGGTTAGTTTGGGGAGCTTCCTGGAGTCAGAGGGAGTGAGTGTGAGCCGGGAGCAAGGCCATTACAGTTATGTCCAGGGGGTCAACGTTTAAGCTGAGGAGCCCAGCAGTCCAGGGCCTAAAGCTGACAGTCACATGTAGTGGAGGAATATCTTGGTAACATCAGAATGGTAGCAGCTAAGGCTACGTTCACATTAGCGTTACGCTAATGTGCGTCGCTGTTGCGTCGGCGACGCAGCGGCAACGCGCCCCTATGTTTAACATAGGGGACGCGTGCGTTTTTTTGTTAGCGTTTTTCGACATGTGCGTCGTTTTCGACGCTAGCGTCGGACGCACGAAAATGCAACAAGTTGCATTTTTCGTGCGTCCGATTTTCGTGAAAAAACGACACACGCGTCGCAAAACGCAGCGTTTTTGCGCGCGTTTTTGGTGCGTCGCGCGTTGCGTCGCCGTTGCGTCGCCGACGCACCGGCGCGCAACGCTAATGTGAACGTAGCCTAACTTCGTGGGAACAACCCAGAATGTCCGAGAAAAACACCATAAGAGGAAAGACCTCCACTATTCTAAACAAAAAAACACCAGTATACAGGCAAAGATGCTTACCTGTTCAAGGCCTCCAACAATTGCACTAACCAGGGTGCAGCGGACCCAAGTTAAGATAGCAAATACACAGGTGCACAGGTGCACCAAGCGGCCAATTCCTGATTGTAGGGTGACTGTATTATCGGTATTATTGCACCTGTGTATTTGCTATCTTAACTTGGGTCCGCTGCACCCTGGTTAGTGCAATTGTTGGAGGCCTTGAACAGGTAAGCATCTTTGCCTGTATACTGGTGTTTTTTTGTTTAGACTAGTGGAGGTTTTTCCTCTTATGGTGTTTTTTAGATTAGGACTGCCAATGTGTAAGGACCCTTGACGTGGGTTGGCAGCTTAAATATTGTGGCCATAATATCGACCAATACCTTGCATACATTGTTATGTTTTTGGTGCACTGTATATTTTTTCCAGGGTGCGGCTGGACCCTAGATGGCTCTGTACACTGTGGCCTCTGTTCACACAGGATGCATTATGGTAAGCCTGCTATATGGCATCATTAATAGGCTTTGAGCCATATACTTTGCATTCCTGTGTGAACACGCCACATACAGACTATTTCTTTGCACAGGTGCACCAAGCGGCCAATTCCTGATTGTAGGGTGACTGAATTATCGGTATTATTGCACCTGTGTATTTGCTATCTTAACTTGGGTCCGCTGCACCCTGGTTAGTGCAATTCCAGAATGTCCGAGGCCTGGGGTCTGACAAGGAATGGAAGAGACATTTCTCAACTTCACCTTCGGAAAGGGAAGCGTGCAGGGAACTGCTGAAGCTGGTAGGTCTGACCTGTAAGTGGAGCGCCCCCACAGGCAGTGGGGTACTCGGTACCGGGTCCTTCGGTTCTCAGGGGGATGTCACGGTGGCTGACCCAGTCCTTGGCCCGTGGGATGTCCATTAATAAAAGGGGAAAGGCTTTTAAAGGGATATGTTCGTGACGCCACCTGTGGTATTCGGTCAGGGTGACCGACGCTGCTTTAAGGGGTCCGCTGGGGTGATGTTATGGCAGCTAGATGATATACCTTCCCACAGGTGAAGTATGTCCCCAGGGCTTCCCAGTGTGTAGATGGTGGATGGTGTGAGGCGCAGTGAAGAACGAGGACACAAGGTTACAGTCTCTTTACCTTTTACTGAAGGCTTCAGCGTCCACAGTCCAGAGCACAGATCACAAAGCAGGCAGAGTCCGGCCGGTTGGAGGCAAATCCAGAGTCCCCTTATCCAGGTGGAAATCAATAGCCTTTCTCTAGCGCCTTGTTGCTGTAGTACCTTACTGCTAAGCCTCTCAAGGTCCTCACAGATGTCGTAGATGTTATGTCTCTCTCTCTGTCCCCCAGATGGATAGGACAAACCTGTATGACTGGTGGCTTGAGGCTTTTTACAGGGACTCTATCATGCCCCGGCCTCTCGTGGGTGCCACCTTGCCTCCTGGGTGTAAGGCGGATCAGTAATTTGCTCCTTTGGTGTTCAGGCTACCGGGATCCTGCACCTCAGAAGGAGGCAGCCTGTGTAGGGCAGAACTCCTCCTGGTATCCACTCCCTAGCTATGACTTCTTCACCCTCTCTACAATACAGTTCTCTTGTCGTGTCCTTTCTTAGGAACTGCCGCACGTGGGGCAGGCGCAGCTCCGTGACCTTCTGTCTAGGCCTCTGACAGGCTCCCACCCCTGTCAGGGACCAACTGCCTGAGCAAAGCTCAGCCAGCAACTGCCTAAATTCCTCTCCAGGCCACCAGTTTTACCTAAGTGTGAGAAGTGTCCTAATAAATAGGAGCATAGCTCCCCCTGGTGGACTGGAGAATGTGTTGCATGTTTGTGATACCTGGTAAAGAGATCTCCTTTATTGCCTTCAAACGTAACATCACTCCCCCCTAGAGGAAAATGATATTACTGCAACGACCAGGACCCTGGGGCGCTGCATTAGGAAGCTGTGGGACCGGCGGATATTCTTGGAGGAGTGAGGGACAGTACAGGGAACAGAATGGTGACATTCTGTGAAGAACCTTGTGCTGTTTCTGTGACTAAACTGGACGAGCTGAGTAAAATGGTTTTGTTGAAGATGAATCTGGACTCTGTCATTGTGTGGTATTAAAGGAAAAGGACTCTCAGCAAGTTGAAATGGACCCTGACTTGCAAGTGAGTGAACTATCATGTGTTAATAAAGTGGAGGGCCAGGGTGTGCCATTGCTGCCACTATTTATCTAGAAAAATTAAATATCCAACTAAGAGCAGCAGTTTCTCCAATACAAATCTTGCAGGATGTGATCCTGTAAGTGTAAAACCGCTACGCTGAGAACTGCACGCGCTATGCTGGCGCCATATGCCCTTCACAGCTCCACCAGGTGAGAAAAACATTTATTCACCTCTATAAATTTTTACCACATTTACTATGCATAGATAATGCTTCTTCTTCCCCTCCCCCCTTTCCAGGTTATACTTACTCAAATCAAAAAAAGTCTCTTGTCAGAAAAAAACATCACAGAAAAAGCATAAAAACCTTGCCCGGTATTCACATGGTGCCACCCCGTACACTCTGCCCCTCAAGCTCATACACAATTGGCTTTAGCCCATCCAAATCAATCATAATAAATGGGTAAATGGGTAAGTAACTGGCTTAGTGATAGAAAGCAGAGGGTGGTTATAAATGGTATAGTCTCTAACTGGGTCGCTGTGACCAGTGGGGTACCGCAGGGGTCGATGTTGGGACCTATGCTCTTCAACATATTTATTAAAGATCTGGTAGAAGGTTTACACAAAAATATCGATATTTGCAGATGATACAAAACTATGTAAAGCAGTTAATACAAGAGAAGATAGTATTCTGCTACAGATGGATCTAGATAAGTTGCAAACTTGGGCGGAAAGGTGGCAGATGCGGTTTAACAATGATAAATGTAAGGTTATACACATGGGAAGAAGGAATCAATATCACCATTACACACTGAACGGGAAACCACTGGGTAAATCTGACAGGGAGAAGGACTTGGGGATCCTAGTTAATGATAAACTTACCTGGAGCAGCCAGTGCCAGGCAGCGGCTGCCAAGACAAACAGGATCATGGGGTGCATTAAAAGAGGTCTGGATACACATGATGACAGCAATATACTGCCTCTGTACAAATCCCTAGTTAGACCGCACATGGAGTACTGTGTCCAGTTTTGGGCACCGGTGCTCAGGAAGGATATAATGGAACTAGGGCAAGTACAAAGGAGGGCAACAAAATTAATAAAGGGGATGGGGAAATACAGTACCCAGAAAGATTAGCAAAATTAGGATTATTCAGTCTAGAAAAAAAATGACTGAGGGGCGATCTAATAACCATGTATAAGTATATAAGGGGACAATACAAATATCTCTCCGAGGATCTGTTTATACCAAGGAAAGTGACGGTCATAAGGGGGCATTCTCTGTGTGGAAAGAAGGTTTTTCCACCAACATAGAAGAGGATTCTTTACTGTTAGGGCAGTGAGAATCTGGAATTTCTTGCCTGAGGAGGTGGTGATGGTGAACTCAATCGACGGGTTCGAGAGAGGCATGGATATCTTCCTGGAGCATACAAATATTGTATCTTACAGTTATTAGGTTCTTAAGAAGGACATAGATCTGGGGATTTATTCTGACGGAATATAGGCTGAACTGGATGGAAAAATGTCTTTTTTAACACTTGCTAACTATGTAACTATGTAATACATGGTTCCATCTTATCACCTCATACACACATGACTCTGCCTTATCCATGTCTTTCTAACAATGCTCCACCCTGTCCACACATGGCTCCGCTCCATCCACATCACCAGGGCCGGCTCCAGGTTTTGAGGGCCCCAGGCAAAAGAGTCTCAGTGGGCCCCCCCTTTAACACACACCATGATTCATGATGCACAGATACAGCAGAGAAATATAGCACAGCCACGTAGTATATAACAAAGCCCACTTAGTATATAACACAGCCCATGTAATATATTACACAGCCCACGTAGCATATAGCACAGCCACGTAGCGTATAGCACAGCCCACGTAGTATATAGCACAGCCATGTAGCATATAACACAGCCCACTTAGTATATAACACAGTAACAAAGCCCATGTAGTGTATAGCACAGCCCACGTAGCATATAACACAGCCACGTAGTATATAACACAGCCCACGTAGCATATAACACAGCCCATGTAGTATATAGCACAGCCACGTAGTATGTAACACAGTCACGTAGTATATAGCACAGCCACGTAGCATATAACACAGCCACGTAGTATATAACACAGCCACATAGTATATTGCACAGCCCACGTAGCATATAACACAGCCCACATAGTATATAAGGCTAGTTTCACATTTGCATTAGAATCCACAGCGTTTAATCTGCATCCGCAAGTACAGGAAAAAATGCATATAAACACGTACAAACGCGGCGTTTTTTAGACGCATGCGGAAATGCATGCAGTTAAAAAAATGCCGCGTTTGCATGCTTCTCGATGCGTTTTTTCTGCGTTTGCATTTTTGATGCACATAGTGACAAATTTTACAGGAGAAAAATCTAGATAACCAGTCACCGTCAATGTGTCAATGTGACTACAGAGGGCGTGTATTATGGGATATCTGTATATAGACCCTTGAACAGCTGAAATCTTCAGATTTTGCTCCTGTATCCTGTGTAATAATGGATCTTCGCATGGAGAGCTTTTATTTCAACCTGGATTTAAGCATCAAGCTGTTTCTTGCCTATGCGTTTGCTTGGGAGCAATACAGAAATCGAGAAAGACGGAGAAGGAGACGTCATAGGCGTTTTTGGAGACACCCAATTATTGAACTACGTGAGAGCCGTGGAGCATATCACACGTTGTATGGCGAGCTTAATGCCAACCCGGACAAATTCCCTGAATATACAAGGATGTCGCAAGACTCGTTCCGGGATTTGCTTGCTCGTGTCCAAGGAACCATACGGAGACCGGACACGTAACAAATCTAAACCAATGGCAGTGCAAATTTTGGGTGTTCTGACATGTACTTTTTGGTATTTTCCTTTACGTCTTTAGCATAACAACACCATAAATAGAATTGATTGTAATTTCTATTTTTTTTCTTCTTCCAGATTTCTGGCAACCGGAGAGAGTTTATCATCCCTCCACTTCCAATACCGGCTTGGAATATCCACCCTGTCCAGAATAGTTGCGGACACCTGACGGGCTTTGTGGAATGTACTCCGGGATGAGTTTATACCCCTACCCACCGCGGACATGTGGATTGGAATTGCAGAAAAATTCTGGAGTGTGTGTGATTTCCCCAACTGTTTGCGAGCGGATGATGGAAAGCACATCCGCGTTATCAAACCAGCCAGAACAGGATCAGAGTACTTCAATTATAAAAAATATTTTTCTGTTGTGCTCATGACAATAGCCGATGCGGACTGTTGCTTCATCGCCGTGGACATTGGAGCTTTGGCAGTGGCAACGATTCCCAGACTTTTAAGAACTCTGATATGGGCCGCCGTGTGTATGGCAAAAATTTTAATTTTCCACGGCCACGACCGCTCCCCAACACTCAATTTGTTATGGTTGGTGATGAGGCCTTTCAGATGTGTGAAAACCTACTGAAGCCATATTCCACTCGAGACTTGAACAACACTAAAAGGATTTTTAACTACAGACTGACCAGGGCCCGAAGAACAGTAGAGTGTACCTTTGGGATTCTAGTATCAAAATGGCGCATTCTTGCATCAGCCATTAATCTAAAAATGGAAACAGTCGACGAGGTGGTCAAAGCCTGTGTGGTTATGCACAATTACATAATGGCTAAGGAGCGGCCCAACATTGAACTGGATGAACCAGTTGCACACCAACTGCCCAATTACCAGCATCACCCGCTGCGGTCAATAGCTGAAGTTGGCCACATGCGGGACCAATTTGCTGCCTTTTTTTATTTGGATATTGGACGTGTGTCATGGCAGGACAATGTTGTGCAAATGTCCTGTTGTTATTTTATCTGTACCAGTTATTTTCTTACATGTTACTAATGTTTCTCGTTAATCAACTTCATTTTTTGGTGTCTTGATCGTGTCTCATATGTATTTCCTCTACAAACCGAGGTTGTCCTCACACTAGCAGTATTTGGTCTGTATTTATTATCAGTATTTGTAATCCAAATCTAGGAGTGAGTGATAAAGGCTGAGGTGCTAGATATGTTAATATTATAATTTTCCTCTAATTGTTCCACTCCTTGTTTTGTCTTACAAATACTGATATAAAATACTTACCACATACTGCTAGTGTGACGGCAGCCATGTTGTTTTAGTGGTAAGGTTGTTGAAGTCATTGCGTCCTGATTCTGTTCTGCTATGCAGTATCCATTGGACACAGACTGAAGAGACAATGGCTGTCATACAAAACAGATCTATACTCATCAAGTCAGGTGTCAGAAATAATGAATTCATGATGCACATATAACAGCCTCATGAATTCACTATTTCTGACACATGTCCGGGTGACCATAGATATGCCGTGTATGACCGCCATCGTCACTTCACGTTGTGTGAAATAGATTATGTACACAGAAGAGAAACAGGAGGTTATACAATGCACTTCTCTACTCACCAGGTCAGGCGTCCTAACTAATGAGTTTTTGGACACCTGACCTATTGAGTATAGTTTTGCATTATATTCCCACCATTTTCTCTTCAGTCTGCAACACTAGTCACAGACTAAGCAGAATGAAGAGATTATGGAGAAAATACAAGTATACATTTTTTGGTCCACCTCATAGCTCTATACTAAAGACACACAAAGTGTTGTACTTGTTTACCTGGTGCCTGGTTACTTTACCTATCCATGGGATATATTTTTATGCCTTAGGTGACCATACCTTGCTTTACATTCAGATATATTTGTTGCATGTGGTTATCTAGTCTGCCCAACTTTGGTATTTTATTACCATCATATATTATCGTTAGTGGTTTAAACACTTGTTTGAACACTTTCTGGTTCAGTGCAGTCTCGCTTTCTCTATCTTGGTGGTTTAACCCCCTCCTTCCCCTCTTTCTCCCTCCCCATGTCTAATGTTTTACTATTGTTCAACTTGTGTTTCAATAAAATTATAACTTTTATACATTATTCCCTCTTTTTTCACTTCTGTTTCTGTTGTGGCATTACACGACGGAATATGTTATTTATTAAAGTGTTGTACTTGCTAACTATTGGAGCTATGATGTGGCCAAAATATAAAGTGTGCGGTGCAGTGTTTTATTTGGCGCATGGTGTGTGTTGCCGGCGGCGAAAGACACAATTAGCCTAACATAATTGGGGGCAAAAACTTGTTTTTATTTTAGAACAACAAAAATATGTATTTAACTGCGCTTGGGGTAGAGTGATGGAAACGGGGGGTGTGAAGCTGTGAGGCCTGGCTAACAGTGGATAACGCAGGGGTGGCAGGAGAAGGGGCAATGAAACTTGTGGGGTCTGGTAGTTCGGGGATAGGGCTTGACATATAAGAGGCCTGAGACGCACTGGAAGGGTGAGACAAACCTGACATTACAGACACACTGGGAGGTGAGGGGAGAGGAATACTAAGAGTACGCTGTTTTTTATTTTTTCTCCCTTTCTGGGATCGCCAGGTTCTGGTAAACCTCGGTGGGCTCATATGTCGTGGCATGGTCGTGGATGATGACCTGTCAGGGTCCGGCTGCACTGTGCCAGAGTCCATAATGCTCGTAGAGCGTGCAGCCATGCCAGAGTCCATAGTGCTAGTAGAGCATGCAGCCATGCCAAAGTCTATAGTGCTCATAGAGCGTGCAGCCATGCTAGAGTCCATAGTGCTCGTAGAGCGTGCAGCCATGCCAGAGTCCATAGTGCTCGTAGAGCGTGCAGCCATGCCAGAGTCCATAGTGCTCGTAGAGCGTGCAGCCATGCCAGAGTCCATAGTGCTCGTAGAGCGTGCAGCCATGCCAGAGTCCATAGTGCTCGTAGAGCGTGCAGCCATGCCAGAGTCCATAGTGCTCGTAGAGCGTGCAGCCATGCCAGAGTCCATAGTGCTCGTAGAGCGTGCAGCCATGCCAGAGTCCATAGTGCTCATAGAGCGTGCAGCCATGCCAGAGTCCATAGTGCTCGTAGAGCGTGCAGCCATGCCAGAGTCCATAGTGCTCATAGAGCAGAAGGCCATGCCAGAGTCCATAGCGCTTGTAGAGCGGAAGGCCATGCCTGGGTCCTGCTGCATGGTGGTGGTGGCGGTACGGAAGGCCATGCCAGGGTCCTGCTGCATCGTGGTGGTGGCGGTACGGAAGGCCATGCCAGTGTCCTGCTGCATCGTGGTGGTGGCGGTACGGAAGGCCATGCCAGGGTCCTGCTGCATTGTGGTGTCAGTGGAGGAGGTCCAAGCAGGAGCAGCGGTTGTCATGGTGGTGGCGGTGGGCTGTCCAACAGCACTCGGCATGGTAGTGGTGCTGTACTGGTGTCTGGCAGTGCTAGGAATAGAGGTGGCCGTGCAGTGGTATGCAGCAGAGGTCGGCATTGATGTTAATCGTGACAGTGAAGGCACAGGTGGATATGCCGCCACTGTCTGCTGAAAATACCGACTCTGCTGCATAGCCTGAACGTACGCAGCAGGCCTGCATGACACTAAGCTGGAGATCAGGAGTAAGGTGTTCCGACATGCCCTGCTCAATTTGGTTAAAAAATTATGTGCTGGCCTCTGGAGGTCAGCTTTTACTTGGTCAAGGCTTTTGGTGACCTCCTGGATACGTGTCTTCATGTGGCTAAGGGAAATATCCATTCGGTCACCCAAAGCCTTGAGTCCTTCATGAAAAACCGAGCTCAAGTGCAAAAGCTCGGGCATGAGGGACCTGTCCGATGCCCTCTGCCGCTGCCGGGAGGAGCCCAAAAAAAAGGGGCAGAGGCAGAGGACTGGGAAAGGGGAAGACCTGATGGACCAGCTTCCTGATCTCCAGTTTGTGTGGCAGGCCCACTTGCTGCAGCGCTGCTGGATGGCTGGGATGGGTCCGTGGCTGTCTGATGAAGGACTGCTCCTGAACCTGGGCCAACAGTACTGCTCCATGTGCTGTGAAAAAAGGAAAAGAAAATTAATGAGAAAAATTAACCAGATGCCAACTCCTATGGAATAGAAACATACAGATTATGGCAATACAACATAACCTAATGCACGGAAGAAATACTTACGTTATCTTGGCAAGGACTGGTCTTAAAAATGCCAGAACGCAATGGTATTTGTACTTTCGGATCCTTTCTCTCATCACACACAGTTGTGTGAGCACGGCCAAGGTCTCTGCTGCTTCACACTGCATTCTAATACTTACAAAATGCAGTTCGGACCCGAGTAGGGGCATTGTCCCAGCAATCCCACATCGCTTTGGCCACCTCATTCCATAGGCGCTGGATCGTCACGTTGTCCGAGTGCTGTGGAACCCGGGTGTCCCACAACGGGACTCGCTCCTGGACCAGGGAGATGAGGAGGTCATTTTCTATGAGGTCTTCATCCCGTTCTGGAACCTAAAAATTAAATACAGACATTAATGTTGGATACATTAACATAAGGAAAAGAAAGAAAACAGAGGCTGAGAAATGGCATGATTAAGGGAAGTCAAGATACAAAAGGAGTCCAGAAGAAAAATGTAAAGAAAGAGGAAGGTAAAGAAAGGAAGATTAAAGAATACTAAAGTGAGGATACAGTAAACAGTCAGCCTTGTATACGTACACGCTGCTGCTTTGCCACCCGACCGTGACTCCGCTGCTCCTGCCCAGCCTCTGTCGCAGTAGAAGAAGTGCTCTAAAAAAATGATAAAAAAAAAAATTATCATATATGTAGATGTGACAGTGAATACTTACCAATCTGAGGAGGGGAGTACTCACTTCACTGACATGTTCGGCTTCAGAAGGCCCAGGACGTTGCTCCTCATCAGAAGAAGAAGACATTCTGATGCATGCAGAAAGAAAGAAATGGAAGAAATTAGGACATGTAGAGACAGAAAATAGAAAATATAAAGGCATTGGCTAGGATATACTCACATTGTTATGAGTCCACAAAAGAGAATAGTAAAACCAAAAACACTCAGTTTGAAAAAATGTTGCAGTAATCCGCAAGTGCTAGTAAAAGATGTAAAAAACAGGGTATTTGGTTGATACGTTTTTTGCAAAAAATGTATACTAAGCTGCTCTACCAATCTTCACGGTATACCCTTATCAGAGCAGTCCTAACTAATGTATGCAATCCCTATCTGATGTATTTAAAAACCTGATCATCTGTATATAACCTGTGTGAACAGGGTTCAGAGAGGAAAAATCCATGTGTGCATACAGGGTAGAACAGCTATTGTGCAGATAGCCCAAGAGGAGTGGTGGAACTCCCCAGTCTTGTAGACACAAGAGAACAATTATGGAAACAGGAACACATGGGCTACTTGCACAGTGAACAAGTCTGTATGATCATGTTCACACACCACCAAGAAACCTGAAGACACAAAAGAGAATAGTAAAACCAAAAACACTCAGTTTGAAAAAATGTTGCAGTAATCCGCAAGTGCTAGTAAAAGATGTAAAAAACAGGGTATTTGGTTGATACGTTTTTTGCAAAAAATGTATACTAAGCTGCTCTACCAATCTTCACGGTATACCCTTATCAGAGCAGTCCTAACTAATGTATGCAATCCCTATCTGATGTATTTAAAAACCTGATCATCTGTATATAACCTGTGTGAACAGGGTTCAGAGAGGAAAAATCCATGTGTGCATACAGGGTAGAACAGCTATTGTGCAGATAGCCCAAGAGGAGTGGTGGAACTCCCCAGTCTTGTAGACACAAGAGAACAATTATGGAAACAGGAACACATGGGCTACTTGCACAGTGAACAAGTCTGTATGATCATGTTCACACACCACCAAGAAACCTGAAGACACAAAAGAGAATAGTAAAACCAAAAACACTCAGTTTGAAAAAATGTTGCAGTAATCCGCAAGTGCTAGTAAAAGATGTAAAAAACAGGGTATTTGGTTGATACGTTTTTTGCAAAAAATGTATACTAAGCTGCTCTACCAATCTTCACGGTATACCCTTATCAGAGCAGTCCTAACTAATGTATGCAATCCCTATCTGATGTATTTAAAAACCTGATCATCTGTATATAACCTGTGTGAACAGGGTTCAGAGAGGAAAAATCCATGTGTGCATACAGGGTAGAACAGCTATTGTGCAGATAGCCCAAGAGGAGTGGTGGAACTCCCCAGTCTTGTAGACACAAGAGAACAATTATGGAAACAGGAACACATGGGCTACTTGCACAGTGAACAAGTCTGTATGATCATGTTCACACACCACCAAGAAACCTGAAGACACAAAAGAGAATAGTAAAACCAAAAACACTCAGTTTGAAAAAATGTTGCAGTAATCCGCAAGTGCTAGTAAAAGATGTAAAAAACAGGGTATTTGGTTGATACGTTTTTTGCAAAAAATGTATACTAAGCTGCTCTACCAATCTTCACGGTATACCCTTATCAGAGCAGTCCTAACTAATGTATGCAATCCCTATCTGATGTATTTAAAAACCTGATCATCTGTATATAACCTGTGTGAACAGGGTTCAGAGAGGAAAAATCCATGTGTGCATACAGGGTAGAACAGCTATTGTGCAGATAGCCCAAGAGGAGTGGTGGAACTCCCCAGTCTTGTAGACACAAGAGAACAATTATGGAAACAGGAACACATGGGCTACTTGCACAGTGAACAAGTCTGTATGATCATGTTCACACACCACCAAGAAACCTGAAGACACAAAAGAGAATAGTAAAACCAAAAACACTCAGTTTGAAAAAATGTTGCAGTAATCCGCAAGTGCTAGTAAAAGATGTAAAAAACAGGGTATTTGGTTGATACGTTTTTTGCAAAAAATGTATACTAAGCTGCTCTACCAATCTTCACGGTATACCCTTATCAGAGCAGTCCTAACTAATGTATGCAATCCCTATCTGATGTATTTAAAAACCTGATCATCTGTATATAACCTGTGTGAACAGGGTTCAGAGAGGAAAAATCCATGTGTGCATACAGGGTAGAACAGCTATTGTGCAGATAGCCCAAGAGGAGTGGTGGAACTCCCCAGTCTTGTAGACACAAGAGAACAATTATGGAAACAGGAACACATGGGCTACTTGCACAGTGAACAAGTCTGTATGATCATGTTCACACACCACCAAGAAACCTGAAGACACAAAAGAGAATAGTAAAACCAAAAACACTCAGAGAGCAGCTTAGTATACATTTTTTGCAAAAAACGTATCAACCAAATACCCTGTTTTTTACATCTTTTACTAGCACTTGCGGATTACTGCAACATTTTTTCAAACTGAGTGTTTTTGGTTTTACTATTCTCTTTTGTGTCTTCAGGTTTCTTGGTGGTGTGTGAACATGATCATACAGACTTGTTCACTGTGCAAGTAGCCCATGTGTTCCTGTTTCCATAATTGTTCTCTTGTGTCTACAAGACTGGGGAGTTCCACCACTCCTCTTGGGCTATCTGCACAATAGCTGTTCTACCCTGTATGCACACATGGATTTTTCCTCTCTGAACCCTGTTCACACAGGTTATATACAGATGATCAGGTTTTTAAATACATCAGATAGGGATTGCATACATTAGTTAGGACTGCTCTGATAAGGGTATACCGTGAAGATTGGTAGAGCAGCTTAGTATACATTTTTTGCAAAAAACGTATCAACCAAATACCCTGTTTTTTACATCTTTTACTAGCACTTGCGGATTACTGCAACATTTTTTCAAACTGAGTGTTTTTGGTTTTACTATTCTCTTTTGTGTCTTCAGGTTTCTTGGTGGTGTGTGAACATGATCATACAGACTTGTTCACTGTGCAAGTAGCCCATGTGTTCCTGTTTCCATAATTGTTCTCTTGTGTCTACAAGACTGGGGAGTTCCACCACTCCTCTTGGGCTATCTGCACAATAGCTGTTCTACCCTGTATGCACACATGGATTTTTCCTCTCTGAACCCTGTTCACACAGGTTATATACAGATGATCAGGTTTTTAAATACATCAGATAGGGATTGCATACATTAGTTAGGACTGCTCTGATAAGGGTATACCGTGAAGATTGGTAGAGCAGCTTAGTATACATTTTTTGCAAAAAACGTATCAACCAAATACCCTGTTTTTTACATCTTTTACTAGCACTTGCGGATTACTGCAACATTTTTTCAAACTGAGTGTTTTTGGTTTTACTATTCTCTTTTGTGTCTTCAGGTTTCTTGGTGGTGTGTGAACATGATCATACAGACTTGTTCACTGTGCAAGTAGCCCATGTGTTCCTGTTTCCATAATTGTTCTCTTGTGTCTACAAGACTGGGGAGTTCCACCACTCCTCTTGGGCTATCTGCACAATAGCTGTTCTACCCTGTATGCACACATGGATTTTTCCTCTCTGAACCCTGTTCACACAGGTTATATACAGATGATCAGGTTTTTAAATACATCAGATAGGGATTGCATACATTAGTTAGGACTGCTCTGATAAGGGTATACCGTGAAGATTGGTAGAGCAGCTTAGTATACATTTTTTGCAAAAAACGTATCAACCAAATACCCTGTTTTTTACATCTTTTACTAGCACTTGCGGATTACTGCAACATTTTTTCAAACTGAGTGTTTTTGGTTTTACTATTCTCTTTTGTGTCTTCAGGTTTCTTGGTGGTGTGTGAACATGATCATACAGACTTGTTCACTGTGCAAGTAGCCCATGTGTTCCTGTTTCCATAATTGTTCTCTTGTGTCTACAAGACTGGGGAGTTCCACCACTCCTCTTGGGCTATCTGCACAATAGCTGTTCTACCCTGTATGCACACATGGATTTTTCCTCTCTGAACCCTGTTCACACAGGTTATATACAGATGATCAGGTTTTTAAATACATCAGATAGGGATTGCATACATTAGTTAGGACTGCTCTGATAAGGGTATACCGTGAAGATTGGTAGAGCAGCTTAGTATACATTTTTTGCAAAAAACGTATCAACCAAATACCCTGTTTTTTACATCTTTTACTAGCACTTGCGGATTACTGCAACATTTTTTCAAACTGAGTGTTTTTGGTTTTACTATTCTCTTTTGTGTCTTCAGGTTTCTTGGTGGTGTGTGAACATGATCATACAGACTTGTTCACTGTGCAAGTAGCCCATGTGTTCCTGTTTCCATAATTGTTCTCTTGTGTCTACAAGACTGGGGAGTTCCACCACTCCTCTTGGGCTATCTGCACAATAGCTGTTCTACCCTGTATGCACACATGGATTTTTCCTCTCTGAACCCTGTTCACACAGGTTATATACAGATGATCAGGTTTTTAAATACATCAGATAGGGATTGCATACATTAGTTAGGACTGCTCTGATAAGGGTATACCGTGAAGATTGGTAGAGCAGCTTAGTATACATTTTTTGCAAAAAACGTATCAACCAAATACCCTGTTTTTTACATCTTTTACTAGCACTTGCGGATTACTGCAACATTTTTTCAAACTGAGTGTTTTTGGTTTTACTATTCTCTTTTGTGTCTTCAGGTTTCTTGGTGGTGTGTGAACATGATCATACAGACTTGTTCACTGTGCAAGTAGCCCATGTGTTCCTGTTCACATTGTTATGAGTGTAGATTCCTTCCTGTGTCTGGTCTGCTGCGTCTGGAAAGCTTCTCTGTCTGCTGCGTAGTGACCTGCAACTGTCCACTCCCTCCCTTTATCACCTTGTATGTGGGGGGTGGCTTATCAGTGTCTAGACATGTATTTCTCTGGTGCAACGCATGCATTCACGAACGCAAGCAAACACATGTGCTTGTGAACGCATACGTTCACATAAACAGCAATGCGTTTTTTTGGCGCATTCCTTACGCAATCGACCGCATACGTTTCAAGGCGGCAAATTGACGCCTCTAAAATTACTACATGTAGCGTTCACCACACCAACCCGCAGATAACGAAACGACGCATGCGTCGTTGAACGCGGGCAAAAGCAACCGATTGCAGACGCATGCGTCCCTAATGTTAAATATAGGAATACACAACGCATGCGGATATTTGCAAAAGAAACGCTGCGGATACAACCGCAAATGTGAAACCGGCCTAACACAGCCCAGGTAGTATATAGCACAGCCATGTAGTATATAGCACAGCCACGTAGTATATAACAGTCCATGTAGCATATAACACAGCCCATGTAGTATATAGCACAGCCACGTAGTATATAACAGTCCATGTAGCATATAACACAGCCCATGTAGTATATAGCACAGCCACGTAGTATATAACAGTCCATGTAGCATATAACACAGCCCATGTAGTATATAGCACAGCCATGTAGTATATAGCACAGCCACGTAGTATATAGCACAGCCACGTAGTATATAGCACAAACACGTAGTACATAGCACAGCCAAGTAGTATATAACACAGCGATGTAGTTCATAACACAACCACATAGTATATAATACAGCTACGTAGTATATAACACAGCCCACGTAGTATACAATACAAGCAGCCCACGTAGTATATAGCACAGCCCACGTAGTATATAACACAGGCAGCCCACATAGTATATAGCACAGCCAGCCATGTAGTATAAAGTCTACAAGTCCCAGCATCACTCAGATGCCATACTGTTGGTCTGTGTAGTGTCGGACTACAAGTCCCAGGCAGGCTGCATGCCCCGCAATGCTTTGGGACCAGGAAGGAAGACTCACTGCTTCACTTTTACCGTCACATCACTCACGAGTCACGCCATCGCCCCTGACTGTTGTGGACACAGGGTGCACGTGCACTGACTGCTGCTCATCTTCTGCTGCTCGCTGCCACGCTGGAATTGGACGGTGGACCCGGACCGTGTTGCGACGATCTCTGTGTGAGCTCTTAGGATGAGGAGCTCGTCCTCACTCTCACCCGGAAGTAACGACCGCTGGCCCGGAAGTGACTGTTAGTATCCCTATGGTGAGTATTCCTGCAGCTGCGCAGCGTCAGTGCCAGAGAGCTCTATGTGCCGCGCCTCCTGCTGCCAGGGATGTCAGCTCCAGCTCCGCATTCGAGTCCTGGCTGCGAGTTGACTGTGCAGTGACAGTCACACAGCACACTAGCACAGGGAGGGATGTAGTCCAGCTTCGGGGGCCACCCTGGAGCGCATGATGCGCATCAGTGTTGGCATCAGTGTCTTACCGTTATGGGCCCCCCTGTCTCACCAGGGCCTCGGCACTTGCCCGGGTACGCCGGGTGCTGACACTGGCCCTGCACATCACACTAACAAAGCTCCACCCTCTCCACACATGGCTCTGCCCCATCCACATCACACTAACAATACTCCACCCTCTCCAAACATGGCTCCTCCCCATCCACATTACACTAACAAAGCTCCAGCATGTCCACACATGGCTCTGCCCCATCCACATCACACTAACAATGCTCCACCCTCTCCAAACATGGCTCCTCCCCATCCACATTACACTAACAAAGCTCCAGCATGTCCACACATGGCTCTGCCCCATCCACATCACACTAACAATGCTCCACCCTCTCCACACATGGTTCCTCCCCATTCACATCACTGTTATGATCCGGTGACCTTGGAGCCGCATGGAACTTTCTCTGGAGTAGGTGGAAACTGTACTGACCGCAAATCCTAGAAGTAGCCGTGGGGTGTGCCTAACAAATCCTAGACACCTCGACACAGCCGGAGGACTAAATACCCCTATAGATGGAAGTAGGAATTCTACCTTGCCTCAGAGCAGAACCCCAAAGGATAGGCAGCCCCCCACAAATATTGACTGTGAGTAGTAGAGGAAAGACACACGCAGGCAGGAAACAGGATTTAGCAAAAGAGGCCACTCTAGCTAAAATAGGAAAGGATAGGACAGAATACTAAGCGGTCAGTATTAAAACCCTTCCAAAAATATCCACAGCAGAAAATACAAAAATTCCACCATCTAACTAAAGATGTGGAGCGTATATCTGCAACTCCAGAGAATCCAACTAGACTGAGAAAACACTGACACAATCTAAGCTGGACAAGAGAAAACAAATGAATAGCACAGAATTATTACACACACAGCATGTGTGCAAAAGAAACAAAAACCAGACACTTATCTTTGCTAAATTGGCAGCAAGGCAGGAGGAACCAGACAAAGATCCAAAACCTCCCAGAACCATGGACAACTGGCAAGGACTAATTAATCCTGCACACCTAAATACCCCAGTCGGAACTGCAATCAGCAGATACACCTGACCAGGACTGCAACTCAGGGACAACTGCATTACCACCTACAACCACTGGAGGGAACTCAAAAGCAGAATTCACAACACATCACATTAACAATGCTCCACCCTGTCCACACATGGCTCCGCCCCATCCACATCACACTAACAATGCCCCACCCTCTCCACACATGGCTCCTCCCCATCAACATCACACTAACATAGCTCCACCCTCTCCACACATGGCTCCTCCCCATCCACATCACACTAGCAATGCTCCACCCTCTCCACACATGGCTCCTCCCCATCCATATCACACTACAATGCTCCACCATCTCCACACATGGCTTTGCCCCATCCACATCACACTAACAATGCTCCACCCTCTCCACACATGGCTCCTCCCCATCCACATCACACTTACAATGCTCCACCCTGTCTACACATGGCTCTGCCCCATCCACATCACACTAACAATGCTCCACCCTCTACACACATGGCTCCTCCCCATCCACATCACACTAACAAAGCTCCACCCTCTCCACACATGGCTCTGCCCCATCCATATCACACTAACAATGCTCCACCCTCTCCACACATGGCTCCGCCCCATCCACATCACACTAACAATGCTCCACCCTCTCCACACATGGCTCCGCCCAATCCACATCACACTAACAATGCTCCACCCTCTCCACACATGGCTCCTCCCCATCCACATCACACTTACAATGCTCCACCCTGTCTACACATGGCTCTGCCCCATCCACATCACACTAACAATGCTCCACCCTCTACACACATGGCTCCTCCCCATCCACATCACACTAACAAAGCTCCACCCTCTCCACACATGGCTCTGCCCCATCCACATCACACTAACAATGCTCCACCCTCTCCACACATGGCTCCGCCCCATCCACATCACACTAACAATGCTCCACCCTCTCCACACATGGCTCCGCCCAATCCACATCACACTAACAATGCTCCACCTTCTCCACACATGGCTCCTCCCCATCCACATCACACTTACAATGCTCCACCCTGTCTACACATGGCTCTGCCCCATCCACATCACACTAACAATGCTCCACCCTCTACACACATGGCTCCTCCCCATCCACATCACACTAACAAAGCTCCACCCTCTCCACACATGGCTCTGCCCCATCCACATCACACTAACAATGCTCCACCCTCTCCACACATGGCTCCGCCTCATCCACATCACACTAACAATGCTCCACCATCTCCACACATGGCTCCGCCCAATCCACATCACACTAACAATGCTCCACCCTCTCCACACATGGCTCCTCCCCATCCACATCACACTTACAATGCTCCACCCTGTCTACACATGGCTCTGCCCCATCCACATCACACTAACAATGCTCCACCCTCTACACACATGGCTCCTCCCCATCCACATCACACTAACAAAGCTCCACCCTCTCCACACATGGCTCTGCCCCATCCACATCACACTAACAATGCTCCACCCTCTCCACACATGGCTCCGCCCCATCCACATCACACTAACAATGCTCCACCCTCTCCACACATGGCTCCGCCCAATCCACATCACACTAACAATGCTCCACCCTCTCCACACATGGCTCCTCCCCATCCACATCACACTTACAATGCTCCACCCTGTCTACACATGGCTCTGCCCCATCCACATCACACTAACAATGCTCCACCCTCTACACACATGGCTCCTCCCCATCCACATCACACTAACAAAGCTCCACCCTCTCCACACATGGCTCTGCCCCATCCACATCACACTAACAATGCTCCACCCTCTCCACACATGGCTCCGCCCCATCCACATCACACTAACAATGCTCCAACCTCTCCACACATGGCTCCGCCCAATCCACATCACACTAACAATGCTCCACCCTCTCCACAGATGGCTCCTCCCCATCCACATCACACTTACAATGCTCCACCCTGTCCACACATGGCTCTGCCCCATCCACATCACACTTACAATGCTCCACCCTCTCCACACATGGCTCCGCCCCATCCACATCACACTAACAATGCTCCACCCTCTCCACACAAGGCTCTGCCCCATCCACATCACACTAACAATGCTCCACCCTTTACACACATGGCTCCGCCCCATCCACATCACACTAACAATGCTCCACCCTCTACACACATGGCTCCGCCCCATCCACATCACACTAACAATGCTCCACCCTCTCCACACATGGCTCCGCCCAATCCACATCACACTAACAATGCTCCACCCTCTCCACACATGGCTCCGCCCCATCCACATCACACTAACAATGCTCCACCCTCTCCACACATGGCTCCGCCCAATCCACATCACACTAACAATGCTCCACCCTCTCCACACATGGGTCCTCCCCATCCACATCACACTAAGGGTATGTGCACACGTAGAAACCTCCTCTGCGGATTTTTCAGCAGCGGATTTGATAAAACCGCTGCGTTTTTTCCTGTGGATTTATCACGGTTTCTATTGCGGATTCCGCTGCAGTTTTACATCTGCAGTTTTCTATTGGAGCTGGTGTAAAAACGCTGCGGATTCCGCACAAAGAATTGACATGCTGCGGAAAATAAAACGCTGCGTTTCCGTGCGTTTCGTTTCCCATAGGTTTACATTGTACTGTAGACTCATGGGAAACTGCTGCGGATCCGCAGCAAAATCCGCATCGTGTGCACATGCTCAACCTTCGTCACACATGGCTCCTCCCCATCCACATCACACTAACAATGCTCCACCTTCATCACACATGGCTTTGCCCCATCCATCTTGCACATATATGGCTCCTCCCAGTTCATGAATGGCTCCTCCATGTCCTCCGCAACTTTTTTTTAGTGTTTTCCTGTATTTCTGTTTGTTAATGAGCACAGTGTGTATGCGCACCTACATATTAATTTACCACTAGAGGTTTATGCAGAGGCGTAGCTAGAGCTTTTGCCGCCCGGGGCTGTTCCCGAGTTTGGCGCCCCCCCCCATCCCCCCCCAGCTCAATACACACAAAGGTTACCAAAAATGGTTTTCCTGTTTTGTAGAACTTAAACTGGGCCTAATGGTGTCACCCCCACATGCCACACCTGTGACTTAATACCACCACACCATGACCAGGCCACATAGTGACCGAATAATACTACATACAAGGGACAAATACCACCGCACCATTTCCAGACCACATATTACCACCACATAGTGACTGAATACTACAATACTGATCAGTAATAAAAAAAAACCCACAATACTATCACCATAAGTGCCAGTATTCACAGGAGATCTGTACTTAGTATGCAGTGTCTGTGTAGAGGTAATACAGAGATCACTGGTGACATTATACACAGGACCTCTATATAGTATACAGTGTATAGTGTCAGTGTATAGGTAACACTGACTCACCAGTGACGTCTCTAGGTGAAGTCCTTCATCTTTCATCCAGCACAGACCGCCATCATTCCTTCCAGCCAGGACTCGTTTCTGCAGGAAATAACACAGTTATCTCGAGCTCCGCTTGCAGAACACATTACTTAATTTTAAAATTTAAAACAGTATACTCAAAAAATAAAATAAATACATCACTGCAGTAACAATATCCCTTAATTATCCCCTATGGTAATAATATTCCCCACCCTGGCCCCGTTTATCTCATTCCTGGCTCCAGCCATATGTTGTCGTATCCTGCCCTCATGAGTATCCATTCTACCCCATATGATCTCCCCATCCTGCCCCACCAGCCTCCATCGTATCCGTCCTGCCCCATGATCCAATCCTGCCCCGTGTCTCCAATCATGCCCCGTATCTACATTCTGCCCATGCCTCAAGTCCTGCCCCCAGTGTGTCCAGCATATTACCCCCATGTTGTCCAGCAATCTGCCCCAGTGTGTCCAGCATATTACCCCCATGTTGTCCAGCAATCTGCCCCAGTGTGTCCATCATATTACCCCCAGTGTGTCCAGCAATCTGCCCCAGTATGTCCAGCATATTACCCCCAGTGTGTCCAGCAATCTGCCCTCAGTGTGTCCAGCAATCTGCCCCAGTGTCCAGCCTTTCCCCAGTGTGTCCAGCAGTCTGCCCCAGTGTGTCCAGCATATTACCCCCAGTGTGTCCAGCAATCTGCCCTCAGTGTGTCCAGCAATCTGCCCCAGTGTCCAGCCTTTCCCCAGTGTGTCCAGCAGTCTGCCCCAGTGTGTCCAGCATATTACCCCCAGTGTCCAGCATTGCCCCAGTGTGTCCAGTATATTACCCCCAGTGTGTCCAGCAATCTGCCCCAGTGTCCAGCATTGCCCCAGTGTGTCCAGAAGTCTGCCCCAGGGTCTCTAGCATTGCCTCAATGTGTCCAGAAATCTGCCCCAGGGTCTCCAGTATTGCCCCAGTGTGTCCAGCAATCTGCCCCAGGGTCTCCAGTATTGCCCCAGTGTGTCCAGCATTCTGCCCCATAGTCTCCTGTACTGCCCCAGTGTGTCCAGCATTCTGCCCCATGGTCTCCAGTATTGCCCCAGTGTGTCCAGCAATCTGCCCCATGGTCTCCTGTATTGCCCCAGTGTGTCCAGCATTCTGCCCCATGGTCTCCAGTATTGCCCCGGTGTGTCCAGCAATCTGCCCCATGGTCTCCAGTATTGCCCCAGTATGTCCAGAAGTCTGCCCCAGGGTCTCCAGCATTGCCTCAATGTGTCCTGAGATCTGCCCCATGGTCTCCAGTATTCAGAGTGTCCAGCATTCTGCCCCATAGTCTCCTGTACTGCCCCAGTGTGTCCAGCATTCTGCCCCATGGTCTCCAGTATTGCCCCAGTGTGTCCAGCATTCTGCCCCATGGTCTCCAGTATTGCCCCAGTGTGTCCAGCATTCTGCCCCATGGTCTCCAGTATTGCCCCAGTGTGTCCAGCATTCTGCCCCATGGTCTCCAGTATTGCCCCAGTGTGTCCAGCAATCTGCCCCATAGTCTCCTGTATTGCCCCAGTGTGTCCAGCAATCTGCCCCATGGTCTCCTGTATTGCCCCAGTGTGTCCAGCAATCTGCCCCATGGTCTCCTGTATTGCCCCAGTGTGTCCAGCAATCTGCCCCATAGTCTCCTGTATTGCCCCAGTGTGTCCAGCAATCTGCCCCATGGTCTCCTGTATTGCCCCAGTGTGTCCAGCATTCTGCCCCATGGTCTCCAGCATTGCCCCAGCCCCAGACAGTCAGAAATAAAGAAAAAAAAACAAAAGTAAAATCCTCACCTCTCCCATTCCTAGCGCAGGTCCGGTGCAGTCAGCGTCTCTCCGGCTCTGCGACGCTCAGGACAGAGAGGCAGAGCGGCGCGCACAGTAGTGACGTCATCGCGCCCTCTGCTCTGAGACGTCGCAGAGTCAGAGGACGCTGCAGCTGCCGGCGCCGCAGGAACCAGGAGAGGTGAGTATAGAGCGGGGGGCGGGGGCGGGGGCGGGGGCGGGACCCGGGGGTGGGGGGAGCTGGCCCTGGTCGTGGCGGCGGACGGCGCCGCCCGAAGATTTAAAGGGGCGTCTTTTTTTTTTTTTTTTTTTTTTTCATCTTCTTCTCCTGCAGCGCCGGCCGCCCCCAGCATTGTGCCGCCCGGGGCGGACCGCCCCCCCCGCACCCCCCTTCCTACGCCACTGGGTTTATGGGTCCTTGTTTGGATCTCTTGTATTAATATACAGCGGGTGTGGCCCCCCAGGTCTGTGCACCTTTATCCATCAAGCTTACCCCAGACTGGTGTTAATCACAGTCAGACTTGGCTCCTATCTCTTCTCCTGCCAATATGAGGCCTTGGTAAGCACAGAGAGGTGAGTCACTGGGGTCCGGGACCTTCCACATTGGGCACAGCTTGTGGTGGTCGGGCAGCTTTATCGCCCCCAAAAAATGTTACTCAAATTCCTCATGTGTTATACGTGTATAGTAATAGTGGCGGTCATGTATTCATTATTCGCATTGTGCGGACGCACCGTGTGTGTATGTCTGTATACTGACCGCAGTGTATTCATATCTGTACAGTTAGGGCCACATGCACACAATGAGTCTTTGAGGTTTTTTACCTCAGCATCAGTATTTGTAGCCAAAACCAGGAGTGGAACAGTCAGAGGAAAAGTATAATAGAAACATATGCACCACTTCTGTATTTATCACCCACTCCTGGTTGTGGCTTAGAAATACTGAGGTAAAAAACATGCCAAATACTCAACGTGTGAATAAGGTCTCATAGTACGGGGTGCGGGCTCTGAACGTTCTTGTATTAATCACATGACACAGTCACAGGTCCTGTGCGCACAGGACAGCCATATATGTGGTGTGCGGCTCTGCAGGTGGAGGTAGGTGCTGGAGATTCCCCATTTCTGGACGTGGGGGACATCAACACCTTCTGTACATTGACAGTTGAGGGTTTTTTTTGTGTTGCCATCATCTAAGAATCATATCGTTTTGTTTCTATGTCATTGATAGATACATATGAGACAAATATAAAAGACAGGAAAAAAGGAAATCCATATTACTCACATAGTACAGTGCCACTTTCGTGGCCACCACACACACTATAATGTTCTCATAGTACCGCCATCCCTCCCGTACACAGTAAAATTTTGCCACAGTACCGTAATGCCCCCTCCCCTCACACAGTATAATGTTCCCCTAGTACCACCATATGCCCCTCACACAGTATAATGTTCCCACAGTGCCGCCATCCCCCTCACACAGTATAATGTTCCCACAGTACCACCATCCCCCACACACAGTATAATGTTCCCACAGTACCGCCATCCCCCACACACAGTATAATGTTCCTACAGTACCACCATCCCCCACACACAGTATAATGTTCCTACAGTACCACCATCCCCCACACACAGTATAATGTTCCTACAGTACCGCCATCCCGATGCATACAGTATAATGTGACTATAAATCAGCTGTCGTGCAGGGAAAGATGTTGGCTCACCACTGGAGCCTGCATCAAAGTCGGGGACACAGTATATGACATAAAGGCTTGTATAGGGCGCTAGTCACACATAGGTAGCACAGTCCCCCATATTAGTGACACCCATACTATTAGATTAGGTGACTGCCCAGCACTATATAAGTGCACCCCATGAGGACAGACACCATAGGTTACAAGGCCAACAGTGATGGGCTCGGCTGCACCCTGAATAAAATTATTGTGCAAAAAACTAAATATAATATACAGTATATGAGGTATTGGTTGACTGATAAGTTGTGAGCGGTTGTCTTAGTATTTTGCTCCTGTGTTGCCACCATCTTTATTATATGGCTTTGACTGCATCCTGTGCATTAGTTCTGAGATCTCGTCAGGTAAATACGGTTTTCTTTTCTTGCTGTGTCATTTCTTGAATTTTGGGGGAATGTTAAGGCTCTGTGCACACGATGCAGGTTTTGCTGCGGATCAGCAGCAGTTTCCCATGAGTTTACAGTACAATGTAAACCTATGGGAAACCGAAAACGCTGTGCCCATGCTGCAGAAAAAAACATGCGGAAAGGCAGCGGTTTACATTCCGCAGCATGTCTATTATTTGTGCGGAATCCGTAGCAGTTTTACACCTGCTCCATTATAGAAAACAGCAGGTGTAAAACCGCAGTGGAATCCGCACAAAAACCGCGGTAAATCCGCAGGAAAAATGCGGTGTTTTTGCCCTGCAGATTTATCAAATCCGCTGCGGAAAAATCCGCAGTGGACCATTCTACGTGTGCACATAGCCTCATTCCTCTTTTTGTGGCTTTGTCTCTAATGTTGGTGCAGATGTGAAGCAGCGGATTTAATAGCACAGAACAGCTTTGGTTCTGCACTAACAATACAACGGTGGTTTTTATTTTTCAGGCTTCACATAGAAATCTATAGAGAAAATTCCCCAGAACTGCATAAGTCAGCAGCGTCTCTAGACAAAACATTGCAGGAATTTTCATGGAATCACATCCACTTTGCTTAGACATGACATTGGTATGGTCAATCTTCGTAGGGTGCTTAACCTTTTCGGCCCCAGGCGCGAAGATTCCCCCTCCCCCTTTAACCCATAAACGACACTAAAGCCATCGTTGGATAATTTTGGCCACAGCAGCCTTTATTAAACAAACAAATTAACATTACATAAATAACTAATAAATAAATCGGGGTTGGGTCCTTGAAGCTTGAAACTCTGGCGATTAAACAAAACCGTAACAAACAGTGGAAGAACCAACCATAACTTACTCCCTGCCGTTACCCCCTGGCTCGGGAGCACCGAATCACCCCGAAGAGTGCCATCGTCCACTGAACCCCTGAGGATCAAGCCACCGCTGGCCAAATCCCCCCAAAATCACCAGACCAAATAACCACCACATAAGACCAACTGAGGAATCCATATACCCACGGACCCCCCCAGCGCAATTTAGCACCAACTTCAAGGACCCCTCCCAACCGCTAGCCACTATGATCTGAAAATAAACGAAACCCTTGGAGAAAATAACAAAACAGGGCGGGCGGGACTTCTTGCTTCAGAGCGGGAAAGTGCCACGCTCCTCCCCCCTTACCCTTATAAACCCCCCTCCCATTACCATAACCACCCCCTTAACGTGACTCATTTTCACCCACCCCCTCCCCCTTTCTTCCCCAACCCCTGTCATGTCGGCTTCCACTTAGTGCCGCATGGGGGATGGGCGCCTGCTCGAGCCTGCACTTTTAGGCCATGTTCACATGTAGCGTAAATGCTGCTTTTTTTCTGCTGCCTTTTTGTACATTTCAAACCACACATGGTTGCCCAAAGGGTAACCAGAACAAAGAGATCCAGAGTAATATGCAAAAAGGCTTTATTAGAAAACAAAATAACATGCATAAAACTAGCCCAAGCACCCTAACATAAGGTGGAGGCCCCCCGGAAGAAGCCAGGTGCGAAACGTGTGTTGGGGTGAGGTGGAACGCTGTGCTGCTATTTTGCAGGTAGATATGGCCACACAGATGCTTTATATATATTGTTACTGATGTTATATTGTTGTTGGAGGAGGTTGGGAGAACAATTTTTATCTTGCAAATATTAATATTTTCCAATTATTCTAGGTTTCACAACGGGCCCATGATGAACCAATCGACATCGACCTCATGGTTGCATCCATACAGGAGCGAGGCCTGTTGTGGGACAGCCGTGACCCCCGGCACGCGGACCAGGGCGTGTTGCGCCGTATGTGGGTTGAGGTGGCAAAATCGCTGTGGGATGGCTTCGACAGCGCTTCCCCCACGGTCAAAGATAAATTTCGTAAGTATTGCCGAAATGCTGCTCTGACCCATCATGCCAGGATACACAACCGTCTGTGATGTCTTCTATTGGGATTGCACACGGTTGCGTTATCAATTTCAATATTTTCTCTCAACCTTAATTTTTTTTTTAACTTTAACACAGTTAAAAAATTGAAGACCAGATGGCGCTCCATGAAGGACCGTTTCAAGAGGGTCATGAAAAAGGAGGGACAGAGTCGTAGTGGTGCTGCAGCTTCAAGGACCTCAATATATAAATACAGTCGTATTCTGCAATTCCTGCGACCGGTCCTTGAAAGCCGAGAGTAAGTATAGTACCTATTCCCACACCTCGTTTGGAAAACATGCATATTCACGTAGTATATTTCCCAGCCACGTAGTTTATTGCCCAGCCATTTATTTTGGCAAGTACGAAGTATACAGCACACAGACAGATAGTAGATTGGCCAGGCCCGGGCAATATTTCATAGTGGAGTAGTATATTGCCCATCCAGGTTTATCACAGATTAAAATAAAAAGGAAAAATATAATAGACACGGCATACCTTCTACTCCAAGGCAGGTTATGTTCCCAGGGTTGCTCAGCTCGCAGGACGTGTGATGACGTCTCGGTCACATGACCGTGACGTCATGGCTGTTCCGACGATAAGCGTAATTGTCGGGCGTTACAAACGCCAAACATGGGTGAGTATTTAGTAAAAAATAAATGTATTCTATTTTTAATATTGATGCGGCATATGCAGTGTCAATATTAAAAATTGGTTAACATTAACGGCGGCAATGGATACCGCCGGTAAGTTAATTAATGACAGGGGAGTATGCGGGCGACGGGCATTCACTGCGGGGAGTAAGGAGCGGGCATTTTAATCAGGCCTGTGACCCGCGCTGATTGGTCGCATCAGCCATGTCAGGCAGCTGGCCGGTTCAATAAGCAAACCGTTACGACTGACAGACTGAACTAAAACCCTTTACAGTTAGGTAAAATTATAATTTTATAGTGTGTGATGCAATGTTAACTTTTACACAGGTGATGGCGAATGTGAAATGTTATATTTTGTATACTAATGGTTTCCTTATGTTTTCACAGAACACACAGCAGCACCCGCGAGCCTGTCCGACCCTCTGGAGCGGTCCTTCGTGAATCGCCATCTGACCCGTCACAGCCATCCCACAGCGAGAGCAGGTCTGCACCACCATCTGGCGAACCGGCAGCCGGTCCATCAGATGTTCCCCTGGCCGAGGCCTCTGTCGCTCCTTCCTTTGGGTCTTCCCGACAGCGTCAGCGGGCCTCGGACAGGCCGCTACTGCCCAAATTTTTGCATTTGAGCACGGTCTTCCAGAATTGTTTCAAGGCGCTGGGCGATAGAATGGACACAGCTCTGTCCAATATCGACCGGCGTCTTCAAACAATGGAATCGGAGCTCTCGAGGCCGGCCAAACATTTTTTTTAGTGCCATTGAGAAGGGCATGGTGGAACATCTTACGCCGGAACTCCAGATTTCGGTGATGCAGGCCTGCAACAATGCATACGTGACTGCTCTGCAGCAGGCTCGGGTCATGCAGTCAGCGACTACAATGCCCGGAGTGCCATCGCTGGCTAGCATGACTCCGACTCCTGCTG
Organism: Ranitomeya imitator; assembly: GCF_032444005.1. Classification (NCBI taxonomy): domain Eukaryota; kingdom Metazoa; phylum Chordata; class Amphibia; order Anura; family Dendrobatidae; genus Ranitomeya; species Ranitomeya imitator. The sequence continues at coordinate 363,406,629 of NC_091283.1, forward strand.
CAGAGCACCAACACAGAGCTCCGCGTGCCAAGGGCCACCGCCACCATAGAACAGAGCCCCAAAGTTCTGCTCCTGCCAGGCCTTTAAGGGCACAAAGACGGGAAGCCGAACCACACCCAGAGGGAGAGAGGAGAAAAAGAAAGAAGACCAGAACTACAACGGCGGCTATGGCTGCTCCAAGAATTAGCACACCCAGTACTCAGCCTGGGTCTACCCAGAGCAGGAGTAGTCATAGCCAGTCCACATTGGCTAGGACACTGGTCGTCCCTCCTCCCTCACCTCCTGCGTTGGCATTATCGCCACCATCTACAGGCTGGACTGACGTCGGCATCCCGTCCAGTGTCTTACAATATGGTGGTTCCTCCCCCTCGTCCTCCTCCTCGTTGTCCTCAACCCACACCCAAACTGGAGGATATCAATCCCCCTTTGTCGCTGAAGTTAATACACCTTAACCTTTACCCATTTTTTTTTGTGTCCCTATTAATAAAACTGTTAATTTGATCAAAAATACGGAGTTTCTTTGTCTAAAATAAAGTTTGCACCAAATCACACCGTGCGCCGTATAAACAAATCTTGTGTTTGTAACACCTGATGTGCAATGTCTGACACAATTTTATCAATTTTTTGTTCGAATTTTTTTAGGGCTGGCTCTCATTGTACTATGAGATGTTACAAACACAAAGAGCATTTCACAATATATCAATTTTAAAACCTACCGTAAAGGTACCATCACACAACGATTTCATTAACGATATAGTTGTTTGTTGTCACGTAGCAACGTTATCTTTTCTGAAATCGTTATGCGTGACAGTGACCAACGATCAGGCCCCTGCTGGGAGATTGTAGGTCTCTGCGAATGATCAGGACCTTTTTTGGGTCACTGATCACACGCTGTCATTGTTGGATCGGCGTGTTTGACACCGATCCAGCGATGTCTTCGCTGGAAACCAGGGAATATCGGGTTACTAGCGCAGTGTTTTACCCACTCAAAAAAGTGAAAAATACCAAAAAATACTACATTCTTACATTACGGTGTCTACCACGTCCCTCGCCGTCATCTTCCCGCAGTGACTGACACTGTCATTCCCGGCCGTAAAGTAAAAGCAGAGCACACCGTTGACTTTGTGCTTTAGGGCTGGCACAGTGCGGAAAGCTGACGGTGATGGACGTGTCACACACCAGAATGTATGGGTTTGTTTTTTTTTTTTTTGTTTTTTTTTACATTTATAATGGTAAACTGGGGAAACATCGTGAGTGCGGCCCATAACACAATGTTTACCCAGATTACACGGGGACTTGGTCTTTTTTGGTCGCTGGAGAGCTGTCTGTGTGACAGCTCTCCAGCAACCACACGACGACTTAACAACGATCACGGTCAGGTCGTACCACTGGTCGGGATCGTTGGTTAATCGTTTTATAACGGTACCTTAAGGTTATTGGTCAGGTGAGGTGGTAGCAATGTTCACAGTGTCGCCACTATTTGACTCTGGACGTACTCCAGCATCATGAGTCCAATAGTGTAAACTCAGTAGAGTTTAGCAAACATGATCGTCTCCCTCCTTGTCAAGCCAGGTTCCATATGCAAATAGTCTGCAAGATTAAAAATGGTTGACAAGGTGGGAGCCGATCATGTTATCTTTTAAAACTATGGAACACACGGCTGAACAATTTGTTTGTTTTGTCACAGTCAATTTGGGTACTGGTGCTCACATTACTAAATTTTGTGGGACACACATTAGTTTCTAAAACATTGGATTTTAAATTTTGTTTAATTTGGAAAAACATATGGGAGATTTGTTTTGTTAAAACGGAAAGGCACTATAAAGAACTTTATTTCAAAGCACAACACAGTAGAAATTCAGGGGACATTACAACATTTAAATAACATTACATAGGCTGGTAAAATGTCATGGACTCAACAGTGTTTACATGACAGTGTTTAGATTGTATCAGTAAAACCAAGATGAAATATAAATTAAACCATTTCATCTTGCCATGAAACACGCCCAACATCTGAAACAAAGTATGCAGCAAATCGATCCCTCATATGAGCAATTTCCAAAGTTGTCCTCAGAGGATGATCTTGATAATCATGCAATGGATTTGGTATGGGTTCATCTAGTTCCACGTTGACTCTCTCTTTATCAATAATATAATTGTGGAGAACCACACAAGCCTTCACCACCTCATCCACTGTCTCAATTTTCAAATTTATTGCGGATCCTAAAATATGCCATTTGGAGACAAGGATTCCACAGTTCTTCTGGCCCTGGACAGTCTATAATTAAAAATACTTTTTGTGCGGTCCAAGCCCCGACTGGAGTACGGTTTCAGTAGGTTGGCACTCATTTGAAAAGCCTCATCCCCAACCACAACAAATGGCATGGCCGGGCCTTCGGTGTTCGGAAGAGGTTGTGGCTGGGGGAAATTAAAATTGTTCTCATATAATCTTCGGCCCATGTCAGACTCCTTAAATGTCCGTGAATCATTTGCACGGCCAAACGCTCCAATGTCCATGGCGAGAAACCTGCAGTCAGCACCTGCAATTGCCATGAGCACGGTGGAAAAGTATTTTTTGTAATTGAAAAACATAGATCCACTTCTTGCAGGCTTTGTAATCCTAATGTGCTTCCCATCCACTGCTCCAGGGGCGGACTGGGCCAGGTGGCAGGGTGGCATATGCCCCCCGGGCCAGTCCCTGAGCAGCTATTTAGGGCCTCCTGACCACTTGCTGCTTTAAAAGCACTGCACCTTTAAATTCTGCAGCCAGGACGCCGGCACTTCCTGTTAGCAGCAGCGGCTGGTGAGGAGGATTCATTGGCTCCTTCCCTTCCCTGGACCCCTGCAGCCAGGACATGTGCGGTGCTCGGTGCTGGCTCTGCCTCTTGCTGGGCTGCCGTCGGGGCTTCTCTCCTTCTCCTGCTGCACACAGCAGCCTCTGGACGGAAAATAATGGTAAGATGCAAAAAGCATCTAATAGTCTGTGTGCAGTGAGGGAAGGTGGTGTGTTTACTGAGGTGTCTACTGTGTGGTAACAGGTTTCCTTGTGTGCATTATTGTGTACTGAGGTGGGCTGGGGGAGGGGCTGTAATAAGGGTCTGCTGCTAACAAGTATATGAGGTGATGGCTGTATGTTACCATGTATGTTATAAGGGGCTGGGGTGCTACTACACTGTGTGTGGGGATGTGAGACTAGTGCTATGGGGTGGGGAATCCTACACTGTGCTGCGCTGTATGTAATGCTATGGGCTGGGGAATCCTACACTATGCTGCGCTGTATGTAATGCTATAGGCTGGGGAATCCTACACTGTGCTGCGCTGTATGTAATGCTGTGGCCTGGGGAATCCTACACTGTGCTGCGCTGTATGTAATGCTATGGGCTGGGGAATCCTACACTGTGCTGCGCTGTATGTAATGCTATGGGCTGGGGAATCCTACACTGTGCTGCGCTGTATGTAATGCTATGGCCTGGGGAATCCTACACTGTGCTGCGCTGTATGTAATGCTATGGCCTGGGGAATCCTACACTGTGCTGCGCTGTATGTAATGCTATGGCCTGGGGAATCCTACACTGTGCTGCGCTGTATGTAATGCTATGGAGTGGGGAATCCTACACTGTGCTGCGCTGTATGTAATGCTATGGCCTGGGGAATCCTACACTGTGCTGCGCTGTATGTAATGCTATGGCCTGGGAAATCCTACACTGTGCTGCGCTGTATGTAATGCTATGGGCTGGGGGATCCTACACTGTGCTGCGCTGTATGTAATGCTATGGCCTGGGGAATGCTACACTGTGCTGCGCTGTATGTAATGCTGTGGCCTGGGGAATCCTATACTGTGCTGCGCTGTATGTAATGCTGTGGCCTGGGGAATCCTACACTGTGCTGCGCTGTATGTAATGCTATGGCCTGGGAAATCCTACACTGTGCTGCGCTGTATGTAATGCTATGGGCTGGGGAATCCTACACTGTGCTGTATGTAATGATATGGGGTGGGGAATCCTACACTGTGCTGTGCTACATTGTATGTAATGCTATGGGCTGGGGAATCCTACACTGTGCTGCGCTGTACAGTATGTGGTGTGATGGGCTGGGGGTGTTACACTGTACACTGTGTGTCATGAGCTCTGTGGATTTTCCCTGAGCAAATGAGAAGTTTGTGGATCTGGATGAAAGCATGCAGAGGCTAAAGGTGTGGTCTGGCGGTCTGCAACAACATTTCACCCTAAATGTCTATTTAAAGGGGTTGTCTACTTGTCGGGCCTTAAAGTGACTGCAAACTTGTAACCTATGTGACGCTGCACGGCGTGAGGCTTCTCTGGAGCCAGGAGCTGTGGGCGCATGACTGACAGTATGTATCATTTTCATACATGCGGTCACATGCCGACTAAATGTTCGCAGCTTCACTCAATGCCAGTATACGGCCTCTTTCACACTTCAGTTGTTTGGCGTCAGTCACTACCGACATAGTGACGGATTGACGGATCCGTCACAATTGTTGAGAAAATGGTTCTAACGGATCCGTTTTTTTGACGGATCCGTTACTTGGGGGTTGTCTGGGAAAATTAGATACTTTTCGGAGCATGCGCAATTGAAAAAACGGATTGGGGCGACGGATCCGCTGAAAAAACGGTTGCGGCGGATCCGTCGCCCATAGGCGGCCATTCTATGGAATGGCGGACGCGACGGATCCGTCGCGATCCACCATTTCCGCGTTGACAAAAAACGTTTCAATGTCCGTCTATTTTCAGAAAACGTCCGCCAAATTTCGACGGATCCGTCGCATGGCGGATGGAATGGACGACCATCCGTCACAATCCGTCGCTAATGCAAGTCTATGGGAAAATAACGGATCCGTCAAAAAAAATGACGGATCCGTTATTTGAGGAAAATGCCGGTTTTAGACTGACGCCAAACAACTGAAGTGTGAAAGAGGCCTACTGAGAGAGGCGGAAACAGGCTAGCTGGAATGTGGACAGAATTATGTAAATCACATACTAGCAGACATGTGTCTGCGGCTTTTGGCTCCTGAGAATCCTCACAGCGTCTGGTGCACCCAATGTAAAGATTCACAAGTCTGCAGTCTCATAGAGTGACTGCAGACTTGTAGCCTAAGACTGGACAACCCCTTTAATTTAATAATTAGAATCATTTTTCTAGTATACTTTTAATTAAAAATTCCCTAGTGACCGCAGCCGAGCCCCCTGATGAGATCCGTTGGAGTATCCCAGCATGCGCTAAGGGGTCGCAAATTTAATGTATTCAGAATGGAAGTGGGAAAAAAAAGAAGAGTTACAGCAGAGAGGGAGCCGTGTCTACTATATGGTAAAACTGACCTGGAAATATGATTCTGCAGGTCAGTATGAGTGCGCAGATACCCAACATGTGTAGTTTATTTTTTATTTAAGTTGGGCAAAAAAATTCCAAAATTTGTATACATTTTTTTTTTTTTTGGACATTTATCATAATTTTCAGAGACCCGTAGCATTTCCAGTTTTTTGGGATTAGGGACTGGGTAATAACTTATTTTTTTGTGTCCTGAGCTGACGTTTTTATTATTTATTGATAGTTTGATCGTCTCTTAATGCATTTTATTGCTATGTTGCGGTGGCAAAGAAATGTAAGGCTATATGCACACGTTGCGGATTTGGCTGCGGATCCGGAGCGGATTGGCAAACGAATCCGAGTGAGTGAAATTGTCAGTCTTGCTTCCTAGCTACTTTCACACTAGCGTCGTACTCGGCCCGTCGCAGCGCGTCGGCCCGACGTACCGACGCTAGCAGTGAATGCGCCGCACAACGGGGGCAGCAGATGCTGTTTTTCACCGCATCCGCTGCCCCATTGTGAGGTGGGGGCGGAGTTCCGGCCGCGCACGCGCGGTCGGAAATGGCAGACACAATGCTGCAAAAACATTACATGTAACTTTTTTGCTGCTGACGGTCCGCCACAACACGGCGCAACCGTCGCATGCGACACTAATGTAAGTCAATGGAGAAAAAACGCATCCTGCAAACACTTTTGCAGGATGCGTTTTTTCTGCAAAACGACGCATAGCGACGTGCAGTGCACGACGCTAATGTGAAAGTAGCCTAAGTGGACAGTTTCCTTTCACAGAAGTTTGATTTACTTGGAGTTATTTTCTGTTGTTTAAATGTTCCCTTTTTTTTTTTTTTTTCCTGTAAATGATCAATAGCTGCTCCTGTAAAAAAAAAAAAAAAAAAAAAAAAATGGACAGCACACAGATGACAAGTGAGAAAAAGTCGTCTGACTTTTCTGGATTGAAACTCATTAAATGATTTTATGTACAGTTGTGAGAATCTGCCTTCACATGCAGAAGATTAAGGCCGGGTGCACACCATTGGGAATTAGCAGCGCTGTGGATGCAGAGCATGTCCGCTATGTCCAAAGCGCTGCTGTCTATTGAACGCAGGTGAATCCGCATGTGTTCACTGAACCGTGCAGATTCACCACGTCTAATACATTCTATTGGTGAAATTTTTCTTGCGGTCACTAGCCGCACCACAACAGAAATAGACATGCTGTGGTCTGGAGAGACTCGCTGCATGTCCGTGTCCGCGGGTGATCCGCAGGCGACTATGGACGCATAGTGGACAGCGTCAAACCTGCAGCAATTACTGATCGTGGGCACATACCCTCACAGTTTGTAATATACTACTAACATACCATTGATTTCACTCTCTCTGTGCTCCTCAAGTATTTATTCAGTTTGCATATAACCAATCACGAGCAAATGTTGTGGTAACAACTGAGAGAAATTTCAATGAGAGGTTGGCTCATACTTGCGTATGCATCATGTATGGAGCGGTCACGTGACAAGTACAGAAAATATGCAGTTTGAATATGGCAGAAATTATGAGGATAAAATGCAACTTCCAGGCAACAAACGTATGTTTCTGATAACCGAATCTGTTCTTGTATCTGTGTGTCTGTAGTAAGCTTGATTCTGTTCCCATATACTGTACATGTCCTGAGCTCAGTTCTGTTCCCATGTCAATGTGTTAAGATCGGTTTTGCTCCCGTATCTATTTGGTAAGCTTGGTTGCTGTTTTATGCAGCAGCATAATTATTTTTACATAGCGCTAACATATTCCGCAGCGCTTTACAGTTTGCACACATTATCATCGCTGTCCCCGTTGGGGCTCACAATCTAAATTCCCTATCAGTATGTCTTTGGAATGTGGGAGGAAACCGGAGTGCCCGGAGGAAACCCACGCAAACACGGAGAGAACATACAAACTCTTTGCAGATGTTGTCTGTAGTGGGGCTTGAACCCAGGACTCCAGCGCTGCAAGGCTGCTGTGCTAACCACTGCACCACCGTGCTGCCCCATCCACTGTGCGACCGTGCTGCCCCGCATGAGGTAAGTTGTTTAAAAATGGGCCGCCACAACTTCTGGGCCACTGTTGTGTGCCTGCCCCCCAGGCTAAAATTTGCCAGCCAGCCCCTGCACTGCTCCAATACAGTTAGGGAAAGAACACAGTTGTTCAAATTTTTGGGCGTTGGCCTCCCATAACGCTGTCGTCGGTATTGGTAAAAATTCCTCCCGGAGGTTGTCCCACAATGCGCGGCATGTGTCAGCAATAATACCCGAAAGTGTGGAGACTCCAATCCGAAACTGGAAATGCAGTGATCTCAAGGTCTCTCCGGTAGCCAGGAAACTGACAAGAAGAAAAATAAATAAATTTAATTTAATTACATTGTTATAAAATAAAATTTCATTTTGAATTCCAATCCCCCACCCCACAAAAACAAAATACGTTACTTTAATAAATGGCAAGAACATATAAAATCCTTCACATTGCATTACGTACCGTAGAGTCACTAGCAGACGTTCCTCGGGGGAAATTGATTTACGGAGCTGCGTGTCCTGCCTGGAAATGGCTCCTTTCACCAGACGCAGCAGATAGTGGAAGCTGTTTTGAGACATCCTGGTGTACTCAAAGTATTTATCCAGGTTGTCATTTAACTCGCCAAACAAACAATGGTAGGCTCCACGGCTCTCTCGGACTTACACTATAGGGTGTAGCCAAAAACGCCGACGACTCCTTCTCCGTAGTTTATCTATTTTCCTCTGTTCATGAAGACACAAAAGAGAATAGTAAAACCAAAAACACTCAGTTTGAAAAAATGTTGCAGTAATCCGCAAGTGCTAGTAAAAGATGTAAAAAACAGGGTATTTGGTTGATACGTTTTTTGCAAAAAATGTATACTAAGCTGCTCTCTGAGTGTTTTTGGTTTTACTATTCTCTTTTGTGTCTTCAGGTTTCTTGGTGGTGTGTGAACATGATCATACAGACTTGTTCACTGTGCAAGTAGCCCATGTGTTCCTGTTTCCATAATTGTTCTCTTGTGTCTACAAGACTGGGGAGTTCCACCACTCCTCTTGGGCTATCTGCACAATAGCTGTTCTACCCTGTATGCACACATGGATTTTTCCTCTCTGAACCCTGTTCACACAGGTTATATACAGATGATCAGGTTTTTAAATACATCAGATAGGGATTGCATACATTAGTTAGGACTGCTCTGATAAGGGTATACCGTGAAGATTGGTAGAGCAGCTTAGTATACATTTTTTGCAAAAAACGTATCAACCAAATACCCTGTTTTTTACATCTTTTACTAGCACTTGCGGATTACTGCAACATTTTTTCAAACTGAGTGTTTTTGGTTTTACTATTCTCTTTTGTGTCTTCAGGTTTCTTGGTGGTGTGTGAACATGATCATACAGACTTGTTCACTGTGCAAGTAGCCCATGTGTTCCTGTTTCCTCTGTTCATGACAGGCAATAGCGTAAGCAAAATCCAGCTCCATATTGAGGTAGATACTCTCCATGGGACGCTCCATCTTGATGCTGTAAAACCACGCAATGGTAGGAATTTATCTATGCCGGGGTATATATACCACAATTACATTATACCCACCCTCTTCTATCCATTGGTGGTGTTATCTAGTGTCTAGACACTAGACCCACCCTCCTCTATCCATTGGTGGTATTATCTAGTGTCTAGACACTAAATTGGGTTGAAAAATGACATTATTGTTTGACAACGCATGCGTCGAAAAATGCTGCGTTTTTCGAGAAAACGCTACAAAAACACACAAAAAACGCTGCGTTCTACAGCACATCTGTTCAACGCATGCGTCTAAAAGGGTGCATTTTTGTGTGCGTTGCCAATGCGTCATGCGTTGCGTCGACGACGCTGCGTCGCATGACGCTAATGTGAACGTAGCCTAATAAAGCCTTTTTGCATATAACTCTGGATCTCTTCGTTCTGGTTACCCTTTGGGCAACCATGTGTGGTTTGTAGTATATTGGAAGTGCCAGCTTTTTTATATTGGACACTGGTGAGCATATCTTTTTGTACATTTATCTACATTTGTCTGTCCAAACTAAGTGGATGTGATTCCATGGAGGCTTCTCCCACTGCACAGTTTTTGGTGTTTGTTTCTCTGTAGAGCAGATCTGGGCAAAGTGCGGCCCACGGACCGAGACAGCCGAAGGGCTGACAACATGTGGGTCTCCCTGTGCCCTCGCCCCCTGCAGCCCTTGTCCCAATATCACCGATATCCACATCCTTAGGATGTGGACTGCAGTGGATCCATTGGTCGAGGATGGAGCTGCTCCTTCTTCCACCAATCAGCGTGTGCGACTGAGACAGGTGATGCGATGATGTCACTACATCACGTCTGCTGTGCGTTGACTCAGAGCACCGGAAACGGGAGCAGAACGCAGGGGGAACAGGAGAAAGGTGAGTATGTCTGCCTGTATATAGAGATGCTATATGGGGTCATGTACTGTATATAGAGATACTATATGGGGTCATGTACTGTATATAGAGATTCTATATGGCGGTCATTTACTGTATATACAGATGCTATATGAGGTCATGTACTGTATATAGAGATGCTATATAGGGTCATGTACTGTATATAGAGATGCTATGAGGTTGTGTACTGTGTATAGAGATGCTATATGAGGTTGTGTACTGTATATAAAGATACTATATTGGGTCATGTTTATAGAGATGCTATATGGGGTCATGTACTGTATATAGAGATGATATATGAGGTCACGTACTGTGTATAGTGATGCTATATGAGGTTGTGTACTGTATATAGAGATGCTATATGAGGTCATGTACTTGCAGCGCCCCAGGGTCCTGGTCGTTGCAGTAATGTCATTTTCCTCCAGGGGGGAGTGATGTTACGCTTGGAGGCAATAAAGGAGATCTCTTTACCAGGTACCACAAACATACAACACATTTCATACTCCAGTCCACCAGATGGAGCTAGGCTCCTATTTATTAGGGCACTCTTCACACTTCGGTAAAACTGGTGGCCTGGAGAGGAAGTTAGGCAGTTGCTGGCTGAGCTTTGCTCAGGTAGTTGGTCCCTGAGAGGGGTGGGAGCCTGTCAGAGACTTAGACAGAGGGTCACTGAACTGCGCCTGCCCTAAGTGCGGCAGTTCCTAAGAAAGGACACGACAAGAGAATCGTATTGTAGAGAGTGAGAAGAAGTCATAGCAAAAGAGTGGATACTAGAAGGAGTTCTGCCCTACACAGGCTGCCTCCTTCTGAGGCGCAGGATCCCGGTAGCCGGAACACAGAGGGAGCAACAGTCCTTTATGCCTTGCTCCAGAGACCTGCAGGACAGCTAATTGCAACTTACTGATCTGCCCTATACCCAGGAGGCAAGGTGGCACCTACGAGAGGCCGGGGCATGATAGAGTCCCTGTAAAAAGCCTCAAGCCACCGGTCATACGGGTTTGTCCTATCCATCGGGGGACAGAGAGACATAACATCGATAACATCTACAACATCTGTGAGGACCTTATGAGAGGCATAGCAGTAAGGTACTACAACACCAAGGCGCTAGAGGAAGGCTACTGATTTCTATCTGGATAGGGGGACTCTGAATTTGCCTCCAAACTGGCCGGACTCTGCCTGCATTGTGATCTGGTGCTCTGGACTATGGATGCTGAAACCTTCAGTAAAAATGTAAAGCGACTGCAACCTTGTGTCCTCGTTTTTCACTGCGCCTCACACCATCCACCATCTACACACTGGGAAGCCCTGGGGACATACTTCACCTTTGGGAAGGCATACCATCTAGCTGCCATAACATCACCCCAGCAGTCCCCTTAAAGCAGCGTCGGTAACCGTGACCGAATACCACAGGTGGCGTCACGAACATATCCCTTTAAAGACCTTTCCCTTTTACACGGACGTCCCGAGGGCCACGGACCGGGTCAGCCAACGTGACATCCCCCTTGAGAACTGAAGGACCCGATACTGAGTACCTCTAGCCCTTGGGGGCGCTCCATACTGTATATAGAGATGCTGTATGGGATCATGTACTGTATATAGAGATGCTATATGGGATCATGTACTGTATATAGAGATGCTATATAAGGTCATGTACTGTATATAGAGATGCTATATGGGGTCATGCACTGTATATAGAGATGCTATGAGGTCATGTACTGTGTATAGAGATGCTATATGGGGTCATGTACTGTATATAGAGATGCTATAGGAAGTCGTGTACTGTGTATAGAGATGCTATAGGAGGTCGGGTACTGTATAGAGAGATGCTATAGGAGGTCATGTACTGTCTTTAGAGATGTTATAGGAGGTCGTCTACTGTATATAGAGATGCTATAGGAGGTTCTGTACTATATATAGAGATGCTATAGGACGTCGTGTACTGTATATAGAGATGCAATTGGAGGTCTTGTACTGTATAGAGAGATGCTATATGGGATCATGTACTGTATATAGAGATGCTATAGGACGTCGTGTACTGTATATAGAGATGCTATAGGAGGTCGTGTACTGTATAGAGAGATGCTATAGGAGGTCGTGTACTGTATAGAGAGATGCTATAGGAGGTCATCTACTGTATAGAGAGATGCTATAGGAAGTGCATTTGAACAGCAAGGTGGATTGCTGTTGAGGGGAACTAGAGGAAAAAAAAATCTATAAGTCTTCAGCATAGCGAGTGTGAGCGAGCTGAGTGTGAGCTGAGCGTAAGTGTGAACGGCGGTAAGTGTGACTTGTGATTCAGTGACTTTGGATTCAGGGAGTTTCCAAGGGAGGAATTGCTGTCTCTTTTTTATTAATACTTTGTATTTATTTTTTTTGTTTTATTATTTTAACTTTTCTGTCTGGTGCAATCCCCATTAGGAAATGTGCTCCACTATTGTTAATGCCATCCAGTGCACATCTTGCCACACGTATGCAGTCCTTGAGCAGCCGGTCGAGGGTGCATACTGTTGTGCGAGATGTGAGCACGTTGTGCATTTGGAAACCCAGATTCTGAATCTAAATGTGCAACTGGCAACACTGAGATCCATAGACAATATGGAGAGGAGTCTTCTGCTCACTGAGCAGACACTCAATGGGATAGATGGGGGGGATGGTAGGATGGAGCTGCAGGACGATGAAGTAGCAAGCTGGGTGACAGTTAGAAAGCGGGGTAGAGGGAAGAGTGCCATGGAGGCTAGTTCTGATCTGGCACACCCCAATAAGTTTAAGTTGGCAGATGAGGGGGGTGCCAGTACAGGGGTAGCACTGCTGCAGCCAGGCATGTCCTCTGAAAGCTGGAGGAGTGACTGCTCCAGTAAGGAGGGAAATAGGAGAGCAGGGCAAGCCAGACAGGTGCTGGTAGTGGGGGACTCAATTATTAGGGGAACAGATAGGGCAATCCGTCACAAAGACAGCGATCGTCGAACGGTGTGCTGCCTTCCTGGCGCTCGAGTCCGACACATCGCTGATCAGGTGGACAGATTACTGGGAGGGGCTGGTGAGGACCTAGTGGTCATGGTGCACATTGGCACAAATGACAAAGTTAGAGGTAGGTGGAAGGTCCTTAATGATGATTTCAGGGAATTAGGCTGCAAGTTGAAAGCAATGACCTCCAACGTGGTATTTTCCGAAATACTGCCTGTACCACGTGCCACGCCAGAGAGGCAATGGGAGATTAGGGAGGTTAATAAGTGGCTCAAGAATTGGTGTAGGAAGGAGGGGTTTGGGTTCCTGCAGAACTGGGCCGATTTCTCAGTTGGCTACAGGTTCTATGCTAGGGATGGGCTGCACCTCAATGGGGAAGGTGCAGCTGTGCTGGGGGAGAAAATGGCTAGAAGGTTGGAGGAGTGTTTAAACTAGGGATTGGGGGGGAGGGTATTCAATTTATAGGAGGGGAAGATAGTGCAGAAAGAGACCTGGACACAAATAAGGAAGTTGGGGGTGGCGGTGGCATGGGGGGTGGAATTAGAACAGTTAATAATTTAAGAAAGAATAGAGGTACAGAGAGGAACATCAAGTGCATGTATACTAATGCCAGAAGCCTCGCCAACAAAATGGACGAATTAGAACTAATGTTGTTGGAGCATAATTATGACATGGTGGGGATATCTGAGACATGGCTGGATGAGAGCCATGACTGGGCTGTTAACTTGCAGGGCTATAGCCTGTTCAGAAATGACCGTACAGATAAGCGAGGGGGTGGGCTGTGACTATATGTAAAATCGTCCTTAAAACCCATCCTGCGTGATAATATAGGTGAATTTAATGAAAATGTAGAATCCCTGTGGGTGGAGATGAGGGGAGGGGGAAAAATAATAAATTACTGATAGGGGTTTGTTATAAATCTCCAAAAATAATGGAAGCAATGGAGAATATCCTCGTAAAGCAAATAGATGAAGCTGCGACTCAAGAAGTCATTATTATGGGGGACCTAAACTACCCTGAAATAGATTGGGGAACAGAAACCCTGTAATTCCAGCAAAGGTAATCGGTTTTTGACAACTATGAGAGATAATAACCTTTCACAACTGGTTCAGGACCCAACAAGAAGGGGGGCACTGCTAGACCGAATATTAACCAACAGGCCAGACCGCATAGCAAATATAAGGGTTGGGGGTAATTTGGGGAATAGCGATCACAAAATAATAAGTTTTCATGTATCCTTTAACCCCTTCATGACCCAGCCTATTTTGACCTTAAAGACCTTGACGTTTTTTGCAATTCTGACCAGTGTCCCTTTATGAGGTAATAACTCAGGAACGCTTCAACGGATCTTAGCGGTTCTGAGATTGTTTTTTCGTGACATATTGGGCTTCATGTTAGTGGTAAATTTAGGTAAATAAATTCTGCGTTTATTTGTGATAAAAATGGAAATTTGGCGAAAATTTTGAAAATTTCGCAATTTTCACATTTTGAATTTTTATTCTGTTAAACCAGAGAGATATGTGACACAAAATAGTTAATAAATAACATTTCCCACATGTTTACTTTACATCAGCACAATTTTGGAAACAAAATTTTTTTTTGTTAGGAAGTTATAAGGGTTAAAATTTGACCAGCGATTTGTCATTTTTACAATGAAATTTACAAAACCATTTTTTTTAGGGACCACCTCACATTTGAAGTCAGTTTGAGGGGTCTATATGGCTGAAAATACCCAAAAGTGACACCATTCTAAAAACTGCACCCCTCAAGGTACTCAAAACCACATTCAAGAAGTTTATTAACCCTTCAGGTGCTTCACAGCAGCAGAAGCAACATGGAAGGAAAAAATGAACATTTAACTTTTTAGTCACAAAAATTATCTTTTAGCAACAATTTTATTATTTTCCCAATGGTAAAAGGAGAAACTGAACCACGAAAGTTGTTGTGAAATTTGTCCTGAGTACGCTGATACCTCATATGTGGGGGTAAACCACTGTTTGGGCGCACGGCAGGGCTTGGAAGGGAAGGAGCGCCATTTGACTTTTTGAATCAAAAATTGGCTCCACTCTTTAGCGGACACCATGTCACGTTTGGAGAGCCCCCGTGTGCCTAAAAATTGGAGCTCCCCCACAAGTGACCCCATTTTGGAAACTAGACCCCCCAAGGAACTAATCTAGATGTGTGGTGAGGACTTTGAACCCCCAAGTGCTTCACAGAAGTTTATAACGCAGAGCCATGAAAATAAAAAAAAAAAATTATTTTCTCAAAAATGATCTTTTAGCCTGCAATTTTTTATTTTACAAAGGGTAACAGGAGAAATTTGACCCCAAAAGTTGTTGTCCAGTTTCTCCTGAATACGCTGATACCCCATGTGTGGGGGTAAACCACTGTTTGGGCACACGTCGGGGCTCAGAAGGGAAGTAGTGACTTTTGAAATGCAGACTTTGATGGTCTGCGGGCGTCACATTGCGTTTGCAGAGCCCCTGGTGTGCCTAAACAGTAGAAACCCCCCACAAGTGACCCCATTTTAGAAACTAGACCCCCCCAAGGAACTTATCTAGATATGTGGTGAGCACTTTGAACCCCCAAGTGCTTCACAGACGTTTACAACGCAGAGCCGTGAAAATAAAAAATCATTTTTCTTTCCTCAAAAATGATGTTTTAGCAAGCATTTCTTTATTTTCACAAGGGTAACAGGAGAAATTGGACCCCAGTAATTGTTGCGCAGTTTGTCCTGAGTATGCTGGTACCCCATATGTGGGGGTAAACCACTGTTTGGGTGCACGTCGGGGCTCGGAAGTGAGGGAGCACCATTTGACTTTTTGAATACAAGATTGGCTGGAATTAATGGTGGCGCCATGTTGCGTTTGGAGACCCCCTGATGTGCCTAAACAGTGGAAACCCCTCAATTCTAACTCCAACACACCCCTAACCCTTATCCCAACTGTAGCCGTAACCTTAATCACAACCCTAACCCCAACACACCCGTAACCCCAACACACCCCTAACCCTAACCACAACCCTAATTCCAACCTAACCCTAACCCTAAGGCTATGTGCCAACGTTGCGGATTCGTATGAGATTTTTCAGCACCATTTTTGAAAAATCCGCGGGTAAAAGGCACTGCGTTTTACCTGCGGATTTACCGCGGATTTCCAGTGTTTTTTGTCCAGATTTCACCTGCGGATTCCTATTGAGGAACAGGTGTAAAACGCTGCGGAATCCGCACAAAGAATTGACGTGCTGCGGAAAATACAACGCAGCGTTCCCGCGCGGTATTTTCCGCACCATCGGCACAGCGGATTTGGCTTTCCATATGTTTACATGGTACTGTAAACCTGATGGAACTCTGCTGCGGATCCGCAGCGGCCAATCCGCACCGTGTGCACATAGCCTAATTCTAAAGGTATGTGCACACGCTGCGGAAAACGCTGCGGATCCGCAGCAGTTTCCCATGAGTTTACAGTTCAATGCAAACCTATGGGAAACAAAAATCGCTGTACACATGCTGCGGAAAAACTGCACGGAAACGCAGCGGTTTACATTCCGCAGCATGTCACTTCTTTCTGCGGATTCCGCAGCGGTTTTACAACTGCTCAAATAGAAAATCGCTGTTGTAAAATCGCATTGAAATGCGCAGAAAAAACATGGTAAATCCGCAGCGGTTTAGCACTGCGGATTTATCAAATCCGCAGCGGAAAAATCCGCAGAGGAACAGAATACGTGTGCACATACCGAAACCCTAACCCTAACCCTACCCCTAACCCTACCCCTAACCCTACCCCTAACCCTACCCCTAACCCTAGTTCTTACCCCAACCTTAGTGGGAAAAAAAAATATATTTTTTTTATTGTCCCTACCTATGGGGGTGACAAAGGGGGGGGGTCATTTACTTTTTTTTTTTATTTTGATCACTGAGATATAATCTATCTCAGTGATCAAAATTCACTCTGGAACGAATCTGCCGGCCGGCAGATTCGGCGGGCGCACTGCACATGCGCCCGCCATTTTGGAAGATGGCGGCGCCCAGGAAAGAAGACGGACGGTCCCCGGGAGGCCAGGTAAGTATAAGGGGGGGGAGATCAGGGCACGGGGGGGGGCGTCGGAGCACGGGGGGGTGGACCGGAACACGGGGGGGTGGATTGGAGCACGGAGTGGGGGATCGCTGTGCGGCCGGGTGGATCGGAGCACGGGGGGGGGATCGCTGTGCGGGGGGAGGGATCGCTGTGCGGGGGGTGGGATCGGAGTGCGGGGGGGTTTGATTGGAGCACGTGGGGTGTGATTGGAGCACGGGGGGAGCGGGCAGGAGGACGGGGGAGCGGAGCACAGGACCGAGGGGAGCAAACCGCAGATCGGGGGGCTGGGGGGGGCGATCGGAGGAGTGGAGTGGGTGCACATTAGTGTGTCCAGCCATGGCCGATGATATTGCAGCATCGGCCATGGCTGGATTGTAATATTTCACCATTTTTTTAGGTGAAATATTACAAATCGCTCTGATTGGCAGTTTCACTTTCAACAGCCAATCAGAGCGATCGTAGCCACGAGGGGGTGAAGCCACCCCCCCTGGGCTAAACTACCACTCCCCCTGTCCCTGCAGATCGGGTGAAATGGGAGTTAACCCTTTCACCAGATCTGCAGGGACGCGATCTTTCCATGACGCATATGCTGCGTCATGGGTCGGAATGGCACCGACTTTCATGACGCAGCGTATGCGTCAAAGGACGGGAAGGGGTTAAAAAGATGTGTAATAGAGGGGTTACAAGGACACTAAACTTCAGGAGGGCAAATTTCCAACGGATGAGAGCGGATCTTGGTGCAATTAACTGGGATGATATCCTGAGACACAAAAATACACAAAGAAAATGGGAGACGTTTATTAGCATCCTGGATAGGACCTGTGCACAGTATATACCGTATGGGAATAAACATATTAGAAATAGGAGGAAACCAATATGGCTAAATAGAGCTGTAAGGGGCGCAATAAGTGACAAAAAGAAAGCATTTAGAGAATTAAAGGAAGTAGGTAGTGAGGAGGCATTAAATAAATACAAAAAATTAAATAAATTCTGTAAAAAGCAAATCAAGGCAGCAAAGATTGAGACAGAGAGACTCATTGCCAGAGAGAGTAAAAATAATCCTAAAATATTCTTTAACTACATAAATAGTAAGAAACTAAAAAATGATGGTGTTGGCCCCCTTAAAAATAGTCTGGGTGAAATGGTGGATGAGGATGAGGAAAAAGCCAATATGCAAAATGACTTTTTTTCATCGGTATTTACAAAAGAAAATCCCATGGCAGACAAAATGACTAGTGATAAAAATTCCAAATTAAATGTCACCTGCTTAACCCAGCAGGAAGTGCGGCGGCGTCTAAAAATCACTAAAATTGACAAATCTCCGGGCCCAGGTGGGATACACCCTCGAGTACTGCAGAAATTAAGTACAGTCATTGATAGACCATTATTTTTAATCCATAATAACAGGGTCTGTACCACAGGGCTGGCGTATAGCAAATGTGGTGCCAATATTCAAAAAGGGGACAAAAACTGAACTCGGAAATTATAGGCCAGTAACCTCTACTGTGGGTAAAATCCTGGAGGGCATTCTAACGGATGCTATACTGGAGTATCTGAAGAGGAATAACCTCATGACCCAGTATCAGCACGGGTTTACTAGGGAGTCGGACCGTTCATGTCAGACTAATTTGATCAGTTTCTATGAAGAGGTAAGTTCCAGACTGGACCAAGGGAACCCAGTGAATGTAGTGTATATGGACTTTTCAAAAGCTTTTGATACAGTGCCACACAAAAGGTTGATACATAAAATGAGAATAATGGGGATAGGGGAAAATATGTGCAAGTGGGTTGAGAGCTGGCTCAGGGATAAGAAACAAAGGGTGGTTATTAATGGAGCACACTCGGACTGGGTCACGGTTAGCAGTGGGGTACCACAGGGGTCAGTATTGGGCCCTCTTCTTTTTAACATATTTATTAATGACCTTGTAGGGAGCATTCAGAGTAGAATTTCAATATTTGCAGATGACACTAAACTCTGCAGGGTAATCAATACAGGGGAGGACAATTTTATATTACAGGATGATTTATGTAAACTAGAAGCTTGGGCTGATAAATGGCAAATGAGCTTTAATGGGGATAAATGTAAGGTCATGCACTTGGGTAGAAGTAATAAGATGTATAATTATGTGCTTAATTCTAAAACTCTGGGCAAAACCGTCAATGAAAAAGACTTGGGTGTATGGGTGGATGACAAACTCATATTCAGTGGCCAGTGTCAGGCAGCTGCTACAAAGGCAAATAAAATAATGGGATGCATTAAAAAAGGCATAGATGCTCATGAGGAGAACATAATTTTACCTCTATACAAGTCACTAGTTCGACCATACTTAGAATACTATGCACAGTTCTGGTCTCCGGTGTATAAGAAAGACATAGCTGAACTGGAGTGGGTGCAGAGAAGAGCGACCAAGGTTATTAGAGGACTGGGGGGTCTGCAATACCAGGATAGGTTATTACACTAGGGGCTATTTAGTTTGGAAAAACGAAGACTAAGGGGTGATCTTATGTTAATGTATAAATATATGAGGGGACAGTACAAAGACCTTTCTGATGATCTTTTTAATCATAGACCTGAAACCGGGACAAGGGGGCATCCTCTGCGTTTGGAGGAAAGAAGGTTTAAGCATAATAACAGACGCGGATTCTTTACTGTAAGAGCAGTGAGACTATGGAACTCTCTGCCGTATGATGTTGTAATGAGTGATTCATTACTTAAATTTAAGAGGGGACTGGATACCTTTCTGGAAAAGTATTATGTTACAGGGTATATACACTAGATTCCTTGATAGGGCGTTGATCCAGGGAACTAGTCTGATTGTCGTTTGGGGAAAAAAATTCCTTCCCGACTCCACAATGTGGAGCTTACTCTTTGCCACATGGTTTTTTTTTGCCTTCCTCTGGATCAACATGTTAGGGCATGTTAGGTTAGGCTATGGGTTGAACTAGATGGACTTATAGTCTTCCTTCAACCTTAATAACTATGTAACTATGTATGGGTGGATGACAAACTTATATTCAGTGGCCAGTATCAGGCAGCTGCTGCAAAGCCAAATAAAATAATGGGATGCATTAAAAGAGGCATAGATGCTCATGAGGAGAACATAATTTTACCTCTATACAAGTCACTAGTTCGACCACACTTAGAATACTGTGCACAGTTCTGGTCTCCAGTGTATAAGAAAGACGGGAAGGAATTTTTTTCCCCAAGGTGCAACTCTTTGCCACATGGGTTTTTTGCCTTCCTCTGGATCAACATGTTAGGGCATGTTAGGTTAGGCTATGGGTTGAACTAGATGGACTTATAGTCTTCCTTCAACCTTAATACCTATGTAACTATATAGGAGGTCGTGTACTGTATATAGAGATGCTATAGGAGGTCGCGTACTGTCTATAGAGATGCTATATGGGATCATGTACTGTATATAGAGATGCTATATGGGGTCATGTACTGTATATAGAGATGCTATAAGAGATCTTGTATATAGAGATGCTATAGGAGGTCGCGTACTGTCTATAGAGATGCTATATGGGATCATGTACTGTATGTAGAGATGCTATAGAAGGTAATGTAATGTATATAGAGATGCTATAGGAGGTCATGTACTGTATGTAGAGATGCTATAGGAGGTTGTGTACTGTCTATAGAAATGCTATATGGGGTCATGTACTGTATATATAGATGCTATAGGAGGTCATGTACTGTATATAGAGATGCTATAGGAGGTTGTGTACTGTCTATAGAGATGCTATATGGGGTCATGTACTGTATACACTGTGTTCCAAATTATTATGGAAATGATATTTTTCTCGGATTTTCCTAAATGGTCGGTGCAAATGACAGTCAGTCTAATAAAAGTCATCACCCGTTAGATTATACATCAAATTTTATTGAAGAAACCTCCCAATGATAACAGTATAATCTCCAAAATGAATTAAAACTCAAAATGCACTGTTCCAAATTATTAGGCACTGTAGAATTTCTATACATTTGATATGTTTTAACCCCTTTCTGCCAATGGACGTACTTTTCCGTCCATGTGGGGTGGGCCCTACTTCCCACGGACGGAATGGTACGTCCAGGGCGATCGGCCGCGCTCACGGTGGGAGCGCGGCCGATCGCGGCCGGATGTCAGCTGCCTATCGCAGCTGACATCCGGCACTATGTGCCAGGAGCGGTCACGGACCGCCCCCAGCACATTAACCCCTTTCTGCCAGCTGACGGAATAGTACGTCAGCTGGCAGATCCCCCGCTTTGAGGTGGGCTCCGGCGGTGAGCCCACCTCAAAGCCGCGACATGTCAGCTGTTTTGTACAGCTGACATGTGCGCGCAATGAGCGCGAGCGGAATCGCGATCCGCCCGCGCCCATTAACTAGTTAAATGCCGCCGTCAAGCGCTGACAGCGGCATTTAACTAGTGCTCCCGGCCGCGCGACCGGAAGTGCTCGCACTGCTGACCCCCGTCACATGATCGGGGGTCAGCAGTGCATTGCCATAACAACCAAAGGTCTCCTTGAGACCTCTATGGTTGTTGATGGCCGATTGCTTTGAGCGCCACTCTGTGGTCGGCGTTCAAAACAACCCTGCATTTCTGCTACATAGAGGTGATCTGTACTTCACCTCTATGTAGTAGAGGCGATCGTGCTGTGCCTGCTTCTAGCCTCCTATGGAGGCTATTAAAGCATGCCAAAATTAAAAAAAAAAGTGATTAAAAATGTAAAAAAAATAAAAAATATACAAAAGTTCAAATCACCCCCCTTTCGCCCCAATCAAAATAAAACAAAAAAAAAATCAAACATACACATATTTGGTATCGCCGCGTTCAGAATCGCCCGATCTATCAATAAAAACAAAGGATTAACCTGACCGCTAAATGGCGTAGCGAGAAAAAAAATCAAAACTCCAAAATTAAGTTTTTTTGGTCGCCGCTACATTGCATTAAAATGCAATAACGGGCGATCAAAAGAATGTATCTACACCAAAATGGTATCATTAAAAATGCCAGCTTGGCACGCAAAAAATAAGCCCTCACCTGACCCCAGATCACGAAAATTGGAGACGCTACGGGTATCGGAAAATCGCACAATTTTTTTTTTTAAGCAAATTTTGGAATTTTTTTTCACCACTTAGATAAAAAATAACCTAAACATGTTAGGTGTCTATGAACTCGTAATGACCTGGAGAATCATAATGGCAGGTCAGTTTTAGCATTTGGTGAACCTAGCAAAAAAGCCAAACAAAAAACAAGTGTGAGATTGCACTTTTTTTGTAATTTCATCACACTTGGAATTTTTTTCCCGTTTTCTGTTGCATGGCATGGTAAAACCAATGATATCGTTCAAAAGTACATCTCGTCCCGCAAAAAATAAGCCCTCACATGGCCATATTGACGGAAAAATAAAAAAGTTATGGCTCTGGGAAGGAGGGGAGCAAAAAACGAAAATGAAAAAGCATGACCGTGGTGTGCCGGCGGTGCAGGGAAGCATCACGCAGGGAGGGGGCTCCCTGCGGGCTTCCCTGAGATCCCCGCAGCAACGCGAAGTGATCGCGTTGCTGCGAGGGTCTCCCTACCTCTCTACCTACTCCAGGCCCGGATCCAAGATGGCCACGGCATCCGGGTCCCGCAGGGAGGGAGGTGGCTTACCAAGTGCCTGCTCAGAGCAGGCGCTTGGTAAGCCTGCAGCGCTCTGAGACAGATTGGTGATCTGACAGAGTGCTGTGCAAACTGTCAGATCACCGATCTGTGATGTCTCCCCCTGGGACAAAGTAAAAAAGTAAAAAAAATTTTTTCCAAATGTGTAAAAAAAAAAAAAAAAAAAATCCTAAATAATGGGAAAAAAAAATATTATTCCCATAAATACATTTCTTCATCTAAATTAAAAAAACACACAAAACAATAAAAGTACACATATTTAGTATTACCACGTCCGTAACAACCCAACCTATAAAACTGGCCCACTAGTTAACCCTTTCAGTAAACACCGTAAGAAAAACAAAAAAAACTAGGCAAATAACGCTTTATTATCATACCGCCGAACAAAAAGTGGAATAACACGCGATCAAAAAGACGGATATAAATAACCATGACACCGCTGAAAGCGTCATCTTTTTCCAGCAAAAAAAGAACCGCCAAACAGCATTATCAGCAAAAAAAATAAAAAAGTTATAGTCCTCAGAATAAAGCGATGCAAAAATAATTATTTTTTCTATAAAATAGTTTTTATCGTATAAAAGCGCCAAACATAAAAAAATGATATAAATGAGGTATCGCTGTAATCGTACTGACCCGAAGAATAGAACTGCTTTATCAATTTTACCAAACGCGGAACGATATAAACGCCTCCCCCAAAAGAAATTCATGAATAGCTGGTTTTTGGTCATTCTGCCTCACAAAAATCGGAATAAAAAGCGATCAAAAAATGTCACGTGCCCGAAAATGGTACCAATAAAAATGTCAACTCGTCCCGCAAAAAACAAGACCTTACATGACTCTGTGAACCAAAATATGGAAAAATTATAGCTCTCAAAATGTGATAACGCAAAAAATATTTTTTGCAATAAAAAGCGTCTTTCAGTGTGTGACGGCTGCCAATCATAAAAATCTGCTAAAAAAACCCGCTATAAAAGTAAATCAAACCCCCCTTCATCACCCCCTTAGTTAGGGAAAAATTAAAAAATTAAAAGTATTTATTTCCATTTTCCCGTTAGGGCTAGGGCTAGGGTTAGGGTTAGGGCTAGGGTTAGGGTTAGGGCTAGGGTTAGGGTTGGGGCTATGGTTATGGTTAGGGCTAGGGTTATGGTTAGGGCTAGGGTTATGGTTAGGGTTAAGGCTACAGTTAGGGTTAAGGCTACAGTTAGGGTTGGGGCTAAAGTTAGGGTTAGAGTTTGCATTACATTTACGGTTGGGAATTGGGTTGGGATTAGGGTTAGGGGTGTGTCTGGGTTAGAGGTGTGGTTAGGGTTACCGTTGGAATTAGGGTTAGGGGTGGGTTTGGATTAGGGTTTCAGTTATAATTGGGGGGTTTCCACTGTTAAGGCACATCAGGGGCTCTCCAAACGCGACATGGCGTCCGATCTCAATTCCAGCCAATTCTGCGTTGAAAAAGTAAAACAGTGCTCCTTCCCTTCCGAGCTCTCCCGTGTGCCCAAACAGGAACTTACCCCAACATATGGGATATCAGCGTACTCAGGACAAATTGGACAACAACTTTTGTGGTCTAAATTCTCCTGTTACTCTTGGGAAAACACAAAACTGGCGGCTAAAAAATAATTTTTGTGGGAAAAAAAAAATTTTTTATTTTCACGGCTCTGCGTTATAAACTGTAGTGAAACACTTGGGGGCTCAAAGTTCTCACAACACATCTAGATAAATTCGTGGGGGGGTCTAGTTTCCAATATGGGGTCACTTGTGGGGGGTTTCTACTGTTTAGGTACATTAGGGGCTCTGCAAACTCAATGTGACACCTGCAGACCATTCCATCTAAGACTGTATTCCAAATGGCGCTCCTTCCCTTCCGAGCCCTCCCATGCGCCCAAACGGTGGTTCCCCCCACATATAGGGTATCAGCGCACTCAGGACAAATTGCACAACAACTTTTGGGGTCCTATTTCTCCTGTTACCCTTGGGAAAATACAAAACTGGGGGCTAAAAAATAATTTTTGTGGGAAAAAATGTTTGTTTTATTTTTACGGCTCTGCATTATAAACTTCTGTGAAGCTCTTGGTGGGTCAAAGTGCTCACCACACCTCTAGATAAGTTCCTTAGGGGGTCTACTTTCCAAAATGGTGTCACTTGTGGGGGGTTTCAATGTTTAGGCACATCAGTGGCTCTCCAAACGCAACATGGCGTCCCATCTCAATTCCTGTCAATTTTGCATTGAAAAGACAAACAGCGCTCCTTCCCTTCCGAGCTCTCCCATGCACCCAAACAGTGGTTTACCCCCACATATGGGGTATCAGCGTACTCAGGACAAATTGTTCAACAACTTTTGTGGTCCAATTTATTCTCTTACCATTGGGAAAATAAAAAATTGGGGGCGAAAAGATAATTTTTGTGGAAAAAAAAAAGGATTTTTTTATTTTTACGGTTCTGCATTATAAACTTCTGTGAAGCTCTTGGTGGGTCAAAGTGCTCACCACACATCTAGATAAGTTCCTTAGGGGTCTACTTTCCAAAATGGTGTCACTTGTGGGGGGTTTCAATGTTTGGGCACATCAGTGGCTCTCCAAACACAACATGGCGTCCCATCTCATTTCCAGTCAATTTCGCATTGAGAAGTCAAATGGCGCTCCTTCGCTTCCAAGCTCTGTCATGCGCCCAAACAGTGGTTTACCTCCACTTATAGGGTATCGGCGTACTCAGGACAAATTGTACAAAAACGTTTGGGGTCCATTTTCTCTTGTTACCCTTGGTAAAATAAAACAAATTGGAGCTGAAGTAAATTTTTTTGTGAAAAAAAAGTTAAATGTTCATTTTTATTTAAACATTCCAAAAATTCCTGTGAAACACCTGAAGAGTTAATAAACTTCTTGAATGTGGTTTTGAGAACCTTGGGTGCAGTTTTTAGAATGGTGTCACACTTGGGTATTTTCTATCATATAGACCCCTCAAAATGACTTCAAATGAGATGTGGTCCCTAAAATAAAATGATGTTGTAAAAATGAGAAATTGCTGGTCAACTTTTAACCCTTATAACTCTCTAACAAAAAAATTTTTGGATCCAAAATTGTGCTGATGTAAAGTAGACATGTGGGAAATGTTACTTATTAAGTATTTTGTGTGACATATCTCTGTGATTTAATTGCATAAACATTCAAAGTTGGAAAATTGCGAAATTTTCAAAATTTTCGCCAAATATCCGTTTTTTTCACAAATAAATGCAGGTAATATCAAAGAAATTTTACCACTATCATGAAGTACAATATGTGACGAGAAAACAATGTCAGAATCACCGGGATCTGTTGAAGAGTTCCAGAGTTATAACCTCATAAAGGGACAGTGGTCAGAATTGTAAAAATTGGCCCAGTCCATAACGTGCAAACCACCCTTAGGGGTAAAGGGGTTAAAGAACTGAAAATGCTCATTTGTGAAATTTGCAGCATTAGGAGGTCACATTCACTGAACAAAACAGCTATTTTACTCCAAAACCTCCTAATAGGCCAAGTTACATGTTAACATAGGAACCCTTCTTTGATATCACCTTCACAATTCTTGCATCCATTGAACTTGTGAGTTTTTGGAGAGTTTCTGCTTGTATTTCTTTGGATGAAGTCAGAATAGCCTCCCAGAGCTGCTGTTTTGATGTGAACTGCCTCCCACCCTCATAGATCTTGAGCTGGATGATAATCCAAAGGTTTTCTAAAGGGTTGAGGTCAGGGAAAGATGGTGGCAACACCATGAGTTTATCTCCTTTTATGCCCATAGCAGCCAATGACTCAGAGGTATTCTTTGCAGCATGAGATAGTGCATTGTCATGCATGAAGAGGATTTTGCTCCTGAAGGCACGTTTCTGCTTTTTAGACCATGGAAGAAAGTTGTCAGTCAGAAATTCTACATACTTTGCAGAGGTCATTTTCACACCTTCAGAAACCTTAAAGGGCCCTACCAGCTGTGTCCCCATGATTCCGGCCCAAAATCATGACTCCTCCACCTCCTTGCTGAAGTCTCAGCCTTGTTGGGACATTGTGGCCTCCACCAACCATCCACTACTCCATCCATCTGGACCATCCAGGGTTGCTCGACACTCATCAGTAAACAAGACTGTTTGAAAATTAGTCGTCATGTATGTCTGGGCCCACTGCAACCGTTTCGGCTTGTGAACACTGTTCAGGGGTGGCCGAATAGTAGGTTTATGAACCAAAGCAAGCCTTTGAAGGATCCTACACTTTGAGATTCGAGGGACTTCACAGGCACCAGCAGCTTCAAATATCTGTTTGCTGGTTTGTAATGGCTTTTTAGCAACTGGTCTCTTAATCCGATGAACTTGCCTGGCAGAAACCTTCCTCATTCTGTCTTTATCAGCACAAACATGTCTGTGCGCAGATTCAGCCACAAATCTCTTAACAATACGATAATCACACTTGAGTTTTCGGGAAATATCTCATGTTTTCATCCCTTGACCAAGGCATTGCACTAGTTGATGCTTTTCAGCAGCAGAGAGATCATAGTAACATAGTAACATAGTAACATAGTTAGTAAGGCCGAAAAAAGACATTTGTCCATCCAGTTCAGCCTATATTCCATCATAATAAATACCCAGATCTACGTCCTTCTACAGAACCTAATAATTGTATGATACAATATTGTTCTGCTCCAGGAAGACATCCAGGCCTCTCTTGAACCCCTCGACTGAGTTCGCCATCACCACCTCCTCAGGCAAGCAATTCCAGATTCTCACTGCCCTAACAGTAAAGAATCCTCTTCTATGTTGGTGGAAAAACCTTCTCTCCTCCAGACGCAAAGAATGCCCCCTTGTGCCCGTCACCTTCCTTGGTATAAACAGATCCTCAGCGAGATATTTGTATTGTCCCCTTATATACTTATACATGGTTATTAGATCGCCCCTCAGTCGTCTTTTTTCTAGACTAAATAATCCTAATTTCGCTAATCTATCTGGGTATTGTAGTTCTCCCATCCCCGTTATTAATTTTGTTGCCCTCCTTTGTACTCTCTCTAGTTCCATTATATCCTTCCTGAGCACCGGTGCCCAAAACTGGACACAGTACTCCATGTGCGGTCTAACTAGGGATTTGTACAGAGGCAGTATAATGCTCTCATCATGTGTATCCAGACCTCTTTTAATGCACCCCATGATCCTGTTTGCCTTGGCAGCTGCTGCCTGGCACTGGCTGCTCCAGGTAAGTTTATCATTAACTAGGATCCCCAAGTCCTTCTCCCTGTCAGATTTACCCAGTGGTTTCCCGTTCAGTGTGTAATGGTGATATTGATTCCCTCTTCCCATGTGTATAACCTTACATTTATCATTGTTAAACCTCATCTGCCACCTTTCAGCCCAAGTTTCCAACTTATCCAGATCCATCTGTAGCAGAATACTATCTTCTCTTGTATTAACTGCTTTACATAGTTTTGTATCATCTGCAAATATCGATATTTTACTGTGTAAACCTTCTACCAGATCATTAATGAATATGTTGAAGAGAACAGGTCCCAATACTGACCCCTGCGGTACCCCACTGGTCACAGCGACCCAGTTAGAGACTATACCATTTATAACCACCCTCTGCTTTCTATCACTAAGCCAGTTACTAACCCATTTACACACATTTTCCCCCAGACCAAGCATTCTCATTTTGTGTACCAACCTCTTGTGCGGCACGGTATCAAACGCTTTGGAAAAATCGAGATATACCATGTCCAATGACTCACCGTGGTCCAGTTTATAGCTTACCTCTTCATAAAAACTGATTAGATTGGTTTGACAGGAGCGATTTCTCATAAACCCATGCTGATATGGAGTTAAACAGTTATTCTCATTGAGATAATCCAGAATAACATCCCTCAGAAACCCTTCAAATATTTTACCAACAATAGAGGTTAGACTTACTGGCCTATAATTTCCAGGTTCACTTTTAGAGCCCTTTTTGAATATTGGCACCACATTTGCTATGCGCCAGTCCTGCGGAACAGACCCTGTCGCTATAGAGTCACTAAAAATAAGAAATAATGGTTTATCTATTACATTACTTAGTTCTCTTAGTACTCGTGGGTGTATGCCATCCGGACCCGGAGATTTATCTATTTTAATCTTATTTAGCCGGTTTCGCACCTCTTCTTGGGTTAGATTGGTGACCCTTAATATAGGGTTTTCATTGTTTCTTGGGATTTCACCTAGCATTTCATTTTCCACCGTGAATACCGTGGAGAAGAAGGTGTTTAATATGTTAGCTTTTTCCTCGTCATCTACAACCATTCTTTCCTCACTATTTTTTAAGGGGCCTACATTTTCAGTTTTTATTCTTTTACTATTGATATAGTTGAAGAACAGTTTGGGATTAGTTTTACTCTCCTTAGCAATGTGCTTCTCTGTTTCCTTTTTGGCAGCTTTAATTAGTTTTTTAGATAAAGTATTTTTCTCCCTATAGTTTTTTAGAGCTTCAATGGTGCCATCCTGCTTTAGTAGTGCAAATGCTTTCTTTTTACTGTTAATTGCCTGTCTTACTTCTTTGTTTAGCCACATTGGGTTTTTCCTATTTCTAGTCCTTTTATTCCCACAAGGTATAAACCGCTTACACTGCCTATTTAGGATGTTCTTAAACATTTCCCATTTATTATCTGTATTCTCATTTCTGAGGATATTGTCCCAGTCTACCAGATTAAGGGCATCTCTAAGCTGTTCAAACTTTGCCTTCCTAAAGTTCAATGTTTTTGTGACTCCCTGACAAGTCCCCCTAGTGAAAGACAGGTGAAACTGCACAATATTGTGGTCGCTATTTCCTAAATGCCCAACCACCTGCAGATTTGTTATTCTGTCAGGTCTATTAGATAGTATTAGGTCTAAAAGTGCTGCTCCTCTGGTTGGATTCTGCACCAATTGTGAAAGATAATTTTTCTTGGTTATTAGCAGAAACCTGTTGCCTTTATGGGTTTCACAGGTTTCTGTTTCCCAGTTAATATCCGGGTAGTTAAAGTCCCCCATAACCAGGACCTCATTATGGGTTGCAGCTTCATCTATCTGCTTTAGAAGTAGACTTTCCATGCTTTCTGTTATATTTGGGGGTTTGTAACAGACCCCAATGAGAATTTTGTTACCATTTTTCCCTCCATGAATTTCAACCCATATGGACTCGACATCCTCATTCCCTTCGCTAATATCCTCCCTTAAATTGGACTTTAGACAAGACTTTACATAGAGACAAACCCCTCCTCCTCTCCGATTTTTACGATCCTTTCTAAACAGACTGTAACCCTGTAAGTTAACTGCCCAGTCATAGCTTTCATCTAACCATGTCTCGGTTATTCCCACTATGTCAAAGTTACCTGTAGATATTTCTGCTTCTAGTTCTTCCATCTTGTTTGTCAGGCTTCTGGCGTTTGCGAGCATGCAGTTTAGAGGATTTTGTTTTGTTCCAATCTCCTCACTGTGGATTGTTTTAGAAATGTTCTTACCTCCCTTCTGAGTATGTTTTCCTGGGTCGTCTTTGTTCGAGTCTAATGTTTTTCTTCCCGTCCCCTCTTCTTCTAGTTTAACGCCCTCCTGATGAGTGTAGCGAGTCTTCTGGCGAATGTGTGTTTCCCAGGTTTGTTGAGGTGTAGTCCGTCTCTGGCGAGGAGTCCATCATACCAGTAATTCACACCGTGGTCCAGGAATCCAAATCCTTGTTGTCTGCACCATCGTCTTAGCCAGTTGTTTGCATCAAGGATCCTGTTCCATCTCCTGGTGCCATGCCCGTCTACTGGAAGGATAGAAGAAAAAACTACCTGTGCATCCAGTTCCTTTACTTTCTTCCCCAACTCTTCAAAGTCCTTGCAGATTGTCGGTAGGTCCTTCCTTGCCGTGTCATTGGTGCCAACATGTATCAGAAGAAATGGGTGGACGTCCTTGGAGCTGAAGAGCTTTGGTATCCTATCGGTCACATCCTTGATCATCGCACCTGGAAGGCAGCATACTTCTCTTGCAGTTATGTCCGGTCTGCAGATGGCTGCTTCGGTGCCTCTCAGTAGTGAGTCTCCCACCACCACCACTCTTCGTTGCTTCTTGGCTGTACTTTTTGCTGTCACTTGTTGCTGTGTGCCCTTTTCTTTTTTGCTTGCTGGTATTGCTTCATTCTTAGGTGTGCCATCTTCATCCTCTACAAAGATTTGATATCGGTTCTTCAGTTGTGTGGTTGGTGATTTCTCCATGGTCTTCTTGCTTCTTTTGGTCACATGCTTCCACTCATCTGCTTTTGGAGGTTCTCTGACACTTTTTGCACCTTCTGTGACCAGTAGAGATGCTTCTGTTCTGTCTAGAAAGTCTTCATTCTCTTTGATGAGTTTCAAAGTTGCTATTCTTTCTTCCAGACCCCGCACCTTTTCTTCTAAAAGGGCCACTAGTCTACACTTCTGACAGGTGAAATTGGATTCTTCTTCTGGTCGATCTGTGAACATGTAGCACATGCTGCAGCTCACCATGTAGGTTGTCACATCTGCCATGTTGCTCCTAGATCCTGCTGACTTGCTGTGTGTTTTCCTTCTTGTGTAATCTACTCAGCCAAGCTCTCTTGCAATAATGTCCTACAGGCAAAAATTCACGCGCCGTAAGGCGCGCGGTTTGGTGATGCTTTCGAAGCAGCTGGTCCCGGCTGTACCCAACGATCTTCTAGCTTAGGGAGACTTCGCTTCTCCCAGAAGGCACCTGGAATATGCAAATTAGCCTCCTGAAGCTTGAATCCCTGGTTTGGTGATGCTTTCGAAGCAGCTGGTCCCGGCTGTACCCAACGATCTTCTAGCTTAGGGAGACTTCGCTTCTCCCAGAAGGCACCTGGAATATGCAAATTAGCCTCCTGAAGCTTGAATCCCTGGTTTGGTGATGCTTTCGAAGCAGTTGGTCCCGGCTGTACCCAACGATCTTCTAGCTTAGGGAGACTTCGCTTCTCCCAGAAGGCACCTGGAATATGCAAATTAGCCTCCTGAAGCTTGAATCCCTGGTTTGGTGATGCTTTCGAAGCAGCTGGTCCCGGCTGTACCCAACGATCTTCTAGCTTAGGGAGACTTCGCTTCTCCCAGAAGGCACCTGGAATATGCAAATTAGCCTCCTGAAGCTTGAATCCCTGGTTTGGTGATGCTTTCGAAGCAGCTGGTCCCGGCTGTACCCAACGATCTTCTAGCTTAGGGAGACTTCGCTTCTCCCAGAAGGCACCTGGAATATGCAAATTAGCCTCCTGAAGCTTGAATCCCTGGTTTGGTGATGCTTTCGAAGCAGCTGGTCCCGGCTGTACCCAACGATCTTCTAGCTTAGGGAGACTTCGCTTCTCCCAGAAGGCACCTGGAATATGCAAATTAGCCTCCTGAAGCTTGAATCCCTGGTTTGGTGATGCTTTCGAAGCAGCTGGTCCCGGCTGTACCCAACGATCTTCTAGCTTAGGGAGACTTCGCTTCTCCCAGAAGGCACCTGGAATATGCAAATTAGCCTCCTGAAGCTTGAATCCCTGGTTTGGTGATGCTTTATAATGTGGAACGTCATTTTTAAGTAGTTTTCCTTTAATTAGAATTGTCAGGAATCCCTGACCGCTGCCACCAATTTGTCAGGATTCCCACCATGACCATCACCCCTACGTCACTGGTCGGGGTGACTTTAGGCCAACAGACGGCTATCACATGTGCAGGGGGGCTTATCTTAGTTATCCCTCCACTCCACAACGTGATGAAAAAACACACACAAGGCTATTGACCTCTTAGTTTACAGCAGGGGCTTATTTTAGGTATCCCACTGCTTTTCAATATACCACGAACTGCAGGGATTTATGTATATCCCGCTTACAGTTCCACTTAAAACTTGCAGCTCTCTGGCGCCCCCCTTACTCTCAGGTCAGATTAGGTACTGCACCCTGGGTAATTGGTAGCCAGACAGGCTGCCTGCTATGTACTGGCTATTGGGCACGCTGCAGCGATGCGATAAACTACTCCCACTCAGGCAGGAACAATAATTACCAACACCGCAGTCGCTACAACATAACCCAAACGTCTGCACACGGCCGCTGCCACCAGGTTCGATTAAACGGGTCCGAAGCTAACCCAACACAGTAGCGTATTTCCTTTCAAGAGACAGGGTATGTTTACAGCATGGAGAATGAACTAATATTAAATATTATATCCCATAAAAATTAGGCAGTGCTTTATCAAAAATATTTTATAAAGATGTTACAAATGAGACAAGTGCAAATATGTACAAGGTAATTATGAAATAAACATGGATTAAATAAGAAAAGGTACAACTCACATGTTCTCAGTTCATATCAGGCAAAAAACCATGCTGCATGCACAGCCCAGATGTCCCAATGCATAGTACAGATCGAGTCCTCAGGCAACAAAACTCCAACTGCCGACTGGGTTAAGTGTGGGGGCTTATATACTCCAGCCTTGGGACATCACTAAGGTCTCCGAGATATTTATGTTTTGAGACTCTCCAGACAAAGACATTCCTAACTAAGAAGGGAGGGACCACAGGTGGCTTTGCCTGATTGGCCACCTGCAGTGTAAGGCCACACCCTGCTCACACACAAGCTTCAGGTTACCCAGTGTTTGTCCTAGGGCTGGTTGGTTGTATTCAGGAAGGGGAAAAAAGAGGGGGGTTTTACAGCGACCATGAGTTTCTCAGCACCATGGTTAGGAGTGCAGAATTCCCTCAGCTATGGTGCTAACAGGCAGAGAAACTACTACTTATTTTATACAGTTTCCTCACAAGAATCACCTGGAAGACTAATTATCACATGTGTTTAAGATTGATTTCAGTGATCCATTGAGCCCTGATGCACAATAACATCCACGAGTTTATTTGAAAAACAAAACCATTAAATCTTTATGAAACTTAAATCCAATTTGCATAATAATAATTTGGAACACAGTGTATAGAGATGCTATGCAAGGGCTCACACTGTATATGAGAACTTACATGGAGGCTCATAATGTATATAGGGGGTTGTTTAGGGTTCATACTATGTATAGGAGAGGCTGATGTTGTGCGGGGGCTCATACTGAACATGGCGAGCTGTATGTGGGTTTATACTGTATATGGCGAAATGTGAATTCTGCTCATTAGTAAGTGATACAATTTATATTAATATACTATAATGTTAATATAGCTAAAGAACAGAATCAATTTCCGCCTATTGTTTCGGGCTCCACAACATTCGCGGTGTCACATGTGGCCTCTTGGGAAAACTAATTGCCCTCCCCTGCTCTATAGACTTCTATGTGGAGTCTCAATAAAAACACATGTAAGAAACTGCAGAATCAAAGCTTTTCTGTACTATAAAAACTACTTTAAAAACACTGCTTTAAATCCGCACCAAAAAAGCCTCAAATAAGGGGATATATATATATATATATATATTAGGAAAAAAGGAACAGCACAACACTAGTACTTATCTTCATGTGCAAGGCCCCAGGCAACCAGTCCAACGATTGCACCAGATTCAGAGAGATTCAAGAAAGAGGCAGCACTCCATTATATAGTGAAAAAAGTCGAAGGTTTTAATCAACCCGCATAGCCGGGCTATGTGGGTTGATTAAAACCTTCCACTTTTTTCACTATACAATGGAGTGCTGCCTCTCTTTTTGAATCTCTCTCTCTCTCTCTCTCTCTCTCTCTCTCTCTCTCTATATATATATCTATATATATATATATATATATATATATATATATATATATATATATATATATATATATATATATATATACACTGTGTATATATATATATATATATATATATATATATATATATATATATATAAAGTAATAATCAGAGAAGATTGTGTAGTTTGGTGTGGATCCTGCAGAGAACAAAAAACATGCAGAGTGTGAACATAGCCTTACAGACGCCTAATCACCAGGTCTATAGTGACTCTGTAAAGATGATAAAATTCTGACTGCTTTGACTATGAATGCACAAAAAATAAATGCACAGGTCGCAAGCCACATGGTTTGTCCCTCTTTCTGTTTTATAAAAGTTAGGAGGTATCAGCAGCACACGGTCAATGACAATATTGAGATAATTAAATTGCAGATATCGGAGCTAGCTCCAGTTACAGACAGATGTAGACTATATAACACAGACAACATCTGCCTGATCTGACACGATAAGATTACAGCCCGGGAAGACGGGAAACATTCATACTGGCGGCCGGTGGTGATGGAGTCAATGACGGGCTCTGGCGAGATATGTTCCTAGAGCCGTAGTAGAAGATGAAGATGTCGTCCTCATCATGAAGTAGTTATTCCTCATGTCACGTGTAATGAATATCTCCTGCCGTATTGCTAATGCCGATTCCAGTGTCGGTAAATGAGATGAGAATTAGCGTTATGGAAGATGAGTCTATGAGAAACGTATTCAGCTGCCGACTCTGAGGAAGAAACTGCTTGTTATGTGTGACCTAAAATATGTTTTATTTGGTTAGGTTCCCAGCCAGTCTCTTACTTCCTGGTGAGTCCCTACGAGCCTATAACCGTTACTGTTAATCAGTGGCCCTATGAAGAGATCGGGGTGACGACAGTATCATTGTATGTGTCGACTTCTTAGAGGAGTGGGAGAATTTAGAAGGACACACAGATTTGCACAAGGACGTCATGATGGAGGTTCCCCAGCCCCACACACCACCAGGTAATAGGCAGGACTAAATACACACGGCCTATAATTATCTGTATGTAAAGAATGAATTCAGTCCCTGTATTTGTTTCCTCCAGATCTATCCAGTGAGAGGACAACACCAGAGAGAAGTCCCCGTCCACTTCTGCCACTTGACTTGACAAAAAAAAATCGCGATGTTCCTCAGGATCTTCAGGTAGATGAAGAGAAGGTGTCATGAGATCTCCCCTATGATGTGTAGATGGCTGTGAAGGTCTTGTGCTCAGTCTTGTTTTATCCACCAGTATTATATGTTTTATACTTGTGTAATGAGAACGGTGGAGCTGATCATAGATGTGACTTCTCCATCTGTCTGTGACTTTTACAATATTTGTTTCAGGATAAAAATTTGACTCCTAATACTACAGAGACATATGTGAAGGGTGACGAGCGAATGAGTGAGGTGATTCCTACAGCTAAAAGCCCAGGTGAGTAGGAACCACTAAATGTCGAGAAGTCACAGATTTTTCTCAGTCACTGGCTGTGGCTGCTTTATTGATGGTGTAGTACAGCCATATCACAATCAAGTAGTCACCATACCGTCACTAATCCAGCACATGCTGCTCCACCTTAAACTGTCCCCTTTGCTTCGGGCATGGATGGACCTGTTTTTGGAGTGAAATTCATTTCAGTCAGAATTTAAAAGCTGGAGAATCCACCCTAACCTCGAGAATTAGACAATATAGTTTACCCTTAGCTGCTCAGATCTCTAAGCTGCAAAGTCAAAGGACGGTGTATGTAGAATGTGCTGACTATTTAGAACAGGGGTGTGGAACCTCCGGCCCACGGGTCGCATGCGGTGGCTTTCCATGCGACCTGCGGGAAGGTCCCCGCAAGTCCGCAATGCCCGGGCAGCAGCTGCTGGTCCTTTAATTCGAGGTGCACGGCACGCAGCATTAATCAGAGAACGCTGCCTGCCCTCCACATGAATGATGTCATTGGGGTGGGCAGGGTTAGCAACGAATGCTCTTCCGTCCTCCTGTCCCAGAGGGAGAGCTGCTGCCAGAGTCCAGAGCGATCTCTGTGCTGGCAGCTCTGTGTCTGCAGGTGATCTGTGTCCCTCAGCTATGTGCCCACTGTGATCTGTGCCTCCCCCACTATGTGCCCCAATATGATCTATTTTCTCCCCCAACTATAAGCACCCTGTGATCTGTGCCTCCCAGCTATGTGCCCCCATTTCAGCTCTGTGGCCCTCAGCTTTGTGCCCCCTGTGATTGCTGTGCCCCAATATGATCTCTTTGCTCCCCCATCTATGAGCCCCTTGTGATCTCTGTGCCTCCCAGCTATGTGCCCCCATGTCATCTCTGTGCCCCTCCTGTGATCCCTGTCACCCCAGCTATGTGCCCCCTCTGATTTCTGTGACCCCTCTGATTTCTGTGACCCCAGTGATCTCTGTTCCCCCTGTGATCTATCTCCCCCTGAAGCTATATGCCCCCCTGTGATTACTGTGCCCTCCAGCTATATGCTTGCTATGATCTCTGTGCCCCCCCCAGCTATGTGCCTCTCTGTGATCTCTGTTCCCCCTGTGATCTCTCTGCCCCTCCAGCTATATGCCCTCCTGTGATCTATGTGCCTCCCAGCTATGTACCCCTCCTACGATCCCTGTGCCCCTCAGGTTTGTGCCCCATGTAATCTGTGCCCCCGCTATGTGCCCCAATATGATCTCTCTGCTCCCTAAACTATAATCACCCTGTGTTCTATGTGCCACATGTAATCTCTGTGCCCCTCCTGTGAGCCCTGTGCCCCCCCCCCCCCCAGTTATGTGCCTTATGTGATCTCTGTGTCAAGTTCTTGGAAGAGTGGGAGAATTTAGAAGGACACAAAGATTTGCACAAGGATGTCATGATGGAGGTTCCCAAGCCCCTCACATCACCAGGTAATAGACAGGACTAAATACAAACCGTCTATAATTATCTGTATGTAAAGAATGAATTCAGTCCCTGTATGTGTTTCCTACAGATCTATCCAGTAAGAGGACAACACCAGAGAGAAGTCCCCATCCACTTCTGCCACTTGACTTGACAAAAAAAAATCACGATGTTCCTCAGGATCATCAGGTAAATGGAGAGAAGGTGACATGAGATGTTAAAAACAGCTGTGAAGGTCTTGTGCTCAGTCTTGTTTTATCCACCTGCATTATATGTTTTATACTTGTGTAATGAGAACGGTGGAGATGGCAGGATTAGAGCTGATCATAGATGTGACTTCTCCATCTGTCTGTGACTTTTACAATATTTGTTTCAGGATAAAAATTTGACTCCTAATACTACAGAGACATATGTGAAGGGTGACGAGCGACTGAGTGAGGTGATTCCTACAGCTAAAAGCCCAGGTGAGTAGGAACCACTAAATGTCGAGAAGTCACAGATTTTTCTCAGTCACTGGCTGTGGCTGCTTTATTGATGGTGTAGTACAGCCATATCACAATCAAGTAGTCACCATACCGTCACTAATCCAGCACATGCTTCTCCACCTTAAACTGTCCCCTTTGCTTTGGGCATGGATGGACTTGTTTTTGGAGTGAAATTCATTTCAGTCAAAATTTAAAAGCTGGAGAATCCACCCTAACCTCGAGAATTAGACAATATAGTTTACCCTTAGCTGCTCAGATCTCTAAGCTGCAAAGTCAAAGGACGGTGTATGTAGAATGTGCTGACTATTTAGAACAGGGGTGTG
The DNA here is from genome assembly GCF_032444005.1 of Ranitomeya imitator. Taxonomy (NCBI): domain Eukaryota; kingdom Metazoa; phylum Chordata; class Amphibia; order Anura; family Dendrobatidae; genus Ranitomeya; species Ranitomeya imitator. Next base: position 363,444,475 of record NC_091283.1, read on the forward strand.
GAACCTCCGGCCCACGGGCCGCATGTGGTGGCCTTTCATGTGACCTGCGGGAAGGTCCCCGCAGTCCGCAATGCCCGGGCAGCAGCTGCTGGCCCTTTAATTCCAAGTGCACAGCACGCAGCATTCATCAGAGAACGCTGCCTGCCCTCCACATGAATGATGTCATTGGGGTGGGCAGGGTTAGCAACGAATGCTCTCCCATCCTCCTGTCCCAGAAGGAGAGCTGCTGCCAGAGTCCAGAGCGATCTCTGTGCTGGCAGCTCTGTGTCTGCAGGTGATCTGTGTCCCTCAGCTATGTGCCCAATGTGATCTGTGCCTCCCCCGCTATGTGCCCCAATATGATCTATTTTCTCCCCCAGCTATAAGCACCCTGTGATCTCTGTGCCCCCCAGCTATGTGCCTCCCTGTGATCTCTGTTCCCCCTGTGATCTCTCTGCCCCTCCAGCTATATGCCCTCCTGTGATCTATGTGCCCCGTAGCTATGTACCCCTCCTACAATCCCTGTGCCCCTCAGGTTTGTGCCCCCTGTAATCTCTGTGCCCCCGCTATGTGCCCCAATATGATCTCTTTGCTCCCCAAACTATAAGCACCCTGTGTTCTATGTGCCCCATGTCATCCCTGTGCCCCTCCTGTGATCCCTGTGCCCCCCCAGCTATGTGCCTCCTGTGATCTCTGTGCCTCCCAGCTATGTGCCCACATGTCATCTGTGCCCCTCATGTGAGCCCTGTGCCCCCCAGTTATGTGCCTTATGTGATCTCTGTTCCCCCTGTGATCTGTTCCCCCTTAGATCTCTGTGCCCCCCAGCTATGTACCCCCCTGTGATCTCTGTGCCTCCCAGCAGTGTGCCCCATGTCATCTCTGTACCCCTCCTGTGATCGCTGTGCCCCCGCTGTGTGTCCCAATATGATCTCTTTGCTCCCCAACTATAAGCCCCCTGTGATCTCTGTGCCCCTACTGATCTCTGTTCCCCCTGTGATCTCTCTGCCCCTTGCAGCTATATGCCCCCCTGTGATTTCTGTGTCCTCCAGCTATGTGCCCCCTGTGATCTCTGTTCCCCTCGTGATCTCTCTGCCCCTCCAGCTTATGCCCCCTGTTATTTGTGCCCCTCATCTATGTACCCCCTGTGATCTCAGTTCCCCCTGTGATCTCAGTTCCCCCTGTGATCTCAGTTCCCCCTGTGATCTCTGTTCCCCTTGTGATCTCTGTGCCCCCTGTGATCTCTGTGCCCCCTGTGATCTCTGTGCCCCCTGTGATCTCTGTGCCCCCTGTGATCTGTGCACCCCAGCTATGTACCACCTGTGATCTCTGTGCCTCCCCCGCTATGTGCCCCAATATGATCTATTTTCTCCCCCAACTATAAGCACCCTGTGATCTCTGTGCCCCCCAGCTATGTGCCTCCCTGTGATCTCTGTTCCCCCTGTGATCTCTCTGCCCCTCCAGCTATATGCCCTCCTGTGATCTATGTGCCCCGTAGCTATGTACCCCTCCTACAATCCCTGTGCCCCTCAGGTTTGTGCCCCCTGTAATCTCTGTGCCCCCGCTATGTGCCCCAATATGATCTCTTTGCTCCCCAAACTATAAGCACCCTGTGTTCTATGTGCCCCATGTCATCCCTGTGCCCCTCCTGTGATCCCTGTGCCCCCCCAGCTATGTGCCTCCTGTGATCTCTGTGCCTCCCAGCTATGTGCCCCCATGTCATCTCTGTGCCCCTCATGTGAGCCCTGTGCCCCCCAGTTATGTGCCTTATGTGATCTCTGTTCCCCCTGTGATCTGTTCCCCCTTAGATCTCTGTGCCCCCCAGCTATGTACCCCCCTGTGATCTCTGTGCCTCCCAGCAGTGTGCCCCATGTCATCTCTGTACCCCTCCTGTGATCGCTGTGCCCCCGCTGTGTGTCCCAATATGATCTCTTTGCTCCCCAACTATAAGCCCCCTGTGATCTCTGTGCCCCTACTGATCTCTGTTCCCCCTGTGATCTCTCTGCCCCTTGCAGCTATATGCCCCCCTGTGATTTCTGTGTCCTCCAGCTATGTGCCCCCTGTGATCTCTGTTCCCCTCGTGATCTCTCTGCCCCTCCAGCTTATGCCCCCTGTTATTTGTGCCCCTCATCTATGTTCCCCCTGTGATCTCAGTTCCCCCTGTGATCTCAGTTCCCCCTGTGATCTCTGTTCCCCCTGTGATCTCTGTGCCCCCTGTGATCTCTGTGCCCCCTGTGATCTGTGCACCCCAGCTATGTACCACCTGTGATCTCTGTGCCTCCCCCGCTATGTGCCCCAATTTCATCTCTGTGCCTCCCAGCTATGTGCCCCCATGTCATCTCTGTACCCCTCCTGTGAACCCTGTGCCCCTCAGCTTTGTGCCCCCTGTGATCGCTGTGCCGCCGCTATGTATCCCAATATGATCTCTTTGCTCCCCCAACTATAAGCCCCCTGTGATCTCTGTGCCTCCTAGCTATGTGCCCCATGTCATCTGTGCCCTTCCTGTGATCCTTGTGCTCCCCAGCTATGTGCCCCCTGTGATTTCTGTGCCTGAGTGATCTCTGCCCCGCACAGCTATATGCCCCCCTGTGATTTCTGTGCCTTCCAGCTATATGCCCCCTGTGATCTCTGTTCCCCCGTGATCTCTCTGCCCCTCCAGCCATATGCCCCCTGTGATGTCTGTTGCCCCCTACTATGTAGAGAATATAGTACACCGCACACTCTGTATGTATATTGCAAATGGTGAAAAATTTATTAACAAAATGACTATGTGACATGAAAAGCGACCAGAGGTAATTATTATGACGTTTCGGCCCTACCAGAGCCTTAATCATACAATCGCTATGGAAAAAATAAAAAAACAAAATCTATAAACATACAGTATATACAATAAACAATATTCAAAATCGATGAATAGGATGAAAATACAAATAATAAGGTTCCCAACCTGGATAAAAGAGACAAAGGAATGGGTAAAGCAAAGGGAATAAAACATAGTAACTGTGACGCAACATGATATGCTTTCTTAGTGAAACACCACGTATGTCCGCAAAGGGAAACCTAAACAAAAGCATGACATAGGGTATACGTGAGTTCCGTGACCTGGAAAAAATTACCCCAACCCCCTTAAACAGGCCTCTTAACAATCTAAAGAATAAACTTCTAACGTACTCAAAACAGCAGACGGAGACATATGTTGGATTTAATTGGCCACAGCAGCCATTTTATTAAATAAAAGATAACAGAACTTTTATAACAACCCAGAATAGGAGGGGCGGTCCTCGAAGCCCCAAAGTTATAAAACTCAGTATCCCAAAAACTCCATAATGTTCAGCCCAGGATGAGTCTTACCCCCAGCCGTAAAGCACCAGCTCAGGGATAGATAACAACCAATCCTGGTCCACCGAACCCACCCCCATGCCAGGGGCCCATAAATCCACCTCACGCGGGATAACCGTACCGCGCCTTGTTAAATTCTCTCATGGGGTGTCCAGGACCTCTCAAGATCCCCACCCCATTGAACCACGATTTACCATTTCCACCGACTTCGAGGACCTCCACCCCCGCCACGAACACGAATGGCCTGACACCTTAGCCATTCATGTCCCTCCACACCTTCAAGCTTAATTCGATGCCACTACGGATAGCCAAACACCACATATCATTTCCCACCGCGTTCAGGTGCACGCCATCAGCTCTCCAGTAAGCTCCTTGACCCGATTCCAAGTCCACATGTCTCACGGCCAACGCGCCATTCCTCACCATAAACCGAGATATGGCCCTGTTTAATTTGGATCCGGGCCCTGTTCACCCCCTCTTGTGATCTAGCCCCTCTCCATCTTTTACGTGGAATGATGTCGGACCACACCAACAACACTTTTGGAAACATGACCCAGAACCTCAGGATATCGAATTTAATATCCTTAATCAGCTCCCTACAAGACCGATTAGCCAAATCATTCCCCCCTAAATGTATCACCACGATCTCCGGCACTCTATCCAGTCTAACAAAACGATGAAATTCAGGTAACCATTCCTTCCACACCATCCCCCTTTTACCGATCCATCGTAAAGTCACTGTCTCTCGAGAAAGACCCAATTGACGACCATCCGGACGAACCGCAGCACGCAACGCAGCCCATACAACAAACGAATGCCCCATGATCCAGACGAGCATCGGATCAGGCCCTGCAACACCGAAAGAAAGGCAACAAACCATTAACTTAACATGGCTTTTAACTCACAATAGGTTTGGGCGAACATACGACCGGAATCTTGAAGATTCCGACCTCCCAATTCTCCGAACCACATCCTCACCAAGGCCCCACCTAGCGGCCTCAGTCGCTGCCCCGATCCTGAAGGAGTGACCACTATATTGTGTTGCAGGTAAGCCCGCTGCCGCCAAACATTTCCTAAAAACAGAAATAAACTGAAAACGGGACAAGAAAGACCCATTTTCGTGCACCAAGAATGGCTCGTCTAACACCCCGCCCTTTGCCATGTACTTCTTCACGGATGCCACCGGGCACACCGGGGATCCTTCAACATTGAACAACACCACTTTGCACCCTTTCCCATACACGTCCGTTTTTGAAGCCTTAAAGGGAACCTGTCACCCCGTTTTTTCAGATTGAGCTATAAATACTGTTAAATAGGGCCTGCGCTGTGCGTTACTATAGTGTATGTAGTGTACCCTGATTCCCCATGTATGCTGAGAAATACATTACCAAAGTCGCCGTTTTCGCCTGTCAATCAGGCTGGTCTGGTCAGGTGGGCGTGTTCACAGCGCTCTTTTCTTCCCCAGCTTTCCGTTGGTGGCGTAGTGGTGTGCGCATGTCCAAGGTCCGAATTCCCTGCGCCCATGTGAAGACACAGCGCGCGATCTGCGCTGTAATCCCTTGCATCGGTGGGGGCGGCCATCTTCCTGGGGCCACGCGTGCGCAGATGGAGTGCTCTGCTGCACGGGGCTTCAGGAAAATGGCCGCGGGATGCCGCGCGTGCGCATTAGAGATCGCGGCGGCCATTTTCCCAAAGCCGAGATGCAAACTCGGCTTTGGGAAAATGGCCGCTGCGATCTCTAATGCGCACGCGCGGCATCCCGCGGCCATTTTCCTGAAGCCCTGTGCAGCAGAGCACTCCATCTGCGCACGCGTGGCCCTAGGAAGATGGCCGCCCCCACCGATGCAAGGGATTACAGCGCAGATCGCGCGCTGTGTCTTCACGTGGGCGCAGGGAATTCGGACCTTGGACATGCGCACACCACTACGCCACCAACGGAAAGCTGGGGAAGTAAAGAGCGCTGTGAACACGCCCACCTGACCAGACCAGCCTGATTGACAGGCGAAAACGGCGACTTTGGTAATGTATTTCTCAGCATACATGGGGAATCAGGGTACACTACATACACTATAGTAACGCACAGCGCAGGCCCTATTTAACAGTATTTATAGCTCAATCTGAAAAAACGGGGTGACAGGTTCCCTTTAATAAACACCACCACCTTATTCCCTTCGACATCCACATTTTCTCTTAACAAAATACCTTTTTTACTAACGGACGGGCTAACCAACTCACCTAACCGAAATGCCCCAAAGAAGGCCAAAGAAAAGGCTGCACGGAACAGAACCACTTCCCATTCGGAAAAACACACCTCCTGCAACTTCCGCTCGATGGCTGAGAGCACCTCATAAGATACGGGTCGCCGACCGTCCGAAGCCTTCCAGCCTTTCTTCCAACCCCGAACAACTTGCCGAATCAAGAAGGATTTCGTAATATCCTTACCCCCCCCTCCATTTAAGGTTGAAGGCTAGCCCCGCCAAAAACTTATTCAAACGTGTCACAGACCAACCTGCCTCCCAATGATGACCTAAGAACAACAACAAACCATACTCCTCCTCCATATCCTGATCCATACTTGACATCCAGGATTCCCACAAGCTCCAAGCCTGATTATAATGAGACCAAGATGAATCCGCGAGTGATTTGGTAAATAACTCTGTTACGGCCCTCGCGGCAGGTTCCACAATTCCACTGGACAATCCCGGCCCGCGCTCTCCGCCTGTGGTGCCAAATCCCGGAAAAGCTGCCACTGAAATTGAGAAAGAGCAACAACTATTGGATCAGGCGCTGACAGATACTGTCCAGATACAATCCATAAGTTAAACTTAAGACCCAGGAAAACCCAAGTGCTGCAAGACCTTCACTACTGCAGGCGTAGCCACTGACAACGAGTTTACCGCCGTCACCGTTCCAACATGCTCACAATGAAAAGAAATCTTCAAATTCCTCAATTTGTCACCCCACAGGGCCAACGCAACTACCCTGGGGAACAAATGCAACAGTAGCCGGTTGTTTGTTAACCCCTCCTCCTTCCATTCTTCTGGCCAAGCCGCTGCTGACCAGCTACCATGAAAGAAAAGACCAAAGCCACTCATTTCAACGACATGCACCAAAATGCCCAAGGAAGTAGCATCTGCCACAGGCTGAATCCACAGAGATCTGCCATTGTACTCGTCAAGAAAATCCGCCCACATCTTCAAATCGTCCCGAAACTCTTTCTTTATCCTGATGAAATGCAAAGGGGACTTTACCCCTACTGTTGCCAAGGATAGGCGGCGGCAGAACGCTCGACCCATCGGCATGATCCTACATGCAAAGTTCAATTTCCCTAACAACGATTGCAAACTGCGCAAATTTATCTTCTTCAAACCGATCGTATTAACCACATCTTGGCGCAACGCGGTAAGCTTGTCTGCAGGTAGCCTACATTCCATTGCTACCGTGTCAATTTCAATGCCTAGGAAGCTCAACACTGTCACTGGACCAACTGTTTTATCCTCCGCTAAAGGCACCCCGAAGTTTTTTGCCACACTCTCCATTGTATGCAACAAAATCGAACAATCCGCTGACTCCGCTGGCCCTATAAACAAAAAGTCATCCAGATAGTGCGAACATGAGCGTATCCCAGACCAGGGCCGGCTCCAGGTTTTCGAGGGCCCCGGGCGAAAGACTCTCAGTGGGCCCCCCCTTTAACACATACCCCGATTTATGATGCACAGATACGGCAGAGAAATGTATAGTACAATGCCAGATTTCACTTCTTACATGAGTGACAGCTATTGTAGATTCTGCAGTGTATATATAGAGGAGGAAAGGTGCTGTGCAGTGTATATATACAGGAGAGGTGCTTTTCTGTTTTGAGTTTTTCTATGAAACAAAGACTTTTCCACATAAACAACGTTGTTTGGTTTTGCGGCCCCGACAGATCTGTGCTACAAAGTAACAGGCGGCTTGGGCATTAATGAGGGACCTGATGCTGAATCCTTTCCACAAACCCTAATGACCCAATTAGTGCCCTGTCATTAGAAGCTCATTAAACGCCTCCCTGTCCCGAGCAGTCACGTACAGTATGGGGGGATCCTGCAGCCCACCCCCTGACTGCTCCATACCATACACTGCCCTTTCTCGCGCTCACTATTATCCTGTGCATTTCTCCTTCATCGTTACCCCATGTTACACTTGTCACCCCCCACTACAGAGTAGCAGGGCAGCCAATGTCACCCCCTCCCGGACCCTAATGGCAGCAGGAAATGTCTGCTCCTCTATTGGGTTGGAACCTGATTTAATCAAGGAATAATGTGGATTTGTTGCCGGTGGCTGCAGGGGAAGGGTTAAGTGATGCCATGTCCGTGGTGGGAGCAGTGGCAACTGCTGGGACCTGGACAGACACAACCAATGTTGCTGTGACTGCACAGTGTGATGTGGAGGAGAGAAGCTGAGACTCCGGAGCAGAAATCACCCACATGCCAGCACTGGGCAGAGTCCCTCCAGTCACCAGCCTAGGGCCACGGGGCCCCAACGTACAGCCCACAGCTCAGTTTTATCCATGGCAGCAGCTCCCCTTCCTCCTGGCATCTGGTTAACCCCATTTATGCGTGTCGGATTCTTATCTTTAAGGTTCAGCAATAACCTTCATACAGATGGGAAGGGGTTAAGCTTCTTCCTACCCCACTGGTGCAGGTTTGGTGCAGCATGCATGTATTCTGGGAGAGCTGGGTGGCTGCAGGTTGCACCCCACCAGCTGCTCCTCCAGACATCACCCACATTTTTAGGCAGCGGAGACAGACAGCAGCAGACTGAGCCACAACTGCAATCACTGCTGGATACCTTTGCACTCAGGCACTGGTAGGACGGAGCTCCTCCGGAATCTGCCTGATAAACTTCAGCACTGTCTGCAGCCACCCAGGGGGGAGAGCAGAGAACGTGCTCTCTCCGACCACAATGTCACACTGGCTGCCTTCTGTTAACCCCTATGTGTGCCTGCCTGGCTGCACTGACTGAGTGAGAAGATGCTTGTGTCAGAGCTGGCACATAGGGGTTAAGAGAACGCAGCCAGCAGTGACTTTGTGGGGGGAGAGAGCATGTTATCTCCTGCTCTGCTCTCCCAGCTGTATCTATGACAGCATGAGTGGGCCCCCCTCTCTCCCCAGGGCCCCGGCATTTGCCCGGGATGCCGGGTGCTGACACCGGCCCTGTCCCAGACACATCTTTCACCACCCATTCTAGGAACGTGCTGAAGGCCTCAAAGTAAGCACATGAAATCGAGCAACCCATGGGAAGACAACGATCAACAAAAAAACCGCCATCCCAAAAACAACCCAATAAATGCAAACTGTCGGGATGAACTGGCAACAAGCGAAAGGCCGCTTCGATGTCGGTTTTTGCCAACTTAGCCCCCTTTTCACAAGCTCGAACCCACTCCATCGCTGAATCGAATGATAAGTACGACACCGAACTCAACTTGGGATCAATACCATCATTAACCGAAGATCCCTTCGGGAACGACAGGTGATGGATTAACCTAAATTTATTAGGTTCTTTCTTAGGGACCACGCCAAGAGGTGACACCCTCAGATTAGCAATCGGGGGGGGCGACAAACGGGCCTGCCAATCTTCCCAGAGCAACTTCTTTATGCAATGTCTCCGACACGACCTCCGGGAATTGTAACGCCGATTTCAAATTTTTTTCTTTTTAAACTAACATCCTGCTCAACATAAGGAATTTTGAAACCCTCCTTAAAACCGTCGCGCAATAAAACTGCAGCTGACCTATCGGGGTATCTACTTAGAAAGGCCTCCATCACGGCCCACTGCACCGGAGTCGCCCCTTTTGTCAGATGAATCTCCAGCTTTTTGCCTGTTACCCCTGAAACATTTTGAAGCGCTATGCACCCCCCCGCAGGATGAACACTCGTGCCTATATTTACACTTGCTCCCGAATCTGCATACTCCATCATTGAAGGCGAAACACAGTCCCTTCTGCAAAGCCGCCGAGTGTCCTGACTGCCCTGAACTCCCGGCGCCCCCGTGAAAAGGCTGGCTGGTCTGACCTAAACGGGACAGGACCATAACTCTCATCCACAACGCTATGTCCTTGTGATCCCACCTGATGCTTGGCTTAAAAGCCTTACGCTGACGAAACTGTTCGTCATAGCGTAACCAACCCTGTCCCCCGTAGGTCCTGTAAGCCTCCCCTATGGCATCTAAGTAACAGAATAACGCCGAGCAATTTTCCGGGGCCTTCTCCCCGATTACGCTAGCCATAATAGCGAAAGCCTGCAGCCAGTTTGCAAATGATCTGGGAATCAGCCTATATCTCCGTTTCTCCTCATCTTCTTTTTTAGAGTCCTCCCTTCTAGGTCTATCCAAATTAAATCTCTCTAGGGGTAAAAGAGAAAATATTTCTATATACTCCCCTTTCCAGATTTTTTCCCTAACCTCCTGTTTTAAATGTGCCCCTAACGGGCCCTCGAAGCAAACATAGACCTCCCCCCTAGCCGCATCGTCTAGTTGTGGGACATCCTCCTTTTCCTTATCCTGCAAAGCTCCTTCACCTGATGCATCAATTCCTGACCTGGGCCCTATGGATAGCGCTGGTGCTGTTCCGTCCTTTTCCCTTGATGAGCTCCCAGTGTTTGACGCAGGACCCGCACTGCTGGATGTGCCCGTAACCTCAGACAACTGTCTAGACCCCTCAAACGACCCCGTATTTCCCAACCAAGCAGCTGACGGCAAAGACCCCCTGCTAAGACCAGACCCCCACAAGCCCGCTAGCTCCCCTAAACCTCTAAGGATTAAACCCATACCCCCGCTAGCAACTCCCGAAGTAATGTCAGTATTCCTAGCTTCAGGGGAAACTATGCCTGGCATATTAAAGATAGGGAAAATGTTCTCACCTAGCTGCCTGGGTGCTGTGAGCCCAGCAGCCGAAGATCCAGCTCCCAGCCGAAGGTGTCCTGAATCCCGACCGGCTTGATCCGCGATGTTGCCCGCCGAACTCCTGGCGGCCGTATCCGCGTCCTGGCGACCCGGTGATGCCGTCGACTGCCCTGGTGCTGCGGAAGGGGAATAGGCCGACCCCGCATCCTGTCGCCCGATGGAAGATGTGCGGCTCCTTGCCACGGATACGTTCCCGGCACTACCTCCCGAAGCGACAGAATGTCGCCTGCCGGAATCTGGAAAATTTCCGACACCACCAGCAGAGGACGCAGATCCAGGAAAGTTCCGGCCATCACCAGCAGAGGACGCAGATCCAGGAAAGTTCCGGCCATCACCAGCAGAGGGCGCAGATCCAGGAAAATCCCAGCCATCACCAGCAGAGGGCGCTGATGCAGGAAAATCCCGGCCAACACCAGCAGAGGGCGCTGAACTTGTAATATCCAGGCCACCACCAGCAGAGGGCGCAGAACTTGTAATATCCAGGCCACCACCAGCAGAGGGCGCAGCTGCGTTGAAGACTCCAGAGCTGTGCACTGCAGAAGGCCGCACGCTGATGCCAGGGCCAGCCGACTGCCGCCCGCATAATCCCCGGCGCTGAGGGGCCACCGCACCTGACCCCCGTCTCCTCGGCTGTCGCTGCCTCCCACGCTGAGCGGCGCCAGCGGGCATGCTGGCGGCCGCAGTTCCGGCTCCTGCTCCTGTCGCCCCACGTCGGCCGGACACAGAAGGAGGGGAGGAAGGATCCACCCCCCGTTGTAGGCCCCGCCGCGCTGGAGGATTCCTCCCGGCGCCGCGCTGTGAGGTGGAGGGAACAGCGCTGCTTACCGGAGGGTCCGCAGAGGGGCTCCTATTTCGGCGCCGGGCCCTGGGGATCACATCAGGGCTTAGGCGCGCCGGAGGCCTAGACCTCCGCGGCCAGCGCCCGTCCTGCTGTGCCTGGGAAGGTGGCACGGATGTACCCTGGAGGAGGCTGTTCACCGAATCATTAAGCCAGTCGGTCCCCTGAGAGCTGGCTGCCATCCGGAGACGCTGGAGGATCGCTTCAATATCCATGCTGGTAAGTGTGACAGATTCCTCACTTGTCACGCAGGCACCTAAAATGGATGCCTGCGTGAGGAGCGTGCCCCTTTTTATGTCCCCTAGTTCCACCCCTTACTTTCAAAAAATGCCCCTTAAGCCACCCCTCGAGTTCCCAGTTAACCCTTACAACTGTATCCCTTCTAACTGCTCCAGCTCCCCAGGTCCCACGTAACCCCGTCATGGCGGCCTCGCCTTACGTGCCGTGGGCCCCCAGTACGGCCTTTCTAGATCACAGGGATAGACTAAGGCTCAGGAAGCCAGACCATATGACAGTGTACATGGAGCATTTAGTAGAAATAATTTACCTTTAATGTGCACAGAGGAGAGGATAAATATCCTTGGAAGTGAAGGCATACACTGTAGAGAAGATGGTAAAGGTACGTAAGATAAAGGAGGTACATATAGAAGATAGTGTGGGTGATAGGGTGGTATATAATGTACCTTAAGTGCCAGGTTGTTGTGCGTGTGAACACGTAAAGGCTGCCCTGTTGTGGGGTCTGTGGGGAAGTAAGGCATGGGGAGGTAAGGGACATGTAGTTTATAAAGGCATATAGTAATGGGATGGCGGTGGCAAGGCCTGTGCCAAGTAGAGGAGAAGTTACCTTGCTAATCAAGTCAGTAAGCGGCGCTCCCACGCCCTGCCGCCGGTGTGTAGCGTGGCCGGCGCTGCTGTGCCTTAAATGCGTGAACCGGAAGTAGGACCTGCGATACCGGAAGTGATGCGGGCGGCCCGGGAATGCCACTGCGCATGCGCGGCCGGCGATCCTGTGTGTGCCTGGTTGCTAGGGAACCCAGGCGCTGCAGATGTGTCAGCGGCTGGAGGCAAACCAGTGCCCTGTGCGGGCAGTGATATACTAAGTGTCCGGTACTAGGGAGATGCTTGGACCTGCAGAGTATCGCCTGAGGGCCGATATATAATGGGAGATGTGTGCGGCCTATGTGCCTAAATAAAGTGTAGCCAAGGGCATGGGTAATAAAACAATAATGAATGGGACATAATGTAAAAAATGTAAGAATGACTGTTACAATATGGTAATAGTAGCGTCTGTGAGGTGGAAATGGGTATTCATAAGGTGTTATGGGGAGAACGCCCAAGGGTCATGGACTAGTATGGGGACTAACTGAAGGCAATGTATATAACATAAAGGGCAAATATGGGCATAGCTATTATTATATATCTAAAGAAACTCACCAAGGTATTCAACGGATCTGTAAGGAAAGAGGAGAGTATTAGTAGGCTACAGTGATGATTAAAGCAGCCAGTCGATTTCCCTATTAAGGCCCCATAGGTGCGAGGGTATCTAATGTGTATATTCAATATGTTTCCCTGGACTTCAATCGTTTAATATGATTACCACCCCATCTGGGACGAGGTACCCTGAACCAAGAACTGGAATTTAAGTTGGGCCACTGTATGTCTCGCCTTCGTAAAGTGGTTAGGGAGGGGGAGCCAGATTTTGTTACACCTGATGGTGGACTTGTGGCTTGCGATCCTATCACGTATGTGCTGCGTGGTTTCGCCCACGTAGAGTAGGCTGCAGGGGCACTTAATGATGTAGACCACAAAATTTGAGTCGCACGTGTAGAATCCGCGGATAGGGTAAGACTTCCCAGTCCTAGGGTGGGTCACATTGTCAGATTTAATCACGTTCGAGCAGGCAGCACAGTTCAAGCAAGGGAAGGTCCCATTGCGGCGTGAGCTTAAGAACTGTTGGGTTGGTACTCGATGTATGCTACCCATATCGGCCCTGACTAGTTGATCACGGATGTTTGGGGTCTCCTCGTGCTCATGAGTGCGGGCACCTTGAAGGACGGGATTTCGGGGTGGGCTCTACCCAGGAGGGACCAGTGCTTTTTGATGACGGAATAAACCTTGGTCATGAAAGGATGGTGGGTGTGCACGAACGGTATCCTTTCCTGGGGTTGGCGTGGTGCAGGACTCATTGGTGGATTAGAGGACCTACTGAGTTCCTGTGTCAGAAGGGTAGAGGGGTAGTATAGTTATAGGTATAGCATCCTAAGTCATATTGCACGACTCGTTTAAAGGGTTAATTGTGACTTGTAGGATCGCTACTTCCAACAGGTGGCGCTATAGAGTTTAAGTCCTCTTTATCTCAGAAGAGGCAATTTGCATATTATATTTCCCAGAAGAGCATTGCACGGTGAATAAGCCTCCTTACCTTGACAAGCCAGAGATGGTATGTCACTCTCCATAAGGAGAAACGATACCCCTATGACCTTAAAAGAGATCCCACAAGCAAATAATTAATAAATAACATTTCCCCTATTTATACTTTTACGTCAGCATCATTTTTCAAACCTCCTTTCATCGTTTTTAGGAAGTTACAAGGCTTAAAGTTTTTAGCAGCAAGTTTTCTTATGTTCAAAATAATTTTACTAAACCTATTTGTGGTGGAACTAAAAAAAATCTCTTTAATCGTTTCTTTGAGGGGCCTGTATCTTATAAAACTTCACTCCTCATACTATCAAAAACCACATTCAGGAAGTTTAGTAACCCTTTCGGTGCTTCACAGAAACTAAAACTAATTGAAATGCAAAGATGAATAATTTTTTCATTAGGATGTTTCTTTTTAGTTTTTTTTTTTTCTTTAATGAAAAAAATAAATGGAGACTGCTCATAGAATGTTAGAATTAGAAGGGACCTCCAGGGTCATCGTGTCCAACCCCCTGCTCAATGCAGGATTCACTAAACATCTCAGACAGATGTCTGTCCATCATCTGGTTGAAGACTTCCATTGATGGTGAACTCGCCACATCTCGCGGCAGCTTGTTCCACTCATTGATAACCCTCACTGTCCCCCCCCCCCCAAAAAAAAAAAATCTGATATCTAATCTGCATCTTCTCCTTTTAAGTTTCATCCCATTTTATCTCATGTTTCCATGTGAAAATTATTATTATTTTTTAATTTATATAGCACCATTGATTCCATGGTGCTGTACATGAGGAGGGGTTGCATACAAATACAAATATCACTTACAGTAAGCAAACTAACAATGATAGACTGGTATAGAGGAAAAAGGACCCTGCCCTGGTGGGCTTATGAGTCACATGCCTGGGTAGTGAGGTACCGGGTCCGGTCGCTCTTAAAGGGGATGTCACGGTGGCTGCGACCTGGTCCGTGGCTCTGGGCGCTCACTTAAAGGGGAGTGGTTCTTAAGGGGAATTTTGGTGATAAAGTCTATTGTTCGTGACACCATCTGTGGTTCTCGGTCATTAGGGACCAACGCCGTTTAAAGGGGTCCTGTGGGGTGATGGCATAGCGGTTGGATGGTGACGCTTCCCACAGGTGAAGCGGGGTCCCCAGGGCTCCCAAGGTGTATGGGTGGGATGATAGTTTGCTGGTAAATAACTGGAGGACACAGTGTTGTAAAGTCTTTACCTGGTTTACTGGTGGTAGTAGTCCGCAGTCCAGGGTATCAGGTACAGTTGTCCTGTAGTCCGGCCGGCTCGGAGGCAATGGGAGAATTTCCTTCCCAGTTGAGGTCTGTGAGCCTTTCCTCCTTGCGCTGTTGTATGAGGTCCCTGCTGCCTGAAGCTTTCTGGCAAAGTCTTCTTTTCCGCTGTCCTGGAACAGGTACCTGCATGATGGGCAGCTTGAGCTGTTTTACAGGGTCTCTATCATGACCCAGGCTCTTCACGTGCTGCTGCGTCTCAGGCGTGGTGTGGGCCAATCACTTAAAGTTCTTAACCCTCCGGTTTTGCTAAGTGTCCTAGAGTCCCACTAAAGCTTTGGGCACCCAGTGCCCTGTTGCTGCGCTCTGATTCTGAGGGTGCCTGTTCGCAGTTCCCCTCTGAGCCCTTTATCTCTCCTCTGCTCCTTTCCTCTGTAGCTCCACCACATTCAACCCCTCGGGTTATCGCCCTTTCCAGAGGCTGCAGCTCCTACGTGGCTGCTGGTCCTCCCTGTCTGTTCCAGACGTCCTTCTCCTATCTATCCCTCCTGGAGACTCTCTGCCTACTCCCTGACTCCTCCTCCAGACCAGGATGCCTATAGCTAAGGGAAGCTCCCCTGAATCCGGGTCCTGAGCTCCCCCTTCTGGCCTGGACTTGAAATGTGTTGTGCGTGTGTGGGTGCCTTACCTGGTAAAGAGAACTGTATTGCCTACAAGCATGATATTGCTGAGTCACCCAGCCAGGGCAGTCTGGTACTCGGTACTGGGTCCGGTCGCAAGGGGGATGTCACGGTGGCTGCCAACCGGTCTGTGGCCTTGGGCCTCAACGTTAAAGGGGAACGGTCTTTAAAGGGAAAAATGTTCAAAGTTTGTTGTGACGCCATCTGTGGAGTTCGGTCAGTAGTAGGACCGACTCTGCGTTGAAGGGGTCCCCTGGGGGATGTTGAGGCAACACAGGTGTTACACTTCCCACAGGTGAAGCGGGGTTCCCAGGGGTCCTATGAGCATTTTTACAGGGACTCTATCATGTCCCAGGCTCCTCAGGTGCTGCTGTGTCTCAGGCGTGGTGCGGGCAGTTAATATGTAGTGTCGTACCCTCCGATTCTGCTTTGTTCCTTATAGTTCCACAAAAGCCTCGGGCTCCTGGTTCCCGGTACTGCACTTCAGCTCTGAGGGTGCCCTGCCACAGTTCCCCTCTGAGCTCTGTTCCTCTCCTGTGCTCCTTCCCTTTCAGCTACTCCACATTCAACCCTTCCAGGTTATCTGTCCTTCCAAAGGCTGCAGCTCCCTCATGGATCCCAGGTCTCTCTGTCTGCACTCAGTTCCAGACTTCCTTCTACTTCAGTGTCTCCCAACAACTAACTAGCTCCTCCTCCAGGTCAGGATACATAAAGCCTAGGGAAGCTCCCCTGAATCCGGGTCCTGAGCTCCCCCTCCAGGCCTGGATTCAGAATGTGTTGCATGTGTGTGCCTTACCTGAAGAGAGCTCCATTGCCTCTAAGCATGACATTACCTTCCCCAAGGGAAAGCAACATCACTGCAGCAACCGGCCACATGGGGTGCTGCACTCCACACCCCGTTAATACCAGTACTTCTGGACTGGGAAGAGAATGACAAGCATTACAGGTTAAAAGACAATTTTTGAATATGCATATCAACAGGTGAAAAACTGAAACATCCCTTTATGGGAGGCACGGTTCTTGAACGTTGCAAAATAACATTACCATAACTTTTTATTACAAATGCACACAGGTTAAAGTGCCAACTTTGAAATTAACAAGGTGCATTGACTAACCCTGGTCTCTTCTGCGCCAGGTAGTTTTGCTCCAGACCTGAAAAGCAAAACAGGTACACATACAGTTCTGCTCACGCTACCAGCGTGCGGCAATATCAAAGCAAAGGGGGCACAGGAAAAGGTACCAGACTATTTAGAAAACCGTTCCCAGGGACTGTCCATTTAAACTGCAAAGAAAAACAGCATCAAAACAACATATTTACATTGATTCTTTCACGCAGGTGAATGTCTTTTATTTCTTTTTCCAGGTCAGGTCCTGGCGTGTACAGCTTCCTGACTGGGGAAGTTCATTAACATAGGGGTCAGCAGGTGACTCCTTAGAAGAATGATCAAGTTCCAAAGTTTGTGTATCCTGGGTCTGCGTTTCAGTTCCACTTTCAGTGGCTGCACAGGTGTGATTATGCTGTCCAAGGCACCATTTAACATGAAGGGCGTAGTATCCCCTTACTCCGTGGTGCCGGGTATAAGTGACTTTGTCACCAGGGTACAAATCACTATCGGGGTGTCCTGTTAACAAGTGTGCCTCCACATCCCTGCGGTTAACAAACAGTTCTTTGTCCAATTTGCTCTCTTATGAATCCCCAATCTCTGTCCAAGTTAAAGGAAACTACAGTTCCAGTTCTAATGGGTCCCCTACTCACAGGTTTAATGGTGTGGGACTGAGCTTTGTCTAACAAGTTTTTTTGCTCCATAGCCTCCAATTTAGTTTGGCGTTGTTTTTCCTCCGCTGCTAGTTTAAGGATCTGCTGTCTACAATAGTCCTCCTTGTCAGTTAGTTGTACACCATTAGCTGCTGATAGGGCCTCCATTGGGAATCCCATAAGGTCTGTGCTTGTAGCACCTAGTGTGTTATAGATGCCTTATCCTTGGTCCCCCCAAAAAAATCTTTTTTTCTGTGACTAACACAATACAGCACGCCATATTTCAACTTTGAATTTACTGTCGCTGAAATTCAGCTGTTTGCCGAGGTGGTGCAGAGTTTAAAATCTAATTTTTAGTTGTTAATACTGTGCTTCTACCACACGATCTGAGCAAGATGACTGGGAAAAAGCAAGGCCGTGGTGGAAGGGGAATTATGCGTGGTGTTCAAGGTGTACGTGGGGTAGGTGGTAATGTTTGTGAAAGCACTAGATAAGCAACATTACATCCTATGCAAAGACAACTGACAACTTACATATGTTACTGGACAAGCTACACCACTACCTTTCTTTGGCAGATGCACAGCGGTATACCTTATTGATTATGCCCAGAAAGAGCATGTACTCGAGTGGATGGCAAGTGCAGCTTCAAGTGGCCTCTCCTCTTCCTCGACCTCAACATCTTTGACAAAAACTTAACCTCCGAGCACTAACAAATACTCGGAGACC
The DNA here is from genome assembly GCF_032444005.1 of Ranitomeya imitator. Lineage (NCBI taxonomy): Eukaryota > Metazoa > Chordata > Amphibia > Anura > Dendrobatidae > Ranitomeya > Ranitomeya imitator. The sequence continues at coordinate 363,462,385 of NC_091283.1, forward strand.
ACCCGAGCGTACTCATGAAAACCCGAGCAACGAGTATAATCGCTCATCACTAGTGGCCTGAGCTTGTCTTGGAGGTTATATCGTACCCTGCAGCCAGCGCTCTCTCAGAACGTGTCTTCAGCGCTGCTGGTGGTGTCCTGATGGATAATTGCATACGGCTGTCCCCTGAAAGTGTTGACCGCCTAACTTTCATTAAGATGAACAAGTCATGGATCTCCAAGGACTTTTGCACCCAAATAGCAGACTGTACAGACTAAGTGATATTGCATTTTTTAGTGTGATGCATTAATGTCACGTAACTGCACTCTGTGATATCTTTAGTGTCGCTTCTGTGGCTGCTATTGCTGCTGTTAACACAAATTTGTGGAAATGGAAAATCATTACAAACAGGCAAGTCAAAATTGGTGTCCAGGAGGACAACAGAGAAAGCGACCTATAAATCAACAAAAAGATGGTCTCATTTGCACCCTGTTTGAGTGGATACAGAACTGCCTGTGGAGCAATCCAAGACCACTTGTGACCCTCTACGTGCTGACACAGCCGAGATATTGGCTTTGAAACCCAGCAGGACCGGACACTGGAGGCTGGTAAGCGGAGTCACAGCACAAATCCATGCGCCTCATTAAAATAGTTCCTTATCCCCAGCTCCTAGTGCATCCATTAGGCCGGTAAAGCTCAGAAAGGTATTAGAGCATATTACCCACTTACGCCCACATATCCTCTTTTTACAAGAAACTCACTGGCTTTGCAGAGATCAACCGGCGCTCCATAATAGACATTATTTGGAGCGCTTGGAGGCTTCCTTTTCATTGAAGAAGCGTGGGGTGGCCATTTTGTTTCATAAGGATCTCGCATACGTTATACAAGATGTAGTGAAAGATAAGGCAGGACGGTATTTACTAGTCAGTCCTTATCGAACAGCGGGAATGTTGCCACATTAATGTTTATGCTCCCAATCTTTTTCTTTTTTGCTAGACTCCTGGAAGTTGTTCATGGCTGGCTTCCCACTAATATATTATTAGGTGGAGATTTAAATATCCTTCATGACATCTACCTTGATAGATCTACACTAGTGATGAGCGAGCATACTCAGTAATGCTCGTTACTCGCCCGAGCATCTCTGTACTCGGGGCACTCGGTGAGAGCCAAGCATTTCCGTGTTTGCTCGGCGGAAGCTCAGATCCCCGCCCTGCTTTTTTGGCGCTCATTAGAAAGCCAATCAACTTGCAGGGATTGTCTGCCACACACTGTAATGCGTAGCCATCTTGGCTGTGGCATTACAGTGATTGGGTGGCTGTACAATGTCATCAGGTCTATAAGAGACCTCGCGCTGCTCTGGCACATGTCAGTAGCATATATATACATATATTCCTCAAAAAAATAATGGGAGCACTAAAATCCCACATCCTAGATATCACTGAATTAAATATTCCAGTTGTAAGTCTTTATTCATTACAAATTCATTACGGGCAGCATGGTGGCTTAGTGGTTAGCACAGCAGCCTTGCAGCGCTGGAGTCCTGGGTTCAAACCCCACCAGGGACATCTGCAAAGAGTTTATGTTCTTTCCGTGTTTGCGTGGGTTTCCTCTGGGTACTCCGGTTTCCTCCCACATTTCAAAGTCATACTGATGGGGCTCACAATCTAGGTTCCCTAACAGGGACAGTGATGATAATGTGACCAACCTGTAAAGCACTGCGGAATATATTAGCGCTATATAAAAATAAAGATTTATTATTAGTACAAAGTGGAATGTGTTGAAAACAATAAAACCTAAAATGATCAATGTAAATCGCAAATAATAATCCACGGAGGTCTGGAGTTGGAATGATGCTCCAAATCAAAGTGGAAAATGAAGTTACAGGCTTCATACAATGCCTGGGCATGCCTCTGATGAGGCGGCGGATTGTCTCCTGAGAGATCTCCTCCCAGACGTGGACTAAAGCATCCGCCAACTCCTGGACAGTCTGTGGTGCAATGTGACATTGGTGGATGGTGCGAGACAAGATGACCCAGATGTGTTCAATCAGATTCAGGTTTGGGGAACAGGCCGGCCAGTTCATAGCTTCAAATCCTTCATCTTGCAGAAATTGCTGACACGCTCCAGCCACATGAGGTCTTGCATTGTCCTGCATTAGGAGGAACCCAGGGCCAACCGCACCAGCATATGGTCTCACAAGGGGTCTGAGGATCTCATCTCGGTACCTAATGGCAGTCAGGCTACCTCTAGCAAGCACATGGAGGGCTGTGCGGCCCTCCAAAGAAGTGTCACCTTACACCATTACTGACCCACTCCCAAACCGGTCATGCTGAAGGATGTTGCTGGCAGCAGATCACTCTCCACAGCGTCTCCAGGCTCTGTCATGTCTGTCACATGTGCTCAGTGTGAACCTGCTTTCATCTGTGAAGAGCACAGGGTGCCAGTGGCAAATTTGCCAATCTTGGTGTTCTGTGGCAAATGCCAGGCATGCTGCACGGTGTTGGGCTGTGAGCACAACCCCCATCTGTGGACATTGGACACTCAGACCATCCTCATGGAGTCGGTTTCTAACCATTTGTGCAGACACATGCACATTTGTGGCCTGCTGGAGGTCATTTTGCAGGCCTCTGGCAGTGCTCCTCCTGTTCCTCCTTACACAAAGGCTGAGGTAGCGGTCCTGCTGCTGGGCTGTTGCCCTCCTATGGCCTACTCCACATCTCCTGGTGTACTGGCCTGTCTCCTGGTAGTGCCTCCAGCCTCTGGATACTACGTTGACAGACACAGCAAACCTACTTGCCACAGCTCGCATTGATGTGCCATCCTGGAGGAGCTGCACTACCTGAGCCACTTGTGTGGGTTGTAGAGTCCATCTCATGCTACCACGAGTTTGAAAGCACAATCAACGTTCAAAAGTGGCCAAAACATCAGCCACAAAGCATTGGTACTGAGATGTGGTCTGTGGTCCCCACCTGCAGAACCACTCCTTTGAGTGCGTCTTCATAATTGCCAATAATTTCCATCTGTTGTCTATTCCATTTGCACAACAGCATGTGAAATTGATTGTCAAACAGTGTTGCTTCCTAAGTGGACAGTTTGATTTCACAAAAGTTTGATTTACTTGGAGTTATATTTTGTTGTTTAAGTGTTCCCTATATTTTTTGAACAGGGTATTTTATTCTGTTCATGCCCTTATTTTTATGTGGGAAAAACCATCAGACTGTTAACTATGCGGTTTAGTGAACATTATCGTTCTATAAGCACAGGTAAAGGTTCCTTGCGTCTCATTAAACATATCCAAGAACAATATAACGCTAATCCTGAGACACTGCAGCTTTGCAGGAATTGAAAAAGTGGACTATCCACTAGAAGGAGGTAACCACGGTAAAATCTTAAGACAGGAGGCTTGTTGGATTCTAAAAATCTAACGCGCAAGGCCCACTGGGTCTCAATGACAGAATTGATCTTTCAGTATTTTTATAAGATTACTGTAATGATACCTTTTATAATATTATTATAATCTTATTATACAATTTGCATTAGTTAGAAATTAGCATACTTTGTATGTTTGAATGTTATTTTTGTAATTTGCACAACACATTAGTTTTACAAAGTCTCAACCCCTACAAAGGAAATTACCTTTTTGTTATTACCGTATATACTCGAGTATAAGCCGAGATTTTCAGCCCAAATTTTTGGGCTGAAAGTGCCCCCCTCGGCTTATACTCGAGTCAAGGTGGGTGGCAGGGTCGGCGGGTGAGGGGGAGAGGGCACTGAGGCATACTTACCTGCTTCCAGCGATCCTGACGCTCCCCCTGCCCGTCCCACGGTCTTCGGTGCTGCAGTTCTTCCCCTCTTCAGCGGTCACGTGGGACCGCTCATTAGAGAAATGAATAAGCGGCTCCACCTCCCATAGGGGTGGAGCTTCATATTAATTTCTCTAATCAGCGGTGCCGGTGACCGCTGATAGAGGAAGAGGCTGCAGCACTGAAGACCAGCTGTGCGGGGGAAGGAGCCGGACGTCGGGACCAGGTAAGTATGTCATATTTACCTGTCCCCGTTCCAGCCGCCGGGCGCCGCTCCATCTTCCCGGCGTCTCTGCGCTCTGACTGTTCAGGTCAGAGGGCGCGATGAGGCATATAGTGTGCGCGGCACCCTCTGCCTGATCAGTCAGAGCGGAGAGACGCCGGGACCAGACGCTGAGGAGCTGCAAGCAAGAGAGGTGAGTATGTGTTTTTTTTTTTTTTTTATTGCAGCAGCAGCTATGGCACAGATTTATGTGGAGCATCTATGGGGAAATATGAACGGAGCAGAGCACTGTATGGGGCACAGCTATGGGACAATATGAACGGTGCAGAGCACTATATGGGGCACAGCTATGGGGCAATATGAACGGTGCAGAGCACTATATGGGGCACAGCTATGGGGCAATAATGAACTGTGCAGAGCACTATATGGCACAGCTATGGGGAAATATGAACGGTGCAGAGCACTATGTGGCAAAGCTATGGGACAATATGAACGGTGCAGAGCACTATATGGCACAGCTATGGGACAATATGCACGGTGCAGAGCACTATATGGGGCACAGCTATGGGACAATATGAACGGTGCAGAGCACTATATGGCACAGCTATGGGACAATATGAACGGTGCAGAGCACTATATGGGGCACAGCTATGGGGCAATAATGAACGGTACAGAGCACTATATGGGGCACAGCTATGGGACAATAATGAACGGTGCAGAGCACTATATGGGGCACAGCTATGGGACAATATGAACGGTGCAGAGCACTATATGGGGCACAGCTATGGGACAATATGAACGGTGCAGAGTACTATATGGGGCACAGCTATGGGACAATAATGAACGGTGCAGAGCACTATATGGCACAGCTATGGGGAAATATGAACGGTGCAGAGCACTATATGGCAGGTATGGGGAAATATGAACGGTGCAGAGCACTATATGGGGCACAGCTATGGGGAAATATGAACGGTGCAGAGCACTATATGGCAGCTATGGGGAAATAATGAACGGTGCAGAGCACTATATGGCACAGCTATGGGGAAATAATGATCTATTTTTATTTTTGAAATTCACCGGTAAATGCTGCATTTCCACCCTAGGCTTATACTCGAGTCAATAAGTTTTCCCAGTTTTTTGTGGCAAAATTAGGGGGGTCGGCTTGTACTCGGGTCGGCTTATACTCGAGTATATACGGTACTTCACCTGGACGCGTAGAATCGAGCAATTGTGAAATGGCCGTCGTTCATTCCCTCCCTTCCCTCGCATGCCTCTTATATCCTAATGTCCACTCTTGTGTCTGACACTGTGTGAATTAAAGACTGTCAGATATTTCTCAAGCTGATGAGTGCTGCATTTTTTGCTCTCTATTTTTGATTGGATCTATGCCTTCACCCGCTTCACTAATACTCCAATAGATTAGGCGATGTGTAGACCTTTTAGACTCCCTGTTCTTATCCATCTTCGACAAGCTGAGGTTCCAGTGGAGGTTAGGGATAACCCCATACTGTGGTTAGTAATCTTGGCACTATGCTAGACAAATTGGTCTACTTGACCCCCGTTTTTCGGTGTTTCTTCCCTTCCGAGGCAATCCCTCCTTTCTATAGGGCAGGCCACCTCTTATCTATCATGTGCTTGGGAATAATCGATGTAGACTGGTTTGTGAGGGCAATCATTGTCGTCTTACTTTGGAAGATACGGTCTTTAAATACCCAATCCTGGCAGGAGATAACTTTACTGTTACTCAAGTTAGACATTATGTAGGCTCATTACTGCAGGATATACTTGACAACGTTGGAGTGCACCCTCTCCACTTAATCTCAACTAAAGCCCACACAGGGAATTACTCTTTGAGTTTTATATACAAGTCACTGAAACCTTCCATACAGTGGCCAGACCCTTCATTGGGCTCGGGGAGATGGATATCTCAACTAACTGACTGTCAGGTAAAAGACCTCATGAAAGCCACATTAGGTAATAACTCCGTTACCGTATGATAGTTACACAACCATGGCTCTCATGATATTCTATAGAGCATATATCTTCTCAGAGGTTAAATCTAAAATGTTCCCCTCAGGTGATTTTTCCCTGCCGTAAATGTTTACATCCTCCAGCTGATATTTTTCATTGTTTCTGGGACTGTCCAAAAATATGGGAGGTTTGGGATACACTCTTGCAACATCTCACTAATGCCATTGATGTATCTACCGTATATACTCGAGTATAAGCCGAGATTTTCAGCCCAAATTTTTGGGCTGAAAGTGCCCCCCTCGGCTTATACTCGAGTCACGGTAGCGGTGGGGTCGGCGGGTGAGGGGGTGAGGGCGCTGGGGTATACTTACCTAGTCCCAGCGATCCTCGCGCTGTCCCTGCCGTCCCACGGGCTTCGGCGCTGCAGTTTCTTCCTCTCTTCAGCGGTCACGTGGGACCGCTCATTACAGAAATGAATAAGCGGCTCCACCTCCCATAGGGGCGGAGCCGCTTATTCATTTCTCTAATCAGCGGTGCCGGTGACCGCTGATAGAGAAAGAAGCTGCAGCACCGAAGACAGGAGGGGACAGCGCGAGGATCGCCAGGACTAGGTGAGTATGTCATATTCACCTGTCCTCGTTCCAGCCGCCGGGCGCCGATCCATCTTCCCGGCCGGCGCCTCCATCTTCCCGGCGTCTCTGCTCTCTGCCTGATCAGTCAGAGCAGAGACGCCGGGAAGATGGAGGCGCCGGAACGAGACGCCGGGAGCTGCAATCAAGGGAGGTGAGTATGTGTTTTTTTTCTTTATTGCGGCAGCGGCGGCACAAATTTATGTGGAACATCTATGGGGCACAGTGAACGGTGCAGAGCACCGTATATGGCACAGCACAGCTATGGGGCACAGTGAACGGTGCAGAGCACCGTATATGGCACAGCACAGCTATGGGGCACAGTGAACGGTGCAGAGCACCGTATATGGCACAGCACAGCTATGGGGCACAGTGAACGGTGCAGAGCACCGTATATGGCACAGCACAGCTATGGGGCACAGTGAACGGTGCAGAGCACCGTATATGGCACAGCACAGCTATGGGGCACAGTGAACGGTGCAGAGCACCGTATATGGCACAGCACAGCTATGTATGGGGCACAGTGAACGGTGCAGAGCACCGTATATGGCACAGCACAGCTATGGGGCACAGTGAACGGTGCAGAGCACCGTATATGGCACAGCTAGGGGGCACAATGAACGGTGCAGAGCACCGTATATGGCACAGCTAGGGGGCACAATGAACGGTGCAGAGCACTATATGGTTCACACCTATGGGGAAATATGAACGGTGCAGAGCACTATATGGCACAGCAATGGGGAAATAATGATCTATTTTTATTTTTGAAATTCACCGGTAAATGCTGCATTTCCACCCTAGGCTTATACTCGAGTCAATAAGTTTTCCCAGTTTTTTGTGGCAAAATTAGGGGGGTCGGCTTATACTCGGGTCGGCTTATACTCGAGTATATACGGTATTTCTCTTTCTCTGGAGTGGGCCATATTCAACATTCTCCCACAAGATCAGTTGGTGAGACTTTCTGTTCAGCAGCACCGTATTTTATTAATCTTGGCGGCAGCCACCCGCAAAAGTATTCTTCATTTATGGGCACAAGATAATACTCCTTCTTTGAGCTTAATTACTAAGAAGGTATCCATCTTATCAAGAGGGACTGGATAGAGTCCATATTGAATTAAGAAAAATACACTGATGGACGAATTCCTGTTGGGCTTGATTGATATTGTGCTATGAAGGTATGGATGTGTGCCGAATGGGGGGGGAGAGTTGGTTATAGCTATAATACATGGTCTAATGTTTAAAGTACTATAAAACTCTATTTGTCAAAACTTTTCTAATGCTGCTGAATAATCTATGTACCCTTTTTTATTGTTCGATAAAGATGGTTTTATAAAAAAAAAATTTGTGGAAATGTGAACAGTCATTGTTGGTCTACATCTGCTTGTGTTGGCTGTAGTGAAAGACATGTCAGTCCCAATTATACTATTTCTATTCTCGTGAAAGTTATTCCAGGCCCTCATTTTTTAAAATGTGGACACTCCTTGTATGTGTCTATCTACTATATTGGGTGTAGAGAAAGACCTGTCGGTCCATATTCTACTATTTCTACTGTGTACCAATAAAAGGCAAACAAAAGCACAGGTTAAATTTCAAAAATAGCCCCTGTGTCCGTTAGGAGATATAACAACCATAACGGTCCCGTACAGACAGTATATAAACCTATAAACAAATGCACAAGACAGACCTCAAAGTATGAAGCAATACCAAAACTTTATTCAAAGTACAATTACAAGAGACCACCAATGATGGTGATGTATACCAGTAAAAAAGACACCATAGACCTGAGGCATGTGTTATAAACACAATCCTTTCAGCCACATACTATATATAGATATCACATATCATGCAATAATTAATCATTACGCCAAGTGGCATATCATGATGATAATTAGCGATATTACTATTCTAAAGTGGAGGGAAGAAAAGGACGGCCGTCCAGGACCCGTAGAAGCGCATAAGTGCGAAACGGCCGTCGTCCTTTTCTTCCCTCCCGCACCCTAAACTTCTACCAGCCGCCTCTCCATTTTATGTCTCTTCATTTGTTTTCTGAATAAAGGACACTATTTTTCAGCAACACCAGGGTGAGTGCCACTTTTGTCTTTTCTTTGCGTGGATTGTTACAATACCTTGTGGTTGAGCACCACCCATAAGTTGCTGCTTTAGTTTTTTTGTGCCATATATGTCTTAAATAGAATCCAACGCTTAAGAGTGAATTGTCTGCTTTAAAGCCGCCTTAGTGCCTTCTACTTTCAGCTTTTTTATATATAGTATGTGGCTGAAAGGATTGTGTTTATAACACATGCCTCAGGTCTATGGTGTCTTTTTTACTAGTATACATCACCATCATTGGTGGTCTCTTGTAATTGTACTTTGAATAAAGTTTTGGTATTGCTTCATACTTTGAGGTCTGTCTTGTGCATTTGTTTAAAGGTTTATATTTCTACTGTGGTGAAATTGATGCCACTTTGGTATTGTCTGCCAACAATTTTGGGAAATGTGAACACTCCTGGTTGGGTCTCCTTCATGCGTGTTGCCTGTAGCAGTAGGCCTCCGAGACCATCAGGCCTCCACTCCTTGTACTCAGCTACCCGTGTTACTATCCTTGAATTTTTCTGACAATGGTAGTCTAGAAAACTGATATTTGTGCTACGAGTGTGGCTCAGCATGAAAGCAGTTAGAGGGGTTGCATTTGGTGTTAGTACTCCCAGCAAAAGGGGCCCTACACCGATCCCTCACCCACCTCATCTTACTGTGATGTTCATTGTAAATACTGTCCTAGACCTCGATACCTCATGCCTGGCTGATTGCTGCAGTTTCATGCTGCAATTTGTACTGTGGGAGAATTGAGGCCTCTTTGCTGCTGTCTGTCTCATTTGATGTGTTTTGGCAGCATGTGGGGCCGTTATAAGGTGTTGTGCATGCGTTTGTTTTTGCCTCCCATTCACATAAATGGTGTTCGGTAATGTTCAGGGAATATTAGAATTAATCGGCGAATATTGCAAATTCTGTGAAAGTAATCCGAATCGAACATTGAAATATTCGCTCATCTCTAATCTGGGGAGGATGGGAGATTATGGGGGAAGATATTGGGAAATTAGTTTGGAAATATACTGGGGAGATGGATGGCTTTAAAGGTCATTGTTTGCAAGATGACTTCACCGCTTCCAAACAAGCAAGACTCGCATTTAAATCCGCTCTCAACTCTGCTAAACAGGCCTTCTTCACAACTCTCATATCTTCCTTATCGTACAACCCAAACAGTTATTCAATTCCCTCCTCTGCCCACTACTGCCCCCTCTGCCCTCCATCATCTCTGCTGATGGCTTTTGCCCACACTTCAAAAATAAGATCGACCAAACAAGGCAAGTCTTTATTATTTAACCACAACAACCCCTTTGTACACCAGACCAATGCCCTTTCCCCATAACCTCCCTCTCCAACATCACTGAAAGAGAGTGTCACGACTTGGTTATCGGGTGACCTGGGACCAGGGGCTCCTTCCCTGCACCTAACACTAGGGGACCCAGACATCACCTCTTTGCTGTCCAGAATCTCAGAGTGTCTGTCAGCAATATCTTCCTCCTTCTGCTCTCGCTTCCCCAAGCTCAATGTGGACAAATCTGAACTGATGTCCTCCGTCTCACGCATCTTACTAATCGTATCTATCATAATAAATAACACCACTCTTTCCCCTATATGAGAAATCCGCTGCCTCAACTCTGCCCTGTCCTTCAAACCGCTTATCCTAACTCTCTCCAGCTCCAACTCAAAAATATTTCCAGAATCCGTCCTTTCCTGAACCCTCACAAATGGCTTGTGCAGGCCCTCCTCATCTTGACTCAACGCATTAACTACTGCATCATCCTATTCTGTGACCGGTTAACACTCTGGAACCTCTCCAGTCCATCCTTAACTCTGCTACCCGACTAATTCATCTCTCTTCTCGTTATTCCCCTGCTGCTCCTCTCTGCAAATCCCTTCATTGGCTCTTAATTCCCCATCATATCCAGCTCAAACTACTAAGGATGATCCCTCTACAATGACATCCCATAAGATATTTGTAGACCGCTATTAAGTCTCATCTTGGCCTTTTTTGCAAGCTAAACATTCCTAGATCCTTTAACCGTCGCTTGTAGGAAAGTTTGCAGTCCACACACTATCCTGATAGCTCTTCTCTGAACTTGTTCCAGTTTTTCAATGTCTTTTTTTTTTTTTTTTAAATGTGGTTCCCAGAACTGGAAACCGTAATCCAGATGAGGTCTGATCAATGAGGAGTAGAGGGAGAGAATTCATGTGATCTAGACTGTATGCTTTTCTTAATACATCCCAGAAATGTTTGCCTTTTTTGCTGTTGCATCACACTGTTGACTCATGTGCAGACTGTAATCTATTAGTATACCCAAGTCTTTTTCACATGCTGCTGCATCTCTATGGTGTAGAAGCGATCAGCCTGCGAAACATGATAGTCCCATAGTGGGACAAAGTAAAAAAATAATAATAATTTTTTTAATAACTGTAACAATATTGTAAAAAAAAATAAGAAAAGGTATTGTCTCTCTAAATAAATATTTGAATGAAAAAAATCTAAACGATAAAAATACGCATATTTGGTATTGCCGCGCATGCAAGTGCAGCGCCCCAGAGATCTGGTCATTGCAGTAACGTCGCTTTGCCACTAAGGGGAGTGATGGTACGTCTGACTGCACTAAAGGAGTTCTACTGACCAGGTATCACCAGTACACATTACACTTCAAACTCCAGCCACTAGGGGGAGTAAAAGGCTTTATTTATTGGGCCACTCCTCACATTGGTAAAACTAGGGGTTGGACAGGAAGTTAGGCAGAACGAACCCTGGGAGAGTTCCAGGGAGGACCTGTCAGAACTGGGAAATCTGGCAGGTACCTAGCGAAAGGACAGATTGTTACGGAACCGCACCTGCACTACCTTGCGGCGGTATCTAAAGAAAGGACACAAAGCGAAGGATATTGTGGACAGTGAGAAAACAAAATCAAGTACATAGGAGAGCCAGTAGGAGTCGTGTCCCGAGAACGGCAACATCCTACTGAGGCGCATAGTCGGTGGCCGGAGCACCGAGGAAGTAACAGTCTCCACGCATTACTTCAAACAGCGGCAGGACAGTTAATTACAGGTTGGCTGTCTACCATACAACACCTAAGAAGGACATAGGAGGCAATTGTGGGAGAGGAGCGACACTAGGGTTCCAGAATAACTCCAGGCCTACCTGTCAATAAGGTGCGTCCTAGCCATAACATACCTGGGGGACGGAGAAGAGAAAGATCTAGAAAGAACGAGGACAGAAGTTGCGAGGACTATCCTGAATGCTCAGCAGGGAAGCACTACAACACACAGGCGCTAGTGGGTAGACACTGATTTCCACCTGCAAAGGGAACTCTGGATGTGCCTTCGGACCGGCCGGTCTCAGACAGCCCTGTAGACAGTGTCCTGGACTGAGGATCCTGAAACCTTCAGTAAAAGGTAAAGAAACTGCAACCCTGTGTCCTCGTTATTCCTCGCACTACGCACCATCACCCTTCTATTGGACGCCCATTAGCAGGGTCACTGGCCAGGTCTAGCCACCGTGACAACCCAGGACCGAGTACCCCGTGGCCCTGTGTCTGGGGGCGATCCACAACGACCTGACCTATAAAACTGTTTCAAAAGTTAACACCTTTAGTAACCACCATAAAACAAGGCAAAAAATAATGCTTTATCATATGATCAATAAAAAATATGGATATAAATACACAGGGTACCGCTGAAAAAACGTCATCCTGTCCCGCAAAAAACAAGCTGCCATACAAATCCATCAGTGTCAAAATAAGTTATAGCTCTCAGAATAAAGCAATGCAAAAATAACATTTTTTTTCTATAATAATGATAAATAATTATATAAAAAATATATAAATGAGGTATCGCTGTAATCGTACTGACCAGAAGAAAAAAACCTGCCTCATCAATTTTACCACACACTGAACGGCAAAACTACTCCCCACCCCCCCCCCAAAGAAATTCCTGAATTGCTGCTTTTGTGTTCATTCTGCCTCCCAAAAAGTGGAATAGAAAGCGATCAACAAGTCAAGTGCCTGAAATTAGTAGCAATAAAAATGTCAACTCGTCCTGCAAAAAACAAGTGATAACATGACTAAGTAGTCCAAAATATGGAAAAATTATAGCTCTCAAAACGTGGTGATGCAAAAAAAATTTTTGTAATAAAAAAGCGTCTTTTAGTGTGTGACAGCTACCAAACCTAAAACCCAATACAAATCTGGTATCACTGTAATCGCACCGACGCGAAGAATAAAGTCGCCTAATCACTTATACTGCATGAGGAATGGCTGAAAAAATAAATAAAACCAATTTTTCACATACTGTTGATTTTTTTTTTCTTTTTAATTCTGCCTCCCAAAGATCGCAGTAAGGCTTGGCGTACATTTATCCTGTGCTCTGCACTGAATGCTTACACTGGGGTTTTCGTGTAAATCTCTGATATACGTTAATCAGATGGCCACCCCCCAGCAGAATATTCCCTTTAATGAGGCAAATTGAGGCACTGTGTATGTCATGTGACCTGTGATCTGGCGGTGTCTATCTTTTTAGGATTGCATAAAAGTGCAGTTGGCCACAGTTTTCCACGCTTATGAAAAGGACACCACTGAACAGAGGCCAGACGGAGTCAAGAGTAACTCTGCTGCCTCATTATAGTGAACAGATCCCTCAGGGGTTTCATCTGAATCACGTCACTTAGGCTAGTTTCACACTGGCGTTCGGCAGGGCTGCGGACTTTCTCTGTGAAGCCCCGCCCACTGCTGCACCTCTTCATTCAGCTCCGCCTATGGCTGCATGCGTCCTGCGTACCCTATCTTTAACATTGGGCATGCAGGCCATGCGAATGTATGCGGATGCCTCCGCATGCATCATTTTCATGCTGCGCCGACCTGCGCCGAATGCAACATGTTGCAATTTGTTGCGGTCGGCGCAGCTTGAAAATGACGCATGCACAAGCATCCGCATGCATCCACATGGCCTGCGTACCCAATGTTAAAGATAGGGTACGCAGGAAGCATGCAGCCGTTGGCGAAGCTAAATGAAGAGGCGTGGTAGTGGGCGGGGCTTCACTGAGGAAGTCCGCAGCCCTGCCAAACGCTAGTGTGAAACTAGCCTTAGCGATTTAGATGGAAAACCCTAAGTAAGTGCTCAGCGTACAGCCCCGGATAAATGTGATTCTAAACATAATGTAACATGTTCCCAATGAAAGCTTCATCTCAATCCACAAAAAAGCAAGCCCTCACTCAGGCTTGTCATCTGTAAAAGGAAATATAGGGGGTTTCCACTTTACTGGTAGCACAAAGGCTCTGGAAAAGCGAAATGACTCCTCACCTGCTAACAGAAATTCAACAAATTCTGCGCTTCAAAATCCAACCACCTCCCTCCCTTCTAAACGGCACAGTGTACATAAACCACATATTGTATACACATTTGGAATTTCTGAAGCTATGAGAGCCTGCCTAACTTCTAGGTGCATGCCTCCAGAACCACGGGTTGGGCATAACGTACTGTGACTGCAATGTTCTGGTCTACTGCGTACTACTGGTCACTACAACGGCAGTTTGCAATTTTCACTCAGCAACATCCATTGCTGCTTGTTTCTAGAAAATACCCATGGAGTCAAAATCATCACTACACCTGTAGATAAATTCCCCAAGGTGTAATGGGGTCACTTGATGGTGGATTCTGCTTTTCTAGCAATTAGGGGCTCGGTATATGGAGTCCTCAAACTGTTCTAGGAAAATCATTGCTTCAGGAGGCAAATAGCGTTCAGTTCCCCTGAGTCTCTCAGAATGGCTAAGTAGTATGGTACAGCCACGTATGGGATATTGCAATGTTCAGTAGAAATTGTGGGACAAATTTTGGTGCTATTTTTCCCCACTTATGTGAAAATGCAAAATCTGGGGCTTAAACAAAATTTTGGTGGTAAAATGTAGTTATTTTGTCTTCACTGCCCAATGGTATAAAATTCTATGACACAACCATGGTGTCAATATGATAACTGCAACCCTAGATGAATTCATTGAGAGGTGTAGTTTGTAAAATGAGGTCACTTGTGGGGGATTCTTCTGTTCTGGCACCTCAGGGGCTCTCCCAGTGGGTCATGGTGAATGCAAAGCATAACGGTAAAATCTGGTGCTCCTTGCCTTCTAAGCTTTGCACTTAGCCTGAAAAAAATTTCCCGATTTACATGTAGGGTATGGGCGCACTCTGGAAAAATGGACCTCACTTTCTTTTCTTTTTTTTTTATCCTATTAGTCCTTCGAAAAATTAAACTTGGGGCTAAAACAATATTTTAGTGGTAAAAATGTAATTTATTCTATCTTCACCGCTCAGTGGTATAAAATTCTGTGAGGCACATGTGGTGTCAATATGATCACTACACCTCCAGATGAATTCATTGGAGAGTGTAGTTTGTAAAATATTTTCATATATGGGGAGTTTCTGTTGTTTTGGTACCTCGTCAGGGGTTGTGCCAATGTGACATGACACCCTCAAACCATTCCAGTAAAATCTGAACTCCAATATGGCGCTTCTTCCCTTCTGAGCTTTGCACTGTGCCTCACAAGTAGTATCGGCGTACTCAGGAGACATTGCACAACAAATTGGATGGGAGCTTTCTAGGTAAGTTCCCACGATCTATGAACATCCAGCAGAGGGCGCCTCACCGCAAATGAAGCTAAATATAGATCATTGACCTATTTTTAGCTTCATTCCCCGGGGTTTTGCAGCAAGGAGCAGCCTGCATTAGCGGAACTCCTTGCTGCAAAATGTTTTAACCCCTTCAGAAGGATTTACATCGTTGGACTTTACAGATCTGCGGAGGGTAAGTATATTGTTGGTTTATTATGTTTTTTTACTTACAGACCGAGGGTCTTCAGTGACTGGATTGGGCGTAGAATAAAATACTCCAACAACCATTGTTTTTATTTCATTAAAATAATTTTAAATATTGTGTTTGTCTTTTATTTAACCCTTTCATTCAATTGGATTAATAATAGATAGGTGTCATAATTGACGCCTCTCCATTATTAATTAGGCTTAATGTCACCTTACAATAGCAAGGTGGCATTAACCCTTCATTACCCCATATCCCACCGCTACACGGGAATGGGAAGAGAGTGGCTAAGTGCCAGAATAGGCGCATCTTCCAGATGTGCCTTTTCTGGGGTGGCTGGTGGCAGATGTTTTTAGCAAGGGGGGGGCCAATAACCGTGGACCCTCTCCAGGCTATTAATATCTGCCCTCAGTCACTGGCTTTACTACTCTGGCGGAGAAAATTGTGCGGGAGCCCACGCCAATTTTTTCCGCCATTTAACCCCTTAATTTAATAGCTAGAACGGCCAAATTTTGCATAGACACACTACTGACATTAGTAGTGTGGAATATGCAAAAAAAATGGGGAGAAGACATGGTTTACTGTATGTAAACCAGGTCTCAAATCATGTCGGGTTTTAGGAAGGAGAAAGCAGAAGCCGGCAATTAAATTACCGGCTTTCTGCTATATCGCGCTGGATGAAATATTAATATATATATATATATATATATATATATATATATAGTGTGTGTCTCACTGATATATATATATATATATATATATATATATATATATATATATATATATATATATATACCTATTCTATGTGTACACATTTATTCGACCTATTCTATTCTAAGCTGTCAGTGTGATTTTACTGTACACCGCACTGAATTGCCGGCTTTTCTCTCTAACAGCGCTGCGTATTCCTCGCAAGTCACACTGCTGGTCCGTGTGTGATCCGTATTTTTGGGGCTTCCATAGACTTTCATTGGCGATTCTCGGCCGCGAATTGCTGACAATCGCAGCATGCTGCGATTTCACTCGGATCCTGAATACGGCCGAGAAAATATCGGATGATGGGAGCTGCCCCATAGATTAACATTGGGACGAGTGCTATGCGATTTTTTTTTTTATCGCATTGCACTCGTCCGTATTACGGTCTAGTGTGACCCCGGCCTTACCCTTATGGAAATGCAATATTTTGTGCTAAACATATTTGAGGGGAAATTTTTATTTTATTTTTTCATGGCTCAACATTATAAACTTCTGTGAAGCACCTGCAGGTTCAATGTGCTCACCACACATCTAGATCAAGCAATTGTGGAAAATTAGAAAAACCAGCACTAAACAACTTAAAACATACCTTTTCAATCTTACTCAGCGGACAAGCAGTGTATCGCTTGCAAAATCCCGAGTGCAACACCTGAAACGATCAGCGTCGTACAAACTCCAGGCTAAAGAGGAAACATTAAGTGGCACTCCGTGATGCAGTAAAACAATCCTTTCTTTATTCAATGCAAGTCGTACATGAATGCAGGGGAGCAGGTGCAGTGGAGGACAGCCGTTTTGCATCGATCAGACCCGTTGAAGTATCACTTGTGGGGAATTTTCACTGTTTAGGGCACATCAGAGGCTTTCCAAATGCGACATAGCGTCCACCAATTGTTCCAGCAAATTTTGCATTCAAAAAGTCAAATGGTGCTCCTTCCATTCCGAGCTCTTCCGTGTGCCCAAACAGTGGTTTTCTCCCCCATATGGGGTATCAGCATGCTCAGGAGAAATTACACAACAAATTTTGGGGTCCATTTTTTTTATGTTACCCTTGTCAAAATAAAAAAAAATTTGGATGTGAAGTAAATTTTTTGTGAAAATTTCTGTGAAGCACATGAAGGGTTAATAAACTTCTTGAATGTGGTTTTGAGCACCTTGAGGGGTGCAGTTTTTAGAATGGTGTCACTTTTGGGTATCTTCTAGACTCTTCAAAGTGACTTTAAATATGAAGTGGTCACTAAAAAAAATGGAGGTGTAAAAATGAGAAACCACTGGTCAACTTTTAACCCTTATTGCTTCCTAACAAAAAAAACCCAATTCGTTCCAAAGTTGTACTTCTGTAAAGTAGACATGTGGGAAATGTAACTTAACTATTTTGTGTGACCTATTTGTGATTTAAGGGCGTGAAAATTCAAAGTTAGAAAATTGCTAAATTTAAGCCAAATTTTTTTTTTCACAAATAAACACAACTCTTATCAAATTAATTTTAATACTATCATGAAGTACAATATGTCATGAAATAACAGTCTCAGAATCAACCATTGAAGCGTTCCAGACTTACCTCATAAAGGGACAGTGGTCAGAATTGTAAAAATTGGCCTGGTCACTAACGTGCAAACCAGCATAAGGGGTAAAGAGGTTAATATATAGGTGTGGTAGTGCCTATTTTGACCCCATAGGCACTTTGTGGTAATTGGCACACAGTGGATGTTGCAGAGTAAAGTTCATCCTGCTACAGCAATGCGAAACATGTGGATGCTAATTGCGGTTTGGGCACACTGCGAGGCTCAGAAGGGGAAATTGCTGTATTGGTTTATGGAAGCCATATTGCTTTTCAAGAGTCAATAGTAATGTGGAAACCTATTTTTCCATAATGGACCTAAGTGGGAGGCTTGTTTTTTGCTGGATGAGTAAAAGATTTAATTGGTATAATTTTTGGCTACATCATGTGCTTGTGTTGATGGGGTTTTATTCCAATATTTGGAAGGCAAAATGAACAAAGACGGCCGAACTTCATGGTCTACTGGCTCATGGCTTAATGTCTACTGTTTGTTAGTGAACTGTTATTGTCTTACTGAATAATTTGACTAGAGATTTGCTATCAACATTTCATGTATAAATGTTGTAAAATTATAATTAACAATATTTTATTCAAAAATATTTTGTTTTCATTTTTGGCAGATGACTGTAGCAGGAGATCAGAGGGACATCTGACATCTTCAGTTTTTAAATCGGATGACATGTATAGCACACAAGATGCAATTGAAGAGCAAGATAATTTTCGAGATAGACCTTCTTCATCTTTTCACAGTGAAGATCTGTCATCTGATCCTTTTAAACAGGATTCATCACGGAAATATTTTAACTGCAAAACAAATCTTGATAAACAGATAAGAATTCACACACTGGAAAAGCAATATTCATGTTCAGAATGTGAGAAACGGTTTGAATCTGAATCACATCTTACTGTACACCAGAAAATTCACACAGGGGACAAGCCATATTCCTGCTCAGAACATGGGAAATATGTTAACCAGAAATCAACTCTTGTTAGACACGAGAGCGCTCACAGAAAAATGAAGACATATTCATGCTCAGAATGTGGGACATATTTTAAGCAGAAATCAAGATTTGTTATACACAAGAGAATTCACACAGGAGAGAAGCCATTTTCATGCTCAGACTGTGGGAAATATTTTACGCATAAATCAAGTCTTGTTATACACCAGAGAATTCACACAGGAGAGAGGCCATTTTCATGCTTAGAATGTGGGAAATATTTTAACCAGAAATCTCATCTTGTTCTACACCAGAGAATTCACACAGGGGAGAAGCCATATTCATGCTTAGAATGTGGGAAATATTTTAACCAGAAATCTCATCTTGTTCTACACCAGAGAATTCACACAGGGGAGAAGCCATATTCATGCTCAGAATGTGGGAAATATTTTAGCCAGAAGTCAAATCTTGTTATACACGAGAGAATTCACACAGGGGAGAAGCCATTTTCATGCTCAGACTGTGGGAAATATTTTACGCATAAATCAAATCTTGTTATACACGAGAGAATTCACACAGGGGAGAAGCCATTTTCATGCTCAGACTGTGGGAAATATTTTTCCCATAAACCATCTCTTGTTATACACAAGAGAATTCACACAGGAGAGAAGCCATTTTCATGCTCAGAATGTGGGAACGATTTTAGCTCTAAATTTAATCTTGTAAGACATGAGAGAATTCACACAAGTGAGAATGTTCCATGCTGACTATACCACAATACAGCATAATTATATCATATGATAGGTGTTGCTAACTTAATACTACACGTAGGGTCCCTTTGGTTGGTCAAATATGACAATTATTTTTGGTGTCAAATCTTATGTATAATGAACATTTGCAAAATTCAATATTTTGACAAAGTATACTAGTCGAATTGTGATTCATTCATTGATCCAACTATGTTCTCCCAGTTACCTTGTCCTGTTCCCTCATTATGACATTAAATAGCCAGGATAATATTATCTTACAACTACAATTACTCTGTAACAAACAGGTTTTTTGTTTTATGTTAAATATATCCCTTTGTCCATAAAGTAGTTGTCCCATGAACAAAGTACATTTAAATCAATAGATCTTGGAATAAAAATAAGTTCCACAATTGGATGTGTTAAAAGATTGCTCCTGTGTAGCGATAATCTTAAAAATGTGCCCCTGCTGTGTACTGTGTAATGGCTGTGTCTGACCATACAGGATCATGGTCTGAACATGCCACATGTCCTGGGCAGGGGATGAAGCAAGAGAGAGGATACAAACAGGATAGGGTGGGATCACAGCTGATTCTTTCTGTGAGGTAAATATGTTTTTTAACAGGAATGGACATGTTTTACTCCGAGTTCTCTTGATTCAAATGTACTTTGCACAGGGAACAACAACTGAAAAGCCTGCTACAGCAATTTATAGCTATGAAAAACGCAAAGGAATTTCGGAATTGGCAATCCCCCCACTTTGAGATAAAGCAGCCTCAACGTATGCTGTATAATTTTCCAAATACGGTTTTGGAATAAATTTTGCAAATGTTTTTTTTTTAAATACTTATTTGGTATCCCTACTGGGCTATTTGAAAGCGCAAACAAAATGGTGGGAAGATTTTTTTTTTTTAATTGGATATTTTTATTAGAAATTTTAATGAAAAATTACAATAAAACAGCAATTACAATAAAATACCTTCCATGCCTTTTATTTCTTGCTACCTGAAATCCTAGGATACAACAATCTATAAAGAGACCGCCTGTGCAGAAGTATTAGGGCTACAGCAACATCACATATTTTATGCAGAGGTATAGTGCTATCTCCATAGTTCTTTATACAAGGACATATAGATCAGACAAGGTCCTCATATTTAGGCAGTTTTTATTCTCAATCGCTTTTTATATGAACAAGATCTGTGAGTTTCATTATACCGAATAGAGAATCACCAGGGACAAAGACCCCGTCTCGTTCTTACACACTAGAGGCCAGGCCCACAGTAGCCAGCCATGGGGCCCAGATTCTCTCTTTTTTGGCTCTAGCATTTCTTATAGAATAAATAACTTTCTCATACAGTCCTGTAGTAATGACTTTATTGATCACGTTTTGTGAGAGCGTTTATCTGAATACAATTAAATGTTATCAATTTATGTGCAAGAAACAATAAATGTCCTCCCGCAGTTTTAGCATGTGTGTAGTGTCATTTCTTTTACAAACCCTACCAAAAAAACCTTTGGATCTCCGACCAAACCTTCTGATTATGGTATATTTACATTTGTAGGTTGGCCACTCAACACTGCTGCTTTGTGCAGCATCCAATCAGAATATGGTCCCTCCTCTGTAATTATCTAATGGCATATAAAGGCTTAAGAGATGCCTAATATTTATGGAGGTGGATTTCTCAGGCATAAATTTTTTGTTCTATTGATGTATGATTGAATATAGTACACTGCTCAAAAAAATAAAGGGAACACTTAGACAACAGAATATAACTCCAAGTAAATCAAACTTCTGTGAAATCAAACTGTCCACTTAGGAAGCAACACTGTTTGACAATCAATTTCACATGCTGTTGTGCAAATGGAATAGACAACTGATGGAAATTATTGGCAATTATCAAGACACACTCAATAAAGGAGTGGTTCTGCAGGTTGGGACCACAGACCACATCTCATTATCAATGCTTTCTGGTTGATGTTTTGGTCACTTTTGAATGTTGGCTGTGCTTTCACATTCGTGGTAACATGAGACGGACTCTACAACCCACACAAGTGGCTCAGATAGTGCAGCTCATCCAGGATGGCACATCAATGCGAGCTGTGGCAAGGTTTGCTGTGTCTGTCAGCGTAGTGTCCAGAGGCTGGAGGCGCTACCAGGAGACAGGCCAGTACACCAGGAGATGTGGAGGCACCGTAGGAGGGCAATAACCCAACAGCACGACCACTACCTCAGCCTTTTGCAAGGAGGAACAGGAAGAGCACTGCCAGAGCCCTGCGAAATGACCTCCAGCAGGCCACAAATGTGCATGCGTCTGCACAAACGGTTAGAAATCGACTGCATGAGGATGCTCTGAGTGCCTGACGGCCACAAATGGGGGTTGTGCTCACAGCCCAACACCATGCAGGATGCTTGGCATTTGCCACAGAACACCAGGATTGGCAAATTCACTACTGGCACCCTGTGCACTTCACAGATGAAAGCAGGTTCACACTGAGCACATGCAACAGATGTGACAGAGTCTGGAGACGCTGTGGAGAGCGATCTGCTGTCTGCAACATCCTTCAGCATGACCAGTTTGGCAGTGGGTCAGTAATGGTGTGGGGTGGCATTTTTTTTGGAGGGCTGCACAGTCCTCCATGTGCTCGCCAGAGGTAGCCTGACTGCTATTAGGTACTATAAAGGCACAGATGATTGGCCTCAGGGAGACCAAAACATCCAACACCGCGGAGACACCATCACGTGTTTCTCAACGCAGTGATTCCAGAACACTGCCCCCATCCCTTATGGGAAATATGCAGATGCATGTAAAGAAGCTGCGGAGACACCATCACGTGTTTCTCGACGCAAGCAGTGAATAGCCAGGCCTTTCCCCAGGAAGGAACAACCACGGGAAGGGCAGCATCCTATGAAGGAAAGCCACCTATGCCAAGCATGGTATCCATCCACAGACAGCTGTTTCGGGGTTTTTGTCCCTCATCAGTGTGGAGTAGGAATCTGGCTATTAGGAGCAGTGCCTAGTAAAAAGGCTATAAAGGCACAGATGATTGGCCTCGGGGAGACCAAAACATCCAACACCGCGGAGACACCATCACGTGTTTCTCAACGCAGTGATTCCAGAACACTGCCCCCATCCCTTATGGGAAATATGCAGATGCATGTAAAGAAGCTGCGGAGACACCATCACGTGTTTCTCGATGCAAGCGGTGAATAGCCAGGCCTTTCCCCGGGATGGAACAACCACGGGAAGGGCCGCATCCTATGAAGGAAAGCCACCTATGCCAAGCATGGTATCCATCCACAGACAGCTGTTTCGGGGTTTTGCCCCTCATCAGTGTGGAGTAGGAATCTGGCTATTAGGAGCAGTGCCTAGTAAAAAGGCTATAAAGGCACAGATGATTGGCCTCGGGGAGACCAAAACATCCAACACCGCGGAGACACCATCACGTGTTTCTCAACGCAGTGATTCCAGAACACTGCCCCCATCCCTTATGGGAAATATGCAGATGCATGTAAAGAAGCTGCGGAGACACCATCACGTGTTTCTCAACGCAAGCAGTGAATAGCCAGGCCTTTCCCCAGGAAGGAACAACCACGGGAAGGGCAGCATCCTATGAAGGAAAGCCACCTATGCCAAGCATGGTATCCATCCACAGACAGCTGTTTCGGGGTTTTTGCCCCTCATCAGTGTGGAGTAGGAATCTGGCTATTAGGAGCAGTGCCTAGTAAAAAGGCTATAAAGGCACAGATGATTGGCCTCGGGGAGACCAAAACATCCAACACCGCGGAGACACCATCACGTGTTTCTCAACGCAGTGATTCCAGAACACTGCCCCCATCCCTTATGGGAAATATGCAGATGCATGTAAAGAAGCTGCGGAGACACCATCACGTGTTTCTCGACGCAAGCAGTGAATAGCCAGGCCTTTCCCCGGGAAGGAACAACCACGGGAAGGGCAGCATCCTATGAAGGAAAGCCACCTATGCCAAGCATGGTATCCATCCACAGACAGCTGTTTCGGGGTTTTTGCCCCTCATCAGTGTGGAGTAGGAATCTGGCTATTAGGAGCAGTGCCTAGTAAAAAGGCTATAAAGGCACAGATGATTGGCCTCGGGGAGACCAAAACATCCAACACCGCGGAGACACCATCACGTGTTTCTCAACGCAGTGATTCCAGAACACTGCCCCCATCCCTTATGGGAAATATACAGATCCACACTGATGAGGGGCAAAAACCCCGAAACAGCTGTCTGTGGATGGATACCATGCTTGGCATAGGTGGCTTTCCTTCATAGGATGCTGCCCTTCCCGTGGTTGTTCCTTCCCGGGGAAAGGCCTGGCTATTCACTGCTTGCGTCGAGAAACATGTGATGGTGTCTCTGCAGCTTCTTTACATGCATCTGCATATTTCCCATAAGGGATGGGGGCAGTGTTCTGGAATCACTGCGTTGAGAAACACGTGATGGTGTTTCCGCGGTGTTGGATGTTTTGGTCTCCCCGAGGCCAATCATCTGTGCCTTTATAGCCTTTTTACTAGGCACTGCTCCTAATAGCCAGATTCCTACTCCACACTGATGAGGGGCAAAAACCCCGAAACAGCTGTCTGTGGATGGATACCATGCTTGGCATAGGTGGCTTTCCTTCATAGGATGCTGCCCTTCCCGTGGTTGTTCCTTCCCGGGGAAAGGCCTGGCTATTCACTGCTTGCGTCGAGAAACACGTGATGGTGTCTCCGCAGCTTCTTTACATGCATCTGCTATTAGGTACTGACATGAGATCCTCAGACCCCTTGTGAGACCATATGCTGGTGTGGTTGGCCCTAGGTTCATCCAATGCCAGACCTCGTGGCTGGAGTGTGTCAGCAGTTGCTGCAAGATGAAGGAGTTGAAGCTATGGACTGGACCGCCCGTTCCCCAGACCTGAATCCGATTGAGCACATCTGGGACATCATGTCTCGCTCCATCCACCAACGTCATGTTGCACCACACACTGTCCAGGAGTTGGTGGATGCTTTAGTCCAGGTCTGGGAGGAGATCCCACAGAACACCATCCGCCACCTCATCTGGAGCATGCCCAGGCATTGTAGGGAGATAATACAGGCACGTGGAAGCCGCGCACACTACCGAGCATCATTTCCGTGTCTTGAGGCATTTCCACTGAAGTTGGATCAGCCTGTAACTTTATTTTCCACTTTGAATTTGAGCATCATTCTAACTCCAGACCTCTGTGGGATATTAGCTGTGATTTACATTGATCATTTTTAGGTTTTATTGTTCTCAACACATTCCACTATGTAATGAACAAAGATTTACAACTGGAATAATTCATTCAGTGATATCTAGGATGTGGGATTTTAGTGTTCCCTTTATTTATTTTGAGCAGTGTATTATTCACTATCTATTGGCCAGTACTTTTCACAATATCTAGACATAAGCTGTCTAAAGAGAGACAGGCCAGTATGAATCTGGTAAGAAGGCTTCTCTCCTAGGCTTTAGCAAGAAAAACAACAATGGCGTACTTCACTAATGGTTTAAAGATCCCCCAACTAGAGATTTATTAAACACTTACATTAGCTTGAGTGACAAAATATCTTTAAATCTTTTATATCTTTTTCTTGAAAAGCCATTCACCCAAGGAGGCTTTTCAGTGACCATAGATCCTATAGTTAAAATGTTTCCAAGCTTAGAGCCACATTAGGAAAGTCTCTTGATTCCATAGATGGTGTTGCCAGATTGGCCTGATGGAGAAATGACATTATCTCATTCACTCTTTGCGATACTGTAGAAGTATATTTCCAATACGGAAGTTGAATCATGTATTAGTTGAGCTAATATGTGAAACCCCTTGTTGGGGATTAGTTGCATTTCCCCATCATCAAAATAATGTTGTTTAAAGAAGAATTACTTCCTATCGGCCATGACCGTCCAGTGTTAGTTTAGTTTGTGCTCTATGTAAACTGTCCTAGGTTCTCTCTAAAGGGTTATGTACAAATCCACCTTAAGCCTCCCTCCGTGTTTGGTGTAATCCATTATCTAAGGGCTCAGATTTGTCTTAAGGTACCTTCACACATAACGATTTAGTTAACGATATCGTTGCAACGTCACGCTTTTTGTGACGTAGCAACGATCCCGCTAACGATATCTATGTGTGACAGCGACCAACGATCAGGCCCCTGCTGCGAGATCGTTGGTCGTGGGGAATGATCAGGACCTTTTTTTGGTCGCTGATCACCCCGCTGTCATCGCTAGATCAGCGTGTGTGATGCCGATCTAGCGATGTGTTCACCTGTAACCAGGGTAAACATCGGGTTACTAAGTGCAGTGCCGCGCTTAGTAACCCGATACTTACCCTGGTTACCATTGTAAAAGTAAAAAAAAAAAACTACATACCCACATTCTGATGTCTGTCACGTCCCCCAGCGTCAGCTTTCCTGCACTTTGTCAGCGCCGGCCGTAAAGCAGAGCACAGCGGTGACATCACCGCTCTGCTTTATGGCAGGCGCTTATTACACAGTGCAGGGAAGCTGACGCCGGGGGACGTGACAGACATCGGAATGTGAGTATGTAGTGTTTTTTTTTTTTGTTTTTTTTTTTTACTTTTACAATGGTAACCAGGGTAAATATCGGGTTACTAAGAGCGGCCCTGCACTTAGTAACCCGATGTTTACCTTGGTTACCCGGGGACTTCGGCATCGTTGAAGACAGTTTCAACGATGCCGAAGTTGTTCCCCTGATCGTTGGTTACTGGAGAGAGCTGTCTGTGTGACAGCTCCCCAGCGACCACACAACGACTTACCAACGATCACGGCCAGGTCGTATTGCTGGTCGTGATCGTTGGTAAATCGTTTAGTGTAATGGTACCTTTATTTATACCCTTTAAAGGATCCGCTAAAATCTTCTTTCATTGTTTCACATGCTCCATGCATCGAAGCCATCCCCTAGTGCAGGGGTCCCCAACTCCAGTCCTCAAGGCCCACCAACAGGTCATGTTTTCAGGATTTCCTTTGCATTGCACAGGTGATGCAATTATTATCTGAGCAAGACTAAGGAAATCCTGAAAACATGACATGTTGGTGGGTCTTGAGGACTGGGGTTGGGGACCCCTGCCCTAGTGCATCCGAAAGCATTCAGATGGTTGATTCTCTAATGCTTCCCCACTATCCATCACTGGTAACAAAAAAAAGGTTCAGTCTCCATAGTTTAGGTATCATAACCCTTATATCTGGGAAAGTTAGGACCACGAAGAGAAGAGTTGTCTGACAATGTTCGAGAAAGAAAGCAAATACAATATATGGATATGGAAATTTGCAAGGATCAAGTATTCTTGTAAGTTATTATTTTACGACACATACCAGGACATTAATCTATAGTTCCACGATTACTTAGACACCCGATGTTAGAACAGAACTCAAAAGCAAAATCGCCTCCATGTAATAAATCACTGGCATGAAAGGTGCCAAACAGCATCCCAATAACCATATAACTAATCCGTCCACGCCGGAGGAGAACATCCTTTATACCATTTTGCACGGTCCTTTTACCTATTTAGTGACCTTGGGTAAGGCAATATCTTGGGCTTATTATTATGCACCTGTGTGGACGAGCTTTGACTGTGGGATTATTATAGCTCTCACACTAGGACGGATTAGTTACGGTATATGGTTATTGAGATGCTGTTTGGCACCTTTCATGCCTTCTTTTGATATATGTCCTTTAGTTATGATTATTGCTATATATTTAACATTGTTGTACATACTGGTTAAGCATCGTCCGTTCTATCTTTCCTTTTCCTTTTCCCATGCATATTAGATTATTTGATCTATATGTGTAAATATCTTATTGGATGTTCCCCTCTGATTTGGGGTATTTGTTTGTGTTAATTATTGAAGTGATCTTTTATATAATATTAATAAATTATATATTTTAAACTATTTCTTAATTGGTGGGCTTCATTGAGTCAGCGGCTTAGTTGCTGCTGCTTTGGTTGTATATGATTATGGAAGTACCAATGTTCTTTGCAGTTTAGGACATATTTTGTGATTATATCTGTAAATCATTCAGCTGCCGGGATGAAAACTAAATCTCCGAGCAGTCATAAATAAACGGAGGTCACCCGAGCATGCTCGGGAAAACCCGAGCAATGAGTACACTCGCTTATCACTACCTGTGATCCATCAGTGCCTCCCTGTGGTCGCATGCTGCATAACATGGCAAAATAGGCAAATTGGACATAATTTCACACAAGACCCCAAGGATGGGCTGGACAAAATTGTTGGCACCTTCAACTTAATATTTGTAATAAGACAAAGAGAACAGCGATCCGCACCACCAATTAAGTGCACTGTGAACGGGCCGGTGGATTAACCCTTGCTGGTCTGCAAGATTTCGGGTGCTATAGCCAAGAAAGCATACGGACGTGCATATAAGCAGGAAGGAATACGGCAGCACTCACCAATCTTCTGTGCAGGTCACTTTATTAATACATCATCTTCACGGCACGGGGGTGTACAACCAGGGCAATGTGAGGGCTGAACAACGGCCGTTTCGCACCTATCCGGCGCTTCAACGGGTTCCGATTGGTGAGTGCTGCCGTATTTCTTCCTGCATATATGCACGTCCATCAACTTAATATTTGGTTGCACATCCTTTTGTTTAAATAACTGCAATCAATTGCTTCCTATACCTATCAACAAGCTTCTTACACACTACATGTGATGCAGGGCTGTATTTGTGGGTGAGTTATTAGTCTCTTGCACCCCAGCACATTAGATGAAGATGGGGGTCCTGGCTCAGTGTGCGGACTTGTGCTGTGAAAGCATTATGCTCGTGCAGGCCACATGTGACCAATGATGATGATTTGCCTGGACCAGATGTTTGACAGTTCAATGAAGGAGACCATAATTCAAAAATTAAACATTTTACTGAACAGGAACTTAGTAGGCAATATATACCGTAGACAACTTGTTAACGTTTTCTTCATAATATGGAGCATTTTCCACACAGTTTGAATTCCTTCATCTTTACTTATTTATTTTCTACTAGCTAAAGAGCCCGGCGTTGCCTGGGCATAGTAAATATCTGTGGTTAGTTATAGCACCTCACTTCTCTTATTTTCCCATCACGCCTCTCATTTTCCCCCTCACATCTCTCATTTTCTCCCTTACACATCTCAATTTCCCGTACACTCCTCTTATTTTCCACCTCACTCCTCTCATTCCCCCCTAACATTTGTCATTTCGACCTCACATCTATAATTTTCCGATCACCCCACTATTTTCCCTCACTCCTCTCATTTTGCACTCACACCTTTTCATTTTCACCTCACACCTCTCGTTTTCCCCTCAGTATATACAGTGGGGCAAAAAAGTATTTAGTCAGTCAGCAATAGTGCAAGTTCCACCACTTAAAAAGATGAGAGGCGTCTGTAATTTACATCATAGGTAGACCTCAACTATAGGAGACAAATTGAGAAAAAAAAATCCAGAAAATCACATTGTCTGTTTTTTTAACATTTCATTTGCATATTATGGTGGAAAATAAGTATTTGGTCAGAAACAAAATTTCATCTCAATACTTTGTAATATATCCTTTGTTGGCAATGACAGAGGTCAAACGTTTTCTGTAAGTCTTCACAAGATTGCCACACACTGTTGTTGGTATGTTGGCCCATTCCTCCATGCAGATCTCCTCTAGAGCAGTGATGTTTTTGGCTTTTCGCTTGGCAACACGGACTTTCAACTCCCTCCAAAGGTTTTCTATAGGGTTGAGATCTGGAGACTGGCTAGGCCACTCCAGGACCTTGAAATGCTTCTTACGAAGCCACTCCTTCGTTGCCCTAGCGGTGTGCTTTGGATCATTGTCATGTTGAAAGACCCAGCCACGTTTCATCTTCAATGCCCTTGCTGATGGAAGGAGGTTTGCACTCAAAATCTCACGATACATGGCCCCATTCATTCTTTCATGTACCCGGATCAGTCGTCCTGGCCACTTTGCAGAGAAACAGCCCCAAAGCATGATGTTTCCACCACCATACTTTACAGTAGGTATGGTGTTTGATGGATGCAACTCAATATTCTTTTTCCTCCAAACACGACAAGTTGTGTTTCTACCAAACAGTTCCAGTTTCGTTTCATCAGACCATAGGACATTCTCCCAAAACTCCTCTGGATCATCCAAATGCTCTCTAGCAAACTTCAGACGGGCCCGGACATGTACTGGCTTAAGCATTGGGACACGTCTGGCACTGCAGGATCTGAGTCCATGGTGGCGTAGTGTGTTACTTATGGTAGGCCTTGTTACATTGGTCCCAGCTCTCAGCAGTTCATTCACTAGGTCCCCCCGCATGGTTCTGGGATTTTTGCTCACCGTTCTTGTGATCATTCTGACCCCACGGGGTGGGATTTTGTGTGGAGCCCCAGATCGAGGGAGATTATCAGTGGTCTTGTATGTCTTCCATTTTCTAATTATTGCTCCCACTGTTGATTTCTTCACTCCAAGCTGGTTGGCTATTGCAGATTCAGTCTTCCCAGCCTGGTGCAGGGCTACAATTTTGTTTCTGGTGTCCTTTGACAGCTCTTTGGTCTTCACCATAGTGGAGTTTGGAGTCAGACTGTTTGAAGGTGTGCACAGGTGTCTTTTTATACTGATAACAAGTTTAAACAGGTGCCATTACTACAGGTAATGAGTGGAGGAAAGAGGATACTCTTAAAGAAGAAGTTACAGGTCTGTGAGAGCCAGAAATCTTGATTGTTTGTTTCTGACCAAATACTTATTTTCCACCATAATATGCAAATAAAATGTTAAAAAAACAGACAATGTGATTTTCTGGATTTTTTTTTCTCAGTTTGTCTCCCATAGTTGAGGTCTACCTATGATGTAAATTACAGACGCCTCTCATCTTTTTAAGTGGTGGAACTTACACTATTGCTGACTGACTAAATACTTTTTTGCCCCACTGTACATGTTTTTCATATCCCTTATATATAGTATACATCTGTATGTCATCTGCTGTATATAGTATATACCTGTATGTCATCTCCCCTGTAAATAGTATATACCTGCTGTATGTCATCTCCTCCTGTATATTGTATATACCTATGTCATCTCCTCCTGTATATAGTACAGTATATACCTGTATGTCATCTCTTCTGTATATACTATTTACCTGTATGTCATCTCCTATATATAGTATATACCTGTATGTCATCTCCTGTATATAGTATATACCTGTATGTCATCTCCCCTGTATATAGCATATACCTGCTGTATGTCATCTCCTTCTCTATATACCTATGTGTCATCTCCTTTATGTAGTATATACCTGTATGTCATCTCCTCCTGTATATAGTATATACAGTCATGGCCAAAAGTATTGACACCCCTGCAATTCTGTCAGATAATACTCATTTTCTTCCTGAAAATGATTGCAAACACAAATTATTTGGTATTATTATCTTCATTTAATTTGTTTTAAATGAAAAAAAACACAAAAGAGAATGAAGCAAAAAGCAAAACATTGATCATTTCACACAAAACTCCAAAAATGGGCCAGACAAAAGTATTGGCACCCTCAGCCTAATACTTGGTTGCACAACCTTTAGCCAAAATAACTGCGACCAACTGCTTCCGGTAACCATCAATGAGTTTCTTACAATGCTCTGCTGGAATTTTAGACCATTCTTCTTTGGCAAACTGCTCCAGGTCCCTGATATTTGAAGGGTGCCTTCTCCAAACTGCCATTTTTAGATCTCTCCACAGGTGTCCTATGGGATTCAGGTCTGTACTCATTGCTGGCCACCTTAGAAGTCTCAGTGCTTTCTCTCAAACCATTTTCTAGGGCTTTTTGAAGTGTGTTTTGGGTCATTGTCCTGCTGGAAGGCCCATGACCTTTGAGGGAGACCCAGCTTTCTCACACTGGGCCCTACATTATGGTGCAAAATTTGTTGGTAGTCTTCAGACTTCATAATGCCATGCACATGGTCAAGCAGTCCAGTGCCAGAGGCAGCAAAGCAACCCCAAAACATCAGGGAACCTCCGCCATGTTTGACTGTAGGGACCGTGTTCTTTTTTTTTTGAATGCCTCTTTTTTTTCTCCTGTAAACTCTATGTTGATGCCTTTGCCCAAAAAGCTCTACTTTTGTCTCATCTGACCAGAGAACATTCTTCCAAAACGTTTTAGGCTTTTTCAGGTACGTTTTGGCAAACTCCAGCCTGGCTTTTTTAAGTCTCGGGGAAAGAAGTGGGGTCTTCCTGGGTCTCCTACCATACAGTCCCTTTTCATTCAGACACCGACGGATAGTACAGGTTGACACTGTTGTACCCTCGGACTGCAGGGCAGCTTGAACTTGTTTGGATGTTAGTCGAGGTTCTTTATCCAACATCCGCACAATCTTGCATTGAAATCTCTTGTCAATTTTTCTTTTCCGTCCACATCTAGGGAGGTTAGCCACAGTACCATGGGCTTTAAACTTCTTGATGACACTGCGCACGGTAGACACAGGAACATTCAGGTCTTTGGAGATGGACTTGTAGCCTTGAGATTGCTCACGCTTCCTCACAATTTGGTTTCTCAAGTCCTCAGACAGTACTTTGGTCTTCTTTCTTTTCTCCATGCTCAATGTGGTACACACGAGGACACAGGACAGAGGTTTAGTCAGCTTTAATCCATGTCAACTGGCTGCAAGTGTGATTGTTATTGCACCTGTTAGGTGCCACAGGTAAGTTACAGGTGCTGTTAATTACACTAATTAGAGAAGCATCACATGATTTTTCGAACAGTGCCAATACTTTTGTCCACCCCCTTTTTTATGTTTGGTGTGGAATTATATCCAATTTGGCTTTAGGACAATTCTTTGTGTTTTTTCGTTTAAGACAAATTAAATGAAGATAATACCAAATAATTTGTGTTTGCAATCATTTTCAGGAAGAAAATGAGTATTATCTGACAGAATTGCAGGGGTGTCAATACTTTTGGCCATGACTGTACGTGTCATCTCCTCCTGTATATAGTATATACCTGTAAGTCATCTCCTCCTGTATATAGTATATACCTGTGTCATCTCCTCCTGTATATAGTATATACCTGTGTGTCACCTGCTCCTGTATATAGTATATATCTGTGTGTCATCTCCCCTGTATATAGTATATGTGTGTGTGTGTCATCTCCTCCTGTATATAGTATGTACCTGTGTCATCTCCCCTGTATATAGTATATATATGTGTCCTCTCCTCCTGTATATAGTATATATCTGTGTGTCATCTCCCCTGTATATAGTATATACGTGTGTCACCTCCGCTGTATATAGTATATACCTGTGTGTCATCTCTTCCTGTATATAGTATATACCTGTATGTCATCTCCTCCTGTATATAGTATATACCTGTGTCATCTCCTCCTGTATATAGTATATACCTGTGTCATCTTCTCCTGTATATAGTATGTACCTGTATGTCATCTCCTCCTGTATATAGTATATACCTGTGTGTCATCTCCCCTTTATATAGTATATACGTGTGTCATCTCCCCTGTATATAGTATACACCAGTGTGTCATCTCCCCTGTATATAGTATATATGTGTGTCATCTCCTCCTGTATATAGTATATACGTGTCATCTCCCCTGTATATAGTATGTGTGTCATCTCCCCTGTATATAGTATACCTGTGTGTCATCTCCTCCTGTATATAGTATATACCTGTGTGTCATCTCCCCTGTATATAGTATATACGTGTGTCATCTCCCCTGTATATAGTATACACCAGTGTGTCATCTCCCCTGTATATAGTATACACCAGTGTGTCATCTCCCCTGTATATAGTACATATGTGTGTCATCCCCTCCTGTATATAGTATATACCTGTCATCTCCCCTGTATATAGTATAGCTGTGTGTCATCTCCTCCTGTATATAGTATATCTGTGTCATCTCCTCCTGTATATAGTATATACCTGTGTGTCATCTCCTCCTGTATATAGTATATACCTGTGTGTCATCTTCTCCTGTATATAGTATATACCTGTGTCATATCTCCTGTATATAGTTTATATACCGGTGTCATCTCCCCTGTATATAGTATATACCTGTGTGTCATCTCCTCCTGTATTATACCTCAGTATTTTTACCTCCGTATTTGTAAGCTAAATTGGCAGCCTGATAAATCCCCAGCCAACAGGAAGCCCTCCCCCCCCCCCGGCAGTATATACTAACTCACACATACACATAATAGACAGGTCATGTGACTGACAGCTGCCGTACTTCCTATATAGTACAGTTGTTGCTCTTGTCGTTTGTCTGCTTATTAATCAGATTTTTATTTTTGAAGGATAATACCAGACTTGTGTGTGTTTCATGTGTCAAGTTGTGTGTGTTGAGTTGCGTGTGATGACATGCATGTAGCGACTTTTTGTGTGTCGAGTTGCATGTGACAGGTTAGTGTAGCAAGTTGTGTGGAGCAAGTTTTCCGCATGGCGAGTTTTGCGCGTGGCGTGTTTTATGTGTGGTGCGTTTTGAGTATATGCAAGTTTTGTGTGAGGCAACTTTTGCATGTGTTGCAACTTTTGTGCATGTGGCAATTTTTCCATGTGTGCAATTTTTGCATGTGGCGAGTTTTCCATGAGGTGAGTTTTGCACGTGTGGCGAGTTTTGCGTGAGCCTAGTTTTGCATGTTGCGAGTTTTGCGCGTGGCGAGTTTTGAGCGGCGACTTTTGTGTTTCGACTTTTATGTGGCGAGGTTGGTGTATGTGTGGTGAAATGTGTGCTGAGGGTGGTATATGTGTACAAGCACGTGGTAGTGTGTGGCGCATTTTGTGTGTGTGTTAATATCCCCGTGTGTGGTGAGTATCCCATGTCGGGGCCCCACCTTAGTAACTGTACGGTATATACTCTTTGGCCCCATCCCTCTCACTCTTTAAGTCCCCCTTGTTCACATCTGGCAGCTGTGAATTTGCCTCCAACACTTTTCCTTTCCCTTTTTCCCCATTATGAAGATAGGGGCAAAATTGTTTGGTGAATTGGAACGCGCGGGGTTAAAATTTCGCCTCACAACATAGCCTATGACGCTCTCAGGGTCCAGACGTGTGACTGTGCAAAATTTTGTGGCTCTAGCTGCGACGGTGCAGATGCCAATCCCGGATATACACACATACACACACACACACATTCAGCTTTATGTATTAGACTAGCTGTACTACCCGGCTTCGCCCGGGTTAATAACTACTGTAAGCAAAATAGAATGTGTTAACAAAAATTTATTCTGCACACAAAAACCACAAAACAAATAGATAGAAATGTAATTATTAAAAGGCAAAAACTAAGATAATATAAGCATTTTACAACATATATTTCAGCACCAGAGATATTCCACACAGATTTAACTAAATTGGCCAAGTAATATGAAGTAATCTTCTACAACCTATTCGAGAGCCTTTTGATAAACGACATTCTTAGTTTTTCCTTCAGGTGCAAAGACGAACAGATTTTTGGCTGTTCCAGCTCTTGAACAGGCCACATAAAGTTGACCATGAGAAAAGCATGGAGACTGTAAATCGACAAACAAGATGGAAGAACTAGAAGCAGAAATATCTACAGGTAACTTTGACATAGTGGGAATAACCGAGACATGGTTAGATGAAAGCTATGACTGGGCAGTTAACTTACAGGGTTACAGTCTGTTTAGAAAGGATCGTAAAAATCGGAGAGGAGGAGGGGTTTGTCTCTATGTAAAGTCTTGTCTAAAGTCCACTTTAAGGGAGGATATTAGCGAAGGAAATGAGGATGTCGAGTCCATATGGGTCAAAATTCATGGAGGGAAAAATGGTAACAAAATTCTCATTGGGGTCTGTTACAAACCCCCAAATATAACAGAAACCATGGAAAGTCTACTTCTAAAGCAGATAGATGAAGCAGCAACCCATAATGAGGTCCTGGTTATGGGGGACTTTAACTACCCGGATATTAACTGGGAAACAGAAACCTGTGAAACCCATAAAGGCAACAGGTTTCTGCTAATAACCAAGAAAAATTATCTTTCACAATTGGTGCAGAATCCAACCAGAGGAGCAGCACTTTTAGACCTAATACTATCTAATAGACCTGACAGAATAACAAATCTGCAGGTGGTCGGGCATCTAGGAAATAGCGACCACAATATTGTACAGTTTCACCTGTCTTTCACTAGGGGGACTTGTCAGGGAGTCACAAAAACACTGAACTTTAGGAAGGCAAAGTTTGACCAGCTTAGAGATGCCCTTAATCTGGTAGACTGGGACAATATCCTCAGAAATAAGAATACAGATAATAAATGGGAAATGTTTAAGAACATCCTAAATAGGCAGTGTAAGCGGTTTATACCTTGTGGGAATAAAAGGACTAGAAATAGGAAAAACCCAATGTGGCTAAACAAAGAAGTAAGACAGGCAATTAACAGTAAAAAGAAAGCATTTGCACTACTAAAGCAGGATGGCACCATTGAAGCTCTAAAAAACTATAGGGAGAAAAATACTTTATCTAAAAAACTAATTAAAGCTGCCAAAAAGGAAACAGAGAAGCACATTGCTAAGGAGAGTAAAACTAATCCCAAACTGTTCTTCAACTATATCAATAGTAAAAGAATAAAAACTGAAAATGTAGGCCCCTTAAAAAATAGTGAGGAAAGAATGGTTGTAGATGACGAGGAAAAAGCTAACATATTAAACACCTTCTTCTCCACGGTATTCACGGTGGAAAATGAAATGCTAGGTGAAATCCCAAGAAACAATGAAAACCCTATATTAAGGGTCACCAATCTAACCCAAGAAGAGGTGCGAAACCGGCTAAATAAGATTAAAATAGATAAATCTCCGGGTCCGGATGGCATACACCCACGAGTACTAAGAGAACTAAGTAATGTAATAGATAAACCATTATTTCTTATTTTTAGGGACTCTATAGCGACAGGGTCTGTTCCGCAGGATTGGCGCATAGCAAATGTGGTGCCAATATTCAAAAAGGGCTCTAAAAGTGAACCTGGAAATTATAGGCCAGTAAGTCTAACCTCTATTGTTGGTAAAATATTTGAAGGGTTTCTGAGGGATGTTATTCTGGATTATCTCAATGAGAATAACTGTTTAACTCCATATCAGCATGGGTTTATGAGAAATCGCTCCTGTCAAACCAATCTAATCAGTTTTTATGAAGAGGTAAGCTATAGGCTGGACCACGGTGAGTCATTGGACGTGGTATATCTAGATTTTTCCAAAGCGTTTGATACCGTGCCGCACAAGAGGTTGGTACACAAAATGAGAATGCTTGGTCTGGGGGAAATTGTGTGTAAATGGGTTAGTAACTGGCTTAGTGATAGAAAGCAGAGGGTGGTTATAAATGGTATAGTCTCTAACTGGGTCGCTGTGACCAGTGGGGTACCGCAGGAGTCAGTATTGGGACCTGTTCTCTTCAACATATTCATTAATGATCTGGTAGAAGGTTTACACAGTAAAATATCGATATTTGCAGATGATACAAAACTATGTAAAGCAGTTAATACAAGAGAAGATAGTATTCTGCTACAGATGGATCTGGATAAGTTGGAAACTTGGGCTGAAAGGTGGCAGATGAGGTTTAACAATGATAAATGTAAGGTTATACACATGGGAAGAAGGAATCAATGTCACCATTACACACTGAATGGGAAACCACTGGGTAAATCTGACAGGGAGAAGGACTTGGGGATCCTAGTTAATGATAAACTTACCTGGAGCAGCCAGTGCCAGGCAGCAGCTGCCAAGGCAAACAGGATCATGGGGTGCATTAAAAGAGGTCTGGATACACATGATGAGAGCATTATACTGCCTCTGTACAAATCCCTAGTTAGACCGCACATGGAGTACTGTGTCCAGTTTTGGGCACCGGTGCTCAGGAAGGATATAATGGAACTAGAGAGAGTACAAAGGAGGGCAACAAAATTAATAAAGGGGATGGGAGAACTACAATACCCAGATAGATTAGCGAAATTAGGATTATTTAGTCTAGAAAAAAGACGACTGAGGGGCGATCTAATAACCATGTATAAGTATATAAGGGGACAATACAAATATCTTGCTGAGGATCTGTTTATACCAAGGAAGGTGACGGGCACAAGGGGGCATTCTTTGCGTCTGGAGGAGAGAAGGTTTTTCCACCAACATAGAAGAGGATTCTTTACTGTTAGGGCAGTGAGAATCTGGAATTGCTTGCCTGAGGAGGTGGTGATGGCGAACTCAGTCGAGGGGTTCAAGAGAGGCCTGGATGTCTTCCTGGAGCAGAACAATATTGTATCATACAATTAGGTTCTGTAGAAGGACGTAGATCTGGGGATTTATTATGATGGAATATAGGCTGAACTGGATGGACAAATGTCTTTTTTCGGCCTTACTAACTATGTTACTATGTTACTATGTTACTATGATTCCAACTACTTTCAAGGACTGTCCCTGAGCTTTGTTGATGGACATAGCAAATGCCAGTCGAACAGGAAACTGGAGGCGTTTAAAATCAAACGGCAAATCAGATGGAATGAGAGGAATTGTTGGAATGAAAACATCTTCTCCTGTGGCACATCCTGTCAAAATGGTTGCCTCAATTACATGTGGAAACAGGTTCTTAATCAAGAGTCTTGTTCCATTACACAGCTTTGGTGGATCCAAATTTCTCAATAACAGAATAGGTGCTCCGGGTTTTAGAAAGAGGTTGTGAGGAGGAAGTCCTTGTGGCTCCAAGGAATTGAGGAACTCAGTTGGATAGAAGAAAAACCAAAATAACAATAGCCAAAGTCTATTATTCAACAGAAAAAAAAACAAAAAACTGACACAAGACCTAAAACAATGAATTTTAATTAGATAATTAAAAATATCGAGAAAAAATATATCAAAAATATCAAATAGACCAGTAAGAGGGATCTTACGGGAGAGCAGGGTCTCTGGTATATATAAAAAAATGCCAGAAAAAATATATGCAAATATATATGAAAAGACTAGGGAAGATAGATGTGCCTATCCCTAAAAAAATTCCCTTCCTGACAGCGGAGGTTGGCACCCTGGGATACGATGTGGCGCCCCCGCTCAACGAAGACTGACCCTGAAGTCCCTAAAAAGGAATCCCTCAAAAAGAAGCCACCACCAATAATAACACCACAAAAAAACAAAAAAACAAAACAAGTGAAAATAAAAGTGGAATACCTGTGCTGCTATAGGCTGACTATAGAAACAATAATATCACAATAAAGCTGATATATACATGTGGGGCGAAACGCGTAGGGAAGAGACATTTGTCTCCACGAGATAAGTGATTTTTTATTTATACCTGCATGCTGCGAGGCTTATGGAGTATTTACTCTTTTTGATATTTAAACTGGACATGGGCTATTGAGTATAAACGCTTTATATATCTCTGGCGTTTGTTTTGATTTCTGGCTTCATCCTGTACTTTGGCAAGGACTTATAAGTGTCACTACTCATTAAATGTCCTGTCTGGCGGTGATACCATTAGGTCACTAATTATGTACAGGTTATTCTACTTTTTTATCTATTTAAGTACGCGACACCACTGAAATGAGCTTGATGAGAGTGATTGTACCACAAGACTTGCCTTATTGAACCTTAGAGACACAAGAATAATATCAACTTACCTCCTCTGGCAGTGATGCCATGAGGTTATTATAACCATATCTGTAACCCTCCTTTATCGATATTTTTCTGAATACATAGCACTATTGATTATAGGCTGATAAGAGTTAATTCACCACTAGGTGCGTTCCTTAATAAGCTACGAGAGCATATCTACCCTTAGCACCTACTGTGACTAAACTAAGTCAATAAGAGCTATTGTATCATCTAACATGCTCTAAAGAAATGTAGAGGGTATGATATCAATATCATCTAACACGCTCTAAAAAGGAACGTAGAGGGCACGATATCAATATCAATACCTTCATTGGCTATTTTTGTGACCCTCTATGTTTGGTTATTTTTGTGACCCTCTATTTGTGGCTACTTTTATGACCCTCTATTTGGGGTGTCCGGTACTCTAATGATACCTCAATAAGCTACGAGAACATATCTACCCTTAGCACCTACTGTGACTAAACTAAGTCAATAAGAGCTATTGTATCATCTAACATGCTCTAAAGAAATGTCGAGGGTATGATATCAATATCATCTAACACGCTCTAAAAAGGAACGTAGAGGGCACGATATCAATATCAATACCCTCAGTGGTTATTTTTGGGACCCTCTATGTTTGGTTATTTTTGTGACCCTATATTTGTGGCTACTTTTGTGACCCTCTATTTGGGGTGTCCGGTACTCTAATGATACTGTCCTATTGCATTGCAGGGATTTCCTGTTTGTGCACCCTGTATTTGCTGAGGGATTTATGCTTTATTTCCCTACATTATTGTTATCTTTTCAGTATCATTACTATATTGTTTTGAGAGGCGCTACAGTGTTTAAACATATTTTATAACACTGTCTCCCCCTTCTTCTTTTTTTTTTTCTCCTTCCTCTCAGAGTACATCTTTAGCTCACAATATATGCCAGTCTGTATATATCAGCTTTATTGTGATATTATTGTTTCTATAGTCAGCCTATAGCAGTACAGGTATTCCACTTTTATTTTCACTTGTTTTGTTTTTTTTGTGGTGTTATTATTGGTGGTGGCTTCTTTTTGAGGGATTCCTTTTTAGGGACTTCAGGGTCAGTCTTCGTTGAGCGGGGGCGCCACATCGTATCCCAGGGTGCCAACCTCCGCTGTCAGGAAGGGAATTTTTTTAGGGATAGGCACATCTATCTTCCCTAGTCTTTTCATATATATTTGCATATATTTTTTCTGGCATTTTTTTATATATACCAGAGACCCTGCTCTCCCGTAAGATCCCTCTTACTGGTCTATTTGATATTTTTGATATATTTTTTTTCGATATTTTTAATTATCTAATTAAAATTCATTGTTTTAGGTCTTGTGTCAGTTTTTTGTTTTTTTTCTGAACTCAGTTGGATAAAATAATGCTTGAGCAGGGTCTATTACTGTATCTATTGACTTGTAGGTTGTGCACACACCTGGAAGGAGATTTAGAATTTGAAGATTGATCTTGTTGACGCTGTCATTTTTGGGAGCTAGAATAGCCCTTTCACACAGCCAGCCAGAATTTTTGAAGTGGAGTTGAATGTTTGGAAAAACCTTTGCTTTCAACTCCTCAATGGAAGTCACAATGCAACAAAAGTTGCTTGGGAAGGTGATCTGTCCAGTGGTTGAGTTTACTGGTGCCTTGCCATCTCCAATAGTCAACAGCTGGCTCGAAAACAGTCCAGCAGAAACATCGCCTGTCATGTAGACCCTCATGTTTGTGTTCAGTGACATTTTCTTTACTTTTCTCCAAAGGTACGATGCTTTCAGACAGGCATTGAGTTCGTCTGCAGGGGTTGATCTTGGAATAACAGGTAGTGTTTGGCGGAAGTCACCTGCCAAAACAACAACTACTCCTCCCATGATATATTTGTTGCTACGCAGGTCTTGCAGAAGTCTGTCCACTGCTTCCAGAGCCCTTTTGTGTGACATGGTGCATTCATCCCAAATGATAGCACTGCATTTTTTAAGCAATTTGGCCAGTCCTGATCCCTTGGCAATATTACACACGGGGCTGTCACTATGAGACAGGTTAAGTGGTAGTTTGAATGTCGAATGTGCTGTCCTGCCACCGTTTAAAAGCGTAGCTGCAATTCCAGAAGATGCCACTGCAAGTGCAATCTTTTTTTGTTGTCGAAATTTTGCCAGGAGCAAGTTGATTACAAATGTCTTTCCTGATCCACCTGGAGCATCGAGGAAGACAATCCCACCTTTGTTGGTTTCACTGAAACTTAAAATATAGTTATAGGCGTCCCTTTGATCTGGTACCAATATTGGCTCGTTCTGAGACACACATGCTGTCAGTTCATCAATATTATAGTTTGTTTCTATGAAAATCTTCCTACACATTTGGATGCCTTCAGGATTTCTTATTGGAGCAGGCAAACCAAGCAACTGTAAGGCTTTTCCTGACATTGCTATGCACTGGTCTTCAAGGAGCATTAAAGTTTCATTGAACATTTCCTCAGTGAAGTTGATGAGTTGCTGAGGATTTTCCCTTCTAATCTGCATGAGGATGTCCTCACTGAGATCAGTTTTGAACTTTGTCCAAA
Organism: Ranitomeya imitator; assembly: GCF_032444005.1. Lineage (NCBI taxonomy): Eukaryota > Metazoa > Chordata > Amphibia > Anura > Dendrobatidae > Ranitomeya > Ranitomeya imitator. Next base: position 363,504,076 of record NC_091283.1, read on the forward strand.
TCTCAAGAGGATTTGAAATGCTACATGTTGTTAGAATAATAGCAAAGAGGTGTCTTAGTCGCTTTGGGGTTTGTGTGGCTGCAGCTTCACTGAGGGTCATGTCCCAGTGTCCATCATTTTCCAGAAGTCCTTTTCTTTGGCAAGCTTCCCTGAATGTTTCACACACATGGCCTCCGACGGTCTTCAAGTCAGAAAATGATGTAGGGCCTTTGACAACATGAAGTAACATGCGCAGGTAGAAGCACTCTGCATTTGACGGATGAATAGTGTAGACGCGACCAAGCGTATCAGTTGCTTTCACCCCTGGATAGCCTTCAATATCAAGGCCCCGTTTCCTCCGTTCCAGTGTTTTTCTGGAGGCATTCCAAGTGTAGTACTTTGGTAAATCACAGTAGAGAATTGTTTTTGCAAAAGGGTCTTGTTGACACAGCTCAAAAAATGCCAAGAGGGTGATCTTAGGTGGTGTTAGGAGCTGCTGCTGCAAGTTTGCTGGATTAAAATAAATTCTCTGTCCATTTTCGAAGTGTACACTCAGATGCACAACTGGTGGGTAGCGCTCATGAATGGAGAAGCCTAGTATTCTCCAAACAGCTTCATTGCTGCTTATGTACCTGCCCATCTGGAATGCCTCCACTTCATCAATAATAGGTCCATTTTTCTGGAGTTCAAAAACTGCTTGATCACTTCCTTTGTGGACATATTTGCAGATATACGTGATAGATTTCACAGAGTGGCAAGATTCGACATTTATGTGGGCCTGGAAGATTTTTGAGAGCAAAGGGTTGTAAGGCACTACCCACCTGTTGTCAATTTCTATCTCTTGGAGTGATGATCCAACACACATTTTGACCTTTGCTGTGAAACCACCATCCCCTGGCTTTCTTCTTCGGTAGACTGGATATCCATCTTGTCCTGTTTGGGTTTCTTGAACCAGGGAACGTGGGTAATGCTTTGAACACCTGCCATCAATCATACAGGGAGAATTTTTGTTGAGACTCCCACACGGACCATGGATCATGTTTTTTGTGATGGTGTCAAACAGCAATGGGTCAATCCGAAGGTCTGGCAATTCGGCACTGATGATATTGTCAATTTCGGTAGGCTGTATTTTTTGCTTCAGCCAGATCAAGATGTGGGCGTGAGGAAGGCCTCTTTTTTGCCATTCAACTGAATACATCCAGCACTGCGTCTCACCATAAATATGTGATTTTGTGATGAGATTAGTCATTTTTGAAAGTTTCTGTTTGAAAACCCGAGCAATAAGATCATGGCAATTCACTGATTTTTGGCCCGGCAACAGGTGCCCTCCAATTTCCTCCCAGGCAGGATTGCAAGTAAAGGTGATGAAAAGATCTGGACGGCCATACTTTCTCACATAAGTCATTGCATCCTGTGTGTATTCATGCATGTGTCGTGGGCTTCCAGTGACAGTTGATGGAAGAATAACCATTTTCCCCAACTCTTTTGGATCAGCATCGTTTGCAACAGCATCTCTAAGGTGAATATATTCCTCTTAGATTAAGTTGGATATATAAAAGACGTTCACTCTCAATCTTTGCATACATGTCAACAATAAATTGGTGGAAGAGGTGTTTGCATTTCAAGATGTGATTTTCCTCTGCAAATCTTGTCATGATCCTATATGCATAGAAGTCCACGGCAGACACTTTTTTCCTGAAGGGTGCCTGTTGTAGGATCTGTCTGAGGTATTCCAAAGTGATAGCCATCCTGTCCCTGCCAAAAGATGATTGGATATTGCAGTGCATCATAGGACCTGTGAGTTTCTGCTACTCGTTGCAAACTATTGTTCCTTTTCTGAAGCACAATGTCACGGCTTTGAAAATCATTGCCTACAATCAAGATTGCTACATCATCAAATGTGGGAGCATTGAAACGTCGCTGATGTTCACCTTACGGTGTTTTGTCAGCTCGAATTACAACTTTGTAATCGTCATTTGGCATGCATTCAAGTGCAGTCTTGAAAAGTGGAACATATGGATTGTTGGTGTGAAGGAACTGCTGCAAAATAGTGACAATATCAAGGCGAGTGTTAGGAATTAAAGAGCATCTCCGCTGAGCCTCTGCTTCTGCATTTCCCATGAAGAAGAGTTGAAGAAATTGAGGTTCTTCTCCTTGTAATGGAAGCAGTGAGCCAATTGAGTGGTAAACCTGTCCTTGAACTTTGAATGTCGGCAGAAATCCTGTTGTAAACATTTTTGTTGCACCAAATGATGTCATTTGGAAGCAGGAGTTGTACTTCCTGATGTTGTCCAAGAAATGCTTTGATATTGTACTGGTACCCGTCATCAGAGACTTTAGGGGATCTGGTGGTGACAGGAGAGGTGGAAGTTTTATCTTGCCATTTGCACAGCATAAACCTGGTGGTTCATCTTTCCATTTCAGGGCACTGCAGTACATGCAGAGCACATCCATTTTTCCTATCTGAACTTTAGGATTATCCTGATAGTTTATGTCTGACAGGTAACAAAAGGCAGCATGTTTCAAATCTCCAACCATTTCCTGTGCCCTGGTGGAAGAAATAGCAATTCTCTTAGCGGCAAGTCGGCCTTCTCTCTGCTGAGATGACTCATTGGCTCTTGAGGAAGCAGCTCTTTTTCTCTTACGTGCAAGTCTCGCTTCCCTCTCCTCAGAAACGTCTTTGGCTCTTGAGGAAGCAGCTCTTGTTTTCATGTCCGCAAGCCTCGCTTCCCTCTCCTCAGAAAATTCATTGGCTCTTGAGGAAGCAGTTCTTGTTCTCTTGTCTGCAAGCCTCGCTTCCCTCTCCTCAGAAAGTTCATTGGCCCTTGATGAAGCAGTTCTTGTCCTCTTGTCTGCAAGCCTCACTTCCCTCTCCTCAGAAAGTTCATTGGCCCTTGTGGAAGCAGTTCTTGTTCTCTTGTCTGCAAGCCTCGCTTCCCTCTCCTCAGAAAGTTCATTTGCTCTTGAGGAAGCAGTTCTTGTTCTCTTGTCTGCAAGCCTCGCTTCCCTCTCCTCAGAAAGTTCATTGGCTCTTGAGGAAGCAGCTCTTGTTTTCATGTCTGCAAGCCTCGCTTCCCTTTCCTCAGAAAATTAATTGGCTCTTGAGGAAGCATGTTGTGAATTCTGTGGCAGAGCTCCCTCCTGTGGTCACAAGTGGTACTTCGGCTGATTCTCTCTGTGAGCTTCCGTTGGTGGAGGAAAGTGGTACTGCGGCTTCTGAGTTTCCTTCCTCAGGTGATGTGGTGAAGTCGTTAGGTGCTGCTCTATTTAACTCCACCTAGTGCTTTGATCCTGGCCTCCAGTCAATGTTCTAGTATTGGACCTGTTTCCTCCTGGATCGTTCCTGTGGCCTGCTGCTCTGCATAGCTAAGTTCCGCTTTGCTATTTTTCTCTCCAGCTTGTCTATTTGTTTTTTCTTGCTTGCTGGAAGCTCTGGGACGCAGAGGGTGTACCTCCGTGCCGTTAGTTCGGTACGGAGGGTGTTTTTGCCCCCTTTGCGTGGTTTTTGTAGGGTTTTGTGTTGACCACAAAGTTACCTTTCCTATCCTCGCTCTGTTCAGAAAGTCGGGCCTCACTTTGCTAAATCTATTTCATCTCTACGTTTGTCTTTTCATCTTAACTCACAGTCATTATATGTGGGGGCTGCCTTTTCCTTTGGGGTATTTCTCTGAGGCAAGGTAGGCTTATTTTCTATCTTCAGGCTAGCTAGTTTCTCAGGCTGTGCCGAGTTGCATAGGGAACGTTAGGCGCAATCCACGGCTGCCTCTAGTGTGGTTGGAGAGGATTAGGGATTGCGGTCAGCAGAGTTCCCACGTCTCAGAGCTCGTTCTATGTTTTTGGGTTATTGTCAGGTCACTGTGTGTGCTCTGACCTCTATGTCCATTGTGGTACTGAATTACCTTATCATAACAGGAGCAGTTCTTGTTCTCTTGTCTGCAAGCCTCGCTTCCCTCTCCTCAGAAAGTTCATTGGCCCTTGAGAAAGCAGCTGCTGTTCTCATGTGTGTCAGCCTTGTTTCTCGGTCTTCACATTTTTCATTGGCTCGTAATGCAGCTTTTCTTTTCGCATCAGCTGGCATTCGTGCCATGGAATTCCTTTTCTTATGAGGCATTTTTGTGGTAAAAATAGTCTGTAGCTGGCAGTTTCTATATCCTCTCACATAGAGGTAATGTGACTGACATCAGCCTTTCCACCAACACACCCTAACAACATGCTATTACCTCACACAAGCTTTGTTATACTGAGAATGTCCTGCCTATATTAACCAATCAGAGCTCAGATTAATTAACTATAGCAAAGTAGAAGCTGAGCTGTGATTGGTTGCTATTGGCAGACTGATAAACGCCAGCCAACAGGAAGCCCTCCCCCTGGCAGTATATATTAGCTCACACATACACATAATTGTGGTAAAAATAGTCTGTAACTGGCAGTTTCTATATCCTCTCACATAGAGGTAATGTGACTGACATCAGCCTTTCCACCAACACACCCTAACATGCTATTACCTCACACAAGCTTTGTTATACTGAGAATGTCCTGCCTATATTAACCAATCAGAGCTCAGATTAATTAACTGTAGCAAAGTAGAAGCTGAGCTGTGTTTGGTTGCTATTAGCAGCCTGATAAATCCCCAGCCAACAGGAAGCCCTCCCCCCGACAGTATATATATTAGCTCATACATACACATAATAGACAGGTCATGTGACTGACAGCTGCCGGATTTCCTATATGGTACATTTGTTGTAGTTTGTCTGCTTATTAATCAGATTATTATTTTTGAAGGATAATACCAGACTGACTTGAGTGTGTATTAGGGCGAGTTTCGTTTGTCAAGTTGTGTGTGTTGAGTTGCGTGTGGCGACATGCATGTAGCGACTTTTTGTGTGTCGAGTTGCATGTGACAGGTTAGTGTGTTTTGCGCGTCGAGTTTTATGTGTTGTGCATTTTGAGTATGTGCAAGTTTTGTGTGAGGCAACTTTTGCATGTGTTGCAACTTTTGTGCATGTGGCAATTTCTCCGCGTGTGCAAGTTTTGCGTGTGGCGAGTTTTCCTTGAGGTGAGTTTTGCACGTGTAGCGAGTTTTGCGTGAGCCTAGTTTTGCATGTGGCGAATTTGGCGTGTGGCGAGTTTTGAGCGATGACTTTTGTGTTTCAACTTTTATGTGGCGAGGTTGGTGTATGTGTGGTGAAATGTGTGCTGAGGGTAATATGTGTTCAAGCATGTGGTATGTGTGGCGCATTTTGTGTGTGTGTTCATATCCCCGTGTGTGGCGAGTATCCCATGTCGGGGCCCCACCTTAGCATCTGTACGGTATATACTCTTTGGCGCCATCGCTCTTGTTCTTTAAGCCCCTTTGTTCACATCTGGCAGCTGCCTTTTTCCCCTGTATGTAGATAGGGGCCTAATTGTTTGGTGAATTGGAACGCGCGGGGTTAAAATTTCGCCTCACAACATAGCCTATGACGTTCTCGGGGTCCAGACGTGTGACTGTGCAAAATTTTGTGGCTGTACCTGCGACGGTGCAGATGCCAATCCCGGACATACACACATACACACACACACACACACACACACGTACACACACACATTCAGCTTTATATATTAGATTTTTACCATTCCCCTTCACTTCACCACCACCCAACTCAGTATTACCGTTCAGATTGTAAGATTTCTATACTCAATCCACAGTGCAACCTCCTCACCTTACATAGTGTGTCCCATTTGGGCCCGTCAGCTCTGAGTTATAAACCCTAGACTGCACTGATAGGTGTCCTGACCTAGGACCCGTGTCCGATTGATCACTCTGTTTTGCTTCACTGCTGAGGATCTTACTATCCCGTGTCTCCTCTCTCATTAGGTACACCCATATCAAGCAGCACTGCTCACATTAGACCTTAGATCTTTCTACCTTCCTGACAGGAACCGTCTCTTTTCCCTTCAGCTTAGCACTCCCACTGTTGGCTAATACCCAGCGTCGGACTGGAGAACCTTGGGCCCACCAGAGAAAATCATTCTTGGGGCCCACTATGTAGCTACATAGAAATAGATACAAGACCACCAATTGTGCGGTAAAAAGCGCTAATATCAGGGTATAATATAAGGTAGTTCACGTCTTAATAATGTAGCAAGGGTTGGGGTAGCCCCCTCAAAGAATATAATGTAGCCCCCTCATATAATATAATGCAGTCCCCTCTCATAGAATATAATGCAGCACCCCACAAAATATAATGCAACCCTCTCAGGTATGACGCAGTCCCCACCATAAAATATAATGTAGCACCCCACAGGGTATAATGCAGCCCCCCACCCATATAGTATAATGCCACCCACCACAGAATATAATGTAGTCCCCTGAGAGAATGCAGTTCCACCACAGAATATAATGCAGCCCCCCCATAGAGTATACTGTAACCCCTCATATAGTATGATGTAGCCCCCCATAATATAATGTAGTACCTTGAGTATAATGCAGTCCCCCCACAAAATATAATGTAGCCCCCAGGGCCGTATTTAGAGTTTCTGCTGCCCTAGGCACTTTTAGCGCTGCCTCCCCTTTTGGTGAGTATGACACTATCGGCAGTGACTTTGGCAAGAATCGGTGATGTGAAAGTCGCCTTTTGCAGCAGATCGGGCAGTTTTTCTGCATCTGCCGTGTACCGGATCACTTACGGCAACACTGTGTTCGGCCTCATTCATTCCCTATGGGATTTGCGGCACTTGCCGTGATCTGGCAAATGCGGTACCATACCTCCAAACTTTTGAAGAAGGGAAGGAGGTATAAAGTTTGCGGTGCGCGTAGTGCGCCACGGCAAATTTTAGGCCACGCCTCTGACCAGACCCATTTCACAACTAGTCACACCCATATCCACATCCCAACCAAACCCATTTAGCACTGCTGATCACACTGTTTTATATACAATAATTATAAACAAAAAAAATATGGCCACACATGATGCTCAATACTGTATAACGGCCACTACACATGATGCTCCATAGTGTATAATGGCCACACATAATGCTCAATATTGTATAACGGCCACTACACATGATGCTCCATAGTGTATAATGGCCACACATGATGCTCCATAGTGTATAATGGCCACACATTGCTCCATACTGTATAATGGCCAGACAGTGCTCCATACTGTATAATGACCACCCACACATAGTGCTCCATAGTGTATAACGGCCACACAGTTCTCCATACTGTATAATGATCCCACATAATGCTCAATACTGTATAATGACCACAAATGATGCTCCATACTGTATAACGGCCACACATGATGCTCCATACTGTATAATGTCCACTGGCCACACATGATGCTCCATACTGTATAACGGCCACACATGATGCTCAATACTGTATAATGATCCCCCTCCTGTATGCATGGCTCATCTACCTCCTATCCCATATACATAGCTCATATTACCCCTCCGGTATGCATGACTCATATCTCCCCATGTATGCATGGCTCATATTCCCCCCTGTATGAATGGCTCATATTCCGCCCCTGTATGCATGGCTTATATTCCCCCCTGTATGCATGGCTTATATTCCCCCCTGTATGCATGGCTTATATCTCCCCATGTATGCATGGCTCATATTCCCCCCTGTATGAATGGCTCATATTCCCCCCCTGTATGAATGGCTCATATTCCGCCCCTGTATGCATGGCTTATATTCCCCCCTGTATGCATGGCTTATATTCCCCCCTGTATGCATGGCTTATATTCCCCCCTGTATGCATGGCTCATATTCCCCCCGGTATGCATGGCTTATATTCCCCCCTGTATGCATGGCTCATATTCCCCCCGGTATGCATGGCTTATATTCCCCCTTGCATGGCGTATATTCCCCCCTGCATGGCTCATATTCCCCCCTATATGCATGGCTTATATTCCCCCCCTGTATGAATGGCTCATATTCCCCCCTGTATGCATGGCTCATATTCCCCCCTGTATGCATGGCTTATATTCCCCCCTGTATGCATGGCTCATATTCCCCCCGGTATGCATGGCTTATATTCCCCCCTGTATGCATGGCTCATATTCCCCCCGGTATGCTTGGCTCATATTCCGCCCCTGTATGCATCGCTTATATTCCCCCCTGTATGCATGGCTCATATTCCCCCCCGGTATGCATGGCTCATATTCCCCCCTGCATGGCTTATATTCCCCCCTGCATGGCTCATATTCCCCCCTGTATGCAGGCTTATCTCTCCTGCTCGGCGCGCCGGCTTATGGCCTCCTTCATCCCCCCCCGTCCCCCCGTCCCTCATACAGTACTCACCTGTCCCACTGAACGGCCGTGCCGACATTCCTCGCGCTCTGTCCAGACTCCAGCACCTTCTTCCTGCTTGAGCGGTCATGTGACACCGTTAATTAAGATCATGAATATGCGCATATTCATGATCTTAATGAGCGGTGTCACGTGACCGCTCGTTCAGGACGAGCTGCAGTGCAGACGCCGAGACCATCGCTGGAGCTGGGTGAGTATTCAAGGCGGGGGGGGGGGGGCGGCGGCGGGAGGGTCGTGGAGCGGGGGGAGGCCCTGCCAGCAGGTGTCAGTGCCAGGGCCCACCGGAGGATCCTCCGGTTCCCCGGTGGGCCAGTCCGAGCCTGCTAATACCAATCAATAACTCTTGCTGTCCCTACAGTCAAACAACGCACAATATCAGCACTACTTACACAAGTCAGAATTCACAATACGAAAACACTTGTTCTTCAAGGAGTAAACGCGGGCAATATGTCCATTTCCTTACAGCTGCACACACAACAGTCAGATATGCCTACATCTCCTACTGTGATTTGATGCCAAACAAGGAGGTAGACTCATCTTCACCTGATGGAAGGCTGCCTCAATAAATAGTCTTAGCCCAGAATGCAGCCAGCTGGGCAGGAAAACAAATGATGCTCACTGGATAAGTCCTTGGTGCCTCTGGATTGAGTTTAAGGTCCCATACTAATAATAATTAATAATTTTATTTCTGTAGCGCCAACATATTCCGCAGCACTTTACATTTTAGAGGGGACTTGTACGGACAATAAAAGACATTACAGCATAACAATAATCACATAGATCAACAGATGCTAAGAGGAGTGAGGGCCCTGCTCGCAAGCTTACAATCTGTGGAACTAGTAAGAAATGGTTTTATTATGAGACCAGATATCTCTGCATTGAATCAATAAAGAGAGTATGTAGTGATCCAGAGAGGTGCCTCCGGTGGTTGCTTGAGGACTCCAGATAGAAGGAATAGTGAAATATCATCATGGATTTTTTTTATTTAAGTGCAATAGTTACTCTCAAGATTAAACAACACGTTTCGGCTAGATTAGCCTTCATCAGGTGTCTACAAAATAATGCCCCATATAACCTACTTATACCTGCTCCTATTCAACATAAGTTAAGTTTCCCAAGATGAGGATCTGATCATTGTTATCCTCTTATATATTCATGTGGTGGGTAATTAAAATTGAAGAATGGACAAAAATAAATGCATGTATATAATTAGTAGAGTTTCCCCTGGGGGGGGGAGAAGGGGGCCGTTGACCTGAACCCCTTATTATATTATATTATAACACCCTAGATCGCTTCCAACATCAAGGCATACTGGATATTAAAACTCATGAATTCCTGACTGAAAAACATCCCATCACACCAGTGATTTATATACTCCCTAAAATTCATAAAAACCTACAGAACCCTCAGTCAGTGAAGTGTGCGATGCTATCCCACCAATGAGCTTCTTCTAGGCTGGGCCAGCAGCAGCTGCAGTTAGTTTCTTGCTGTGCATGCTCTGATTGGCTCAGGTACTCTGGGTCCTAGTGCACTCCTTGCATTTAGCTGGACGCTTCCTGCTTCTACCTCACTGCCTATAAACTTCATGGGTAAGTGGGAATGGAATTGATTAGATAGATTGATTCAATTTAGGCATGTCATGGTCACTGTGGGGTGAATGTGAGAGGATGGGGGTATTATGAGATAGGGGGGACAGGGCACTGGAGGGGTGAATGTGAGAGGATGGGGGCATTGTGATGGAGGGGGACAGGGCACTCTGGTTGAAAGAGGATGGGAGTATTGTGGGTATTGGGGTGGGGGAGGGGGACACGGCACTGGGGTTGAAAGAGGATGGGAATATTGTGTGGGTATTGGGGTGGGGGAGGGGGACAGGGCACTGGGGTGATTACGAGATGATGGGAGCATTGTGAGGGAGGGGGACAGGGTGCTGGGGGTGAATGTGAGAGGATGGGGTACTGTAGGTATTGGGGCAGGGGAGGGTGGTCAGGGTACTGGGGGTGAATGCGAGAGGATGGGGTATTGGAGTGGGTAGGGGGACAGGGCACTAGGGGTGAATGTGAGAGTTTGAGGGTATTGTGAGGGCTGAGGTGGATGAGGGGCTACAGATCACTGGGGGTCTGATTATTTTACTGTTTTATTGCGAGATTCTATGCACTCAATCATGTAATAGTTGTTGTCTTGAGGGGCTGAAGATGGGGAGGCAGGGGGCTTTTTATTCTTGCGAGCTGGGTCTTTCATAAGTATTAGTATAACAGGCATAACAATACAGGTTAATACTTTAATAATAGGTTAATATTTCAGTATAATAAGGATAAGTATTAGCATAAGGGTGCAGACAGACAGCCGTATAATTCATGTGAAGATCGCATCGCAATCCTCGGACTGGCCGATACTGCTCCTGACATGAGCGTGATGGATTATTATGTAGCTGTCACGCTTGGGTCAGGAGAGCCGATGGTCAGTACGAGGATTGTAATGCAATAATCACACGAGAAATACAGCTGTCTGTCTGCCCAGTAACATAGTAACATAGTTAGTAAGGCCGAAAAAAGACATTTGTCCATCCAGTTCAGCCTATATTCCATCATAATAAATCCCCAGATCTACGTCCTTCTACAGAACCTAATAATTGTATGATACAATATTGTTCTGCTCCAGGAAGACATCCAGGCCTCTCTTGAACCCCTCGACTGAGTTCGCCATCACCACCTCCTCAGGCAAGCAATTCCAGATTCTCACTACCCTAACAGTAAAGAATCCTCTTCTATGTTGGTGGAAAAACCTTCTCTCCTCCAGACGCAAAGAATGCCCCCTTGTGCTCGTCACCTTCCTTGGTATAAACAGATCCTCAGCGAGATATTTATATTGTCCCCTTATATACTTATACATGGTTATTAGATCGCCCCTCAGTCGTCTTTTTTCTAGACTAAATAATCCTAATTTCGCTAATCTATCTGGGTATTGTAGTTCTCTCATCCCCTTTATTAATTTTGTTGCCCTCCTTTGTACTCTCTCTAGTTCCATTATATCCTTCCTGAGCACCGGTGCCCAAAACTGGACACAGTACTCCATGTGCGGTCTAACTAGGGATTTGTACAGAGGCAGTATAATGCTCTCATCATGTGTATCCAGACCTCTTTTAATGCACCCCATGATCCTGTTTGCCTTGGCAGCTGATGCCTGGCACTGGCTGCTCCAGGTAAGTTTATCATTAACTAGGATCCGCAAGTCCTTCTCCCTGTCAGATTTACCCAGTGGTTTCCCGTTCAGTGTGTAATGGTGATATTGATTCCTTCTTCCCATGTGTATAACCTTACATTTATCATGGTTAAACCTCATCTGCCACCTTTCAGCCCAAGTTTCCAACTTATCCAGATCCATCTGTAGCAGAATACTATCTTCTCTTGTATTAACTGCTTTACATAGTTTTGTATCATCTGCAAATATCGATATTTTACTGTGTAAACCTTCTACCAGATCATTAATGAATATGTTGAAGAGAACAGGTCCCAATACCGACCCCTGTGGTACCCCACTGGTCACAGCGACCCATAACAAGTATAACAACACAGTAACTACGAGCTGTATTCTATTTAATAATTTCATAATAAGTAATTTATTATCATTAGAAAGTTATTAAAGGCTTGGGATAAATGTCTGCAGTAACTCTAAAATTTTAGACTGCCAAATCATGATGGGGTGCACCTGCTGTCATGAGACCCCAATACCACTGGTGCGAGATGAATACATCAGGTGATGTGAGTTGAACGGCAGCGCAAACGGTGCATGTCCAAAAAAGGAAAGCACAGCGCAGGCGCCGGGTACGTGAATGAAGACAGAGGAGGCGGCGCCTAGTGCACTGAGGGACTGACTGATGGCTGGGAGGAGGTTGTGTCCGGGGGAAAAAGAAGTGCCCCATGAACAGACTAAAGGTATGGCGTGAAAAATATAAAACTTAATATTGCAACGTTAGAAGGGAGCACAAAAAGAAGAGCCACCTTCACAGAAAGCAACCTTAGTGCTGCACAAGGTGGCTCTTTTACTTAAAAACGCCAGGGGGGGTTACAGGTTCCCTTTAAGTAGGCACTTACGAAGCATTATTATTTGTAGCGTAGCTACTAGGTGGCAGACTGTGCTAAACCGGCTGTCAGTCAGGAACCGGGGTTTCAGCCGCCGCTCTCTATACATAGAGTGGTGACCGAAACTGCGCCGCACCCCTATGGCTGGAAGAGCAAGACTGCTGGGAGGAAAAAAGTTATTTTCCTTCCAGCAGAGGGGCTTTCAGTGCGGGTGCTGCACGGTGTCAGAACGCTATTCACCTGCAGATTAACCCCATATCTGCAGGTTAATAGCATTACTTTACATGACAGGTTCCCTTTAAGCTCTGCAGTAGAGCAGTGAGACACGATCTCCCTGCATTATTGCTCTCTATTTTGTAGACCACAGGTCGCTTTAAGCCTGCAGTCCACAGAACGGCAGGGTGATGCACTGGCTAAGTCGCCAGCGCAGGCACAGAATGTCAGAGGGTCATTATACAGTTTGGGGGCCATCATACAATGTGGGAGCTCATATACAGTGTAGCGACTACTGTGGAGCCTTCATAAAGTGTGGGGACTATTTTGGGGGCCATTATACAGTATGGGAGCTAATGGGAGGGCCATTATACAGTGTGTGGACTAATGTATGGGGACTATTATGGCTGCTATTATGATGTGTGAGGGGCATTATACAGTATGGGGGCTACTGTCAGAATCAATAAACATTGTGGAGGTTACTGTGGGGTCAATATACGTGTGAGGGTCATCATAAAGTGAGAGGATTACTGTGGGAGTCACTATACTGTGTTTCGGGGGAACAGTGGGGACATCATTCTATGTATAGAGGAACTGTGGAGGACATCATACTATATGTAGGGGATCTGTGTGACCACCATACTGTGTATAGGGGAGTTGTACATGGGGAACTCAGGGGACATTATTAAATGTTAAGTGGGCACTTAAACATTATTGTTATATTGGCAATCAGTATTGTGACCATCAAAATTGCACATGGAGTATCATTACTTTCTAGGGACAAAATGTGGAGGGCACATTCACAACAAATTTATATTTTCTAGGGGGCAATTTTACCATCTAAAGTGCACAAAGGAGGCATTATTACGATGTAAGGGGCAAAGAGGTAGCACTACTATGTGGGGCACTAAAAGGTGCTTTGTTTTTGTACCACACAGTAGGTGCAGTAATAAGGACACATATGGCAGCAGCAGCTCAGCATTGGGGTATCAGCGGGATGAGGAGTTTGTGCAGGTTGGTAATACATTTGCACATGGAAACATAAGAAGCAATGGCATGAAACTGAAAGGGAGAAGATACAGATTAGATATTAGAAAACACTTTTGACAGTGAGGGTCATCGGTGAGTGGAACAGGCTGCCACGAGAGGTGGTGAGTTCTTCAATGGAAGTCTTCAAACAGAGGCAGGACAGATGTAGCGCCCCAGAGTCCTGGTCGTTGCAGTAATGCTATTCTTCCACCAGGGGGAGTGATGTTTTGTCTGAAGGCAATCAAGGAGATCTTCTGTCCAGGTATCACAACCACAAAACACACTTCAAACTCCAGTCCGCCAGGGGCAGCTAAGCTTCTATCTATTAGGGCACTCCTCACTTATAGGTAAAACTGGTGGTCAGAACTGAGAGTTATCTTTATTATAATCTTTATTTTTATATTTATATAGCGCTAACATATTCCACAGCGCTTTACAGGTTGTACACATTGGTTGGTCAGAACCTGACGGAGTTTGGCAGAAGCTGGTTGGAGTGGGTTCCAGCCAGATCCAGACTTCGGTCTGTGGTAGACGAGGGTACACGGAGCTGCGCCTGCCCCACGTACGGTAGCATCCAAAGCGAGAGACATTGAAAGGAATTGTGTTGCAGTGATTGAGAAACAAAGTCATAGCAAAAGGAGAGGAACATCAGGGGGAGACCAGCTAGATGCAGGCTGCCTCCTTCTGAAGCGCAGTAAGCGGTAGCCAGAACACTGAGGGAGTAAGTATGCTTTACTTCAGAGACAGGCAGGACAGTTGATTCCACATTGGCTGCCCGACCATATACCCAGGAATTACAGTGGCAACTTGTGGGGGCAGGGGCATCTCAGGGGTCCCTATAAAAAGCCTCAGGCCACCAGTCATACGGGTTTTGTCCTATCCATCAGGGGGACAGAGAGGAAGAGACTTAACATCTACAAGAGTTGTGAGGACCTTACCGAGTTGCTCAGCAGGGAGGGACTACAATGCCCAGGCGCTAGAGGAAGGTTATTGAATTCCACCTGAATAAGGGGACTCTGGATTTGCCCTCAGACGAGCCGGACTCTGCCTACCCTGTGGTCCCTACCCTGGACTGCGGATGTTGAAGCCTTCAGTAAAGGTAAAGAGACTGCAACCTTGTGTCCTCGTTATTCACTGCGCCTTACATCATCCACTATCCAACATCTACACCTCTGGGAAGCCCTGGGGAAACACTTCACCTGTGGGAAGGTATACCATCTGGCTGCCATAACATCACCCCAGCGGACCCCTAAGCAGCGTCGGTCACCCTGACCGAATACCATAGGTGGCGCGACAAACATTATCCCTTTAAAGACCTTTCCCCAATTTATCAACGGACCTCCCGAGGGCCATGGACCGGGTCAGCCACCGTGACAATCCCTATTGAGAACCGAGGGGCCCGGTACCGAGTAACCCCTAGCCCTTAGGGGGCGCGCTGCACAGACATCTGTCTGAGATGGTTTAGTGCAGTGGTCCCCAACTCCGGTCCTCAAGAGCCACCAGCAGGTCATGTTTTCAGAATTTCCTTAGTATTGCACAGGTGATGGAATTATTGCCTGTGCAGGTGATGCAATTATCACCTGTGCAATAGTAAGGAAATCCAGAAAACATGACCTGTTGGTGGCTCTTGAGGACCGGAGTTGGGGACCACTGGTTTAGTGACTCCTGCATTGAGCAAGAATTAGACATGATGACCCAGGAGGTCCCTTCCAACTGTACCAATCTATGCTTCTACATGTGAGGGGTGCTGAAAATGTGAGAAGTCAGATGTGTCTTAGCTGTAATCTCTGCAGACGAGTCTTGGCTGGAGAAGTAGACACGTCGGTCTGGACCAGATAGAAAAGACAGGAAAAGTGAATGACCCCACCAGAAAGAACATCAGCTGTAAGTCACTATCTGTAGCTGTACTGAAGTCTCTGTATGTCATGCAGGACTGGTATCTACCACTATGGGTCACCATATGGCTGTAATATCAGAGCTGGACTTTGTACAGAGATTTATTTTCAATAACAGTGTGGTCATCTCCTGAGGTTCCCCTATACCCACCGTAATAATCATGGTTACCTGTTTAGGGGCTACAGGGAGTCAAACACAGATAAGGGCCCATGTGCAAGAACAATATATGGGCCCTTTGCAGCCAAAGAGCTCCTAAACATGCAAAATTGCACCTACTTTGGAGGTAGAAATGGAGGTAGAAATGGGCCCTCTTACCTCTTACCTCTTGCACCCATGTGCGGCTGTACAGGTTGCACCAATGATATGTTCGCCTGTTAGGAGCCCACTCAGATGTTAGGGGCCCACTGAGCTGAACTCCTAGGTACGTGTCTGTATATAATTCAATTGATGAACATCATAACATTTTATGCTAATGCAGCGCCCCAGAGTCCTGGTCGTTGCAGTAATGTTGCTCTTCCATCAGGGGGAGTGATGTTGCGTCTGAGGACAAGGAAGGAGTTTCTTCGGTCCAGGTATCGCAACCACAAAACACACTTCACACGGCAGTCCGCCAGGGGGAGCTAAGCTTCTATCTATTAGGACACTCCTCACACTTAGGTAAAACTAGTGGGTTGGTTAGGAAGTTAGACAAGCTGACTGGAGGGAGTAGGAGATAGTCAGTGAGTCCCAACTGAGTTTGGCAGAAGCTGGTTGGAATGGGTTCCAGCCAGCTCCAGACTGCGGCCTGCGGAAGACGAGGGTACACAGCTGTGCCTGCCCCACGTGCGGCAGCATCCCAGGAAAGAGACATTGAAAGGAATTGTGTTGCAGTGAGTGAGAAACAAAGTCATAGCAAAAGGAGAGGAATATCAGAGGGAGACCAGTTAGAAGCAGGCTGTCTCCTTCTGAAGCGCAGTAGCCGGTAGCCAGAACACTGAGGGAGTAAGGATCTCTATGCTTTACTTCAGAGACAGGCAGGACAGTTGATTCCATGTTGGCTGCCCGACCACATATCCAGGAGGCACGGTGGCAACTTGTGGAGGCCGGGGAGTCTCTAAGGTCCCTGTAAAAAGCCTCAGGCCACCAGTCATACGGTTTTGTCCTATCCGTCAGGAGGACAGAGAGGAAGAGACTTAACATCTACAATAGTTGTGAGGACCTTACCACCGAGTTGCTCAGCAGGGAGGTACTACAACGCCCAGCGCTAGAGGAAGGCTATTGAATTCCACCTGGATAAGGGGACTCTGGATTTGCCTTCAAACCGGCCAGACTCTGCCTACCCTGTGGTCCCTACGCTGTGGTCCCTACCCTGGGCTGTGTATGCTGAAACCTTCAGTAAAGGTAAAGAGACTGCGACCTTGTGTCCTCGTTATTCACTGCGCCTTACATATTCTACCATCCACACCTCTGGGAAGCCCTGGGGAAACACTTCACCTGTGGGAAGGTACACCATCTGGCTGCCATAACATCACCCCAGTGGACCCCTAAGCAGCATCGGTCACCCTGACCGAATACCACAGGTGGCGTCACGATCATTATCCCTTTAAAGACCTTTCCCCCATCTTATCAATGGACCTCCCGAGGGCCACGGACCGGATCAGCCACCGTGACAATCCCCATCGAGAACCGAAGGGCCCGGTACCGAGTAACCCCTATCCCTTGGGGGCACTCCACTAATGCCATATACCCTTCACAACCCCACCAGATGAAAAAAACTTCACCGCGATAAATTTTCATCACATTTACTACACCTAGACAGTGCTCCTTCTTCCCCTCCACCCCCCCTTCCCCCCCCCATCCAGGTTATACTTACTGAAAGCAATAAAGAAAATTTGTTCCAGTCACAGAAAGTCTCTTGTCAGAGGGGGCATGAAAAAACATCACAGAAAAAGCATAAAAACCTTGGCCGGTATTCACATGGTGCCACTCTGTACACACTGCCCCTCAAGCTCACACACAATTGGCTTTGCCCCATCCAAATCATTCATACATGGTTCTATCTTATCTCATACGCACATGACTCTGCCTTATCCATGTCGCACTAACAATGTCTAAGATAGCAGGAACGCAAGATGCAGTGACGAGCAGGAGGCAGAACAAGAGTTAACGGGTTTATTACAAGGATTACTCCACGCAGGGAGATACGGTGTTAAAGGGGAAATAAACTGGGCTCGTTATCAGGGTAAGAACAGGTTCGGCAACTGGTAAACTTATCAGTCTGATGGTTTCCGGGTGGTGGAAACTTGGAGTCCCACAGTGGCATGTAAAGTCTCTGGCCTGGTCCTGGAGGAAGGTGAAGCACTGTCTCCCAACGGAAACGGTGTAATCTTGCTCTCTCGGATGAGGTAGCAGGTTACCAGGGCAAAGTCCACTATGTGTTGCAGTCTCTGCCTCCTCTGGAAGATGTCGCTGAACAGTGCTGTAACGGAGAAACTGGGTCAGTGGGTGCTCTCTTCCGCTGGCCCGGCTGTCTTTAGCAAGACTGCATGGACCACGGCTCATACCACTGAACGCCCACTCTATCTCCCAGTGGGCAATACACTACACAGACAACAAAGGGTTAAGGTAAAACAGTGTGGCAATACTTTATTGAACCACAGCACACAATAGCAAACAGAACAATCCCAACATGACTGCAATTGCTTGATTACATGGGCGCATATAAAATATCACTGCGTCTCCACGTATTTCCAGTATGACATGATGTCAGAGCTCCCAGGGTCGCTACTCCATCTGTGGATGCACGCACAGAGAAGGGGTAACGACAAGCATAGGGAGATGACCAAGAACTGTTCATAGAGTCCATACAAGGTCCAAAGCCAGTTGACATGATGTCAGAGCTCCCAGGGTCGCTACTCCATCTGTGGATGCACGCACAGAGAAGGTAACGACAAGCATAGGGAGATGACCAAGAACTGTCCATAGAGTCCATACAAGGTCCAAAGCCAGTTGACACGAGCATCACCACCTGGCTTATCTGAACATATCCATGGTTCAGAGATGGTCACTGGATCAGATCTGTGTCTTTCCAACCGGAGCGAAAACCCCTAGGTTGTATCCTATAGAATCCTAGATCAGTGTCCCTCGTGATGGTGCCATGATGAATTGGCTGCAGTCCTTTCTCTTGTCTGTTGGGTGGTTTTCAGAATGTCTGGCTGGTAGCTCTGTATTACTTCAGACTCCCCCAGGATGTGATCTTTGAGTCTTTTTAGTTCAATATCAAGATATGGCAAACAATGGTGATGAGATTACGTAGTACTACTTGACCATTCAATCTATTTGCACAGTCTTTCCTTCTCTGCTTTAGAAGTCACCAAGCTAGTTCAGGAATTCAATGCACAATTAGCATATCAGCACACATCAATAAACAAAGATAAACACACACTATGTACAAGTCACTATTACAGACTTACAGTACACTGTAAGTTAAATGGTATCAGTTTGCAAGTCTGTCTTCTTGAACCACCAGACATAAACACTTAAATGCACAAGCCAATATACAAATGAAAAGTCAGTTCTTATTGGTTTGCAAAAAGGTAGCTGTCTGGGTAATTAAGATACAATCTGGTTTCTTCACAAGCGCTGGTGCTGGAGTTGTAGGTACCAGGTCCTTGACGAGCCACGTGATCAGTTCCAGGCCGCACTCTCACGGCTGGTAGCGGAGCTCCGGTAGTCATAATGGACGAACAAACCACTTCAAGTCTGGCACGGTCAGTATGCACAGGCTCTGAGGTACTGCAGAGCGGTCCTAAGTTGTTACGTAGTTCCAGAGAGAGGGAGTCAACTTTCACCTGCTGCACGCTGTCTTCCCGCCAAGTGTCGTGTTTTCCCGAACATCGCCCCTTTTATATCTGACACGCCCCCTACAGTTTGCGCCATCCTGTCCATACATGGCTCCGCCCTTTCCGCATCACAATAACAATGCTCCACTATGTTTACACATGGCTCCGCCGCATCCACATCACACTGACAATGCTCCACCCTCTCCACGTGGCTCCGCCCCATCCACATCACACTATCAATGCTCCACCCTGTCCACACATGGCTCCTCCCGCATCCACATCACACTTACAATGTCCACCCTCTCCACATGGCTCTGCCCCATCCACATCACACTGACAATGCTCCACCCTGTCCACACATGGTTCCTCCCCATCCACATCACATTAACAATGCTCCACCCTGTCCACAACTCTCCTCCCCATCCACATCACACTAACAATGCTCCCCCCTGCCCACACATGACTCCGCCCCATCCACATCACACTAACAATGCTCCACCCTGTACACACATGGTTCTTCCCCATCCACATCACACTAACAATGCTCCACCCTGTCCACACCTCTACTCCCCATCCACATCACACTGACAATGCTCCACCCTGCCCACACATGGCTCCACCTCATCCACATCACACTAACAATGCTCCACCCTGTCCACACATGGCTCCACCCCATCCATATCACACGAACAATGCTCCACCCTGTCAACACATGACTCCGCCCCATCCTCATCACACTAACAATGCTCCACCATGTCCACATATATCTCCGCCCTATTAACGTCACACTAAAAGCTCCATCCTGTCCACACATGGCTCCGCCCCATCCACACCACACTAGCAATGCTCCACTCAGGCCACACATGACTCTGCCCCATCTTCATCACACTATCAATGCTCCACCATGTCCATACATGGCTACACACCATCAGCATCACACTAACAATGCTCCACCCTGTCCACACTTGGCTCCTCCCTATTAACATTACACTAACAATGCTCCACCCTGTCCACACTTGGCTCCTCCCTATTAACATTACATGAACAATGCTCCACCATGTCCACACATGGCTCCTCATCACACTAACAATGCTCCAACCTGTCCACAAATGGCTCTGCCCCATCCACATCACACTGACAGCGCTCCACCCTGTCCACACATGGTTCCTCCCTATTAACATCACACTAACAATGCTCCACCCTGTCCACACATGGCTCTGCCCCATCCACATCACACTAACAATGCTCCATCCTGTCAACTCATGGCTCCGCACCATCCGTATCACAATAACAATGCTCCACCCTGTCCACACATGGCTCTGCCCCATCCACATCACACTAACAACGCTCAACCCTGACCACACATGACTCCTCCCCATCCTCATCACACTAAAAATGCCCCACCATGTCCACACATGGCTCTGTCCCATCCACATCACATTAACACTGCTGCACCCTGTAGACACATGGCTCCTCCCCATCGATATTATACAAACAATGCTCCACCCTGCCCACACATGGCTCCACCTCATCCACATCACACTAACAATGCTCCACCCTGTCCACACATGGCTCCACCCCATCCATATCACACGAACAATGCTCCACCCTGTCAACACATGACTCCGCCCCATCCTCCTCACACTAACAATGCTCCACCATGTCCACATATATCTCCGCCCTATTAACGTCACACTAAAAGCTCCATCCTGTCCACACATGGCTCCGCCCCATCCACACCACACTAGCAATGCTCCACTCAGGCCACACATGACTCTGCCCCATCTTCATCACACTATCAATGCTCCACCATGTCCATACATGGCTACACACCATCAGCATCACACTAACAATGCTCCACCCTGTCCACACTTGGCTCCTCCCTATTAACATTACACTAACAATGCTCCACCCTGTCCACACTTGGCTCCTCCCTATTAACATTACATGAACAATGCTCCACCATGTCCACACATGGCTCCTCATCACACTAACAATGCTCCAACCTGTCCACAAATGGCTCTGCCCCATCCACATCACACTGACAGCGCTCCACCCTGTCCACACATGGTTCCTCCCTATTAACATCACACTAACAATGCTCCACCCTGTCCACACATGGCTCTGCCCCATCCACATCACACTAACAATGCTCCATCCTGTCAACTCATGGCTCCGCACCATCCGTATCACAATAACAATGCTCCACCCTGACCACACATGACTCCGCCCCATCCTCATCACACTAACAATGTTCCACAATGTCCACACATGACTCTGCCCCATCCACAACACACTAACACTGCTCCACCCTGTCCACACATGGCTCCTCCCCATCCACATCATACAAACAATGCTCCACCCTGCTCACACATGGCTCTGCCCCATCCACATCACACTAACAATGCTCCACCCTGTCCACACATGGTTCCTCCCCATCCACATCACAGTGACAATGCTCCACCCTGTCCACACATGGTTCCTCCCCATCCACATCACACTAACAATGCTCCACCCTGTCCACACATGGCTCCGCCCCATCCATATCACACGAACAATCCTCCACCCTCTCCACACATGACTCCACCCCATCCTCATCACACTAACAATGCTCCTCCATGTCCACACATGGCTCCGCTCCATGAGTATCACACTAACAATGCTCCACCCTGCCCACACATGGCTCCGCCCCATCCCCATCACCCTAACAATGCTCCACTCTGTCCACACATGACTCCGCCCCTTCCTCATCACACTGACAATGCTCCACCATGTCCACACATGGCTCCACACCATCAGTATCACACCAACAATGCTCCACTCTGTCCACACATATCTCCGCCCTATTAACGTCACACTAACTGCTCCATCCTGTCCACACATGGCTCCTCTCCATCCATATTGCATGAACAATGCTCCACCCTGTCCACACATGACTCTGCCCCATCCGTGCAGCGCCCCAGAGTCCTGGTCATTGCAGTAATGTCGCTCTGCCACTAAGGGAAGTGATGTTACGTCTGATGGCACTAAAGGAGTTCACCTGACCAGGTATCACAGTCACACACTACACTTCACACTCCGGCCACCAGGGGGAGCAAAGGGTTCTATGTATCAGGCCACTCCTCACACTTGGGTAAAACTGGGGGTTGGATAGGAAGTTAGGGAGAAGCTGACTGGGTTTTGTCCAGGCAACATCCTGTGGCAGGGGGTGTTGCGGGGAAGATTCAGGGAGGTCTCTGTCAGGCGTGGGATCCTGGCAGTGACCTAGCGAAAAGGACAGATCATACCGGAGCCACGCCTGCACTACCTTGCGGCGGCATCTTAAGAAAGGACACGAAGTGAAGTATATTGTGGAGAAGTGAGAAACAAGATCACAGCAACAAGGTGAAAGAACCACTAGGAGTCGTGCCCCGAGATCGGCAACATCCTACTGAGGCGCGTAGCCGGTGGCCGGAACGCCGAGGAAGTATTGGGCTTCAAGCATTACTTCAAACAGCGGCAGGACAGTTAATTATAGGTTGGCTGTCTCTCCTAAATCACCTAAGCAGACATAGGAGGCAATCGTGGGAGAGGGGCGTCTCTAGGGTCCCAGAATAACTCCAGGCCTATCTACCTGTCATACGGGTGCGTCCTAGCCATATCATTTGGGGGACGGCGAAGACTATGAGAACAGACACGACAGTTGTGAGGACTATCCCGTGGTGCTCAGCAGGGAAGGACTACAACACACAGGCGCTAGTAGGTAGGCACTGATTTCCACCTGCAAAGGGAACTCTGGATGTGCCTTCGGACCGGCCGGTCTCAGCCAGCCCTGTAAGCAGTGCTCTGGATTGCGGATCCCAAAGTCTTCAGTAAAGAGGTAAAGAGACTGCACCCTTTGTGTCCTTGTTATTAACTGCGCCTCACATCATCACCATCTACACTACTGGGAAGCCCTGGGGAAACACTTCACCTGTGGGATGGTATTCCATCTAGCTGCCATAACATCACCCCAGTGGACCCCCAAAGCAGCGTTGGTCACCCTGACCGAATACCACAGGTGGCGTCATGAACACTTGACAAACTTTCATCACCTTTCATTGGACGCCCCTTAGCAGGGTCACGGACCGGGTCGGGCCACCATGACATCCCCAGAAGGAAGGGACTGAAGGACCCGGTACTGAGTACCCCATTGCCCTGTGCCTGGGGGCGATCCATCCACATCACACTAACAATGCTCCACTCAGGCCACACATGACTCTGCCCCATCCTCATCACACTATCAATGCTCCACCATGTCCACACATGGCTCCACACCATCAGTATCAGACTAACAATGCTCCACCCTGTCCACACATGGCTCTGCCCCATCCACATCACACTAACAATGCTCCACTCTGTCCACACTTGGCTCCTCCCTATTAACATCACACTAACAATGCTCCACCCTGTCCACACATGGCTCCGCCCCATCCATATCACACTAACAATGCTCCACCCTCTCCACACATGGTTCCTCCCCATCCACATCACACTGACAATGCTCCACCCTGTCCACACATGGTTCCTCCCCATCCACATCACACTGACAATGCTCCACCCTGTCCACACATGGTTCCTCCCCATCCACATCACACTAACAATGCTCCACCCTGTCCACACATGGTTCCTCCCCATCCACATCACACTGACAATGCTCCACCCTGTCCACACATGACTCCTCTCCATCCACATCACACTGACAATGCTCAACCCTGCCCACACATGGCTCCGCCCCTTCCACATCACACAAACAATGTTCAACCCTGTCCACACATGGCTCCACACCATCCCTATCACAATAACAATGCTCCACCCTGTCCACACATGGCTCCGCCCCATCCTCATTACACTAACAATGCCCCACCATGTCCACACATGGCTCTGTCCCATCCACATCACACTCACACTGCTCCTCCCTGTACACACATGGCTCCACCCCATCCACATCACACTAGCAATGTTCCACCCTGTCCACACATGGCTCCGCCCCATCCATATCACACGAACAATCCTCCACCCTGTCCACACGTCTCCGCCCCATCCTCATTACACTAACAATGCTCCTCCATGTCCACACATGGCTCCGCACCATGAGTATCACACTAACAATGCTCCACCCTGCCCACACATGGCTGCGCCCCATCCCCATCACCCTAACAATGCTCCACTCTGTCCACACATGACTCCGCCCCTTCCTCATCACACTGACAATGCTCCACCATGTCCACACATGGCTCCACACCATCAGTATCACACTAACAATGCTCCACTCTGTCCACACATATCTCCGCCCTATTAACGTCACACTAACTGCTCCATCCTGTCCACACATGGCTCCTCTCCATCCATATTACATGAACAATGCTCCACCCTGTCCACACATGACTCTGCCCCATCCGTGCAGCGCCCCAGAGTCCTGGTCATTGCAGTAATGTCGCTCTGCCACTAAGGGAAGTGATGTTACGTCTGATGGCACTAAAGGAGTTCACCTGACCAGGTATCACAGTCACACACTACACTTCACACTCCGGCCACCAGGGGGAGCAAAGAGTTCTATGTATTAGGCCACTCCTCACACTTGGGTAAAACTGGGGGTTGGATAGGAAGTTAGGGAGAAGCTGACTGGGTTTTGTCCAGGCAACATCCTGTGGCAGGGGGTGTTGCGGGGAAGATTCAGGGAGGTCTCTGTCAGGCGTGGGATCCTGGCAGTGACCTAGCGAAAAGGACAGATCGTACCGGAGCCACGCCTGCACTACCTTGCGGTGGCATCTTAAGAAAGGACACGAAGTGAAGTATATTGTGGAGAAGTGAGAAACAAGATCACAGCAACAAGGCGAAAGAACCACCAGGAGTCGTGCCCCGAGATCGGCAACATCCTACTGAGGCGCGTAGCCGGTGGCCGGAACGCCGAGGAAGTATTGGGCTTCAAGCATTACTTCAAACAGCGGCAGGACAGTTAATTATAGGTTGGCTGTCTCACCTAAATCACCTAAGCAGACATAGGAGGCAATCGTGGGACTGAAGGACCCGCTACCGAGTACCCCATTGCCCTGGGGGCGATCCATCCACATCACACTAACAATGCTCCACTCAGGCCACACATGACTCTGCCCCATCCTCATCACACTATCAATGCTCCACCATGTCCACACATGGCTCCACACCATCAGTATCACACTAACAATGCTCCACCCTGTCCACACATGGCTCTGCCCCATCCACATCACACTAACAATGCTCCACTCTGTCCACACTTGGCTCCTCCCTATTAACATCACACTAACAATGCTCCACCCTGTCCACACATGGCTCCGCCCCATCCACATCACACTAACAATGCTCCACCCTCTCCACACATGGTTCCTCCCCATCCACATCACACTGACAATGCTCCACCCTGTCCACACATGGCTCCGCCCCATCCATATCACACGAACAATGCTCCACCCTGTCCATACATGGCTCCTCCCCATCCACATAACACTAACAATGCTCCACCCTGTCCATACATGGCTCCTCCCCATCCACATAACACTAACAATGCTCCGCCATGTCCACACGACTCCGCACCATCAGTATCACACTAACAATGCTTCACCCTGCCCACACATGACTCTGCCCCATCTTCATCACACTAACAATGCTCCACCCTGTCCACACATGGCTCTGCACCATCAGTATCACACTAACAATGCTCCACCCTGTCCTGTCCACACATATCTCCGCCCTGTTAACATCACACTAACTGCTCAATCTTGTCCACACATGGCTCCGCCCCATCCACATCACACTAGCAATGCTCCACCCTGTCCATACATATCTCAGCCCTATTAAGGTCACACTAACAATGCTCCATCCTGTCCACACATGGCTCCTCCCCATCCACATCACACTAGCAATGCTCCACCCTGGCCACATATGGCTCCGCCCCATTCACATCACACTAACAATGGTCCACCCTCTCCACACATGGCTCCACCCCATCCACATCACACTAACAATGCTCCACCCTACCCACACATGGTTCCGCCTCATCCACATCAAACTAACAATGCTCCACCTTGTCCATACATGGCTCCGCCCCATCCACATTACACTAACAATGCTTCACCCTCTCCACACATGGCTCCTCCCCATCAATTTTGTACACAAGGCTCCTCCCAGTTCATTAATGGCTCCTCCATGTCCTCCTTGCGCATACAGGGTTCTGCCTCGTCCACTTCACAAACAAATTGCTCCTTTCCTTCTACCTCACACACAACTTTTCTTTTTTAGTGTTTTCCAGTATTTCTGTTTGTTAATGAGCACAGTGCAGGCTGTGTGGGCCGGAGAACCAGAGGATTCTCCGGTGGGCCCAGGCACTGGCACCTGCTGGCATACTGGCCAGCAGCTGCTTAGGGCCCCACTGCTCCAGGGGCCCCTGAGTTAAGGGGGCCCGCCCTGTGCCAGGGTAGCAGCAGCTGGAGACAGGATCCTGTCCCCTCTGCTAAAGTAAAATGAATATTCACGCTTCCCCACGCCCCTATGGGCGTGGAGAGGTGTGAATACCATTTCTCTTTAATAGCGGGCAGGGTTAGCTGCAGGCTGCAGCTAACACTTCCCGCATGTAAAGCCGCACCACACACACAGCACCGCACACATACACACACATGCAGGCACACAGACTCACACAGAGCAGCTCACCTCCCGGCGTCCTGCTTTCTGTCTGAGGCAGCCCAGCTGGATGATGTCATCATCCAGGGTGCTGTCTCAGACAGCTTCCACCGAGAAAGAGGCTGCTGGGATGAGCTGCTGCTGCGGGGAGGTGAGCTGTGCTGTGTGCCTGCGTGTGTGAGAGTGTCTGTGTGCCTGTGTGTCTGTGTGTGTGTGTCTGCCTGTGTGTGTGTGTGTGTGTGTGTGTGTGATGAGCTGCGGTGAGGTGTGTGTGTGTAGTGGTGAAGGACAATGATATTGGTGGGGGGAGATGATGGAGGTGATGGGCAATGCTGGTGGTGGGGGGAGACAATGATGGAGGTGATGGGCAATGATGGTGGTGGGGGAGACTGATGGAGGTGATGGGCAATAATGGAGGTGATAGGCAATGGAGGTGATAGGCAATGATGGTGGGGAGGCAATGATGGAGGTGATGGGCATTAATGGAAGTGATAGGCAATGATGGTGGGGAGGCAATGATGGAGGTGATGGGCAATGATGGTGGAGGGGGAGGCAATGATGGAGGTGATGAAATCGGCAATGATGGTGGTGGGGGGAGGCAATTATGGAGGTGATGGGCAATGATGGTGGTGGGGGAGGCAATGATGGAGGTGACGAAATGGACAATGATAGTGGGGAGGAGGCAATGATGCAGGTGGTGGAATAGGCAGTGATGGAGGTGGTGGGGGAGAATGATAGGGGTGGTTTGGAGAAAGCAATGATGGAGGTGGTGATGAGGACAATGATGGGGCTACATTATATTCTGTAGGGGGACTGCATTATTCTCAGGGGACTACACTACATTATATTATGGGGGCTACATCATACTTTATGAGGGGCTACAGTATACTCTATGGGGGGGCTGCATTATATCCTGTGGTGGGGCTGCATTCTCTCAGGGGACTACATTATATTCTGTGGTGGGCTGCATTATACTATATGAGGGGGGCTGCATTATACCCTATGAGGTTGCTACATTATATCCTATGGTGGGGACTGTATTATACCTGAGGGGGTTGCATTATATTTTGTGGGGTGCTGCATTATATTCTATGACAGGGGACTGCATTATATTTTATGAGGGGGCTACATAATATTCTGTGAGGGGGCTACCCCAACCCTTGCTATATAATTAAGATGTGTACTACCTTATATTATATCCTGATATTAGCGCTTTTTACCGCGCAATTGGTGATCTTGTATCTATTTTTATGTAGCTACATAGTGGGCCCCAAGAATGATTTTCTCTGGTGGACCCAAGGTGCTCCAGTCTGACGCTGGCACAGTGTGTATGTGCACCTACATATTACTTTCAGGGTATGTGCACACGTCAGGAATTTTTCCTGACATAATCCTGAGAATTCTGCCAGAAATCCGCGGTCTTTTTTCGCGCGGATTTCTCGCGGAATTTGCGCATTTTTTGCGCAGATTTTTTGCGGATTTTTTTTTTAATTTTCCGGAATGTCCTTTTTGATAGGAAATCCGCAAAAAGATAGAGCATGTCCGGATTTTTTGCGGAATGCGTTTTTTTTGCGGAAAAAAACGCTAACATCTGCACAAAAAATAAATGATAGGATGCATAATGTTAGCGTTTTTTAAGCGGATTTATAGCGTTTTTATAGCAAAATTCCGCTAAAAAAACGCTAAAAATCCTGACGTGTGCACATACCCTAACACTAGAGGTTTGCGGGTCCTTGTTTGGATCTCTTGTATTAATACACAGCGGGTGTGGCTCCCCAGGCTGTGCATGTTTATCCATCAAGCTTACTGCAGACTGGTGTTAATCACAGTCAGACATGGCTCCTATCTCTTCTCCTGCCAATATGAGGCCTTGGTAAGCACAGAGAGGTGAGTCACTGGGGTTCGGGACTTTTCACATTGTGCACAGCTTGTGATGGTTGGGCGGCATTATCGCCCCAAAAAATGTTACCCAAGTCCCTCATGTGTTATATGGGTATAGCAATAGTGGCGGTCATGTATTCATTGTTTGCAGTGTGTGGACATGTCTGTATATTGGTTGCAGCGTATTTGTACCTGTATAGTTAAGGCCACATGCACACAATGAGTATTTGGTGAGTTTTTTACCTCTGTATTTGTAAGCCTAAAACAGGAGTGGAACAATCAGAGGAAAAGTATAATAAAAACACGTCACCACTTCTGTATTTTTTTTTTTACCCACTCCTGGTTGTGGCTTAGAAGATATACTCAGGGAAAATTCTCGCCAAATACTCAACATGTGAATAAGGCCTCATAGTACAGGGTGCCGGCTCTAAGCTTTCTTGGATCGATCACGATACAATCGCAGGTTCTGTGAGCACAGAACAGCCATATATGTGGTGTGCGGCTCTGCAGGTGGAGGTAGGTGCTGGAGATTCCCCATTACTGGGCACAGGACAAATCAACATCTTCTGTACTGAGAATATTGAGGGTCTTTTAGTGTTGACACCCTCTAAGAATCATAACTTTCCTATTACTCCGACAGATAAATACGACCCAATCATGAAAGAAAATCTCACTGTACAGTGCCCTTTCTTGGCCCCCGCACACAGTATAATGTTCCCACAGTATCGCCATCCCCCACACACAGTATAATGTTCCCACAGTACCGCTGTTAAGGACCGGCGGAACGCACCAAGTATAGATGATATGACACTTAGGTGCGTTCGCAGTCCGAGGTCCACCGTGCAGGTAAAAGACCCTGCTGCTAGTAAGACGGACTATATGGCGGTACTAAGAATACACACATGGGTTAACTTCACCCTGCGTGAAGGAAGCGATCCTGTTGCGTCACAGGAGCGCAGTACCGCACATAGAGCGCGAGCAAGAAGTCAGCGAACTCAACCCCTACACAGGATTGAAGTCCGATTAGACACTTGCTGGCACAACACCGCAACTGGGTGTGTAAGGAAACTTATAAAATAGAATCAATAGGCACGAGAGTGCGTGCGGTGCCGCACTGACGGACGCCACTAACCATCCAGGCTTGGGTAAGGAAAGCGCAGAGGAAGCGCACGGCGCCGTACTGGCGGACACAGCAACAGGACGCTGTGATGTGTGTTACGTGCAGATGGTTAGTCGGGCGCTAGATAGCTACCATCATCCGCGAGCAGTCAACAACTCTAGGGAGGGATACTTAGGAGCTTTCATCCATCTACACACACACATAATATCAAGACAATACTAGCGCATGGCCGTGCGGTCATGCGCAGTTTATATAGTTGCAGCACAGGAAGCTGCTACTGAAGTTTTTGCCCTTTCAGGACCTTCCAGAAGGACCAATGGAATGTACTGCAGCACCTGAGCATGTGACCGAACATGTGGCCCTCGACCTCCAATGGGAGACCCTGCCCTGGGCATGCTCAGACAGAGAAAAGCAGGACTTACATCCAGAAACGTCCACTCGCCGCTGCCCAGCACTGGCTTCAATGGCAGAAGCAGGAGAAGCAGCAGTAACTCTTTGCACAGAGTCAGACTGAGCGAGACGCTGGGATCGACGTCCCTGCTGAGCAGACTCCACTGCGGCTGGAGAAGAATGGGAGACCGCAGCGGAGACAGATCGAGATTCCCCCTGTGCAGCAGAGGAAACTCGACTCCTAACATTACCCCCCCCCCTAGGGCCTCGCTACGTTCGAAGGCAGCAATGAGCTGCGGGGCCCGAATGTGCTCAACAGGCTTCCAGGACCTGTCCTCGGGGCCATAACCCTTCCAGTCTACCAAATAAAATTTTTTGCCACGTACCACCTTGAACCCCAAAATAGCGTTCACCTCATAATCGTCCGCAGACGAACCCGATGTCCCAGCAGATGACTCGGAAAACCGGGACATATACACGGGTTTCAAGAGGGACACATGAAAGGTGTCGGTGATACCAAGGCGTGGAGGAAGGGCCAGACGGTAGACCACAGGATTAACCTGTTCGAGGACCTTGAAGGGACCCAAGTAGCGAGGTGCAAACTTAGTGGACTCTACACACAGCCTGATGTTACGGGCGGAGAGCCACACTAAATCGCCAGGAGCAAAGGTCGGGGCAGGGCGCCGATGTGCATCGGCGGAGGACCTCATTCTCTCCTTCGAGGCCTGAATGGCATCCTGAGTGCGGTCCCAAATGTCCCGTGCCTCCACTGCCCGGTCTGCCACCCTGGAGTCAGCAGAGGACACGGGCATAGGCACAGGAACCCGCGGATGCTGGCCGTAATTAAGGAGGAAAGGAGTCTGACCGGTGGAGTCAGCTACAGCGTTATTAAGGGCGAACTCTGCCCATGGTAATAAAGATGCTCAGTCATCCTGCCTGGCAGAAACAAAATGTCGCAGATATGTGACCAGAGTCTGATTGGCCCTCTCCACCAACCCATTCGTCTCGGGATGATATGCGGAAGAGAGATTTAATTCAATGCTGAGAAGACGACAACGCTCTCTCCAAAACCGAGACGCAAACTGGGGACCCCGGTCACTGACAATTTTGTCTGGCATGCCGTGTAGGCGGAAGACGTGTCTTATGAACAACGCTGCCAAGGCCCGTGCAGAAGGTAACCGTGGGAGCGGCACCAAATGCACCATTTTCGAGAAATGATCGGTAACGACCCAAATGACGGTACAGCCGCGAGACTTGGGCAAACCCACCACAAAGTCCATCCCGACCATCTCCCAGGGCCTGTCTGCGACCGGCAAGGGATAGAGTAACCCAGACGGCCGTTGTCGAGGAGACTTATTTTTGGCGCATGAGACACACGCCAGAACGTAATCTCTGACATCTCGGAGCATATGCGGCCACCAGTACGTCCTCGCCAGCAGCTCAGATGTCCTTTTTGTCCCAAAGTGTCCACCCACCCTGGAGGAATGAGCCCAAGAGAGAACCTCCGGTCGCAAATTTATGGGCACAAAAGTCTTGCCCGGAGGCACAGACTCAAGCGACACCGGAGCCACGGTTCTCAAGCTCTCAGAAGGAACAATAAGCCGAGGCTCTCCTTCCTCCTCCTCAGATGACACAACAGAGCGAGAAAGAGCATCAGCTCGAATGTTCTTCTCCCCAGCGAGATAATGGAGGGTGAAGTAGAATCGGGAGAAGAATAAGGACCATCTGGCCTGGCGAGAATTTAGCCGCTGGGCTGTTTGCAAATATAGCAAATTTTTGTGGTCTGTAAAAACTTGAAAGGGAAAACGAGCCCCCTCCAAGAGATGTCTCCACTCTGAGAAAGCCAATTTCATCGCTAGCAACTCCCTGTCCCCGATGGAATAATTCCTCTCCGCTGGTGTGAAGGTCTTGGAGAAGAAGAAGCACGGATGCTTCCGACCTTGAGCATCCTTTTGGAAGAGGACTGCTCCAGCACCAACGGAAGAGGCATCCACCTCCATTATAAACGGCTTATCGACATCGGGACGATGTAGGATGGGAGCGCTAGCAAAATGAGACTTAGTAGAAGAAAAGGCCCTGGAGACCTCTTCAGACCACACTTTGGGATTTGCTCCCTTCTTGGTGAGGGCTACCAAGGGAGCTACCAAAGTTGAGAAATGGGGAATGAACTGGTGGTAATAATTAATGAACCCCATAAAGCGCTGCACCGCTTTAAGTGAATGGGGTTCTTGCCAGTCCATCACAGCCTGTAGTTTGGCAGGATCCATAGCCAATCCCTGGGCAGAGATGATATAGCCCAGGAAAGGTAAAGACTGCTCAAACACACACTTCTCCAACTTTGCGTAAAGAGAGTTTGCCCGTAAGAGGTCGAAGACTCTGCCAACATCTCTCCGGTGGGAGTCAATATCTGGAGAGAAGATGAGAATATCATCCAGATAGACTACAACCGAGGTGGAAAGCATATCCCGGAAGATGTCGTTGACAAAGTCTTGGAAAACGGCTGGGGCATTACAGAGCCCGAAGGGCATCACCAGATACTCATAGTGCCCATCTCTGGTGTTAAACGCCGTCTTCCATTCGTCCCCCTCACGGATGCGAATCAGGTTATAAGCTCCCCGCAGGTCTAATTTGGTAAATACCTTAGCTCCCCGTAGCCTATCAAAAAGCTCAGAAATCAAGGGCAGCGGGTACTTATTCTTAACGGTGATGGCGTTAAGACCCCTGTAGTCTATGCAAGGACGCAATTCACCATTCTTCTTCTGTACGAAGAAGAACCCTGCCCCTGCTGGTGACACTGACTTCCTAATAAACCCTCTTGCCAAATTCTCCTGGATGTATTGGGACATAGCCTCCGTTTCCGGGAGAGAGAGGGGATAGACACGTCCCCGAGGAGGTTCTGCTCCAGGCAAGAGATCTATAGGACAGTCATAGGGACGGTGAGGCGGAAGGGTCTCCGCGGCCTTTTTAGAAAAGACGTCTGCATAGGACCAATAGTATTTGGGGAGAGTAGAGAGATCTGCGGGTATCTCAGTGGTGGAAACCTGAACGCACTCTTTCACACATCTGCCCTTACAGGATTCACTCCAACCCAATATCCTCCCAGAGGTCCACTCAATATGTGGGGAGTGGAAACGGAGCCAGGGTATTCCCAGCAGAATCTCATCCATTCCCTCGGGAAGGACAAGAAGGGAAATAATCTCCTGGTGGGATGGGGACATGGCTAACGTGAAAGGGACAGTCTGATGTGTGATCTGTAACGGAAGTGTCGACCCATTCACCACTCTAACGGTTACTGGTTTGGCAAGCATAACCAGAGGTATTGCGTGGCGCAGAGCAAAAGCAGAAGACATAAAATTTCCCTCTGCTCCTGAATCCACACAAAGCTCTACTGTAAGAGTGGATGTGCCTAACAGGATTGTCCCTTTAAAGGACAATTTGGAGGAAAATGCCGCTGTGTCCAGTGAACCTCCTCCAATGGACACTGGATGCGACCGTTTTCCTGACCGCCGTGGACATTTATTAGCGTAATGTCCCGGTTGCTGGCAATTTTTACACACCACAGATACTCGAGCGGTCTGAGACCTAGGTCCCGCTCGAGAAACCTCCATGGCCTCATGGGAGTCGAACGCCATTACAGGAGATTATAGAGGTTTGGCAAAGGTGGGAGCCAGCCGAAACCTCTGCCTACACTGGGTCCGCTCCAACCTCCGTTCGTTAAAACGGAGATCGATGCGGGTAGCAATAGTAATAAGCTCCTCCAGTGTGGCGGGAATCTCCCTGGTGGCCAAGGCGTCCTTTACATGATCTGCCAGTCCTTTCCAGAACACCAGAATAAGAACTTTATCCGGCCATTCCAGCTCAGAAGCTAGAGTCCGGAATAGGATGGCGAACTGGCTGACCATGGACGAAGCCTGAGTAATTGCCAACAATTGGAGCGCGGTATCGTGGGTGACACGGGGTCCCAAAAAGACCTGCCTCAGAGCGTCCATGAAGATAGGAGCACTCTGTACCACACAATCACCACGTTCCCAAAGCAGCGTTGCCCACTCCAACGCCCTGCCCGACAAAAGAGATAAAATGAATCCCACTTTCGCCCGTTCCGTAGGAAAACGTGCAGCCAGCAGCTCGAGATGTATAGAGCACTGGCTCACGAATCCCCGACATAGCTTACTGTCACCAGCAAACTTGTCTGGAAGCGGGAGACGGGATAAGGTCGGAGCAGGGGTGGCAGTGGACAAACTGGCTGCAGCTGCGCTAGCAGCCTGAACAGCGACAGCAGTAACGTCCACAGCTAAGGTTGCACGCTCTAGAGCCGCCAACCTACCCTCCAACTGCTGGATGTACCGCTGTAGACGCTGACCGTCCGCCATTTACTAGCCAGACCTTGGCGCTAGTATTATGTTAAGGACCGGCGGAACGCACCAAGTATAGATGATATGACACTTAGGTGCGTTCGCAGTCCGAGGTCCACCGTGCAGGTAAAAGACCCTGCTGCTAGTAAGACGGACTATATGGCGGTACTAAGAATACACACATGGGTTAACTTCACCCTGCGTGAAGGAAGCGATCCTGTTGCGTCACAGGAGCGCAGTACCGCACATAGAGCGCGAGCAAGAAGTCAGCGAACTCAACCCCTACACAGGATTGAAGTCCGATTAGACACTTGCTGGCACAACACCGCAACTGGGTGTGTAAGGAAACTTATAAAATAGAATCAATAGGCACGAGAGTGCGTGCGGTGCCGCACTGACGGACGCCACTAACCATCCAGGCTTGGGTAAGGAAAGCGCAGAGGAAGCGCACGGCGCCGTACTGGCGGACACAGCAACAGGACGCTGTGATGTGTGTTACGTGCAGATGGTTAGTCGGGCGCTAGATAGCTACCATCATCCGCGAGCAGTCAACAACTCTAGGGAGGGATACTTAGGAGCTTTCATCCATCGACATACATCCATCTACACACACACATAATATCAAGACAATACTAGCGCATGGCCGTGCGGTCATGCGCAGTTTATATAGTTGCAGCACAGGAACTGCTACTGAAGTTTTTGCCCTTTCAGGACCTTCCAGAAGGACCAATGGAAAGTGCTGCAGTACCTGAGCATGTTTTGCCCTTTCAGGACCTTCCAGAAGGACCAATGGAATGTACTGCAGCACCTGAGCATGTGACCGAACATGTGGCCCTCGACCTCCAATGGGAGACCCTGCCCTGGGCATGCTCAGACAGAGAAAAGCAGGACTTACATCCAGAAACGTCCACTCGCCGCTGCCCAGCACTGGCTTCAATGGCAGAAGCAGGAGAAGCAGCAGTAACTCTTTGCACAGAGTCAGACTGAGCGAGACGCTGGGATCGACGTCCCTGCTGAGCAGACTCCACTGCGGCTGGAGAAGAATGGGAGACCGCAGCGGAGACAGATCGAGATTCCCCCTGTGCAGCAGAGGAAACTCGACTCCTAACAACCGCCATCCCCCCACACACAGCATAATGTTCCCACTGTACAACCATCCCCCACACACAGTATAATGTTCCCACAGTACTGCTATCCCCCACGCACAGTACAATGCTCCCACAGTACTGCCATCCCCCCACACACAGTATAATGTTCCCACAGTGCCGCCATCCCCCACACACAGTACAATGCTCCCACAGTACTGCCATCCCCCACACACAATATAATGCTCCCACAGTACTGCCATCCCCCCACACACAATATAATGTTCCCACAGCACTGCCATCCCCTCACACACAATATAATGTTCCCACAGCATAGCCATGCCGCCTGTATTTTTACCACCTAATTTTACCACAATACTGCCATGCTCCCCGCACATAGTATAATTTTGCCACAGTACCGCCATCCCGCCAGACACAGTATAATGTTCCCACAGGACCACCATCCCCCCACACAGTATAATGTTCCCTTAGTACCGCCATCCCCCCACACACAGTATAATGTTCCCACAGTACCACCATCCCCCACATACAATATAATGCTCCCACAGTACCACCATCCCCCCACACAATATAATGTTCCCACCGTACTGCCATCCCCCTCCCTGCACACACTATAAAGTGAGTATAAATCAGCTGCCGTGTAGTGAAAGATGTTGGCTCAGTGCTGGAGCCCACATCAAAGTTAGGGACACAGCATATGATGCATAGATGTGTCATGTTGTGAAAGGGTTATAAATTGCACATCAGAAAGGCTTGTATAGGGTGCTGGTCACACATAGGTAGCGCAGTGTTTGGCTTACAGCCTATTAGTGACGCCCATACTATTAGATTAGGCAACTGCCCAGCATTATATAAGTGCACCCCTTGAGGACAGAGACCCTAGATTACAAGGCCAACATTGATGGGTTCAGCTGCACCCTGAATAAAAATTATCGTGCAAAATCTATATATTTATGATTTTAAAAGCATAGCCACAAAAAGAGGAATACAATTTAATCCTAAGCAATCCCCCTCCATGAATCGGCAGGCTGTGAGCGGTTGCCTCCTCAGTATTTTGCACCTGTGTTGCCGCCATCTTTATTATATGGCTTTGCTGCATCCTGTGCATTAGTTCTGAGATCTCGGCAGGTAAACACTGTTTTCCTTTTTTGCTGCGTTATTTCTTGAATTTTGGGGGGATGTTAATTCCTCTTTTTGTGTCTTTGCCTCTAATGTTGGTGCAGATGTGAAGCAGCGGATATAATAGCACAGAACAGCTTTGGTTCTGCACTAACAATACAACGGTGGTTTTTATTTTTCAGGCTTCACATAGAAATCTATAGAGAAAATGCCCCAGAACTGCACAGGTCAGCAGCGTCTCTAGACGAAACATTGCAGGAATTTTCATGGAATCACATCCACTTTGCTTAGACATTTAGGCCGTGTTCACATGAAGCGTAAATGCTGTGTTTTTTTTTTTTCTGCCGCTCTTTTGTATAAACATTCTGCTGCATTTAACTGTCCAAGGAAAGTGGACACTGTATAGAAGGGGTTGTTTGGGGCTCATACTGTGTATAGGCGGGCTGAGGCTTTGTGGGGGCTCGTGCTGTATATGCAGGTGCATTTCACAAAATTAGAATATCATAAAAAAAAAAAATAATAATTTTTTTCAGTTCTTCAATACAAAAATATATAGAGTCATTACAAACGGTGAGCTATTTCGAGTGTTTATTTCTGTTAATGTTGATGATTATGACTTACGGCCAATGAAAACCCAAACGCCAGGTTGAAACATTAATTTAAAATCCGAAATGTTGGCCTACTGAAATGTATGTTCAGTAAATGCACTGATAAGGGCAGGGCCGGACTGGGACTAAAA
Source organism: Ranitomeya imitator (assembly GCF_032444005.1). NCBI lineage: Eukaryota > Metazoa > Chordata > Amphibia > Anura > Dendrobatidae > Ranitomeya > Ranitomeya imitator. Next base: position 363,541,776 of record NC_091283.1, read on the forward strand.
TTCAGCCCTGGCATTTGAAGTCACACAGGCCCACTTGTCACATGGTGACTGTATAATATCTTTGTACACTTGTAGGTTACAAGAAGTGAGGGGAGTGTAACACGACTATATAACATATAATTACAGCTGTATCCAGCATTACAGCACAGCCCCCATAGAATGTAATGCAGCCAGTCCCCATAGAATGTAAATTAATACAGCACAGCCCCCATAGAATGTAATGCAGCACAGCCCCATAGAATGTAATGCAGCACAGCCCCATAGAATGTAATGCCAGCCCCCATAGAATGTAATGCAGCACAGCCCCCATAGAATGTAATGCAGCACAGCCCCCATAGAATGTAATGCAGCACAGCCCCCATAGAATGTAATGCAGCACAGCCCCCATAGAATGTATTGCAGCACAGCCCCCATAGAATGTATTGCAGCACAGCCCCCATAGAATGTAATGCAGCACAGCCCCCATAGAATGTAATGCAGCACAGCCCCCATAGAATGTAATGCAGCGCTGTCCAGCCCCATAGAATGTAATGCAGCACAGCCACCATACAATATAATGCAGCGCTGCCCGGCTCCATAGAATGTAATGCAGCCATGCCATGTAATAATAAAAAAAAAACACTGACTCTACTCACCTTTCCTCTTGCCCCGCGCTGCTCCGGTCTCAGCAGCTGCAGTCTGCCCGCCCGGCCACACAGCAGGTGCGCGATGATATGACGTCATCGCGCACCCGCAGTGTAAGCGGCAGACAGAGCGGGGAATGATGGGAGAGGGAGCGACAGCAGACGCTCTCTCCCCATCATTGCATTCAACTGTACCGGCGTCTATGATGCCGGTATAGTTGAATGCGGGGCCGGGAGTGTGCCGACAGCGGCACACTCGAGCGGCCCACTACTGCCATTGGCCCTTCTGGCATTTGCCAGAACTGCCCGATGGCCAGTCCGGCCCTGGATAAGGGGGACGACCAGACGGCAGGTACCTGCGTGCCGGGTCCAGAACTGAAGAAGCTGTATCCCCTGTTCCTGGGGGGGAGCTTTAGTGAAGTAGACCTTCCTATGTTGCCTGGGAGAAGCTGCAGTGAGGCAGAACTTCCTCCTGACCTAGGGGACAGGCGATATAAAAGGGAAAAGTGCACGCAGCAGAGGAGTTTGGCGCCAACTCAGGACAGCGTGCACAGAGGTGAGCGGCGTGCTCCATGTCTCCTCCCCACTACAGAGTACCAGCACTGCGGCAGGGCCCCATCATCTGAAGAGGACCGCCACGCTGAGGGGAGAAGTGTGCCCAGCAGCAATCCAGAGAGAGGGACCGCTGCAGAGAGTGGAGAGCCAGGTATGCGCAGCAGCAGCCAGGAAGAGAAGTGCTCCAAACTGAGAGCAGCAGCATCGTGTAGGCCAGCGTCCGCCATCTCACGCCGCCAACAGCAGGGACCAGTGAGTACTGCGGCCGTGGAGCATCCGGCCCAGGCATGGCCACCGCTGACAGAGCCTGAGAGGAGAGACGTGCAGAGAGCCCGTTGGTCACTACGGAGCAAGGTGTGGAACCTTCCGGGCTAGTGAGTACTCTGTGAGTGCTGCCAGAGAGAGATCGGGTGCAGCACCCTGCCAGAGAAGCAGGGCGCCAGTGGCTGTCAGCGCTACAGTCTTGGCATGAGCAGGCAGCGCGCAGCATAAAGAGGAGAGTGGAGCGCACCAAATAGCTGACAGAGATTGAGGAGCCGTGTGCTTCATGACCGTGAATACAGCCCACGTGCCACAGAGAGAGAGGACCAAGTGCTGGATAGACTAATGTAATCCCATCTTACCAGTACATACTTTCCCACTAACAGGAGACCCTGACTTTGCCAGTGTATATTTGCAGAGCAACGTTGGGCTCGTACAGGACTGTGGCCCGTACCCTTTTCAGCCACTGTAGTGTATGGACTAGTCTCAGTGGAAGGTACCGGAGACCGACCGCTGCTGCCAGAAGACGGGGAATTGATGCTCACAGGACCTTCCTGGGAAAGACAAAGCGCCAGCCGTTGCCAGCGCTATTGAGTTCCCAGCAGGAGTTACAGTTTGAGGAACTTCTGACACAATTGCTTCACAGGAACTGCCGTTACTAGAACCGTTATTCTTTACCTCCCAATATCCTTTGCCATCTATACTGTTTAATTCACTGTTTAGCCCTTTACCTCCCTGCATGGAGCATTCCTCTGTTATTAAACCTGTTAACCCTTGCCCTGCCTCCTCTCCGTCACTGCATCCCACAACCTGCTTACACACTCAGTACTTGGTCGGGGCTCCTTTTTCATCAATACGGCGTGGCATGGAGGCAGGGCCATATTTGCCACTAGGCACTTGAGGGCACGTGCCTAGGGCGGGACGATGTGGGGGGTGGCACCTGAGCAAGTGTTTTTTTGTTTTTTTAAAATCTAAAGTCCGGGGTCAAAGACTTAATAATAGACTCACCATCGTTTTCCCGGGATAGGCTGTGCTGTGAAAGCTAAACACTCAGAGCCTGTGCATATCACATTAACTCCTGAAACCCCAGGCAGCGGGTTCATAGAGACTACACAGCCCACGGACAACAGAGGGACGACAAGTGCCGCTGTTTCTCGGCGCCTATGTTGGAGAAGACGACCCTTCAAGCAAGTCCTCATCAGACTGATAAGTGTCTTTTTCTCAAGAAATCCTGCTTACTTCTGTTACTGTTTGACTCCCATATTTTTGCACTGTTATATTGTTAGTTATATTCCACTGCTTCCTCCCTGTGAGGTGAACCTGATTCCTGTTAATAAACTCCTGAACTGTTGGTCTGTCCGTTCTGTGGTGACACACTCAGTACCTGCATACTATTACATGGGAAAGGTGAATATGAGCCAGGGAGGACGGGGGAGGATGGAGGACAGGGAGCCGAGCCATGCTAGATGGGAGCGGGAGCCGAGCCATGCATACAGGATGGAAGGGGGGTGAGATGAGCCATGCATACAGGATGGAAGGGGGGTGAGATGAGCTATGCATACAGGATGGAAGGGGGGTGAGATGAGCCATGCATACAGGATGGAAAGGGGGTGAGATGAGCCATGCATACAAGATGGGAGGAGGGGAAGGTGAGATGAGCCATGCATAAAGGATGGGGGGTGAGATGAGCCATGCATACAGGATGGGAGGATGGGGGGTGAGATGAGCCATGCATACAGGATGGGAGGATGGGGGGTGAGATGAGCCATGCATACAGGATGGGAGGAGGGGGGTGGTTAGGTGAGCCATGCATACAGGATGGGAGAGGGGGGGTTAGATGAGCCATGTATACAGGATGGGAGGGGGAGTAAGATGAGCCATGCATACAGGATGGGAGGGGGGATAAGCCATGCATACAAGATTTGAGGGGGGCATTATACAGTATGGAGCATCATGTGTGGCCATTATACAGTATGGAGCATCATGTGTGGCCATTATACAGTATGGAGCATCATGTGTGGCCATTATACAGTATGGAGCATCATGTGTGGCCATTATACAGTATGGAGCACCATGTGTGGCCATTATACAGTATGGAGCACCATGTGGGGTCGTTATACAGTATGGAGCACTGTGTGGCCATTTTTTTGGTTATAATTATTGTTTATGAAACAGTGTGATCAGCAGTACTAAATGGGTGTGGTTGGGGCGTGGATATGGGTGTGACTAGTTGTGAAATGGGTGTGGTCACAGGCATGGCCTAAAATTTGTCCCTCTTTTCCTTCTTCAAAGGTTGGGAGGTATGATACTGCATTTGCCAGATCGCAGCAAGTGCCGCAAATGTCCGCAAATCCTATAGGGAATGAATGAGGCCAAACGTAGTGTTGCCGTAAGAGATCCGTGACACGGCAGATGCGGAAAAACCGCTGGATCTGCTGCAAAAGGTTACTTTCACATCAGCAATTTTTGCAAAGTCACTGCCGATAGTGTCATACTCACCAAAGGGGGAGGCAGCACTAAAAGTGTCTAGGGCAACAGAAACTCTAAATACGGCCCTGCATGGAGGTGATCAGCCTGTGGTACTGCTGAGGTGTTATGGAAGCCCAGGTTACTTTGATAGCAGCCTTCAGCTCCTCTGCTTTGTTGGGTCTGGTGTCTCTCATCTTCCTCTTGACAATACGACATAGATTCTTTATGGGGTTAAGGTCAGGCTAGTTTGCTGGCCAATCAAGCACAGTGATACTGTTGTTTTTACACCAGGTATTGGTATTTTTGGCTGTGTGGACAGGTGCCAAGTCCTGCTGGAGAATGAAATCTCCATCTCCAAAAGATTGTTGGCAGGGTGAAGCATGAAGCGCTCTAAAATTTCCTGGTAGACGGCTGCGCTGACTTTGGTCTTGACAAAACACAGTGGACCTACATCAGCAGATGACATGGCTCCCCAAACCATCACTGATTGTGGAAACTTCACACTAGACCTCAGGCCAGTCTCACACGTCCAGATAATTCCGGTACCGGAATTATCCGTGTCCGTGTGCTTACCGTGAACATCAGTGTGGCACACGTGCGGCAGCCGTGTGCCAACTGGGTACCACACGGACCGTGCAGGAGACAGCGCTACAAGTAAGCGCTGTCCCCTGCATCTGGTGCTGAAGCCGCCATTCATATCTTCTCTCCAGCAGCGTTCGCTAGAGAGAAGATATGAAAAATCCTTTTTTTTTTTTTTCTTCGTGTTTAAAATAAAGATCCCTGTCCCCACCCCCTGCCACCCTCTGTGCGCCCGGCCGCTGTTACTAAAATACTCACCCGGCTCCCTCTAAGCGTCCTCTCCGCGCCGCACCTTCTCCTGTATGAGCGGTCACGTGGTGCTGCCCATTACTGTCATGAATATGCGGCTCCACCCCTATGGGTGGAGTGAAGGGGTAAAAAAGAGAATTAATTTCAGCCTATTGGTTTGGCCTCCACAACAATCACGGTCTCTCATGTGGCCCCTTTGAGGAAGCTAATTGCCCTCCCTGCTCTAGAGACTTCTATGTGGAGTCTAAAAAAAAAAAAAACACATCTAAGAAGCAGCATAACTAAAGCTTTTCTGGACCCTAAAAACTACATTAAAACACTGCTTAAAATCTGCACCAAAAAAAGCATCAAATAGAGGGACAGTTATAAAAAAAAAATATTAATAATCAGAGAAGATTGCTGTTGTGTAGTTTGGTGCGGATCCTGCAGAGAACAAAAAAATCCTGAATTTTGCAGCGTGTGAATACGGCCCTAGAAACACGAAAAATCCAGATGTCATATAGTGTCGCTGCATAAAGATGAGAAGGTTCTGACTGCTGTGCCTTGAGATGTGTGTGTGTATATATATATATATATATATATATATATATATATATATATATATATATATATATATAATCATACACACTTCTACATAGCACACACTGACAAAATATAATAAACACACATGCTGCATGACAAATGCAATTCAACAAGCGTTCATATAAACGCATACACATCTCAGACTGCACGCACGTCCTATGCATGCGCTGCTTTATGTTGGAGGGAGTAAAGACGATCTACACTCTGAACTGCAGCTTCTCCTGCTCACAGCAGCACTTTCCCAGCAGGCTTCTCCCTGCCCGCTCCTCTACTGGGACTGCTGACAAGAGCAAGAGGAGGCTGAACAGGACAGGAGCCTCTTCTACCATCCCCAGGAGTACCACACACAGGTGGACACAGGAGAACTTATGTGGCAGCTCAGCTTGGTAGGTGCAGGGTCTCTGGCTCTCCCTTCTCCTCACAGGCACCAGAGGACAATAACACTGGCTGATGAGCACTTCTATCACTCTGATGGGGAATGATCAGTGACCAGTGTCCTTGGCTTTCTATGAACTCCCCTTTTTCAATGCCAGGCCCTCATCAAAGGTCCTGAAGTTCCCCAGAGTACAAGGCCTATGGTCACATCACGATCACATGACAGGTCACACAACACCACCTTGACTCCTGGAATATGTCTCAAAAATCAACGTAAACAGGTTGTCCTTGGCCGGAATAGAAAATTCTAAGAAAAAGAAGACTTTGTGCAGCCAAAGACTCTCATCCGGGCAAAGTCAGCCCTTGCTCATTCTTAGTATGCCTAAATTGCAGTTATCATACACATGTTTGTCATTATTGTAGTGACAAAAACCCACTTAAAGGAAACCTTATAGCTGATGTATGCTGCCTGATCTACGGGTAGCATACATCAGACACTGGATGTATGGTATCAGCCTTATATGTTTAAGTATGAAACACTGCTCCCACCCCAAGTGATAGTTCTCTACCTGTACAGGCACGCAGAAAGAGACTTGTCACTCCAGGTCAATGATAAGTCACCAGGGATCGTCTGTCTAGTTGGTCTCCAGTGCAGATCAGTGCCAGGTGGAATGAAAATGATTTTAACCAAAATGAACTCTTTATTACATAACTAAGTTTCTTCACTGTCTAAAGTCCATGGTCAGTGTCTCCAACACAAAACGGAAAAGACTTTATCTCTCTATATGCCTCAAAGAAAATGGAAGAGGCTCTGTCTTTCTCTGTGTATCGAGGAGAGCAGCGTGAGGGAACTGTAAGGTGGAGCGTAGTGTGTGGGGACTGTATGAGGGGACAATGTGACGAGGAAGGTCCAATATGGTAAGGAAAGGACAGTGTGGTGGTAATGTGCCACAAGATGGATGATGTGGGGGTCATATTTTGTGCAGCGAGCACATTGAGGGGCAATTATTCATGGGCACAGAAGGGGCAAACATTTTTTTATTAAGGAGCGCTATAATAACACTTATTTTTAAGTTGACTGTTGAGTGCTCATCTTACACAATACTTTAGTAAAAAGGCAAACCAGGACAATTTAGTGGGTATGGCTTCGTGCCATATACTTGTGTTGAGAGGCTGTGCACACTAGACGGGTTCAGCCCAGGACTATGCATGTCGCATACTTGACCGCCAATTCTGGGATAGACGTCAAGTCCTCGTAGAGCATCATGCGTGCGCTGGGAAGATTCACAAGTCTGCAATCACCCAGAGTGAATGACTTTTCAGTTTAAACCAGATAACCCCTTTAAACTGGGTATAGGAAGGGATTTCAACCTGAATTTTTGCCCCAAGTGCAGGAAAATGTAGATTCACCTCTAGATTTCCCACATGCAGGTTTATTTAAGCCTATAATTGGCCAATTTTTCATTTTTGGGTTATCGTTTTTTCCCTCAACTTTGTTCAAAGAACCATAATTATTTTTGTAGTAGTTCTGAATGTAGTTTAATAAAAAAAAAGCTGTTCCAGCACCTCAATATGTAAAATTGGTCCTTTGTATAAAATGTTGCACTTGTGCCATTGTATATTCTGTCAAAAATCTGAAGAACCTAAATATTTGAATAAAAAATTCTGACCAGCAACTTTTTTGTATGGCATTGGGTGTGGGCTTGGATGTTTGAATGCCTTTTTATTTATTTTTATTTCAGTTTTTGAACTAGTGCAGTGATCGAAAATGGCAATTCTTGCATTCCAATTTTTTTTCTCATTCTGGCATTTAAAATATGCGTTAACTAATTTTGTATTTTAATCATACTTTTTTTTTTTTATACCAAATACATTTATATCTGTTGATTTTCATTTTCGAAGGGAAGTAAGAGGAGAGATTTTTTTTTAAATGAACATTTATGTTTGTTCTTTTCCTCAACCTTTGCTTTATTCTTTAGCCGCCCTAAAGGTACCGTCACATTTAGCGACGCTGCAGCGATCTAGACAACGATCCCGATCGCTGTGTGGTCGCTGGAGAGCTGTCACACAGACAGCTCTCCAGCGACCAACTTGCGAAGTCCCCTGGTAACCAGGGTAAACATCGGGTTACTAAGCGCAGGGCCGCACTTAGTAACCCGATGTTCACCCTGGTTACCAGCGTAAACGTAAAAAAAAAAAAACAGTACATACTTACATTCCGGTGTCTGTCCCCCGGCGTTCTGCATTCCTGCACTGACTGTGAGCGCAGGCTGGCCGCAAAGCACAGCGGTGACGTCACCGCTGTAATCTGCTTTACGGCTGGCGCTGACAGTGCAGGGAAGCAGAACGCCGGGAGGACGCGACAGACACCGGAATGTAAGTATGTAGTGTTTTTTTTTTTTTTTACATTTACACTGGTAACCAGGGTAAACATCGGGTTACTAAGCGCGGCCCTGCGCTTAGTAACCCGATGTTTACCCTGGTTACCAGTGAAGACATCGCTGAATCGGAGTCACACACACCGATTCAGCGATGTCTGCGGGAGATCCAGCGACGAAATAAAGTCCTGGACTTTCTGCTCTGACCAACGATGTCACAGTAGGATCCAGATTGCTGCTGCGTGTCAAACACAACGATATCGCTAGCCAGGACGCTGCAACGTCACGGATCGCTAGCGATATCGTTGTTAAGTTGGCCAGTGTGACGGTACCTTAAGGGATTAGATCCTGTGATCATATACTCTTTTATACTACACTGCTCAAAAAAAATAAGGGAATACTAAAATACCACATCCTAGATATCACCAAACTAAATATTCCAGTTGCATATCTATAAATCATTACAAAGTGGAATGCGTTGAGAACAATAAAACAAACATTGATTATTTTAAATAAAAATTTACATCCTACGAAGGTCTGGATTTGGAATGATACTTCAGTGGAAATGTCTCAAGACAAGGAAATGATGCTCTAGTAGTGTGTGTGTGTGTGTGTGTGTGTGCGTGTGTGTGTCCTACATGTGCCTTTATGACATCCCTACAACGCATAGGCATGCTCCTGATGAGTCTGCGAATGTTCTCCTGAGGGATCTCCTCCCAGACCTGGATTAAAGCATCAGTCAACTCCTGGACAGTCTATGGTGCAACGTGGCATTGGTGAATGGAACGAGACATGATGTCCTAGATGTGCTCGATTGGCTTCATGTCTGGAGAACAGGCAGGACAGTCCATAGCTTCAATGCCTTCATCATGCAGGAACTTCTGAACCACTTCAGCCACATGAGGTCTAGCATTGTCATGCATCAGAAGGAACTCAGGGCCCACTGTACCTGCATATGGGATGAGGATGTTGCAGGCAGCACAATGTTTTCCACAGCGTCTCCTGACTCTGTTACATCTATCACATGTGCTCAGTGTAAACCTTCTCTCATCCGTGAAGAGCACAGGTAACCAATGCCAAATCTGCCAATCTTAGTGTTCTCTGGCAAATGCCAATCGCTCTGCACGGTGTTGGGCTCTAAGCACAACACCCACTTGTGAACGTTGGGCCCTCAAACCACCTTCATGAAGTCTGTTTCTGACCATTTGAGCTGACACATGGATGTTAGTGGCCTGCTGGAGGTCATTTTGCAGGGCACTGGCACTGCTGCTCCTGTTCCTCCCTGCACAAAGGAGGAGGTAGCAGTCATGCTGTTGGTTGTTGCCCTCCTGTGGCCCCCTCCACATCTACAGGTGTACTGGCCTGTCTCCTAGTATCTGCCCCATGCTCTGGACTCTGTGCTGACACACAGTTACCCTTCTTGCCACAGCTCGCATTGATGTGCCATCCTGGATGAGCTGCACTACCTGAGCAACGTCTGTTTGATGTACAGTAGACACTGCCTTATGCTACTATACTTCTAGGGATAAAAGCAATGACAAAATGCAAAAGTAGCCAAACCAACAGGAAAAAGATTTCAGAGAAATGGTCTGTGGTCACACCCTGCAGAACCACTCCTTTATAGGGGTTGCTAATTTCCAATCATTTCTACCTGTTGTCAGTTCCATTTGCACAGCAGCAGGAGAAATTGAATCACAATCTATGTTGCTTCATAACTGGATGGGTTGATTTCACAGAAGTGTGATTGACTTGGAGTTACATTTGTTGTTTAAGTGTTCTCTTTTTTTTTTTTTGAGCAGTGTATATACTGCATTACTATGGTACTGCAGAATACATTTGAAGCAAAATCTCGCTTCTCCCATGAAGCTAAGCCTGTAACTGAGCTTCACAGGAGGATTAAGATGGCAGTTAGAAGATATTCAGCAGCACACAGTCACTGGCACAATTTAAATAAAGAAACTACGGTGATAGGAGCTAGCTCCAGTTGTAGACAGATATTTCATATGCAATACAGACAGCATCTGCCTGACCTGACACGATTATACCCCACGGAACACTGCAACATTTATTTAAGCGGCTGTTGGTGATGTAGTCAGTGACATCTCTGGCTAAATCTATCTAATTGTCTAAGGGGTACTTCCGTCCGTCTGTCTGTAACGGAAATCCCGCGTCGCTGATTGGTCAGCGACAGGCTTAGTCCGGCTGCGAATTGGCAGTCAGTGCCAGTGTGTCGCCCCATCCCGGACCAACTTTTTACTATTGATGCTGCCTATGATATAATGTTAAAAATAATTTTAAAAAAATTAAAAATTGTGCTATTCTCACCTTCCGACGTCCACCAATAAGCATGATGCGGCCGCCAGCTTCTGTTCCCAGAGATGCATTGTGAAATTACCCAGATGACTTAGCGGTCTTGCGAGACCGCTAAGTCATCTGGGTAATTTTGCAATGCATCACTGGGAATGGAAGCTGGCAGCCGTATCGCGTGCGTTGAGACAGCTTCGGTGGACGACGGAGGGTGAGTATATAACAATTTTTATTTTAATTCTTTTTTTAACAGGGATATGGTGCCCACACTGCTATATACTGCGTGGGCTGTGTTTATATACTGCATGGGCTGTGTCATATATTACGTGGGCTGTGCTATATACTATGTGGCTGTCTGTGTTACATGGGCTGTGCTGTATACTATGTGGCTGTGCTGTATACTATGTGGCTGTGCTAAGCGTGATATACATACATACATACATACATACATACATACATACATACATACATATTCTAGAATACCCGATGTGTTAGAATCGGGCCACCATCTAGTATGTTTGTAAAACCATAGTAGAAAATTAAGATGTCGTCCTCATGTCACGTGGAATGAATATCTCCTGCAGTATTGCTAATGCCGATTCCAGTGTCGGTAAATGAGATGAGAATTGGCGTTATGGAAGATGAGTCTATGACAAACGAATTCCGGTAGAGACTCCGAGTAAGAAACTGCTTGTTGTGTGCATGTGTGACTTAAAATGTATAGGTTTTATTTAGTTATTTACCCTGCCTGTCTCTGTATTTCCTGGTGAGTTTTGACAAACCTGTAACCCTTTCTTCTAATCAGATCCTTTATGAAGGGATCAGAGTGATGACGGTATCACTGCATGTGATAAGTTCCTTTAAGGTGGCAGGATTTCATCATCTGTGTCTCCATGGAGGAGTGGGAGTTTTTAGAAGGACACACAGATCTATACGACGTCATGATGGAGGTTCCCCAGCCCCTCACATCACCAGGTAATAAACAGAGTGAAATACACACGGCCTATAATTATCTGTAAGTAAAGAATGAATTCAGTCCCTGTATGTGTTTCCTCCAGTTCTATCCAGTAACAGGACAACACCAGAGAGATGTCCCCATCCTCTTCTTCCCCAGAACTTTACAGAACAAAATCCCAATGTTCCTCAGGATTATCAGGTAGATGGAGAGAAGGTGTCATGAGATCTCCCCTATGATGTGTAGACGGCTGTGAAGGTCTTGTTTTCAGTCTTATTTTATCCACCAGTATTATATGTTTTATACTTGTGTAATGAGAACGGTGGAGATGGCAGGATTAGAGCTGATCATAGATGTGACTTTTCCATCCGTCTGTGACTCTTACAATATTTGTTTCAGGGTGAAGATCTGACCCATAATAATACTACTGAGCCATATATGAGTGGTGCCGAGTGGTTCAATGAATGGTTGAATGAGGTGATTCCTGCAGATCAAAGCCCAGGTGAGTAGGAGCCACTAAATCCAGAGAAGTCACAGATTATTCTCAGTTACTGGCTGTGGCTGCTTTATTGGTGGGTGTAGTCCAGCCATATCATAATCAACTAGTCACCTTACTGCCACAAAACAACTACATGCTTTCCCACCCTAATCTGTCCCCATTGCTTTAAGCATGGATGGACCTTTCTTTTCGGAGTGAAATTCATTTTATAGGCAGGAGAATCCACCCTAACTTTGAGAATTAGACAATGTAGTCCCTTAGCTGCTCAGATCGCTAAACTACTAAGCCAAATGACAGTGGAAGTAGAATGTGCTGACCATTTAGAAAATCTTAAGAAAAGTATAATCCACGTGGTGAATTTCTAAGAGAAAGCAGAGGGTAATGACGCTGTTGCATTCCTAGAATCCTTGCATCTTACTGAATAAATCTACCTTCTCTACCTTCCGTGCTTCTGAATCTGCTCATAGTGTCCCTGCAAGACCAAGTCCAGTCTTTCTGGCCAAACTTCGCTTTGTTTCTTTTAATTGTTGTTAATTAATTGTTTGGTAAAATGAATGTTGTCATCCAAAACTAAATTCATCCTACAAAAAAAACAAGCCCTTAAATGTCCAAGTTGAAGGACACAAAAAAAAAATAATGGGCCCTGGAAGAAGGGAACGGGAAAAAGTGCAAAAGTGAAAAATTGTCATGAAGGGGAAAGATAGATTGAATTACCAAAAGTTGTCCAGAGATTTAACCATTAGTTGCTAATTCATTACTGAAGAAGACTGTCGGGACTGAGTGAGAGTATTTTAGTAGATATTGTCTATCGTCACCATATGTTGTCTACAATAGTTAGCATCCCAGATTCCTCTGATTTAATCTCTTCCCACAGCCAGTTCTGTGTTCCTAACCAGGCCCCATTTTTCATATCAGACATGTGGGCATAACTTTGGATGTTTCTTCTGATCCCAGTGATTCGAAGCTTACTTTTTTCCATAACATATTGTACTTTTACTCGTAGATCTAGATATAAATGTTTTGGGATGAAAATATGCAAAAAAAATTACATATTTTGAAACCATCAATTTGTATTGCCTAAAAACAGATCTCACAGCAAGTAATTAAAAAATAACATTTCTCCTATTTCTACTTTATATAAGCATCAGTTTTCATACTTCCTTTCATCATTTTTAGTGAGCTGCAATAGATAAATTGTTTAGCAGCAAGGTTTCATATGTTGAGAGAGATTTAAAGAAATGTAAAGTCACTTTTGAGGTGGCATTGAGAGGCCTATATTTTATAAAACTATACTCTTCATACTATCCTAAACCACATTCAGGAAGTTTATGTGCTTCACAGGAACTGAAACCAGGTGAAATACAAAAATGAAAAATCCCTATTTTTCATTAAAATGTTGGTTTATTTTTTTTAAAGTTAAAATGAGAAAATAGACTGAACATATTATTGTGGATGCTCTCCTGAATCCAACAATACCCTAATTATGGTTGTACACAGGGCCGGACTGGCCATTGGGCAATTCTGGCAAGTGCCAGAAGGGCCTGTCTGGTTGTGGGCTGCTTTGTCTTCTACATTGTTAACATAATCAATGTTCTCAGGACTCTCATACTGTTAACAGTTGTGATAAAGCACAAAGTCACTGACTCCGTCACTTACCCAGCATGCCATGGGTATCATTTGAAATATTGGTCATGTAGTAAATCTTTCTTTCCTCCATCCAGGGTAATATTAGTAATATATCCCATCTGGTTCTTGGGGACGAGGACAACATGGGCCTGTGTGGTTTCAAATGCCAGGGTTGAATTTCTGCCCCAGTCCGTACCTGGTTGTACACTAGTATTTGGGCACACGGCATGTCTCAGAAGAGGACATTTGGGTATTAGAATACAGAATTGATGGAATAGTTCTCAGACTGCTAAACATTAGTGATGAGCGAGTATACTTGTTGCTTGGGTGATCTCTGAGTATTTGGATGTGCTCAGAGATTTAGTTTTCGTTGCCGCAGCTGCATGATTTATGGCTGCTAGACAGGCTGAATACATGTGATGAATGCCTGTTTGTTAGGGAATTCCCACATGTATTCAGGCTGTCCAGCAGCTGTAAATCATGCAGCTGAGGCCAGAAAAACTAAATCTCCGAGCACTAACAAATACTCGGAGACCCCCCGAGCGTTCCCGAGGATACTTGCTCATCACTACTTAACATGCTAGAATGACAAATCTATAGGTGTAGTGACTGTTTTGACCCCATAGGCACTTTTTGTAAATTAATACACTGTAAATGTTGCATAGTGAAAATTACAACACATAGTGCCTAGCTTGTGCTTCTGGAGACACACTCACCATAAATTAAGAGGATTCATCCTGCTACAGCAATGCTAAACATGTGGATGCTAAGTATGGTATGAACACACTGCAAGCATCAGAAATGGGGATTGATGTTTTCGTTTATGGAAGACCTGTTGGTTTTCAAGAGTCATTGAGCTACTAGTAATGTGGAAACCTATTTTTCCATAATGGACCTAAGTGGTAGGCTTACTTTTTGCTGGATGAGGAGAAGTTTTAATTTGTATAATTTTTGGCTACTTAATGTATTTTTTATGGCTTTTTATCCCACTATTTGGGAGGCAGAATGAACAAAGACAGCTGAACATCATGATCTTTTGACACATGGTTTCAGGTCTATTGATTGTTAACTGTTATCTTACTGTAGAATTTGAAATGCGATTTACTATCAATAATTTTTGTACAAATGTTGGAAAATTATAATTAAGGATATTTGATTCAAAAATAGTTTGGCTTCATTCTTGGCAGATGACTGGAGATCAGAAGAAGACCTGACGTCATCATTTTTTAAAATGGATGACCTTAATAACACACAAGATACAATCGAAGTGAAAGCTGTTATTCCAGATATGCCATCATTCTTTTACAGTGAAGATTTATCTTCTGATCAGGTCCTATCTTCTGATTCATCACAAACTTGGAAATGTCAAAATCAAAGTGTTCTTACAGCAAAGAAGCCATTTTCAAGTTCAGAATATGGAAAAAGTTTTTCTCTTTTAGAGTCTGAAAAAAATCACAAAAATAAGGAAATATTTTCTTGTTCAGAATGTGGGAAATATTTTAAAGACAAAACAAATTCTATTAAACAGAACATAATTCACACACTGAAAAAGCCATATTCATGTCCAGAATGTGAGGAATATTTTGCAAATCAATCTAATCCTGTTTCACACCAGGTAATTTGTACAGATAAGCCATATTCATGTTCAGATTGTGGGAAAACATTTACAATGAAATCAACTCTTGATATACACCAGAAAATTCACACAGGGCAGAAGCCATATTCATGTTCAGACTGTGGGAAAAAATATATCCAGAAAACAAATCTTCTTAAACACCAAAGAATTCACACAGGGGAGAAGCCATATTCATGTTCAGAATGTGAGAAATATTTTAAAGATAAATCAAATCTTGTTGTACATCAGAGAATTCACACAGGGGAGAAGCCATATTCATGTACAGAATGTGGGAAATATTTTACAGATAAATCAAATCTTGTTGTACATCAGAGAATTCACACAGGGGAGAAGCCATATTCATGTACAGAATGTGGAAATAATTTTACGCACAAATCAAGTCTTACAAGGCATCAGAGAAGCCATGCCAGGGAGAATATGGGAGAAAAATTACACCTTTTTAGACATGACAGAAGACAAAAGGGAAAAAACTGTAATCTCTATCTCTGAACAAACTTGTTTTATTTTGTCAATATTAGAACAAGAAACATCTTCATATGGTGGTGTGATCCAAATTTTTTTTAAATGACTTTGTATGTTGAGTATACCTCAAAGCAGCATAATCAAAACTACATATGACTGGTGATGTTAACTTAATCCTAAACTTTTGACAGTGCTTCCTTTTCTTTTTTATCTATATTAAAAATTATCTCTAGGGTCAAATGATTTCTATGTATGATGAATAGTTACACTTGAATAGAGTATAGAATTCTGCAAAGTATATTACACAATTGTGATTAATTTATTGGTCTTCCTACATTCTCCCATTTAGATTTTGCTGGAGCAGAGGTCGGCCCATCCTGTTCCCTCACCATGGCGTTAGATGGCCAGGATAACATCATACTATTGCAATATCTCACTAACAAAGCCATAGCTTTTTTTAAAAGAATATATATCCTTTTTTCCTTTAAAAGCGTAGTACCACGAGCAAAGTACACTTTCATCAGTAGATCTTGAAATACAAATAAGCTTCATAATCATATGTATTAAAGAAACATGTTCCTGTGCTGAGATAATCTTATACATGTGCCCGTGCTATATACTGTGTAATGGCTGTGTCTGATGGACCGTGGTCTGATCATACCACATCTCCTGGGCAGGGGAAGAAGCAAAATAGAGTATACAGATAGGACACTGTGAGATCACAGCTGCTGCTTTGTTTGAGCTAAAAATTGCTCAAAAACAGACAGGAAAATGTTTTAACTCACAGAAGGAACCAGAAGGAAGCAGATAATCTCAACACATGAATATTGTTTTTTATACCCCCAATTTTTTTTTTTAAATCCTATATTTTAATTACATATTTTAAAGGGAAATTACAATAAAATGCCACCATATCTTTCAGTTCCTGGAAGTCGGAGGAAATATTATCTATACAGAGACCCTCTGTACAGAAATATTAGGGCTACAGCAACATCACGTATTACCGTATATACAGAGGTATAGCGCTATCTCCATAGTTCTTTATTAGTGATGAGCAAATATACTCGTTACTCGAGATTTCTCGAGCATGCTTGGGGGTCCTCCGAGTATTTTTTAGTGCTCGGAGATTTAGTTTTTCTTGCCGCAACTGAATGATATACTTATGCTGGCTAACAGATGTAAATGTGGGGATTCCCTAGCAACCAGGCAACCCCCACATGTACTTATGCTGGCTAACAGATGTAAATCATTCAGCTGCGGCAATAAAAACTAAATCTCCGAGCACTAAAAAATACTCTGAGGACCCCGAGCGTGCTCGAGAAATCTCGAGTAACGAGTATATTCACTGATCACTATTCTTTATACAAGGACATATAGATCAGACAAGGTCCTCATATTTAGTTTTTATTTTCCACAAACGCTCTTTATATGAACAAGATCAGTGAGTCTCATTATACCGAGTAGAGAAGCTCCAGGGACAAAGGCCCCGTCTCGTACTAATGTGCTGGAGGCCAGGCCTGGACTATCCAGCCACGGGGCCCAGATTCTCTCATTTTCGACTATGGTGTTTTCTTTAGAATAAATTCCTTTCTCATACAGTCCTGTAGTAATAATTTTGTTAATCACGTTTTGTAGGAGGGTTCGTCTGAATCCATCTAAATGTTATCAATTTATGTGCAAGAAACAATAAATGTCCTGCTATAGTTTTACCATGTGTGTCGTCCAGTGTCATTTCTTTTACATACCCTAATAAACAACCATTGAGGTCTCCAACCAAACCTGTTGATTATGGTCTATTTAAAATTATAACGCCACACTGTCAGCTGTTTGTGCGGCATCCAATGAGAATA
Organism: Ranitomeya imitator; assembly: GCF_032444005.1. Lineage (NCBI taxonomy): Eukaryota > Metazoa > Chordata > Amphibia > Anura > Dendrobatidae > Ranitomeya > Ranitomeya imitator. Next base: position 363,559,182 of record NC_091283.1, read on the forward strand.
TGGTCCCTCCTCTGTAATTATCTGATGGGATATGAAGTCTTTAGAGATGCCAAATATTTGTAGAGGTGGCTTTTTTATTTTTCAGGCATAAATATGGTTTTATACTGATGTATGATAGTGAATAATACTATATTTATTCTATTGACCAGTACTTTTCCCATTATCTACATATCAGCTGTCAAAAGATAGACAGGCCATTATGAACCTGGTAAGAAGGCATCTTTACAAGCCTTTGGCAAGACCACAACTATGACGTCCTGAATTGAGAATGGCAAAGATCCCTTAACTAGAGATTTATTACATAAGTCAGCTAGATTGGGTGACAAAATTATCTTTTATATAATTTCCTTGGAAAGCCATCCACCCGATCATTTTTTTTTCAGTGGTCATAGACCCGAAAGCAACCTCAATTTCTTCCAGGCTTAGAGGTGCATTAGAAAAGTCTCTTGATTCTCTAGTTAGCATTGCCAGATTGGCCTGATGGAGAAATAATGATAATTTCCCTGCTTGCGATACTTTAGAATTATAAAATGTTTTAAGTATTTTCAGTATGGAACGTGAATCATGTATTAATTGACCACTATGAAATTTCAGAAGCTAATGTGTGCCACTCCTTGTTGAGGATTAGTTATGTTTTTCTTTTCTTCAAACTATTATTTAAAGAATTACCGTACTTCCTATCGGCCATGACCATCCAGTGTTTGTTTAGTTTGTGCTCTGTGTAAACTGTCCTAGGTTCTCTCTAAAGGGTCTTGTACAAATCTGTCTAAAGCCTCCCTCTGGTGTAATCCATTATGGAAAGGCTCAGATTTTGTATGCATTTATATCCTTTATAAAGGCTCCCGTAAAATCTTCTTCACATTCTCCATGTGTTGAGGCCATCCTATCGTTCATTGGAAAGTATTAAGAAAGCTTGTTCTCTATTGATCCCGCACTATCAATCAATGGCAACAAAAAAGGTCCAGCTTACAAAGTTTAAGTTCCAGAACCATCTGGGAAACATAGGACGACGATGACAAGAGAGTGGTTTGACAATATTTTAGAAAGATAGACAATACAACATATGGCTATAGAAATTGGCAAAAATCCAGTGTTCTTGTAAGTTATTATTTTGCAACACATATGAAGACATTAATCTATAGTTCCACAACTACATAACTAATCGCTACATCAATTACATCATTGTCCTCTGGTTACTGGATAAATCAAAGACTTGAATAAAAACACACTAGGACTCAGACTTAAGGTACCTTCACATTGAGCAACTTTACAACGAGAACGACAACGATCCGTGATGTTGCTGTGTCCTGGATAGCGATCTCGTTGTGTTTGACACGCAGCAGCGATCAGGATCACGCTGTGACATCGCTGGTCGGAGCTAGAAGTCCGGAACTTTATTTGGTCGTCAGGTCGGCGTGATTCGTCATGTTTGACAGCAAAAGCAACAATGCCAGCAATGTTTTAACATGGAGCTAACAACCGGCGAGAACGATAAGTACGTCACTGGATCGCTCCTGCATCGTTCTGGTGTTGCCGTGTTTGACTTCTCCTAGCGACCTAAACAGCGACGCTGCAGCGATCGGCTCATTGTCTATATCGCTGCAGCGTCGCTTAGTGTAACGGTACCTTACCATACTACCTAATCAGGTATACCAATCAAAACGAAATTGTTGTGCCTAATCTATTTTCTAGGTCATCTAGGTAATTAGTTTTAGATAAATTGTTTTGTTAGATACAGCTGACCCAACATGTCTCAATCTGTAAGTGATTAGTGCCCGTGCGTGTACAAGGATAGGAAGTGAGATTCCAAGCATACTTGATAAAGTCCAAATGATAGTGGAAAATCCACACACAAGATCTTTAAAAAGCAACAATATTTACTGTTAATTCATTAATAATAGAGAAATTCTCTGATGCCTACGAAGTTGATTCAAGTTAGATTCGGGATAGCTGTATTGATCTGTTCAACAATGAGTTAAGAGAAATGGCATTACAATGAAACCCTGCAAAGTGCCCTGGATGAAGCTGCACCTCCTATACATAGAACAACTCAGCACAGACGGCGACAACCGTGGCACACGCTGCAAACACGTTTCCTGCAGCGATGCTCCAGGTGCGCCGAACGTCTGTGGAGAAAATCTAATCTACCCGAAGATTTCATCCATTATAAATTCATGCTAAAAACATACAACTCTGCCCTTCACCTCTCCAAACAAACCTATTTCAACACCCTCATCACTTCACTGTCCAATAAACCTAAACGTCTCTTTGACACTTTCCAGTCCCTACTCAACCCAAGAGTGCAGACTCCAACCACAGATCTCCGTGCTGACGATCTGGCCAATTACTTCAAAGAAAAAATTGACCACATTCGACAGGAAATCATCTCCCAATCTCTTCATACTATGCATTGTCCTCCCTCCCCCACTGCATCTAGTTCACTCTCTGACTTTGAACCAGTTACAGAAGAAGAAGTAATCAGGCTCCTTGCAACTTCTCGCCCAACTACTTGCACCAGTGACCCCATTCCGTCACATCTCCTCCAGTCCCTTTCCCCGGCTGTCACCTCTCACCTAACAAAAATATTCAACCTTTCTCTCATTTCCGGTATTTTTCCCTCCTCATTTAAGCATGCCATCATACATCCATTACTTAAAAAACCATCCCTCGACCAAAACTGTGCCGCTAACTATAGACTTGTCTCTAATCTTCCCTTCATCTCTAAACTCCTCGAACGCCTGGTAGACTCCCGTCTTACCCGCTATCTCTCAGATAACTCTCTTCTAGACCCTCTTAAATCTGGTTTCCGCTCTTTACACTCTACTGAAACTGCCCTCACTAAAGTCTCTAATGACCCACTAACAGCTAAATCTAATGGTCACTACTCCATGCTAATTCTCTTGGATCTCTCCGCAGCATTCGATACTGTGGATCATCAGCTCCTCCTCAATATGCTCCGCTTCATCGGCCTCAAGGACACCGTTCTCTCCTGTTTCTCCTCCTATCTCTCTGACTGATCCTTCACTGTATGTTTTGCTGATTCCTCATCCTCTCACCTTCCTCTTACTGTTGGGGTTCCTCAAGGATCAGTCCTAGGCCCCCTCCTCTTCTCATTGTATACTGCCCCTATTGGACAAACAATCAGTAGATTTGGTTTCAAGTACCATCTCTATGCTGACGACACCCAATTATACACCTCTTCTCCTGTTATCACGCCGACCTTTTTAGAAAACACCAGTGATTGTCTTACCGTTGTCTCTAACATCATGTCCTCCCTCTATCTGAAACTGAACCTGTCAAAAACTGAACCCCTCGTGTTTTCTCCCTCTACTAACCTACCTTTGCCTGACATTTGCATCTCAGTGTGCGGTTCCACCATTACTCCAAAGCAACATGCCCGCTGCCTTGGGGTCATCCTTGATTCTGAGCTTTTATTCACCCCCCCACATCCGATCACTGGCTCGCTCTTCTTATCTGCACCTCAAAAACATTTCTAGAATTCGCCCTTTTCTTACTTTCGACTCTGCAAAAACTCTTACTGTTTCACTTATTCATTCTCGTCTGGACTATTGTAACTCTCTACTAATCGGCCTCCCTATTACCAAACTCTCCCCGCTCCAATCTGTGCTGAATGCTGCAGCCAGGATCATATTCCTCACCAACCGTTACACCGATGCCTCTACCTTGTGCCAGTCATTACATTGGCTACCCATCCACTCCAGTACAAAACTACTACCCTCATCCACAAAGCACTCCATGGCTCAGCACCACCCTACATCTCCTCTCTGGTCTCAGTCTACCACCCTACCCGTGCCCTCCGCTCCGCTGATGACCTCAGGTTAGCATCCTCAATAATCAGAACCTCCCATTCCCGTCTCCAAGACTTTACACGTGCTGCGCCGATTCTTTGGAATGCACTACCCAGGTTAATATGATTAATCCCCAATCCACACAGTTTTAAGCGTGCCCTAAAAACTAATTTGTTCAGAATGGCCTACCGCCATGTTGGTGAAACCATCCAGCATATCCGAGACAGCAAACGTAAACATAAATCAACCATATGGTGTAAGAATACTTTGTTGCCCATTCCGGCCCATTTTATTGAAAAAAACCCAAAACATTCCATTAGCCAGCTCAAGTTCCAGATAACTAAACAGGTCCCCCTGCCCAGGAGAGGTGGTAAAAGCAACAAGTTCTCTCTTCATTTTTTTGGAGTGTGACGGGGTTTGATCTTTTGTATTGTCTTAGGCCGGGATCACACATGCGAGAAATACGTCTGAGTCTCGCATGGTAATACACGGCATTGCCGCCATCACTCAGGAGCGGAGCGTCGGCCGCATAGCAATACATGCAGCCGCACGCTCCACTCCTGGGTGACGGTGGGAATGCCGGGTATTACCATGCAAGACTCAGACGTATTTCTCGCATGTGTGATCCCAGCCCTACTGTTTTTACCCCTGAGCACTTAACAGTGGTTGAGCTTATTCCTACCAGCTTGTTCCATCTTCTCCATTGACTCAGTACATGGAAATCGGACAGCACTCAGATGTCATGAGAGAATTAATTTTCCAGCTCAAAAGTTTGGGTCCCCATTGTTTTCAAAGGGGTTCCGATTATGCTTCAAGTTCAGGTACAGTTCTGGTACTTTGGAATAAAGTTTGAGTCGATATCAGAACCTGAACTTCCACAGATCCGCTCATCCCTACCTATAACTTATTAGGGTGCAGTATATATTAGAATTACTGTAAACCCAGTAGGGTACAATATAAATTAAAGGCGAATCTGTCTTGTGAAAAACGCTATTGACTTGCAGGTATGGGGTTAATCTGCAGGTTAATAGTGTTCTGAAACTGTCTGGCGTTGGAAATTAGACCACTGTTTCTGGGAGGAATTGAACTTCATTTCTCCCGGTAGCATTTCGGTTTCAGTCATAGGAGTAGTGCTGTCAGTGTACGCTGTCAGTGTACACTGAATGGTGGCTGTAACTGTGCCCCTGGCACTGACTGGCAGCCGACTCTAATGCTGAGCTGCAGTCAGTCAGTGCAGGGGACGTGGTTACAAGAAAAGAAAGATCCATTTTGGAAATTTGCTGCTAAACTTATAAATCTTCTCACATCCTAAAACAATATCCAGATATTTAAAAATCTACTGTCGCCATATAGTAGACGTCCGGTGACTGGTGATAATCCCCTCATGTGTGGGGTATTTGTCTCCAAGAAGAGAAATCCCACGTTACATTGCACACATAAAACTGTGTGAAGAAAAGAGGCGCAGGGGAATTGTGCTCATAGTGAGGGACAAATAATGCTGGAAATGGGACCGAGAGTCCGTGTAAGTAAGAGACCGGGAGAGACTTTTACCAAGATGCCCCAAATCTGTAAGGCCGGCTTCACACTTGCGAGTTTTACGGACGTAAGAGCGCAGAAACTACGTCCGTAAAACTCGCAAAAAATACGGCACAATTATTCTCTATGCCCCTGCTCCTATCTGCCGTATTTTACTGATCAGTATTATACGGCTTTCTACGGCCGTACAAAATCGCAGCATGCTGCGTTTGTCACCGTACTGCGCAAGAAATACGCCAATGAAAGTCTATGGAAGCGTGAAAAATACGGATTACACACGGACAAGCAGTGTGACTTGCGAGAAATACGCAGCGCTGTTAGAGAGAAAAGCCGGTAATTCAGTGCGGTGTACAGTAAAATCACACTGACAGCTTACAGTAGAATAGGTAGAATAAATGTGTACACATAGAATAGGTATATATATATATACAGTATATGTCAGTGAGACACATATATGTATATATATTAATATTTTTTCCAGCGCTATACAGCTTGAAAGCCGGTAATTCAATTACCGGCTTTTTCTTTCTCCTTCCTAAAACCCGACATGATTTGAGACATGGTTTACATACAGTAAACCATGTCTTCTCTCCATTTTTTTTGCAGATTCCACACTACTAATGTCAGTAGTGTGTATCTGCAAAATTTGGCCGTTCTAGCTCTTAAAATAAAGGGTTAAATGGCGGAAAAAATTGGCTCCCAGGCTTTCTAGGAAAGTTCCCACGATCTATGAACATCCAGCAGAGGGCGCCTCACCGCAAATGAAGCTAAATATAGATCATTGATCTATATTTAGCCTCATTCCCCGGGGTTTTGCAGCAAGGAGCAGCCTGCATTAGCGGAACTCCTTGCTGCAAAATGTTTTAACCCCTTCAGAAGGATTTACATCGTTGGACGTTACAGATCTGCGGAGGGTAAGTATATTGTTGGTTTATTATGTTTTTTCTTTCACAGAACGAGGGTCTTCAGTGACTGGATTGGGCGTAGAATAAAATACTCCAACAACCATTGTTTTTATTTCATTAAAATAATTTTAAATAATGTTTGTGTTTTATTTAACCCTTTACTACAATTGGATTAATAATGGATAGGTGTCATAATTGACGCCTCTCCATGATTAATTAGGCTTAATGTCACCTTACAATAGCAAGGTGGCATTAACCCTTCATTACCCCATATCCCACCGCTACACGGGAATGGGAAGAGAGTGGCCAAGTGCCAGAATAGGCGCATCTTCCAGATATGCCTGTTCTGGGGTGGCTGGGGGCAGATATTTTTAGCCGGGGGGGGGGGCAATAACCGTGGACCCTCTCCAGGCTATTAATATCTGCCCTCAGTCACTGGCTTTACTACTCTGGCAGAGAAAATTGCGCGGGAACCCATGCCAATTTTTTTCCGCCATTTAACCCTTTATTTTAAGAGCTAGAACGGCCAAATTTTGCAGATACACACTACTGACATTAGTAGTGTGGAATCTGCAAAAAAAATGGAGAGAAGACATGGTTTACTGTATGTAAACCATGTCTCAAATCATGTCGGGTTTTAGGAAGGAGAAAGAAAAAGCCGGTAATTGAATTACCGGCTTTCAAGCTGTATAGCGCTGGAAAAAATATTAATATATATACATATATGTGTCTACTGACATATATATATATATATATATATATATACAGTATATATATTTTTTTTTCTTTTTGGGACACATGGATCACTTCTATAGCAGTATGTTGGTTTTGCAAGCCTGCGAGAAAACCACGCAGTACGGATGCCATACGGATTACATACGGAGGATGCCATGCGCAAAAAACGCTGACACACCCTGCCTACGGAGGAGCTACGGACCACTATTTTCGGGACATTTCAGCATATTACGGCCGTAATATACGGACCGTATTTTCATACGCTGAGTGTGAAGCCGGCCTAAGGGAGAGAGCGCCGGACCCCCGGGACTGAGCTCAGGGCAGAGAAATTGGGGTGTAAGGCTGGGGTCACATGACCGATGATTCTCTCGTGAGAGAATCAGATCGATTATGCACTCGGTACAAACTCTGATCAGAGGGTCAGTTTACTGAGATCCGATTCTATCATGAGAATCGACTCTGCTCCGTACACCTCGTACACACACGGCTCCGGTCCGTACACCTCGCACTCATGCAACTCCACTCCGTACACCTCATACACACATGGCTCCGCTCCATACACCTTATACATACAGGGCTCCGCTCCGTACACCTCATACACACACGGCTCCACTCCGTACACCTCGTACACACACAGCTCTGCTCCGTACACCTCGTACTCATGCAACTCCACTCCGTACTCATACACACACGGCTCCGCTCCATACACCTTATAAATACAGGGCTCCGCTCCATACACCTCGTACACACATGGCTCCGCTCCATACACCTCGTACACACACAGTTCCGCTCTGTGCATCTCGTATACACACGGCTTCGCTCCGTACACCTCGTACTCATGCAACGCCACTCCGTACTCCTCATACACACGGCTCCGCTCCATACACCTTATACACACAGGGCTCCGCTCCATACACCTTGTACACACATAGCTCTGCTTTGTACACCTCGTACTCATGCAAGTCCACTTTGTACTCCTCATACACACATGGCTCCGCTCCATACACCTTGTACACACGTCTCCGCTCCGTACACACATGGCTCCGCTCTGTACACCTCGTACACACGCGGCTATGCTCCGTACACCTCGTACTCAAGCAATTCCACTCCATACACCTCGTACACACGTGGCTCCGCTCCGTACACCTCATACACATGTGGCTTCGCTTTGTACACCTCGTACACACGCAGCTCTGCTCCGTACACCTCATACACACGGCTCCACTCTGTACACCTCGTACACACGTGGCTTCGCTCCGTACACCTCGAACACATGTGGCTCTGCTCCGTACACCCCGTACACACGCAACTCCATACACCTCATACACACACGGCTCGACTCCGTACACACACTCCTCCGTTCCGTACACCTCATACACACGGCTCCGCTCTGTACACCTCGTACACACACTCCTCCGTTCCGTACACACGTGGCTCCGCTCCGTACACCTCGTACACACACGGCTCCGCTACGACCTCCTTGTACACATGTGGCTCCGCTCCATACACCTCATACACACACGGCTCCGCTCTGTACACCTCATACACACACGGCTCTGCTCTGTACACCTCGTACACGCGGCTCTGCTATATCCACCCTATAAACCCCTCCTGACCCCACACATAAACTTCCCCTCATCCAGCACCATGACAACCAGCACAGCAGAGTCCTGCATACACTGAAGCCCCTGATCATGTGACCCCTGACTCCTCCCCTCCTGTGACCTCATCACAGGTCCTGTGGGCACAGAGCAGCCATATATGTGGTGTGCGGCTCTGCAGGTGGAGGTAGGTGGTGCTGGAGAGTCTCCATTACTGGGCAGGGGGCAGTAACCCCTTCAGTACAGAGACTATTTTGGTGCTTTGTTTGTTGCCACTGTCTAGGAATCATACATTTTTTTTTTAGTTATTTTTCCTCTGATTGATAGAAGCTGCATTAACACCTCAACAAGTGTGAATGATGAAAATTATTATTATAGGGCCATTTATTCCATGGCGCTTTACATGTGAGGAGGAGTATACATAATAAACAAGTACAATAATCTTGAACAATACAAGTCACAACTGGTACAGGAGGAGAGAGGACCCTGCCCCGAGGGCTCACAATCTACAAGGGATGGGTGAGGATACAGTAGGTGAGGATAGAACTGGTCATGCAGCGGTTTGGTCGATCGGTGGTTACTGCAGGTTGTAGGCTTGTCGGAAGAGGTGGGTCTTCAGGTTCTTTTTGAAGGTTTCGATGGTAGGCGAGAGTCAGATATGTTGTGGTAGAGGGTTCCAGAGTAGGGGTGATGCGCGACAGAAATCTTGTATGTGATTGTGGGAAGAGGAGATAAGAGGGGAGTAGAGAAGGAGGTGTTGTGAGGATTGGAGGTTGCGTGCAGGTAGGTACCGGGAGACAAGGTCACAGATGTATGGGGGAGACAGGTTGTGGATAGCTTTGTATGTCATGGTTAGGATTTTGTAGTGGAGTCTCTGGGCAATGGGGAACCAGTGAAGGGATTGACAGAGGGGAGAGGCCGGGGAATAGCGGGGGGACAGGTGGATTAGTCGGGCAGCAGAGTTTAGAATAGATTGGAGGGGTGCGAGAGTGTTAGAGGGGAGGCCACAGAGCAGGAGGTTACAGTAGTCGAGGCGGGAGATGATGAGGGCATGGACTAGGGTTTTTGCAGATTCATGGTAGAGGAATGAACGGATTCGTGAAATATTTTTGAGTTGAAGGCGGCAGGAAGTGGAAAGGGCTTGGATATGTGGTTTGAAGGAGAGATCAGTGTCAAGGATTACCCCGAGGCAGCGAGCTTGTGGGACTTTGGAGATTGGGCAGCCGTTTACTGTAATGGATAGGTTCGTTGGGGGGGTCATGTGAGATGGGGGAAAGACAATGAATTCTGTTTTGTCCATATTAAGTTTTAAAAATCTAGCGGAGAAGAAGGATAAAATAGTGGACAGAAATTGAGGGATTCTGGTTAGTAGGGAGGTGATGTCTAGTCCAGAGATGTAGATCTGTGTGTCATAAGCAAAGAGATGATACTGAAAACCATGAGATTCTATGAGCTGTCCCAGGCCAAAGGTGTAAATGGAAAAGATCAGTGGCCCTAGGACTGAACCTTGCAGGACTCTGACAGATAGGGGGCGAGGTGAGGAGGTGGTGTGTGAGTGGGAGATGCTGAATGTCTGGTCTGTTAGGTATGACGAGATCCAGGATAGGGCCAAGTCTGTGATGCCAAGAGATGAGAGGGTCTGTAGTAATAGGGAATGGTCCATTGTTGACTTTGCACTTTTACACTTTAAAATTAGTCTTGTGTGTATATATGTACAAATGAGACTGACACCTGAGGGAAAGATCACAGTCATGGAGGTGTATGAGCATTTTGCACTCTGTGAGCCGCTGTCCCGGCAGCAGAGAGTGAGATTTGCTACCGAAGAGCAGGCGCCGCTCAGCTCTGCCGAATGCTGGACGTCCTGTGACCTAGTAGATTTACTAGCAGGAAAGTGAAGTCTGGCTCTTTTGGTGATCTGGCTCTGGTTGCCAAAAAAGCTGGATCCGAAATGGATCCTTATTAAATACTAGATGGTGGCCCGATTCTAACGCATCGGGTATTCTAGAATATGCATGCCCACATAGTATATTGCACAGCCCACGTAGTATATTGACCAACCACGTAGTATATTGCCCAGCCACGTAGTATATTGCCCAGCCACGTAGTATATTGCCCAGTGACGTAGTATATTGTCCAGTTACGTAGTATATTGCCCAGTGACGTAGTATATTGCGCAGCCACGTAGTATATTGCCCAGTAACGTAGTATATTGCCCAGTGACGTAGTATATTGCCCAGTGACGTAGTATACAGCACAGAGCCACGTAGTATATTGCACAGCAAAGTAGTATACAGCACAGAGCCACGTAGTATATTGCCCAGTGACGTAGTATACAGCACAGAGCCACGTAGTATATTGCCTAGTCACGTAGTATATTGCCCAGTTATGTAGTATATTGCACAGCGAAGCAATATATAGCACAGAGCCACGTAGTATATTGCCCAGTCACGTAGTATATTGCCCAGGTACGTAGTATATTGCCCAGCCACGTTTGTCACAGGTTAAAAAAGAAAAAGAAAACATATACTCACCTTTCTGAGGGCCCGTTGTAGTCTATGGCAGCTTCCGGTCCCACGGTTGGTATGAGCGCAGGACCTGTGATGACGTCGCGGTCACATGACCGTGACGTCATGGCAGGTCTTTCTAGTGCAGGCGCGCAGGGCCTGTGATGACGTCGCGTTCACATGACCGTGACGTCATGACAGGTCCTTCTCGCGCAGGCGCACAGGGCCTGTGATGACTTCGCGGTCACATGACTGTGACGTCATGGCAGGTCCTTCTCCCATACCATCTTTGCCACCTTAACCTGTAATGGAAGTTGGCGGCCGGCGCGAGCGGCTCAGCGGACTACAGAGGGTGAGTATAGCAGGTTTTTTTTTTTTGTTATTATTATTTTTAACATTACATTTTTTACTATTGATGCCGCATAGGCAGCGTCAATAGTAAAAAGTTGGGGACACACAGGGTTAATAGCGGCGGTAACGGAGTACGTTACCCACGGCATAACGTGGTCCGTTACCACCGGCATTAACCCTGTGTTAGCGGTGACCGGAGGGGAGTATGCGGGCGGCAGGCACTGACTGTGGGGAGTAAGGAATGGCCATTTTCTTCTGGACTGTGCCCGTCGCTGATTGGTCGCGGCAGCCATGACAGGCAGCTGGCGAGACCAATCAGCGAATGAATAACCATAACAGAAAGACAGACAGACAGAAGGAAAGACGGAAGTGACCCTTAGACAATTATATAGTAGATGTGTTCTCAACAGCTGATGACGTTAATGCGTTTGAAACACTGCCCACCCATGGCCAAAACTCCACCCACACATGACCAAAATTCCACCCACCTGGGGCCAAAACGCCACCTACTTGCAGTTAGCCAATTACATTGATGATTGGGCAGAGTTTGGTTTGGGTGGGCTAGTACCCCTAATTTTTACACCCAGTGAGAGCGATTCAGAGAATTTAGCTGCGCACTGGGGTGCTGGCTCCTATCGATCACAGCAGGGTGCCGGCTCTTTTTCTCTGTTACTTTGCAAGCAACCCATCACTATAGCAGGAGTATTACAGAGAGCCAGTGACTGCGAGGGATGTGCTGGAAAGGGAGGGATGTGGTGACCGAAACGGTGGGGTCCGCTTGTATGGAAGCACCTAGAGCAGTCTTTCTCAACTCCACTCCTCAATACCTACCACAACAGGTCATGTTTTCTGGATATGGATGTTAGTATTGCATAGGTGATGGAATTAATGTTTGAGAAGGTGATGAAATTATTACCTGTGAAATACTAAGGATATTGTGAAAACTTGACCTGTTGATGAGTTTTCAGGATCGGGAGAAACATTGATTTAGTGTTTGGCACTGGTCCTTACACTGAATGACTGACTCATTGTGATCATTGCATTACAGCTTTGTGTTGCTTTGTTGTCCACACATCAAAAATTTTTTGGCACCTTTCCAAAATTGAGGGTAAACAACTTTGTTTCAAGCATGTGATGCTCGTTCATACTCACCTGTGGCAAGTAACAGGTGTGGGCAATATAAAAATTACACCTGGAACCAAATGGAAAGGGGGAGAAGTTGACTCAATGTTTACATTGTGTGTGTGTGCCACACTAAGCGTGGATCCCTAAATCCCATTGAACACCTGTGGAGAGACCTTAAAATTGCTGTTGGGAGAAGACACTCTTCAAATATGAGAGACTTGGAGCAGTTTTCAAAAGAAGAGTGGTGCAAAATTCCAGTTGAGAGGTGTAAGAAGCTTGTTGATGGTTATAGAAAGCGATTAATTGCAGTCGTTTATACCAAAGGGTGTGCAACAAAATATTAAAGGGAATCTGTCTCCTCATTATTTGCACATAAGCTGCGGCCATTTAGTGTACCTCAGATAAAATGGAAGAGGCTCTCTTTTTTAGTGTACCTCAGATAAAATGGAGGCGGCTCTCTCTTTTAGTGTACCTCAGATAAAATGGAGCAGGATCTCTTATTTATTGTACCTTAGATAAAATGGAGAAGGCTCCATCTCTCTGTACCTCAGATATAACTGAGGACGCTCTCATTTAGCATACCTCAGATAAAATGGAGGATGCTCTCTCTTATAGTTTACCTCAGATAAAATGGAAGAGGCTATCATTTAGCATACCTCAGATAAAATGGAGGAGGCTCTCTCTTTTAGGTTACCTCAGATAAAATGGTGGAGGCTCTTTATTTTTGAGTACCTCAGATAAAATACATAGTAATTATTAATGTTGAAGGAAGACATTAAGTCCATCTAGTTCAACCCATAGCCTAACCTAACATGCCCTAACATGTTGATCCAGAGGAAGGCGAAACAACTCATGTGGCAAAGAGTAAGCTCCACATTGGGGAAAAAGATTCCTTCCCGACTCCACATACGGCAATCAGACTAGTTCCCTGGATCAACGCCCTATCAAGGAATCTAGTATATATACCCTGTAACATTATACTTTTCAAGAAAGGCATCTAGTCCCCTCTTAAATTTAAGTAATGAATCACTCATTACAACATCATATGGCAGAGAGTTCCATAGTCTCACTGCTCTTACAGTAAAGAACCCGCGTCTGTTATTATGCCTGAACCTTCTTTCCTCCAAACGTAGAGGATGCCCCCTTGTCCCTGTCTCAGGTCTATGATTAAAAAGATCATCAGAAAGGTCTTTGTACTGTCCCCTCATATATTTTTACATTAAAATAAGATCACCCCTTAGTCTTCGTTTTTCCAAACTAAATAGCCCCAAGTGTAATAATCTGTCTTGGTATTGCAGACTGGGGGAGTCCTCTAATAACCTTGGTCGCTCTTCTCTGCACCCGCCCTAGTTCAGCTATATCTTTCTTATACACGGGAGACCAGAACTGTACACAGTATTCTAAGTGTGGTCAAATTAGTGACTTGTATAGAGATAAAATTATGTTCTCCTCATGAGCATCTATGCCTCTTTTAATGCATCCCATTATTTTATTTGCCTTTGTAGCAGCTGCCTGACACTGGCCACTGAATATGAGTTTGTCATCCACCCATACTCCCAGATCATTTTCATTGATGGTTTTGCCCAGAGTTTTAGAATTAAGCACATAGTTATACATCTTATTACTCCTACCCAAGTGCATGACCTTACATTTATCCCATTTATTAAAACTCATTTGCCATTTATCAGCCCAAGCTTCTAGTTTACATAAATCATCCTGTAATATAAAGTTGTCCTCTTCTGTATTGATTAACCTGCAGAGTTTAGTGTCATCTGCAAATATTGAACTTCTACTCTGTATGCCCCCTACAAGGTCATTAATAAATATGTTAAAAAGAAGAGGGCCCAATACTGACCCCTGTGGTACCCCACTGCTAACCGCGACCCAGTCCGAGTGTGCTCCATTAATAACCACCCTTTGTTTCCTATCCCTGAGCCAGCTCTCAACCCACTTGCACATATTTTCCCCTATCCCCATTATTCTCATTTTTTGTATCAACCTTTTGTGTGGCACCGTATCAAAAGCTTTTGAAAAGTCCATATACACTACATCCACTGGGTTCCCTTGGTCCAGTCCGGAACTTACCTCTTCATAGAAACTGATCAGATTAGTCTGACAGGAACGGTCCCTAGAAAACCCGTGCTGATACTGGGTCATGAGGTTATTCCTCTTCAGATACTCCAGTATAGCATCCCTTAGAATGCCCTCCAGGATTTTACCCACAGTAGAGGTTAAAGGGAACCTGTCACCCCGTTTTTTGAGATTGAGATATAAATACTGTTAAATAGGGCCTGCGCTGTGTGTTACTATAGTGTATGTAGTGTACCCCGATTCCCCACCTATGCTGAGAAATAACTTACCAAAGTCGCCGTTTTCGCCTGTCAATCAGGCTGGTCAGGTCGGGAGGGCGTGTTCACAGCGCTGGTTCTTCCTCAGCTTTACGTTGGTGGCGTAGTGGCCATTTTCCCAAAGCCGAGATGCAAACTCGGCTTTGGGAAAATGTCCGCCGCGATCTCTAATGCGCACGCGCGGCATCCCGCGGCCATTTTCCTGAAGCCCCGTGCAGCAGAGCACTCGATCTGCGCACGCGCGGCCCCAGGAAGATGGCCGCCCCCACCGACGAAAGGGATGACAGCGCAGATCGCGCGCTGCTTGTTCACCACTACGCTACTACGCCACCAACGTAAAGCTGAGGAAGAACCAGCGCTGTGAACACGCCCTCCCGACCTGACCAGCCTGATTGACAGGCGAAAACGGCGACTTTGGTAAGTTATTTCTCAGCATAGGTGGGGAATCGGGGTACACTACATACACTATAGTAACACACAGCGCAGGCCCTATTTAACAGTATTTATAGCTCAATCTGAAAAAACGGGGTGACAGGTTCCCTTTTTGAATATTGGCACCACATTTGCTATACGCCAGTCCTGTGGAACAGACCCTGTTATTATGGAGTCTTTAAAGATTAAAAATAATGGTCTATCAATGACTGTACTTAGTTCCTGCAGTACTCGGGGTTGTATCCCATCCGGGCCCAAAAAAATGGAGGAGGCTCTCTCTTTTAGTGTACCTCAGATAAAATGGAGGATGCTTTCTCTTTTAGTGTACCTCAGATAAAATGGACTAGGTTCTCTCTTTGGCCGGAGTTACACTTAACAAATGAAAAATTAGTCCGATTTTCTCGGCCGAGAGTTGCACAAATGTTCTCCATATGGTCGTCCGTGTATACTGCATTTGCAATGTGATGATGCGATTTCCTTGCATCTGTGTATCCGTATGGAATCTGTATAACATCCGTATGGCTTTACATTTCACACTACTTTTCCCCAATGAATTTAATGGCTCAATGGGCTGAACTGAGGAAAATGTGTGCTTATTTGTTGCAAGTCACACTGATGGTCCGTGTGGTGTCCGACTTTTTTCTCGCATCCATAGACTTGAATTGGCGAGACTCGGGTGATATACGCATACAATTGCAGATGCTGTGATTTCATTCGCACTTTGAATACGCCCGAGAAAAAAACGGTGCTGTGAGCTGCCCCATAGATTAACAGTGGTCCGAGTGCTATGCAATGTTTTCTCGCATATTATTATTATTAATAATATTATTATTATTTATATAGCACCATTTATTCCATGGTGCTGTACATGAGAAAAGGGGTTACGTACAGGGTTATAGATATCGTTTACAGTAAACAGGTTTACAGTGACAGACCGGTACAGAAAGGAGAGGACCCTGTCCTTGCGGACTTACATTCTGCGGGATAGCACTCGTCCGTATTCTACGCTAGTGTGACTCCGGCCTTTTAGTGTACCACAGATAAAATGGAGGAGCATCTCTCTTTCAGTGTACCTCAGAGAAAATGGAGGAGGCTCTCTTTCTTCTTTATAACATGTCTTCTCCTCTATCATCTCCCTGACAGAACTGACTGGCATGCTCCTTTTCTCTGGCTCCTTGTGGTTAATGGGTACTTAGTTTTTCTCCGTGCAGAATAATTTAACCTCTTAAGGATCTAGATTTTTTTATTTTATTTTGCACTTTTGTTTTTTGCTTTCTTTGCTCCAAGAGCCACAACTTTTGTATTTTTCCATCGCCATTTTAAGGCATATTTTTCTGGGACAAGTTGTTATTTGAACATACCTCCCAACTTTTGAATAAGGCAAAGAGGGAAAAAGGTAGTGGCGCACGCAGTGCGTCGTGGCAACTTTTAGGCCACGCCCTGATCACACCCATTTCACGACTAGTCACACCCATTTCAACACTAGTCACACCCACATCCACGCCCCAACCACACACATTTAGCACTGCTGATCACACTGTTTCATAAACAATAATTATAAGCAGAAAAAATATGGCCACGCAGTGCTCCATACTAGGGTTGAGCGACCTTGACTTTTTTAGAGTCGAGTCGGGTTTCGCGAAACCCGACTATCTCAAAAGTCGAGTCGAGTGGCATCGGCCGATTATCGCGAAAAGTCGGGGATCAACCGAAACACGAAACCCAATGCAAGTCAATGGGGGAGCATAGTCGTCAGTGAGTGGAGTCCAGGAAAACATGTACAGAGCCCATTTTAATGGCAAAAACATCCATTCTTGTTACTGAAGCTTGCCAATCTTAATTTACCTTATAATAATAGTAAGGCATTGGAAATTGGGGGTCATTTGGCTAAAGTTGTGGGGGGTAGGGCTGGTTCAAGTAATTAGTGGGCCCAGGAAATCTGGACCACGTCATGGCAGTGGAGCAGGGAGAGGTAAGTATTTCAACTTTGCAAGTGCTGTGATCCTGAGCAAGCAGGGGGGGCCCACTCGTTGGCATTAGCACTGGCACAGGGCCCCTCAAAGTACAGCGGTGTGTTTGCACGGTGGGGGCGCCTCCCACCAGCAGCAACACTTTTGCATACTATGAGGGGCCCTGTGCCAGTGAAGCCGCCAACGAGTATTCCTCCCCCCACCTGATGAAGGAACCTGCACCTTCATCTGCACCTTCCTCTTTGTCCCCGTGTAAGGTGGTATGGTATGCGGGAAGGGGAACCTGACTTTCAGCAGGGTCACAATCTTGCAGTGTAGCGTGCACGGGGAATGTTGCGTTATGGGTCAATGTACCAGCAGACTCATCTATCACTGGCTGGGCAATGGGCAGGATGAGGGGGAAACAGATATGGGCCCAAAGAATAAAGTGGGCTAAATGCAGTTCAAAATTGGTAACAGGACTAACCAGGGGGCATTGCTTTGTTCAGTGGAGGACAACTGGAATGAGAGGCTGACACAGAGAGTAGGCCCAAATCAGTAAGTAGTCTAAATGCAGTTCAAAATTGGCAACAGTAGTAAACAGGCGGCACAGCTTTGTTCACTGGAGGAGAACAGCAAGGAGCGGCAGACACCGATAGAAGGCCCCAACCCAACAAGTAGGCCCACTGCATTTTTAAAATTCCGATAGGCTGAAAACCAGATAATTGTAGGTCATTTTTTGTAAAGAGGATAGCTGTATTGAGTGGCGCAGCCAGACACTACAAGTAGGCCTTAAACCACAAAGTTGGCTCGACGCAGGTTTAAAAAATGTTACATGGGTACACGGTCTGCATTGGTGTGCTCAGTGGAGGACAACTGGAAGGAGGGACCGCAGAAAGACTTTGTAAGCGTAAAATTACAAAATAGGCTCTATGCAGCTTCGATTATGTGGCAACCTGGAGAACACCTTGGAGCGGCAGACACCGTCTCTACGACCCAGACCCAACTTGTAGGCCTAATGTAGTGTTGTTTCAACAACTACTAAACGAGAGCTAGAAGCTCGAAGCTATGGAGAGGAAACCTGGAGAACACCTTGGAGTGGAAGACACCGTCTCTACAACCCAGACCCAACTTGTAGGCCTAATGCAGTGTTGTTTTCAACAACTACTAAACGAGAGCTAGAAGCTCGAAGCTATGGAGAGGAAACCTGGGGAACACCTTGGAGTGGAAGACACTGTCTCTACAACCCAGACCCAACTTGTAGGCCTAATGCAGTGTTGTTTTCAACAACTACTAAACGAGAGCTAGAAGCTCGAAGCTATGGAGAGGAAACCTGGGGAACACCTTGGAGTGGAAGACACCGTCTCTACAACCCAGACCCAACTTGTAGGCCTAATGCAGTGTTGTTTTCAACAACTACTAAACGAGAGCTAGAAGCTCGAAGCTATGGAGAGGAAACCTGGGGAACACCTTGGAGTGGAAGACACCGTCTCTACAACCCAGACCTAACTTGTAGGCCTAATGCAGTGTTGTTTTCAACAACTACTAAACGAGAGCTAGAAGCTCGGAGCTATGGAGAGGAAACCTGGGGAACACCTTGGAGCGGCAGACACCGTTAGTAGGCCCTACCGAAGTAGTAGTAGTAGCCCCAATGCAGTTTTCAAATTCCTATAGGCTGAAAACCAGACTATTGACGCTCAGCTTTTTTAGAAGGAGGACAGCTGTATTGAGTGGCGCAGACAGACACAGGTAGTAGGCCTTAAACACAAAATTTGGCTCAATGCAGTTTAAAAAAGGTTACAGGGGTACACAGGCAGCATTGGTCTGTTCAGTGGAGGACAATTTCAATTATGGACCGCAGACAGAGTTTGTACGCCTACTATTAAAAAAAGGATGCTCTATGCAATTTAAAATAGGTTCCAGGGGTACACGGGCAGCAGTGGTCTGGTCAGTGGAGGACTAGTGGAAGGAGGGACCACAGACAGGCTTAGTAGGCCTAACATAACAAAATTAGGCTGTAGGCACTTTAAAATAGGTTCCAGGGGTACACGGGCAGCAGTGGTCTGGTCAGTGGAGGACTATTGGAAGGAGGGACCACAGACAGGCTTAGTAGGCCTAACATAACAAAATTAGGCTGTAGGCACTTTAAAATAGGTTCCAGGGGTACACGGGCAGCAGTGGTCTGGTCAGAGGAGGACTATTGGAAGGAGGGACCGCAGACAGGCTTAATAGGCCTAACATAACAAAAGTGGGCTGTAGGCACTTTAAAATAGGTTCCAGGGGTACACGGGCAGCAGTGGTCTGGTCAGTGGAGGACTAGTGGAAGGAGGGACCGCAGACAGGCTTAGTAGGCCTAACATTACAAAATTAGGCTGTAGGCACTTTAAAATAGGTTCCAGGGGTACACGGGCAGCAGTGGTCTGGTCAGTGGAGGACTATTGGAAGGAGGGACCGCAGACAGCCTTAGTAGGCCTAACATAACAAAATTAGGCTGTAGGCACTTTAAAATAGGTTCCAGGGGTACACGGGCAGCAGTGGTCTGGTCAGTGGAGGACTAGTGGAAGGAGGGACTGCAGACAGGCTTAGTAGGCCTAACATAACAAAATTAGGCTGTAGGCACTTTAAAATAGGTTCCAGGGGTACACGGGCAGCAGTGGTCTGGTCAGTGAAGGACAATTTCTATAATGGACCGCAGACAGGCTTAGTAGGCCTAACATAACAAAAGTAGGCTGTAGGCACTTTAAAATAGGTTCCAGGGGTACATGGGCAGCAGTGGTCTGGTCAGTGAAGGACAATTTCTATAATGGACCGCAGACAGGCTTAGTAGGCCTAACATAACAAAAGTAGGCTCTATGCACTTGGAATTCTCTTGCAGGGGTACACAGGCAGCATTGGTGTTGTCAGCGGAGGCCGATTGTAATGAGTGTCTGACAGTTAGTACTCACAAAAAATAAATAGATGTTAATGTCTCGCAATACAACAAAACCAAAACACAAAAGGGTGGAATAATAAGGTACAGGGGTGGGCTCCTTTGCTGAGTTTCAGACCTAGTAATTTGGTGCTAAGTATTTACTGGTGTAAATATAGGACACTGCCCCTGACTATGTTAAGTACCATCATACATGTCAACACATTGGTATTATCAGTGGCAGGCATTGAAGGATGTCAGCGCATAGACTAAACATTGGTGGAACTGTGAGAGATAATTTTGCAAGCGGTAGAGCACTGTTTGAGCTGGGGGGGGGGGAACTCTCTTGTGGCCGGCGGTACAGGCCCAGGGCCCCTCATGTTACGACGGTGTGTCTGACGTTGGGTGCGCCCCACCACCGCCAGAGACACTTTATTGTACTATGAGTGACCCAGTGGCAGTGCCGTCGACCAAAAGCGTGCACACCCACCTCTTCAGACAAACGGCACTCTCACGGGTGCTTCCGCCAAGTGGCGAGACCACGGCCCCGTGGGGGGAGTTTGGCCATTTAGGGAGGTGTAAACATGTTGTATGCTGGACAAACAGCTGCTGCAAATTACGAGATTAGAAAAGTCAGTCAGAGCAGTCCACAAGCAAGACCTTTTCATAGGAAAGCTAGGTGTCAGCCGGGCAAGGTGGGGCAAAAGAATTCGAAATCCAGTTGTGGTTCATTTTAATGAAGGTTAGATCATCAACATTTTGGGTAGCCAGACGAGTCCTTTTTTCGGTTAATATTGAACCTGCAGCACTGAAAACTCTTTCTGATAGGACACTAGCTGCTGGGCAAGCAAGCTCCTGCAATGCATATTCTGCCAATTCTGGCCAGGTGTCTAATTTGGATGCCCAGTAATCAAATGGGAATGACGGTTGAGGGAGAACGTCGATAAGGGATGAAAAATAGTTAGTAACCATACTGGACAAATGTTGTCTCCTGTCACTTTGAATTGATTCTGCAGTACCTGTCCTGTCTGTGGTCATAGCAAAATCACTCCACAACCTGGTCAGAAAACCCCTCTGTCCAACACCACTTCTGGTTTGTGCACCTCTAACACCTCTCGCCTGCTGCCCCCTGCAGCTCGTGTGATAACGATCACCGGTGCTGTGTGCTGGGAATGCCTGAATCAAACGGTCAACAAGAGTTGATTGTTTGGTTGCTAATATTTGTTCCAGGTTTTCATGTGGCATAATATTTTGCAATTTGCCTTTATAGCGAGGATCAAGGAGGCAGGCCAACCAGTAATCGTCATCGGCCATCATTTTACAAATACGTGTGTCCCTTTTGAGGATACGTAAGGCATAATCCGCCATGTGGGCCAAAGTTCCAGTTGTCAAATCTGCGGTTGTGCTGGGTTGAGGGGCAGTTTCAGGCACATCTAAGTCACTTGTCTCCCTAAAAAAACCTGACCCCGGCCTTGCAACGCCACCAGTTGCTATTGGCCCCGGAGAAGCTTCCTCATTACAAAAATAATCATCCCCATCATCCTCCTCGTCCTCCTCCTCCTCCTGTTCGCCCGCTACCTCATCCTGTACACTGCCCTGACCAGACAATGGCTGACTGTCATCAAGGCTTTCCTCTTCCTCTGCTGCAGACGCCTGCTCCTTTATGTGCGTCAAACTTTGCATCAGCAGACGCATTAGAGGGATGCTCATGCTTATTATTTCGTTGTCTGCACTAACCAGCCGTGTGCATTCCTCAAAACACTGAAGGACTTGACACATGTCTTGTATCTTCGACCACTGCACACCTGACAACTCCATGTCTGCCATCCTACTGCCTGCCCGTGTATGTGTATCCTCCCACAAATACATAACAGCAGACCTCTGTTCGCACAGTCTCTGAAGCATGTGCAGTGTTGAGTTCCACCTTGTTGCAACGTCGATGATTAGGCGATGCTGGGGAAGGTTCAAAGACCGCTGATAGGTCTGCATACGGCTGGAGTGTACGGGCGAACGGCGGATATGCGAGCAAAGTCCGCGCACTTTGAGGAGCAGGTCGGATAACCCCGGATAACTTTTCAGGAAGCACTGCACCACCAGGTTTAAGGTGTGAGCCAGGCAAGGAATGTGTTTCAGTTGTGAAAGGGCTATGGCAGCCATAAAATTCCTTCTGTTATCACTCACTACCTTGCCTGCCTCAAAATGTACAGTGCCCAGCCATGACAGAGTTTCTTTCTGCAAGAACTCGGACAGAACTTCCGCGGTGTGTCTGTTGTCACCCAAACACTTCATAGCCAATACAGCCTGCTGACGCTTGGCAGTAGCTGCCCCATAATGGGACGCCTGGTGTGCAGCAGTGGCAGCTGCGGATGGAGTGGTTGTGCGACTGCGGTCTGTGGACGAGCTCTCGCTTCTGCAGGAGGAGGAGGAGGAGGAGGAGGGGGTGCGAACGGCTACAGCCAACTGTTTCCTAGACCGTGGGCTAGGCAGAACTGTCCCAAAATTGCTGTCCCCTGTGGACCCTGCATCCACCACATTCACCCAGTGTGCCATGATGGACACGTAACGTCCCTGGCCATGCCTACTGGTCCATGCATCTGTTGTCAGGTGCACCTTTGTACTCACAGACTGCCTGAGTGCATGGACGATGCGCTCTTTAACATGCTGGTGGAGGGCTGGGATGGCTTTTCTCGAAAAGAAGTGTCGACTGGGTAGCTCGTAGCGTGGTACAGCGTAGTCCATCAGGGCTTTGAAAGCTTCGCTTTCAACTAACCAGTAGGGCATCATCTCTAACAAGATTAGTCTAGCTATGTGGGCGTTCAAACCCTGTGTACGCGGATGCGAGGCTAAGCACTTCCTTTTTCTAACGAGAGTCTCATGTAGGGTGAGCTGGACTGGAGAGCTGGAGATCGTGGAACTAGTGGGGGTGCCGGTGGACATGGCAGACTGAGAGACGGTTGGAGACGGTATTGTTGCCTCCAGTGCCCTAGATGCAGTGTTTCCTACTACGAAACTGGTGATTCCCTGACCCTGACTGCTTTGGCCTGGCAACGAAACCTGCACAGATACTGCAGGTGGTGCGGAAAATGGTGGCCTTACAGTGACGGAAGGGATGTTGCGTTGCTGACTAGCTTCATTGGCCGAGGGTGCTACAACCTTAAGGGACTTTTGGTAGTTAGTCCAGGCTTGCAAATGCATGGTGGTTAAATGTCTATGCATGTAACTTGTATTTAGACTTTTCAGATTCTGACCTCTGCTTAAGGTAGTTGAACATTTTTGACAGATGACTTTGCGCTGATCAATTGGATGTTGTTTAAAAAAATGCCAGACTGCACTCTTTCTAGCATCGGATACCTTTTCAGGCATTGCAGACTGAGCTTTAACCGGATGGCCACGCTGTCCTCCAACAGGTTTTGGCTTTGCCACGCGTTTTGGGCCAGATACAGGCCCGGCAGATGGAACCTGTTGCGATGTTGATGCCTGCTGCGGCCCCTCCTCCTCCGCTTCAGAACTACTGCCGCCTGCACCCTGTTCCCCCAATGGCTGCCAATCGGGGTCAACAACTGGGTCATGTATAACCTCCTCTTCTATCTTGTGTGCAACTTCGTCTGTGTCACCGTGTAAGTCGGTGGTATAGCGTTCGTGACGGGGCACCATAGTCTCATCAGGGTCTGATTCTGGATCAGTACACTGAGAGGGCAATGTTGTGGTCTGAGTCAAAGGAACAGCATAGTAATCTGGCTGTGGCTGTGCATCAGTGCACTCCATGTCTGATTCAACTTGTAATGGGCATGGCCTGTTAACTGTTTCACTTTCTAAGAAAGGGACGGTATGTGTAAAGAGCTCCATGGAGTAACCCGTTGTGTCGCCTGCCGCATCCTTCTCTGTTGTTGTTTTTGCTGAAGAGGACAAGGAAGCGACTTGTCCCTGACCGTGAACATCCACTAACGACGCGCTGCTTTTACATTTACCAGTTTCAGAAGAGGAGGCAAAAGAGCTAGAGACTGAGTCAGCAAGGTAAGCCAAAACTTGCTCTTGCTGCTCCGGCTTTAAAAGCGGTTTTCCTACTCCCAGAAAAGGGAGCGTTCGAGGCCTTGTGTAGCCAGACGACGAACCTGGCTCCACAGCTCGAGACTTAGGTGCTTTATTGTTTTTCCCACGACCACCTGATGCTCCACCACCACTACCATCATTACCAGCTGGCAATGAACGCCCACGGCCACGACCTCTTCCACCAGACTTCCTCATTGTTGTAAAGACGTAACCAAAGTAACGGTATTTGTTACTGTAAAACAACTTACAAGGTAAACTCAAACTTCTGTAGGATTTAGATATCCCTTTATAGGTGGGTGAGACTGCAAGGAAAATCAGGCACAATGTTACACACTCGGTTTTCTGTGGCACCAAATGAGAGAGATGCCACACACGCAGGACTGGCACACAAGCACAAAGGCCAATATTAATCTCCCACTGTTTATTTTTTTTTTTTCAGGGAGAATTTAAAAACCAAAAAAAACCAAAAACAGACACTAGGCTTTCTGTGGCCCACTATTTGAGAGAGATGGCACACAGGACTGGCAAACAAGCACAAAGGCCAATATTAATCTCCCACTGTTTATTTTTTTTTTCAGGGAGAATTTAAAAACCAAAAACAGACACTAGGCTTTCTGTGGCCCACTATTTGAGAGAGATGGCACACAGGACTGGCACACAAGCACAAAGGCCAATATTAATCTCCCACTGTTTATTTTTTTTTGTCAGGGAGAATTTATAAACCAAATAAAAAAAAAACAGACACTAGGCTTTCTGTGGCCCACTATT
This sequence comes from Ranitomeya imitator, assembly GCF_032444005.1. Taxonomy (NCBI): domain Eukaryota; kingdom Metazoa; phylum Chordata; class Amphibia; order Anura; family Dendrobatidae; genus Ranitomeya; species Ranitomeya imitator. The sequence goes on from NC_091283.1 coordinate 363,584,203, forward strand.
TGAGAGAGATGGCACACACAGGACTGGCACACAAGCACAAAGGCCAATATTAATCTCCCACTGTTTATTTTTTTAAGGGAGAATTTAAAAACCAAAAACAGACACTAGGCTTTCTGTGGCCCACTATTTGAGAGAGATGGCACACAGGACTGGCAAACAAGCACAAAGGCCAATATTAATCTCCCACTGTTTATTTTTTTTTTCAGGGAGAATTTAAAAACCAAAAACAGACACTAGGCTTTCTGTGGCCCACTATTTGAGAGAGATGGCACACAGGACTGGCACACAAGCACAAAGGCCAATATTAATCTCCCACTGTTTATTTTTTTTTGTCAGGGAGAATTTATAAACCAAATAAAAAAAAACACACTAGGCTTTCTGTGGCCCACAATTTGAGAGAGATGGCACACACAGGACTG